>NC_091767.1:42342664-43543914 GCF_029378745.1 Bos indicus | reverse complement strand
CACTTGTCAAGCCGCTGCTACTGCAGCCGTGTGCCCTTCGGGGCGGCTGTAGCTGTAGCTATTGTGACTGTAAGGCGACGCCAGAGGCTGCAGGGAGCGCGGGGAAGGACTGGGCCGCTGAACGCCACTTCCGAGGTGGTAATGGTGGCTTTTTGGGATGGAGATCCTTTGCTCACCTTCGCACTCGTTGCCCACGGCCCACACTCCCTCCATTTATTTGAATAATACTGGCTTCTGCGAATCTAGTAGTCCTTGAATATTTACTGTTCCATAGATGACCCCACCCAACACTATTTTTTCGGGCGTTTTTGATGGGCTTCCCTTATGGCTCAGCTAGTTAAAATCCGCCTGCAATGCAGGAGACCTGGGTTTGATTCCTGAGTTGGGAAGATCCCCTGGAGAAGGGAAAGGCTACCCACTCCAGTATTCTGGCCTGGAAAATAACATGGACTCTATAGTCCATGGGGTCGCAAAGAGTCGGACACGACTGAGCGACTTTCACTTTGATGGAGAAGCTCGGCACGGCCCCCTCAATGGATGGATGGGTGTGTGTTACTTCCTCTCCCATCACAGCCCCCTTCGCTGTGAACATGCGAACATTCCTGAAAAGCCAGGCGGAGCCGGATAAGCGCGTTAGCCAGCTCTCAGAGCCTAGATCCAGCACCTCCTGAGCTCCTGGGTGCTCCTGGGGGGGCCGGGCTCCGGTTTGGAAGGGCCACTCCTAGCGCGAGGACCACACCCCAGGGCTGCGATGGGTTCAGGCGGAGTCGAGGAAATTCGGCTGCTTCTCTCTTCTCCCCAGATAGCCCCATGAAGGGGCTTTCTTCCTGCACCTGGTAGGGTGAAGTGGACCTGCGATCCTCACGTTTCCTCCTGGAGGCTTATTCTTGACTGCTAGGGAGGAAAGCACCAGGCGGGCCAGGCCCAGGTGACTGCGTGTCTGGGCTGCTGAATTTTAACCGTATTTTAATAACCACGTTTGAGGGGCGATCAGTTTCTCAGCTCTGCGCCCTTGAATGGAGACCTCTAACAGCAGGGCCACAGCCTCTCCCAAACCCTGCGTGTGCAGGTGTGGGCGTGCCGGGCGCTGTGTTCTTGCCCCTTACCGGCGCTGTCTTCCGTGCGGGGAAACAGAGGCAGGCTTGCCGGGCCTTCCTTTTTTGAATGTTGTTGGCAGACGAAGCGCAAGCCTTTCCTCAGGACCGCCTGCGACTTCCGAGTGGTTGGGGATGAGGAGCGACTTCTCCTCCCTTCCGGAGCACGCGGCGCCCGGGACCCGCGCCCACTCCGGTCTGTCTTCTGGTTCTCACTCCACTAGTGTGCTGTAGAACTAGGGTCTCAAGGATAGCGGCCTGAGGGGCCCAGGGCGCTCTTGATGACCCTGGCCTCCTCGCTGCCATTATCCCTGCTTACACTCCCCCTGCAAAGCCCACGCACGGAGCCCGCATAGCCGTCTCCCGGGCATCTAGTGGAAACTAGATTCCCACCCAGGCGTAGAAATTGAGCCCTCTCCCCGCTTCTTGGAAACCGCAGTACTGAACTGGCTTCACGTGCACATGTAGACTACCCCGCATCTGACGCATAGCACCACGCTTGGCACGCTTTATAGAACGTGCTTCGTGTCACAAGCAATCCAGAAGGCAGCCTGGCGAGCGCAGGGTTTTCCTTAGCTCCCGGGACTGGGCCCTATCCGCCCCTCCGGTTGGGGTCGCCGCAGCCAGCCCGCCGCCCCTCTGAGAGGTTGCTCCGGGAACTTGCGTGGGTTTACGTCCTCCTCGCTCCCTCTGCGTACAGGCAAGCGAACAAGGCCTGAGACCTTTGCTGCGCGCCGGGCACGCGTAAGCTCAGCCGCCAATGTATCTTTTATTCTCGCCTTTAAAACACTCCTCTCCACCTACCCCCCCCTCCCCCGCCCCCAGGGAAAAGCGAGGCCTTCACTCAGTCAAGTATTCGTTAAGTGCCTTCCCCTACCCCTGGCCAAAGGCCTGCAAACTTTTCAGTAGCTCTAAGCTGCGGCCCAGACGGTGCAAGAGGGTTCTGGGAGAGTGGGCGGGGCGTTAGGTGGGTGGGGCCCGCGTGCTCCGGAAGTCTCCCCGCCCTGGAGGCTTTGGTGCCGGCTAGGTGAGCCGAGTCTGGGCCTAGAGTCTTGGGGTGGGGTGCCTTTCGGTTCCCGCACGGGGCTTCGGCCTTGCAGCGTTGTTGTTCTGACGGTCTGGTCTCGGTTCGTGGCGTTTGTACCCAGCTTTCCCTGACAGGCGGGCAGCGCCGGCCGTTTCCCACTATTTATTGTCGTGCCGCTCGAATCGAGAAGGGACTTCAGCGCTGAAGTCCTCACCTCTCTCCGCCTCACCCCGCAGAGCTTTATTCTGAGACTGCCGAGGAGTCGCCAGAGAGTTCTGGAAAGAGGGCTTGTCCTGGGGCATTGCACTAGCGCCCCGAAAGCAAATACTCCGGGGAAAAGAAACTCTTGTTTCTTGAAGTTTTCGCTAACGTACTTAAAATTATTTTCCCGACTCTTTTTGGTTTCTGGAGTCGCAGAGAAAAGACTGTCTTAAAATGTTAAAGTTCGGGGCTGCTCTCATTTCATCTCGGAGGGTACATCTTTCCTTTTCCTTTGGCCCAGAAAGCAAATGGGGTCGTCAGGCTCCCGAGGCGACACTCTTCTAAAACGGTGTAGGGATCTGACCACCGCCCCGGGTCCCCACACGCCCTCCTGGTGCCGGCGGGGTGCGTGCGCCTCGACCCAGGAGCCCCGGGCGCCTTCGGGCCTCGCGGCCCTGGCCCAGGGGGAGCGCTCGGCGGATGTCGCCGCGCCTCAGACGCTGCAGTGCGGGAGCGACACCCCTACACCCGCCTTAGATGGTGGGGGCAGGCGCGACCTTGGCGTGAACGGTTGCTGGTTTCCAGAGTTCTAGAATACGAAGGACCAGGCAGCCGCGTCTGTACGGGGCTGGCGGGGTTGCAAGCCGTTTTAGGTCCCGTTTGCTCCGAAAAGCTTCGGCCGCCGAGATCCTCAGGCAGCCTGATGCCACAATGGTGTGGGACGAGACTCCAGGATCTTCTTTCTGCTTAGCCGCGTCCCCCGCCGGTCAGGCGCAAGTTCAATCACTCGTTGGTCGCATGGTCTCTGTCCTCTGTCTTGAGCCCCGGAGGGTGACTTCGGGGATCCATGGGGGTGTATAGGAGGCCCTCGCAAATGTGGCAGACCGGGGCATCATTGTTACCTCAAGAAATGGATTGCTGGTTTCCCCTCTAGAAACAAATGCCTCACTGGACATTTGTTCCCCCCTTTCAATGTGAAGCTCGCCAATGAGTGATGCTGAGAGGCATGGACAGGGTGAGAGCTGAAAAATTCTTGAGTGGGTAGAGGGAGTTCGTTTTCCTGCTTTAAAAGGGCTTTCTAGAAAATAAAAACATAAAAAGGCTTTCTACATGCCCCAGTCTTCAGTGTCACCGTGGTCGAGGTTTAAGCAGCAGTATAAGAACCTTGACTTCCCCCTCCCTAAGAATCCAGCAAAGCAGAAAATTTCTTGATGTATTTATACATCCGGGACAATATGAAACTGTCCTTTTGATTAAGTGTTGCTTGCGGTGAGGGGCAGCTTCCAATCGGGACATCTTCAGTTTCTGAGCAGGGGCACTGCGTTCTTAACTTTTAGATATACACACAACCCGTGAGATTGTGTGCGCGCCAAGAGAAAGAGAACCACATATGCACACTTGTCTTACAGCCTTTGACCCTTTAATACCTATCACAGCTTTACCCAGTTAATTGTGGTTTGAACACATGCGTACGCGCCCGCGCGCGCGCGCACACACACACACACACACACACACACACACACACAAGCTTTACCCAGTTATTGTGGTTTGAACACGCGCGCGCGCACCCACACCCACCCACCCAGAGCAGGACTGAGTGGATCCAGTCTAGCGAGGTTACACTTACTTGTAACTCTCACTGCTCCCTTTCCAATTTCTTTGATGATTTTTCCCGTAAGTATATAAGCCGCCGGGACTTAGTTATATTAAGCGGCAGGCCTCTCCTCCTAAATGTGATTCGGACCATATGCTTTTTACATTCATCCCCGCTCCGGCTTTTCTTCTCCACACTAACTACTAACACGTTATAGTCACCTTGAAATTTCCTCTGCTATTTTCCAATTAAAAGCTTAATAGCCCTGGAAACGGAGTTCATGTGGTGAAGTTTACCATAGCCCCTTGTTCTGAAAGGCTTTCTGCTGGGATCCCATTATGTGCTTGAATAAACCCTTTCTGCAAACAGAAATGGGACTCGGGGTTGTCAGGTGTTGGGTTACAATAGACTTTGAGGCAGGGGACATTTTACCAACATAAATACAAACCTGTCCCTATAGGGAGATGTTGTCAAATACTGGGATATGGAAAACATTCCCATCAAATATGAGAAAAGGATTATTGCGCTATATCAAATGAGTATTTAGGTCTCAGCCTCCATGTGCACTGGAGTGAAACGGAGCCCCGGGGACCAAATAATGCAAGACTGTTTGAGTGGCAAGGGTGACTAGGTGACTGAGGGAGAGTGGGTCGCCTTGTAGTGGAAATGTCCCCCAAACCTGGTGCTGAGCTCTGCTGCTTTCCTTTAAAAAAAAAAGAAAAGAAATCGTTACTCTCAGGTTTCTTATACTCCTGGTTTTGCTGACCATTTATTTGAAGGAAATATGGGAGAAATGTGGCTTTGCAAAATTTGTGGTCTCTGCATTCCCAAGAGATTTAGAGATTTCAGTGCCCCAGATTCAGGGTCATTCTAGGCCTTCTATGTGTCAACTTCCCACCTGCAAGCCCCTGGGCCACGGCGCTGCGGGTGACCCAGGCCTCTAGTCCCGAGAATTTTTGGAAGTTCCTCTCAGTTGTAGTGCCTCGCGAAGTTTGGGAGGAGAGACTGATGACGTGGTGGGAGTTAGGAGTAAGACTAAGGGGTCTGTGCCCTAAGCAGTTTTGGAGGCAAGCCTCCTAAGGTTAGCAGTCTCTTGCTGGGGGTTCCTTTCTGCGCCCCATGAGGTCCGCAGGTCTGAAATGGGGAAGGTGGGGGGCAGCCAAGGGCCTCAAGGGAAAGATACACAATCAGGTTCACTTTTTAACCTCCTCTCCCGGAATCGCCCTTTTAGGCGGAGGGTTGGCTGCTGGAACGCCTGGTGGTACTTGAATTCACAGCACACACATGGACGTTTTCGGGTTGTTTGTTTGCTTCCAAAGCAGTGCAGAATAAAGCTGAGAGGCGCCGACCGGTTGACCATTGCAGCCGACTGGTCTACGCTCCGGATTCGCATTGGATTCATCCAGACCGCCAAGAGATGAATTCAGGGTGTGCTCTCTGAAGTCTGCCAACTGAGAGCTCCGGGATTGCCATCGCCCCTCTTCGCACTGAGCCATTGTGCTACCCTGCGCCGCAGTAACCACTGCTTTTTAGTTTTGTTTTCTCGCATTAGGGGAGCATCTCTGTGCATTTGTGGAAGTATTCTGCTTTAGGCCAAACCTATACACACAGTATCACTTTAAACAGTTTTATGCTGTCATCTTGTGCAAAGGTCCTCTCCCACCCGTACACAAAGACACTGGGGTGGGGGTGGGGAGGCCCCATCCCTTATTCATAACTAGCTTGCTCAGTCCGTGGGCATTTGAATGGGGTGATGCGAGACCTCCGTTTGATCTCTCAAAGACCGTTAGGCAGAACGCAGATCATATGCGGTGACTTTGGGGGCGCTAGCGTGGCCCCTCCATCCGCTCCCTGAAAGTTTAGACCCAGTGCTTAAACACAAACTCCAAAAGAGCACTTGCCGGCTTTTCAGGACAGAGACTTTATTTTTTATTACAACGTGGAGGTGTAGAAAGGTAAACTCTGCGCCACAGAGGGAGGACTATTTTCCCCTTTGAAATAGCTTGCAAAACGG
Organism: Bos indicus; assembly: GCF_029378745.1. Classification (NCBI taxonomy): domain Eukaryota; kingdom Metazoa; phylum Chordata; class Mammalia; order Artiodactyla; family Bovidae; genus Bos; species Bos indicus. Next base: position 43,537,984 of record NC_091767.1, on the reverse strand, counting down.
GTCGTCGTCCTTGGACCAGCAGGTTTTCAAAAGCATGTTCTTCTGCAGCGGCAAAAGGGGAAAAACAACAACAACAACAACAACGTTGCAAAAAGAACTCAAGAAAGCCCCCATTTCTCGAACCAGTTCCAATGCCCTACCTCCAACTCCTTCAGCCAGTGGCCGCAGGGCCTGGCTCCCCCCAACTTAAAAGCTCTTCTCGCGCCGGGACCCTAGTGCACCCGCAGCGCTCAGATAGGTTCCGGATATCCCCGAGCCGTGTTTCTGTGGCCAAGTGTGGGAATGAAAGCCGCCTCGGGCCCGGTGCCGCCAAATCGGGCCTGGAGGGAGGGGGGAAAAGAGTTGAAGGGGAACTGCCACCCGCCTCGCCCAGAGGCACCCTCACGCTCATCCGCGCAGGTCCTCCCTTCCCCGCCCCGCGGGCGCTGCCGCGTCCCGAGTGCTGCAGTCCCTCCCGTGCAAGCAGGGGAGGCGCGGGGAGGGTGGAGGAGGGGGCAGTGAGCGCCCCCGTGAGAGTGGCCCGGCGGCAGGTAGCAAGGAGAGTGAAGCGCCGGCACTCGAGAGGCGCCGGCAGAAAGGAAGGAGGCGTGGAGTGGAGTGGGGTGGAGAGTGCCTGGAGACCGGGACCCCGGAGGTGGGGGTGGCGGGGGAGGGAGGCGGGGAGAGGGCGGCGGAGGACGTGCCGGCAGGTCTGCGCGCGGGAGCTGCAGACGAGCCGCCTCAGACCTTAACCAGAGCTCTCGCCGGCTCCCGGCAGCCGCCGCCGCGTAGCGGCCGGGGAGGACGTGCCGGCCAAAGGAGCGGCGGGCGGAGACTCGGCCGACTCGGGGTTGGGGAAGCGCCCGCCGGGAGCCGTAAAGACGGCCGCGGCCCCTCCAGCCACTCCGAAGCGCTCGAGGCCGCCTGGACTGCGGGACCGAAGACTCCGAGGACTGCGCCGCCCGGAGGCCGCTTTTGAGAGGGCCTCTCAGCCCCGCCGTCCAGCGGCCCAGTATCGGCTCCCGCCGCCAGCTTGCCAGCTGTGTCGGGAGCCCGGGGCATGAACGGCTACGGCTCCCCCTACCTGTACATGGGCGGCCCGGTGTCGCAGCCGCCGCGGGCGCCCCTGCAGCGCACGCCCAAGTGCGCGCGCTGCCGCAACCACGGCGTGCTGTCCTGGCTCAAGGGCCACAAGCGCTACTGCCGCTTCAAAGACTGCACCTGCGAGAAGTGCATCCTCATCATCGAGCGGCAGCGGGTCATGGCGGCGCAGGTGGCGCTGCGCAGGCAGCAGGCCAACGAGAGCCTCGAGAGCCTCATCCCCGACTCGCTGCGCGCCCTGCCGGGACCCCCGCCGCCGGGAGACGCCGCCGCCGCCCCGCAGCCGCCGCCGACCTCGCAGCAGTCTCAGCCGCCGTCGCGCCCAGCTGCTGAGTTGGCTGCGGCCGCCGCGCTGCGCTGGGCCGCCGAGCCCCCGCCCGGGGCGCTGCAGGCGCCGCTCGCCAAGCCAGGTAAGGGCCGCGGCGGGGCCGGGCCGGGCTGGCGCCTGGGCGGAAACACGTGGAAGCAGCTCTGGAGGCTTTGGCCGGCAGGCCCGAAGGCGAGTGTGGCGGGAGTGGGCTGGGCGCGATCTCCCCCCCTCCCCCAACTTCAGCCAAGCCGGTCCTTATTCCCTCGGCAGAAGCGGCGTTCAGTCTGGACCCGGAGAGGTAGGAGGTAGAACCCAGGTGCCTTCGGGAAAGGCGCCTCGGGCTCGCCAAGTGCCTTCTCTAAGTTTAAGGGGACGGGTAGATAAAGAGGTCGAAACAGGACCAGATTAAAATCCACGCGGGCGCACACACCGCCAGGCTTTCCGACTGTGGGCTTGAGAGGCCTTGCATCTGAAGGTCGGGACGGGAGGACAGAGAAGGAGCCCAGGCCCACGGTTTGGCCTACTCTGGGCGATTTTCTCGGCACCCGGGAACTGGAGCGAACCTGAAGCCTTCCTAGCAGTCTGCTGTGGTCTCCAGCCTTTTGCAGTTTGTTGAAGGAAGCCCTGTTTAGAAGCAATAGTAGAATGGGACCAGAGAGACTCCCAAAACTGTTAGCGGGGACTCAATCTGGTGCACCCAGAGCCAACCAACTCCTTTTGCAGGAGTTCAGGTCCTGGAACACCATTTCGCAGGCAGTCCTCTGCAGTCTGTGGTTTTAAAGAAAGACAAAACCTGACCTACAGTGAGGAAGGCCACGCCTGGAGAGCCCTTTCTCCAGTTCTCCGTGGGCCCGGTCCTCTCCTCTCCTCCTCCCCCTCCTCCTCTCCTGTGCTCTAGAGAGCAAGGGTCTGCCCTGAGTCCTGGAGCTGCGCAGATCCCCCTACTCACCTTTTTTTTCCGGTTCCCTGCTTCAGGCCACCAAAACTTTGCACACCCCACTGGAGCCTTTTCTCCTGGAGACTTACTAGCTTGCGACTGTCCTGCCCAGCCCAAATGCCTCTTTGGTTTTTAACCCCTTGGAATTCAGTGGACAGGTATTTGGTGTTTCCCTTTCACTGGGGCAGATGCGCAAAGGAAAGAAACCCCATCTTCTCAGGGAGAGGGTTGAGAGGTATGCTGGGACTCAGAGGTGGAAGGCCCTCGACTGACCAAAGCCCTCCTGTGGGTGGAACTAATGGTAGAGCTTCTGCCTACCCCTAATTGCCCACCCCCCAAAATGCAATACTTCTGGTTTCTGGAGAGGCTTTCCGGAGCACTAGATTGCTGGGTGGAGCTGGGACATGCCGTTTTTTGGGGGGATAAGCTGGTAGGCCGCCTGGCAGGCTCAGTTCTGCTGCCCTGGTCCTCAGTTATGCTCTGTAGACCCAACCTCTGAGAACATCTTATGTGAAGAGCAGAACTGGGTGTTTAAGGACAGAAGTGAGTTTGCTGAACGTGGATTTTGTCACTTTAATCCGAGGTGGGATATAAGCCTTTCCCTGAGTATGTCCACTCACTTCCTGGTGACTCTCTTTTGTCAGTATGATCGCTTCATGTTTTATAGGTTTGCCACAGGGGAGTCAGAGGGGAGGGGAAAGAACCTTTTTGTTTTTTTCTTTTAAATTAGGGCAGATAACTAGGAGGGTTTTGTCTCAGTTCTCAAAGTTGATCTATGCCAGTGACTCTTCTGAACCTTCCCATTTCCAGTTCCTCTGTCTCCATTTCCCCTGTGACAGTGCAGGCAGCACCCCCATAATAGTGCATTGGGTTCTGGGGTCCCTGTCCAAGAGGGGTTTGGTTTCCTTCACATCCTGTGCTCTTCACACCTGTTCTCTGGGATAGCCAAAGTTCACCGTTTCTAAAGCACCGAGACCAAAAACAGCCCTGGGAGGTGGGCAGTGAGGGAGGCAGAAAGGCGGAGCAGCAGCAGCAATGATACAAGCTTGGGGCGAGGAAGAGCGGGAGGCTGATTGCACCTGGTGCGCTCTTTCACCGGGAACCAAGCGTTCCGGGATAGCCTGAGCCTTTCAAATTGAAAACCAGTAATTGCAAAGGAGAATAGGATTTGACCCAAGAAGAGGTCAGAGTGATGGCTTTGGGGGACTAAGCTGTCAGGGACCAGCAGCTCAGTTTCCAGCTGGTCCTGCTGTGTACCTTGCACATATTATTTAGGAAACTTTTGTTTTCTTCTTTCAATTGGTTTGCTCCCATAATTCCATTTAACACCAACAAAAAAGCCAGTCACCAATCTGATGATGATGAGAGAGGGCAGGGAAGGACTAGATAGTTGTTTTCCATTAGGAAGGCAGGTACACAAGTGGATCAGTTCTATGCAATGCTTTATATGGAGAAAACCCATTTGGGATTTAAGTTAGGGAAAACCGCTTGGATGGGACTAATGGTTGCTCTACGTATTTTTTTGCAGGTGTTAGGATGTATTTGTATGTAACATACCATGCATATTGAGAAGCCTGTTAGATATGGTACTGGGCAAGTAGCTCACTACTTAGGGAAGTGAAGCACTATTTGAATTGTAGGTCCACGTGTACAGTAAGTTCACAGACCACTGGTGGGTGGTGGTGGTTTAGTCGCTAAGTCCTGTCTGACTCTTGTGATCCCATGGACTGTAGGCTGCCAGGCTCCTCTGTCCATGGAATTTTCCAGGCAAGAATACTGGAGTGGGTTGCCGTTTCCTTCTCCAGAGGATCTTCTCGACCCAGGGATCTGACCCATGTTTCCTGCACTGCAGGTGGATTCTTTACTGTTGAGCTACCAGGGAAGTCCTCATAGACCATTAGGAATCTGAATATCTGCTGGTCATTTATAGAGATTTGTTTCTGTGGGATTATGGAGATTTTGTTCAGGTACATAGCTGTGGAGACATTGGCTTTTTTTATTGGCTGCAAATGCAGGTGCAGAAACACAGGGTATCTTTCCCCCTGTCCAGAGATCCTTAAGAAAAGAACGTGCCCTGGAGAAGGGAATGTTTGTTGGGCAACTGCTGGAGAAAAAACACCTTGTGCAGCCAGCAACATTAATACCAAAACTCAGCTTTGTAGCTGGAAGAAATTTAGTTCCCAAATTATGCTTCAGATTCTTTAAAGGAACAGGAATTACATTATCTAATGGTGTATCATGTTTAACATCCTTTTAAAAGTGGCAGTGGTTTTAAGGAGAAATTTCATATTCTCAGATTATTACTTTTAGCAATGGATTAGAGCATTTTTTTTCTTTTTTGAGAGTACATTTCCCCTGCTGCTTGAGTATCATCTATGACTGGCCTGGAATTAGTAGATTTTGATGGAACCTCAAATTCTAGTCTAAGCTTCTTTAAAACTACCCTGTTGATTCGTTCGTATCCTCTCCCATTCCCTCTTCATCCTTCTCACTCCCCTCCTCCTTCCCGTCATGAAAATATCTTGGGAACTTGAACATCTTTCAGCTCTTAGTGTATCTGAGTCAGCAGTTTCAACCAGCCAAGCCTGCCTTTCTGGACTGGGCTCCAGAGCTCAGGAAAGTTAAGGGTCATGACCAAGGTGGGAAGCTTAAGTTACATTCCTGTGTGTGGCTCCCTCCCCCCACGTCCTCCTCTTCTTCCTGAAGAATGTCCTGGGTCTCCTTGGGCTGAGAGGGGACAGGTCTGTGGCTATGGACTCTCGCTAGGTTTACATCTGCCATCAAAAGAAATGTGTGAGCAAGTTTTAACATTTCTTGAAGGTAAAGAAATCTAAAGAATCATATTTGATTAGGAATAAGAGAGCAGGGTTAAGAAAGTAGGATCTTCTTTCCTGTTTATTTCTCCTGAAAAGAAGCGAAACAAGAGACCTGTAGGGAGGGAAGTTGGGAGATTTCGGAAAACTGCCTTTATTTTATCTTACCTCCTGGCCGGCACTTCCTCACATCTTGAAGCTTACTCTGGGCTTTTCAGTTCCAGCTTGATTAGGTCCTGTCTTGTCAGCTTCCTAATTTTAAATTTTACTTTTAATTAAAAAAAAAAAAAAAGACACACACACACACACATCTGCACCGATACTGAGTTGTGGGCAGAGTGCTAGTCCAGGCCAGGGTGGGAAATGCTCAACGACCAGGGACTTGAAGCACAGAAGTGGTAGGAGACCTCAAAGTCTTTCCTGAAGGGTACCTAAGAATTTAAAACAGGGTCTGGTTACTTCAGACGTTTTGATTTGGGGCAAGGGGTTTAGTTTTAAGTAATAAAAACCAACCAAACGAAAAGGAAGACGCGAGCCTGACCGGTCTCTTCCAAGCCTGACCCGTGGCCGGCTCCGGGGCAGCTCTCAGCTCTGGTCTTTCCCTCCCGTGCCTGGCCAGTGGCCGCCTTGGGTCCCCGGCCCTTGCGCTGAGCTCGGCCAGTGCGGGTGACTGGTCCGGGACCCGGGGTTGGAGTTGGGACAGTCGGGAGACCCATAGAGGCCATGGCGGCCGTGTTTTGCGGTGGCAGCCGTGTGCCTGTGGCTCCCCTGCGGCTGCCCTGGACCGCTTCCCCTCGGATCCCTGTCCGGTGGGAGGCTGCCTCCTTCCCCAGCTCCTTCTGCAGTGAGCGGTGGGCGCTCAGCCCCACCGGCAGGGCTCAACCGGCGGCCCGCCTGGCCCTCCTCGTTCAGCTTCGCCTAGCCTCTGCTCTCCCGCTCCCCGCTCCCTCCCTGCCGCCTCCCAGCTTCGGCAGAGTGCCAGATTTAGCAAAAAGCCTACAAATACACACACACAAAAATAGGACGTCAAACACTGCACAGGGCAAACTTCTAAAACATGCTTTGTTGTTTTTCCTAAGTGCAGATTCCACTGGGCATCCTGCGGACGATTTTATCTGGCAGCTCCAGCCTGGGAGGCGGACCAAGCCCCATTGCCCTCCTGGCGCCCCTCGAGGTGGGCGTAGCTCTGGCTAGTCTCCCAGCCCCTTTCTCCCGGGGGAGCCCAAACTGCCCCCAGAGGTTCAGAGAGGCGCTGATGTCCATCTTATGGGTCAGAGCACCGGGCGTAGGGAACTCGGGGTGGGGGGGGGGCGGGGGGAGAGGGGGCGAGGGGGGCGTTTTCCACATCTCAGAATCAGCGTTTCCCTGCCACCCAGGACAGAACCTCTCCCCCAACACAGCACGCCCCTCTGGGTTATAAATCTGGCGGATAGTCCTGTTCTCGACTTACACAACCAACTTTTCTTTTCCCTGATGGATGAACTCCCGAGTTTAAAAGATTACAGTAATCACAAGAGGACAGTGTAAATCGAATCTGATAGCAATAACTTTCGGGGAAGGTCAGGCTCAAGTGAAATGTTACCAAGCAACAGGCATTTTGTTTGCAAAATACAATCAAAGAGCATTGATGAGAAATTCTTCACTGCAGCCAGTCAGCACTTTCAGCTAACAGCTTTACAGAGGGAAAGGGAGTAAGTCTTCATAAATCAACGTGCCTGGAGGACTCCGAGCCCCTTTCTGGGAAATGTTGCACAGAGTCCAGTGAAAACCTACTTGCCTGCCTGCCTCCCCTTTCTCTCTTCCTTTTCTCCTTAGATTGGCTTTTGAACCTGTTGTGGCTCCTCAGCCATTAGTCACTCAGGTCCTGGACCCTATGTCTCGTGTCATATGGCTCTGATGGCAGGTTGGGCCTTGCATTGGGGTTTGCATGGCCTCTCCTGGCAGAGGTTGGAGTAGTGGAATGCTGGCCATTGCAGGCCCATCACCTTGGGATCGTGTCACATAGCATCCAAGAATCCCATGTGGCTTTAGGGAGTCACCCTCTTGTTTGAGCCCTGCAAATCACTGTCCTCTGAAGAAACTGAGGGGAAACTGAACCATAACTAGGCAGGCTTTATTTTTAATTTTTTATATCTTATTATACAGTTAAACAACTATAAGAAAATCAACACAATCAACTGCTGAATAACAATATTATGGAAAACTTAACATTCAGATCATTGGTTTTCTAACAAATCTCTAATCTCTTTTGATGCCAATGACTAGGCAGACATAAATTTTATGAAGCTGAGATCTGTTCTGCCCCACCACCCTGTAATTATTACTTGTTTTAGTTCAGTATATGTTCTCCTCATAGCCATTATATGACTGTTTTCAACAACATTCCCTCCCATGAATACAGCAGTCTGCCCAGCTGCTGGCCTTTGGGTTACCTGCTGTGTTTCAATGTAAATACGACTCATTGCATAGGTAACTTGGAAATTTTGCAAAATGTTCATTAGTAAAGAGTAAGCCTCTCAGTCTTCACAAGATAAATGCTTTGATCATCTCTGTATAATCTTGGCTAGCACAGTGCAAGGGCACATGGTGAAAAGACTTAAAACTTGTTAAATAGACAACTGAATAAGTAGCTAGCTGCATTTTTATAAGTACCAAACATACTTGTATATTTTTAGATAATTTCCCTCCTGCTTCTTGAAAAATATTCCTTTTAGAGTCCAGAAAGAGGTCAGAAGATTGGAAGTCATTTTTGTGTGAGTGTTCATTTTCTGTCCTTAAAGTCTTGTAGCTTCTTATGCACACATATATTTTTGAAGTTGGTAGCACTGTTTTCCAGAGAAAAAAAATTCCTTCTTAATTGAGTATCTACTTTCAAAAAACATCTTTACCCTTGTGAAGAGTTTATTTCAGGGATAGCTGTGTTTCTGCATCATGAAAAATACGAAATTGAAGTGTGAACATCTAGAAGATTTTTAAATGTCTAGATGTTTAGCTTTAGAAATAGCAAATTATATCACTTTCAATAACTGGTTTGCAATAGCAGATGAGTGATTTCTTTCTGCTTTTAGTCTAGCTGTTTTTGGTGCCTGTATATTAGGAGTAAAAATATTATCAATTGAAATATATTCTTACTCTTTAATGTTCTAGGAATTAGGGTGTCAGTTTCAAGAAGAAAGAGGTTAAAACATTTGGAGAGCATTTCGTTTTTCATTTTGCTACTTGGCAGTTTCACATTTCTATATCTCGAAAAGTCTTTGTATTTTAAACCAACAGGAGCATTTATAAAGTTCATTTAGGAAAAAAAATATCTAGAGATATAAAGAAACACCTGTTATTAAATTATACTTTATCACTGGGCCCAAGATTCACCCTCTGTAATTACTTGTGAAAGTCTGCATTTATGACAGAATAATTTACAATGCTTGCAGTTTAGGTATAACAATACAACCAGCACTTGACACCATGAACTTGCAGGGATCATATATTCTGCCCTGTAGGCATTATTGCTGGGTAAGGAGTTATTTTTGGTATAAGGTGAGAGGCTAGTCTTCCCTGGCCCAGTTTTGAGACCCCAGCATCCCTGGATGTTGACTGGGATTCTGTTTATCCAGCACCCCTTAGCAGGACTTTACATGGTGCTCAGATGTGTGGACAGCATAGGTGTGTTCCACTCACGGCTTCCTTCAGCAGCTTCTATCTTCCCATTGGATATGGTGTAAACTGGGCTGAACTTGGTTGGTTGGAATGTTCTGAATTTGTAAGTCTGATTCCTTTGACGTCACGTTAGATTTTCTCACTTTTTGGCCATAGCCAGCACACCTCTAGGAGAGGTTGATCAGCCCAGAAATCTGCAGAGAGAGAGAGAGAGTGTGGACAGATTAGTACAATCCCACATCACTCTCTGAGAGGTGGCCACAAGTGCTTGCTGCACTGGGATGTCACAGTGGCAGCTACAAAAGGGCAGGAGGAAATGCGGAAGAGACTTGACGCAGCCCAGTGCTTCATGACCGCTGGACGCGCTGCCAACCAGAGAAGAGTCTACTGTGGCCTGCTCTGCAGATCGGGAAGATGGGTTCCAAAATAAAAGTTTGTATTGTCTGATTTACAATCCTGCCATCCAGTATCCAGTGGTTTGGAACAGTACATCCTTTACCATCTTGAAAAAACTACTACATTTTCTTAATGGTAGATATGGCAGATTAGCCAGAACATTAATTCCTTAGTTCTCCTTTGGCTAAACTTGCCCTTTGAACCACTTCTTCTGTAGTCTGAAGCATTCTGTGGAAGAATGAACTTGGTGATAGACCTAGAGACATTTTCCTTAAATGTCTTCAGTGTCTGTAACTGATCCAGGATGGGGGAAAAGTTACCTTTTAAAATGGGAAGTTAGGTTCACACACTGCTTTTGAAAGTATGCTTTTGAAAATATCTAAATATCAAAATTAGAGCTTTAAAAAATTTTTGTTGTTACCCTTTCTTTTCTAGAAGAGCCAGCTGTTTCTTGCTTTAAAACAATCTCACCATCCCTATATTGCTGTGACGCTGTGTATCATATTTCTTTCACTTTTTCATTGTAGTAAAATACACACAACATAAATTTTACTATTTTAACCCATTTTAGGGATACAATATAGTGACATTAAACACATTCATAATGTTGTGCAGACCTTACCACTTTCCATTTTCAGAACTTTTTATCATCCCTTAATGAAACTCAATACCTATTAGACAATACATCTCTGTTACTCCCTCCCGCAGTCCCTGACAACACTCTTTTCCTTTCTGTCGCTATGAGTTTGCCTGTTCTAGGTATGTTATATAAATGGTATCATAGATCGGTTTTCCTTTTGTGTCTGTCTTATTTTACTTAGCATGTATTCATGGTTCATCCACATTGTAACATATGTGAGAATTTCGTTTTTGAGGCTGAATACTATTTGATTCTATGTATAGACCACATTTTGTTTATCCGTTCATCCATCATTGATGGATGTTGGGTTTATTCCAACATTTGTCACTTGTGGATAATGCTGCTGTGAACGTTTGTGTTCCGTGTGTGCATATTTCCCACTTAGCAGTTTTTCCCTGGCTGTGTTTGCTTTCTCCCCGCACACACATCTCATCTCCCTAACTTGGTAATAAATTCCACAAGTTAGGGGCCAGTCTTATATCTGATGATGTTTTCTGCCCTTGATGTCTTGCAGGATACAGTGATAAAAGTACTTGATGCTGATAATAATAGATAATGAAAGTTAAATAAGAAAACTGTTTAGAGAATCACAGTGTTTAAAGCCTTACTTGATGTCCATATTTCCCCCGGGAGAGTATTTGACTTGTTTTCCTAAGCTCCAGTGAGCAGAGGCCAAGATCCGGTTGTGCATTGAGTTCAGTGCTGAGTTAACATACTGTCACTGTCTGCTCATTGTCAAGTGTTTAATGACAGAGTAACACCGAGAGGTAAGTGTAGGGTCATGTGTCAGGAAATTTAGACAGGTCTGCCTGCTTGCAGTATGAGCCTGTGGAAGCTCTTCTGTTGCTGTTTTTCTCATTGGGATCAAGGACGACTACCACATTAACCCAGGAGATGAATATTGGGTCACCAATCCTAGGATGCTGCTGAAGAGGATATGTCATATTTCTCTTGCGAAAAGGTCTCTTGTGCATATCCCGGAATTGTTACAGAAAGCAAAAATGGCTTCATGCGTGTTGGCTGAAGATGGTCCCCACACTGACAGCTGATATTTTGTATTGGAAAAAGAAGCAGTTTAAATGCAAATTTGGGATAGGTATGAATTTGTATCAGATTTACAGTCAAAAGTTTCACCGATATAGTTTAAGGATATTTTTTTGAAGTATTTATGCTTAGAACATATTTATTGGTTTGTAAAGAATCAAAGTTTTTTCTTGCAATTATAATTAAGGTATATCTCATATTAGAAAAAAGCTTACAAATGGGTCTTTGTTAAAGGCTTTTAAAATAAACAACAACAAATAGGAGGAGATGGATTTTAGATGCTGCTTTGATGAAATTTCACCAGCTGGCTCTCTACACCTCGTCAGGTGTGCCCAGGGAGGAGGCGACAATGAGGCTATTCAGGCAGGGGCAGTGGAAAACACAGGCCAACCGGTTGTTTACAACCTGACAACTGGGTCATTAATAATTTCCATCTTCAGATCAGTTACGTTGGCTCTGAGTAGACACAGCCAGTACATGTTTTAAGACAGATAAAAATCTGCTTGTATATAAATTGTTAATAAAGAATATGCTCCTTTATTATAAAGGTCTCTTAGAACCTACTTCTGCAACCAAACCAGTCTTGCTTACGTCTTCCTTTCTGCCTCTTTAGCACAGTAATACTAACCCTCTTCAGGAGGTGAGTGATGTCTTAGACCAAAGTGTTAGATTTACAACTGGTTTACTGGTTTACTTCACAGCAAAGCTCTGGTTTATTTGGGAAGCTTTGTTTCTCTCTCTCTCTCTCTCTCTCTTTTAAAAATATAATTCAGGAAGGTATCTTGAAGTCCATCCTATACGCTTCTTACACCCCAGGTCCTGGAGTTATGGACACACTGTTTCGTTGATGGGTCTTCCTCCAGTTTTGTAAGCCTTCTCCAGGCATCTCTTTCTCCCTGTCTGTAGCCTGTCCCACACCCAGGTTTCACAGCTGGTGTTGCTTGCCCTCTGGTGCGGGTTATCGGCAACCAAGTCTTCTGGGATCTTGAGTGGCCTTTTAAGAGAGGTTTCCACATATGGAGGCTTCTTTCACTCTGGCAATCATATTAACTTGTTATTCTACATGGTATCCTGATGAAACGTACTGATGACTGGTTCACATATAACACAGAATCTGCCTAGGGAAAATGGCTTTAAAATATTAAAATTTCCCTTGGGTGTATGGGTCGTGCACCAGCTGTTGCAGCTGTTGATGTCCTTTGGTGGCACCAGACCCCTCATTTGGAGAAGAGGAGCTAGAAAACAAGCCCAAGCTCATTTTTCTGTTCGTCCTTGGGTAGTGTTTATCCTCAGTCTGATCCGCATTTAGACTGTTACTGCTAGATAGCCACATCGTCTGTGGTCATAGTTCTCTCTGCACCGTTTTGTGTTGAAGGCAAGCTTTCCTGCACAGCCCATTCTGAGAAATCACTCTGATATCTAGATCCTTATTTACAGGGTTTGTTCGTTTTTTGCCATTTGCTAATGACATAGATTTTCTGGCTTGCAGTATGTTATAACCCACAGAGAAGCAGTTCCCCTTGCAAAAAGGACAGGTAGGGCCCTCTCCTGAGCACATGTGTTCTTTGCATACCAAGGAGAGGATTCAACCAGCTGTTCTCTGCTTTTCAGATTTGACAGAAGAACGACTTGGGGATGGCAGCACCGCTGACAATGCTGAGACTTTCAGCGACAAAGACACGGACCAGAGGAGCTCCCCAGATGTGGCCAAAAGTAAGGGCTGCTTCACACCTGAGAGCCCCGAGATCGTGTCAGTGGACGAAGCGGGGTTTGCGGTCCAGAAGAACGGGGCCAGCTCAGAGAGCCGGCCCGACAGCCCCAAGTACCCCGGGGAGCAGAGCCACCTCCTGATCGAGGGCCCCTCAGGGACCGTGTCTCTGCCCTTCAGCTTGAAAGCCAACAGACCGCCCCTAGAAGTGTTGAAAAAGATATTCCCCCACCAGAAGCCCGCGGTGCTGGAGTTGATCCTCAAGGGCTGTGGGGGTGACCTGGTGAGCGCTGTGGAGGTCCTGCTCTCCAGCCGCTCGTCCTCCTCGGCCGCCGACCGGACTTCTGCTGGGGAGCCCGAGGGCCTGGTGCTGCCCTCCAACGGGCACCTCTTCGAGCACACCTTGAGCTCCTACCCCCTCTCCTCGTCCAAGTGGTCTGTGGGGTCGGCCTTCAGAGTCCCCGACACGCTGAGGTTTTCTGCCGACTCCACCAACGTGGTCCCCAACCCCCTGGCTGTGCCCCTGCAGCACCCGTTTCCCCAGCCGCCCCGGTACCCTCTGATGCTGAGGAATACTCTGGCGAGAAACCAGTCGAGCCCGTTTTTGCCCAACGATGTCACCCTGTGGAACACCATGACGCTGCAGCAGCAGTACCAGCTGCGGTCCCAGTACGTCAGCCCTTTCCCCACTAACTCCACCAGCGTCTTCAGAAGCTCGCCCGTCCTCCCTGCCCGCACCCCGGAAGACCCTCGGATCGCTATCCCCGATGACGGGTGTCCCATGGTGTCAAAGCAGTCCATTTACACCGAGGACGACTATGACGAGAGGTCTGACTCCTCAGACTCCCGAATACTCAACTCGTCATCTTAAAGCGCCGCCCGATGGGGGTGACCAGGTGACATTTTCTGTGCATTTGAACCCTGCGCCCTCCCCTTACGGAGAGGCCACGTCCTGTGTATACCTTCTCCTGCCATATGACAAAGTGACCCTGCTTGATTCTAGACCTTAGCAATAAAAAACATAACTTATTTAATTTCTTGCACTTCACTGGAAAATGCCAAATAGCTCTGCTCTGTGGCTTTAGTGCTGAATGTTGGTTGTAAAAGAGAGTCTGATGCTAAGAATGGTCTGGGGAAAGCCTGGGCCCATGGAAGATGTCTTTGGGGACATAAAGCTGAAGGTCGGCCCCACCCCTAGACTCAACCTGGAATCTTCAGTAATGTAGCGTACTTGAATACAGTTCTGTAAAAGAGGATTGCTCAGGATAATGAAACCTAAAGAAGTGGTTTGGTTGCAAACGGACTATAAACAGGGGCCTCATATTCCTATGCTAAAAATCCTTGCATTTTAAAGAGAGACTGCACTTAATAGAGTGAACTACTCACACGCTTATTTAAGCTTGGACAGTTTTCAGAGACAGACTCCATTAAGAATTATTCTTTTCACATGGCTGAATCAAAACATGTGTAATGTCAATGTAAACCCAATCACAGCTGTGAACTGCATGAAATATATTGTGAAATGAACACAAGATTAAGCTTTGTCAGGTTAATGTAGCATGCTAAGGACTCTAGAAAAAAATAAACTAAGGAGATGATCTTGGTTTATGTCATTTCTGCCTATGAAAGAGGATCTCTAAAAATAGAAACGATTAAAAAGCTACTTACTAGTGCATGGATCAAGGTTTAAGTTAAACGTGACACTGCTTGAGAAATACGAATGGCAAAGCTTTGAGGCTGTATTCAGAAAGACAGAATTGATTGTTCAAGAAGAGAGTTAATTCAGTTCCTCCATCCATTCGTTTCTTCAACAGATACTTACTGAGTGCCTACTCTGTGTAAGAGGATGCTCTTTGTATATTACTGTCCAGGTTATCCGCCCATGAGTCCAAGAGAGCAGGGATTATATAATGGAGAATCTCATTAAAAACAAAGTAAAAATGAAACAGCCTACAGTGAGGAAAGTAAGCAAAGTGCTTAGCCTGGTTGCTGACATAGAGAAAGTACTCAGTAAAGGAGAGCAGTTACTCCTGTTAGGTTCAGGTTATACTCCTATTTGCAGCCAGGATTGTAGAAGTGAATTCCCTCATTCTCACCAGAAAAGATGCCATTCCTGTTTGGCAGATAGCCACAACAAAACGTTGGAAACCAGGACTTTCCCCCTTCATTTAAAAAGCATTTGGGTGGTGCTGTACTTGGTCAGATACTTTTATAAGTGAGTTTTTAAACAGTAATATACAGTGGTGCCCACACCAGCCACTTCTTAACTGTGTATTTTCTTCAGAGTGCTGGAGAGGAAAGGTTAGACAATAAACTTGTGAATGTGGAAGAGAAAGAAAATAAGAAAATAAATGAAAGCCGCTACATGACAAGGGTGCAGAGAGAGAGCTCCCTGCACAAGAATAAGTCTTGAAGGGATCTTCAGTCTTGGAGGGAGAAGGGCAAACCCTCTTGGCCTGAGGTGCTTCCTCAGTGAGGAACAGGAGCTAATGTCACCTGCCCACCGTCCTTGAATGGGTCCCAGGAGAAAAAAAGATACTTAAAATCTCGTTTTAATTTCTGTTGGGCACCTTGGGAATGAGAAATCATTGAGAAAAACTCCTTATATTAGTTGGACTAATACGTATTTAATTGACATGATTTCGTACCAGGGTGTTTTGAAGTAAGTGTGATTTGTTGTTAGGGTTATATTTATTTTTTTATTTGGAGGATTATTGCCTTATAAAATTGTGTTGGTTTAGGCTGTACACAACACCCCTTCCTCTTGAGCCTCCCCCCCCCTTCCTATCCCACCTCTCTAGGTTAAGGTAATATTGAAATATTAGTATTTACATAAATGAAGGAAGTGAAGGATAGAGAGGAGAATAATATAACCCCTGATTCTAAAAACATGTGTCCAGGACATTTTATATGGTAGTGATGGGCTAATGTTTGAGCCTACCTAACACAATTGGATATTCAGAGGTATCTTCATCTCAAAAGTTTATCTACATTTATCTAACAAGTAAGTGATCACAAATCCCATATGAGGTGATAGTACTATAAAATCTGTCACATCTTTAGGTTGAGTGACCTGGGTTGAGCAAAACTTGGCTTAAGATACCATATCCTGACAATTTGATTTTGCCCACAGATTATCAGAGTCCTTGCGTTTTTTTTCCAGTGGCCAGCAATATGGAATTAACTATAAGGCAGCTCATTCCTGGGCTACTACAGGTATGTTTGATCCTCAGCATAATCTTCTGAAGCAAGAAATAACTTACTTTGGCGTGGTAAGTGTAGTCAGGGGTCAGAGGGGGAAATCGATGGTAAAGATCCTGTGCCCTACTTCCTGTGTTCAGTTCTGCTTCTCCTGCAGTTCTGATAGCTAAGGCCCCTCTGGTAAAAGTGGCAAAACCTTTTAGATTCCAGCTCAGCTCTGAGACCTTCCTGCCATGATGGCGTGTAGAATCAAGGGAAATGAACACTCTTCTGCTGATGCTGTTGCTGCTGCTGCTAAGTCACTTCAGTCGTGTCCGACTCTGTGTGACCCCATAGACGGCAGCCCACCAGGCTCCCCCGTCCCTGGGATTCTGCAGGCAAGAACACTGGAGTGGCTTGCCATTTCCTTCTCCAATGCATGAAAGTGAAAAGTGAAAGTGAAGTCTCTCAGTCGTGTCCGACTCCTAGCGACCCCATGGACTGCAGCCTACCAGGCTCCTCCGTCCATGGGATTTTCCAGGCAAGAGTACTGGAGTGGGTTGCTTCTGCTCATGGGTACTCAGTTAATCCTTCACAGGAAAATCAACATCTGGATGAAAAGTGAAAAACAGCATCATTCAACTCCTAGTTAAATCCCATCATCACACAGACGAAATATCTGGGTACTTGGCTGTACACTTTCGGTTGAATCAGGCCAGGCTTATAGAGAATTATCTCATATTGACCACAGTGCCTCTCCTGCTAATGAGGACCTGCTGGTCTTAGGGTAAATGCTTTGTTCAGCTGTGATGTGAGGGTGGGTGAGTTGTCATGCTGTCCTGCACAGTTAGTCTCAGAGTGTGGTCCAGGCACCCAGTGCTTGATTTCTAGTTTAGATTCCTGGGCTCCACTTGCTGAGTTCACAACCCCTGTGGCCTGAGCTCCTGCATTTTTACCATCCTCTCCAGGGAATTCTTAAACTCACTGGGATTTGAGAACCACCTCACTCTCCATCACATCCTTGGGTTCCTTTCTTAGACCTATGTCAAGTAATAGCAAAAGAGCTAAGGGATGTGAACTCTGGTGGTGGGGATTTCGAAACCCTCCTTCCACTCCTCCCTACTTTCCTACGCAAGAGTAAACTTCACTGTGCATGCATGCAGTCTTCTTTAGCTCATACCCTAGAGATAGTTCAAGTTAACTTCAGGGTCAGTGTTAATGATTAGATTGAGTGCACCTTTGGGGTCAGAAATGCCTGTTTCTGGAAATTTCCATTAGTAAAGAAACAGATACTAGCATAAACATGCTACCCTTTCCCCTAAGGTGAATTTTGCCAATTTTTAAGTTGTTCCATGATTCCTGGCTTAATAGTGACACCTAGAAATAGGTTTTTCCCTAGAGCTTTGAGTTCTAATAAATATTCATAAACCTTCCCCAGCTTTTTTGAGGTATAATGAACATGTAGCATCATTTAAGTTGTACAATGTGATGATTTGACATATGTATCTGTTGCAAAATGATTACCATAATAAGATCAGTGAACACATCCATCACTTAATTACTTTTTTGTGGTGAGAATATTTAAAATCTGTTCCCTTAGCAACCTTCAAGTATACAATACAGTATTGCTTACTGTAATTACCATGCCATACATCAGATCCCCAGAATGTACTCATCTTATAATTGGAAGTTTGTACACTTAGATTGACATCTCCTATTTCCCTCACCCTCAGCCCCTGGTGACTGCAAGCTTACTCTTATTTCTATGTGTGTGTGCTCAGTCTTTTAGTCGTATCTGACACTGCGTCCCTGTGGACTATAGCCCACCACGCTCCTCTGTCCATGGAATTTTCTGGGCAAGAATACTGGAGTGGGGTGCCACTTCCTACTCCAGGGAATCTTCCCAATTCATCAATCAAACCCTAGTCTCCTGCATTGGCAGGCGAATTCTTTATCACTAGTGCGACCTGGGGAGCCCCCTATTTCTATAAGTGGCTTTTTTTAGATTCCATGTACAAGTAAGATCATATAGTACTTGTCTGTTTGTGACTGGCTTATTTCACTTAGGGTGTACCATTTTTTTTTTTTTTTAATCAATTCATCCATGGGTGGAGACAAGTTGTTTCCATATCTTGTGAATAATACTGCTGGTTTACATAGAGTGCAGATTACCTCTGAGACAGTGTTTTCATTGCCTTCAGATAGATTCCCAGAAGTGGAATTTGTTGGAGAAGACTCTTGAGAGTCCCTTGGACTGCAAGGAGATCCAACCAGTCCATCCTAAAGGAGATCAGTCCTGGGTGTTCATGGGAAGGACTGATGTTGAAGCTGAAACTCCAATACTTTGGCCATCTGATATGAAGAGCTGACTCATTTGAAAAGATCCTGATGCTGGGAAAGATTGAGGGCAGGAGGAGAAGGGGATGACAGAGGATGAGATGGCTGGATGGCATCACTGACTCGATGGACGTGGGTTTGGGTGGACTCCAGGAGTTGGTGATGGACAGGGAGGCCTGGCGTGCTGCGGTTCTTGGGGTTGCAAAGAGTTGGACACGACTGAGCAACTGAACTGAGCGTAGTTCTATTTTAAGTTTTTGAAAGTGCATGAGTATACCTGTGGTGGATTCATTTTGATATTTGGCAAAACTAATACAATTATGTAAAGTTTAAAAAAATAAATAAATAAAAAGCTAATGTAAAAATCACACACACACACACACAAAAGAAAGTGCATGAGGGCTCCCTTTTCTCCACATCCTCACCAGCACTTATCTCCTGTCTTTTTGGTAATAGCCATTCTAACAGGTATGAGGTAATATCTCACTATGGGGAAAAAAAAAAAAATCTCACTATGGTGAAATACCAATGCTTTTTATTTTTTTCTGTTTCTTGTTTTTATTTATTTTTTGTACTTTTAAGAAGCAACATTTCACTTGATTTTATTCTTCTGTCCATGGTTAACATTAGTTACAGGTGATAATATAATCTGAGTATAAAACATTAGATTTTTCAAAAGAGATTTTGCTCTTAACTGAGTTTTTTTCAGTGAGGAAGTGAATAAGACTTACAGTAAATGAAATAGACTCACAAACGTGGCAGTCCTACTGCAGGAAAAAAACTTAATATAGTAATTTGTGGTATACTTTCATAATTCCACAGTGGAATCTCCAGAAACAAAATGTAGAAATAGAAGTTCATTGTAAATGAATATCAACTGCTTATTCCCAAACCTGGTTTAAAGTTGCTATCATATCTGGGCTGGATTGCAGGAAATACACAATGAAATGTAGAAGCATTTCTATTATATCTATATCATCTCAACACTTGATGATGGGAAAAATGAAAGTAGTTTCACGAACATCTTGAGAAGCAAGGCATTTGTTAGCCAGGGGCATGAACGTGGTTGAGATAGAGAGCAACCGGAGAAGGCGGCAGGTACCAGGGCAGGGGAGCCGTAATTCTGGACTTCTGGTCTCGGCTCTTACTGTTAGCTGGCCGGCTTCTAAGAGCCCAAGAACATTGAAACTTTATAAAAAGAACAGGACCCGAGGACAGGGTGTGCAGTGTAGCAGTCGTATTTTATGGGGTCTGTTCTTCAGGGACTCTTCTTCCAAGGTCCCCAGGTTGCCCTGTGGCTGGGCTGGTGGGAGGTGATAGGAGGGGGGCATCTTGGGAACATTTGTTGGGTGCCCAGAAAACAGGCACTGACTGCATTTGAACTGACATATTTGAAAAATGAACTTGATCTCATTGCATACTGTTTCAGTGATTCATTCTTTATATGTGCATTTACTCAGCAGAAGTGAGTTGAAAATAAGATGGATGCTAAATTTATATGTTAATTTTAATATTGAAGCTATCCTGTATTTGAAGAATAAGATCAATGCTTCAATTTCATTTCTTATGTGGTACTGAGTGTTGTCATTACTGGGGGAAAAAATCATTTCCAAATGCATCCTCCCCAAATTCCAATCTCAGAGGGCAGAGGAGTCTTGGAAGAGGCAATTTTGCCTTTTGCTGATGTTCTTCTCAGTGATACGCTTCATTGTTCCCACAGTATCATTTACTATCTCAGTGTGAAGGGTGAATAGCAAGGGGAGAGGGTTTTTTTCTTAAATGACAATGGAGTTTATTTACTAAATGGTTTCTGAGAGTTTGCTGTGGTTTCAGGCTTTGTCAAGAGTTCCATATATCCCACAGGCAAAGCTACTGGACTCAACCAAAAGTAAATTTAGGGGGACTCCCCTGGTGGTTACCCCTTCACCTCCCAATGCGGGGGTTTCGGGTTTGATCCCTCATTAGGGAGCCAAGATCCCACATGCCTTGTGGCCAAAAAACCAAAACATAAAATAGAAGCAATATCGTAACAAATTCAATAAAGACTTTGGGAGAATATTTTTTTAAAAAGTAAACTTTGCAGTTGTTCAGAAAAATTATCCCTCCAGAAGACTTGAGTCACTGCTGGGTGATTTTAGACATGAAGAAAAAGTGAACGTGTTGGTTGCTCCTTCGTGTCTGACTCTTTGCGACCCCATGGACGGTAGCCCTCCAGGCCTCTCTCTCCATGGAATTCTCCAGGCAAGAATACTAGAGTGGGTGGCCATTCCCTTCTCCAGGGGATCTTCCCAACCCAGGGATCGAACCCCGGTGTCCCCCATTGCAGGCAGATTCTTTACCAGCTGAGCCACAGGAGCCTCATACTTGTGATTTAAGTGAAAGACTCCAAAGATCTATGGAAGGTTCTTTTGAGGAAACACAGAATCTCTGTCTCCCAGCCAAACATGGTGAGCCAGATATGTGGTGGTTTCTGTAGAAAAAGGCAAGTCCCAGCTCTTTTTCAGTCTCACAGTGGCTTCCGTGATGGGAGCAGCTGTTTGCACCAGCAGACACTGCCTCTCCATGCAGCCCTGGCCTTCCTCATAGGCTCTTCCTTTACTGGGTGACACTGGCTGCTGTGGATGGTTGTATATTTTGTGTTTTGCACCAAAACACTCAACCAAGAGGGTGTGTTGGGGCTCAGATCCAGAATGAGTGTTCTTTTCTAGTTTGCCAGACCAGAAAGGGTGCTGTTTTGGGAGCTGTCTTGTTCACCTCTGCATAGAGGTGTACTAAGTGTAGCGGGGACTCTGGGGAAAGATAGGGAGAAGAAAAAAGAGTGAGTGGGCTGTGAAAGAACAGCTCAGAGTATACAAAGAAGTAGCTATGAAAGCCATTGATAAGTCTTTGGTATCCCAACCAACAAGGACCTACTGTATAGCACAGGGCACTCTGTTCAATGTTATGTGGCAGCCTGGATGGGAGGGAAGTTTGGGGGAGAAGGGATACATCTATACATACTGCTGAGTGCCTTTGCTGTCCACTTGAAATTTATCACAACGTTGTTAATTGGCTATACTCCAATGTAAAATAAAAAAAAAAGGCTTTGCCATCTCCTTCTCCCTCAACCTGTCCCCTTGAAAAAACAGGAAGTAGTTTTTAGAATGTCAAAAAAAAAAAAACAAAAAAACACGCACAAAAACCTCACTCACTGGAGTTGAGATTAGGCATGCAGGGAGATGTTGGAAAGGGAGGCAGGAGAACTAGCCTTTATTGAACACCTACTGATTGCATTTGTTATCTCAGGCCACGAGGCCTATCTGACTTCAGTATGTCTTTGAGGACTTTCCCTGCTCTAAAACCAGCTTAGGCCACCAGCAGCCAAGCAGATTGATGTCATTTGGGGCTGCTTGAGTGGACAACAGTGTATGGAAAGCAGAACTGATGAATGAATGAAAAGTCCTGCAGCGAACCTTGGTGTGTGCAGTTTCCTACTTCTAAGAGAGTACTGTGAACCAGTCAACCAGTTCAGTTCAGTCACTTAGTCGTGTCTGACTCTTGCGACCCCATGGACTGCAGCACACCAGGCTTCCCTGTCCATCACCAACTCCCGGAGCTTACTCAAACTCACGTCCATTGAGTCAGTGATGCTATCCAACCATCTCATCCTCTGTCTTTCCCTTCTCCTCCTGCCTTCAATATTTCCTAGCATCAGGGTCTTTTCAAGTGAGTTAGCTCTTTGCATCAGGTGGCCAAAGTATTGGAGCTACAGCCTCAGCATCAGTCCTTCCAAAGAATATTCAGGACTGATTTCCTTTAGGATTGACTGGTTGGATGTCCTTGCAGTCCAAGGGACTCTCAAGAGTCTTCTCCAGCACCACAGTTCAAAAGCATCAATTCTTTGGCTTCAGCTTTCTTTATAGTCCAACTCTCATCCATACATGACCACTGGAAAAACCATAGCCTTGACTAGATGCACCTTTGTTGGCAAAGTAATGTCTCTGCTTTTTAATATGCTGTCTAGGTTAGGCATAGCTTTTCTTCCAAGGAGCAAGTGTCTTTTAATTTCATGGCTTCAGTCACCATCTGCAGTGATTTTGGAGCCCCCAAAATAAAATCTATTACCGTTTCCATTGTTTCCCCATCTATTTGCCATGAAGTGATGGGACCCGATGCCATGACCTTTGTTTTCTGAATGTTGAGTTTCAAGGCAGCTTTTTCACTCTCCTCTTTCACTTTCATCAAGAGGCTCTTTAGTCCTTCTTCGCTTTCTGCCATGAGGGTGGTGTCATCTGCATATCTGAGGTTATTGATATTTCTCCTGGCAATCTTGATTCCAGCTTGTGCTTTATCCAGCCCAGCATTTCACATGATGCACTCTGCATAGAAGTAAAATAAGCAGGGTGACAATATACAGCCTTGACACACTCCTTTCCCAATTTGGAACCAGTCTGTTGTTCCATGTCCAGTTCTAACTGTTGCTTCTTGACTTGGATACAGATTTCTCAGGAGGCAGGTCAGGTGGTCTGGTATTCCCATCTCTTGAAGAATTTTCCACAATTTGTTGTGATCCACACAGTCAGAGGCTTTGATGTGTCAATAAAGCAGCTGTAGATGTTTTTCTGGAACTCTGTTATTTTTTTGATGATCCAGCAGATATTGGCGATTTGATCTCTGGTTCCTCTGGCTTTTCCAAATCCACCTTGAACATCTGGAAGTTCACAGTTCACGTATTGCTGAAGCCTGGCTTAGTGAATTTTGAGCATTACTTTGCTAGCGTGTGAGATGAGTGCAATTGTGTGGTAGTTTGAACATTCTTTGGCATTGCCTTTCTTTGGGATTGGGATGAAAACTGACCTTTCCTAGTCCTGTGACCACTGCTGAGTTTTCCAAGTTTGCTGACATATTGAGTGCAGCACTTTCACAGCATCATCTTTCAGGATTTGAAATAGCTCAACTGGAATTCCATCACCGCCACTAGGTTTGTTTGTAGTCATGCTTTCTAAGGCCCACTTGACTTCACATTCCAGGATGTCTGGCTCTAGGTGAGTGATCACGCCATTTGGTTATCTAGGTCATGAAGATCTTCATTCTTTCTGGAGTTATTTCTCCACTGTTCTCCAGTAGCATATTGGGCACCTACCATCTTGGGGAGTTCATCTTTCAGTGTCCTATCTTTTTTCCTTTTCATACTGTTCATGGGGTTCTCAAGGCAAGAATACTGAAGTGGTTTGCCTTTCCCATCTCTGGTGGACCACATTTTGTCAGAACTCTCCACCATGACCCGTCCGTCTTGGGTGGCCCTACATGGCATGGCTCATAGTTTCATTGAGTTAGACAAGGCTGTGGTCCACATGACCAACGTACCAAATATTTCCAGTTCACAACAGACCCTGACTCTTCAAGAAACATTATGTCTAATGTGGTTTTAGTGTTAACAATATTTTATTATATAGTTTTCAAAATTGGCAGTTGTGTATCTCTATTGTTGGTGTTGTTTAGTCACTAAGTCGTGTCTGACTTTTGCGACCCCAAGGACTGAAGCCCACCAGGCTCCTCTATCCATGGGATTCTCTAGGCAAGAATATTGGAATGGGTTGCCATGCCCTCCTCCAGGGATCTTCCTGACCCAGGGATTGAACCTGTGGCTCTTGCATTGGCAAGCAGGATTCTTTACTGTTAAGTCACCAGGCTATGACACATATAGAACTCCATATTAAATAGACTATTTGATTTGCCAAAGGACCTGGTATGTATCTGTCAGAAATGTGTTCTGTATATTTGTGTTTATACCCTCATCTAAGTCTTGTTAACCCGACACTGACTTATTCAAATTAACAATTCAAAGTGCCTGTTAGATGTTATTAATAATTTTTAAAAGATCTGCCTAGGACCAACCCAGATGAAAACTTTAAAAAATCAATACTAGCCAGAATCTAGCATTTTCCAGAAATGGTTTGGAGATATGTGTGACTCAGGAACAGTCATTAATAAAGCACCTACTCTGTGCTAGCCAGTCTTCTACAGGATTAACAGCTGTGAACTCATTTCACCTCTCATCAGTCATATAAGGTGGCTAGTATTACAGTTCACCTTTGATAGATGAGGAAGTAAAGCAGTAACTGCCGAAGGGCACTCCCTAGAAGTGGTGAATGTGGGTTTCAGTCGCAGCAGTTTGGGTCCATTCTGTGGGCTTAGAGTTCACAGAGTGTTTTAGAGGCTCTTTTGTGGCCCTTTTAGAGGCTCTTAGTGTCTTTCTTTGCCCAGACCCCTGGTTTTCTCTGAGGTCCAGAGATGCCTCCACCAGAAGTGGGAAATGCAGCCACGGCTGCAGAATCCTGGGCACTCAGGCAAGCAGAAACCTCCCTGTCCTCCGTTTTCTATCAGTGAACCAGTCCGTACAGTCGGACAGAGGATGATGCTCTGCTGGCCTTAATGAATGGTCTTCCTGTCTCTGCTGCCCCCTGGAGGTCAGTGAGGATAAAGCGGATGAAGTCAGCATTTTCCCTGTTTCTTGTTCATAATTAATCCTTTGGCTAAACAAGAAAGGCATATTGGCTGTGTCCAGTCTTGCACATGGCATCTTTGTTGCATCTTGTGTGATCTTTCGTTGTAGCACATGGACTGTCTTGTTGTGGCTTCAGGCTCCAGAGCTCAGGGCTCCAGAGTGCTCAGACTCAGTACTTCTGTTGCAAGAGCTTCATTACTCTGTGGCATCAGATCAGATCAGATCAGTCGCTCAGTCGTGTCCGACTCTTTGCGACCCCATGAATCGCAGCACGCCAGGCCTCCCTGTCCATCACCAACTCCCGGAGTTCACTCAGACTCATGTCCATCGAGTCAGTGATGCCATCCAGCCATCTCATCCTCTGTCGTCCCCTTCTCCTGTTGCCCCCAATCCCTCCCAGCATCAGAGTCTTTTCCAATGAGTCAACTCTTCGCGTGAGGTGGCCAAAGTACTGGAGTTTCAGCTTTAGCATCAGTCCTTCCAAAGAAATCCCAGGGCTGATGTCCTTTAGAACGGACCGACCAGTGATTGAAGCTGCATCCCCTGCACTGTAAGGCAGATTCTTCACCACTGAACCACCAGGGAAGTCTCAGTTTATCACCTTTTGAAGCTCAAACCTTTCCTTGCCCCTGAATTTGACTACTTCTTTGAGTTTGACTTCTTTTCTGCGAACCCACCT
Source organism: Bos indicus (assembly GCF_029378745.1). Classification (NCBI taxonomy): domain Eukaryota; kingdom Metazoa; phylum Chordata; class Mammalia; order Artiodactyla; family Bovidae; genus Bos; species Bos indicus. The sequence continues at coordinate 43,512,719 of NC_091767.1, read as the reverse complement.
ACATGTAAATATTAATGAAAATTGAGTACCTTTTCTCCTATTAATCTGTCTTTGTTAATTAGCAGGTCTCCAGTTACTAAAGGCTTCCCTGGTGGCTCAGATGGTAAAGAATCTGCCTGCAATATAGGAGACCCAGGTTCTATCCCTGGGTCGGGAAGATGCCCTGGAGAAGGAAATGGCTACCGACTCCAGTATTCTTGCCTGGAGAATCCCATGGACAGAGGAACCTGGAGGGCTACAGTCCACGGGGTCTCAAAGAATTGGACACAACTAAGTGACTAACACACATACACACATTTTACTACAGATAAGAGCGTAGGGGAGAAGTTTTCCCTTCCTGATGGTAGACAGTGTCAGACAGTGAAGTCCACAAGAAGGAGGACTGTGGATTCTGGGCAGGCCTCCCGCTCACAGAGGGTAGGGGAAGACCTGAAGCAACCTCAGCAGGGCTCCACGTGCCCCCAGGCCCCACCAGGACCTACAGCGAAGGTAGGGGGAGCGAACTTGGGTTCCAGGATACCGAGCATCCAGCTGCAGCCGTCAGGGCAGAGACAGCCGTGGGCTATGGATGCAGGGCAGTCTGCAGAGAGTCAACCATGGGCAGAGGGCCGGGCCTTCAGTGGCTCAAAGAGAAGGGGAGAGTAACATGTATTCTGCTGTGGGCTGAGGCCTGCCTCTGGGGAGGGGGAGCCAGCTTGTGGGTGCCTGACCTGACAGCCGCTTCTGGTGCCCAGGGAGCGCTCTCTGTGGCGGGATTAGGCTCGCTCCTTCCCACACTGCTGCAGGCAGCTGGTCACACTACAGAGCTTTGCTGACTTGCTATGAGCCTAGGTGGCTTCAGACACAGTTTTCCAGATTTCCTGGCTAACTGAAGCTGAAGCAAGAAGAATTCACTAATGGTCTGTCTTAGGAACCAGATATAATACATGAGTTGAACTTGTATTTCAGATAAACTGTGGATAATTTTTTTAACTATATGTCCCAGGCAATATTTGTATCAGCATCTGTTTATACACACACACACACACACACACACACACACACATGCACGTCTATGTGTTTGTAAAGTACGTATAGGTATTCTTCAATATAAATATTGCCTATACAGACTTGTACTAAAAAATTACTCAATGTTTATCTGAAGTCCAGTTTAACCTGGTGTCCTGTGCTTCTATTTGCTAAATCTGACAATTCTACCAGGAGAACAGTGCTTCTGTGGCCATGGCTGTGGTCACACCCCTGTAGTCAAGCAAATGGGAGAGCTGAGGTTTTATATTGGGCTGAAAGCCTCATCCAGCCCACAGAGGTATTTTGTTAGGCCAGTATAGAGGTTTTATTTTCATTTCCCATGCTTGCCACCACTTAAAAATTGGGAGAAAAAAAAAGAAAAAAAAAGGGAGGACTCACATATGACAAGGTCTTGGGGCTATTCTAGAAGTGGGAGATCTAGCAGTACCGCATGGAAGTGGGTGGGTTGGTTAGTGCCTGCCTTGTGTACAAAGTCACTTCCTACTCTTTGTGACTCCATGGACTGTAGCCCGCCAGGCTCGTCTGTCCAGGGGATTCTCCAGGCAAGCACACTGGAGTGGGTTGCCATTCCCTTCTCCAGGGGATCTTCCTGACCCAGGGACTGAACCTGGGCCTCTTATGTCTCCTGCATTGGCAGGTGGGTTTTTTTTATCACTAGGTCCACCTGGGTGCCTGCCCTGGTCTCACTCATTTGTGCCTGGTCCCTGTGGCTGAGTTTAGGACGGACTTATCCAGAGCATTTAGTTTCCTAAGTCTTGCTGCTGAGCGGGGAGGTATTTTGTTTGGTCCTGAAAGTCCAGAGTGACTGCTGACCCTGACCAGGAGGATCTTAAATGTGGGAGCTCCTTATCTCCTACCCTCTGCTCTTACCTGGGACCTGGCTCCTTGGAAGGGCTTAGATGTCACAAGGGACTAGTCCCCAAGACTCCCTCTGAATCCGTTTTTATTTCTAAAATTGAAGGGAAGAAAATCTATGTTTTCTAACTTTTTTTTTGGTACCAAAAGTTGTGTTTTATCAACCTCATGCCACTGTGGACCTAACATCTTGAAAGATCTTGTTTACCCAAGCAAATGACACATACTGCAAACAGCCTGAATTCTGGCCAGCCTGAAAGCTAACCAATGTCACCACACCTCATTGATCAAATTCCCTAAAAAAGCAGAAAACATTCTGTCAGCTCATGTAACCTGACTGAAAATACATTCAGCTGCCCCAGGCTATCTTTAGAGCCCCTAGGGGTTGGGGGCCAGATCAGTCAGCTCAGTCTAAGCCGTGCTGAAGTAATGAGCAAACTCCAAAATGTTGTTGGCTTAGCATGTAGATCAAGCCCATACAGTTGTGCCAGCGCTTTGGCAACACTGTGGGTTCAGACACAAGGATTCAGTTTCCACCTCTCCTGTGGCTCCGCCATCTCAACAGTGGCTTTTATGGTGGAAGAAGAGATAGCTAATGGGCTTTGGGGGATCCCTCCTCTGCTCAGATATCATTGGCAGGATCCAGTCTCGTGGCCTCAATTAAGGGCAAAGGGCTGGAAATTATGGTTTTCTGTATACCTGGGAAGGAGCAGAGAAATGCATATAGTGAGCTAAAAGGGAAGACCAGAGGGACTTGGGGTGGTCCATGGTCCCCTTCCAGCCCCCAGATCCCACATCCTCTCCTTCAGTGTGGCTGGAGGGTGTGGGGTAGGTACACCTGCTCGCCCTGGATGGTGACCGACAGGCATCAAACAGATCAGACACTACAGATATTCTGATCTTTTATGTCTCCAAGTCCCATCTTTTTCTTACTCATTATGGTAGTTAAACCTTTGACTTACTGTAAGCATGTACTGACCAGTTTTTTCTACAACAGCCCTCCCAGATAGATACTTTTCCTATTTATTTATCTATTTTTATTACTGGTACATGTTTTGTAGATTTAAAAAACAGGCACTGTCTGTATTTGAACTGACATACGTGGAAAATGAAACATGACCTGGATCCCACGGACTGCGGTTTCAGTGGGTCCTTCTCTGTGTGCGCGTTTGCCCAGCAGAAGGCCTGCAGCCCCCGGAGCCCTTGCTGGGAACACACAGATAGCTGGGGCAGGAGGAGCCTTCTGAAATCTGCATTGCAGAGTTTGGACCCTGGGGGCTTTGCCTTTGCTGGCCTCTGATTGCCAGGCTCTGGGTTTTGGGCAGGTCCAGCTAGCTTCCAGAGCCCTCTTCTCAGGACTTTAGAGAGCTTTGTGTCTGGAGACTCCATTCTGAGCACAAGATTAAGCTGGCATTACTTTGACCAGCTAGCATGACCTAGCTTTAATTTGATTTAAAATGGATTCTTTGTCATCCCTAGAGGGGGCTTGAACTGGGATTTGTTCTTTATGTTGCCCGGTGGCCCACATTGCAGCAGGCATATTTTCCAACTCTCTGGCGCTCTGGCCCAGCTCAGCCCTGAATCTGAATAACTACTGTTTCTCTATAAGCTCGGTTTTTCAACTGACTCCATTTTTGTTGTTGAAAATTATTTTTATCTTTACTTTCTGAACAGGTCATACATCTACAGAGTTCAAGAGTCAAGAGAAAATTCTCCACCCAGCTTCACGGTCGGCTGCCACCTATGTTGTCTGTACAGCGAGTCCTCGTCCCTAAAACAGGGTCACTGATAATCTGCTCTACCAACCTGTGTTATCACAGAACAATATTTGGACTTAGCCCCTGTTGCCAGCACAGAGCCCCGAAAGTGAAAGTGAAAGTTGCTCAATCGTGTCCAACTCTGCGACCCCATGGACTACACAGACCATGGAATTCTCCAGGCCAGAATACCAGAGTGGGTAGCCTTTCCCTTCTTTAGGGGATCTTCCCAACCCTGGGATTGAACCCAGGTCTTCTGCATTGCAGGCAGATTCTTTACCAGCTGAGCCACAAGGGAAGTCGGGAATACTGTGGTAATACTAGAGTGGGTAATCTATCCCTTCTCCAGTAGATATTCCCAACCCAGGAATTGAACTGGGGTCTCATGCATTGCAGGCAGATTCTTTACCAACTGAGCTATCAGGGAAGCCCATTTATTTAGCAGTCTCCTTCAATGTGGCAATGGGGAAACTTAGACAAACGTGGATTAAGGTAGAAGCAAGTGTAAGTTGGATAAATTCATTGAAGAGGAATTCCTGGGCCAAAGAGCATATGTATTTGTAATTTTTCTAGGTGCTATAAATTGTCCCTCTGTAAATATTGTTCCAGTGTATACTCCCACTACTGAAGTCTGAGAATGTCTGTTTTCCAATATCTTTGGCAAGTTTTCAGTAGTCTGATTTTCCACAGCCTGGAAATCTCAGGGTGTTCAGTGTGTGTTCTCTTATTATGAAGGAGACTGAGCATCTTTTATATTTTAGAGCCATCTGCATCAATGAGCATTTCTTCCTTAGAGTTCTGGGGGGACCGTTGGCTTTAAGCAGGTCCTTGACCTAAGCTCAAAGCTGGAAGACCCTGTTGCTGCCAACCACCCAGACTCGTAGGTGAATATCTTAGGGAGGAAGTTGCTTGCCGTGCATTCCACTGAAGTGCTAGGAGGTGCAGAAACCAATCCTAATCAGCCTGTTGGTTACATCTGTCCTGAGATGGATAAATGGAATGTAATGGCAGTTTGATCAGGGAAACATTTGGGTCTGGCTTAACACTGATGGAGCTCTATGTCAGCTTGGGTTATGTCCCATCAAACTTTCAGCTTTGACCTTATTGACTTGGTGAATTTTCTTTCGTCTCACCCAATATCATGGAAGTGAGCATGGCCTTTTACTTTCTGATTATTAAAAAAGTCTTTTTATTAGGAAACGAAAATACACATATAGAGAACAGTAAAGTGAACCCCAATATCTGCATCACCAAGATTAAGCCACTGAAGATTATGTAATGCTTGATTCATATATCCCATTTCCTCTTCCTTTTGATTCAGATTTTAAGACAAATAATGTCATTTTACTCTTATATACTAAAGTAAACATATCTATAAAGTGGGTGTTTTCATACATCACTGGAATGTCATTACCATATCTGACAAAGTTAACAGCCATTTCTTGGTATCATCAAATACCTACATCTTGTAAAAATTTCCCAGTTGTCTCACATCTCTCTCTTCTTTTACCATTGGTTTGTTTGATCAGGGTGCACATACTGTGCTTGGTTCTTACGATCCTTAAAGATTCTCTGTTTCACAGCAGACCCTCTCTCCCTTTGTGAGGAAACAGTCCACTGTCAAGCCTTTTTCAGCAGAATGCCATCCATTCTATAAATGTGCATATTTGCTTCTTTTGGGGATCACTTAATTTATTCCTGACGTCCCCTGTATTTCCTGGAGAGTGGAAGCGACTTCTAGAAGCTTGTTTGATGTGGATTCAGATATTTGGGTAAGAGTCCACAGGAAAAGGCACCTGTTCTTGGATCATCTTAGAAGTCAACAAGGTGGGTCTTTCATCTCACTAAGCAAAATCGGAGGGGTCAAGTGACGTCAGCCAGGCCTTTGCGTTGCAAATGTCCCCTTCAGTCTTCCCCTTTCAACATTTCACACAGTGATTTCATCTACTGACTGTTGCCCAAATCAGTTATTTCATTCAGTTCAGTTCAGTTCAGTCGCTCAGTTGTGTCTGACTCTTTTCGACCCCATGGACTGCAGAACATCAGGCTTCCCTGTCCATCACCAACTCCCAGAGCTTACTCAAACTCATGTCCATTGAGTTGGTGATGCCATCCAACCATCTCATTCTCTGTCGTCCCCTTCTCCTCCTGCCTTCAATCTTTCCCAGCATCAGGGTGTTTACCAATGAGTCAGTTCTTCGTATCAGGTGGCCAGAGTATTGGAGTTTCAGCTTCAGCATCAGTCCTTCCAAAGAATATTCAAAACTGATTTCCTTTAGGATGGTTGGATCTCCTTGTAGTCCAAGGGACTCTCAAAAGTCTTCTCCAACACCAAAGTTCAAAAGCATCAATTCTTTGGCCTCAGCTTTCTTTATAGTCCAACTTTCACATCCATACATGACTACTGGAAAAACCATAGCTTTGACTAGAAGGACCTTTGTTGGCAAAGTAATGTCTCTGCTTTTTAATATGCTATCTAGGTTGGTCATAGCTTTTCTTCCAAGGAGGAAGTGTCTTTTAATTTCATGGCTTCAGTCACCATCTGCCGTGATTTTGGAGCCCCTCAAAATAAAGTCTGTCACCGTTTCCATTGTTTCCCCATCTATTTGCCATGAAGAGATGGGACCGGATGCCAAGATCTTTGTTTTCTGAATGTTGGGTTTCAAGCCAGCTTGTTCACTCTCCTCTTTCAAGAAGGCTCTTTAGTCCTTCTTCACTTTCTGCCATAAGCGTGGTGTCATCTGCATATCTGAGGTTATTGATATTTCTCCTGGCAATCTTGATTCCAGCTTTTGCTTCATCCAGCCCAGCGTTTCATATGATATACTCTGCATATAAGTTAAATAAGCAGGGTAACAATATAAAGCCTCAACATACTCCTTTCCCAATTTGGAACCAGTCTGTTGTTCCATGTCCAGTTCTAACTGTTGCTTCTGCATACAGATTTCTCAGGAGGCAGGTCAGGTGGTCTGGTATTCCCATCTCTTGAAGAATTTTCCACAATTTGTTGTAATCCACGCAGTCAAAGGCTCTGGTATAGTCAATAAAGCAGAAGTAGATGTTTTTTGGGGAACTCTCTTGCTTTTTGATGATCCAGCGGATGTTGGCAATTTGATCTCTGGTTCCTCTAGCTTTTCTAAATCCACCTTGGACACCTGGAAGTTCATGGTTCATGTACAGTTGAAGCCTGGCATGGAGAATTTTGAGCATTACTTTGCTAGTGTGTGAGATGAGTGGAATTGTGCGGTAGTTTGAGCATTCTTTGGCATTGCCTTACTTTGGGATTGGGATGAAAACTGACCTTTTCCAGTCCTGTGGCCACTGCTGAGTTTTCCAAGTTTGCTGGCATACTGAGTGCAGCACTTTCACAGCATCATCTTTTAGGATTTGAAATAGCTCAACTGGAAATCCATCACCTCCACTAGCTTTGTTCGTAGTCTTGCTTCCTAAGGCCCACTTGACTTCGCATTCCAGGATGTCTGGCTCTGGGTGAGTATTCACACCATCATGGTTATCTGGGTCATTGAGATCTTTTTTGTATAGTTCTTCTGTGTATTCTTGCCACCTCTTCTTAATATTTTCTGCTTTTCTGTTAGGTCTATACCATTTCTGTCCTTTATTGTGCCCATCTTTGCAGGAAATGTTCCCTTGGTATCTCTAATTTTCTTGAAGAGATCTCTAGTCTTTTCCATTCTATTGGTTTCCTCTATTTCTTTGCATTGATCGCTGAGGAAGCCTTTGTTTTTTTTTTTTTTTTTATCTCTCCTTGCTATTCTTTGGAACTCTGCATTCAAATGGGTATATCTTTCCTTTTCTCCTTTGCCTGTAGCTTCTCTTAGTTATTTCATTAGGGGTTGAAAAACAAAGGTTTTCAAGTCCAGTCATTCATTTCACATGTGTTAGCTAGATTAAAAAAAATTTTGTTGATATGGACCATTTTCAAAGTCTTTATTGAATTTCTTACAATATTGCTTCTGTGGTTTATATTTTGGTATTTTGGCCACACTTCTTGTGGGCCCTTAGCTCCCCAACCAGGGATTTATCCTGCATCCCCTGCATTAGAAGGCAAAGTCCCAACTGCTAGACTGCCAGGGAAGTCCCTTGATTTTTTTTTTTTTTTTATATAAAGAAAACCAAGGGTATTTGGTCACCCTGGGATGGTTGATACCACTCTTAAAATGGCCAGTGGTTTTCTCGGGTCTCTTTGCTTCTTAAGTAGTCCATCCTTTTCCAGTTTGGAAAGTAAATGACGAGGCCATATATTCAGATCACGCAGCTAACCTAGGAGAGAGCTTTCTTCTTAGCTTTTCTCGTTATCATAGAATATGCAGCACCAAGTGTGTATGTAATTTCATAATTGCTAATTGATTCTTTTTAACCACCGATCTTACCCTCTCACCCTGCCTTTTGTTTTCTCAGAGTCGGTCTGCTTGAGTAGGCAAAGTGTTGCGATATAAGCAAGCATGTAGTCTGAAATACCATCTCTGAATATTGTTTTAGACTTAAGGCCAAACACTTCTTGTTTAGATAACATACCATAATGACTATCAGTCATATACACTTTAGTGAGGATTACTGCAATGAGCTTGCTTTCCATTTCACAGGTTAGTTTACTGAAGGAAAATAAACTGATTTGGGAGTTGGTGAGGAGAAACAGGCCTGGAAAGGAGGCAGGGGGAGCTCAGTTGCTGATAGTAGGTCAGTCCTAGGTGGCTGTGAGAAGGCTGAGTTTGGAGGTGATAGAGGCAGCTGAGGACATTTAACGCTATAAGGCAGTTCTTGGAAGGAGAAATAGAGATAAAGATGGGCCAGGGAATTTTTACTGCTCAAGAACAGGTAAGGTGCTCCTATTATCGGCACCTGGTGTGCCTGTTCTTCACCCATCATACTGTATCATGAACGAAGTTTTTTGCTGCAAGTCAAGAACACCACACTAAGAAAGACCATTGTGTGGACATGTGCTTTTGTGAATGAATATTGATTGGAAAATTAATACAGAACAATGGTTAAGTTCACAGGATTTGGGGACAGATCAAACTTAGTACAAGTCCTGGCTTCGTCATTTGGACAAGCTTCTTTAATAGCTTCAGCCCTCAGTTTTCCTGCCTGTAAAATGGGGATAATAGTAATAAGACCATAGGATTGCTACAAAAATAAGTGAAAAGTGTACTTAAAGCACTAAACACATTTCCATTTACACAAGCCCTCAATACATAATAACTTTGAAAAGCAGTTTAAAAATGTAAAAAGGAAGAGGTTTTTTTTTTCACTTTGTAAAAGGATTCTACTGCTATTTGTAGAAAAAGATTTCATTATCACTTATCCAGAGGACACACAACTCTGGGGCTCTTTCTTTCATATAAAAGAGTGACCTGGCTGCCCTTGTTGCTGTTGTTCAGCCGCTCAGTCGTGTCTGACTCTTTGTGACCCCATGGACTGCAGCACAGCAGGCTTTCCTGTCCATCACTATCTCCTGGAGTTTGCTTACACTCATGTCCATTCAGTTGGTGATGCCTTCCAACCATCTCATACTCTGTTGCTCCCTACCCCTCCTGCCCTTTATCTTTCCTAGCATCAGAGTCTTTTCCATTGAGTCAGCTCTTCGCATCAGGTGGCCAAAGTATTGCAGCTTCAGCTTCAGTCCTTCCAATAAACATTCAGGGTTTTTCTCATCTATTTGCTGTGAAGTGATTGGACCAGATGCCATGATCTTAGGGGTGCCCTTTAGACATTGCTAGATTGTTCTGGATGCAGAGATTCCTGGCCAGATGAAAAGCAGCATCTAGCAGCTCTGTTAAAGTAGGGCTGAACAAAATTCCTGTTGCACCGTTACTGACACCGTATGTTCCTTGAGCCAATGCCGCCATCTTGTGGTGGAGTTGCGCTAACACAGTTTGGCGCCTAGCCCAGGTTTTTCATTCGCTCTCTGCTCTACGAGGAACCTGTTTTTGTCTCCTTGTCTTTCACATTTCATAAAGTGTGGTCAGGTGCCTCAGCTCCATCGGCTCTGGAGATGATGGCACCGTTGCTCACTGCTCCTCTCTGGCTCTACTTTACCTGTGCCTCTCAGTGCTGTGTCTAGTGTGGCCCTATATTTGCTTGGGAGAAGGGATGACAAGTGCCAAGTACTGGTCCCATCACTTCATGGGAAATAGATGGGGAAACAGTGGAAACACTGTCAGACTTTATTTTGGGGGGCTCCAAAATCACTGTAGATGGTGATGGCAGCCATGAAATTAAAAGACACTTACTCCTTGGAAGGAAAGTTATGACCAACCTAGATAGCATATTCAGAAGTAGAGACAATACTTTGCCAACAAAGGTCCGTCTAGTCAAGGCTATGGTTTTTCCAGTGGTCATGTATGGATGTGAGAGTTGGACTGTGAAGAAGGCTGAGTGCTGAAGAATTGATGCTTTTGAACTGTGGTGTTGGAGAAGACTCTTGAGAGTTCCTTGGACTGCAAGGAGATCCAACCAGTCCATTCTAAAGGAGATCAGCCCTGGGATTTCTTTGGAAGGAATGATGCTAAAGCTGAAACTCCAGTACTTTGGCCACCTCATGCGAAGAGTTGACTTATTGGAAAAGACTCTTATGCTGGGAGGGATTGGGGGCAGGAGGAGAAGGGGACGACAGAGGATGAGATGGCTGGATGGCATCACTGACTCGATGAACTTGAGTCTGAGTGAACTCCGGGAGTTGGTGATGGAGAGGGAGGCCTGGCTTGCTGCGATTCATGGGGCTGCAGAGTTCGACACGACTGAGCGACTGAACTTAACTGGGTAAAAACAACTTAAGCCTGTTCTGAGGTAGTGTTTAAGAGGATACCTCTAACTGTTTCTTATATGTCCTTCTTCAAACCTTAAGTATTTGAGCATTTACAGTCTCTGTAATTAGGACTCACTGTCGCACAAGTCTGGAACACTTTCCAAAAGGAACAGTCTGTATACATGACTGTATGTTGCTTCAGGCAGGGTGTCTGCACACCAGGAGGACGGATGAGGCCACTGTGTGTCTGAGGACATGAGAGACCAAGAGTGTCCAGGCAAGATTATTAGCTAAAATAATTCCAGAAGCCTGCTACAAGGAGTGGTTTGAGGACCTCCAGCAGCAGCAACATTGAGAACTCGCTAGCAGTGCAGACTCTGCAGTGACATCCCAGACCTTCTGATTCAGACTCTGGATTTTAAGGAGACCCTCAGTAATTTGTACGCACTTTAAAATTTAAAAAGCACTGAGCTATAGCAGTGCTTCTCAACTTCTGCTGCGCAGTAGAGTAACCCTGGAGTGTTTAAAGATACTAATACCGGTGCTCACCCTAGACTGACTGCATTAGATTCTCTGCCGATGAGACACAGATTTACAAAGTGGCTGACCTTTTAAAATAGGTCCACACAGTTACCCAGAGCTGGACCTCCCCATAAAGGTGTTTCAGGAAGCTGGGCCACAGAATCTTCTTTCCTGAAGACCTCACAAAAAGTGTCAAAACCCAGCCAAAATGCTCCAGTAGCAGCAAGCAAGCTAAGGAAGAGGTACAGATTCTAGTGACAGGCTTTAAAACTTTAGAATGTGGTGGACAAGAAAATAAATAAAAGATTCTTGTATAAAACACAGAAGGCCAACCTACCCAAGCTTCCAGCGGATGGTGCTTCAAGGAAAGGAGGCTGGTGATAAAATCCTGAGAATTCTCACTACTTTCTACCAATATAAAGGGGAAAAGAGCCCTGGAGAGTGAATAGGCAGCCTAAAGTAAAAGTTAAGAGTATTACAAGTTCTTGTGACCTCAGCAGAGGCAAGAAAATCAACAGAGAGGCTATTTCCCAGTGACCCCGTCAGATCCTGGTGAGTGTTCCCTGCAGGTACCCATCCATGGAAATAAGATTCTGTTTTATTAAGAGCTGTGCGTGCCTTTAGGTTGTGAAAATTCGATAATGCACATTATGCAGCTTTAAAGCTACGACACACCTAGACAGAGTATTATAAAGCAGAGACATCACTTTTCCAACCAAAGTCTGTCTAGTCAAAGTCATGGTTTTTCCAGTAGTTATGTACGGGTGTAAGAGTTGGACCATAAAGAAGGCTGAGTGCCAAAGAATCTATGCTTTTGAACTGTGGTGTTGGAGAAGACTCTTGAGAATCCCTTGGACTTCAAGGGGATCAAACCAGTCAAACCTACATGAAATAAACCTTGAATATTCATTGGAAGAACTGATGCTGAAGCTGAAATTCCAATACTTTGGCCACCTAATTGAGAAGAGTTGACTCATTGGAAAAGACCCTGATGCTGGGAAAGATTGAGTGCACGAGGAGAAGGGGGCAACAGAGGGTAAGATGGTTGGATGGCATCACTGACTCAATGGGCATGAGTTTAAGCAAACTCCAGGAGATAGAGAAGGTCAGGGAAGCTTGGCATGCTGCAGTTCATGGGGTCACAAAGAGTCAGACACGACTTTGTGAGTGAACAACAACAGGAGTTTGGACTGTGGATGACCAGGTCTCAGGTTTTCAAGAAAAGCTCAGATCAAATAGACTACAGGTATTATAAATCTAATTTCCTGTAGGGGCCAGGCAATAAGTAAGTGATGCTGGTTAGGTGTAAGACCATAGGGAGTGGTGTGGTCCTTGGGAACTAGAGAGTAAAAGCTTCACCTCAAGCAATCGTCCTTAAAGTTTGGGCCCCAGCCAATATCAGCATCACCCAGGGACTGGTTAGAAATGCAAATCTCTTATAAACAAACTCCGTGAATGGAGCCCAGGGAAAACTGTTTTAATAAGCTTCCCAGATAGTCCTTATGTTCACTAGAGATTAAGAACTGCCAGAGTAAAAATTCTCTAGCTGATTGTTGCTGAGAATGTAAGTTCTGTGTTGTCATATCTTACAATTTTTTTTTTTAAAGAGAAGCTTACATTGTGGAATTTTATGTGGAATCTCCTAGTTTTTAAATTCTAGTAATAGATGTGCATTTTGTAGAAAATACCAAGTGGGCCGAACAAAACACACGATTGTTTTGCAAGGTGCGTTTGTTTGATGTAGAACATCTGGATGAAGTTGCCCAGGGTAAGCATGAAAAAGATGAAAAGAAACGACACGGTAAATGTATAAAATACTACAGGAAATAAAGGAATGATCCAACCAGAGCACATAAAGATAGATGAACAGCTCCGTCTAGAAGGAAAAAAATACCCAAAGGAGAAGAGAACTCAAAAATGAGATGATAAAATGCCCTGAAAATGGAGCCATTATACTGTGAAGAGATTGAGATATGTTCCCGGTTTTAAACCCATCAGTGGACCGATAACGCTGAAATTCAGTGAACAGACTTTTACACACCCACCACTGGGTGAGTGCTGTGGTCTCCCTTGGGGAAGATGGCCAAGCATCGAAGGACTGGCTCCTATAAACAAGGCTCTGAGTGCCAACCAGCCAACAACTGTCTCATTCAGGGATGTCGTCTACCTTCCCCTGACCCCCGGGTGAGTGAGGTCGGTAGTCTGGTCTGCGGGAGAGACCTTAATACAGCAGTCGTTTGAGGTTTGTCTTTTTTATTTCAGGTATTAAAGAATGGTCTCATGCTTTCATGGATTCAGGAGCAAAAAAGTTGAAGGAAAATAAATTGGTGGTGAGACGTGACTGATACAAACCAGAGCAAAGAATAAAACAACCATAAGGCTGTGATTATTGAACAGGATGTAAATGTTATAAGATGACAAAATAAAACTAACAATAAAAGCAGAAAGTTAGGAGGGGAGATGGAGGGAAATTTAAGACCTTAGATTTTCTGAACATTTTACCCTGCGTCATTTAGCAATATCTAAAATTCAACCAAAGTGTTAAAAATAATCCTAATATATTAATATTCCCCCTACTCTCTTTAAAAATTATTTTTTATTACGATATAAATTAAACATGTACTAACATGACTAGATATTCCTATTCTTACAGTTTTATACAAAGTAAATACAAAAAAAGCTAGTAAAATGCAGATTTGCAATGACAGTTTAGAAATAGATTTTTGAATATCCCTACAGGAAAGAGCACCGATCACTGTATAGCAAAATGAATTTTCACAAAATGAACACACTCACCAGCACCTGGATTGAAACTTAAAACTTTGTCCTTCTCATCATTAGCTTCCCCAAAATAGGTAGCTCCCAGTCTTACTTAACATTAGCTTCATTTTGGCTTTTTTGCACTTTATGAAAATGGAATCATAACTTTCATGACTGGTTCCTTTTACTCGGTATTACACCCGTGGAGCACTCAGTGTTACAACAGTGATGTTCATCCATGTTACTGTGGTTTATTTTTGTTTTGTATTCTATTGTATACATATACCATAGTTTATCCATTCTATGGGTAAGGGATTTTTGAGCTATTTTTGGATCTCGGCTCCTAGAACTGTGCTTCTGTAAACATTCTTACCTTTGTCTTTTGGTGAACATATGTGCATTTATCTGTTACGTATATTCCTAGGAGTGGAGTTGCGGGAGCAGAGTACACATATGTTCAGTTGAAGTTAATACTGCCCAACACTGTTCCAGAGGCGTAGCCATTTATACTTCTGCCAGCAGTGCACGATGTTCCATGTTCTGCCAACAGTTGGTACTGTCAGTCTTTCTAATTTTAACTGTTCTGGAGGGTGTTCAGTGATCGTCTCACTGTAATTTTGTGTGTATTTTCTTGACAACTGATGATGCTGAGCACTTTTTCTCATGTTTATTAACCATTTGGATATTCTCTTTTATGTAGTGTCTATTTGTAGTCTTTTTTCATTACAATTATCTGTCTTTTTCTTACTGATGTGTAGAAGGTTTTATATGTTGTGAATTCAAGTCTATTATTGGATGTGTATGGAGAAGGCGATGGCACCCCACTCCAGTACTCTTGCCTGGAAAATCCCATGGATGGAGGAGCCTGGTGGGCTGCAGTCCATGGGGTTGCTAAGAGTCGGACATGACTGAGCGACCTCACTTTCACTTTTCACTTTCATGCATTGGAGAAGGAAATGGCAACCCACTCCAGTGTTCTTGCCTGGAGAATCCCAGGGACGGGGGAGCCTGGTGGGCTGCCATCTGTGGGGTCGCACAGAGTCGGACACGACTGAAGTGACTTAGCAGCAGCAGCAGTGGATGTGTAAATAACTGAAGTTCTTAATTTTAGTGAACTCCAAGGTTATGAAGGTATTCTCTTATGTATTCATCAGGAGCTTTATTGTTTTACATTCCAGAGTTAGATATGCAATTCACCTGGAATTGATTTTCGTGTATAGGATGAGGTAAGGGTCAAGATTATTGGTTTTTCTTCATATCGGTTTCCGATTGACCCAGCACCATTTGTTGGGAAGACTATTTTTCTTTACTGCATTGCACTTCCATCACAAATCACATGACTATATGAGGTTTGTTTCTGGACTGTTTTAGGTCCTCTGGTCAGCCTGTTTATCCTTCTGGAAGGATTACTTTGTCTTAATTGCTATAGCTCTACAGTCTTGATATCTTGCCATAGAATTCCTTTAGCTTTGTACTTTAAGATTTTATTGCCTTTTCATGGTCATGTGTACTTCCATATAAATTGTAGCTTTAGCTTGTCAGCTTCTTCAGGGGAAGAAGAAGCATGTTGGGATTTTGATTGGGAATAAATTGAATCTGTAGATCATGTTGGAAGGGACTGATATCTTTACAGTCTTGAGTCTTCCAGCTCAGGACGTCTCCCTCCATTTATTTAAGTCTTTTCTAATTACATTCAGTAATATTTTATCATTTTCTATATAAAGGTCTTGCATATCTTTTGATAGATTTATTCCCAGACATTTGATATTTTGATGCTATTGCAAATGGTCAAGTAATAAATATTTCATTTAAAAATATTTTCTAAGTGATACGTAGAAATGCAATTGGTTTTTGTACTTGAGCCTTTTATCCAGATACCTGCTAACTAAATTCACTTATTTATTCTATTAATAAAGCTGAAACTCCAGTACTTTGGCCACCTCATGCGAAGACTTGACTCATTGGAAAAGACTCTGATGCTGGGAGGGATTGGGGGCAACAGGAGAAGGGGACAACAGAGGATGAGATGGCTGGATGGCATCACTGACTCGATGGACGTGAGTCTGAGTGAACTCTGGGAGTTGGTGATGGACAGGGAGGCCTGGCGTGCTGTGATTCATGGGGTTGCAAAGAGTCGGACACAACTGAGTGACTGATCTGATCTGATTGATTCTTCTGATTTTTGTTTGTTCATTTGTTTTTTAACTTCCACAGTCATATGATCTAATTCTGGCAGACAGATGGGCTGGGGGTGGATTACTTTGTCCAGTCTGGGTCTGAGCTGATTAGAAACTCCATTTCTGTATTTGTGAGAGCTGGCTCATTTCCATTGTCCCTAATTCTAGATGCCTTCAGGGGTCCTAACAAAAGCCAGGACGTCTCACAGGGCCTTTCCTCCTAAACCCCATATTCTCTCCCCAGTTTGAGAAACCCTGTTTAACTTCTCATCTTCTTGGTCACCAAGTGTGTATTGAAAATGCCTGAGGGGAGATGCCGGACTGAACGTCATGTTCACCTCCCCGGGCCTCTCTTCCTTCAGGGACCGTGGCTCCAGGAATCTCCACTTCCTTTCCATTATTACTTTTTAAATTATAACCATCTTAGTGAATGAAAGGTTATTATAACTTTTCATTTATTTAATGACTGATGATGTTGAGCATCCTTTCATGTCCTGTTTTGTCGTTTGTATCTCTTCTTTCAAGAGATGTCTACTCAGAGCCTTTGTCTATTTAAAAAATGTTTCATCTCTTAATTTGAGTTGTAAGAACTCTTTATGTATTCTGGGTACCAGTCTCTTATCAATTACACAGTTTGCAAATGTCTTCTCCCGTTCTGCGGACTGTCTTTCCACGTTCTTGACGGTATCGTGTGCCACACGAAAGCTGTTAATTTTGATGAAGTCCGATTTATTTATCTTTCTTTTTATTGCTTGTGCTTTTGGTGTTGTGCCTAGGAAGGCTGGACCTAGTACAAGGTCACAGAGGTTTGCTCCTAAGACTTGCAGTTTTAGCCCTTACATCGCGCTCTGCATGTAGGTCTCTGGTCCATTTTGAGTTAATATTTGCGTGTGGTGTAAGGAGGGGGCCCACCTTTATTCTGCCTGTGAATATCTGGTTGTACCAGTACTGTTTACTCTTCTAAATAGTCCCTTCATCATGTTCTTCTCAATGACCCCAGGACCCTCAGTTCTTCATGGTCTCATGCTTACTCATGGATGGCTGATTTCTGGGACATTTCCTTGTGTTGCTTGTGGTTCTTACCCCTTTCTTCCCCAGGACCTGGATTAGATTAGAGATAACTTCACTCATGAATGTTGGGCTTTGCTGTCTTCATGATGTAGTGCAGAAGGAGTGGAAGAGTTGGGTGTGGAATATATATAATTTCATGGAAGACTGGGTGGGCAGTGATCAGCCTATGACACTGCAAAGATATCCACCCCAATTAAGGAACCACACAGTCTGGCAATCAGAGACTCCTCTGCTCCAGCACCTGCAGCGTTCCTCTCTCTCCTGAAGCCTTGCCATCTGACCGGGTGTTGACTCTTGCCACTGTTGTCATTAAAGCAAAATGACTTCTTCTTTCCCCAAAAGGAACATCATAAATGCAACTGAGTGCCTGATTTCCTTGGTGTCCAGTGCTCATCCACCAGGAGGCCTGCTTTTTAATATTCTTGAGTACTTTCCGTGTCACTTTGAGCATCCAGGCACTAACCAGGCCTGACACTGCTTAGCTTCTGAGATTAGACAAGATCAGGTGCATTCAGGGTGGTATAGCCGTAGATGAGCATGCCACTTCTATTTCTCCTTCTGAAAAGTGGGGGTTTGTAATCTCTGTCTTTAAGCATAAAGACAAAAATGCTACTACCTTCCTGAAATGTGGGCTGAATCCTTGAATCTGGAGGCTGTTCATGAAGTGTATCAAGAGATATGAATGTTAACCTAGTGAATATACAGAACTATGTTCCTGCTTTTTTGTGTCTTGGCCCTGTATGTTTAACAAGCACTTATAACTGTAAATGGCTTTTCCTCTGGAAGGTTTATAAAAACTCTTTATGGTCAGGAAGGACTTCATCCACCTTCTCACCACACTTTCCTCGTGTTAAAAAGGCAGAAAGCAAAACCAGCACTAGGAGGGAGTGTTTAACCAGCAGAGGGAAGACTTTCCGGCCAGGTCGTCTGACGTGCTGAAGCCCCGTGCTACACTGGACGGGTCAGCTGCGTAGTGGAGCCTGTTACCACATGTTGCTATGCCTCTGAAGAATCCAAAAGGAAAAATAGGAAATTCAGATAAATCATGTGTAACAAGTTGAGAGAATGTGGCTGAACTTTTTTCTGAAGTATTCTGTATTTGGCATCTTACCTGGTCTTGAACTGCCCAGTGAAGGTTCATATTTATTCAGTTACTGGTTTAATCAACAGGTATTTATTGTTTACCTACTATGTGCCAGGCATGGTGCTTGGACTAGCAAGGAACAAAAGTTGAACTGCTGTGGAGTTTATTCCAGCAGGGGAGATCTGGGAATAAATATAAAGACAGATAAACTACAAACTGATAACTATTATGAAGGAAAAATTAAAGGGTAAGATAGGATAACAAAGAATTAATTGGGGGATTATTGGATAGCTGAATTAATTGGGGGAAGGCTTTTCTGGTTAATTTTTTAGAGTCACTTTAACTGGGCTAAGGGATGCCCAGGTAGTTGGTAAAACAAATTTCTGGGTGTGTCTGTGAAGGGTTTCTGGAAGAGATTAGCATTTAAAATGGTTAATCGTGGAGATGGACAGGCATCACCCAGTTCCTTGAGGGCCTGAGTAGAACAAAAGGCAGTGGAAGGGTGAATTCACCCTCTCTGCTTGACCCCAGGCATCAGTTTCTCCTGCTTTTAGGCAGGGGTGAAGGTGGTTCTCTTTTGGACTCGGCCTTATGCCATCTGACCTTGGCTCTCAGACTCGAGGACTCAGACTGAATTACGCCATCGGTTCTCTGGCTCCTGTAGCCCACAGACAGCAGATCATGGGACTCTTTGGCCTCCCTAACTATGTGAGCCAATTCCAGTAATAATCTCCTTTTATGTATGAAAAATGAGAGTGATAGTTGCTCAGTCATGTCTGACTCTTTGTGACCCTATGGACTGTGGCCCGCCAGGCTCCTCTGTCCATGGAATTTTCCAGGCAAGAATACTGGAGTTGATTGCCATTCACTTCTCCAGGGGATCTTCCTGACCCAGGGACTGAACCTGGGTCTCCTGCATTGCAGGCAGATTCCTTACCATCTGAGCCACCAGGAAAGTGAAAGTTGCTCTGTCGTGTCCGACTCTTTGTGACTCCATGGATTATACAGTCCATGGAGTTCTCCAGGCCAGAATACTGGAGTGGGTAGCCTAACCCTTCTCCAGTGGATCTTCCCAACCCAGGGATCGAACCAGGGTCTCCTGCATTGCAGGAGGATTCTTTACCAACTGAGCTATCAGGGAAGCCCAAGAAAGCCCCCCTTTTATGTATAAGTGCAACCTTTTGGTCCTGTTCCTCTGGCGAACTCTTGACTAATACACTGACTATATGACAGACTTGAAGGGGGGATGGTGAGAGGAAGAAGATTCTAAGAAGAGGGAACAGCAGGTGCTAAGGACCTGGGGTCAGGATGAATTTGGTGCATTTGAGGAATTGCAGAAGCCAGTATGCGTGGATGAACATGCAGAGAGAGATGAGACGAGACCACAGGCTTAGCGGAATGTGCTACGTGTTTTGACGGTCTGTGCTAAGTGCAGTGGGAAACCATTCTAGGGCTCTCAGAAGGGGACTGATACAGTCAGATTTATATGCCCATCTTGAGTGTCTCCATGAAGACAGCAAGCTCTTCAAAGCAGGGCTAGAGCCTTATGTTTATCTGCTTCAGAACCAGCACTGGGCTGTGGGCATCACAGGGGCCCAGCAGGTGAATTGTGATGGTTATTCATGTAGGATTTCATTTAACTTGAAGTTTGAAAGTTTGGTTTGGTTGTACTACATAAAAATAGGATATTCGTGTCCCTATAACACAGTCTAGGGAAACTAGACTTATTCTAGGTTTATTTTAGTGTGCTAAAAGGATAGAGGCCTTTCTTTGCACATGTATATATAGCCGTATATGTAGTCATATATACATTTTATGGGTATGTGTATATATGTATATATATACACACACACACATTTACATACATGTGTATATATAAAAATTTTTTCTAGTGAAACCATTTCTTAACTTGGAAATCCATATATGATTTATTACTTTTCCTAACCCCTCTATTTCTAGTTGAAGACTGTTCCTTTTTTCAGTTTGCCTGAAAATACAGTCCAGCTAATAAATAGGTTCAAAGGCAGACAAAAGGAGCTTCCACAGGTTATGAGAAAATGCCAGGCTCTTGAAAGACCTCCGTGGATACAAAAACATAAATCTCAGAAAACTCTTTTGAAATGTCATTCACCTTCCTTTCTCATAGGAAATCAGGGCCCAGAGAGAAATGAACTAACGTTACAGTTCATCTGGACCTTGTTACTCAAACCAGAAGAAGGATGGTAGAGGAGGATGGACCCAGCAGATGCAAATCCATTTGGAGTTTTATAGTTTCCCATTTAAACACACACACACACACACACACACACACACACACACACACACACAAACCCTCTTGAACTTTCTGGTAAGACAGATGTATTTATCCAACATTCAGCACCTGGAAAATATTATTCATTGATGACAGTCCAAAGAGTTATCTATTAGCCAGTGTTATGATGGCAGAGTAACAATGCAGGAGCAGAAGTCATCGTTTGGTGCTGAAGCATCACGGTCCCTAGAGGACATAAAGCCATCAAGGACATTTTAACATGGTGAAGCGTGAGTCTTAGCAGGCTGGGGAAGTTTGCTCCTTAACATCACTTCTGTCATTAGTATTTTAAGAAAATATGGATTCATTCATTCATTTACTCATTTTCTCCCTCTCTCCTTTCCTTCTCTCCCTCTTTCCTCCCCTCTTTCTCCTCCATTTCTTCCTTTTTTTTTTTTAATCCATCAAATATGTTCTGTTACTAATGTATGGTAGATGCTAAGGTGACTACACAGAGGTTTAAGCGTGATCCCCGCCTTCGTGGAGTTTTCATTCTAGGGGAAATAAATACACAATGTGGGCAAGACCATGTCTAAAAAGTATCCCAAGTTTGTAAATAGGTTGGAGGGAAGGAGACTGGCAAGGGTGATTAGATAGTTGTGAGTGACTCAAGGCTTATGGGAAACAGAGGTTCCTAGGTAGTTCCCCTCCTTATTAGTTTGCTTTGGGAAGGGGCTGATTCATCCTCACACGTGGCTTCTTTAGGAAGATTTCTGTGGTCAAGTGAATTTCTTAGATACCAGTACTGATGCCTGACACCAAGATCAACCTCCTTTGATTCCGCCCTCAGGGATCAGCCAAAGAGCAGCTCTGTATGCTCCTGCAAAAGTGGGCACCGGGTTTCTTTTCTCATTTTCCTGCCCAGTCCCCTCTGCATACAAAGAAGTCACCAGATACCCTTCTCTCTATCTCTCTTTTTTTTTTGGCTGTGCTGGGTCTTCGCTGCTTTTTCCAGGCTTTCTCTAGTTGCGGCCAGCAGGAGCTCCTTCCCGGTTGTGGTGCAAGGGCTTTTCACTGCAGTGTCTTCCCTTGTTGCGGTGCATGGGCTCCAGGGCGTGTGGGCTCCGTAGGTGTGGTTAGGCTTAGTTGCCCCCAGCATGTGGGATCTTCCCGGACCAGGGATTGAACCCTTGATCCTTGCATTGGCAAGCGGAATCTTTACCACTGGACCACCAGGAAAGTCCCCACCTGTCTCACGTGGGCTGGTATTCTGCATCCTGGGGGCCTGGTGGGCCCTTGCTTTCTTACTGTTTGTTCTGGAGTGTTTTTTTCCAATCCTCTTGTTGGATGAGCTTGCAATTCAATATATTGGCCCAGGTACGTGTTATCTTTACCAGGCACACAGATACACTTTTTTATAACTTCCAGCAGAGGCCAGGGATGGGGAGGGGCTTTCAAAGGTTATTTGCATCTATTCTCCTGCCCCCAGAAAAAAAGAAATTCCTGTGAGCAAAGTTACCTGTTCTTCTTTTTTTTTTCAGAAACTCTTTTGAGCAGAAACACCTATCTGTTCCTGTTGGGTGGTGGCCCTTCTCTGCCATCAGGGGTGCTTCTGTTCCTTGGAGATCTCTTTCATTCTGGGAACTTAAAATCACTGGGACCGAAACATGATCTGCTCCACGAGGCAGTAAAGCAAGGTGGTTAAGGAAGCAGATGCCTGGAGCCACACGGCTGGCATCCAGAATCCTCATTCTGCCTCTTACAGCTGAGACACTAGCCAGGCATCCTCTCTGCACCGCTGTTTCCTCCACTGTAGGGAAAATACTAGTGTGTCCCTCACAGGCTCCTGAAGGATTGCATACCTAAGGTGTCCAGAAAGGGCCTTGGCAAAGAATAAGCATCGTATGGTGGTGGTGGTGGTGTAGTCTCTGAGTTGTGTCTGACTCTTGGGACCCCGTGGGCAGTAGCCTGCCCGGCTCCTCTGTCCTCTGTCCATGGGATTTCCTGGCAAGAATACTGGAGTGGATTGCCATTTCCTTCTCCAAAGCATCATGTAACTTTCCTCTATTATTATTTCACCTTGGATACTAGAAAGACAATCAATTCTTAAACTAAATTCTTATTAGCAACATTTTTTTTTCTCTTAATTGGTAAGAAATGTTTGAAAAGGAATATTCGTACATGTTTCTACAGCCATAGAGATAACGTAGATTGAGAATCACTGACTTTCTTCTGTCCTTTCACGGTCAATCACCTCCAACCCCAGCCCCATGCACCGACTGTCCTGCCTTCTGTCTCTGTACATTCCCTCTGTCTTTCTAGAGTGTCATATAAATAAAAGTGTAGAGTACAGAATCTCTCAGGTCTGACTTAGCTGCTCAGTGTTCTGTGTTCAGGGCCAGCTATACTGTCCTAGGTATTAGTTCATTTCTTTGTACTGCTGAGCAGTATTCCATGGTGGGGACATATCTGTGTCACACGTTGTCTATCCATTTGCCTGCGGATGGGCATTTGTTTTATTTCCAATTTGGCTGTTATGAATAAGGCTGTTATGGGCATTCACGCAGACATCTTGTGGACATGTTTTCATTCCCTTACGTAAATACCCAGGAATGGAATTGCTGGTTCCTTGACCAGCAATTTTTACTGGATGTTTTACTCTGTGAAAAGTCAAAATATTTTCCAGAATGTTATCATTTTTCATCCTCACCAGCAGTGTATGAGAGTTCCAGTTACTCCACATCACCAACACTTAGTATTGTCAAATTTAAAAAAATTAGCCACTTAAATAGCTATACGATGCTATTTCATTGAAGTTTTTGTTTGTGTTTCACTCATGACTAATCAGGTTTAGATCATTTCATTTGCTCATTAGGAATTTGTATATCTTCTTTGGTGAAGTGTCTTGTTAAAATCGTTTACCCATTTGTCTATAAATTGGATAACTTGTCTTTGTATTACTTAATTGTTAGAGTTCTTTATATGTATTTTTAGTTACAAGTCCATTGTCAAATATTTGTATTATGATTATTTTTTTCTGAGATAATTTTTAAAATTTTCACTCTTTCCAAGCTATATCACGTATTGATCAAGTAGTCCCAAACCAGGGAATCTCTTAAAGCAACACCAAGTAATTGCTTGCCCCTGCAACCTGGTATTTCTTCCATCCTTGGAGCTAAATGTTTACATTCGGAGTTGAAAAGACACCCTGTGTGAGCCTAGAAGTAGCATTCCATCTAATGCTGTCAGAATAAACAGCTTCAGACCAGCATTCTCAATCTGCAAGATGGAGCAAACAGATGTTTTGTCCATCACCGGAGGAGGTCTATCACATTTCTGAAAAGTTGTCTCTTTCTTCTTCAGCGTCCTGGCTTTTATTAGTGAGCAGTCTGACCAGATGTGCCATCCCTTGGCCTCTTTGCTTCTCTTCCGACAGAGAGTGTAGTTACCCAAGATGGCCAATTATGTCCTTTAGGCTTAGAGGTGGCCAGTGGAGCCCTCTCTGACCCCACAGAAGGACCCAGGAGGCGTGTGTCTAGACCAGGAAAATAACTTCTAAGCCAATGGCAGGTGAAGGAGAAAGTAGTGGTTTAGGCATTCAGGAAACTTCTAATTTCCATCATTCTCTAACAGATAGTAAAATAATAAAACTACTGTCTAACGTTAATCAGTTGTTGACTAGCTGCCGGACAGTTCACACAGGTCTTCTCTTTGAATCTTCCTAAGAACCCCAAAGAGGAAGGCACTTTTGTTATCCTCATTTCAGATAAGGAAACTGAGGCTTAGAGAGATTTTGTTTAAATTGTGGATTTATTTTGTTTGTTTAATTTATTTGGCTGTGCTGGGTCTCAGTCGTGGCGTGCGGGGTCTTTAAATGCCATAACCGGGTGGCACTTTGACTTGGTTGCAGCACGTGGGATCTAGTTCTCTGACTAGGGATCAAACCTGGGCCCCTTGCATTGGGCTGATTCAAGCTCGTGCCTCTGCTTCCCCCCACCCCTGCCTAAATCACAGATGTCCGTGTGCTCAGATCTTCAAGACTGCTCACAGAGAGCTGAAACTGTGAATGTCAAACCTGGCAATGCCAGGGGACCTCTGCACTTAGTCTGAGCTAGCCCTTGATTTCTGTGCCGGATCACTGTGCCCACATCCTCGGATATGAAATCTAGGAATTTAGGACGATCTTTTCAGAACTGAAACGAGGGGAACACCCAAATTCATATGGAAGCCGAAGCTCAGGAAGCCCTCACCCGTGTCTCTAGACAGCTCTCAGCAGAGTCTCAGGGGAGGCTGGGCTTTCCAGCTATGAAACTGTGGAGGAGGCAGGGCACATACACACCAGAGAAGGCAAGTGTGTGTGCGTGCACGCAGGTTCATGCTCCCGTGAGCATGGCACGCGTGAGGTGGTGCGTGTGGCTGAGGCCGCTGCACATGGCGGGTCAGCCCTCTCAGTGCTGGGCGTCCCAGCCAAAGCCTGGCATGACTGGAGGGGCTATGGAGTATGGGGAAACCCAGCTCTGCTCAGTGGCCTGGAATCATGGGACTCTGCTAGGCTCTGGGGTAGCTCTGCTTGATGCTTTTTAAAAAATTAAACTATAGTCAATTTTCAACGTTGTGTTAGTTTCAGATGAATAGAAAAGTGATTCAGTTATATATATATATATATATATATATATATATATATATATATATATAATATGTGTGTGTATACATCTTTTTCAGGTTCTTTTCCCTTATAGGTTATTATAGAACATTGAGTGTAGTTTCCTGTGCTATAAGGTATGACCTTGTTGAATATCTATTTTATATATAGTAGTGTGAATCTGTTAATTCCAAAAGTGAAAATGTTAGTCGCTCAGTCGTGTCTGACTCTTTGGGACTCCATGGACTGTAGCCCACCGGGCTCCTCTGTCCATAGAATTCTCCAGGCAAGAATACTGGAGTGGGCTGCTGTTCCCTTCTCCAGGGGATCTTTCCAACCCAGGGATCAAACCCAGGTCTCCTGCACCGCCGGCAGATTCTTTACCGTCTGAGCCACCAGGGAAGCCCCAAACTCCTAATTTATCCCCCTCCTCTTTCCTGTTTGGTAAGCACAGGTCAGTTTTCTATGTGAATTTGTTTCTGGTTTGTAACTAAGTTCACTTGTGTCATTTTTTTTTTTAAGATTCCACGTATAGGTAATAGGCGGCATCATATTTGTCTTTCTCTGTCTGGCTTACTTTACTTAGTGTATTGAGGTTTCTGACCAATGGTCACACCAGAAGCTGTTAACAGGTTCCTTTGCCAGCCCTAAGCAGTTGGATAGAAGATTTGTTTTGGTTTTGATTAGCTTAGTGGTTCTGAGGTTTTGGGGGAGAATAAAAGCACAATTATCTCCTTAAAACATTAGATCAGTACCTAGATTCAGTTCAATTCAGTTCAGTCACTCAGTCGTGTCTGACTCTGCGACCCCATGAATTGCAGCACGCCATCAAGTCGGTGATGCCATCCAGCCATCTCATCCTCTGTCATCCCCTTCTCCTCCTGCCCCCAATCCCTCCCAGCATCAGAGTCTTTTCCAATGAGTCAACTCTTCACGTGAGGTGGCCAAAGTACTGGACTTTCAGCTTTAGCATCATTCTTCACAGTCCAACTTCTCACATCCATACATGACTACTGGATAAACCATAGCCTTGACTAGACGGATCTTTGTTGGCAAAGTAATGTCTCTGCTTTTTAATATGCTGTCTAGGTTGGTCATAACTTTCCTTCCAAGGACTAAGTGTCTTTTAATTTCATGGCTGCAATCACCATCTTCAGTGATTTTGGAGCCCCCCAAAATAAAGTCAGCCACTGTTTCCACTGTTTCCCCATCTATTTCCCATGAAGTCATGGGACCAGATGCCATGATCTTCGTTTTCTGAATGTTGAGCTTTAAGCCAACTTTTTCACTTTCCTTTTTCACTTTCATCAAGAGGCTTTTTAGTTCCTCTTCACTTTCTGCCATAAGGGTGGTGTCATCTGCATATCGGAGGTTATTGATATTTCTCCTGGCAATCTTGATTCCAGCTTGTGCTTCTTCCAGCCCAGCGTACCTAGATTAGTTCTTGTTTATTTTTTATCTTGAAGAAGAAGAGGAGGAGGAAGAGGTGTGGAGTTTGATTCTGGGAAGGAGCGAGGCACCCACACCCAGTACAGCAACACATGAGGTCAGCACCTGATCCTAATCACACCACAGCATCCCCCATCCTTCAGGGATTAGTTTCTCCCTCACTTCTGTACTAACTGTCATCAGGAAGGGCTCTGTATATCAGCCATTTCCCCACGTAGAGATTGTGGTGGTTAATCTCTGTCTAAGGAGGCAGAGCGGTGTGGCGGTTAATGCACTGGAGCCCGCCTGCCTGTGCCCAAGTCCCATAATAAACCGATGCATTTACTTAGCTTTTCTCGCCTTGTCACTCGTTTTAGTTTGCTTCCAACTTCTTCCCATGTTACATGATGACACCACAGATCCAGTTGTATATAGAATTTTTCATTCCTATGGGTTGATTTTTATCCCCAGAAGTGGAATCACTGGGTCAAAAGGCATCTTATTAGTGTGTGAACTTGACAAGTTACTCGCTATCTCCATGCTTAAGTTTCCTTGTGTGTAAAGCGAGATGGATCATGAGGTTTGTTGTGAGAATTAAATGTTACCATATATAAAACAATGATATCTGGCACATAGCAAGTCTTATACTTAGTGCTTAATTTATTGTTATCTCTGCCACAGTTCACAATTTTATGCCTTATGTCTAGTTGTGAAATGAAGGGTTATCCTCTATTGAAAAAATAGCTTAGCTTTTAGGGAGTGGTGGGAAGTGACTTCTTTAGAGGAGGGCATCTTAGCTGATTCCTTGATTCACAGCTGGGGCAGCCCTTTCTGCCAGGGAGATGGATGCAGCTCTCAGAGGCTAGTGGCAAATGGTGCAGGCAGGACAGCCCTCTTTGGCCAAACCAGGGAACCCAGGAGCCCAGCGTCCCAAGACAGATCAGCCTCCTTGCCCACAGGCTTGCTCCTCTCCCATCGTGCTCAGTGTTCCCTTTCTCCCGGACAGTCCGTGGGGCCACCAGAGACCTGGAGGTGCAGTGACGGACACATAATAAGGGCTGAGGGAATGCGTTTGAGGAAAGAAGTCCCGCTGGGGAGCAAAGCTGTTTCATCACCTGCTTCTGCCTGTCACTTCTGCTGCCCCCAAGACCCAGCGTCACGTAAACATTTATAGGGCTCTTGACGGCAAGTGGTCGCTCAGGTCCAAGGCGCCACTCATTTAGGTTCAAGTTCTTAAAGCAGTGGACTGTGAATCATGGGTTACTGGGAGCCCTTGGCATGACTGTCTCCCATAATTTTCCTAAGGCTCACATCCAGATGCCCTAAATAGGTAAGCAGACCTTAAGGACAGTTGCCATCAATTTCCTTGATGGTCACACTAGGCATTTTATTTAAAAGGTTTTAAATTTTCATTTTATTTATTTCTAGCCTTATTGAGATATACTTCACATATAACATTGTCTAAGTCTAAAGAGTACAATGCGTTGATTTGAAACACATATTGCAAAATGATCACCATCATAGCATTAGCTCACACCTCCATCATGCCACACGTCTGTTTTTTTATAGTGGAAACATTTAAGATCTACTCTCTTAGCAACTTTCAAGTGTAATAGTATTAGGAATTTTCAAGTAATAATAGTATTATCACCATGCTGCACATCAGGTCCTCAGGACTTATTCATCTTAAAACTGAAAGTTGGCACCCTTTCGTCAGCATCTCCCCTCACTCCCTGCCATGCTAACCACTATTCTACTCTATTTCAATGAGTTCAGCTTTTTTAGGTTCTACATCTAAGTGAGGTGTCTTATTTCACTTAGCACAGTGACCTCAAGATTCATCCATGTTGTCACAAACAGCAAAATTTCCTTTCTCGTGGATGAATGATGTTCCATTTGTGTGCATATGCCACATACGCTTTATCCATTCATCTGTTGACGGACACTTAGGTTGTTCCCATACCTTGGCTATTCTGAATAATGCTGCATTGAACATGGGGGTGTTCAAAGAAAGATATCTTTTGAACTTAGTGTTTTCATATTCTTCAGATTAATACCCAGAAGTGGAATTGTTGAATCACATAGCATTTTTACTTTTAATTTTTTGAGGAACCCTGATGCTGTTTCCATAGTGGCTGCACCAGTTCACACTCCCAGCAACAGTGCACAATGGTTTTCTTTCCTCTGCGTTCCGGCCAACGTGTGTTCTTTTGGGTGATAGCCTTTCTAACTGTACACTTTATTTCCTGATGATTTTGGAGTGATATATATGCCTATACATGGTCCATCTATACATGGTCCACCAAAGACTGACATTTCTTGATTTAAAAGGAAACAATTTAAATGTGGATTTTATCTTTCTTATCTGTTATTTGATTACCTTAGAATTTGACACTGGGAAAGGATTCACTAGCACATCAAGGGTGATTAATAAATGCTTGTTGAATAAATGAATTGATGAACAGACCATGGTTTACTTAGCTGTTCCCTGTTGTTGGACTTTTAGGATGCCTTTTTAAAAAAATTATGAATAACCTTACCTTGATTATATTTGTGCGTGTATAGCTTTTTATTTCTTTTAGGTTATTTCTTCTTTCAGAAGTGGGATTTCTGAGTCAATGGGTGTGGATGATTTTATGGCATTTGATATGTATTTCTAAACTTCTTTGCCCAAGATTTGTGCCAATTTCTGATGCCCCCGTAATGTTTGAGCGCCATTTTCACGCCACCCTTACAGGCTTTGGTTGTTAACATAAAATTTCATTTGGTACTTAACCAGATAAATATGGTTTCTTGATATTTAATGTTGCATTTTTTTGACTTCCGGTGACTCGTCTTCTGTTTTTGATTGCTAGTTGAATTTACTGTTTTGTGAATTCTGTTCACCACTGTGTTCTATTATCAATGAAATGACACGTATCTTCAAAGTTATTAGCCCTTTATACTGTGTGCTGTAAATGTTTTCCCTAGTCTATTTTTTTACTTATTTTCTTTCTCCTTCCTGTATACCTTCCTTTTTCCCTTCTATTGTTTTAATGTCCAGTTAATCCAATCTGTTGATCTTTTCCTTTGATTTTTTTGTTTATCAGCCTTTAGAATGTGAATGCCAGAAACAGAGGGGAACGAGAGGCACCGATACATGAGGTGGGAGAATTTCTCTAGTCTTGTATTGCTGGCTAGTTTACATCTCTCTCCATATTTTGTTGTTGTTTAGTCACTAAGTCAGGTCTGACTGTTTTTGACCCCGTGGACTACAGCCCACCAGGCTCCTCTGTCCATGGGATTTCCCAGGCAAGAGTCCTGGAGTGGGTTGCCATTTTCTTCTTCAGGGGATCTTCCTGAGCCAGGGATTGAACCTGGGTCTCCTGCATTGGCAGGTGGATTCTTTACCACTGAGCCACCAAGGAAACGTACTCCATGTTTACCTAGGGAATTTTCAGCTGTGTGATTAGCTCATGGTGTGAAGGGCAGGTTATAGTTCTGACACTTTTGCCATAGTGCGTTTGTTCTGTGGGATTAGCAGTAAATAGACAGAGGGCTCTGTTTCTTCCTGCCTCAATGCTCCCTCTGGAGAAGGCGATGGCACCCCACTCCAGTACTCTTGCTTGGGAAATCCCATGGACAGAGGGGCCTGGTAGGCTGCAGTCCATGGGGTCGAGAAGAGTCGGAGACAACTGAGTGACTTCACTTTCACTTTTCACTTTCATGCATTGGAGAAGGCAATGGCAACGCACTCCAGTGTTCTTGCCTGGTGAGTCCCAGGGACTGGGGAGCCTGGCGGGCTGCTGTCTCTGGGGTCACACAGAGTCGGACACGACTGAAGCGACTTAGCAGCAGCAGCAGTGCTCCCTCTGTGAAGACTGAAGATGGGAAGTGGGGAGAAAGGCAGCTGACTTGAGCACTGGAGGAAGGAAGAGTCTGTGACAGTGAAATATGCTTCACTGCCCCCTAAGTGAAACATGTGGGAAAGAGGAAGGCTGGAGTCAGTGTTTCTTGGCTCTTGCAAAGCTGGTTTTTAAGGCTGAGTTAGGGGGTCTGTGCACAGCGGGAATGTTGGTGCTGGCACCAGTGTGCAAGTGCATTACACAAAAAGGAAGAAAACCAGCCCTCAAATGAGAGGGAAATGTTAGGCCAGGCCTCCTCCGGGTGTATCTGAAAATCAGAACCCTGAGACTTCTGAAGACTAGTTCCATGAAAGATCTGAAGGGCCTTCCTCTCCGGGGTTTCCCATCTGGGTTTTCAATAACTTTTGCGTTTCCCGTGGAGGGTGGGTTCGGGGCAAAAATGGTGCTAGTTGTTACATAACCAAACAGCACTTGTCCCAGCGTGCCAGTTCGGGGAACTAGTTTCCGGGCAGTTCACATGGGAAGAGGCAGGCTGTGAAAATTCTCTTTCTCAGGGGTGAGTCCTGCTTTCCCTTGTGTTATTTTAAGCATTAGGTTATCATTGCCCCACGGCCTGACTGCAGCATGTGGCTCGTGTGATGTATTTTAGCAAAGAACTTGATAAACTGGTGTAACTGACCTAAAAAGTCACTGAGATTTAAACTATTTGTACTTCCTCTCTTAGTTATGCAGCGAACATGGTAATTGTAATGAGAGGTGAGTGTAAGAAGTTATATAATTTTGATCTCAGTACAGCCTGAAACCCAATATGGGAGATTTATGAAGGATTAGTGACGCAGAAGAGAAATTCTGAGCTTCACTTAAGATTCAGTTCTGTCTGGTGCTGATAAAGGCCTCTATCAGCCCCTGTTTTTTACCAGTAAATATTAATGTTGTCCAGGCACACCTGCGATCAACTACTGAAAACCAAGCCAGTAGGCAAGCTTGAATGCCTGAAGGAAGGACAGTTGCCCTTCAGGGCTTCTGCCTTTGGCTGGTGACCTCAGGAGGTAATTGTTTCTGCTTCCTGCCTCTGTCATGTATGTGTCTTTTAGCCCTACTTGATCTTCTTCTGTCTGAGCTGGCCCACAGTGGACACTCAAGGTAGTTGGGTTGCCTTGCTGGCTGATGGAGGGAGCAGCAAGGGAAGAATGGACTCTCTCCTGCTGTTCCTTACTTGAGGGCAGCCAAGGTTGCTCATAGATCCCAAGAAGCCCCTCTGATATAGTATGTTCAGGGGAAGGGCCTGGGGTCTTCCTGGTATGGTCTTTAGAGGCAGTGGCTCTGACCTCTTAGAATTGACAGTACAACAGCCAGTATTTAATGGATTTTAGGCACTGTACTGAAACCCTTAGAGTACTCCAAGTGAGAGCTCTGAGCGAACCATATCATCACTTCCTGGAAATTTTCTAGAAATGCAGACAGAGGCCTCAGCTGAATTGGAAGCTTTGGAGATGAAGCCTAGCTCTCTTTATCATAGCAAGCCCTATAGGGGATTCTGATGTACCCTGAAGTTTGAGTATCACTGTTTTGGGGAGTGCTGAGTAAGTTATATAATCCACATGACAACCCTGTGGAGTACAACCTATTTTAAAAAGTCTTGGACTTCTCTGGCAGTCCAGTGGTTGAGACTCTCTGCATGTCCAAGGCAGGGGCTGTGGGTTTGAGTCTAGGCGGGGGTCTAAGGTCCCATAGGCTATACAGACCCACAGGCATGGCCAAAAATAAATAACTAGTAAATAAAAAATGAAAGTCTCAATTTTGTAGACAAGGAAAGACAAAGGAATTCACTGAGGATTTCACACCAGCAGAACTGGGGTTTGAACCAGATATGCTGACTAATAGCCCAAGATCTTTGCAATCACACTGAGATATGGGGATAATAACAGACAGGAGAGGAGGAGGACACGCTTTGTAGGTAATGAGAGACAAGGGTGACTTTTATTTAGGTGTATTTACCCAGCTTCTTGGAGAAGGCAATGGCACCCTACTCCAGGACTCTTGCCTGGAAAATCCCATGGATGGAGGAGCCTGGTAGGCTGCAGTCCATGGGTCGCTAAGAGTCGGATACGACTGAGCGACTTCACTTTCACTTTTCACTTTCATGCATTGGAGAAGGAAATGGCAACCTACTCCAGTGTTCTTGCCTGGAGAATCCCAGGGACGGGGGAGCCTGATGGGCTGCTGTCTATAGTGTCACACAGAGTCGGACACGACTGAAGTGACTTGGCAGCAGCAGCACCCAGCTTCTAACAGTGTGCTGGCGCCTGTTCCTGCAGGGTGAGAACCAGTTGCTAACATCTCTCCCCAACTCTGATTTCAGTAATATCAGATGGGTTGCTCAAAATGTGTTATTCTGGGAATATTTACACCCCAGAAACTATCAGGTGTTGCACGTCAGGGCTTCCCCACCCTCAGCCAGTTGTTAAATATTTACCATCACACCATTGCCCAAATGTATCTGTGTGTGTGTGTGTGTGTGTGTGTGTGTGTGTGTGTGTAGTCTACATCCTTACTAGATATTACATACCAATTACGAAAGCTAATTTAAAGCCAGCACCATTCATGGATTCATTAATATTTTAGCCACAGCTATATTTTCTCATGTCTAGAATATTGCTTTGATGGCATTAAGATGTCAGAACCTTAGAGTGAGAAGGGAACTTGGCATTTATTTTCTCAAAATTCTCTGTGTTTAAGAAAAATAAAAGGAAAAAAAAAAGTACAGTAGTATTACCAGTCAATCCTAAAGGAAATCAACCCTGAATATTCTTTGGAAGGACTGATGTTGAAGTTGGAGCTCTGATACTTTGACCACCTGGTACAAAGAGCCGACTCATTAGAAAAGTCCCGATGCTGGGAAAGATTGAAGGCAGGAGGAGAAGGGGATGACAGAGGATGAGAAGGTTGGATGGCATCACCGACTCAATGGACGTGTTTGAGCAAGCTCCAGGAGATGGTGAAGGACGGGGAAGCCTGGCGTGCTGCAGTCCGTGGGGTCACAAAGAGTTGGACATGACCGAGCAACTGAACAGCAACAACAGCATCACCTGCCTGGAAGGAGCCACAAGACCTGAGACATCCTTTCTGGGCCCTTTTGGTAGCTCTTGGGCTCTGGTGGGGGAAGACAGAGCTGGTCCAGCTGTTGGCAAACCTGATGAGGAGGGTGGGGTGGGAGTTCCCCTCTCTGCGGCCTGGCAAGGGTGTGGGAGAGATGGGGTCGAGAGCTCCCTGCCTCTGGAACAGGGTAATGAATTGAAATGTCAACACAGAGCCTTCTGTGAGCTTCTGTCTCAGAGGGATTCATGTAGGAACAACTGAGGATTTGAGATTTCAGGGTTTCCAGGCCAGAGTGGAGGGGAGGGCAGGGCGTTCTGTAGTTTCCCGCCAGCCCCTCATTCCATCTCTGTCTTGGAAAACGGGTTACACCACTCCCTGGCCGATGGGGTGTCCCTCTCCCCAGACGGTATCAGGAATGAATTAGCATGTTTCCCTCTTGTAAGTGATCCTCTTTTTGAGTAAACATCCCCTGGGTTTCTGTGATGTGTAACTAATGGAGTGCTAAACTCTCAGGCTGGTTTAAGACTCCGAGCGCACACGTGTTGCCAATCCATCATGCTCCTAATACTAATTAACATAGCAGGGACACAATAAAGCCACAGATCCTACACACATTACCCGGCTCGGGTTACTCTCTCATAACAACCCTGCTGTTGACCCACGGAGAGCTCACATTGGGAAAAGGAGCTCTGGCCCCTTCTCCCTGGGCTAGGCCTGCCCCACCATGTCAAAAATGCCATCGTTACTGTGTGTCACTGTAAATTTGGTGCCCGCTGTCCCCTTGGTGTTTGGCGCCTGAGTTCACGGAGCTGGAGGGGGTGGGCTCTCCAAGTGTGCTTGACCAGGGCGTGGGGGGGTGGGCACGGGGACATAGTGTTTCTCTAACACCCTGGGCTACCATTCAGACTGGGATTTGGGGCCCTGCCTTGTTCACAGCTCTTAAGCAGGCCTTGAAGGGAGATTTTCTGTCTGACTGAAAACTGGCTTACCTGCACACTGCCAAAATCATTTATCCCCATTTATCCCCTCACCCCAAAGTCACCCAGGCAGATAGGCATCTCTATCTTGATTGGGGTGTTGGTTACACAGGTGTACACCTCTGTCAGAAGCCATTGGATCGTACGCTTAACGTCTATGCGTTTCACTAAATATAAATTCTCCCTCAATTAAAAAGTTCTAAAAATTACTCTTTACAGCTACGTGTCCGAATGAATCAGGACTTTCTGAGTGTCTTATAGTCAAAACAAGTTATAGAAACAGATGCTGAAGTTACTATACTAGGCATCCATCACCTTGTCAGATCTTGTGGTCATTATTCTCTAATGACATTATTCCCATTCATTTAAGTGACTTTGGATGTAAACTTAGAAAATAAATTATGAAAAAAAATAAAGGGAAGAGCATGTTCAAAGCCCATCCTGATGGAGCCTCATAAAATATTAAGAATTCCTGCTTTAGAGGCCTCTCATAAAGGGGTGATTGATCCAAGGGAAACATGATAAAGCGGCTTATAGTCTGGTGTTGAAATGCTCAGCAAACAAATCTTGTGTAATATAGCATCTGGTTAAGGCTCCCTTTCCTCAGTTTCCATGATTTAGAGACTGCCACGTGGGGCTGGGCTGAGGCAAGTGGAGAAGCAGAGATACACAGGGTCCCCACTCCTGGTTCAGTGAGGATGGCTCAGAATTTAAGTTTCACATTGGCACCTTGCAGGATGCTTTCTTTTGTAGAAAGGTTCTTAAGGTAAAATATGTTGGAAAATCATGAGCGAATGATCCCAGCTCTCAATTTAATATATTTGTCATTCTATAGCATAACTAGGAGATATTGGCATGAGCACACATTATCATGGGAGATTTTCATTGTTATCTTTCCAGAGTCAACAAATCTTTTCATGTTGAAGTATACCTGACATATTCTGTGCCAAAGTAATAGTTATGCATAATGTAAGATATTATATGTACTTATCATGAAATCACATATACTTATCTATGTGGTATATACATATACTTAATAGTTTCATGAAATAGAAAATAGCTATGCATAACCTAGAATATTTTAATATTTAAAAAATTATATATCAGAAATTGTTCCGTAACAATAGGAGGAAAAGTAAAAGTAACTTTAAGAGTATTGCATGCAGAAAGATGACCTAACAATGTTTTTATTGTGCCCTCCCTGCTTAAATATTTTTAAAGATGAGGTTGTTGGTAGATAGTGGCTTCTTTTTCACATATTCTTAGCGTGGGGGCTTGCTTATTTAAGTGTTGAACAAGTAAGCATATCAAGAGAATAACAAAACAAGTCAACATAAGCCTTGGGGAGAAAGGACAAAAGCAAACAATGTCACGTTGTCAGGCTCGAGAAGAATCAGAGGAAGAAGTAAAAGCTTGTGACAGAGACAGACAGCGGTTAAGTAAACTACATTTCGATTAGGAAGAATAGTGGCAGCACATCGATAATTTGATAATTAGCTAATTGTTGGTGGCTTTGCTCCACCTGCAGGATTACCCTAAAATACAACTTCATTATCCATGATATGCTTGATAAACCACCTGGTAAATGAAATCTATCAAATCTATCTTTCCTTTTAAATATTAGCATCATTATGTAAGTTAATAAGTAACATTATAAAGATGGGGCTTTTTCTGTCTAAGGTCTCATTATGAATATGCCAGTGGTTAAGTACAGACTAGATGGATTTTTACTTGCTAAATACTGAGTTTGGTTTCTTGCAGTCTCATCCTTTTGGGGAATAAGGTAGGATATATTCCTCTAACATGATATTGTCTGACTTAACTGTCATATAAAGTGTGCTTTCTGTCTGCATGTCCAGAGAAGTCATCTAATCCAGATCTGCTCCTTGCTGCCCGGCCTTGGGCCCCTTTACCTTGTGCGATGCTCTTGTCAGCCACACATTGGCAATCTGAGTTGGTTCTGGAACTGAAACCCGTTTGCCATCTTGCCTCTGCCCAGCACTGCTTCCTGACTCAAGGATCCACTGGGCCAGTGGATCTCTCTCTTTGCAGTGACAACACTTTTTTGCTTGTTAGTGTGCTGCTAAGTCACTTCAGTCATGTCCGACTGTGTGTGACACTATAGACAGCAGCCCACCAGGCTCCCCCGTCCCTGGGATTCTCCAGGCAAGAACACTGGAGTGGGCTGCCATTGGCTTCTCCAATGCATGGAAGTGAAAAGTGAAAGTGAAGTCGCTCAGTCGTGTCCAAGTCTTTGCGACCCCATGGACTGCAGCCCACCAGGCTCCTCCGTCCATGGGATTTTCCAGGCAAGAGTACTGGAGTGGGGTGCCATCGCCTTCTCCGCTTGATAGTGTACCCTTTCATAACGCCTCCTTTCACATATGTGGATCCGAATCTGGAGTCAAAAAGTATATTTGGCTGACACACGTGTTTTATGATTCTGAAATGAAATAGAAAAAAAGAGAATTTGTTGGCTAGATATTTGTCAAGTAAGGCTTTCAGTCACAAAGAGTTGGAAAGAGTCCCTGGATATCATGGATCTAACAGACTATCTGAGCCCCTGAGTCAGTGATTCTTAATTTTGGTGGCCCTCATACCTGGTTCCTGATTTGGCACCTGCAGCGATGTTCGTGGGGGTGAAGGAGAGCCCAGATTTCACAGATAGTATCTGTCTGTTCCAGAAGTTGAGAACTTCCCAGGTGGGTCAGTGGTAAAGAACTGGCCTGCCAATGCAGGAGACATAAGAGACACGGATTCAGTCCCTGGGTTGGGAATATCCCCTGGAGGAGAGCAAGGCAACCCACTCCAGTATTCTTGCCTAGGGAATCCCCAGGAATGGAGGAGTCTGGTGGGCTACAGTTCATAGGGTCACAAAGAGTTGGACATGACTGCAGTGACTTAGGATGCATGCATGTGTAGTCAAGTATAATTCTGCAGTTTCCACCAGCAATGGTTAAAGGAATGGGCTCTGGAATTCGGTCTATCTGGAGATGAATTCCAGGCCCACTGATAGTTGATCAGATGTATGACTGTGGGCAAGTTTCTTAAACTTGGTATGTCTACAAAATGGACATATTGCTCAACTCAGATAAATTAATTAGATAATCTATTAATGCATCTGGCCTAGATGGGTGCTCTATAAATGTGGGAGTGATTTTATTTTACACAAGTAGCCTGAGCATTAGTCTGATTTTAGTCACTGCCATTCATGCTAAATGGCACTAAGTGCTTTAATGCTTTACAGCTCTGTTTGTTAAGCTCCCCATCTTGCTCCAAAGTCCAGGTCCTCTAGGCTCTATATCTGAACGCCCCTCCCCACTTCTCTACCACGGTCTCCCTTACGCACTCTGATACAGTTGCACTGTGCCACTTTTTGTTCATTGAACTCACCAAGCACATTCCTACCTCAGGGCCTTTGTACTTGTCATTTTCTCTGTCTGGAATGTTCTTCCATCAGAGGTCTCTGCTCAAACATCTCTTATCAGTGAAGCCACTCCGTATAAGATAGCACCCCTTCCAGACACTCCTTATTCCTCTTGTTATTTAGTCACTCTGACTTAAAGGCTTTTTTGTTTGTTTTGGCTTAAACAATAGACACTTGTTTTCTCACAGTTCTGGAGGCTGGAACACAATCAGGGTGCAAGAAATGGTTAGGTTCTGGTGAGGGCTGTCGTCCTGGTTTGCAGACACCCACCTTCTCCTTGTGACCTCGCTGTGTTCCTCAGAGCATGTGTGCAGAGAGACAGTGATTGATCTCATGTCTTACAAGTCCACCAATCCTTTCAGCTAGGACCCTACCCTCATGATCTCATTTAACCTTCATTACCCTCTAAAAGCCCTTCTCCAAGTATAGTCACATTGGGGGTTAAGGATTCAATATGTGAATTTTGAGAGGACTTAGGGTTTTTTTTCATGGCACTTATCTCCATCTGACATATTATGTACTACCTTATTTGTTTGTCTGTCTTCCTTCTATAAAGTCAGGGGATTTAGTCTCTTTTATTCACTGGTGTGTCTCCAGAGCTTAGAACTGGGCTTAACACATGATAAGTACTCAATAAATGTCTGTTAAATTAATGAATGAAAGACCCTTATCTGCCACTCACAAACGGGTGACTTAAACATTTAATCAGCACATATTCACTCACTACATATCTTCCTTAAGGTGGTGTTCTAGGTGCTATTGGAAATACAAAGAGTTTTAAGATATGGTCCTTACTCTTAAGGAGCTTACAGTCTAGATTTAGAAAAATAACATATGAAAAATGACAAAACTAAACAAAACAATATGCTGCTGCTGCTGCTAAGTCGCTTCAGTTGTGTCCGACTCTGTGCGACCCCATGGACTGCAGCCCACCAGGCTCCCCCATCCCTGGGATTCTCTGGGCAAGAACACTGGAGTGGGTTGCCACTGTCTTCTCCAATGCATGAAAGTGGAAAGTGAAAGTGAAGTTGCTCAGTCGTGTCTGACTCTTAGCGACCCCATGGACTGCAGCCCACCAGGCTCCTCCGTCCATGGGATTCTCCAGGCAAGAACATTGGAGTGGGTTGCCATTTCCTTCTCCAAAGCATGAAAGTGAAAAGTGAAAGTGAACTCGCTCAGTCATGTCTGACCCTCAGCGACCCCATGGACTGCAGCCTTCCAGGCTCCTCCGTCCATGGGATTTTCCGGGCAACAGTACTGGAGTGGGGTGCCATTGCCTTCTCCCAAACAAAACAATATAAAAATAGCTAAAAATACAAGGTAGAATATAAAGAGCATAGACATTGAGATAAATCAGGGGTCAAGGAGAAGGGTATTCCTTGGACGGGCTGGGCAGAGAAGGTTTCATAAAATGTGAACAAATCCTTAAGAGATGCTGGACTGTGATTGGTAGAGTACTGAGGGGCTGGTATCAGCGGACAGACAGAGAGGAGGTATCAGTAAAGACCTGCAGGTATGTTAGAGGGCATTGGGTGGGTCAGTATGGGTGGGTGGTTTCTCATAGACAAAAGCGGAATTTGAGGTTGTGGATGGCTTTGCAAGCTGGAAGAGAGTCAGGGCTGGTGGCACTGTCCTGAGGCACTGAGCTGGGAGTGAGAGTTGGAGGGTAGACCACATGATGTTTTCAGATGATGCACCTGCTGATGTAAAGGAGCACTGAATTTGGAGAGACCTGCCAACAGAGGAGGCTGTGCAAACAGCCAGGCTGAGGGCATGGGAGACTGAGCCACACACCAGCCAGGAAGGCTGGCTTTGCAAATAAACTCTTGATTACACAGAGGTTGGTTAGACATCTTGGGGATTATCCAGGCCTCCTGTCTTATTTTTCCTATATTAACAGTTAGTGTTTTGGTCATTTCATGGTTCATTGGCCCCTTTAACCAGGTAAGAAGGGCGAGAGTTTGTTTAAAACTTTTCTCAACTGCAGTTTCAGAATTGGTTTGTAGAGGGCCAGAGACTTGGGTGCAGGGCTTTTATGAATATTTAAAAAATAAACACCATGGGGGAAGTCCCCGGTGGTCCCATGGTTAGGATTCTGCACTTTCACTGCCAAAGATGCAGGTTCAATACCTGGTTATGGAACTAAGATCCCAGGAGCCTCGCGGTGCAGCTGGAAAAAAAATATGTAAGCATTAAATTTAATATTTTCTAAATGTTAATTACATCAGGCTGCCTGTCCATCAAGGTAGTTTACATCACCTGCCCATCCCCAGTCTCACGTGCCCAGAGACAGCGACGAGGACTCTCTCCTATAAACTGTTTCGGCTGTTTCACTACAGTGCTCACAAGTGTATTTGTTTAGAAACTGCTCCACTGGCAAGGTGTAACATCAGAGTCAGACAGGTGTTTTGCTGGTCTGGGAGGACCTGTAAGGTCAATGGCCTACTGCTTACTCCTGTAAGAATTATCTGTTCGTGTCTGTTTGGAGACACGGTCTGCTCCCTTCTCCCCAAACCCAAATGATCAAGGCAGTTTTAGTCTCTGAATTACTTCTTGTTGCTTCGACTGGCTTCTGGGTGTTCTTTTGCTAACAGCCTGTGTGATGGATGTGAATTTAATTTCTCAAACACATTCAGTCCAGTTCAGTTCAGTCGCTCAGTCATGTCCGACTCTTTGCGATCCCCTGAATTGCAGCACGCCAGGCCTCCCTGTCCATCACCAACTCCCGGAGTTCACTCAGACTCACGTCCATCGAGTCAGTGATGCCATCCAGCCATCTCATCCTCTGTCATCCCCTTCTCCTCCTGCCCCCAATCCCTCCCAGCATCAGAGTCTTTTCCAATGAGTCAACTTTTCGCATGAGGTGGCCAAAGTACTGGAGTTTCAGCTTTAGCATCATTCCTTCCAAAGAAATCCCAGGGCTGATCTCCTTTAGAATGGACTGGTTGGATCTCCTTGCAGTCCAAGGAACTCTCAAGAGTCTTCTCCAACACCACAGTTCAAAAGCATCAATTCTTCGGCGCTCAGCTTTCTTCACAGTCCAACTCTCACATCCATACACGACTACTGGAAAAACCATAGCCTTGACTAGACGGACCTTTGTTGGCAAAGTAATGTCTGTGCTTTTGAATATGCTATGTAGGTTGGTCATAACTTTCCTTCCAAGGAGTAAGCGTCTTTTAATTTCATGGCTGCAGTCACCGTCTGTACTGATTTTGGAGCCCCAAAAAATAAAGTCTGACAGTGTTTGCACTGTTTCCCTATCTACTTCCCATGAAGTGATGGGACCAGAGGGTATGATCTTTATTTTCTGAATGTTGAGCTTTAAGCCAACTTTTTCACTCTCCACTTTCACTTTCATCAAGAGGCTTTTTAGTTCCTCTTCACTTTCTGCCATAAGGGTGGTGTCATCTGCATATCTGAGGTCTAATTATGACTTGGAATCTTGGAAAGCCTTCAAATATGGACTTAGAATTTTTCTTATGATTTCACCGACAGTTGAATTAAAAAATTCATTGCCTACAAAGGAAGGAAGCGCCTTCAATGTTCCAAACCTAAGTAAGAGTGAAAAAATGCATTCATAGAAATGCCTTCTAAAGCCCATTAAGATCTGCTTTCCCAGAGGCAAATAACTGGTACAGTATTACATGTAACTTTTCCCTCTATTCTGGGTTTTTATTAGTGGGTGCTCCAAATTTCAGTATGGCCCTGCTGAAGCTTAGTAGGGTTGACTCAGATTGAGATTAATTATCTCTTGACTGGATGAGATTCAACTCAAGGTAGGGCTGGGACCCAGGTCCCTGGGGATGGTTATCAAATAACACAGTAGCATAAAGCAAGCAGCATTGCATGAAAAATCCCTTGCCTGTCATCCTGAATACCATTGCACATGATAAATTGTACTCCCAAGTTCTTTTGTTAGATTATTGTAATTATTGAGTAATTTTAAGAGTAGTCTATTGTGGCTTTTTTCATTTAAAGTTTTGAAAGCAGTTAATAAGAAATAGAAATGAAATGATTGGCACCACCGAGTTGTCACCTTCCCCAAAGCAGGCACTGCACACTTTGTATTTTTCATATCAATTTAATTAATTTCATAGTTTTTAGAGAAACTAATTTTACAAAAGAAGTAAAAGCTAAACTGTACTTTTAGAAAAACTTTTAAATTCTATTTCTAATTTGTTTCAAGTATGAGAATTCTGGTTAATAAACTTTGTTTTACAGACACACAGACAAAACTACCATTAATTTCATTATGGTGTACATTTATAAAAAGTTCTAGATAAAATTCCACACCTAATATCTTCCAGGAAAATTTATCTACAATATAGATTTTTAACTGTATATTCTAAATTTACTGAAATTTATTTTGCTTTTCTGAGTACAACACAGAATAATCAGAGTTCCTTTTTTTTTGTTCAAAGAAAGTCACTGGTTGAGCTGAGCTTATGCGTGAAAAATTTCACCCCAGAAGGATAATATTTTTCGAAAGGAGCGAGAACAGGGTTTTGAATGGAAGTGTGTGTAACTGGAAGAAGAGGGGGACATTGCCACACGTCCCTTCTCTGCTGCAGAAGTCACTGTTACAGTAATGTTGGGCTGCACTCAATGAGGCAGTTCCTGTACTTCTGTCTTGTCTTTAAAAACATTTGAAATTCAGAAACCGTGATCCTGTAGCCAGAAGGGAAAATTAAAACATGTTAACTGAGGAAGTTCATTAATTTTTAAAATCTTTTATCTTTGGTCAGCAACCAACATATTTAGAAAGACTTTTAAAAAATGTTTCAAAACACCAATAATCCACAGGGACAAATTGAAAAAAAAAAAAAAAGGAAACACTACAATGAAATTCTGCATCTGGTTGACATTTAAATAAAGCTGCCAGAGTACAAACAAATTTCAGGACAATTCTAGTGACATATTTTTAAAAGAGAGTGCAGAAAAAAAATATTTGGCGGAGCAAATCTTAACACCACATGTGAGGGAACCATCAATATTATTACACTATAGATTTGCCAAATGACCCAGAGCATCTGGGAATACTATAGAGAATGCTGTAACTGGAACCTGATTATGTGCTTTCATATGGTGGACTGTGTACTGAGGCCAGTTCTAGTTCTTTTGAAAAAGATAAGCCAAGTCTACTGACTCAGTTCAGTTCAGTCGCTCAGTCATGTCCAACTCTTTGCAACCCCATGGACTGCAGCAGGTCAGGCCTCCCTGTCCATCACCAACTCCCAGAGCTTACTCAAACTCATGTCCATTGAGTTGGTGATGCCATCCAACCATCTCATCCTCTGTCGTCCCTCTCTCCTCCTTGTAACTGTTAAATAGATGAGGGTTAAGTGTGCAGATGTCTGCATGCATGGTGCAAACTGGACTGAAGAAAAACCGTTAAAAAGAAAACAGTGACAATGAAACTCCTGGGAGGTAGTCTGTTCATGTCAGTGTGAGGCAGGTGCAGATGTCTTAGGCTGGGCTCAAGATGTGTCTTGGACAAAAGGTAAAATTCTCTGAGTGTAGAGAGTCCACCTGGGTTCTTAGATGTACAGCAGTGCTGAACCACGTTAGTTAAAACTCTGTGAAAGTAACTGATTCCAGGCTCGTACAGTGTAAAAATTCTAAACATTTTGAAAGAGTGAGTAATTACTCTGTGTGTTTGAGGGAGTCCTCCAAGTTGGTTAGAAAAGCAGGCTGCACTAGAAAAGCAGGAATTCAGTTTGTAGACCCTAGAATCTAGAGCCATGATTCACTTCTGCCACCTGTGTCTCTGATTCCAGTCCACTGGCATCAAGCCAAGTGCTCAAACGAGTATTTTGCTGGAGTGATTTATCACAAGGTTGTGAATTCTAGAAGGTATCAGATCAGAGACCCAAGAAATTCTATCCAATTACTGTAATTAAATCTTACCAACTCAGCCCATGGGGCTGAAGCTTCAACTGACATAAAAGCAGTGGACCTCTGAAGTGTTCTTCTGAGAAGGGAGGAGCAGAAAGACTAGCCCATGACAACTGTTAAATCTGGCTAACGGATGTATACACATTGTGTATCCATATGGCTCTATGAATAGCATGAATATTACACTGTTGGATTTTACTAATGGACATTACACTATTTGACCTGCCTTTGTATATTGTTTAACATTTCCGTTATTAAAAGCAGAAGAAAAAGAAAGGGAAGGAAAACAGTTTAGCTTAAAGTTCTAGCTGGAAACCAATCTTAGCAGACTGAGATAAGACAGTTAAAGATGAACCTATTCTTCCCTGCATAATGACACACAGGATTTTTGGGGAGAGAAATGGAAAGCCTGTGGTTCAGTGTGTTTATTTAGCAAGGTTTTGTTACCTTTCAGCCTCCCTCCTGCTCTTCAAAGTGAGAATAGTATTTCCTTCTCAATGCTTTCACACAGATAAAGAAATCTATAAGCATTCCAAAACTTTGTTTCCCATTGGCCACAAGGAAAGTAAAGTACTTTTTTTTATTTGGCAAGTGAAGGAACATAATGGCAGCATCATTTCAGAGAAGGGTATTGCTTGAATAGTCATTAATAAAACCAGCACAGTAGTCCCCTCTGTGGCTGTTCACAGTCATAATCTTATCAACTTGCTTACCCAGGGCATGATGTTCTTGATTTGACAAAATAAGACAAAGGGGACCTCATTAATACCTTATGTTCAAAATGCTTTATGTTTTTCAAATAATTCCAGGGTTTTTTGTTTGTTTTCAT
Organism: Bos indicus; assembly: GCF_029378745.1. NCBI lineage: Eukaryota > Metazoa > Chordata > Mammalia > Artiodactyla > Bovidae > Bos > Bos indicus. Next base: position 43,468,302 of record NC_091767.1, on the reverse strand, counting down.
TTTGAACTTAGAAAACCACTGGTATTGTAAGGAAAAAGTATTTATCTCCATGTTATAAATGAGCAGCTGAGACATAGACAGGTCAAGGGCCTTGACCAAAACTTCTCAGGAGCCTTGGAAATGATTTTAGGTCTTCTGGAATCAAGATTGCCAGGAGAAATATCAATAACCTCAGATATGCAGATGACACCACCCTTATGGCAGAAAGTGAAGAGGAACTAAAAAGCCTCTTGATGAAAGTGAAAGAGGAGAGTGAAAAAGGTGGTTTAAAGCTCAACATTCAGAAAACGAAGATCATGGCATCTGGTCCCATCACTTCATGGGAAATAGATGGGGAAACAGTGGAAACAGTGTCAGAATTTTTTTTTTGGGGGGCTCCAAAATCACTGCAGATGGTGACTGCAGCCATGAAATAAAAAGACGCTTACTCATTGGAAGGAAAGTTATGACCAACCTACATAGCATATTCAAAAGCACAGACATTACTTTGCCAACAAAGGTCCATTTAGTCAAGGCTATGGTTTTTCCTGTGGTCATGTATGGATGTGAGAGTTGGACTGTGAAGAAGGCTGAGTGCTGAAGAATTGATGCTTTTGAACTGTGGTGTTGGAGAAGACTCTTGAGAGTTCCTTGGACTGCAAGGAGATCCAACCAGTCCATTCTGAAGGAGATCAGCCCTGGGATTTCTTTGGAAGGAATGATGCTAAAGCTGAAACTCCAGTACTTTGGCCACCTCATGCGAAGAGTTGACTCATTGGAAAAGACTCTGATGCTGGGAGGGATTGGGGGCAGGAGGAGAAGGGGATGACATGAGGATGAGATGGCTGGATGGCATCACTGACTCGATGGACGTGAGTCTGAGTGAACTCTGGGAGTTGGTGATGGACAGGGAGGCCCGGAGTGCTGCGATTCATGGGGTCGCAAAGAGTCGGACAGGACTGAGGGACTGAACTGAACTGAACTGATGCTTTCAGAGCCTAGGGTGGTTTACACAGCTTCCTGTAACCTTGGCATTGTGTGGATTTGTCTTGGGTCATTTCTTAGTTTGGGGGATTGGTTTCCTTCAGAAGCAGCTGGGACCTGTGCTGGAATGGGGTGGTTCAAATTCAGATCTGGGTTCTGTTGCTGTCCTAGCCCCCTGGACAGGACAGCCTCTTAGAACCCTCATCTTTAACTGTCAAATGAAAAGCTGTGAAGAGTGGATAACACCAAGCTAGAAGGGCCCAGCACCAGAACTGTGGGCCCTCAGTAGCTGTGAATCCTATTTCTCTTATCCTTCCTGGGAAATGCAGTCCAAGAGTCAATGCAAGAAAGGCCCCTCTGCATTCTTCCAGGTAGATGTGTAAAAGGCTAAGACTGGGATTCAGAACCGCTCCCTCCTCCGCCACCCCAGCCCCCCACTCACCCCCGCGCCACAAGCAAATGACGCTTACAATCTCTCTCTCGCTGATGACCCTTCAGACTTCAATGGATCAGTGCTTCTGACCACCGACCCCACCTAGAAAAGAGCACGGGAGGGCCAGGGAGATTTCAAGCAGTGCTCTGCGTCTCAGCCGAGTCTAGTAAATGCTGGTTAGAAGGCAATGGCACTCCACTCCAGTACTCTTGCCTGGAAAATCCTATGGGCGGAGCAGCCTGGCAGGCTGCAGTCCATGGGGTCGCAGAGTCGGACACGACTGAGCGACTTCACTTTCACTTTTCACTTTCATGCACTGGAGAAGGAAATGGCAACCCACTCCAGTGTTCTTGCCTGGAGAATCCCAGGGACGGGGGAGCCCGGTGGGCTGCCATCTATGTGGTCGCGCAGAGTCGGACACGACTGAAGCGACTTTCCAGCAGCAGCAGTGCGCCCGCCCCATGGCGCCCCCGTGTGGCTTCTTTTGGTAGGGAGGATGCACCCGTCCCTGTTTTGGAGGAAGCTGGATCCTTGGGCAGTGGCCTGGCCCAGGGGGGTCCCTGGCATTTGACAATACAATCGGCTAGAGTCCACTAGGCACTGTGGGAGGATCAAAGCATTCTTGAGGGGTCTGAGGCAGGCACCCGGGGTTGCAGTTTTGTTAGCTTGGCCTCACCTCGACAATAAATTTTCTACTAAAGAAGGGGCAGGGGTGGAGGGCAGGGGGCGGGGTGGCGAGGCTTGGTGACCAGGAGGCGAGAATGGGAGTTTCTTGCACCTGCACTCCCGCCCCGTTGAATCAGTGTGAAGCAAGTGACATCTCCCCTTTGCCTGCCCCCTTCAAACTCATCTTCCTTCCTTAGAACACCCGCCTGCTGTCTGGGGTCAGCTTTTCAAAGAGAGTATTTCCTCCTGGCTCTTCAAGTTTATGTAAGCGCTTTGTAAGAGGGTTGCGCGCTCAAGCTGGGCTTTCGTCTTTCCCGTCCCCTCTCTCCCCACACACCTCCGTGGAGAAACCATCACACAAGCCTTTTTCAGTTTCTCACCCCACCCAAAAGTATTTTTTTAAAAATATGGGAAGGACCTTTAGAGGTGACTTGGTTCAAGCCTTTCATTTTGCAGAGTAGCCAGTCAAAGCCTAAAGAAGTAATGGTGAGTAAATTGGCCCAAGGTCAAGGGTTACTTTAGTTGGCAAAACCAAGACTAGAACAGGAAAATCTCTGGAGACTCTTCTACTTTTTTTACACTGCTTATTTCATAGAGGAAAAGAATCTTAGAACTGTCTCAGGCAGGTCAAGTGCTGTGTAGAAGTGTCTGTGTTTTTGCCAGTTGGCTTCCAGACCTGTGATCACACTTCAGTCACTTGGATGTATGGATAGTTGCTTGCTATCTATGTGAATCCAGGGCGAGCCGGAGCCAAGTACAGTTTGATCCTCTTTTCTTAGCCACTCCCTCCCCACCCCCAATCCATCAGGAGGGAGCATCTGTGCTCTTTGTGTCACACTGTTGGACTCTTCTACTAGGTTAGAGTAAAGCTTGACCATAGGGATGCTTCTGGTAGAAACTGGAAGGAATTCAGCCAGCCAGCAAGGACACATTTCAGGGAGACTTCCTGGGGTTAACAGCAAAGAAAATATTTTGGCCCTCTCCAGAGCCCAAACTCAAACCCCAGAGGAAGCTTAGAACACAGGGTAGGGATGCTGCTGCTGCTAAGTCGCTTCAGTCTTGTCAGACTCTGTGCGACCCCATAGATGGCAGCCCACCAGGCTCCCCCGTCCCTGGGATTCTCCAGGCAAGAACACTGGAGTGGGTTGCCATTTCCTTCTCCAATGCATGAGAGTGAAAAGTGAAAGTGAAGTCGCTCAGTTCTATCCGACTCTTTGCGACCCCATGGACTACAGCCTACCAGGCTCCTCGGTCCATGGGATTTTCCAGGCAAGAGTACTGGAGTGGGGTGCCATTGCCTTCTCCCAGGATAGGGATAGGGAGACCTATTTAAGTGACCTGGTAATTTTTTTTTTGTCTTTTCTTTCCTTAAAATTCAGCCATCTGGACTGAATCTGGAAGTTACAGCATCATGGAACCTTGATGACATGTGAGAATGTCACTTGAATGAATCCACCACACTGGATCTGGGCTCTAGGGAACTGAATCTTTTGTGAAATTACTCTATGTCCCTTTCTTTCACTAGTTGACATTTTTGGGTTTTATTATCATATACTTGACTTGGATTTTGATTAGATAAGATCAGTAACGGAAATATGCAGGAGCAGAATATCACCAAGATGTCAAAATCAACACCAAGTTTGTCTGTTTCTTTTTCCTCTTTCCTCTTCTTGTCCTTCTTGGACTTTCTTCATGCCCTTATGATCCGAACCATGAGTCCATCAAATGGTAGTTTACATTTGTTACTGTTTGAGAGAGAACTTGGAAACCAATGAAATTTACTCTTCACTTTAGTCAAGAAACTGGAAGCCCAGGAAAGTGAAAGGATTTACCCAATGGGCCCTACCAGGGATGAATTAAATTTTCACCATAGTGCCTGCATCACAAACACTTTGCTTTCCTCTTCTTCTCTACTTGATTTTAATAGTTGGACTATTGGGAAAATATGGAGAGTGATTTGAGTGTGGTTAAAGGCTGTCCTCTAGAAATGTTAAGGCCCAGTATGGGATGGGAGTAGAGGTGAGCAGTTCTCAGGGATAAGGGTTCATGGTCAGGTAAGCATGAGGCTCCCAGGGGCTTCAGGGAGGCCCCCAGCAGGAGCTCAGTGTGCCTCCCGATGTGGCAACAAGCAAGGACACGCCCACGGGATTGGAACCCAGGCCCCACTACAAGCCTGAGCCTATACCTCCCCTGACGGCCATTTGGAATGGGTACTGAGAAGTCATGGACGCCTGCAGTTGCTTCATCTCCTAGAAGCTACTTGACCCCCAAGTGAATTGAGCCACATTTCCCAGCATGGAGGATGGAAGCTGCCTGGGGGTTGGGTCGGGCTGGCTGGCAGATCCTTGGATGTTCTAGGATTGCTTCACACACCCAGCATCTAACTCCATTCACATCCCACAAAGGGCACATTTTTGTTTGTTTGAATGGTGTGAAGACTTTGAGGTGGAGAGGGAGTTACTGTGGACCCTTTGGTCCCACGCAGTCATTGTGGAGCTGCGTGTCTCCTTAGCAAGTCCCATGCACTCTCCAAAACTCAATTTTCTTCTCCGTTTGTAAAACGAGGGGGCGTTGACTAAGTGCGTCCCCTTCTGTCATAAATGTCTGTGATTTAAATCTTGCTTCCCACGGAGGAGGGATGAGAGCGCAGATCACATTGTCCTTTTTTGTTCAGCATTTTCCCCCTAGACATGCAGAGCAGGGAGCAGGGAAAAGGAGACTTCCAAAGCCTCGCGGAGAACAGTTATCTTCCGCTAGCTGCCTCATCCCCCGGCCCCCTCCTCTTGGCTTCTGACAGGTCATATATTTGATTACGCAAAGCAAATTGGGAAATCGAATCGCCGCAGTCCCATCTGGGATTATTTATTTCGCTGCGTCCACAGCCGGTCGAAGTTGTGAGACGATATAACGTTAAGAGTAGCCTTCCGCTAGAGGAGGTGGATTTGAGGTCTTCTTCTGAAAAGAAACCGGAGCGTTTATCAGCCAAAGCAGAGCTCTTCTGCGATGCTTAGACGGTTCCAAAAACCATTTACCACTCCGGGCGCTGCCGGCAGGTTGACGTCGCGAGGCCGCTCAGGCTGGCGGTGCAGCGCAGGCCTCACCTCCCGGCCTGGATGCTGGAAAGTCGGGCGAGGACCCAGGAAATCGGCCTCGTATTTCCCGGCTTCGGGCTCCCTTGGGCTCTCCGCAGGCCAGTGCCTTGAATTCAAATGATAAAACTGAAACAAATAACTCCTAGGTACTGACCGTTTAGTGCGGGCGGGTCACCGTGCCAAGGCCTCTGCACCTATCTTGTCCTTTAAGGTTAATTTCACTTTGCAGTTGTGCAAAGTGAGGTGCAGAGGGAGTTAAGGACCCTCCTCGATGTCCCCAGCCAGGGAACCGCAGATCAAGCATTTTAACCCCTGAGAGCCTATTCCCAAACCTGGACTCGGCCTCCAAGCTGGTTACCCTGGAGGCGCCTGGACCCAGAAACCCCGCTCCATTCTAGCAGCCGGGGCCTCAGAGAACGCGGCAGGAAGTGACCGGGCCAGGCTTGGGAAGCTAGGCGTCCTGCAGTGGGACCTGAGCTCGCGTGGTGGGCGGCCGGCTGCGATTCTTAGCAAGGAATTAACGGGCGAGCGCGGCCAATTTGAAACATGTTTTATTTTATTTTTTTTGAGAACAGAAAAGAAAGCCCCTATCATTTTGAAAGAGGAAAACTCCCCGCGCCCCCTTTCTGTCCCACCCGCCCAGGTTCCCTTGCTTGACTCGATGTGGGGTAGGGGGAAGTTAGCATTGCGTGTGTCCGAGAATTAAGAGAAAGGAAAGGGGTGCGAGAAGAGAGAGAGCTGCAGCAAAGGGAGAGGGAGAAGAAAGGACCCCCAGCGCCGGCCAGCTCAGAAAGAAGACACTCCCGAAGCTACCCCCACCATGGGGGACTGGCGGAGACAGTGGCGGCCCGCAGCTTTGTAATTTACAAGAGAGACGCCGAATTGCACTTTGTAATTTGGTGTTGGTTTACAAGCCAAAAGAACTTCTGTTTCTTCGCCTAATAGATCTGCAGTCAGGGCCTGACCCCTTTTCAGAGAGGGTCCTGGGGAAAGGAGCTGGGTTCCTGGCGCCATCGCCTGTCAGTCAAGTTTGGGAGACAGTTGGTGGCCGGGCCCCCTGGGGCTGCAAGGGCGGCCGCCCACTGGCCAAATAACGTTTATTAAACTCCCATTGTGTGAAAACTGTCCTCTTTACTACAACGGGCCAAAGATGGACATTCTTCCCATTGTGCAGATAAGGCAACTGAGGCCCAGGGATATAATTAACCAAATCAGGTAATGGATGGAACAACCAACAACCAGCCCAGGCTCTCTCACTTCCGCTGCCTCTGTATATTTAGTTTACTAACCAGTTTGTGCAGTCCAGATAATTTCTGATTTAATATTAGAGTTCCTCAGGTTTTCCTAAACTCCTAAGATAAAAACTTCTCCACTCCGACACCATCTCACCTCTCAGCAATTGGAGGGATCTTGATCTTCTTGGGGAGTTCAGGGTCAGGGAATGGAGTGTAATTCAACGGGATCACGATTACAGTTGTTTGTCCCCAAAGTACCACAGGTGGGGTGCAAAGAGAATAGGACAGGTTGGGGAAGGTACCTGGAGGTGGGTGGGGAAGTCCGGAGGAAGCAATAGGGCTGTAGAGTAGGTTTTTAATGCGGGAGGAAGGGTGGGGGCCTGCGTGCAGTGGAGGGAATGGTCCAGGACCCACCCACCTGGATCCAGAGTACTCCACCCCTCCAGAAAATTCTCGGGCTCTGCTTTCCCCAAATCTACCCAGATGCGGCGCAGGGAAAGGCACAGCGGGCTGAGACTTCTGAGGGCCTCGCACTTTCCTTACACTTTCAGGAGCTGCCTTCATGGTCCTCAGGTGACCCCTCCTCCCAGCTCCAATCCCTTGTCCTGGTTTCAGCCCGCACGGTTTACTGTTCACAAATCCCACGTGCTTCCTCCTTGTGTAGCAGCTTTTACAACTCGAACTAGTTCAAGGGCTGCCCGTCTTGTTTATTTTCTGTTTAGGAAACAGCAGATTCCGCCCCCTTTCCCCTTTCACTCTGTCTTGGTTCCCCTTCCCCTCAATCGAGTTACCCAAAATTTGCAAACTTTTTTTGTGCCGTCCCTCTCTCTTAGGGTAACCACTAGTTTAGCAAACCTACTTTCTTAATTTTGTTTTTTAATATTTAAAACAACTAGCGAAGGGCTAACGATTTCCTGTCCTCCGCCCCCTCCCCCGGTAAAAGCACTAAATTAAATAAAAACCCAGTCGGCCAACTGCTTGCCCACGCAGCCAGCAGTGTTGGAAGTTTGTAGTTCGTTAGCATGTCTCGGTAGAAGCAATGAACAGGCTGTTTGCTGCTGCTGCTGCTGCTAAGTCGCTTCAGTCGTGTCCGACTCTGTGCGACCCCATAGACGGCAGCCCACCAGGCTCCCCCGTCCCTGGGATTCTCCAGGCAAGAACACTGGAGTGGGTTGCCATTTCCTTCTCCAATGCATGAAAGTGAAAAGTGAAGGTGAAGTCAGTCAGTGGTTTTCTACTCTTAGCGACCCCATGGACTGCAGCCTACCAGGCTCCTCCACCCATGGGATTTTCCAGGCAAGAGTACTGGAGTAGGGTGCCATTGCTACAAAGGTAAAAACAGCTAACGGGGAGACGCAGAAGGGCAGGTACCAAAATCAGAAGCCGCGCAGGGAAATAAAAAACACGAAACCATTGTGAGTTTTTCTGGCTTGAAACGAAGGGCTTCTCGAAGTATGAGACTTCAGAACAGAGGCAGACCTAGGACCTTGCATACCAGTCCATTGCCCTCCCACTGCGTGACCCAGGGCTCCTCTTTGAACTTCAGTTTCATCATTGGGAAAAACGGGACAAATAACACACTTCTGCGCTCAAGAATTCAAACTCTCTAACATGGTGAATAAATACACACTGATGAGTGTAAAAAACTACGGAAAAGGTTAAGAATCACAGTGTTTCTAGGTGGTGCCAAACAGGAGTCTGCTTGGCTCTTTGTCCTGTGTTTGAGCGGACACAGCTCCCATGTCACCCTGCGAAATGCCCAGAGGGACTGAGCAGCGGACAGCAATAAACAGAACTGTTTCTCTACCTCCTTCGCTGGGCATGGAAAGCGGCTCGAGAGAGAAGAACCCGCACAGAGAGAAATCCAAGTGCCTGGTAACTAGGGAAGAACTTTCCGCATCGCCCCCTGCGCCTTCAGCACATCGCGTTAGTTTCACAGTAGTCTTTCCTAAGCTGCCTCGTTCCCACCTGTTCGAGCTTGGTTAATTCTGCCTGCCTGTCTGCCTGCTCCGCTGCTCTGTCGTGTCCGTCTCTTTGCGACCCGCTAGGCTCCTCTGTCCATGGGATTTTCCAAGCAAGAACACTGGAGTGGGTTGCCATGCCTTCCTCCAGGGGATCGTCCCGACCCAGGGATCAAACCCACGTCTCTTGAGTCTCCAGCATTAGCAAGCAGGTTCTTTACCACTAGCGGTTAACTTCTAACTTTCAGTAATTTCCTTTGTTTAACAAATATCTGTAGCGGGCCTACTATGTGTTCAGTGCACAGGCATTCAGTTTTCTAATTCGTCTTCTAAACCAATCCTAAGAAGCACTGATTATTTAAAGATATAACTAGAAAAGTGTCCAAGTGACTTTATATTTAGTTCGAGATAAAATGCAGCCTTGAATTAGAAGACTAATTCCCTTTTTCAAGATGTCAGAAACGTAACCGTTATTAAAACATTTACGTAAGAGATTTACGAAGGAGCCCTTTCCCCTCTTGTAAATACATTCACGAATACCAAAAAGTTCTCTTTAAAAGGCGGTTTCGTTTAAAAAAAATGCTTAGAGTGAATATATTGTACTTAGATCTCTTAAAGGCACGTATATCCCGTTCTCTCCCAAATCAACTCATAGGAATTCATATAGAAAAATATAAGTGACTTGGTGACCTGCCTATCTCACGGGCGTGGTGAAAGTTAACGAGGAACCACTTTTCATCTTGAGGATGAGTGGCGCTAGCCCCCAAAGTATCTGCAGGTCATTATGTCCTCTTAAGCCGGCGCTGGGGTGCAAGGTAACCATTGATTTGTTCTTGCAGGAGAAAGTAGGATGCCTCCGTGCGCTTCTCTTATTTCCGCTCCTAACACTGGGTTAATGATTGAGTCGCAGACACACTGGTGATGCAGATGACTTAAGTTTTTCTGAAAGCTGCCTTGTCGTCTGTTACTTTCTCTTGAGGACAACGTGATTTGTAAGACTGTTGTCTACTTATTTTCTAGCCCACGAGATAAATGGCGACTTCGCTCCCGCCGGCGCCGTCACACTTCGGTTTTAACCTCGGGACAGACTTCCCGGCTGCACCGAAGGCCGCCAGGGAGGATTCTGGCGGAGCGCGGCGGGAGGGGCGCGGCGGTTGCGAGGAGGCGGGGAGCGCCGGGCCGAAGCGCCTCGGCCAATCAGCGTGCACACCGCCTGACAACCGGCCAATCAGCGGGCACAGAGCTCGGGGGCCCAAGCGGATAATACTGGGAAAGGGAGCCGAGGCTGGCGACTTCAGCCAGGGGCAGTGCGCTGTTCGCTGCTGCTTGCGCCTGCCTGTCCGCGCGTTCTGGGAACTCGAGATCGAAACCTGGTCAAGACGACCCAACCTTCCAGTTCAGCTAAGGTCAGAGAAAGCCAGAAGCAGACTCAGCGAGGTGAAGCGCCTGGCTGCTGAGGAATGATCAGAGTCCGGGATGTGCGGAGCCTGGTCGCTAAGAATTTGACTCACTTTCTCCATGCTCCTTCTCTTCCACTCCTCATCCACTGGACTCCGGGCCTCCAGCTGTCAGCCCCAGATTTCGTGACAGGGTGTGGCGACCCCGATTTCTGTTTGCAAGCCCTGCCAGCAGCCCAAGAGCAAGGTCCCAAGGCTGGATTTCTTTTGCCTAGGCTGCTTAGCCGGGGCCTCAGAGTCTTGGTGAGTTGATGTGATGTTGCTGGGGTGGGCAAAGGGCGTGAATCATCTTTCCCTACCTTTCCTATTCTACTTGTATGTCTTGTCTTTAAGTGCAAATCATGAACGATGTACACAGAGCCCGCCTGGCTTAGTGCTGCGCGGCTGAAACACTGCTGATGCTGGACGGGTGTCTGCAGCTCTGTGCCCAATGTCCCCATGGGATTCTATTGGCAGCAAAACAACTTTGATTTTTAGTTGATTAAATCTGGAGTATCCTGGGGGTGGGGGGAGTGTGCTGGGGTGTGGGGGGAGTTTGGGGAGGATAAGAGAATCTCTCCAAGCCCGACAGGTGTAGGAGGATGACAGGTGTGTGGGAATTGTGGGTGGTACCTCGCAGGGTCCAAAGGTCCCTTGTGATCTGGAAGAAAACAGTTCTTCCATGGACATTTTTATATTCATCATGGCTATACTAGTTGGATATGGCAAAGCCTGATTAGTGACCAAGGCCGTGGTAGTTGAACACGCTATCTTTACCCAGGGACTTGTCCCCAAAGCGTGTGTGTGTAAAGCCAGAGAGGGTTGGTGTTCACAGAGCACTTAGAATGCACAGATAGGAACCTTGTTGGCTTGGGGAACCGTGACGGGGCCTAAAGATACAAGAAATAAATGCTCGTGTGGTCTGGATGTGAAGGACGTGTAGAGAAGTGGGCTTCTCAAGAGGTCGGAGGCAGGCAGACCAGGCGCTCTGGGCCCCAAGCCTGGGGACGGTGCCTGACGGCTGTCGGTCGGTGGGTCTTTGGGTGTTTTCCTGTCTCTCCAGAGTGCAGGCCACTGAGCATAGGCCCGGGCGAGGCGTGGTGCGCCATGGCGGACGGGCAGCCGGGTCCCGCCGTGGACTGGGAGATCGACGTGGAGAGCCTGGAGCTGGAGGAGGACAGCCGCGGGGCACCGCCGCCAACGCCGCCCGGGCCCAGCCCGCCGCCTGCCTACGAGGACGACGACGACGCGGAGGACGAGGACGACGTCGACGCGGAGGACGAGGGAGACGGGGAGGAGGCGGCCGCATCTCCAGGGGTGCCGGGGCGGCCGGAGCGGCAGGGAGCCCTGGCCCCAAGGCCGTCCACGGCGCTGCAGGCCTCGCAGGCGCCCGCCGGGCCTCCGGAGCGCGGCGCAAACGCGGGCGGCGGCGCGGAGCCGCGCAAGCTCAGTCGCACGCCCAAGTGCGCGCGCTGCCGCAACCACGGCGTGGTTTCCTGCCTCAAGGGCCACAAGCGCTTCTGCCGCTGGCGTGACTGCCAGTGCGCCAACTGCCTGCTGGTGGTGGAGCGGCAGCGCGTCATGGCCGCCCAGGTGGCGCTCCGGAGGCAGCAGGCCACGGAGGTGCGTACCCGCCAGCCGGCTCACCCCCTCCCGGGTGTTTGGGGCCGCGGTGGGGGTCGGGAGTCGGGGAGGCAGGTAACGCACACTCTTCGGCCCGGGTCTTCCAGGCGCCTGGCCCTGCCTCAGAAGGATGTGAGGACACCTCTGCCCACGCTGGCCTGCGGTGTCGGGAGGCAGGAAGCCATGGCCATCGCTGGGGAACTTGGCAGAAAAGATTTTGTGTGAAGAAGCAGGCAGAGAGGTCTTGAAAGTGGTTTAGTTCCTTTGGGGACATTATGGGACATAATTTTATTTCGATTTTCTATATTTTATCGTTTATTTTGGTGGTGTTGGGAAGCGGAGGACAGAGGCCATTGCAGCTCCCTAAGTCCATGGGCGTATTACCCAGCTGATCGAGAAAAAGAACCACCCAGCACGTAGAGCTCACAGCACTTCCGCAGTCACGGGCCACTTAGGAAAGTTGCTGCCTATTTATGTGTTTGTCAGTCGTGTCCCACTCTGCGACCCCACGGACTGTAGTCCACCAGGCTTCTCTGTCCAGGGGGTTTTCCCGGCAAGAATACTGGAGTGGGTTGCCGTTTCTTACAGATGAGAGCAAAAGTGACGTGGGAATTTTGAAGAGACGTCTGACTTCCAGGAGAACTACCTAAGAACCAGTTGACAGATCTCTGCCGCCAGCGCGGGGCTGTGGCTGTGACGAGAGCCTGAATCTTCTTTAAGGGAAAGGGTCTTCTTGAACCTCGGCCTGGGACTGTGTGTTTCTTGTGTCCCTGTGCAAGCGCGGCGCTCCGAAGAGAGCGGGCAGCTCCCACTTGGGGGTGGATGGAGAATTTTTGATATTACTTTTTGGCGAGAAGGGGCCGGGGAGTGGACCACAGGCAGGCCTTGGGCAGTGATCCTCATGGGAAGCCTCCCAAAGGCCCTAGAGAGCGCGGCGCGCTGGGCTCCAGAGGTGCCTGGGCCGCGGCGCGGCCTCCTCGGGTGTCCCGCGTGTTGCAAGGCGGTCTCTGCGTTCGCTCGCGCTCCCCGCGGCTTGCGGGCGGGGACGCGGGTGGGGAAGGGCCCGGAATTCCACCTACCGGGCGGTGACAGAGGGTGCGCCCGACTCTGGTTTTGCTCACCTTCGGGTGCCCAGTGAACAGCTTGGAGTTTTGGGCAGACCTGGAAACTTTCGACTTTTCCGCGTCGACTCTCTGTACCGGATCCCATCAGCCCTGCTTCGAGGAGAAACCTGCTCCACATCTCTGACCAACGTCGTCGGGTGCCCGGCGGAGTCTTTGGCCCTAGGCTGGGCTCCGAGGTTACAGCGGTTCGCCGCAGCTCTGTTTTAGGGCCCGGCTCCTACCATCTCATCCACTGTGGATTTCACGTCCTCCCCGCTTGTCCCTCCACTTCTGAATGTGGACTATGTCTGGATGACTCTCGAAAAGTGGCCCCAGGGAAAGCCCGGGCCCTTGCCCCACAATTGGAGGGTTCAGACAGAGCATCTAGCTCATTGTGCTGGAACTAAGCGGTGCTGATATTAATTTGTTTAGAATCATCTTTACATGGGATGGGAAAATAAATACATTTAGAACGAGGAAGATTACTCATGCCTCTCCCTTCTCTTACACCACCTCCCCCCCCCCCCCCCCCACCCTAGGGCTCTATTGATTATGTTTCTTGTATTTACAGGACAAGAAGGGGCTTTCCGGGAAACAGAATAATTTCGAGCGCAAAGCAGTGTATCAGAGGCAAGTCAGGGCACCCAGTTTGCTGGCCAAAAGCATTTTAGAAGGTAAAGCAACGCAGAATTATCCTTTAGCCTTTTAAACTGTGTTCTCAGTGATTCTCATTATTCAGGCACATGGCATTTTTACTTATCTGTGAAGGAGCAATCTGAGGGGGAATTGCTTTTTATTGGAAAGTTTGGGTTTGGGAAGGAAATCAGGATTTGGGAAAATTAATCTCACATACCTCCTTTTTTTCACTGGTAATTTTGTTTTCTGCCTAGTAGTTAATGGGTTAACATGGAGTACATGTGAAATTTGCCCTAGTGTGAGGGATGTACAGATACATTGCCAAGTGATCCCAGAGCAGATGTCCTGGAAGGAAATAAATTAAAAGAAAAGAAATCTTTAGTTTCATTTGGAACTAAATAGAATGAGTCAAGTGAGTTTAACAGCTACCCACTGCCTTTAGTCTGGGCAGTCCAGCCTTTAATACCTCTCTTTTTAATTGTACTCCTTTTCTCTCTGGATTATCTACTTAAATTGCAGTTATTCCACGCTTCATTTTGCTATATTGACAGTTTATAGATTGTAGAATGTGGAAAAAGTTTTGAATCACACAAGAGAAGTGGAGGTTGAATTTGAACAGAGTGATGTCTCTCTCTCCGTGTGTTTGTTTTCTCTAAAGCTTGGGAATATGTTACTTTTTCTTACAATACTACTGATTTTTAAAAATGGTTCAGTTTGGGTATGGAATTTATTTATTGATATAATAATATATTGACTGTTTCTCACCATTTAAAGAAAGGGAAAGTTTATATTTGCTCTAATTGCTGCCATTTCATAAGGCTCAGGTTGAAAAGCAGGTTTTTTTTTTTTTTTTTTAAAGTAGGCATTTGAATTGTTTTTCCTATGTGGCTTCTGAATTGAGTTGTTTCTGGACAGGTTTTAAAGTTTGTTCATGTCTCACCCTGCGCTGTATACTTCTGACCTTAGAATGGCTTCTCATGCATTCAAAATGAATTTGGTTACAAACTGGGTAAACAGATTTATAACCATAGGGACCACACTGATAAATTGAAATTGTGCCAAAGCAACTTGAGAAGTGGGAGGACAAAATGGAATAGAAAATCCAAGTAAATAACTTTCTGGCAAGAGCTCACCATAGAAATGTACACATTCATTTTCAAATTATATTTTATTTGCAAATGAGTATGATGGGTTTGTCACTATGTAAACACAAACATCACAAATGAATCCTTCAAACAGACTTGACAGTGGTGAGTGCTTGGGGCTGATGAAATACTCAAAGTATTTTGTGCTGCCAGGAATTCTATTTATGATTTATACTAATCTTTGTTTTTTACTTTATCCCTATTTATAAGATGTATAATGACTTAATCTATGTTCTAGTGATTGCTTGTTCAACCATTTTGGTATCTGGCCAATGTGATTAGTACTGGTGAAAGATGTTTCAGATCAGTTATTTTCCGTATAGCAGGGGGTACTCTGGCCTTTGTTTGTACTGGTAGTCAGAGGTGGGGGTAGGGGCCCGGTTAAATTGTTCACTGCAGAGTCTCTTTAGTTAACAGCTCTTTTCAATTTTCTATGCTTTTCTGTTTCCTTAAGTCTTTCCTCTTTTTCTCCTCACTAATCTTTTTTAACTTTCTCTTTTTCCCTAGTTCTCCTTGGATTATTCTGCAACTGTAACAATGTGTACATAATGAGCCAACTTTAGAAAATAAAAGTGACATCAGCTCTAGGTATAGATATCTTTTTTTAAATAATGGAAAAAGGTGACATGGATAGTAATAAAGAATTGATTGAAGCAAGCTGAGCAGCCTTGTCTTCTTAATATATAGGCGCCTGGGGAGAATATTAAAATTTCAGCCAGTCAAGTATGCCTGTCAAAATAAACAAACCTATCATAACAACAACAACAACAAAAAGTTACAGTATGGATATTCTTCCCTGGGAAGGGATTCATTTTAAATTGAACCCATACTTTTGCTTTCTGTATAAAAATATTAGTAATATGGAACTGTACATAACTGTTGTGCTGATATGTATTGTTTCTGTTGCTTTCTGGATTTCCAGATTTTTTCTTATTAGATGTTAATCTCTGTCATGTGCAATGCTTACTTATTTTAGGCTACCGCCCCATTCCACCAGAGACTTATGTGGGAGGGAGTTTACCTCTACCTCCCCCTGTAAGTGACCGGATGAGGAAAAGGCGGGCCTTTGCTGATAAAGAGTTGGAGAACATTATGCTGGAGAGAGAATATAAAGAGAGGGAGATGTTGGAAGCTTCCCAAGCTGCTGCCTTATTCCTGCCCAACCGCATGGTGCATGGTTCTGAGTACAGCTCCTACAAAAGCGCCTACAGCCCTACCCCAGTGGAACCACCAAGCAAAGACTTCTGCAATTTTTTGCCCACCTGCCTTGATCTCACCATGCAGTATTCAGGCTCTGGGAATATGGAACTGATTTCTTCTAATGTCAGCGTGGCCACGACTTACAGACAGTATCCCCTCTCCTCGAGACTTTTAGTTTGGCCCAAGTGTGGCCCCATTAGTGACACCGTCCTCTACCAGCAGTGCCTGCTGAACACTACCACGTCAGTTCAGGCCCTGAAGCCTGGGACCAGCTGGGACTTGAAGGGAGTACGACTGCAGGATGGACTTGGAGCAGATCATGACATGATGCCACCGAAATTGGAAGGCTCTCTGGTGCTGCCTCACACTCCTGAGGGCCACATCTTAAGAAGTGACCTTCAGGGTCACCAGGCCCTCCCGGAGAGGTCTGCGTTCTCCCCACCCCGACGGAATTTCTCGCCCGTTGTTGACACGGACACCCTGGCAGCTCAAGGGCACGTCTTAACCAAGATCAGCAAAGAAAGCACCAGGCACCCTCTGCCACTTAAACATAATCCATTCCACTCATTATTCCAACAAACTCATAATGACAAATCAGGTCCCGAGTTGAAAACATCATCTGTCAAAGAGGCCTTTGAAGAGGGCCCTAAGAAACCCAGGGAGTGTTTAGTCAAGGAGAACCAGAAATACACATTTACAATAGATAGATGTGCAAAAGACCTTTTCGTAGCCAAACAAGTCGGAACAAAACTCTCAGTGAATGAACCCCTGTCATTTTCTGTTGAGTCTATTCTTAAGAGGCCTTCATCTGCCATCACTCATGTCTCTCAGTGAAAGGCTGCTTAAATGGAAAGTTGGATTTGCTGCCGTCTCAGAGGATTCTTACTAGTCACTAATTTTTTTAAAGATAAAAGTTGTATAAAGAAATTTCTAATGTAAATGATGATGATTAAAAAAATTCTGTATAATCTTTGCATGTACTTTACCTTACCACATAAATATATTTAAAGATGGAAATTGCTTATGTGCAAATTTTCAGGCTTTACATACCATTTCAAAAAGCAATAAAATTGACACTGTTTTCTAAAAGACCCAGAATTTGCTTAAGTAAATAGTTTCTCTGTCTAGGTAAAAAAGCAAGTGTCCATGAAACGTGTTCTTTATTTTTCTGTGATGCTGTGTATTTTCAGGTGCTCTTAATGGTTTCTGGGAGCCATAGGGGAACACTTATAATGCCTTTGTTGTGCATTTTGGAGGTCATCTAAGTGTAGGTATTTAAGACTGAGGCAAACATAGCTAAGGAGAACATAAGGAAGATTTAGTTTATAGAATCTTCATTTCATGTGATTGGACAAAGTGAATTAATTTGAAGGGAAATGAAGTTTAATATCATTTATATGACATAGGTTCTTGGCATGGGTCCCAGTTTCCTTCACTGATGGGCCTCAGGCTTCCTTTCTAGGTTGAACATTCATTCTGTGATTTTTTAGGTTGCTGGGAGCCACAGAGCAGGTTCCCCTGCACATGGTGAACCCCAACTCAGCTCTGCGTTACTTTGTTCTTTCCTGGGATCTGGTGACAGCAGGCATTTAGCAGCAGACCTCGTCACAACTCGCAGCTGATCTGGGAGTCTCAGCTTCACGTGTCCCACATTTTTGCCAGTGTCAAAGGTGTAGCTTTCAGTGTAGCTCTCTTCTGAGATAAAAACATTTTGTCTTCAAACTGCTTCAGCAGATAGTTACCGAAGCCTGCAGATGTTTATCACAGCATAAGGGTGGCTTCTTGTTTCTTACAACTTCCTCCCTGTTTTTAAGTTGTTATCCCCTTGTTATGTTCAACAAAATGTTATCTGTTGTTCTATAAGATTGATAAAATGTCAGTAAGGCATTTACGAAAGTATGAAATTCATCCCTGAAGACTTCACCCGTGGACCTGGAATCAAGTACTAGGATGTTATGGTCATTTCAAATAATCAAGAGCCAAATCCACCTTTTATTTTGCCATGGAGTGAGGTTTTTACTTTCAACTCTGCTCTCATTGGGTAACAGGAACGCTAGGTGGGCATATGGAATGTGCCAAGACATTCAGTAGTTTGAAGAATTTTTCACTCTGAAAAACATTAAAAATTATTTAAGAATGATTTTCTTGCTACTGATGAGCTCATATAAGGCTCAAGGGGTTCTCTGGATTGTTGCTTAAAATCAACAGCAGTTGCAAAAACAAGCCAGACTGTAGATTGATTTTCAGTTTGTACTTGTAAAATAACACTTGGTTTAGTTGAGTCAGATTTTCTTATTTTTACTGTTGCAAAAGCCAGAGTGAATGGAAGTACGCCAGAAAAAAAGAAAATGAAAGCAGGTGGAGATCCCAATAACTGTTGAAGATTCTCATTAAGTGCAGAGTGTTTTCTAGTCATGAAGTCCTGGTGTCAGAGACAGAATCTTGCACTGCAGTTGCCCCTCTGCCCCCACCCCCAGTCATCTTTGTTTTATCTTTACAGTTACTAATTGTTTTCCTCCTATTAGGAATTTATTCTTCATATTAAGTATAAGGGCTTCCCCGATGGCTCAGCAGGTAAAGAATCTGCCTGCAATGCAGGAGACACAGGAGATGTAGAATCGATTGCTGGGTGGGGAAGATCCCCTGGAGGAAGCAATGGCAACCCACTCCAGTAATTTTGCTTGAAAAATCCCATGAACAAAGGAGCCTGGCCAACTACAGTCCAAAGGGTTGCAAAGAATAGGACATGATTAAGACTGATGCACACACACATTGAGTGTAAACTTAGCATTGAAACTAACTGCTGCAGAGGTAATGGGGGAAATCACATTAGAAAAACCACATAAAAAATCCCATTGAGATGGCTTTCTTAATCCACACGTGGATTTTTGTCTTTTTCTTACCACATTTTAGGATTGGGAATATATATATATATATATATATATATATATATATTTGTCAAATTTTTTATACTTTTGTGTTCATTGGACATTTGAGCATATATTTGCTGACCTCTCTGTATATCATTTTAATCTCATTAAGTGAATCCAGTTGGCTGTGAATATTAGTAGTTTTCCTCACATTACCAGTGTCCAAAATTTCACTGTTGTGAACATTTATGAGGGTCAGTACTTTCCTTGGTGAATATATTACTCTACCATGCATTAATTCTGCTGTAATGATGAGTTCTTGGAATTTCATATCTACCATCAGCCACTCAGTGAGAGCTTTGTGCTTGGCACTTTGCTTCTTTTAATCTTTTCTCTTCTGTAAAAGCTAGTATTTGGCTATATACAGTCTTCAGAGAATACTGTCTTCAACAAATTGAATAAAAATTTCAGTTTAAGTATTTTTTATGTTCAAAACAATAAATGGATTTGGCTTTAATCATTTTTAAGAACTTAAGGAATAGCAAAACATGGACCTTTCCCTCAATTTGACTCAACAGTACAATAATGCACTTTAATAACCTATTTTCCTTCCATCTCAATGGATCAAGCAGTTCTGAATCCTTTACAACAATGGTTCTCAAGCTTTAATGCATGACCTGGGAATCTTGATAAATGCACATTCTGATTCTGTAGGTCTGGAATGGGCCTGAGCTTCTGCATTTCTAACATTCCTCCCAGGGCCTGCCTGTGTTGCTGTCTTTAGACCACACTTTGAATAGCAAATGTTTACATTTCTATTATTTTAATACACATTTAACACACTCTTCTGTGCATGTTAGGTTCTAATGCAATAGAGTCATTATGAATAATTTAATATTGGGTTAGCCAAAAAGTTCATTTAGGTTTTTCTGTAACTATGAATTATTAAAAAAATTTCCCTCCAAACCCATAGAATATCTGACATCAAGAGTGAATATTAATGTAAACTATGGACTTTGGGTGATTATGATGTGACAGTGAAGATTCATTAGTTAAACGTTCCACGCTAGTGGGGATATTGATAAGGGGGAGGTTATACATGTGTTGGGGAAGGGGGGACATGGGAGATCTCTGTACTGTTCCCTCAATTTTGCCATGTCAGTTACGAAAGTTCCCTTTCTTTTTGACCCCTTGGTGGCAGAAGTAGAAGACCTAGGCAAAGTCATGAAGCAAACAAGTTGCTTCTGTTTTCCCTTTTTTTTAATGCCTAGATATTCTTTCAATTTGGTTAAAAAGTAATATGTATTTGCAATTGTGATAAAATACACATAGCGTAAAAATCACTGTCTTAACCATTTTTAAGTACACAGTCAGTGGTATTTAAGAATATTCACATTATGTACAACCATAACCGCCATCCCTCTCCAGAACTCCTCTTCTCGCAAAACTGAAACCCTTTTACCCACTAAACAATAATAACTCCTTGCTCCCCACAGCCCTTGACAAACACCGTTCTCCTTTTATTTATTTATTTATGGCTGTGCTGAGTCTTCCTTGCTTTTGCGTGGGGCTAGTTGTGGTGAGCAGGGGCTCCTGTTTAGTTGGGGTGTGTGGGCCTCTCATTGTGGTGACTTCTGTTGCGGAGCACGGGCTTTCTAGTGCTCAGGCTTCAGTTGTGATGTGTGGGCTCAGTAGTTGCTGGACTCTAGAGCACAGGCTCAGTAGTTGTGGCACACTCGTTTAGTTGCCCTTCAGCATGTGGGATCTTCCCAGACCAGGAATTACACCAGTGTCTCCTGCATTGGCAGGCAGAGTCTTAAACACTGAGCCACCAGTGAATTTGACTATTCTAGGTACCTCATATAAGTGGAGACATAATGTATTTGTCCCTTTGTGACTGGTTTATTTCACTTAGAATATTGTCTTCAAGTTTTATGCATGTTGTAGCATATGTCAGAATTTCCTTCCTTTGTAAGACAGTAAGTAGTATTCCGTTGCATGTGTATGCCACATTTTCTTTATCCTTTGATCTGTTGATGAACACTTGGGTTGCTTCAATGCTGCTGTGAACATGGGTGTGTAGCTATCTCTTCCCCTAGTCCCCACTTCCTGATTTCACTTTCCAGCGTCAAGAACTCCGTTTTCTCAAGTGTACACCCGTCCCACATGGTTTTCTTGTCTCCTAGCGAGTGAACCATCTCCATTCCTCACCAAGTTAGCTCTGCTTTGCCCAGAGAGGCTCCAGTGTCAGTCATGTACCTTTTAATGTGACTTTAAGTGAGTGTGTTATCACATCATCTTCATTTAAAAGTTTAATTCTGATTGTAGACTGAAAGACTTGCATTAACTTGTATTAAGAAACTTTCTGGAATGTCTTCTGGAAAGTCTCAGCAGTGCTAAAGAGCAAAGAAATGGCTGAAGGTCAGGATGAAGTAAGAAAAGGAGAGTCTGCAATTCCCTGTAGAATCATAAAGACATCACTTCATTTTGAGGCTGGATTTTCAATTGGGACTAAAATTCTACTGGCCATCCTGATTTTATTTATTTTTGGATTAACTTTTTTGTTCCTATTCTAGGTCTGTAAGCTTAGGCTTATTTCTTAATAAGCCCTAGGGCTGTTAGTTTTTGATATGGCTGGATTCTGCAGTTTGTACACTTTGGTTTGTGGCACCCACTTATATTTATTTTAATGGTTGTATCAAGCTTTTATCATACTCTACCATCCTTAGTTATGTTGTTTTCTACCTTGTTATATCTGAACATGTTTAGAGTATGTGGTTGTTCATGGAACTCAGTTTAATGAACATCGACTGAGAACTTTTTGTATGCCAGATACATGCTGATAAGTGGGCCTATATTATTTAGGTTCTTTTAAGTAGAAAAAAGAACCCAGAAGACTACTTTTTTTTTTTTTTTTAAGTAAGATTTTATTTTAAAGAGAAGGACATAAGAAGGATGGAAATCTTGGCACTTAGCAGGTCTCCCAAAGACTGGGACATGGTCAGAACACTAAAAGGTGGTTCAGTCCAGGTCTGGCAACCTTGCTTCCTTGTTGTTCCCTTGGCAATTACTGCGTGACCTAGGGAAAGTAACTGAAAGTGCTAGTTGCCTCTTCAATGTCTACTCTCCTCTCCTTTAGTGACAGAGCCCTCGATTTATTTGGACTGGTGACAAGCCCAGCTAAAAGTCTGCATTTCCAGCCTGATTTGCATCTAGGTGTGGCAACCCACTCCAGTATTCTTGCCTGGAGAATCCCGTGGAAAGAGGAGCCTGGCGGGCTACAGTCCATGGGTCAGAAGAGTTGGACGTGACTGAGAGGCTTAGCACGCATGCACGTGACTCTTGTGACACAGGTGGACAGCCATGGGTAGCCTTGAGGGTATCTAACAGAGACTGGAACCACAAGGAGCAGCACATTTGGAGTTTTTCTGTTTTGCATTCTTTATTCCTGGAATTTGGAAGAATCCTGTAGCACGTGATGACATTTAGGTTGGCAGCCATGTTCAAAGGAGGCTGAAGCAGAGAAATCAAAAAAGTCTAGATGCCTGATTCTTTAGAGGATCTGCTATAGCAGCCCTCAATTGCTTTCCTCTGTTCATTTTTTATGGGAGATACCATGTGCATGCGTTGTCACTGGCTCATGGTTACAAACAGCTGAATGTAATCCCTTTTGGTAAAGTGGGGAGGGTTCCTCCATTCTGATGAAGCATCTGCTGGGTGTGCCTGCTTTTCCTCTGTTCCCACTCTCTTTTCTCTAATTTTCCTTCCCTTCTTTACTATTGTCTCTACGTGCATCTTTTGGCTTCTTTCTCTGCTATTGTTCCATCATACTGTAACTCCTTCCTCCGTACCAAGAGTAGGATCCGATGAGTTCAGCTAATTCCTGTTGTCTTCTTTCATCCAAGCCTTACAGGTAAGGTACTTGGATTTGGTCTCCATGGGGAGTCCTGTGGTATAAGCCATGGTGTTCTCCATTAGGAAACCTCTCACTGGCTATAGGGGGCTCTTGGAATATTAATATACTATATCCCCTTACAAATTAGTTAAAAATACGAATAAGACATGGTCCCTGCACCTTAAGGGCTCAGAGCCTACTGGAGAGAAGCATACATATGCTTAGTGGGCTCTTTGTTTTGTTTTGTTCTTTACAAAAATCCAACTCTAAGTCAGATGACAATGATAAAAGAGCTAACTTATGTTCTTCATTTTTTTGTCTGAAACTTTTCATGCATTATTTCATTTAATTCACACAAAGTTTAACTTGTGAAGTAGATATAATTGTTATCCTCACTTTACATGTAAGAACACAGGCTTAGAGAAGTGAAGTAGCCTGCCCAGGATCACACACTGGGGACGTGACTGTGTCGGGAAGAATCCCAGGTCACTGGAATTTCAGAGAGTGTACTCTTAACCTGCATCTTATGCAACCTCACAGAAATGAAACGAAGCTCCTTTTCATGCCCATATCTTGGTGTATGAGGACA
Organism: Bos indicus; assembly: GCF_029378745.1. Taxonomy (NCBI): domain Eukaryota; kingdom Metazoa; phylum Chordata; class Mammalia; order Artiodactyla; family Bovidae; genus Bos; species Bos indicus. Next base: position 43,445,455 of record NC_091767.1, on the reverse strand, counting down.
GAGAGGTGGGAGATGTGAGTTCCAATTCATGCTTCCTCTTTCTGTCCTTTTACTTCTCAGATTTTGTTTCCATCTGTAAAACAAGGGTTGGTGAAATGGGCCTGAAAGACTTGGCTGTTGAAAGGCAGAATTTGAATCCTGGTGGACCACATGCTTGTCACGTGGCAAGAAGATTCAACAGAACCCCTGAGCTGTGGTGGCTCTGGCTGGTCTATTCATCCTGGGCTCCATCTGTAGTGTTAATCCTCTGGAAAGAGACTCTTTAAAACCCACTTTATGTGGAATAAAACTAAGTTGTCCAGGGGGACATCTGAAGCATGAACCAGAGGATGTGTTTAAGAAGCTTACCCTGATGCTGAAAAGCCTCCAACAGGAAACAGACATGGCTCATAGTCACTAAGTCAGCTCTAGTCTACTTTTTATATGGCATTTCTCTTCCTTTCTCCACTCACTTAAATGACCATATTCTTAATATGAACCTGTTCCCTTAGATTGCTTCCAGGAGGCAGCATGGCAAACTAGAATGCATACAGGCTTGGAGTTAGGTTAAAGCAATTTAAAATCTAGCTCATCCTTGGCCAGTCATCTCACTTTTCTGAACTTCCTTTTTCCCTTCTGCGCAGTGGAGACAATAACATCAGAATTGTTCAGAGGATTAAGTAGTTTAATGTGTATAAAGGGCTTGATCCAAATCAAGTTGCTCTCCCTACCTTTGACCCGTGATATTCCCTAGAAGGTATTTCTCTTCACCAGGAGTCTGTAACTTCAAACAGCTACAAGAATTACATGGTTTTAAAGACTAATTATTAAGATGGAAAAATTTAGCCTCAAGATTCTACAGAACTGTAGACTATGTCATTTAATTTTATAACATAATAAACATTTTATTATAGCATGTGTATAATAAAATAAATGCTGTAATAAAATATAATAAATGCTATAATAAAAGTGAGCCATTTTGTACCCACTCATAATATGGACTTCTTTTCTAGATTTTAAACTATTAAAAAAATAGGTGAAGAATGTACATGGTGCAAGACTACAAAGGATGTACAGTGTAAAGTAAGCTCCTGAATCCCCTCTTCAGAATCAACTGCTATTGCTCATTCATTACATATCTTTCCAGAGATAATCTGTGAACACAGATGCATGAATGGGAGATGACATGTGCAGAGTTCTGCACTTTGCCTTTAGTACTGTATCCTGGGACACATTCCATGCCAATTCATGTTGAGCTGCTTTAATGTTGACTTAATGTAGACTCTGTGTCTTGAACTAGATTCTCAGAGATGACCTTCTCAGATGGTAAAGAGTCCGCCTGCAATGCAGGAGACCCAGGTTCAATCCCTGGGTCAGGAAGATCCCCTGGAGAAGGGCATGGCTACCCACTGCAGTATTCTTGCCTGGAGAATTCCATGGACAGAGGAGCCTAGCTGGCTACAGTCCCTGGGGTTGCAAAGAGTTGGACACCACTGAGCGACTAACACACAGTATAGTCCACTCTCTATATCCGTGGATTTCACATTCACAGTTTCAACCAATGAGCTGCCATTCAGTTGAATTAGTGAATGCAGAACCCTCAGTACTGAGGGGTGACTGTATTCATTGTACTGCACCATTATATCTACAGGATTTGAGCTTCACAAATTTTGGTATCTGTTGGGGTTCTCAGAACCAATCTCCCCATCCATTCCCTTTGTATACAGAGAGAGAGGACTGTGCAAACTTTCACTGTGTAGAGGAGGACACTGGCTTACAGGAGTGTGAACTGTTCAAGGTTGCAGATCCCTTAATTTTGATTCTGGTGAGCTTTCCTTGTCACCAAGCTGTGGATGAGTATAGGTGTGTGCACAGACGTGTGTGAGCACACTGGCCAGTGAGTTAGCTAATACCTACTACTTGTGACATGGTACCTTTAATTTAAAAGTTATAACAAGCCTTTCATTTAAAAGTCATAACAAGAGATACAGACACAAATGAGGAGAGTGAGCTTAAGTAAAGAATCTGTTCAAGGTTTTTGGTTCTCTCAGGCTCTAAAATCCATACCCTTTGGCACTGCACCCAGCTTTCTCTCTTCTTCTTAGAGGTAACAGTTTCAGGAAAGTGGGGACAAAGGATGCAAAGTGGCGTAAAGTGATTAGATTTTGATTAAATGTGAAGTACTTCTCTGGTGGCTCAGACGGTAAAGAATCCTCCTGCAACATGGGAGACCTGAGTTCGATCCCTGGGTTGGGAAGATCCTCTGGAGGAGGGCATGGCTACCCACTCCAGTATTCTTGTCTGGAGAATCCTCATGGACAGATGAGCCTGGTGGGCTACAGTTCAGGGGTCACAAAGAGCTGGACACGACTGAGCGACTAAGTGCGCACACACATACTTCCCGTAAAACAAATGACTCTGTTGAATCTTGAGGGAAAGGCACATTGTGTTGTATTGGCGGAGGTGAGGGTGGCTGGGAAGATGGGTCGTTAGGAAGTGTGGGTCAAAGTTGCCTGCAGGTGTGGTGAGGGCATCACAGCTTCATGACAGCCCAGTCTGTAGGCTCTCTCAGAATGACACCGCTAAGTGACGTCTTGTTCGTAAGAACCAAACCTGTCAGCCAACTTGGTCAGCATCCCACTTCTTCTTTTAAACCATGGCATGTGTTGCCCAGTTTCATTTCCCTCTTTCCCCTGGAATGTGCTCCCTTATCAGACTTGGAAGACAAAATCATTCGAGCCACCTTCACTCACAGTGAAAACACCACTGTATTTCTCATTTATGTTATAGGTTTAGATTCCTGCAAGGCCTGCCTTGCAGCACTGAATCACAGTGGATCCTAAGGCTGTGTCCATGACAGTGGATTGTGAATAGTAGATGACATAGTAATGTGGCCACAGCCATGGTGGCTGGCTGCCTCCGGCCAGGATCTGCCTTTTTCTGGCAAGTTGAAAAGCACTCCCTGCTCACAGGTAGTGTCATGAATGTTTCTTCCCTATTTTGCATTGAATATGTGTGTGTATGTGAGTATGTGTGTGTATGTGTGTGTGTATCTTTTTTTCTTTCCTCTTTTATTCCCTTATCACGTAGCATAAAATGTATTAATTTTATATCACAATGTTTAAATATTATTATTTAGTATTTTATTATTTATTATTATTTTACATCATAGTCTATAAGTTATGGGATATGATGAAGAGTAAACATGACTTAAGGACTTTACCCCCTGTTTCTTCTGAGGTGGAGGTTACTGTGATTTCAGCCTACACAAGATAGTTATATCATGTTAGGCAGAATTATGACCTTATTACTGTTTTATTTAAAGATCAAGTATGGTTTAAAGAGATGCATGTGGATGCCAGTTTGACAAAGGGTTAATCTTACCATGTGATCTTGGTGGGGCACAGTGTGCCCAAGATTAAACATAATTTTTGGTGTGTTTGAGAGGGTGCTTCCCAATGAGATCAGCATTTGAGTTGGAGGACTCTGTAAAGTAGACTGCCCTCCCCACTGGGGATGGGCATTGTCCAGTCCATCGAGGGCCCAAATAGAATGAAAGACAGAGGAAGGAAGAATGAGTCCCTTTTTCCAGCCTCACTGCATGAACTCAGACATCTTATCTCATCTTCTGCCTTTGGACTGAGGTTTACACTTGGCTCTCCTGGTTTTCAGGCATTTGGACTCATACTGAATTATACCATTGGCTGTCCTGGGTCTCCAGCTTTCAGATGGGAAGAATTTCAACTTCTATAATCTCATGAATCAGTTCCTCATCACTCACAACTCTTGTAGCTTTCCCACTGAAAACTCATGGGGTTGGAGTTTGTAAATCTAACTCCAGAGCTCTGCTTGCCTTTTGGTGCACCTGCTACCAGGCAGTGGTGATTAGTTATGGTCTCATGGATCAGATAGATACTGAGGAAACATGGATTGGCATGCTTTTCCATCCAGCTAGGGGAACTAAGGGAACACGCTTCATAAACCTCTTATTGGATGTACATACTTTTTGTATAATTTTGTGCAAGATAACGAATATTCTATGCCTTTCTGTTCTTGTCCATAAAGTGGAATTACTTACATATATGTCACCGGGATGTCACACAGATTTAAATTAGGTCTTGTATTGTGTGCACTCAATAAGTATACGCTAACTTTGGATAATTATTATATCGATGTTCATAGTTTTGCAAAAATGGATTTTCCTGGCAGCTATATTCTATGTTCTAACCTGTCTTTTTTATTTGTGGGAAAGCCTTTTAGCTTACAGCCTACCTTTGTGATCAAGAAAGATTTTTAGAATGTGGATGTTCATAACCAATAGGTTCCCAGATCACTGCTAGACATAGTGCTGATTTTTAAACAAGTTGTATTTTCCTAGACTATACTATTTTGAAACACTTAACCAGAATCCAACACTCTTTCTGAGAAAGTAAAGGATGCAATTTTTTCATAATTCATTGCTATAAAAACATGGATACTTATGAGCAAAGAATAATTCAATTTTTTTCAGTATCTAATTTTCTGATAATGAAGTAATGACTGAAAATGGCTTATACTCAAGGTGAAGCCTACTGAGGATGAGAATGCGAGCTATTAGATGTTGCCAAATCAGGACAGGATAGGAATGTTCCTCTTTCCAGACTGTTATTGTAATCATTAGGTCTTTTATTCGCAGGAGACCTAAACCCTAAATAATACAGAATAAACTAGGACACTGAAATGAAGGTAGGGGCTGGGGTATTTGAAAGGCATATTCATGATTCATTTATGCTTGTTCTCAAAATTCAATGTATCTTGAATAATTTTGATAGTGTATCCTGCAGATTTAGGGCATCAAAAAAAGTAAGTTTTTTGATGTAGACTAGATTTTGGGTTTGCAGAAATACCGCTGCACTCCATAAACTGATTATGTGCCTGGGAGAAGAATATCCACTCACCAGCTCCTGCTGACAGGATTGTATACTGGGTGTTGTGTTAGAATACTTTGTGTTGCAAGTGACAGAAATCTAACCCTTAAGCATTTAGTTTAAACAGAAATGGAGAATATTTGAAATACAGGGGTTTCTTACATAATTGAAGAAGGATTTATAAATAAAATCTCAAAAGAAGCAAGGAAATGTTCAGACTTCCCTTCAGGAACAACTGGAACTGGGACATTTATCTCTGTACCGGATTCTCTCATGTCTAACATCTATCATTGCTTCTTCTTGCGGTATTCTTCCTTCATTCACTCTCATTGCAGACCAAGTCCCTCCCAAGCGTCATATTTCATAGCTTTCACCCCTGAGAATACTGAATTCCTACCTTTGTTCCATTTAAAAGTCCTGGGAAAGAACTCTGATTGGTCAGGCTTGGGTAAAGTACCAACCTTGGACCAATCAACCCTAGCCAGGAAGATGAAGAGATAGGGCCTAGGCATTGCTACCAGAGACCAGAAGAGAGACTCCTGAGTCAAGTAGACCCCATTTGGTACCAACCACAGTTTGCTAGTCCCAGGTCTCTTTAGGTGCTCAGGCATCTCTTCATTTCCTGAAAAAATCCTGTACACTTGGTATGTTCCTATGCTGAAATCCAGGTATAGAAATCTGGAGGAACTCTGGATGATGTACCTGAAGACCACATAATAATCTCTGGCCCAGGGGAAAAGATCCTCTTGGCCATAGGATAAAGATGTAGAGAAATTTCTTGCACCACACACCCTAAAGGAACACACATTTCTTAGAGCCAGGGGTGAACATGATCACTTTGGCATTTTCTTTTCCCCATAAAAAGACATATCAAACCACTAACACATTCATTTCCCTAACTTCCTTTGCAAAGGCTCATCCTACCTCCCCACCTTTGAAATACTCAGTGGAGACACTCACTGGCTTTGATATCACAAATAATTTTTTCTTTGGGATGAAGGTGTTTGCTGAGGCAGCAGACTTCCCTGCTTGATTCTTTATTTGTGCATTAAAATATAATAGGTCTGCAGTTTTAATCCTGGACCAGAAAGAACATAAAACATGTTTGATCTCTGGTTCGTGTTGGAGCTCCTTAGGTCTTGGATAGATTACTTCTGAATAGGTGCCCTTTGCCCAGAATTCCAGCGAGTACTCCAGGGCAAAGATAAACTGTGTCTCCAGAGATGAAAGGACAGTTATTTTTCCACAAAACCTCATAAATCAGTTTTGATATTGTTTTTGTTTGATTTGATTTTTTTTTCAGGCACAACATTAGGGCTGTTCGATCCATTTAATTGAAAATATTTGTATAGAGTCCTGGGTTTTCTTTTGTGATGAAAAGTGTTACCTCAAGAAACGAGCTGATAAATTGCAAGGCAAAGTGAAATGAACATCCACCCAGCAACAGGGTCTGAGAGTCCAACATCTGATTGTACTTAGTGAGGAGGAAACTTGAAAAAAAATCAACCCAACTTTCATTTCTTGCTTCTTTTATCCTTAAGCTCAGCAATAAACTAGCACTCTTTGGTTAAAAAGTCAAGGGAACAGATGTATCATACTGGTGCTTCAGCATGTATATTTCAAGCAGAGCACGTAAAGTATGCGAACGCCTCTCAACCCTCAGTGGAGAGAGCCTCAAGGAGCATGTGCCACGCTGCTGTCAGTCACCAGGGCACATCCCTGAAATTATAGCTCCTCTAGTTAGCTGGGGAGAAGGCAATGGCACCCCACTCCAGTACTCTTGCCTGGAAAATCCCATGGACAGAGGAGCCTGGTACGCTGCAGTCCATGGGGTCCCTAAGAGTTGGACACAACTGAGCGACTTCACTTTCACTTTTCACTTTCATACATTGGAGAAGCCAATGGCAACCCACTCCAGTGTTCTTGCCTGGAGAATCCCAGGGACGGGGGAGCCTGGTGGGCTGCTGTCTATGGGGTCGCACAGAGTCGGATACAACTGAAGCAACTTGGCAGCAGCAGCGGTTCGCTGGAGCTTGGTACAAAGGGATGCACTTCTGGAGGCTGGCTGCTTATTTCACAGAAAGTAAGTGGTTGGCTTGTACAGAGCTGAAACACCGACATTTGACAGCTGGTAGGTCACAAGCGGAGCCTGGAAACGATACTGTTGAAAACTAGGGACAAACCTCAGAGGCAGTTTAAAAAGGCACTGAGTGCAAGGTCTTGCGTTCTGTCCCGGAAGACCTGGGTTGTGTTCCACCTAGCCCTTGCTAGTCAGAGGAAGTTATTTAGTTTCTGCTCCCAAAAATTGGGCCTATCTGTGTTTGCCTCAGAGAACTTTTAGGATGAATGACAGTGCGTGCGTCTGTGTTCGGTCTCTCAGTCCTGTCCACGTCTTTGTGACCCTTTTGGACTGAAACCTATCAGACTCTGTCCATGGGATTTTCCAGGCAAGAAAGCTGGAATGGATAGCCATTTCCTCCTCCAGTGGATCTTCCTGACCCGGGGATCAATCCTGCCATTCCTGTGGCTCTGACAGTGCAGGTGGATTCTTTACCTCCTGAGCTAATGAGTAACAGTAGTGTGCGTAAAATGATTTTCTTATGCTCTAGTGTAGAGTGTATTTTTTTAAATTAGAATTCATTACATATAAGAAAGGCTTCATTCAACTTTTTAAATTCAAAAGCTGGAAAGGACCTTTGAAACGATTTGGTTCGATTTACTCATTTTGAGAGACTTCCTGATTTTGAGGCAGTGGCTTTTCCCAGGAAAGGATGGGCATAATAGGCTGGAAAAGGCACATATTTCAGCCTTAGCATGGTGCTCCTGCTAAACCATGCTACTGTCAGACTCTAAGTGCCACCAGGGCAGGGCCCCCAGAGGTGTATTCAATGCCTGTTATGGTGCCTGGCGTTCAGTGAAAGTTTGTCCAGATGGTAAATGAAACTCAAGGATGCTAAACTTTAACCAGAAGAGATCATTTTTTTTGCTTTGTGTTTCAGCTTTTATGTCTTTCTGAAGAGTCAATGAACAAAATATTGTGAACTTCTTATTACATAAGACAAATTACTAAGCAGCCTAATATGTGTACTGAACAAAAAAATGGGATATTTGAAGGAAAACTGCTAACTGATGTATGACAGTGCAGTTGAAACCCTAATCATTCTTAGGCTGTTAGGAAATACTTTTTTAGATGTCTGCTTTACACCTAGGATTATGATGCGTTAAACTGAGAAGAAAGGTTAAATGATTGTGGTTACCAAACATCCTACAGAATATGCACAAACAAACAAAACTAGTGAACAAACTGTTCTCTTGATGGTCCCCAAATGCCTTTAGGAATTAGTAATGACTCACATCTATTTTTCCCCGAGTTAGGATCAAATAAAGATGCCTATCCCTCTTCTCAAAAACACCCTTTTTGTAGGCTCAGGCCGGGATTCTTGGCCTGGTTTTCTGCATGGCTATGCGCGTTTTGCTCAGTAAGCGAATGCAATCCACAGAGAACCCCTTGACCACTGTTGGCCAGCTGCCATCCACTACTCCTACCTCTTCCTGCCATGTAAGGAAGGATGGCCAGATGAAGGGTAGTTAGACTCTGAAGGTCTGGCACATGGGGCTTCAGTGTTCCAAACTAGAGGAGCTTCTGTTGAATCTGTCCTTCTTTGTTGGGGAGCAGAGCTAGATAGGAGCAGGTGGCTTCCCAGGCAGTCTCATACTTGGTACCTTGATGCTCTGTAAATATGTGTCCAATTGTTATTCAGGCTGCATGGGAGAAGCATGAGTGGTGCTCTGCTTCTCTCTTTTCCCAAATAATTCAACTCCAGCCCCAAACATACTTATCTTTTTAAAACAAAAGCCTTGCATTCTGATTGAGTAGGGTTATTTGTTCACCTAAATGATTGAGCAAGCCTCTTATGGTGGCAGTTTAAACAAGGTCACCATGGACAGCCTTGCAGGTCATATGTAAATGACATCTGCTGGAGTTGTGCAGACTTCGCATTATGATCTTGTTTCACTGAGTTTAAATAATTCTTATTATTTTTCGTGTGTTTCCCTGGGAGAGGGGCCACACACAGTCCCACCTCACACAATTTATAACTCAGTTCTTTTCTAACCTTGCAAAGTGCTCTCGGTAACATGAGTGCTAGGAAAAATAATTTTTTCCATCTTGCTATAATTCTAGTGATATTTTTAGCACCTCTTAAATACTAGCACCCCAGGCAACTCCTTCCTGACCTACCTCTTAATCTGGCTCAGTATGGAATAGAATATAAAAAAGAGAAAAAAAGAAATTTGTGGTAATGAGAGATCACTGGAGACATTTACAAGCTCATAAAATATAGGTGAACTTCCAATGTGTGATGCTTATTCAATGTGTGGATCACCATTTTTCAGAATTCACTGAAGATACAAAAAATTAGAAGTCAAATCTATTTTGGTTCATTTTGTTCCTCGTCAATGAAGGAAATAATGAACTATAAACTGTAAGACTTAATATCATTTCAAAGGGTTTTCATGTGTATGATGTAATTTCTTTTTAAGGTGCAAACTTTTCAGTTCATAATACTTTACTGTCATTCATTATTGGTCCATGTAATTCCCTCTTATTTTATCATTTTTTTCCCCTAATTCCCCAACCTCCGCTTCAAGTTCCCTCTCCAATATATTTCCAGCTAATATGTTGATAATGAGTCTTTAAAGATGTGTGTGTGTTACTAAAATATAGAGTGTTGTTTGGAACATATTTATGTTTTTAATTGTGATTCAATCTTGTATTTAATATCATATGGCTGTAGCTAGTTAGCTCAGTATTTTTAACTACTGCAAGGTATTGCATAGTGAGCATCCACTGTATTTAAAAAATATTTTAAAAATTCTGGTAAAATATACATCACATAAAATTTACCATTTAATTATTTTCAAGTGTACAGTTCTTTGGCATTAGGTACATTCACATGATTCTACAACCATCACTACTGTCTTTCTGCAGAACTTGTTCATTTTACCAAACCAAAAGTTAACTGTTAAACACGAACTCCACATTCTCCTTTCCCTTCAGCCCCTGGCAACCACCATTGCATCTACTGAATTTTATTATTCCCCTACTGATGGACACGGAGGCTATTTGCAAGTCCCAGTACCACAAACCCTACCACCACCAATGACCTCATATAGATCCCCCATGAAGCTGTGCAAGAATTTCTCTGGCTTAATAGAACCAGAAGGAGATTTTGGAATCATAGAGGATACATGGTTTTCTAGAAAGACTGTACCAGTTTACAGTTTCCCCAAAGGTATCCCAAAGTTTCTATTTTGCTATATCCTGCCTTCTCTAGAATTAGCTATTTTTAATTTTCTTCAGTGGTAATAGTCTTATTTTCACTTAAATTTCTTTGTTTACTAAAGAATCTGAGCATCTCTTAATATTCTTTTTAGTTACTCGGGCTTCTGTTTCTGAGAATTACCTTTGTAATACTTTGCTCATTTTAAAATTGGAATTCCCACTTTTTCCTTATGGGTTTTCAGGAGTTGTTTGGATATTATTTGGTGCAAAGTTCTTGCTGGTTTTGTGTTAAAAGTATTTCCCCCTAAATTCTCATCTCTTAATTTGTCTATGGTGTTCTTTATTATTTTTTTTAAACTTTTTGTTTTGTATTGAGGTATAGCTGATTAACAAACAATGTTGTGAATTTCTAGTGAACAGCAAAAGGACTCAGCCAAATGTACCAATTCTCCCCCAAACTCCCCTGGGAAGTTGATTGTTGATGATGCATTTCCATATGACAGTGGAAACTGATAATCCTTTTTTTTCCTTTGCAGGTGGGCAGTGGCTCATCACCTCCCATGATCAACCTCGTCTCAGTTGGGGGACATCATCAAGGTAGCTTTGTCCTCTCTACCTGAAAAATTCTAGCATTGCTGTTTGTACAAGAAGTCAGCCTTGGGAAATTCCTGTTTTTCTAACTTGCAAAATTCCTGTTTTTCTAATTTGTAACAAACTAGCCAGCAATGATGACAAAATAGGATTCCAGGGGCCAGGAGCACAGGGGAATCATTAGGTTACCACCACCTATTTCTCTTTCATCTTTTTTATTCTTCAAGAAACACATTTTATTGTTTTTATTTTTGTTGTTCCCGAGGAACTTTATTTTGACAAAATCAAATCATCAGTTTTTTAATGTTAGCATTTATGTTTTTAGTGTCTTGTTCCAGAAGTCTTCCGCTAACCCTATATAAAAAATGTACTATTGTACATTTTCTTTACATTTTTTGTTCCCTCATATCTCATCTGTATTTTCTTCATAAAGTCACGTCTCACATTTGTGCCTTTAATCCATCTGAAGTACACCCTTTTTCACTAGTCTCGTATAAGGTCCAGCCTTATTTTGCCTCATCTTGGTGACCTACTTTCCCATCAGAATTTACTACTATAAATGATTCATCCTTTTCTTCTTGTTTTGTGGTACCAGCTTTATCTCACATTAGTTCCCGTGTATGTGTGGTGCTGCTTCTAAAAACTCTGTTCTTTTCCATTGGTCTGTTTGCCTATTCCTGGTTCAGTGCCATGCTGTCTGCACAGCTTTGTAATATGTCTCAGTATCTGGTGGGGTGAGTGTCTCCTCCTTGACTGTCTGTTTCAAAATCACCTTAGCTGTTTGTGGAATTTCACTTTCCCATATACATTTTAGAATGAGTTTATGGAATTCTTTAAAAAATCCCCTTGGAAATTTGATGAGATTGCCTTGAGTATATAGATTAATTTGAGAAGCATTGACATCATTCCAGTATTTCTCTATTTATTCAGATTTTCCTTTATGTACTTTAATAGAATATTTTTAGTGTTTATTTTATAAAGGTCATCTATTGTTAGTTCCTAGATACGTTGTAACTTTTGTTATTGTAAATGGCATCTTCTTTCTAGTTCATCATTGCTAGCATAGAGGGATAGTACTGCTTTTGTACATTTATCTTATAACACTCTTGCTAAACTCTAGAAGTTCTAATATTAATACTTTATTGAAACTCTTGAGTTTTCTCTGTGGATAATGCTATTACCTTAGCACAGTAAGTTTTATCTTCTTTGTCTAATCCTTATACTTTTTAAGTCTTTTTTTTTTCTTTTTTGCCTTATAGCATTTGTCAGTTTCTCTTGTTAAATGAAGAAGTGATATGGGACATTCTTGTTTGGTATTCATTATTAGTGGAATAAGTGAAATGTTTCTCTATTATATGTGATATTTAATATAGGTTTGTGGCATATAGTTTATTTAAACTCAGGGAAATAGTTCTCTTGGATCACTGATCTTTATTGAATGCTTTGTTTGCATGTTCTTAGGTAATCACATGATTTTTCTTCCTTCCTTCCCACATCACATCATTAAGCATCTGTCCTATGTCAAAGAATGCTGAGAGGATAAAGTAAGAATTGGAGATTATGGGCAGACTCTTTGGAGATAATGAATAGTACCAGGGGCAGTTAAATCTATGGCTCTTTAGGGCTTCGTAGGAAGCAGTTGAAGGGATTGTGAGAGGAAAAAAAAATCTCATTAAAATTGTATAATATAGTGATTAAAAGTAAATTTATTGGGTATTTACTGTGTGTCAGGATCTTAGTTTGCAACTTTAAAGCTGTTATGTCTCTTTAAGCCTCATAATAACCATGTGAGGTGGAATTATTCTCACATTTTAAGGTAGAAGAAACAAAGGCTTAAAGAAGTTAAATAACTTCTTGTTTTCTTGGAATGTTGTGAATGCTGATTGCCTTGAGGAGAGGAACCAGGAAATGGGGGAAAAGGAGTAAAAGGGAAAATTTCACAGATTCTCTTTTGTTGTTGTTCAGTCACTAAGTCACGTCCGACTCTGCGACCCCATGGACTCAAGCACACCAGGCTTTTCTTTGCTTCACTAACTCCTGGAGTTTGCTCAAACTCACATCCATTCAGTTGGTGATGCTATCTAACCATCTGGTCATCTGCCGCCCTCTTCTCCTTTTGCCTTCAATCTTTCCTAGCATCAGAGCCTTAGCAAGTAATAGAGCTAGTGTTCAGACTCAGATCTCTTTCCAAAGCTCATGTCTTTCCCACACACTGTTATTGTATTCCTTAAAAAATCTCTATTGATAATATGAAAGAGATATAAAGATGAAACCCAGTCAGTCATCAAAAGCAAAACAAAACAATTCCATCTCAATATGCTATAAATTTGGGGAAAAGAAAAATGAACTAGAGCTCCGTTGAGAAATTACCAGTTTCAGGATACCATGAAGGTACAAGATGATCTTGGAATGTGTTGTTATGCCAGAAAGTAAAAGAAGTTCTCATAAAAAATGATAGGGACCTGTCAAAAGGGTACAAGAACCAGCTAAAGGGGCTCCTGATGGTCAAATCTGGAAAAATTTGAGCATCAAAAGAAACAAGAACAGTAATTAGTTGTAATCCATTGAATAAAGTGAGAATCCATGAGTCTGTACTAACAAATATATAAATTGAGATAGAAAAAAAGATTCTTCCTTTTGTACACGTGATAAACCCGGAGGGAGTGGTGTAGTTGGGAAAATCACTATTTTGCAGCCATCACTGCAGAGATTGTTTTAGGCTTGAATCATCAATGGATGCTAAATTCCCACGTGAAGCAGAATGTTTGCATGGTCTTGAAATGTCTGTCCAGAGGTTTTTTTTTTCCTTTAGTGCAAGGAAGGAAAATAATAAATATACAGTGGAAAAATTGGACAACACCTTAAGTTAGCAATAAAAATCATTTTCATCAAAAATGGGCTTGTATGGCTCTAGATTTGATACTTCAAGGGTGCAGCATCATGGTATATAACCAAATCTGATCATAAGGAAACATGAACCAAACCCAAACTGAGGAATATTTTATAAAATAGTATTCTATATAATAGCTGACCTGTCCTGAAGGACTGAGAACTGTTTCAGTTTAAAAGAGATGAAAAGGACATGACATATAAAATTTAATACTGTTTGTGATCCTTAACTATATCCTATCCTGGAGAAAGGAATGTTATTAAAAAAAAAAAGCATTTGGTACAATTGATAAAACTAGATTATTGACTGTAGATGAGATAAAACCGTGTGTTAAATTTCTTGAATTAGATAGCAATTGTAGCACCATATAAACACTTTGCTTTTAAGGACTATATATTGAAATATTAAGGGGAAATGGAGCATTTTCTAATGGCTCAGAAAGGAAATAAATAATAAAATATGTACAGGTAGAAGAATGAGAAAACAAATGTGGCATGATGGTAATAAATTAGTGAAGCTGAGTAAAGGCAATACGGAAGTTCTCTGTACAATTTTTGCATATTTTCAGAAATTATGAAATTATTTCAGAATGAAAAAAATATTGAGTAAGAACTAGTAAAGCCCTTTGTTGAAAGTACTGACAGATTTGACCCATACCATCTGTGTTTTCCCACAGAATGGATGACGGACACTCATAAATTACACATTTGTCCCCGAGATGGACTTTCTAGAAGCAGAAAGCTCCTTGTTGGTTATCTGCCTTCTCTTGCTTGTAAATTCAGTACCATTATTAAAAGGAAAGGAGGCGTTTGTTAGTGAATAGAGGTTTTTATTGTTTTCCTTTGCTCAGAATGGTGGATGGCAAGCCTAAGCCTTGCCAAGACTCTGTTTCCCAATTTGATGTATTTATAATAATAATCTTTAAGAAATCAACCCTCAGTGACACCCTGCACCCGAGGGGAGTGAAAAACCACTGACTTTTGTTTAGTCTCTGCTGTGCTCCAGGATTCTGCATGGAGCTCAGAGTCATGTTGGGGATGTGTTTTGTGTGGTGCTAAGCAAGTCACCCAGATTGTGTTATCGCCAATGCTTTGCTTAGAAGTGAACAGAAATTCTGTAAGTTGCATAATACTTCTATTTTTTTCTTTAAAATGAATTTAAAATTTGTAGTGAATACATGTAAAATTGTGATGATATACATATAATGTATACTATAAAATTTATAAGATAATCATTTTAAGCATACAGCTTAGTGGCGTTAAGTACGTTCGTATTGCTGTGCTACTCTCATCACCTTCCATCCACAGAATTCTTTTCATCTTGAAAAACTGAAATTCTGCATTTATTAAACAGTAACTTCCTTCTTCCCTCTTCCCACCCCTTTGGCACTCCTTTCCAGGCTTTGGCAATCACCATTCTAGTTTCTGTCTCTGTGAATTTGACTACTCTACGTACCACATATACGTGGATACTATATTTATACTTTTGTGACTGACTTGTTTCACCTAGCATAATGTCTTCAAGTTTCATCCATGGGGCATGTGTCAAATATTCTTGGCTTTCAAGACTGAATATTACTCTACTACATATATGCCACATTTTGTCATCCACCTGTTGATGGACATTTGGGTTTTGTCCGCCTTTTGGCTTTTGTGAGCAATGCTGGTGTGAACATTGCTGTACACATTTATGTTCAAGTCCCTGTTTGCAGTTCTTCTGGATATATACCTAGAAGTGGAATTGTTGGATCATATAGTAATTCTATTTTTAATTTTTTGAGGAGCCATCATACTTTTTCTGTAGTGGATGCACTAATTTACATTCCCATCAGCAGTACAGAAAGCTTCCAATTTCTCCACATCCTCTGTAACACTTGTTATTTCATTTTATTTTACTAGCAGTCATCCTATTGCATATATCTCATTGTGATTTGAGTTGGATTTCTTTTAAATGCAAACTCCCTTGAGAAGGAAAAGCAAATATTATCAGGTTATCAGTACTCTAGAGTGAGTGAGTTTATAAGGTTTTCTTTTTTTCTCAAAATGACAGCTCCCTTTAGAATGGCATGTATATGGATGGAAAATTACTTGTAGTATTTAATCTAACCCTGAGATAAGAGCCAGAAGGCCTTTTTCCAACCCATTATTATGAGGTCTTTGATAAATCAATATAATTCACAAAAGCCTCAATTTCTTTATATGAAAAATGTGCATAATACTCTATAGCAGTGGCCCTCAAGCTTTAGCACACATCTGAATCCCCTGGATGGCTTGATAAAGCACAGATTGCTGCACAAATCCTCAAGGTTTCTGAGGAATTTGCATTTCTTACAGTGGTGCTGATGTTGCTCAGGCCAGGGACCACACTTTGAAAATCATGGCTCTAAGGATTTGTTTTAGGAGTGAGATAATGTAAATAAAATAAAATAATTTCCCACAATTATTAAACACTGTGAAATGCTAGAGATTAATTTAATCACATCAGGACAGAGAGGTCTCATAAGTTAGGTGGTGGAATCTAATAGAGTGATACTTTTCAGGACTGCACTAAATCTCAATGATTTGAGCTTTCTGAGAAGTGGGCCAATGAGGAGAGAGTAGGGGATATCATGAAAGAGATGGACTTTGGGAGTGAAGCTGGGAAAGTGTCAAAACCTCATTTTATCAAAGGCACAAGTTTTCCCAGGACCAGTTCTAGTGCCTACTTGAGGCTTCTGTATCAGTAAAGAATTGTTTGGGTGCAAGGATGAGAAAATTCAAAGAATGGGCATAATAGCTACTTAAACAATTAAGGGCTTACTTTTTTTCTCATGCAAAAAGAACTCTAGAGATAGAAAGTTATTTGTTTTGATTCAGTGGCTCAAGGATTTCAGTATTGAGGTCTGTCAATTTTTGCCCTCTGTCATGCATACAATATAGCTGCTGCAGTTCCAGCCATTACATCTGCTCTCCATACACGTATTCATGGAAGCAGACAAAGAGGAAAGGTCAATGTTTATGACAGGAAAACAAAACTTTCTCAGACATTTTTGTCTGGTTTCTGTTTATGCCTCAATGTCCAGAACTTCCCTTGGCCATTCATAGCTTCAGTGTGGCTGAGGAATGTTTCAGTTGAGTACATAACTATCTAAAACTAAATTGGAATTTTGTCAGTAAGGTGGAATGTGTCTGTCCCAGCTTCGTAATTTTTCCTGCCCGTAGTGATTTTAGGCTAAGATGGTTAGGCCACCGTGGGCAAAGCTGTTAGTCTGAGTTCTCTTTTTTTTCTTGTATAACTTAATGTACTTCTTTTTTTTTTTTTTTTTTTTACAGTTATTGTCATCATTAGTACTTTAACATCTATGACAAATTGAAGCTGGAGAGTACTTTTCACTCATGTTGGCTCAGCTATTTCTCCAAGTCACCTTGGGAGATCTTATCAGCCCTATTTTGTAGGTATGAGAATAGCTACTCTTTTTCCATTTGTATCTCTCTGAATCCTACCAGTTCACTAAGTTTCTGTCATCCTGCTTTGGTCTCTCCCACAATGTGGTATGCTTTCCAAATTCCCCAAATCCTAACATTTTCCTATGTCCCATTGCCCCTGGGAACTCTGTGGTGATCAAGCTAATCTGATGGACTGATTCATGGGAAAAACCGCACTTAAGAGGTGAACTCTGAAAGTAAACTTTGGCTGTCATTGTGTACAAAAGTTTTTCAGTCTGTGTTCTCATCCAGAAGTTAATGCTTTTCTTAGCTTCCAAATCTACTCGCCATGGTGTAGAGGCAATAATGAAGTCCACCTTATGCACTTTTGAGAATCTCCTTGGAAATGTGCTTTGTAAACATGAAATCATATATTTATTTGTGGTTTCTTACTTTGAGTTTTCTTTGTGAGCTTGACTGGAGAATAAATACAGAAATGATATCTTCCCAGGATGGTAACATTGTGAATATTCAGGGAGATTTGAAAGAGGAAAGCCTGGTAGCTGGGCCATCAGGCTCCTGCCAGGAAAGTAACCTCAGGAGTAGATGTTCTGGGGAAGACAGTGGAAAGAAGGCAGAAAAAGAAGGCAGTGGCTAATGGACAAGGTTGGGCAGGTGAAAGGAGAGTGGGAGGAAGTGAATGCTGATACTGGTAGTCTCACTGAAGATGAAATAAGGGGGCCAGGTCAGGGACAGGAAAGTAGAAACGGGGGCAGGGAGGTAGGCTGGCTTGCAGGAAGCACCAGAGTGACTAGAAAGGAGAGGATATTCCCAAGAAAGTAGGAGTCTGGGGAGATGTGAGCCACCATAGATCAGTTCAGCCAATTTGAGTCCAATTCAGCAAACATTTGTTAAAATTTTTCTAAAAATTTATTTAAAAATTAATTCGGATAGAAATATAGTTGATGTATAACATTATATGTTACAGCTGTACAATATACTGATTCACAATTTTGAAAGGTTATATTCCATTTATGGTTATTATAAAATATTGGCTGTATTTTCTGTGTCATGCAGTATATCCTTGTAGCTTATTTTGTATCTAAGAATTTATACCTCTTGATCCTCTGCCCCTATTTTGCCCTTCCCTCTCCCCACTGGGAACCACTAGTTTGTTCTCTGTATCTGTGAGTCTTCTTCTTTTTGTTATATTCATTATTTTATTTTTTAGATTCTGCATATAACTGATATAATACAAAAGAAGTATTTATCTGTGTGACTTTTTTTCACTGAGCATAATGCTAAGTCCATCCATGTTCCTGCAAATGGCAAAATTTTACTCTTTTTTTATGGCTGAGTAATGTTCCATTATATCCTTTCATCTTCTTTATCCATTCATTTATTGATGGATATTTAGATTGCTTTCATATCTTGGCAATTTTAAATAATGCTGCCATAAACATTGGGGTACTTGTGTCTTTTTGAATTAGTATTTTCGTTTTTTTCAGATACATATGCAGAGTGGAATTTCTGGGTCATATGGTAGTTCTATATTTAGTGGGACTTTTTTTGCTCTTTTTTAAAATTTATTTTTAATGCAGGGTAGCCAACACAACATTATTTTTGTTGTGTTTTTTTGAGAAACCTCCATCCTATTTTCCAAAGTGTTTGCACCAATTTACATTCCCAAAAACAATATATGAGGGTTCCCTTTTTTCCACATCTCATCAGCATTTGTTCAGCAAACATTTATCAAGTGTCATAGAAAAAAATAATCCCTACCTCCTCAAAAAAAAATTGTCCTTGTGATCCCTAGAATTTGTGAATCGACTACTTTGTATTTTGCTGGTATAATTGTTAATGAGCTTGAGATGGGGAGAGCATCCAGGTGGCTCAGTGTAATCACAAGCGTCCTTGTAAGTGAAGGGGGAGGAGAAAGAAGGATCTGAAGAGCTGCTAGCTTTGAAATCTGAGAGGAGGGCCATAAGCCATGGAAGGCAGGTAGCCTCTAGAAGCCCAAAAGCAAGGGGAATGGATTGCCTTTTTACAGCCTCCAGAAGGCATGTTGCCGTGACAACACCTTGATGTTGGTCTAGTGAAACCCATTTTGGATGACCTTCAAAACTGTAAGCTTATATATATATATATATATACACATATACATTTATGTATTTTTTTTGCTTATGTCCACTAAACTCCTGATAATTTGTTATCACAACAAGAAAAAAACCTGATACATTGAGAAAATACCAGATGGTGCTACGGATTGGGAAATATGAATACATAAGATATTAACGCTAGCCTTTAGATGACTATCAACTCCCTGGTCCAAGTCAGTGGTGGTCAAATTTAATGCGACCAGGAGGATTTTTGCTAAAATGTAGATTCTGACCAATGAGGTTTGAAGTGACCCCAGGATTCTACACTGCAAATACTTCCTGGGTGATGCCTGTGCTGTTTGTCTGGAAAGTATTCTTGGTTTAACAAGGGTCTAGACTGTGAGTCTGTCCTAGGGGCTGGGAAACCACGAACAGCAAAGCTTCTTAGTTATGATGGAGAAAATTGTTGGAATATCATTTGACACTAAAATTTAACAATATGAAACTTACTAGTAGAAGAAACTTGGGGCTTCAGACTCTTGAAAGGATTGTTGTGATAAACAAGATGTATGTGAAAGCAGTAGGCAATTTATAAAGGTAGGCAGGTGGCAGGTAATGTGCACTGTGTTCAGATTTTAGTTTCCCACTTTGAATGTCAGATGAGAGCAGTTTTGGCAAGAAAGTACAAGTGTCATTTTGGACTCATACTTCCTTTGCTAAAGTGAAGGAAGAAATATTTGAATTAAAAACACCTCAGTGTTTATCCCAGTCATTTTTCTTTTATGTCTTTTAAGTCCTCTGTTCTGCTCTGGTTATACTATACATATGGAATGCAACACTTGAAAACAAAAAGTGTACAGAGAATAAAACAGTAGTCACCTGTAACTCCATAATTCAGAGATTACCAGGAAGTAGAATTTTTCCAAGAGCTTATTGATTTGTTACTGTTTTAGAGTCTGTGCAGACTTTTGTCTCCCTTAAATATTTTAGAAAAGAATAACTGTATGCTCTTGTGTTGTGCACTGTTATTAATATCCTGTAGTGATATTGTCTTTAATAATTCTTTTCACATCAGGGAACACTTTTCCATAAAGCAATAGTTCTCAACTGGGGGCTATTTTGTTCTCGGGAACATTTCACAATGACTGGAGATGCTTTTTTATTGTCGTGACTGGGGGTAAGTTCCTGCTGGCACCTAGTAGGGATTCTCCCCAACATCCTTCCATGCAACAGGACAGCATCCACAACATTAATTATCTGCTTCAAAATGTCAGTGCTTAGTTTGAGAAACTCAGCTGTAGAGCAGAGCGTTGCAAATTGTACTGGTCATCAGTCATCTGAAAGGCTTGTTAAAGCAACAATTGCCCCCTACCAAATTTCTGATCTAGTAGGCTTTGGAGGAGGCTGAGAGTTTGTAGTTCTAACAAGTTGTCAGGTGATGTTGATGCTGCTGGTCTGAGAGCCGCGCTGCGAGAACTATTTCCATAGGGCTTAATAAGTTACATGACTTTAATTGAGCCTGTATGAACTATTAGCTTCTTAATTTGGGTCCTGACTTATATTCAGTAGTTAGGCTTATCATATCGCTGGTGTGTTGCAAACATCACTTGGGCCCAGGCCAGGTCTCTTCCTTTCTTGGTATGTCCTGGGATGCTGAGAATAGAAAATAGGTCTCATTACTGTGGACCAGATGGTTTCACTTGGCTGTGTGGACTCGGCACCATATAAATGGCTCCAAGGACATATGAATGAGTTGTTGGCCTGGGGAAGATTGATAGAGAGAGGGGAGAGATGGAGCAAGTGAATGTGGAAAGGAAAGAAACATCCATTTTTTATTGTGCTTACGACACTCTCTCACTGTATCTCGAAACCACAACACACCTGTGCAGAGTTTTGCAATTTCTTATAAAAACATGGCCTTTTAGTCTGGAATGGTAGATTCTCAACCTGACACTATCTTAATGGTATTGCAGTCAGGTTAACTTTTCACTGTCATCACACCAGAGGGAAGATTTATCGCTTGTGTCTCCGGGTTCATAATCTCTTTTCCAAGCATCCTTTCTCCCACCTTGCCTCCTGTTGCCCTCAGTCCATTCAGCATGAGCAGAGCTCACTGCCCCCTCTCATAATGCATCATATCGAGACCTTGCACAGAGGTGGCAACTGAATTCAGGGTTGGGGAAGCTAAGTCAAGTTGGAACTGAGAGGGCTGGGGGTAAAGCACGGGTTAGATCAGAAAGATCCCAGAAGCTGTGGGTCAGAAACCAAGGAAAAATTGTGCTTAAGATGAGGCAGTATGTCAAAAACCAGATAAAGGTTAGAAAAGTACTGGGGCCAAAGCATGCAGGAATGGGAGTGTTCACAACTGAAGTGAAGCCCTTTTTTCGAAGCCTCTTATGATTTTTACTTGGAAATAGTGCTGGTCTGTGAAGTGCTAAGCCAGTTCATCTGGTTGACGGGGTAGACCTCAGAGCATAAGAAGAATAGTTGATAATTTTCTAGGTGGAGCACAGAGATGGGCATATAGGGATTTCAAAGATACTGCTAATATTTCTTTCCTCAAGGTGTTAAAGCAAGTGGATTATTTTATTACTATCTACTACTTAGAAAGATGTTAATCAAACACCTCCTATTCCTCAAGATAATTTTCTCCCCCTTTCAGAAATAAGGAAATGGAAACTGAGAAAGAGAGGTCATTTGCTCAAGGAAGTGTGGGGCTGGCATGGGGGTACCCAGTTTCCTCCGTCCAGCCCTGCTCTCCTCTCTCACTGAAGTATGAGGCTGTTTGGGTCACAGGCGGTTTCCCAGGTTTCCTCCTGATCATTGTGGAGTCCTCTCCGTGGGTCGGGGGTCACCCTGTTGCCCAATCACGGGTGCTCACAGCTCCAGTATTCCAGCCTGCTGAAATTTAGCCACCTTTCTATGAAGATTTTTTACCGGTTTCTCTTCAAATATTAAACAATTCTCAAACCATAAAGACAGCAACTCGCTTCCTTTCTAACCTGAGAATTTGAGGGGTGGAGAGTGGTGTTTTGCAGCACTGAAAATTAAAATTGGTAGTTCCATGAGTATTTGGCACAGCCATCCCTGACGAAACGTGCGAGCTGCAGTGCACGTGGGAAGTCTGCTGTTAAGTCAGGCCCACACCTGACCACGTGGGAGCCTCGCTCCCACCGTCGTGGGTCATGCCAGCCTTTCCTATAGCACAGTCCTGCTGCACTTAGCAGTGCTCTGCCCTCACTCACTTCACTTGAGCAGGGTCTTAGTGGCACTGTACAACCGAGTTTATGGCGCCCATGAGTCATGGAGGGAGAGAGCTGCATGGTGGCTGGAGCCAGCGGCAGAATCAAAGAGGCAGAAGGTGGGGACCATGGTTTAGGGATCTCGAGGGCCTGGGAGTCATAGATTAATGCCCACATCAGGGCATCCTGGGGGAATTGCAGCATCCTAAAATTTTGGAACAAAGTAGACCGCCTAGTCCAGAGTTTTTACAGGACACACCCTGATAGAAAAACCAGGGCTGTGTTACTTTAGCTAGAGCCAAGCCAGAGATGTGTGTCTTTATTTTGATAGTCTTTGCATCTGAAACCTGGAAGCTGCCTTGTCTTGCAGTCTCAGGTCTTGCTTTCAAATAAGGTATATTTAAATATATTCTTTAAAAATACTTTGTCATCTTCACAGTTGACATCAGGGCAACTAAACACTGTGATTAGAACTGCCCACCCCTCTTTGTAGCCAGCCTGGCCTGTCCCCATGGCCTGAGTCATTTTGCTGCTAAATGAGGTCTCAGTGGTTGCAGCCAGGTTGCCAGGTGTCAGGCCTGTGGTGAGCACTCTGAGGCCACTTCCGTCTCAGCACTGCCCACTAGGTGACGCCTGTGGGTGGAAGAGGCTCTCCATAGTGCGGGCTTCCGTGCTTTCTTCCTTGCTCGGCTCACATCTTGCTGAGAAGATGCTTGCATGGCAAGAACTGAAGAAATTATTCTGGTCTACTTGCTTGGAGAGAGTGCATGTGAGGATCTCAGCTCCTTCTTCTGAGGGATATTGATGTCTTTGCTTAGCATATGTGACGGTCTAATTATAAAAGAAGGAAAAAAAACAAAAGCCTAGCATAGCCCAAACAACTTTAAGTTTCTGGGTAGGTTTATAGCTGCTTTATCAATATAAAAAAATAATGTCCAAATTAAGGTGACTTGCAATGGTCCTAGAGTAGTAACTATGAGATTGTGTGAGTAAGAAGATTGGAGATGGATGTGATTGGAGCAGTTGTATGACTGTTTTATGCTGCAGCAGTGGTTCTCAAATGGGAGAACATCAGAATCTCTGAGAGACATTGGCCAGCCACAGATTTCTGGGTCCCACTCAGACCCAGAAATTCCTGATTTAGAACATCGTGGGCGGGGCCTGAGAATCTGCATTTCTAAGTTTCTAATGGATTCCCAGGTGATTCTGACGCTGCTGGTCCAGGGACCTCACTTAGAGAACCACTGCATGACAGCATTTTGTTCTGAGTATGGGGGTGGTGGGGTGCCGGAAATGGGCGGAGAGGGGGTGGAGGCTAGGAGCTGGGATATCGTGGAGGGGCAGGGGGACAGTGAACTGGGAATCTGTGTAAACAGAGGTTGTCTTTTAGTTATAGCAAAGTCACTTCCCCTTTCCTTGTACAGCTTTTCAGATGTTCTTATTCCAAAGAATGCCAACAACACATTGTACTTTTGATAGATAAATCTTCTGGGCAGGGATAACTTGAATCTAATGACAAGTCAGGGACAAATAACCAGGCAGCTGGGCCATTGTTGGAGATACATTGAGGTGATTTATTTAAATTCACTCGATTGTTTTTCTAGTAGGGAAATGAAATAGTCTCTGGTATCACAGGTGTTCAAGTGCTTTTTTTAAAAAAATGGCTAAATATTTAAAGTGACAGACAAGGTTGAGAAGGTTGTATGAAAACACATTATAGCTGGTAGTTTTTGAACATCTTAATTGAGATTCTTGGTTCTTTATAAAAAGTGAGAGTGGGTGTGTAGGTATATATGAAAATAGTTATTCCCGTTACACCCCAAACTCCTCTTGAAGTGTGTTTGCCTGGCTTAAAGCATCTTTGTATGACATAGCTTCTTTGTACAGATTTTTTGATGTTTATGCTTTTTCTTTTTTCCTAAACTAATGCTTCTGTGCAGCACAAGATAGGTTAGTTTGATCTCCATTCTGTAAGTGAGGACTGTGGGCCAGGGCAGCTAAATAATAAGCCAAAAGCTACTTGGTTTAGCATCAAAACTGGAAACAAGAAGGCCTAGACTTTAGTTTCCAGGCTCCATCTCCATTTTTCACCCCTGCCTTCCCCACAGGACTCCTTCTATCAAAGCATCTCTTGTGAACATTTCCATGAAGTTTACTGTAGTTGCGTCTTGTCCTCAGTTATAATTGGGGTCCCCTAAGATTCAGTGAAATATCTAGCCCTCAGGTTGATAGCAAGGCAGGCAAGAATGTTCCTCTCTATCTTTCATATAATGACAGTTAAATCCCTTTCACAAGAACATAGAGGTTTTGCTCTGTTTCTAATTTCAGAACAATAAGTTTCCAATGCACCACCACCCACCGGAAAAAGCGCACGGTGACTGACAAGGTGAGGTCTTTGTTTGGTTGTATTTCAAATCTTGCGCTTTCTGAAATCCCTAACACTGTGGTTATAAATCACTAAAAGGTGGATGTTCTCTAAAATGAATTTTGCATGAAATGTCAGCTGGAGTCTAGGGGACAGCTACAATATTTACGACTGGTGGTATTTCTTAGGAGAGAGAGAAGAAAATGAAGCCAATATAGTTTAGTACTAGGGGGTGGGGAATAAAGGGGTGAGGAGAGCAGATTTCTTTCACTCACTCAGATACTTTGTTTCAGCCATTTTCAGTGCAAACACAACTCAGGTGCTCATAGTGGAGCATTCAGGGATGTTCATCCATATGGTAAAGAGTGGGTTGGAAGAACTTGGGCAGCTGTGTTAAGGGGAAAATAAACAAACCTAAAACTACTATGGGAATGTATTTGTTAGTAGGGAGATTGTTTTACTAAGTCCTCTATTCCTGAAAGACAGTTTGACCCTAGTCACAGCTCATGGTGGTTTGCTTTCAAAAGCAAACTGCTCTGTTTATTTGGGGGAGGAAATGTTGCAGAGATAATGTAACATCCATGTGTCCCCCTTCATTGTTGGGGAAACAGAGAACATCTCTGCCTGCCATTTGAGGGCCACTGACTCAGATACAAACTTATATTTTCAATGTTTTCTCCGATTAAGTGTTCCTCGCTAACTGCTCCAATCCCATGAGCCTCTTGAGTATTTCTGTCCTGTGTCTTTGCTTGAAAACGCTCTGTATGGTAGAGTGAGTTTCTCTTCGTTACTCAAGTGGTTCTTCATTAAAAAACAAACAAACAAAAACCTTCATTGAGGTAACTCCCTGTCTCAGCTCAGGCTGCTTTAACAAAATACCATAGACTGGTGTGGGAGTTGGGGGGTGGGGGGTGGGGGAGGGTTGGGGGTGGGGGCGGGGTGGCGGGGCAGGGCGGGGAGGGGATAGTGGCTTAAATAGCAGACATTTCTATCTGAAAGTTCTGGGAACTGGAATGTCCAGGATTAAGGTGCCAGCAGATTATGTGTCTGATGAGAGCTCTCTAGTGGCAGCTGTCTTGGCTGTCCTCACATAGCAGAGAGCATGTATGCTCTGGTATCTTCTTGTATGGACGCTAATCCCATCTTAGAGGCCTCACCCTCATGACCTCACCTAAACCTAATTTCCTCACATACTCCACCACCAAATACCATCATATGAGGAATTAGGGCTTCAACATAGGGATTTTGAGGGGACACAAAACAGTTGATAAGATTCATGTACCATACACTCATTTAAAATTTGTAATTCAGTAGCTTTTTATTATATTCAGTGTGTAACCATCACCACAGTATAAGTTTGGAACATTTTTAATGACTTAAAAAGAATCCTGTACCCATTAGTAGGCTCTATCTAAATAAATCTATATCTAGATATATAATTTCTCTGTGAAAGTGAAAAGTGAAAGTCTTAGTTGCTCAGTCGTGTCTGACTCTTTATGACTCCATGGACTGTAGCCCACCAGGCTCCTCTGACGATGAATTCTCCAGGCAGGAATGCTGGAATGGGTAGCCATTCCCTTCTCCAGGGGATCTTCCTGACCCAGGGATTGAATCTGGGTCCCCCGCATTGTAGGCAGACGCTTTACCATCTGAGCCACCAGTAGGTTGACCTATTTAAGGTATTTCATAAAAATGGAATCATATAGTATGTGACATTTTGTGAGTGGCTTCTTTTACTCATATAATGTTCTCAAAGTTTCATCCAAGTTCTAGCTTGTGTTAAAACTTTCATTTTTTATTGCCAAGTAATATTGTTTTGTATGGATATGCCGTATTTATTTATTCATCAAATGATGGATACTTGGATTTTTTCTGTCTTTTGGCTTATTGCCATAAGTAGTCATGTGTAAGTTTTTTTTTTTTTTAATGTGAATAAACACTTTCATTTCTATTGGATGCATACCAAGGAGTAAAATTGCTGGCTCATATGACAACTCTGTTTAACCATTTGTAGAACTGCCAGACTCTCTTTCAAAATGACTATACTATTGTTACTTTCCCACCAATAATGAATGGGAGTTCTAATTTTTCTGTTATCTTTGCCAACACATACTATTGTTGTCTTTTAAATTTTAGCAATCCTAATGGGCATCTGGTCCCATCACTTCATGGGAAATAGATGGGGAAACAGTGGAAACAGTGTCAGACTTTATATTTTTGGGCTCCAAAATCACTGCAGATAGTGATTGCAGCCAGGAAATTAAATGACGCTTACTCCTTGGAAGGAAAACTATGACCAACGTAGATAGCATATTAAAAAGCAGAGATATTACTTTGCCAACAAAGGTCCGTCTAGTCAAGGCTATGGTTTTTCCAGTGGTCATGTATGGATGTGAGAGTTGGACTGTGAAGAAAGCTGAGTGCCGAAGAATTGATGCTTTTGAACTGTGGTGTTGGAGAAGACTCTTGAGAGTCCCTTGGACTGCAAAGAGATCCAACCAGTCCATCCTAAAGGAGACTAGTCCTGAGTGTTCATTGGAAGGACTGATGCTGAGGCTGAAACTCCAATACTTTGGCCACCTCATGTGAAGAGTTGACTCACTGGAAAAGACTCTGATGCTGGGAGGGATTGGGAGCAGGAGGAGAAGGGGACGACAGAGGATGAGATGGCTGGATGGCATCACTGACTTGATGGACGTGAGTCTGAGTGAACTCCGGGAGTTGGTGATGGACAGGGAGGCCTGGTGTGCTGTGATTTATGGGGTCACAAAGAGTCAGACACGACTGAGTGACTGAACTGAACTGAACTGAATGGGTGTGAAGTTGTTTTGATTCACATTTCCCTTAAGGACTAACAAAATGACTGGTGGAAATATCTTCTGAAAGTGAAATTTGCTCAGTCATGTCTGATTCTTTGTGATCCCATGGACTATACAGTCCATGGAATTCTCCAGGCCAGAATACTGGAGTGGGTATTCCCTCTCCAGGGGATCTTCCCAACTGAGGGATCGAACCCAGGTCTCCTGCATTGCAGGTGGATTCTTTACCAGCTGAGTCACAAGGGAAGCCCATACATTTTCTAGTTGGGTATATTTTATTTATATGGTATGAGGTAAGGGTCCAACTCTTTTCCATGTATTTTCCTAGCATTATTTGTTGAAGATTTTCCTTTCTATAAAATTGACTCGATACTTTTGTCTACCATCAGTTGACGTAAACATGAGGACTTATTTCTGGATTCTCAGTTCTATTCCACTGAAATGAATGTGCCACACTATCTTGATTATTGTAGCTTTGTGTAGTAAGTTTTGAAATTGCCAAGTGTAAGTCTCTCAACTTTGTTCAAGATTGTTTTGGGTATTCTGGGTCCCCTGAATTTCTGTATGAATTTTAGAATCAGTTGTCAATTTATGCAAAGAAGCCAGCTGGGATTTTGGTAGAAACTGTATTGAGTCTGTTCAATTTGTATAAAGTATTGCCATCCTAACAGTATTATGTCTTCTGATCTGAGTGTGAAATATCTTTCCTTTTATTGAGTGAATAAGTGAAAGTCGTTCAGTTGTGTCTGACTCTTTGTGACCCCATGGATTGTAGCCCACCAGGCTCTTCTCTGTTCATGGAATTCTCCAGGCAAGAATATTGGAGTGGGTTACCATTCCCTTCTCCAGGGGATCTTCCCAAACCAGGGATCAAACCCAGCTCTCCTTTTTTATCTTCTTTTAGTTTTGCTTCCTTTTGGTCTTTACCCTACTGGGGTCTTTGGGAACTGTGCATATGTGTAACAGCATCTACCATACCTCTTCACTTTAGCTTAGGTTGGATTTGAAGAGCCAAAACAGGAAAACACTTAAGGAGACCTAAGACTCTAATAGAGAAATAAAATAGAGCTGTTGTTTCTTGTACCTTTGCTTTCCTGTTCTTTATTATTTATTTTTTAATTCCTTTTATTGAGGAAGTTTATTGACTTCTTTTTATTGAGGTCTTCTTAAATTTCCTTCAACAACCTTGAAGTTTTGGGAATATGTTTTGTATTTCTTATGTTAGATCTAGTTATCTTTTTGATACTGTTGTAAATGAAATTCTCTTCATGTTTGGGTTGCTCTTTGCTACTCTGTAGAATTATGACTGATTTCTTTTGTATATTGATCTTTTATTCTAAAAATCTTGCTTGACTTGTTCTTTAGTTCTAAAGGCTTTTTAGCAGATTAGATAGGATCTTTTCATAAATAATATTATGTTCTTTGTGAATACAGAGCTTCATTTCTTCCTTTCTAATATGTCACTTTATTGACTAATTGTCTCAGCTAGAATCTCTAGTACGGTGTTAAATAGAAGTAGTCATTTTTGTCTTGTCTGTAATCTTACAGGGGAAAGCATTCAGCCTTTCACAATTAAGTGTAATTTTTAGGTGCAGGGTTTTTTTGTAGTTGCTGTTGATCAGGTTGAAGACGTTTCCTCATATTCCTGATTTGTTGACTGTTTCTATCATGAAGGTTTATTGAATTTTGTGAATGATTTATCCATTTATTGAGATGGTCATGCCATTTTTGTCCTTTATTGGCATGATTGTGGTATATTGTGTTGATTTTTTTTTTTGGTTGTTAAACAACCCTGCATTCAAGGGATAAACTCCACTTGACCATTATGTATGAATATAATCTTCTGTATGTGTTTCTAGATTCATCTTGCTAGTATTTTGATAAAGATTTTTGCATCTATATTCATAAAATGTTGGTCTAAAGTTTTTTCTTTGTGACAACTTCATCCAGTATTGGGTTTTAGAATCTGGATGTACTGGTCTCACTGAATGAGTTGTTAATTGTTGCTTCCAATTCTGTTTTTTGGGAAGGGTTTGTGAGGGATTGTTATAAATACTTGTTTAAATATTTGATAGAATTCATCAGTGAAGCCATCTGGACCTGGGCTTTTTTTGTGGGTTTTTTTAAAATTAATGATTCACTCTCTTTACTTAATTTTTTGAGATTTTCTAATTCTTGTTAGTGTCACTAGTTGTATAAGAATTTGTCCATTTCATCTAAGTTGTCTAATTTTTTATAGTTGTTCATTTAACACACACAGACACACACATTCTGTCAGTAATGGTCTTGCCTCTTTAATTTCTGAAATAGTAACTCATCTTCATTTTCATCATGGTGAGTCTAGCTAAAGGTTTGTAAATTCTTTTCAAAACCCACCTTTTTGTGTCAGTGATTTTTTTTCTCTATTAGAATTTTTTTATTCCCTTGTATACTAATTTTTATTTTATTCATTCTGCTATATTTGGGTTTAGTTTCACTATTTCCAGTTTCTTAAGGTGGAAGGTACATTGTTTTTAGATCTTTTTCAGTATAGTCTATTATTTCAGCTATATATTTCTCTCTAATCACTGGTCATATTCAGTAAAAATTGGTATGTTGTATTTTTTCATTCATCTCAATACATTCTATTTTTCCTTGTGATTTCTCCTTTGACCAATTTTGAAGGCTATAATCCCAGAGATAGGATAATCCTTCCCAATGGAAAGACAGAAATGTTAAACTAATAATTTTGCAGCAGACCGAAACTTTGTCACAGATCAACATTTGGGATCTTTGGGTTTGTGTAAATAATAGTAGCATCACCTTCATCAAAATGACGAATTTTATTTAGGGCATATTATTGTGAGTCAGGCATTGTTTGAGGCACTCCATTGTAGGTTGACTCATTCACTAACGTAATTGATGAGGTGGATATGATTAGCATCATCAGTTTTTAGTGGAGAGAACTGAAGCACAAAGAAGTTGGGGAACTTGCTCAGGGTCCGGAGTGTCAGAGCCAGGACTCAATGGCCAGAGTTTGGCCCTAGCATCTGCTACCCTCAGCTGCTGCAGGGTGTTACGGCAGGTTGGCCGAGTGTGGCCCTGGACTCTGATACTGGTTTCTTTAGGGAGAGTGAACAGCAAGGTTCACTGGAGTGTCCCAGAGAGGGAGACTTGGACTTAACCTTGTGAATGACAGGTTGAGTCAGTCAACAGTGATGATCTCTTGATGTGCATTGAATCAGAGAGCAGACAACGCAGGTTTGCTACCCAACCAGCTGCAAAACCCAGAAGCTAGAATGTCATTTTCGACTCTCTCTCACCCTCATGACCTGTCAGTCGCTGAGTTTTATTAGTTCAACATCCTAAATGTATTTCTTGGTTATCTACTTCTCGTTTTCTTTGGTTCCATCCTATCCAGACCATCATCATGGATGGCCTAGTTCATTTTAACAATTTCCTAACTGGCCTTCCTGACTGTAGTCTTGGTTTTCTTAAATCTATTCGTTCTGCATGCAGAATGGGCTTTCTTTTCTTTTTTTTTAAAAAACAGTTTTGATGAAGCATAACTGATATACCATAAACCGTACATTAAAAATATTTATTTGGCTGCGTTGGGTTTTAGTTACAGCCCGCAGGATCTTGGTTGTGTCATGTGGGATCCTCCACCGTGGCTCACAGATGCTCTAGTTATGGTCTGTGGGCTCACTTGTTGCAGTGTGTGGGCCTGGTTGCTCTGCAGCATGTGGGGGCTTTTGTTCCTCAACCAGGGTCCAAACCCATGTCCCCCACATTGCAAGGTGGACTCCCAACCATGAGACTACCAGGGAAGTCCATGAATTGGTTTTTTAATAACACAAATCATACCTGAGGGCATACCTCTTCTTATAATCTCCAGATGGTTTCCGTCTGCCTTTAAAACACTCCAAATATACACTCTAGGGCTTTCTAGCCTTCCCTTTTCCCTGCCCATTTTCCCTTTCTTCTTCTAATCTCCAGCCATAATAAACATTGCTTTCTCAAAATGTCTTTTTAATTGCTATTTGTTGAAAAAGAAAAACTCATCTTTAGATTTTAAACATTTTAAATGTTTAAAGATTTAAAAAATTTAATCATGAAAGTTATAAGTTTCCTAGGATGCCATAACAAACTGAGTGGCTTGGAACAACAGAAATTTTATTATCTCACAGTCCTAGAAGCTAAAAGTCCTAAATCCTAATGTAGGTAGGATTGGTTCTTAAGGCTGTGGGGGAATATCTGTTCCACGGCCTTCTCCTGGCATCCTCAGGCATTCCTCAGTTTATAGACGGCACTCTTCCTGTGTCTTCTCTCTATGCCTATCTGTGTTCAGATTTCGCCTTTTTGTGAGGTCAAAATCATGTTGGCTTGGAGCCCACCTTAATGATGTCATCTTAACTAGATTATCTGCAAAGACCTTATTACCAAACAAGGTCACACTTACTGGTACTGGGGATTAGGACTTCAGCATCTTTTCAGCGGACACAATTCAACCCATAAAGTATCTTATCCGGTAGAATTTATTTCAGAAACATTGAACACAGATAAGGGTATTATCATGAATAACTTTGCCATCCTAAATAGCTGTTGTTGGCATTTTTGTATATCACCTTTCATTCATTTATGTAAGCACTTTAGGATAGGAATCTTTCTTGTAACATGATTGGAACAACTATCCCTTCCCCAGCAAATCTGCTGAGAGCTTTTGACTGACAGCCTTTGCCTCAGAACCCAGAATTCTCTCATCGTATAGATGCTCATTGAAATAATGGCTGTAAACGCATCAACAGAGGAGTGGAAGTGTAGCTTCACTGTGGCTGGGAAATTCTCTCACAGTGGGCAATAGAGTGGGGAAGGTGGCCAAATGACAGGGATACACAGCTTTTTTTTTTTCCACATTGCTTCTTCCAGATACCACCCTGACTTTTTTTGGAAGTTCTGTACTCTTCCAAGAAAGCAATATTCATGTTTCTATCACTTTATCAAGAGGCTGTTATTTTTGGCTCTAAATTAAAAATGAAACTTCAAGAAAATTTTAAGTCTGGTTGGGACAGGTACAAGGACAACTAGATTTTTCTTGGTCCACTTCCTTTTCAAGCTAATCCTGTAGATTCTTTTGCCTCTTTCCTATTTTCTTCTTTTCCTCTCCTCCTCTTTCTTTTCTTCTTTTCCTGCTGTGTACAGATGAGACAGTCTCTTCTGACCATAGTTTCAAATTGCCCAGGACCAGCAGATGAACCTGCAGTGGGACTTGTGAGAGGGCTGGCTTTGCTTGGAGCAAGTTGGGGCAGTTGTGCAGAGTCCTGATATCTGAGGTGGAAGAGTCCTTGGTGTTGGGCACTGGATACCACCCAGGAGGTAAAATGTCCTAAAGCACTTATTTGTGATGGTACTTTAACTTTCTGTGACTGAACCCCTATGCCCATGAAGAAATTCTATATTTATTATAGCATGGAATGGCTTTTCAGTGTTTTTGGTTACCTAGCATTGCACATTTCTGTGTGCTGTCACCATTTCTCCCCTTTCCCCTTACCAAAAGATTACCAAAGGCCAGACCTTGCTTTTCTCTGTGTGGTAGCTGGTCTTAAAAACCATAAGTTATGCCTCCCAGCCTTTCCAGTCTTGTGTGGTTCCCTCTTCTTGAACCTGGAGGGCTGGACACGTGGCTCACTTGCAACCAATAGCATATGACAGAAGTGATACTGTGTGACTTCAGAGTCTCACATGACAGGCCTTTTATCTCTTGGAACACTTGCTTTTGGGACGCTTCCTCTCAGAACTCAGCTACCATGATGTGAGGACCCCGAACCACACAAAGAGGCCCCGGATGGTTATTCTGGTCTGCAGCCAGGAGCGCCTGCCAGCACTGAGGCGACCACCCTAGGTGTCTGTCCAGTCCACCCTTAAGATGACGGCAGTGCTAATTGGCATCTGATCTCAAGACACGGGGAGATCTCAAGTAAGAGATGCCTTGCTGAGCCTGGTCAACCCCAGATCTGGAAGAGATAATAATTTTTAAGCTACTAAATTGGGGCATCCTTTGTAGGCAGCTTCTCCTGGCCATGAGGCCTGGGTGCCTGACTTACCAGTGTACTCAGGCTTGACCAAGACATTCTACCCAGACTTTAAAGCTAGCACGAATGATATAACGGTGAAGGGACCTTGGAGAACTCATCATGGAAGCAGAGGAAGCTGTAACAACATCCAGTGTCCAGGGTGACTGCGGCCTTGACCAGTGCCACTGGCCAGTGATCAGCTGCACTTGTCCAGTGGCTGGGCTGGCAGCAGCATTCCTCCACAGTGTTCCTGTGGTATGAGTTTTGGCTACTTTCTGGCTTCCCAGTCTCCCTTCTTTCTACCTGCTTTCTGATCCCAATTCTTCAGATTTTCTGGGGACTCTCTGAAATTCCCTCAGTCTTCTTAGTTAATTCCTTTTCTGCTCAAATTAGCCAAATGTCTACTTATACATGGTCAATGTGATAAAAGATACATTTTCTTATGTGAATGCAGTGACGTCTTAAAAGGATTCCTTTGTTATAGTTAAACTTGCATGTCAAAAAATTATTCTCTGCATGCAGTTTAATCTCTATTTATTCAGGGTTGGTTCCTGTCACATACAACTGGTGATCTTAATTGATATTATTCTTTGTCCTTTGTGAAAATGACTGTTGGAGTGACTGTGAAAATTGGAGGCACACTCTTTTACATTTTGTATTTTCATCCTGTGAGGTAGATGTGATATTTAGAAGTGGTTCAGAACTACCGGGAGCAGGTATCATGGTGGAGTGGTGGTGAGGGAACCACTGAACCTGGTAGGAGTCAGGGGATGTGAGTTTTAGCTTTAAAACTGTGGCTAATTCACCATATCTATTATCAGCATATTGCTTCCTTTCTGTAGACCTCAGTTTCCTTATCTTTATAGATGAGAGTTGAACAGCACTAGGTGATTGCAAATATTCCTTTGAGCTCTGAAACTTCCCAAGTTGCCCGTGTTGTTCATTTTAAGCAGATGTTTCATCTCAACATTGTCAAGAAGAAGAGATCTTTGTGATTGATCCACTGTGGACCCCATCACCCTCAGGATGACCCTAGGGAACTTGACAGGAGATATTAGAGATGCACAGTGAATGTTTTCCAAGGGAAGGCTGAGTGGTGCTTTACTAGGTGCTGGGGGTTGCAAGTAAATTGTTTCTAGAGATGGAGACAGATTCTTACAACAGTGTAAAAAACACTTGTACTGGAGAAGTTTGGTGATCCAGGAGGAGGATACTAGTGAACTACCTGCGAGGTTTGTGTGTGTGTTTGTATAGTGTGTAAGAGCTGGGTAGGGAAGTCTTTAGAGGAAGTCGCTTTTTTGCTGAAAAAGTAGAGGAAGGGAGTTCTAGGCAGAGAGAACAAGAATGAGATGGCCCCAAAGACCGTGGAGACGTTTGGAGAACAACAGCAGCTCATTGTGGCCAGAATTCAGGCTTCCTGGTTGGAACGGGAATGAGTAGCAGTGGGAAGCAAAGCCAGGATTGGATCAGAAGGGGCCTTCTAGAACAAGTTAAGTAGGTGAGACCCTCTTTTCTGGGAGAGGAGCCATAAAAATTTTTAATAATAAGTGGTATTGGATCAGACTGAAGCCACAAGGCTGACTTTTTTTTTTTTAATTTTCGGTTAAGATTCTGGCAGGCAAGGGAAGTATCTTCTCATCTGTAGCCAGAATAAGGAGATATTTTTTGTGTTATGTCTGGACAGAAGTTTGTAGAATGACCCAAATCTGCCTCTTCAGGGGCCAGAGTTCAACTTCTAAAGCTTCAAAGGGATTAAGGAACTTCTTGATACAAGATAACCAATTTCTGTTAGTACAGGTATATATTTTACTGACTCTTTGTGAAAGTGAGACTAGGAAGAACATGAATCAAAGTATCAAATATTCTAAAGCATGTGTAGATTAAATTGGTGAAAGGTGAATTTTCTTTCCTTCATGAGTTAGTGTCATCTTTTAAAAAATTAGAAACTTTACCAGGAGGTTTTTGAATTCTTAAACATCTACATACATGTGGTCAAAGTGATAAAAGACAGGTTTTCTTATCTGAATGCAGTGACATCTTAAAAGGTTTTCTTTGTTATCGTTAAACTTGCATGTCAAAAAATTATTCTCTGCATACAATTTATTCTCTATTTATTCAATATTACTTAACAGTGAAGTTGATAGAAAGTGAGACAGCACACTTTTAAATTCTAAACTACAATTGTTGGACAAGAATCTTGACAATGCCAGACTAATCTCTTCTGATTGGTGCTGTATTGATAGGGGCTGACAACATAAACCCATGCTGGAATATTCTAATCCATCACCTGGCATAAGGCGTATTTTACTTTGGGCTTTGCGGGAAGATAATCCATTTGCATCTGTGTTTCAAAGTGAGTGTTTCTAGGGGCATTAATGTCCCAACTTGCTACCATGTCTTTATAAGGAGGGATTACAACAGGCAATCTTGCAATTAAAGAAATAGCAACGTATCTCTATAGAGGTGTCTGTGCTTTGATTCAGAACCACATTCACCCATATTGTCTTTGAAATCTGTCTTTTGTATTGTTTCATAACTGTGTTTCTCCATCACATGGAAGACTCTGGGCCTAGATAAAAATCTTCATATAATGGCCTGTACCAGAATATTTTTCTTCTTTAACAGTCCTTTGTATCTTGGTAGAAATGGAAGAAACCAGACATCATGAAGTAGAGACATGTCATCGCCCATGTATCCTGTCAAAGGTTGTGACCTGCCAAATCCATGAGCAAAATAACGGTGGTGGTGGTTTCATGCCATTCCATGTGGGAATGTTTGTTACGTGATAACAGAGAACCCGTATCACCATGGGTACCTGGACAGCCTTGGATAAGGGATCTGACGTTCGTAAAGCTTCGTTTTTTTCATCTTGAAATCTGTTTAATGATACTGATTATATGTTGACTACCTTTTACTTGCCAGACATTTGTATATACATATGTACGTGTACTTAGCTACAGTGGGCCCTTGAACAGCATGGGTTTGAAATGCATTTTCATGTGAACTTTTTTTTCACTAAATATGTACCACAGTACTACTTGATCTATAGATGGATGAATCTGCAGATGCAGAACCCCGTATATGGAGGGGGCTGGCTGGATTATCAACTCTGAAGATGGTGCCCTTAACCCCAGCATTATTCAAGGGCCAGCTGTACATTGTATATCTATATCCACACACACACACACATACACATATACACACATTTATGGATATAAGTTGATTCACATTTTTCATGGCTCTTCTATAAAGTTGCTGAGAGCAGTTGCTAGAGAGTTGGGTTCCTGTGAGTCTCTAATCAAAATATTTTTACCAACCAAGCAACATTCACCCTGTTTTGTGCATCTGTTTAAAGATCCCTTATTTAATGTATATAGTTGGCTTATCAACATTGAACTCACAGCCAATGGCACCATAACTCATGCCTGAATGACACTTGTCTAACATGTATTTCTCTGTAACGTACATTCTTCTTGCATTTAGGAATATACTAGACAGCACTGCAGTACTATGCTTGAGTTGGGGAGTGCCCATTTTAACCAGCAAAATCAGAAACAAAAATGAGAAAAGCCTGGCACACTAAGTATACCCTGAAAAGACACTTGTTTTCAGTATGAGAGCTCTAATAAGTAGGCAGAGTGTGGCCTTGTTTGTCCTCAGCTGGGTCTGTGTGCTTGGGGTAACTCATTTTTCGTTGTGCTGTAAATGTTCATGAATGACTATAGAAGTGCCATAAGTATTAACTTTGGGATTACAGATTCTAGTGAGCAGGAGAATCTGTGATAATGGGGATCAATAGTATATATAATCTCGTTTAATTATGATGCTAGCTCTATTTTGTAGGATTCAGTGTCTGTGGTTTCTTTTTTTTCCCACTGTCTCTACCAGACTGATAAAGACTGTCTGTAGAGTAGGCTCTTGTTGGAAAGAGAAGAATAGAGAGGTAAAAGAGGGAGTGTGTAGAAAGAGGGGAGGAGGAAAGGGAAAGGAAAGGAAAGGAAGAGTTTCTGACAACCTCACTTTAAAAAAAAATTTTATTTAATTGGAGGCTGATTTCTTTACAATATTGTGGTGGTTTTTGCCATACATAGACATAAATCAGCCATGGGTGTACATGTGTCCCCCCATCCTGAACACTCTTCCACCTCCCTCCCCATCCCATCCTTCTGGGTTGTCTGAGAGCACCGACTTTGAGTGCCCTGCTTCATGCATCAAACTTGCACTGGTCACCTGTTTGACATATGGTAATATACATGTTTCAATGCTATTCTCTCAAATCATCCCACCCTTACCTTCTCCCACAGAGTCCAAAAGTCTGTTCTTTACTTCTGTGTGTTTTTTGCTATGTTGCATATAGGGTTGTCATTACTGTCTTTCTAAATTCCATATATATGCATGACAACCTCACTTTTAAAAACTTTTATTTTATATTGGAATATAGTTGATTAACAGTGTTGGGTTAGTTTCAAGTGAACAGTGAAGTGATTCAGTTAAACATATACATATATCTATTATTTTTAAAATTATTTCCCCATTTAGGTTATAGAATGTTGAGCAGAGTTCTCTGTGTTAAGTAGGTCCTTGTTGGTAATCTATTTTGAACTCTCTTGCCCAAGGCAGGAGATGTAAGTTCGATTCCTGGGTCGAGAAGATCCTCTGGAGAAGGAAATGGTAACCCACTCCAGTACCCTTGCCTGGGAAATCCCACGGACAGAGGAGCTTGACAGGCTACAGTCCATGCGGTCACAAAGAGTTGGACACAACTTAGTTACTAAACAACAACAATAATATATGTCAATCTCAGGCTCCCAATTTATCCCTCCCCCTACATTTTCCCTTTGGTATCCATAAGTTTGTTTCCTGAGTCTGTGAGTCTATTTCTGTTTTGTAAATAAATTCATTTGTATTTTTGAAAATTCCATGTATAATTGATATAATATGATATTTGTCTTTCTCAGTCTGACTTCACTTAGAATGATAACCTACAGGTCCATTCATGTTGCTGCAAATTAGATGTGTGTGTTTTTGGCTATTCCACAAAGCTGCTCCACTGCTGCCGTTTAAATCTGGAATGTTAAATGAAATGCATGTAATGGGGAGAGATGCTATTTGAAATATCCAATTCTCTTTTGCATTGCTTCTGGCATGACTTACCTCTGTTGTGCCAGAGGCGTCCATTTGCCTCAGATGATAGGAAAGTTATAGCAGAGAAGCTAAGAGAAGACAAAAGCCAATACAGGCATGTTTCAGGAATCTTATGGATTCCATTCCAGACCACAGCAATAAAGCAAGAATCACAATAAAGAGAGTTACCCAATTTTTTTGGTTTCCCACTTCATGTAAAAGTTGTATTTACACTATACTGTAGTCTGTTAAGTATGAGATAGCATTATGTCTAAAAAATACTCTATACCTTAATTAAAAATAGTTAATTGCTAAAAAATGTTTTCCGTCATCTGACAAATGGAAGGTTGCCACAAACCTATATCTGCGAAGTATCATAAAGTGCAATCAAAGTATACCTGAAATAGCAGCCACCACTTTCATAGTGCGTAGTGGTTGTGAGGTACTCTTCTGTGTTTTATCTGTGTTAATTCCATCCTCACAGTAGTCCTACAAGGTCATAGAACCCAGGCAGCCAGGCCATAGTCTACCGCTCAGCCTGATGCCTTAAGGGTACCTTTCCGCAGTCAGTTTTTGACATGCAGAGTAGTCCAGAGCAAAGCAATATGCTTAATTGAGGCAACATTAGAGAAGGCATTCCTCAATTTCCTTTTATTGTTGTTCAGCAGCTAAGTCGTGTCTGACTCTTTGTGACCCCATGGCCGGTAGCACCCCAGGCTCCCCTGTCCATCACTATCTCCCAGAGTTTGCTCAGACTCATGTCCATTGAGTCCATGATGCCATCCAACCATCTCATCCTCTGTTGCCTCCTACTACTTTGTCAATTTCCTTACTCCTACAATAGGCTGTAAGCCTGATGACCAGATATTTCCTTTGTAATGTAGAAAAGCCACCCCTTTACTTTAAGGTGTAGTCTCCATGAGGAAACATTTGGTGGGGAGGTGCAGGCAGATTCGGAGAAGGCAATGGCACCCCACTCCAGTACTCTTGCCTGGAAAATCCCATGGACGGAGGAGCCTGGTAGGCTCCAGTCCATGGGGTTGCTAAGAGTTGGGCACGACTGAGTGACTTCACTTTCACTTTTCACTTTCATGCATTGGAGAAGGAAATGGCAACCCACTCCAGTATTCTTGCCTGGAGAATCCCAGGGACAGAGGAGCCTAGTGGGCTGCTGTCTATGGGGTTGCACAGAGTTGGACACGACTGAAGTGACTTAGCAGCAGCAGCAGCAGCAGCAGGCAGATTGGAAGAAACAGAATGCTTGTCCCTTCTTCCTTGTTGGTCTGTGGGGGAGGGAGACAGGGATGCGGAAGCAGAATAGCATTTAATCACTTGGGTTATGGGTCTATTAATTAATGCTTTGGTGGCTCAGATGGTAAAGAATAAGCCTGTAATGTGTGAGACTGGGGTTTGACCCTTGGGTCAGGAAGATCCCCTGGAGAAGACAGTAACATCCCGATCCACTATTTTTGCCTGGAGAATTCCCTGAACAGAGGAGCCTAGTGGGCTACAGTCCATGGGGTTGCAAAGAGTTGAACATGACTGAGCAAATAACACACACATGGCTCTATTGGCCATCTAGGTCAGAATCCTGAAGAAGGAACATGTTACATGCTCTGAGAGGAAGATGGAAAGGAGGAGACTTGTAG
Organism: Bos indicus; assembly: GCF_029378745.1. Taxonomy (NCBI): domain Eukaryota; kingdom Metazoa; phylum Chordata; class Mammalia; order Artiodactyla; family Bovidae; genus Bos; species Bos indicus. Next base: position 43,405,049 of record NC_091767.1, on the reverse strand, counting down.
GAAGCCCTCTGTATCTGAAAAAAATCATCACTGTGATGGGATCAGGCAGAGGAAGCCTGGAGTCTGGGTTACTGCTTACAGATGTGCAGGTTGGGCACTGCATAACTCCACAGGCCACCATGTACTTAGACTTCGATGGAAATACTTCACCTCCTAAGGTTGTGCCTTGTTGTGGCCCTGGTCTGACTTGGTTTTCTGGAATCTGTGTGTCTGAAATCTGTTTTAGCTCCTGTGTGTGGCATGAAAATGAGCAGAAACTCCCTTGGAGAAATACCGGCTGCACAATCAGGATGGGTATCCTCAGCTTGATGAGGCAGAAACCGAGGGCTGCAGGATCACTCCCTGAACTGGAAATCCAGTGGGAGGCAAATGCAGACCTCTGAGGAATGTGCTGTGCTAGTGCAAGCCGAAGCAGGGCCATTTGAGTACAGAGCACCTGCCAGGCCTCAAGGAGCCCAGAGAAGGGATCCCAAACTTATTGGCCACAGACTTTCAGCAAACACACACAAAATGAGCAGTGACCAAGCCATCCCAGAACCCTACTGCTGCAAAAGACAGAGAGCAGAGCACTCTGCTTTAGAAAAATGAATAATCTATAGGCCTTGCCTTCAGATTCCTTACAGGCGCTTGGGAAGGATAGACTGAAATAAATCAATGCAGATGACATTTGACAATATAGTATTAGAAGTATGCCTGAGATAATGCGAGGATACAGTGGGGAGTAGATTCAGCGCCCTAGGGCACAGCAGGCAGAAAAGCTTTTACAGGAGAGCTGATGCCCTCATGGATTTTGAAGGATGGTTAGGAGTTTGTCAGGCCCACTAGGCAGGAAGGGATTTCATGTAAGACCTGGCGATGTGAGAGAATCTGGGCTCTCCAGATATGAGAAGGATGCATTTCCTGGACTTAAAACCGTGCAGAAGTGCTTGGGGTTTGATGTTCTGTGGTCATGGTCTAGATATACTTTGTAATCGTATCTTTGAATTTTGTGTTTTGGAGGGGAGGTTGATGGGACAGTTGAGCATTTGCTAGCAGCTTGGAGTGGTGGCTTGCTGTTGGTCTCACCTCTTACAGCCTCCTAAGGAGGGAGTCTTGACTTCCTGTTCCCCTTCTCCAGGGCCCTACATGGTGTCCTTCTTGTCTTCCTTTTCCCGGCCCCACGTTTCCCACCATGTCTTAGAGCATGCTGGTGGCCATCACTGCCCTGGGCTGGCACCACCACCGCGCTTTTTGCAGGTCACCTAGTGGGTGTAAGCCTCTTGACCATATACCCAGGGCTTCCTAGCCATGCCTACCTACCATGGATTGAGATAGCACGTCCTGGGGAGGAGAAATGCCTGGCTTGACTTCTGAGACCATTGCTATAGCGTAGTATCTCTAGCCTGCTCTGGTGGAAGTGGAAACTGACATGCATGCTCCAAGTCACCACGATGTCCATGTGGGTCTTGATTCCCTGAAAGTATTCCTGTGCCTGAGGGAGTACAGCATTAAATAACAAAAAAACCTTATGGCAGATTAAGAGAGATTATAGAACACAAAATATCTTTTATTTCAGAGCTTTTAATAATATCCCCCCACCTTTAAAAAAAAAAAAGAGAGATCTGGCATTTTCACTTTGCACTAGGTTCCAGAAATTATATAGTCCTGGGTATAGGGACTGAATGAATGAATGAGAGGAGACAGCTCTGAGTATAGTTCCCCAGCCACCACATCTGCCAGTCCCCCATTTGGATTTTAAGTGATACTGCTTCATAGGAGCCCTTATTTCTCACTTTACAAATGAATAAGTTTCAGAACAGTGATTCCAGTTCACCTGGAAAACTGATGAGAGAGCCAGAGTCAGAGGTTCCAGCTCCAGGATTCACCCTGCTGTTAACCCTGGAGGCACCTGCTCTTTCATAATCCTCCATGGCCCGAGTGATGTAAAAAAAATAAACGCAAGGTTAATGCTCAGGGAAAGAAGGACATTTGATTTATTGTATCAGGAATGTGCTAAATCGTACCCTAGTGGCCTAAGAGTTAATACATCTTCCAAAGCAGGTAATTTACTGGCAGGCAACTGAGAGAAAAGAATATGGGATCAAAAGACATTAGCTCAGGGGCCAGTGGTGCTGGGGGGCATCTTTGAGTGTATATAGCCCAACTGTTAACACACAGTGAAACTGAGACTCAAGAGGTGAAATGACTCACCCAAAGTCACAAAGCTACTTCCTTCCAGGGCTGGACTTGACTCAGGTTCCCTGACCTCAAAACCAGTGCTTGTCTAGCTTTCCTACCTCTGAGCACAATAACTAATAAAGGTGACTGTAAATCTTATGGCATGAATTCATTTGGCATTTGTATAGCACATTTATAACTTCAGAGTGATTTCTCTTTTTTCCCCTCTGTACAAGCAACTTCAATGGGCTCCGATCTATGCAGACAATTGCTTTGAGGATAAAATTTGTTATCAAGCATATGAAATTGTCCCTCATCAGCAGAGATTCCTAGCCTAGGTCCAAGCACAGCCAAAAGGAAATCCAGCCCCCTCATCTTGAAGTGTGAGTGTCTCAGTCTTGCAGAGGCAGCAGTCACAGTGACACAATGAGCCTGGCTGGTGGCTGGAAGTAGGAGGCAAGGATCTGCTGGTATGGGCCAGGTGAGAACTGAGGAAATAGCATGCTTTCCTGGAATAGCAATGCAAAGAAAAATATCCTGGGACATCGAGTTCCCTCCCAGTGTGGTATATTTGGAGAAGGAAATGGCAACCCACTCCAGTATTCATGCCTGGAAAATCCCATGGACCGAGGAGCCTGGTGGGCTACAATCCATGGGGTTGCAAAGAGTCGGACATGACTGAGCGACTTCTGTGTGTGTGTATGTGTGTGGTATATGTGTTATAATATGGAGTTGTTTTTCTTGCTAAGGCCAGTGTTTTCCTCCAGTAGGTCACAATAAATCTTTGATGACACTATGAGAACTGTCTCAGAAATCCCAACTGGAAACAGTGGATGGATGATATGGTAGTTAGGTACTAAAGTGAGAAGTAAAGTAGGATACATTATTTTTCCAAAAGAGCGTGTTTTCTCATTGACAGCTGTGTCAGTTAATGAAGCCCTGGTCACTCCTGGGATCTCAATTGAGGTGGACACACTTACTTATACCTAAGTATATTCTCTCATTGTTGGATTCATTTCTGGGATGAGACTTGGAAGGAATTCCAGGTCATGCCCCCAGTGTCCTGACCTGGAGTTTTAGATTGACTAGTTTTATTCTCAGCCCCACTCAAGCTCCTTTGATCCCTATTATTTAATATCCTGTGCTGATTGTATGTATTGTACCCTAGTAGAAAATGTTTTGACTTGGAGGAGACTTTGGGTCCTGTCAGCCTAGCTCCTCATCTTACAGATGGGGAAACAGGGAAGTAGAGTTTAGTCAGTTATTCCAAGTGACCCAGTTTGTTAGTGGCAGATCTGGGAGTAGAACTCATGTATCTTTCCACGATGCCATGCTACCTGGACAGTGTCTGAAATGTTAATTGTAATAGTTTCAGGAGAAACTCTTGAAACAGTCAACTTGGATTTCAGGAATAGGATTTTAAATAATGTTTTGGAAGACTCTTTCCAGTGGTTTCTCATGAACTCTGGTGCCTGATAGCCGTAATACCCTTTGGATCCATGTCATGGGATTGCTCTGAATATGAAAAGGACAGGTGGCTTAGCTCAGTGATTCTTCAGTTAACAGGAAGAAGGCAGATCTTCTCAAGGGCAGAACCTTGTCTTATTCATTATGAATATCCTGGTACCTAGAATAATGCCCAGCGTAAGACAGCTACTTGGAGGGTTCATGAGTTTCTGGGGCTGGTCAGCAGAAACTTTTGTCTATCACATTTTGCTAACCACTTCAGTGCTGTTGACTAGAGGATGTGCTTTTGATTAGAGTATTTTAGAGTAAAGAGAACACCAGAGAAAAAGATGGGCTTGTTGCTTTTTGTTCTAGCAGAATTCATCTAACTCTTCTGAACCTGAGTTTTCTTATGAAAAAGTGCCAGGCTGAATCACCAAATTTTCTTCCTGTGTTAACATTGCATGATCTCTCACTACCCTCCTGCAGAAGCATGAACTTTCCAGTCATGCTTTTGATTGAGACATTGTGTGTCTGTATGTGTGTTAGGCTTGCTCTATAGAAATAATATATGGGAAGGTGGTTTTTAGTTCTAAAATCAAATGCACATGAGCTTAAATGAATCTCAAATTATATAGACTAATAATTTTCTTTTTGGCTTATTGAATAACAATAATAATTACACTATAAAGCATCAAAAACTACTTAGTATCTTGTGGAGGGAAAAAATACAAAAATTAGCCCTTAATTAAATATGAATAAAATGAAATTAGAGGTTGGTATTTGTTTAGTTTTAAAGGGACATTGCATCTATTTATTTGGAAACTCTACCACTTAGTCCTCTGCCCACCATAAACCACTGTACAATGACAAACATACCATATTGCTTATTGTGCTAGAGCTGAAGACACTGCAGCTTGCATTCAGAGTGTCCGATTGTGCTCAGGCTCCAGGAGTTGATTTATAACTTGAGGTGAAACCATGAAACCACATGGACTGTTGTCTGAGAATAAGTATGACCAATTGCACCTGTATTACTCAAAGCAAAAGCTACTAAAATCTTAACTCAGCATACTTTTACTCTCAGTAGTACTCAAAAGATATTAATCATATACTGCTCCATGTAAAGAATTCATTTAAGGAAAATTGACAGCATTTTGATGAATTTCTCCAGAGTGTAAGCAGTAGGGATCCAGGAATCAGAGACATTTAAGAGTGAGAGGAGACCATTTAGTTAAACTCCTTATGTTGTAGATAAGAACATTGAGACCCACGGAGGTTAAGGGACTTGCTTAAGGGCACAGAGCTAGTTTGAAACACAGTCAGCAATAAAACACATGTCTCCTAACTCCCTAGCCCAGCGCTCTTTGCACCTCTCAATTCCTGAGTGTAGCCATTACTTAAATCTTAAGGTTCATCTGCCGTTTATTGTTTCCTGTGTGCTGAGGGATATGCTGAGCATTTTACAGGCTTCAAATCACTTAATCCTCAAAATAACTCATTTTAATAATCCTCAGGAAACTGGCCTTAGAGTGGTTTCTAACATTTAGTGATCACATGGCTAATAAGCAGTAGGACCAAGATAGAAGTACAGGCAGTTTATTTTGGAGCCCAAGCTAGGGTATATAGGACACTGAGCTAAATTTGAATTTCAGATGAGTAAGGCGAAGCTTTTTTATAGTACAAGTAATATGTCCCAAATATTGCATAGGACAATTCAAATTTAAATGATTATCCTATATTTTCCTTTGCTAAATATGGCAGCTTTAGCTTTTATCTCATGCTTGTCTCATTTCCTTGGCTCTGAGAAGTATCCTCTGGTCATTTTTGTGCTGCCATTTCTTTGACCTTATCATATCTTGAAGTTAAAAGCTTACTTTGTAACTAGTTTGATTTCTTACAGTTAGAATTTGACCTAAGTCCACTGGGAGCTTGGGTTGCAAAGAGATTTCATTGGGAGTAAGACAAGGTAAAATGTTTCTTGGTATAGGATTTCAGAGATACTGGTAGCAATACTGAGGACAGCTGTGCAAGCAGTTTTCTAAGTTGGATGGTTTCTTTCCCTGGATAGGATTGTTTGAGGGGATACAATTTTCTCCTGGTCTTTTTTTTTCAAGTCTACTTTGCACTGACATCTATATAGAGTCAGAAATTAATGAAAACATATCCCAAGAATGCAGGGAGGTTTCACCATTAGGAAACTTCTTGATGGAATTCACTGTGTTTCCCCACCACAAGATCATCTCAATAGACATAAAATAAGCATTTATTAAGACTCAACACCCATTCCTATTAAAACAAACTTGGGAGTTAAGAGTAGAAGAAAGTTTTTTCCTTAACTTGGAAAAAGACTATATCAGTTCAGTTCAGTTGCTCAGTCGTGTCTGACTCTTTGCGACCCCATGAACTGCAGCACACCAGGCCTCTCTGTCCATCACCAACTCCCAGAGTCCACCCAAACTCATGTCCATTGAGTCAGTGATGCCATCCAGCCATCTCATCCTCTGTCGTCCCCTTCTCCTCCTGCTCTCAATCTTTCCCAGCATCAGGGTCTTTTCCAATGAGTCAGCTCTCCACATCAGGTGGCCAAAGTATTGGAGTTTCAGCTTCAACATCAGTCCTTCCAATGAACACCCAGGACTGATCTCCTTTAGGATGGACTGGTTGGATCTCCTTGCAGTCCAAGGGACCCTCAAGAGTCTTCTCCAGCACCACAGTTCAAAAGCATCAATTCTTTGGCTCTCAGCATTCTTTATAGTCCAACTCTCACATCCATACATGACCACTGGAAAAACCATAGCCTTGACTAGACAGACCTTTGTTGACAAAGTAATGTCTCTGCTTTTTAATAATGCTATCTAGGTTGGTCATAACTTTCCTTCCAAGGAGTAAGCATCTTTTAATTTCATGGCTGCAGTCACCTTCTGCAGTGATTTTGGAGCCCCCCAAACTAAAGTCTGACACTGTTTCTACTGTTTCCCCATCTATTTGCCATGAAGTGATGGGACTGGCTGCCATGATCTTAGTTTTCTGAATGTTGACCTTTAAGCCAACTTTTTCAGTCTCCTCTTTCACTTTCATCAAGAGACTCTTTAGTTCTACTTCACTTTCTGCCATAAGGGTGGTGTCATTTGCATATTTAAGGTTATTTCTCCGGCAATCTTGATTCCAGCTTGTGCTCCCTCCAGCCCAGCGTTTCTCATGATGTGCTCTGCATATAAGTTAAATAAGCATGATGACAATATACAGCCTTGACGTACTCCCTTTCCTATTTGGAACCAGTCTGTTGTTCCATGTCCAGTTCTAACTGTTGCTTCTTGACCTGCATACAGGTTTCTCAAGAGGCAGGTCAGGTGGTCTGGTATTCCCATCTCTTTCAGAATTTTCCATAGTTTGTGGTGATCCACACAGTCAAAGGCTTTGGCATAGTCGATAAAGCAGAAATAGATGTTTTTCTGGAATGCCCTTGCTTTTTCAGTGATCCAGTGGATGTTGGCAATTTGATCTCTGGTTCCTCTGCCTTTTCTAAAACCAGCTTGAACATCTGGAAGTTCATGGTTCATGTATTGCTGAAGCCTGGCTTGGAGAATTTTAAGCATCACTTTACTAGCGTGTGAGATGAGTGCAATTATGTGGTATTTTGAGCATTCTTTGGCATTGCCTTTCTTTGGAATTGGAATGAAAACTGACCTTTTCCATCCCTGTGGCCACTGGTGACTTTTCCAAATTTGCTGGCATATTGAGTGCAGCACTTTCAGAGCATCATCTTTCAGGATTTGAAATAGCTCCACTGGAATTCCATCACCTCCACTAGCTTTGTTCATAGTGATGCTTTCTAAGGCCCACTTGACTTCACATTCCAGGATGTATAAGAAACCTCTAGTCATCAATGTGGGGTTTCAGTCATGGCTCAGAGGTAAAGAATCTGCCTACCAATGCAGGAGAAATAGGTTTGATCCCTGGGTTGAGAAGATCCGCTAAAGAAGAAAATGGTAACCCACTCCAATATTCTTGCCTGGGAAGTCTCATGGACAGAGGGGTGTGGTGGACTATAGTCCATGGGCATCGCAAGAATCAGACATGACTCAGTGACTAAACACAACAAAGTCAGCAACATACTTATTAATGAAATATTAGAAACATTCCTATTAAAGAGGATTAATATCCAAAATATACAAACAGTTTATGGAGCTCAATAAAAAAAAAAATAAACCCAAACAATCCAATCCAAAAATGGACGGAAGACCTAAACAGACATTCTTCAAAGACTACAGACAGATGGCCAAGAGGCACATGAAAAGATGCTCAGCATCACCAATTATTGCTGTGCTCAGCTGCTCAGTTGTGTCTGTCTCTGTGTGACCCCATGGACTATAGCCCGCCAGACTCCTGTCAATGGAATTTTTCAGGCAAGAAAACTGGACCTTGTTGCCATTTCCCACTCCAGGGAATCTTCCTGATCCAGGAATTGAACTCATGTTTCTTGTGTCTCCTGCGTTTGCAGGCAGATTCTTTACAACTAGTACCACCTGGGAAACAGATCCTTCTTCAAAGAAGACATGCAGATGGCCAAGAGGCACATGAAAAGATGCTTAGCATCACTAATTATTAGAGAAATGCAGATCAAAACTACAATGAGGTGTTACCTCATATCAGCCAGAATGACCATCATCAGAAAATCTGCAAACAATAAATGGTGGGGAGACAATGGAAAAAAGGAAACCCTCTTACCCTTTTGATAGGAACATAAATTGGTACAGCCACTGTGAAGAACAGTGCCGAGGCTCCTTAAGAAACTAAACATAGAACTATCATACTACCCAGTAACCCCACCAATGAGCATATAGCCTGAGAAAACCGTGACTCAAAAAGATACATGTACCCCAGTGTTTATTGCAGCACTATTTACAATAGTCCCAGGACATGGAAGCAGCCTCGATGCCCCTCAACAGGAGAATGGATAAAGAATATGGGGTACATACATACAGTGGCATAATACTCAGCCATAAAAAGGAATGAAATTGAGTCAGTTCAGGTGATCTGGATAAACCTAGAGCCTGTCATACTGACTGAAGTAATCAAAGAGAAGAACAAATATCATACATTAATACATACATACATATATATATTAAACCTAGAGAAATGATACTCATGAACCTATTTGTAGGGCAGGAGTAGAGACACAGATGTAGTGAATAGACTTGAGGACACAGGAGGAGAGGCGGGATGAATTAGAGAGTATCATTGACATATACACTACCATGTGTAAAAGAGATAGCCATCCAGAAGTAGCTGTATAGCACAAGGAACACAGCTTGGTGCTCTGTGATGATCTAGAAGGATGGAATTTGGGGGTGGGATGGGAGGGAGGCTTAAGAGGGAGGGGATATATTCAGTTCAGTAACTCAATCATATCTGACTCTTTGTGACCCCAAAGACTGCAGTATGCCAGGCTTCCCTGTCCATTGCCAACTCCCAGAGTTTACTCAAACTCATGTCTGTCAAGTCGGTGATACCATTCAACCATCTCATCCTCTGTCATCCCCTTCTCTTCCCGCCTTCAGTCTTTCCCAGCATCATGGTCTTTTCCAGTGAGTCAGCTCTTTTCATCAGGTGGCCAAAGTATTGGAGCTTCAGCTTCAGCATCAGTCTTTCCAATGAATATTCAGGACTGATTTCCTTTAAGATGGACTGGTTGGATCTCCTTGCAGTCCAAGGGACTCTCAAAAGTCTTCTCCAACACCACAGTTCAAAAGCATCAATTCTCCAGCGCTCAGCGTTCTTTATAGTCCAACTCTCACATCCATACATGACCACTGGAAAAACCATAGCTTTGACTAGACGGACCTTTGTTGGCAAAGTAATGTCTCTGCTTCTTAATATGCTGTCTAGATTGGTCATGGCTTTTCTTCCAAGGAGTAAGATACTGTTAATTTCATGGCTGTAGTCACCATCTGCAGTGATTTTGGAGCCTCCCAAAATCAAGTCTGTCACTGTTTCCGCATCTATTTCCCATGAAGTGATGGGACCAGATGCCATGATCTTCATTTTCTGAATGTTGAGTTTTAATTCAGCTTTCACTCTCCTCTTTCACTTTCATCAAAAGGCTCTTTAATTCTTCTTCACTTTCTGCCATAAGGGTGGTGTCATCTGCATATCTAAGGTTATTGATATTTCTCCTGGCAATCCTGATTCCAGCTTATGTTTCATCCAGTCCAGCATTTCGCATGATGTACTTTGCAGAGAAGTTAAATAAGCAGGGTGACAATATACATCCTTGACGTACTCCTTTTTCTTTTTGGAACCAGTCTTGTGGTTCCATATCCAGTTCTAACTGTTGCTTCTTGACTTGTATACAGATTTCTCTGGAGACAGGTAAGGTGGTCTGGTAGTCCCATCTCTTGCAGAATTTTTCACAGATTGTTGTGATCCACACAGTCAAAGGCTTTGGCATAGTCAATAAGGCAGAAATAGATGTTTGTCTGAAACTCTTGCTTTTTCTATGATCCAACGGATATTGGCAATTTGATTTCTGGTTCCTCTGCCTTTTCTAAATCCAGCTTGAACATCTGGAAATTCACGGTTCATGTACTGTTGAAGCCTGGCTTGGAGGATTTTGAGCATTAATTTGCTAGAATGTGAGATGAGTGCAATTGTGTGATAGTTTGAACATTCTTTGGCATTGCCTTTCTTTGGGATTGGAATGAAAACTGATATTTTTCAGTCCTGTGGCCACTGCTGAGTTTTCCAAATTTGCTGACATATTGAGTGCAGCACTTTCACAGCATCATCTTTTAGGATTTGAAATAGCTCAACTGGAATTCCATCATCTCTCCTAGCTTTGTTCGTAGTAATGCTTCCTAAGGCCCACTTGACTTCACATTCCAGGATATCTGGCTCTAGGTGAGTGATCACACCATCGTGATTATCTTGGTCGTGAAGATCTTTTTTGTATAGTTCTTCTGTGTATTCTTGCCATCTCTTCTTAATATCTTCTGCTTCTGTTAGGTCCATACCATTTCTGTCCTTTATTGAGCCCATCTTTGCATGAAATATTCCCTTGGTATCTCTGATTTTCTTGACGAGATGTCTTGTCTCTCCCATTCTATTGTTTTCTCTATTTCTTTGCCTTGATCACTGAGAAAGGCTTTCTTATCTTTCCTTGCAATTCTTTGGAACTCTGCATTCAAATGGGTATATCTTTCCCTTTCTCATTTTCCTTTAGCTTCTCTTCTTCTCTCAGTTATTTGTAAGGCCTGCTCAGACAACCATTTTTCCTTTTGCATTTCTTTTTCGTGGGGATGGTCTTGATCACTGCCTCCAGTACAATGTGTGTGTGTGTGTGTGTATTTATATATACACGTATATATATATGTGTGTGTGTGTGTGTGTGTGTGTGTATACATATACATATAGCTGATTCTCAGTGGTGTACAGGAGAAACTAGCACAATATTTAAAGCAACTATATTCCAGTTAAAAAAAGAGAATAAAACAAAGATTCAACAGTTCTGGAGGTACCAGTCAAGGTGTTGAGTGGGGGGAAAAAAGTAATGAGAGAAAGGTGCATTTACATATTAGCTCATTGTTTACTAAGAAAATCCTGGACAATCTGTTGGAAATTATTAGAATTAATGAAAGAGAGTTCAAGGCTGTGTCCAGCAATAAGATTAATGTATGTAAAAGGATAACATTTTTATTTTTAAACAATGAGCAGAAGAAAAAAACCCATTCAAAATGGGAAAACCCCCGTCAACTCTCTTGGAGTAAACTGGAGAGAGAATGTAAGACTCATATGAAGAAAAGAACTTTCTACAAGGACAGAATAAGGCCTGAATGAAAGCAGAAACAGTTCCAGATAAGAATATTATATAGATAAAAATATTCATTATATCCAAATTAAGCTTTCAAATACCAACAAAAATCCTGATATGGTTTTTTATATGACACCATGAGCTGACATAAAACGCAAACTTCTACAAACCAGTCTGTCAGTTTATGCACTGATAGACTCGTAAGTTGTTTTCATGTGTTTGCTATTGTGAATGATGGTGCAGTGAACTTGAACGTGTAGCTGTCTCTTGAGGTTCTTGTTTTCATTTCCTTTGGAGATTATACGTGTGTGTAAATATGTATATATATGCACACACACCCGGAAATGGAACTGCTAGATCAATATAATAGTATTACTTTTAATTTTTTAAGTATTTGAGGAATAAAGATGTATTTATATTTGTGTATGTTCATATAGTATTTGTGTATACATATATGTATATATTAGGTGGTTATGTAATAGAGCATAAATGTAATGGAACATAAACACATGACACATGAGAAAGAAGGACGTTCTGCCATTTGTGACATCGATGGACCTTGAGTGCATTAAGCCAAGTGAGATAAGTCAAAGAATGACAAATGCTATATGATATCACTTATATATAGAATCTAAAAAAGCCAAAGTCATAGAAATAGATCAGTGGCTAGAGGGTGGGGGAAATGGGGAAATGTTGGTGACCAGTTATAAGTTCTGAAAATCTAATGTACATCGTGGTAACTGTAGACAATAATACTTTCATGTTATATACTTGAAAAGTTATATATATACTACATATATGTATATATAACATATATATACTACATATATGTATATATAACATATATATACTACATATATGTATATATAACATATATATACTACATATATGTATACACACACTACATACACATATATAACTATATGTATACTACATGTTATATACTTGTATTATATACTTGACAAGTTCTGAGAGTAGATCTTAAATAGTCTTGCCATACCAAAAAGTTTGTATAAATTGAGATGTTAACTAACCTTGATCATTCTGCATTTAGTGTGTGTGTATCACACCATCATGTTGTACACCTTAAACAACATTATATGTTAATTATATATTAATAAAGCTGGGGAGAAAAGTTTAACATAAAAACTCTTATTTTAAATTTTACAAAATATTTAAATAATTTAGATGACAAGCATAATGGCATCTGAAAAATGAGCATGCATGTGTGTGTACCATGTTTGGTAATATATACATGCACACACAGGTACGTGTATACAAAAAATATGGAAGAATACATTCTCAACTGTTGATAGGGTGGTTATTCTAAAAGTTTAGGTGACCAGAGTGAGTGGACCCAGGGTTTTCTTTCTATATACTTTACATTGTTGGAATTTTTTATCATAAAAATATTAAAAAATAGACTTAAAAATGAAGTTGTATATTGATATTTGTGGCTTCAAGGATTGGAGTTAAATAAGACGAGTAGAATTAACATATGGTTAGTTTCTTTTAATGTCTTATATGTTCTTGAATAATGAAAGAACAGGTATGAAGAACAAACCTGTTTTTAAATAATGCCCATCCTTTAGATATTTCACTCATCTCTTTGCCAGAGTCTGGTAAAGAAATGGGGGCTTCATGGATTCTTCTAGAAGCAGAGGAAAAGGGCTCAAAGTTTCCCACAAACTCTTGGTGAACCTTGTAAAATATTCACTCTTCTGAAGGTTGAAAAAATTGTGACTTCCATTTGTCTTTCATATTCTAAATATTTTCTGTGATTTAAAGCATTCATTGCTTCCTTTTGCTGTCAAGGAACTGAAGGAAACGCATTTCAGTAGCACTTTCCTGAATGCACTTATCTCTAGCTACTGCTATAAATATGTAGTAATCAGATTCTCCTAGTGCCCAATAAATCAAGAACTTTACTTATGTCCTATGAAGAAATAGTCTCTCCCCAAGTTATATTGTGAATTCTATAGTAACTTCCCTCTCTGGGGACAAAAAGGAACCAAAGGTAAATGTGGGTTAAAAATTCTACTTTCGTGGCTTGATTTACAACAGGTTGTGAAACATCTGCGTGAACTGGAGGTTGGAGGGTACAATTATGTTCGAGAGTCACTTGCTGATCACCAATTGTAAGCCAGGCTTTGTCTTTGGTGCAAAGGTACATGGTGTAACAAGTCATGGTTTTTGTTCTCAGGGAGAACAAAGTCTTTAGAGAAAAAAAGCGGTATTTGGGTCAAATCAGAGAGGTGGGAATAAGTAAGTAGGCCTAAATAGGGGAAATCAAGCTGATTAAGGAAACAACTTGATTTAAAATTTTTGAATGTTTCATGGCTTTCTCCAATTAAGATGCTAGAATGATGATGTTACTGTTGACGCTCTGTTCCTTTTGTGAGATTTTGTTGACTTGACCTGTGGGCACCATATATAGTCTGAGCACTGACAGATACCGAGTTTCTCTTGGAAGCATTCTGAAAGACAGAGTAAAGTAACTCCCTTCTACCTGCACCCCTAAGATTTCCATAGAAAATCCCTCTTAAACTGAATACAAGTCAGTTAAAAAAAAAGGCTTCTCAGAAACAATGAGATAAGGGTGAAAGTCTACACATTTGTAATATATGAGCTAAGTACACTTAGGGCAGTTGTAGAATTGTACAATGAGTCAGCGTCACCTGGAGAGTTGTTAAAGCACAGGTTGCTGGGCCCATTCTCTGAGTTTCTGATTCAGTAGGATTAGGGTGGGGCAAAGAATGTACGTCTCTTAGGCGGGATGCTGATGTTGCTGATCTGGGGACCGCACTTTGAGAACTGCACTCTTAGGGCAAGCTGTCTCAAAGAGAAGACTGATTCATTTTAGAAAGAAACCTTATAGTCTGATGCCAGTCAGAGTCGACTTTGAATTATATGCGCTGAGGATCATCTAGGGTCAACTCAGCGTCTTTGTTCCAGAAACAGAGGTGGGATGTGCGGGTTTGAATGTGCAGGTTCAGGCAGCCTGAATTGGAGAATCTTGGCGCTGATCCTCACTAGCTGTGTGAACTTGCAAACATAACTTGATCCTTCTGCATCTTAGTTTCTCCATTTTAAAAATGTGAACTGTAACGGTACCTGTATTAGAGGTACTTGAGAGGATGAGATGAGTTAATGTATGTAAAACCAAGTAAGAATGTACCAGTTAAGGACACTACCAAGTGATAAACACTTGACTAGTATTAGTTCTTATTCTCTTGTGGGTGCTGAATGTTGCTGTGCTATCATGAGCCAGGTGTTTTATGTCTAATATTTCATCTGATACTTGGCTGAGGAGGCAAAAATTTAGTTACTGTCCTAAATTGATTGGGATCTAGCCATACAACTTAACACGAGTGGGAAATCTTATAGAAGCTTTCTGTCCCTATGTATATGCATACATTGTTGTGGTGCCACAAGACCATTGGTATTATTTTTTTTTTTCCATTGGTATTCTTGAAGGATCATGTCTGCAAATCTTTTGGTTTTTTGTTTGCTTGTTTTTATTTACTTATTTTTCAATTTATTCTTTAGACCTTTTTAAAACTCTAAATTCACACTCGGGAAGAGGTTTTATAGGTTCTCCATTTTTTGGAATTGTCTTTCTGTTGAGAATCCTTTGCTTTTTATATAGTTTCTTTAAGTCCAAGGCACTGCCTTTCCAACTGTAACCTATGTTTAAAATTTTCTAACTTATTGGCCATTTTCTATAATAATGAAAACATTTTATTCCTATTTTTAATCACTACTGAACACCCCTAAGTGGTAAGTGTTTTAAAATGTAGGGTTTTTTTTTTTTTTATTTCAGGTATTGTGAGCATATTAAAAAGCAGAGACATTACTTTGCCGACAAAGGTCCGTCTAGTCAAAGCTATGGTTTTTCCAGTAGTCATGTATGGATGTGAGAGTTGAACCGTGAAGAAGACTGAGCACCAAAGAATTGATTTTTTTGAACTGTGGTGTTGGAGAAAACTCTTGAGAGTCCCTTGGACTGTAAGGAGATCAAACCAGTCAATCCTAAAGGAAATCAGTCCTGAATATTCGTTGCAAGGACTGATGCTGAAACTGAAACTCCAGTACTTTGGTCACCTGATGCAAAGAGCTGACTCATTGGAAAAGACCCTGATGCTGGGAAAGATTGAAGGGAGGAAGAGAAGGGGATGACAGAGAATGAGGTGATTGGATGGCATCACCGACTCGATGGACATGAGTTTGAGCAAACTTCGGGAGTTGGTGATGGACAGGGAAGCCTAGAGTGCTGCAGTCCATGATGTCACAAAGAGTCAGACATGACTGAGCAACTGAACTGACTGATTGTGAGGCCAGCAGATCAGGAGATGATTGAAAAGATGCTCACAGTTCCCAAGAGGAGGGGGAATACCACTGGGAAGGGCTACACTGGGGAGCACCAGCGCTGGTAAGGAAGGCGGAAAGAAGAAGGGGAAACTGAGAGCAGCAGTTTTCTAGGAAAAATGAGGTGCAGTATAAGCAGATTCAGGGTGGCCAAGTTTGGATGACCTTAATGGGCTGTTGTGCAGAGGGGCTGTCTCTAAGTTGATACCTGGCCCCAGGGTAATTAGGGCAGGTGGATAGTGGCTTGACTGTGAGATTCTTAAAGAAGGTGGTTGGGGTTTGTGCTTTGGATTGGGTGGTTTGTTTGCCTATGAAAGGCATGCACCCTGGTAAGCTGTGGCTGTCTTGAGGTATTAGCTAACCCTGGGAAGGGCAATGCCTCCCTAATCATTGAGGCCCCAGATGGAATACAGAAATAAGAATATATAGTTAATACACCACAGGAGTGCCAAAGCCACTTTGAGACAAGGCTGGTTGTGAGTGTGCCTTGCTGGCTGGGTGACTTCCACTTGCTCACCAGTGCCTCAGGATCCATTTACTTGGTTCTTTACCATTAGAGTTCTTTATGCTATGAATCTCTGGAATAATTCAAATTCATTTGAAAATGAAAATGTTACTTTATAAGGTCTGTGAGGAAAAGGAGAGTATCTGTCTTTCCATTTTTCTTTTCTGCTGCTGCTAAGTCGCTTCAGTTGTGTCCGACCCTGTGTGACCCCATAGACGGCAGCCCACCAGGCTCCCCCGTCCCTGGGATTCTCCAGGCAAGAGTACTGGAGTGGGTTGTCATTTCCTTCTCCAATGCGTGAAAGTGAAAATGAAAGTGAAATCGCTCAGTCATGTGCGACTCTTAGCGACCCCATGGACTGCAGCCCACCAGGCTCCTCCGCCCATGGGTTTGCTTATTTGTCACCCTGGACCTCAGAATAATTTGGTGGCGAGTTCTCTGGTTCTGGGATGACCACTGGGTTTGTCACGTAGACATTTGGGATGACCATGCCCACGTTGTTGGTTTACAGAGGATGCCCAGTTCCATTTGAATTTCAGATAAACAGTGAAAAAAAAAGTTAGTGTTAAGCATATTCCAAATACTGAAAAAATATTTCTTGTTTATATGAAATTCAAATTCAACTACACCTCCTATGTATTTATTTGCTAAATAGGGCAAGCTCACTTTCCTACCACCTATTCAGAGCTTGAAATACTTCTTAAATTAATCCCCATATCCCATTTTGGATTAATAATTGTTCCATCTGTGCCTCAGTTGCATTCTTATGAAACATTGACCATTAATACCAATTTGCATATATGTTCTTTTCTTCTGTTGACTCTGGTAGTTCCTGGTCCTTATAGTCTTCCTTCTCTTATTTGAGGCTGCTCTGCAACTCCCAGATCCCAAGGCCAGCTAGGATTGGGGAGTTTAAGGAGCTGTCAGGACTATCTAGAGGCCTTGCAACTAAGTCAGACTTGCTACCCAAGTTTGTTAATTGAGATGATCTTAATAAACCCTCCTCAAACCCCAGACCCTCTGAAGGAGAGGACTGAAATTCTCCTTGCAGAAGTTATCACAAACAGTCATGTTTCTGAACCCAGGAGCCATTTCTCCAACCTCAGTTTTTTAGACCAGTTTTTTTGGGACTTTCATGGATTTGTAGGAATTCACAGTTAGACAGCAATGACTGGGTATTATCAAAAGAGGGCACTGATGGCTGCAGGACCATCTCATAGGCATTCCTATGTGATTCTAATGTGAAGCCAGGTTGAGAACTTTGCTTTACCTTATGGAATTCTGTACAGGTGGAGCCTTAACTGTATTTCCCCCCTCTTCTCTCACCATGGTGATTTTGTCCATATCATTTTAGACTACTAACATTTATATCATTAGCCAGACCTCTCATCTCAGATCCAGATTCACAAATCTGTCTACTTCATATCTCTATTTAGAGGTCTTACACATATCTCAAGCGTAGCCTATCTATTTCGCCCTTCAGATTTCTCTCATCTTTTGGGTATTCTCCAACATGGGAATTGGCAGTAACAGTTTTCCAGTTTTTCTGGCCTGAAATCTGAAGTTATCTGTAATTCTCCAACATCCTAACTCCTTACCTTTCATCCAGCAGCAAGTTCTCAATTCAAGCTCTAAAAATATATTTTAAATGCATTCCTTTATCTCCATCTCCACCATCTCCCTGAGTCTTATCTCCCACCATCTTTCTCTTAACTTGTTTTCCCACTTTTTTTCTTGCCCTCGCTTTGTCACTTCTCTCCCTAACAGCCAAAGTAATATTCTCCTATTTGAGATGACACTGTATCCCTTTTATTGCATAAAACTCTTTATTGGCTACTCACTGAATTTGGAATAAAATCCAAGCTTCTTACTTTGTTCTATAAGACCATTCATGAACTTATCTCTGCTGAACAATCCAAGCCACTTTTCCAATTTTCGGCCTGCCCCATCCATTCTGATCTTATTTTATCACCACCTACTTTCCTACCTCCATGCCTCTGCACATGCCGCACCTCTGTTTTGAATGCTGTCCTCTTAAGTGGCTAGCTCTTTCTTATCTTCTGCATCACAGCTTAAAGGAAACTGCCCCAGAGAACATGCCCTGACCATGATTTCTAAATTAAGATTCTTTCCCACCATATTCTCTACCTCAGTGCCTTATTTGATGTTTTTTGTAACGCTAAATGATACTTATTTTGTCTCTTAACTCTTGTTCCCCTCGATGAGTATAAATTTTTTGAAGAGCAGGGACCAGTGCTTGTCTTTTTCACTGCCATACTTCAGGTCCTGGTACATAACCCTGTGCAGAATTGGCTTCATGAGTATTTTTGAATGAATAATTTGGGACCTGCTTTTACCCTACCCCAAACCTGGAGTTTTGGCACTTAGCCAGACTTCGGTGCCTTGGTCCTTAATCTGCTTGTAGAACCTTCCTGCTTACCAGCCTGCTTACTGAGGTCTTTGCAGAGTGAGGACAAGAGTTCCTTCTCTAGGCTGAGCCTGCTTAGCTATCAGATTGAGAGATTACTATATTCTGCTTATCAAACTGAACTTTCTGAAACTAGATCTGCTCTTATAACCTAGACATTTTTCCTCTAAAATATTTTTTTCTCCTGGTCTTGGGCTGTTGCAATTACCTTTTCATGCCCACGTCATAGGAAGTGACAGAGATCCTTTATTTTCCTGATACATTTGAAATCTGAAGATGTCCATGGTTGTAGATAACTGTCACTGTCCTTTTCCAGCTGTGCAAGGTGGTAGAATTGTTGATATAGTAGAACTTGAGGTTCTCATTATTGAGATGTTAAACTATAGTCTTCTTAGTGAAAGAAGACTTCCTATTTCTTGAAACAAAAAATATTATCATGAGCATCATCTGTGGCCCAGTGCAAGCCAGTTTGGACAGGACAACATGAAGGTAACTGTTTAACAGCAAAGCAAGAAAAGTATGCATTTGTGTTTATGCTGTCTTGAATTGTTCAACCCTTGCTGAGGTTTTTGTCATGCCTTCCCAGTGAGCCATAAACCTGAGAGTAAAAGCTGTTTTTTTTTTTTTGAGAGCAGTGACAGCAACCCACTAGAATATTCTTATCCCCTTGAAAGATATTTGACTGAGGAGAGACCTCAGTCAATAATAGTTGCAGGCCATGTGTTAGAACAGATTATTGAGATAGCGAATGGCGGTGGTGAAGGGAGCAGCCTTATGGGTGCTGGATGCACGAATGTTTCACTACCAATCTGTTGGCTTATGACAAGTTTTTAATAGGCAGAGTAAAAAAATCACTTGTTCTTCCCCAAGAAGGACCAGGAAGAACATGGAAGTGCTTGAAATCAGTGATGGGTCCTGCTGTTAACAAAAATTATGCAGAAAAGACTTAGCCTGCTCATAAACTAACAGATGAAGGTTGGGGAGAGAGATAAATAAATAAAAATGTCAAAAATAAAAAATTGTTTGTCGTCTTCATTCAAATCTTCCCAGATGGCGCTAGTTCCAATGCAGGAGATGTAATAGATGTGGGTTTGATCTCTGGGTCGGGAAGATCCCCTGGAGGAGGGCATGGCAGCCCACTCAGTATTCTTGCCTGGAGAATCCCATGGACAGAGGAGCCTGGGGGGCTGCAGTGAGGAGCCTGGGGGCTGCAGTCCACGGGGTCACACAGAGTCGGACACAACTGAGTGACATAGCACGCACCTTCCTCATTTATATTGCTCCTCCATGTCTTTGCTGTGATGCTCTTTTGTCTGAAGTGTTCTCTTCCCAACTTTCATCTGCCTTGTGAACTCGTATTTAACCTTAACCTCCATCCAGGAAAAGCTCTTCTCTCACAGTTCCTCACGCCCCCTTCTCCTTCCACAGATTGAGTTACTTCTTCTCTGTACCTCCTTGTAGGGTACAAATATTAGAGTATACACTGACAGAGAAAATCTGAGCCAGTTAACTTGGGTCTATTTAAATCTGCCCAGTCTCAGGGACTCACTCAATAAAGGCGTGAAGGCAGAATTTAGGCAGAAGTCCCTGCCTAAATACCTTTCGTCTCTGTCTCCAGGAGCATCCAGTGTTCCCTTCTGATAATGGATAGGTAGAGGGTGCAGTAAAAAGGATCTTAATGATAGCCATTTGGGGTTACCAGATAGAGGAAAAGAAGGCAGTTTATCTTATAAGAGACGTCTGTAGTGGGTCAGACCTCCTGCTAGGCCTGTTTCTTGCTCAGAGGATTCTAACAGGAAATTGGTTACTGTAGACTCGCATGGCCTGAGAGCTCAAGGAAAGTATTTTATGTGGCTCCTTAGCATGTGGTTTGAGGGTTCTGGACCCCAGATACTACCCTGAGTCTCCCATTTCAATGGCTCTTACAATGTTGAAATGCAACACCGGGTGTCTCCAAATTTATAAGGCAACTATGCCTAATTTCTTGGTCTTTGACGGCAGTCAGCTGCTTCAGAAAAATGGGAAACAAAAAGCTGTCAGCAGTGTGGGTATATCTGTCTCCTAAAGAGCTCTGCAGACTGTCATCATAGCGTTGATAACATTGGTTTATAACTTATATTTTATACTCAAGCTTTGCTTTCTGGGTTTCTAGTGCCAAAATAATTTCTAACAAATAGCATTCAGTATATAATTTTTGACTTGAATGTATAAATAATAATGACTATTATTACGGTAGAATTGTACTATATATATTGTGAAGTATGACCTTAAAGTGAATAAAAATTCCTTAAATCACCATTGGTACTATAAAGAATATTAACAGATATGTATGTATCTGTTTATGAAACAAATACTCTTTCAGAAGAGTCTAGCATAGATATATTTCCTCTGCCTGTTTTAGACCAGCTCTGTGACTTGACAAAATAAATTAGTTTGCTTATATTTTAGGCCTATCTTATAGGGCACAAATGTGGTGTTTTTAGACTTGAGGGTTACACTTTGAGTAATAAGCTAACACAAAGAGAAACAGTAGAAACTAAGGAGGTAACAACTGATTCACATCCTCATTGTACTCTTTTTCTAGGACAACTCTTCAATGAAACAAGTTGTAGACAGAAATGAACTTAAACTGTTACTCTTTTTCTCTTTAGCAAGTAAGTTGAAGTAGTATAAGCAAAAGTGCATATGGATCTGCTATACCTTTCCTGAGGTATTTACACTTCACATTGCTTAAAATTTTGAGCTGAAAGAATTATTTTCTAAACATGAAGCTGGATTATTTCCTTATAAGGTTTATTTATTTTTGAATAATAAATTTAGACACTTGATTCAAAATTCTAAAAATATTAAAAGGGAAAAGGAAATATCAGTAGTGATGAATGTTGCTGATAATTTGAAGGAGAAGATGGCTAAAAAGGATCATGTTGACTTAGAAAATAGAGGTAGTTGATGACTTCTGCCTTATAGTTGATGACTTCTGCCTTAGATTTTTTGGTGGATTGTTGAGGGAATAGATGAGAGTCAGTTTATTTGTGAGTATAAGGTGAAGAAAAAGATTTAAAATAAATCTTTTAAAAAATAAATGGGATCTAAGAGAATATTGAGCAATTTGAGCTTTAAAAAATTCCATGAAGAGACTTCTGGTAATGATAGTCTTTACCAAAGTCTGTCTGTACCAAAGTCTTCTGGTACAATCTGCTTTAGTTCTAATTTCCCACTTAGGACAAAGAAAAGCTGTATAAATTTTTAAAAGTCCTTTTTTAAAGGTCTTGCAATTCTATAAGAAAGGTACTAAGAAATTCTAGGGCCTGGGTCTGGGAAATAAAGCATAGAGAAGAGTTGAACATTTGGAAGTGGTTTTATCCTGGAGGTATTTCTTATTTCACTTACTGATAAAGAGCTGAATAGAATTTTCCACAGGCTCATGGGTTTGTAGTGCCAAAATTGGATTTTAATGCTCTTCAAAGAAAAGGGGAGCAAGTAAATTGGAATCTTTGGGTCAAAACCACAGAAAGCCCAGTACCACTATATGAGTAAGGGTATTCAAGAAATAGACCAACCCTTGCAGAAACTGAAGTTTAGATTTTGAGTAATCTCAAACCCTAATTGGATTATGGTGATCTGGATAATTAATGCCCCCATTTCCTTGCCTGCCAGTAGAAAGTTAAATTCTCTCTAGGAAGCTGACATATTCAAAAGTTCAAATCATCTCTACAGTTTTTAATTAAAATTCCAGAAAAAATAACCAGGTATAAAAGTAGTTGTGTCTGACTCTGTGACTCCATGGACTGTAGCCCACCAGGCTCCTCTGTCTGTGGAATTCTCCAGGCAAGAATACTAGAGTGGGTTGCCATTTCCTTCTCCAGGGGATCTTCCCAACTCAGGGATTGAACCCAGATCTCCTGTACTACAGGCATATTCTCTACCATTTGAGCCACCAGGAAAGTCCTCAAAGTAGACAAAACTAGACTATAAATCAAAGGAGACAAAAAGAAAACAGGAACAGTCTCTTAGGGCACCAGACAATGGGGTTATTGAACATATATATGTAAATAACCAAACTTAAGAAGTTAAGAGATAGGATTTAAAATTTAGCAGAAAACCAGAAAATATGAAAAAGAACTAAATAGGGATATCTTGTCTAGGGATAAAAATGATATTAATTGAAGTTAAGAATACAATGGATCAAGTTTAATAGGTGTTTAAAGCAAGCTGAGAAAAAACTTTGGTAAACTAGATGATACATCAGGAAGGTCTTTTAGAAAAAAACATCTTCAGTTGAAGATGAAAAGATGAAAAATAGGTAAAAGACTAAAAATCACATAGATCATCATGAAAAGCTTTAACATATTTGAAACTTGAATTCTAAAAGAATGAGAGACTAGATGCAGCAGGAGCAATATTTGAAGAGATAATGGCTGTTAACTTTGCAAATATGGTAAAAAATATAAAATCACAGATTTAAGAAATAACATAAACACTAAACAGGAAAAATAAAACTATATCTTGGCACAATAGAGAGAAACTGCTGGAAACTAAAGACAAAATAATTTGAAAGGCAGGCAAAGGGGAAAAAAAAAAGATGTGCTACAATTAAAGGGCATCAGAGGATGAGATGGTTGAATGGCATCACCAATACAAGGGACATGAACTTGGACAAACTTCGGGAGATGGTGAGGGACAGGGAGGTCTGGTGTGCTCCAGTCCATGGAGTTGCAAAGAATTGGACATGACTGGGCAACTGAAATGGAGAAGGCAATGGCACCCCACTCCAGTACTCTTGCCTGGAAAATCCCATGGACGGAGGAGCCTGGTAGACTGCAGTCCATGGGGTTGCTAGGAGTCGGACACGACTGTATAACTTTCAAGTAGACAACCTGAGCAACTTCACTTTGACTTTTCACTTTCATGCATTGGAGAAGGAAATGGCAACCCACTCCAGTGTTCTTGCCTGGAGAATCCCAGGGACGGGGCAGCCTAGTGGGCTGCTGTCTCTGGGGTCGCACAGAGTCGGACATGACTAAAGCAACTTAGCAGCAGCAGGGCAACTGAAAAACAACAACCATTAAAGAAGCAGCCATGATTCTGACAGTTAATTTCTCAACAGAAATGGAAAAATCAGAGGAGAATGGAATGGTATTAGGTTGGTGCAAATGTAATCACAGTTTTGGACTGTGAATTTTAAATTATTATTGGTGTTCAATCGCTTAGTCACGTCCAACTCTTTGCAACCCCATGGACTGCAGTATGCTAGGCTTCCCTGTCCTTCATCTCCCGGAGCTTGCTCAAACTCATGTTCATTGAGTTGGTTATGCCATCCAACCGTCTTATGCTCTGTAACCCCCTTCTCCTGCCTTCAGTCTTTCCCAGCATCAGTGTCTTTTCCAATGAGTTGGCCCTTTGCATTAGGTGGCCAAAGTATTGGAACTTCAGCATCAGTCCTTTCAGTGAATATTCAGGGTTGATTCCTCTTAGGATTGACTGGTTAAATCATTGTAACTAGGCTCAAATACATCTTTATTAATCAAAATAGGAACCATTACAATCAACACTTTTTTGCCAATGAGAAATAAGTTTGCTTATTCCTTTGGCATAAAAATCCATGTTTTGGGATTCAATGAACTCTTGGGAAGCATTTTCTGCCTTCTGCTGATTGTGGAAGTATTTTCCCTGCAAATAATTGTCAAGATGCTTGAAGAAGTGGTGGTTGGTTGGTAAGAGGTCAGGAAAACATGGTGGATGAGGCAAAATATCATAGCCCAATTCGTTCAGCTTTTGAAGCATTGGTTGTGTGACATGTGGTCAGGCATTGTCACGGAGAATTGGGCCCTTTCTGCTGACCAATGCCAGCTGCAGGCATTGCAGTTTTCAGTGCATCTCCTTGATTTGCTGAGCATATTTCTCAGATGTAATGGTTTCACTGGGATTCAGAAAGTTTTGGTGGATCAGACTGGCAGCAGACCACCAAACAGTGACCATGACCTTTTTCTGGTGCAAGTTTGGCTTGCTCCTTAGAAGAAAAGCTATGAACAACCTAGACAGCGTACTAAAAAGCAGAGACATTACTTTGTCCACAAAGGTCCGTCTAGTCAAAATTATGGTTTTTCTAGTAGTCATGTATGGATGTGAGAGTTGGACCATAAAGAAAGCTGAGCACCGAAGAATTGATACTTTTGAACTGTGGTGTTGGAGACTTTTGAGAGTCCCTTGGACTGCAACAAGATCCAACCAGTCAGTCCTAAAGGAAATCAGTCCTGAATATTCATTGGAAGGACTGATGCTGAAGCTCTAAAACTTTGGTCACCTGATGTGAAGAACTGACTTGTTGAAAAAAACTGTGATGCTGGGAAAGATTGAAGGCAGGAGGAAAAGGGGATGACAGAGGATTAGATGGTTGAATGGCATCACCGACTTGATGGAAATGAGTTTGAACTGACTCTGGGAGCTGGTGATGAACAGGGAAGCCCAGTGTGCTTCAGCCCATGGGGTTGCAAAGAGTCAGACATGACTGAGTGAATGAACTGAACTGAACTGAACCTGGCTTTCACCACTGAGCTGGTCATTGCTGGGTGTCACCGTCTACTTTTCACGGCACATCACAATCCCATTGAGAAAATGGTTCATTGTTGTTGTATTGTGTAGAAGATAAGATGACAGTTCAAAATGATGAATTTTTTGATTTTCACTCAGCTCATGGGACACCCACTTATTGAGCTTTTTTACTTTTCCAGTTTGCTTCAAATGCTGAACAACCATAGAGTGGTTGATATTGAGTTCTTCAGCAACTTCTTGTGTAGTTGTAAGAGGATCAGTTTCGGTGATTGCAGTTGTCATTGCCAACTTCCAGTGGCTGTTCTTAATTTTCAGGGCTCTAGTCTCATTTGCAAAACTTCTTGAACCACCACTGCACTGTACATTTGTTAGTTTCTGGGCCAAATGAGTTGTTGATGTTGAGAGTTGTCTCTGCTGCTTTATAACCCATTTTGAACTCAAATAAGACAATTTCTTGAATTTGCATTTTGTCTGACATCATTTCTATAGTCTAAAATAAATATAAAATAAACAGCAAGTAATAAGTCATTAGGAAAAAGTATAAAGCAAGAATGCATTAAAATGATGTATAACATAAGCACATTCATCTAGAATATATTCCAATATCATGGCAAATCTCAACTATGCAAAAACTGCAATTACTTTTGCATCAAACCAATATCTTTAAAGTGCTGGAGGAAAATAATTACCCACTTATAATTTTATGTCCATTAAAAATGTCTTTCAGAAAACTAGGAGAATAAGATAGTGGAGGAGTATGTGGATATAGAGCACATCTCTCTCCATGGATATATCAGGAATACACTTTCAGACACAGAAGTGCATGCAGAACACCAGCTGAGAGCTGACAGGAGGACCTGACCAATGGAAAAGAATATATAGACCCACGCAAAACTTGGTAGGACGAAGGAACTAGGGGGAGAAACTGGAGTGTTAGTAGGACTGGACCTACCCTCGGTGGGTGGGGGAACTGAAGCAGGGGTCCAACCCCCACAGGGGGGCAACTGTCTGAGTCAGAGGAGAAACATTTAAGGCTGAGAGTGAAACAGCTGATCTGTGGCAGCCTAAGTGGAACGAGAATCAGACAGTCCTTGCTGCAGCCATACATATGCTGGGCAGGAACTCGGGTCTCCTGGAACGGGCAGTGGCTGCAGCTGGAGTTTAGGGATGCTGTTGACTGTGGAGAGATGGATTGAGGGGAGGTGAGGGAGGCGATTGTAGTGGGAAATGCCTGTGGAGGAAAGCCAGGCAGCCATGGAAGCAAGGCAATACTGCTGAGTCACACATAGGGGGTGGAGCCATCACCATATCCGCTCTCTCTTTCCATATGCCAGCATCAGCAGCTGAACAATAGAGAGGCTGGCCCATCAAACGCCTGACAGACTGAACTACAGAGTAGGACCCCACCCAGGGTGCCCCTTTAAATGCCTGATGTGCCGGTATACAGAGTAGGACTCCTGTCAGGGGGGCCCCCTCTCTGTGCCTGATGTGCCGAACAGCAGAGAAGGACCCCAGACAAGGGATCCCTCTTAAGTGCTTGAACGGGCAGAGCTATGGAGAAAGACTGGCCAAAGAGGCCTTCTGATTGCCAGCTATAAGAGGCTCGAGAAAAGACTCTGATAGGGCCATAACTCCTGCAGCGGAGCCAGTTTGTGTCCCTGAACACTTGACGCCACCAGGGTCCCAAGCCAAGCAGCTGCACCACCTTCAAGCTCAACTCTCACTGGGGCAGAGCTGCCACAGGCAAAAAAAAAAAAGTCTTGTGTGTTTATGCATGCAGGGTTGCTTCGGTCCTGTCTGACTCTTTGTAACCCTGTAGACTATGGCCTGCCAGGCTTCTCTGTCAGAGAGGGGGTTCTCCAGGCAAGAATACTGCAGTGTATTGGCCAATACTGGTTGCCATACCCTTCTAGAACACTGTATTTCCTGCTGCCCTAGCCACCAATCCCCCTGAATACCTTGTGCTGCCAGAACCCCTGCAACCCAAGCAGCTGCACCACCTCCACACCTGGCCCTCACAGAGGCAAACCCAGGCCCTTGAGGGCAGCATCAGGAGCTAAACCCCAGCGGACAACCCACATGTAGAGGTGGAAATAAAACCACAATTGAAACCCAGGGGCAGTGTTGCTGAGGAAGAGGACCCAAAACCTTCCTACCAGCTGTACAAGCTGCAGATTAAATCCACACAACTAAGCAGACTCTGTGTCTATGAAATATATAAAATGCCATTAAGAGCTCCCACAAAAGAAAATGCACTAGCTCTGATAGCTGTGGACGTTGGAGGCAAGAACACACAGAAGTAGGACCAGATTAGAATCTGAGCAGCCCCTACAGCGGGTCCAGAGATCAATCAGTACAGTGTTGGAGGGCATCCTTGGGAGGTAAGGTGGACCATGATTCCCAGTGTGGAAAAGGACTCTAAAGGCAGAGACTCAAGAAAAACATTTATTATTATTATTTTTTGACTTGTTCTGTAGATTCTTTGGGATTTTTTCTTCTTCTTTTTTCCCCTCTCTGTTGTAGTTGTCCATTTTATTGGCACTAAGAAATCAAATTAAGCTTTGATCTTTTTTTTTTTTTTTTGTAATCAGTCACATTTTTTATTGTTGTCATAAACCTCTACCTCTATATTGGGCTTTTGCAGTTCTGTGGAGTTTTCCTTTTTTTCCCCTTTTTTCTTTCTTCTGCTTTTTCTATTTTCTCTTTTTTATAATTTTAATTTTTTAAAACCTATTATATTTTTTCTACATTTATTCCTTCATTTGCCTTTCCTACTGTTCTTTTCCCCTTGCAGTTAGTCTTTAATGTGTATAAATCTTCTTCGTCTACCTCTATTTAACTTTGCATATCTATTCTTTCTTTTCTTTCTTTCCTTTCCTCTCAACATATTTGTTAGTTTTGTTTTCATTGCTTTATTCCCCACTTGGCACTTTGCTTTAGTTTTGTTTTCCAATTTGAGCTTAAGTTAGTTTTGTTCTTAACTGGTAAATATAATTTTTTATTTTCTTTGTTTGCCAGATCAACTACTGTATTTTATTTTTGTTGGACTGTTTTGACTTTGCTCATGGGTGTATATGTATATGTGTATATTCCATTATTTTAATTATTATTTGCCTGATTTTGTAACTGCCATCTTTCTGGGGTTCATCTTTGGTTTCTCATTTTTGGATATTTGCTTTACTCTTCCTTAATACCATAACAAACCACTTGTGGAATCTTTGTTCCTGACCAGAGATTAAACCCTGAGCCTTTGGAATGGGAGCACTGACTCCAAGACCAGAGAGTACCAGAGAACTGACCGTAGGGAGTATCAAATAGTGAGAACTCACACAAAGGAAATCACTTGACTACAAGACCCAGCATCACACAACCACCAGTAGCACCCTGTGCAGGACGCCTCATCTAAACAACAAACAAAACAAAACTACAAACCCAATCATCAGCAGACAGGAGTACCACCTCACTCAGCCTTCCCCATCAGAGGAAAAACAAACAAACAAACAAAAACTCAGCACAAATCTCACCTTATACAAAGCTCACAAAAACCACTGGACCAACCTTAGGAGGGCAGAAACCAAAAGGAAGAAAGAATTCAACCTTCTTCAAGGAAAGAATTCTACTTTCCTTGAAGCCTGGGAAAAGGAGACCTCAAACACAATAACTTAAAAAAAATGAAAAGGCAGAGAAATACTGCACAAATGAAGGAACAAGCTAGAAACACAGAAGTCCAAATAAATGAAGAGGAAATAGGAAAATTACCTGAAAAAGAATTCAGAATAATGATAGTAAAGATGATCAAAACCTTGAATACAAAATGGAGAAGATGCAAGAATCAGTTAACAAAGACCTAGAAGAATTAAGGAATAAACACAGACAACAACACAATTACTGAAATTAAAAATACTCTAGAAGGAATCAATAGCAGAATATCTGAAGCACAGAAGAATGAATCAGTGAGCTGGAAGATAAAATGGTGGAAATAACTTCTGAAGAGTAGAATAAAGTAAAAAGAATGAAAAGAAATGAGGATAGTCTCAGAGACCTCTGGGACCGTATCAAATGCTCCAACATTCAAATTATAGGGGTCCCAGAAGAAGAAGAGAAAAAGAAAGGGTATGAGAAAATTTTTGAAGAGATTATAGTTGAAAATTTTCCCAGCATGGAAAAGGAAATAGTCTATCAAATCCAAGAGGCACAAAGAATCCCATACAGGATAAACCCAAGGATAAACACACCAAGACACTTACTAATGAAACTAACAAAGACAACACAAAGAGAATATTAGAAGCAGCAAGGGAGAAGCAACAAGTAACACACAAGGGAAACCCCATACATACATACTTAACAGTTGATCTTTCAACAGAAACTCTGCAGGCCAGAAGGGAATGGCAGAATATATTTAAAGTACTGAAAGGGAAAAATCTACAACCAAGATTACTGTACCCAGCAAGGATCTCATTCAAAACTGATGGAGAAATAAAAAGCTTTTCAGACAAGCAAAAGTTAAGAGAATTCAGTACCGCCAAACAGCCTTACAACAAATGTTAAACAGACTTACATAGTCAATAAATACAAGAGAAGAAAAAATATTTACAAAATAAACCCCAAACAATGGCAATAGGAACATCTATATCAATAATTACTTTCAATATAAATGGATTAAATGCTCCAACCAAAAGACACAGACTGGCTGAATGGGTACAAAAACAAGGCCCATATGTATGCTGTCTACAAGAAACCCACGTCAGACCTAAAGACACATATAGACTGAAAGTGAGAGGATGGAAAAATATATTCCATGCAAATGGAAAGCAAAAGAAAGCTGGAGTAGCAATCCTCATATCAGACAAAATAGACCTTAAAATAAAGGAGATTACAAGAAATAAGGAAGGACACTACATAATGATCAAGGGATCAATCCAAGAGGAAGACATAATTGTAAATATCTATGAACCCAACATAGGAACACCTCAATACATAAGACAAACACTAACAGACATAAAAGGAGAAATTGACAGTAACACAGTAAAAGTAGGAGACCTTATCACCCATTCACACCAATGGACAGATTATCAAAACAGAAAATTAATAAGGAAACATGAGTCTTAAATGATACATTTGATGAGACGGATCTCACTGATATCTTCGGGACATTCCATCCAAATGCAGAAGAATACGCCTCCTTCTCAAGCACACTTGGAACATTCTCCAGGATAGATCACAAATCAAGCCTCAGTGAACTTAAGAAAATTGAAATCATATCAAGCATCTTCTCAGACCACGATGCTATGAGACTGGATAACAATTACAAGAAAAAAAATGTATAAGAAACACAAACACATGGAGACTAAACAACACGTTTCTAAATAACCAACAGGTTATTGAAGAAATCAAAAGGGAAATAAAAAAAATTTCTAGAAATGCATGACAATGAAAACACGACAACTCAAATCCTATGGGATGCAGCAAAAGCAGTTCTAAGAGGGAAGTTTATGGCAATACAATCCTACCTCAAGAAAAACATCGAATAGACAACCTAACTTTACACCTAAAACAACTGGAAAAAGAAGAACAAAAAACCCAAAGTTAGTAGAAGGAAAGAAATCATAAAGATTCCAGCATAAATACATGAAAAAGAAATGAAAGAAACAATAGTAAAGATTAATAAAATTGAAAGCTTTGTTCTTTGAGAAGATAAACAAAATTGACAAGTCTTTAGCCAGACTCATCAAGAAAAAAATGAGAAGAGTCAAATCAACAAAATTAGAAATGAAAAAGAGGTTCCAACAGACACTGCATAAATACAAAGGATTATGAGAGACCGTTGTGAACAACTATATGGCAATAAAATGCATAACCTGGAAGAAATGGACAGATTCTTACAAAAGTTCAATCTTCCAAGACTGAACCAGGAAGAAATAGAATTTATGAACAATCCAATTACAAGCACTGAAATTGCTTTGAAGCTGTGATCAAAAATCTACCCCCCCCCCAAAAAAAAAAAGCCTAGGACCAGATGGCTTCACAGAATTCTATCCAACATTTACAGAAGAGCTAATGCCTATCCTTCTAAAACTCTTTAAAAAAATTGCAGAGGGAGGAACACTTTCAAACTCATTCTGTGAGACCACCATCACCCTGATACCAAAACCAGACAAAGACAACACACAAAAAGAAAGCTACAGGCCATATCAGTGATGAACATAGATGCAAAAATCCTCAACAAAATTTTAGCAAACAGAATTCAGCAACACATCAAAAAGCTCATATACCATAATCAAGTTGGGTTTATTCCAGGAATGCAAAGATTCTTCAGTATACACAAATGAATCAATGTGATACACCATATTAACAAATTGAAAGATAAAAACCATATGATAATCTCAATATATGCAGAAAAAGCCTTTGACAAAATTCAGCACCTATTTATGATTAAAACTCTTAAAAATTTTAATCTACTTTTGAAGTGCCTCAACATAGTAATGGCCATATATGATAAGCCTACAGCACACATGTTCTCAGTGGTGAGAAACTGAAAGCATTCCCCATAAGATAAGGAACAAGACAAGGGTATCCATTTTCACCACTGTTATTCAACATAGTTCTAGAGGTCCTGCTGTTGCTAAGTCACTTCAGTCGTGTCCGACTCTGTGTGACCCCATAGACGGCAGCCCACCAGGCTCCCCCGTCCCTGGGATTTTCCAAGCAAGAACACTGGAGTGGGTTGCCATTTCCTTCTCCAATGCATGAAAGTGAAAAGTGAAAGTGAAGTTGCTCAGTCGTGTCCGACTCTTAGCGACCCCATGGACTGCAGCCCACCAGACTCCTCTGTCCATGGGATTTTCCAGGCAAGAGTACTGGAGTGGGGTGCCATTGCCTTCTCCGTCTGGAGGTCCTAGCTACAGCAATTAGAGAAGAGAAAGAAATAAAAGGAATCCAGATTGGAAGAGAAGAAGTAACACTCTCACTGTTTGCAGATGACATGATACAGTACATAGAAAACCCTAAAGATAGTATCATAAAATTACTGGAGCTAATCAGTGAATGTAGCAGTTGCAGGATACAAAATCAATACACAGAAATCACTAACTCTATATACTAACAATTAAAAATCAGAAAGAGCAATTAAGGAATCAATCCCATTCACCATTGCAACAAAAAGAGTTAAATATCTAGGAATAAACTTACCTAAGGACAAAAGAACTGTACACAGAAAATTATAAGAACTGGACATGGAACAAGAGACTGGTTCCAAATAGGAAAAGGAGTACTTCAAGGCTGTATAGTATCACCCTGCTTATTTAACTTATATGCAGAGTACATCATGAGAAATGCTGGACTGGAAGAAACACAAGCTGGAATCAAGATTGCTGGGAGAAATATCAATAACCTCAGATATGCAGATGACATCACCCTTATGGCAGAAAGTGAAGAGGAACTAAAAAGCCTCTTGATGAAAGAGAAAGTGGAGAGTGAAAAAGTTGGCTTAAAGCTCAACATTCAGAAAACAAAGATCATGGCATCCGGTCCCATCACTTCATGGGAAATAGATGGGGAAACAGTGGAAACAGTGGCAGACTTTATTTTTTTGGGCTCCAAAATCACTGCAGATGGTGACTGAAGCCATGAAATTAAAAGACGCTTACTCCTTGGAAGGAAAGTTATGATCAACCTAGATAGCATATTCAAAAGCAGAGACATTACTTTGCCAACAAAGGTTCGTCTAGTCAAGGCTGTGGTTTTTCCAGTAGTCATGTATGGATGTGAGAGTTGGATTGTGAAGAAAGCTGAGCGCCGAAGAATTGATGCTTTTGAACTGTGGTGTTGGAGAAGACTCTTGAGAGTCCCTTGGACTGCAAGGAGATCCAACCAGTCCATTCTGAAGGAGATCAGCCCTGGGATTTCTTTGGCGGGAATGATGCTGAAGCTGAAACTCTAGTACTTTGGCCACCTCATGCGAAGAGTTGACTCATTGGAAAAGACTCTGATGCTGGGAGGGATTGGGGGCAGGAGGAGAAGGGGACTACAGAGGATGAGATGGCTGGATGGCATCACTGACTCGATGGACGTGAGTCTGATTGAACTCTGGGAGTTGGTGATGGACAGGGAGGCCTGGCGTGCTGCGATTCATGGGGTCATGAAGAGTCAGACATGACTGAGCAACTGAACTGAACTGAATGAAAGAAATCAAAGAGGACATAAACAGATGGAGAGATATTCGACGTTCCTGTGTTAGAAGAAACAATATTGTGAAAATGACTATATTACCAAGTGCAGTCTACAGATTTAATGCAATCCCTATCAAATTATCAATGGCATTTTTCACAGAACTAGACCAAAAAATTTCACAATTCATGTGGAAACACAAAAGATCCCGAATAGCCAAAGCCGTCTTGAGAAAGAAGAATGGAGCTGGAGGAATCAAGCTTCCTGACTTCAGGTTATACTACAAAGCTACAGTCATCAAGACAGTATGGTACTGGCACAAAAACAGAAATATAGACCAATGCAACAAGATAGAAAGCCCAGAAATAAACCCATGCACCTATGGGTACCTTATTTTTGACAAAGGAGGCAAGAATATACAATGGGGCAAAGAGAGCCCCTTCAATAAATGGTGCTGGGAAAACTGGACAGCTACATGTAAAAGAATGAAATTAGAACATTTCCTAACACCATACACAAAGATAAACTTGAAATGGATTAAAGACCTAAATGTAAGACCAGAAACTATAAAACTCTTAGAGGAAAACATGGGCAGAACACTCGGTGACATAAATCAAAGCAATATCCTGTATGACCCACCTCCTAGAGTAACAGAAATAAAACAAAAGTAAACAAGTGGGACCTGATTAAACTTAAAAGCTTTTGCACAGCAAAGGAAACTATAAACAAGGTGAAAAGACAACCCTCAGAATGGAAGAAAATAATAGCAAATGAAACAACTGACAAAGGATGAATTGCAAAAATATACAAGCAGCTCATACAACTCAATACCAGAAAAGCAAAAAACCCAATCAAAAAGTGGGAAAAAGACCTAAACAGACATTTCTCCAAAGAAGACATACAGATGGCTAACAAACACATGAAAAAGATGCTCAACATCGCTCATTATGAGAGAAATGCAAATCAAAACTACAATGACATATCATCTCACACGGGTCAGAATGGCCCTCATCAAAAAGTCTACAAACAATAAATGCTGGAGAGGGTGTGGAGAAAAGGGAACGTTCTTGCACTATTGGTTGGGATGTAAACTGATACAGCCACTATGGAAGAAGGTATGGAGATTCCTTAAAAAACTAGGAATAAAACCACCATATGACCCAGTAATCGCACTCCTAGGCATATGCCCTGAGGAAACCAAAATTGAAAGAGACAAAGGTATCCCGTTGTTCATTGCAGCACTATTTACAATAGCTAGAATATGAAAGCAACCTAGATATCCATCGACAGATGAATGGATGAAGAAGTTGTGGAATATTACTCAGCCATAAAAAGGAACACATTTGAGTCAGTTCTGATGAGGTGGATTAATCTACCTCATCAGATTAGGTATATGTGTTAGAATATGGTATTTATCTGTTGAGGTCCTTTAATGGACTGGAACCTGATGGTCCGGAGTTGACCAATACGAAAGTAAAGGAGAGAGAAAGAGGCTGATATTCCTTGGTTTATGCAGAAAGTCAATAAAACCCCTGGCATGGGGCTGGCTCTGTTCACAAAGGCCTCAGGCGCCCTCTCGATGGGGTGAAGGCGCTATTATACAGAGTATAATCAGAGTATAATTAGAAAGAGAAAGATAAATGTCAGGAAGCATTTAACAGGAGGCTTCCTGTGTGCTGTTTTGGATCTGTCAGGAATTCTCTGTTCCTTATTAATTCCTGAATATTCAGGAATTAAGAGGAGAGGCAAACCTCTCCTGGGGGCTGAGGAATCCAGGCATTTCCTTCATTAGTTTTTCTATATGGTGATAAGTACCCTCTTCCTTTTTATGAACCATATGGTAAAAGTGATTATTTATAACCCTCTCTCTTTCATATGGATGACCTCATGTTTCCTTGATAACTTGTAAGTTTTGATTTTATCTCTGCTGAAAATAGCTGCCTTGTAAGACAGTATAAATACTCACACAATGTTGAATTAAACACCTCTGCTCCATCAGAGCTTTGGTCCTCATGTCTTGCTTTCTCTCTCTCTCTCTCTTTTTCAGGCTGATCCCCTGGAGCACAGAGGTACTCTGGGTTCACTTTCCTGCCCTGGCTTCTAAGACCCTCTCAAGAAGGTACTCTGTGCCTTCACCCTGTCGAGAGGGCACCTGAGGCCTTTGTGAACAGAGCCAGCCCTGTGCCAGGGGCTTTATTGGCTTTCTGCATAAACCAAGGAATATCAGCCTCTTTCTCTCTCCTTTACTTTCGTGTTAGTCAACTCTGACCACCAGGTTCCAGTCCATTAAAAGACCTCAACAGATAAATACCATATTCTAAAACATATATATGGAATCTAAAAAAAATGGTACTGAAGAATTTATTTACAGGGCAACGATGGAGAAACAGACATAGAGAATAGAATTATGGACATGGGGAGAGGGGAGGAGATGGTGAGATGTATGGAAAGAGTAACATGTAACCTTAGATTACCATATGTAAAACAGATAGCCAACGGGAACTTGCTGTATAGCTCAGGAAACTCAAACAGGGGTTCTGTATCAACCTAGAGGAGTGGGGTGGGGAGGGAAATGGGAGGGAGCTTCAAAAGGAATGGCATATATGTATACCTATGGCTGATTCATGTTGAGGTTTGAGAGAAAACAGCAAAATTCTGTAAAGAGTTATCCTTCATTAAAACATAAATTAATTAAAAAAATGTCTTTCAAAACTGAAGGAGACATAAAGATACATATGTAATTAAAATATCTGTCAGTTCAGTTCAGTTCAGTTGTTCAGTCAGATGTGTCCGACTCTTTGCGACCCCATGGACTGCAGCATGTCAGGCCTCCCTGTCCATCACCAACTCATGGAGTTCAGTCAAACTCATGTCCATTGAGTCAGTGATGCTATACAACCATCTCTCCTCTGTTGTCCCCTTCTCCTCCCGCCTTCAATCTTTCCCAGCATCAGGGTGTTTTCCAGTGAGTCAGTTCTTCCCATCAGGTGGCTGAAGTATTGGAGTTTCAGCTTCAACATCAGTCCTTCCAAGGAGCATTCAGGACTTATTTCCTTTAGAATGGACTGGTTGGATCTCCTTGCAGTCCAAGGGACCCTCAAGATTCTTCTCCAACACTATAGTTCAAAAGCATCACTTCTTCGGCACTCAGCTTTCTTTATAGTCCAACTCTCACATTCATACATGACTACTAGAAAAACTATAGCCTTGACTTGATGGACCTTTGTTGGCAAAGTAATGTCTCTGCTTTTTAATATGCTTTCTAAGCTGGAATCAAGATTGCTGGGAGAAATATCAATAACCTCAGATATGCAGGAGAAGGCAGTGGCACCCCACTCCAGTACTCTGGCCTAGAAAATTCCATGGACGGTGGAGCCTGGTAGGCTGCAGTCCATGGGGTCGCTAAGAGTCAGACACGAATGAGCAACTTCACTTTCACTTTTCACTTTCATGCATTGGAGAAGGAAATGGCAACCTACTCCAGTGTTCTTGCCTGGAGAATCCCAGGGACGGGGGAGCCTGGTGGGCTGCTGTCTCTGGGGTCGCACAGAGTCGGACACGACTGAAGTGACTTAGCAGTAGCAGTAGCAGATATGCAGATGACACCACCCTTATGGCAGAAAGTGAAGAGGAACTAAAAAGCCTCTTGATGAAGGTGAAAGTGGAGAGTGAAAAAGTTGGCTTAAAACTCAACATTCAGAAAACGAAGATCATGGCATCTGGTCCCATCACTTCATGGGAAATAGATGGGGAAACAGTGGAAACAGTGGCAGACTTTATATTTTGGGGCTTCAAAATCACTGCAAATGGTGACTGCAGCCATGAAATTAAAAGACGCTTACTCCTTGGAAGAAAAGTTATGACCAACCTAGATAGCATATTGAAAAGCAGAGACATTACTTTGCCAACAAAGGTCTGTCTTGTCAGGGCTATGGTTTTTCCAGTGGTCATGTATGGATGTGAAAGTTGGATTGTGAAGAAAGCTGAGCGCCGAAGAATTGATGCTTTTGAACTGTGGTGTTGGAGAAGACTTTTGAGAGTCCCTTGGACTGCAAGGAGATCCAACCAGTCCATTCTGAAGGAGATCAGCCCTGGGATTTCTTTGGAAGGAATGATGCTAAAGCTGAAACTCTAGTACTTTGGCCACCTCATGTGAAGAGTTAACTCATTGGAAAAGACTCTGATGCTGGGAGGGATTGGGGGCAGGAGGAGAAGGGGACGACAGAGGATGAGATGGCTGGATGGCATCACTGACTCGATGGACGTGAGTCTGATTGAACTCTGGGAGTTGGTGATGGACAGGGAGGCCTGGCGTGCTGTGATTCATGGGGTTGCAAAGAGTCGGACACGACTGAGCAACTGAACTGAACTGAGGTTGGTCATATCTTTTCTTCCAAGGAGTAAGCGTCTTTTAATTTCATAGCTGCAGTCACCATCTGCAGTGATTTTGAAGCACCCCAAAATAAAGTCTGACACTGTTTTCACTGTTTCTCTATCTATTTGCCATGAAGTGATGGGACTGGATGCCATGATCTTCGTTTTCTGAATGTTGAGTTTTAAGCCAACTTTTTCACTCTTCTTTCACTTTCCTCAAGAGGCTCTTGAGATCTTCACTTTCTGCCATAAGGGTGGTGTCATCTGCATATCTGAGGTTATTGATATTTCTCCCGGCAGTCTTGATTCCAGCTTGTGCTTTTTCCAGCCCAGCGCTTCTCATGATGTACTCTGCATATAAGTTAAATAAGCAGGGTGACAACATACAGCCTGACGTAGTCCTTTTCCTATTTGGAACCAGCCTGTTGTTCCACGTCTAGTTCTAACTGTTGCTTCCTGACCTGCATACAGATTGCTCAAGCGGCAGGTCACGCGGTCTTGTATTCCCATCTCTCTGTCAAGTGGGTAGTAAATAGAGTTGAAGTATTCTAAAGGATTTGCGTTGAAAAGTGATAAAAGATTTTAAATGTCAAAGCTGTAATCGCTAAGGTAATCATTAAACCAATGACAAAAGAATGTATGTATATAAACTAACATAATGGAGAGAAAAAACTGAATAAAACAAACCACTTAGCCTAATAGAAGGCAAGAAAGTATAAACCCAGAACACAGAACAGGTGAACTAATGAAGTACAAGTAGAAAGTTTATTTTAAAGAAAAAAGTATACTACAGATATAGAAGAATATTGATAACGATAAAATTTATTCACCAGGATATAGTAATTCTAAATTTATATATATCTAATAATTTAACTTCGAAATATTAAAAGCAAAAAATGACACAATCAAGGAGAAATAGTGAAATTCACCATCACAGCGGGAAATTTTTAATATACTTTTTTCTTAGTAACATAGAACAATTAAAAAGTTCAATACAGATGTAAAACATTTGAGCAATACAATGAAAAATGACAGAATAGGCCTCCCTTCACTGTACCCAGTGGCTGCAAAATCCATGTTTTTTCTAAATGCACTTGAAAAATTCAAAGTCGAACATATGCTGTGTCATAAAATAAATGAATCTCAGCAAATTTTAAAGATTAAAATTATAGGGATTGTTGTTATTTAGACCAGTGAAAAGAAATCCATAAATAAAAATAGGAAAGTCCTAAGTAAATGACAACTAAGTAGTATACTTCTAAAAATCTGTGGGACAAAGGAGAAATCACAATATAAATTAGAAAATATTTTCAACTAAATGAAATGAAAATAGGACATTTTGATATGATATTTTGTAGGACACAGCTAAAACTCTGTTTAAAGGAAAGTCTATGGCCTTAGATGCATATGAGAGAAAAAACTAAAGGTAAGTGAACTAAGCATCTATTAAAATAAATAGTTAAGCATAATAAGTTAGGGGAAAAAAGAACAGCAAATTAAACTCAGAAGAAAAATAATAAAATTAGAGTGGATATTAATGAAAACATTTCCTGATGTACAATAGAGATTATTGAAGCCCCAAGCTCATTGAATAATTAATAATAAACACTTTGGCAAAATTGAGCAACAAAAAGGGAGTGATAAAAATGAGATCTCACCGTGTATCCTGCAGACATTAAATGACATAAAAGTATTATGAATAACATATGACAATATATAAGAAAATTTAGATGAAATAGACAAGTTACTAGAAATGCAAAAGTACCAAATTTAGATGAAATGGAAAATCTACTAGAATAACACAACTTAAGAAAATCTGAAGAATGTTACAAGAATTTTTAAAACATCAGTAATTGATAATCTACACTCAAAACTCCAGGCTCAGATGGCTTCTCTGAGTTTGACTATTAGTAATTACTTGAAGAAACAGTCCCAAGTTTACAGATTCTCTTCTAGTAAGTAGGAAAAGGGAAAACTTCCCAATTCAGTTTAAAAAATGAATCCAAAAATCAAATATCAATTCACTTAGAAGTTCAAAACCTATCTTGTAGTTTTAACCTTTTGAAAAAGAATTTAATAAAGTGTAGGGTATTTAATTTTCCTTTTGGTTCTAGCACCTTTGATTTGCAAAACTAATTATTAAAAGTAAATTGTAGACTCTGAACTCTTCATTGAACCAGTCATAAAATAATCTATTGAGTTTAAGTTACTGCTACCATTAAAGGGGGCTCAGATGGTAAAGCGTCTGCCTGCAATGTGGGAAACCTGGGTTTGATCCCTGGGTTGGGAAGATCCCCTGGAGAAGGAAATGGCAACCCACTCCAGTATTCTTGCCTGGAAAATCCCATGGATGGAGGAGCCTGGTAGGCTACAGTCCATTGGGTCGCAAAGGATCAGACATGACTGAATGACTTCACCATTAAAGGTACAATTTCCAATTTCAGTAACTGAACAAGAGACAAATATTTCTTTAATAATGAATGCATCTCTCTGTCTATGTAGGCAGTCATTTATAAGTTAGTTCACTTGCTTTTTAGATAGTGTACCTCATTGCTTAAAGAGACAAGATATTAACACTTGACACATATCTCCATTAACAGCCTGTATAAAACTGTGAGTTTCTCGGTTTTTGAGCAAAACTAAAAACGCTGATGCATAAATTTAGTGATAGATCCTGAAAGGTACTTAAGTGAGCACTGTAACTTTAACAATTAATCTCCAAGATGAATACCCATTTAATTTACAGCATTTGCAGCTTTTGTTGTATGAATTACAACACTTCATTGCCTTTAACAAGGGGTAGAGGTGAAACATTTTTATACAAAAGAGACTTCGTTCCAGTGTTCTTTAGAAATTATCATTTTATCTGCTGAACATTACTAAAGGCATTTATCTCCTGCATTTCAGGAGGATTCTTTACCTCTGAGCCACTGGGGAAGCCCCCAAAGGCATTTTCATGCATAACCAAATTCTTCATTAAAAAACAGCTTAAAGGAAGATAGTTGATGGATGAAGCATCAGTTCATTCTTTCTCTGAAACGTGTTTTTTTATTTTAAAGTTCATTAGGAACTTTAGACATAGTTTCATAAATGAGGGGATATATATTAATACAAGAAGGTGCTATCTTATCCAAGAATAACCAAAGAAACCATAGATAATGTCATGAGATTTGCTGCTAGTCTGTGAAGTTGAAGTTCAAGAAATGTTGTCATCCACCATACTTCTTTGTTTCCATCTTGTTTACAGTCTCTTTCACAAAAATGGACTCAGAATGGAAAGTTTTCACTCTCAACCATTGTCTTTGAACACAAGCTCAGTAATACGCTTTCATCTCTTATATTGCTGCTGCTTGCAAAGGCAAGTTCATATTTCCAACCAAGAGTGATTTTATAATATTCACAATAGAAACCCACCAGAACATGTTCACCAGGGAGGGGGCTGGTCGTCTTCTGGGCTACAGCCCACATTGCACCCAGAATTAAAGATGTGGGATTGATGTTGACTAACATGAAAGGATAGTCAATACAGCATGATGCTAAATGAGCTTTGCAGTGGATACAGCAGTAAATTCAGTGACAATTTGGTGGATAACCTTGAAAAGTTATGGATTTTGTCATTTTTATCATCTCTGCTGGAAGTTTTTTAACTCAGTTCAGGGATGGCACATGAAGAATTGCAACTCTGTTATATTCTACTAGAAAAGAAACCCAGAATATGCAGGCAAACGCTGTTATTCTGAAGAATATGAGTGCTTTGTATACAGATGAGGAGAGAGAAAATGTCACAATGCCTGTTCAGCTATCTGTGCCCTGGTCAGCTCCCCTCTCCACAGTCCTAGACCACAGCTCCTATCTGGCCAGGTACTCATTGCCACCAGCTAGATGAATGGTCACTTCACCGCATGGCCAGGTGCAGCTTGCTCAGATCATCATGCAGCCTCAGGCAGCCTTGGCTTGGTGGCTGATGGCTCCTTTGTGAGGCATGAAGCAATCTCACTCTTCTGGACCCAGCTCATGGTTAATCTTGATAACATGATCTGATATAGCCATTATGGGAAAGTTAAATTACAGGCCAACCTCACTCATGAATATAGATTGAAAAATATTAGAAAGCTAAATCCAGCAATGTATAAAAAAGATACTGATATATATCAGGATCTTCCCTTGTAGCTCAGTTGGTAAAGAATCTGCCTGCAGTGCAGGAGACCTGGGTTCGATCCCTCGGCTGGGAAAATACCCTGGAGAAGGAAATGGCAACCCTGCTCCAGTATTCTTGCCTGGAAAATCCTATGGACAGAGGAGTCTGGCAGGCTCCAGTGCATGCAGTCTCAAGAGTTGGACACAACTTAGTGATCAGGACCAAGTTGTTTGGTTTGCATGTTTTTTTTTTTTTTTTTTGGTGCCCAAAATGTAGGGTTGGTTCAAAATTCAAATATCAAACAATATAATATATTGTATGAAAGAACAAATGAGGAAGGTTATAAGAATATCTCCATAGATGAAAAAAGTCCATTACAAATGAATATTCTCTTATGATAATAAAATTGTAGAAAACTGTTAATAGAACAAAACTTCCTCAATTTGATAAGAGTACTCACCAATAATCTCTAACAAACATTACCCTCAGTGGTGAAATACTGAAAACTCTGTCTCCTTTTTGAAATAAGAAACAAATTTATCCACTATCACCATTTTCTATTCAACATTTGCATTAAAGAGCCTAGGCAGCCACTTTAATAACAATGAAAAATAAAAGAGAAAATAATGCATATAGAAGAAATGAAACTCTTAATGCATTGTAGAAAATCCAAGATACTATATAGATAAACTATTTAGAAGAATATATTAGTTTAACAGGCTTACCAAATAAATGGTCAATATACAAAATTATATACTGGGTATATTAGCAATAATTTATTAGAAAATAAAAATTATTCAGTTTTCAAGAAATCAACTATATAGAAGTTCATCTAACAAAAATTTATGAGCTCTCAGAAAATGAAAACTATTAAGAGAAATTAAAAGAAGCCCTAAATAAATAGCCGTGTCATATTCCTGGACTGAAAGACTCAACAGTGTAAAGATGTAATTCTTCCAGTTTGCCAAGTTTCTCTGTGTGTGTGTATGGAAGTTGACAAACTGATTTGAAAAAGTATATGGAAATTCAGAGGCCCAAGAATAGCTAAGACTTTCTTTAAGAATGAAGTTAGGAGATACCAAGATTTCTTACACAGCTATAGAATTAAAGCATCATGTTTTTGGTGCCAGGATAGACATATATCCCTGAACAGACTAGAACATCCAAGAGATGCTCATGGGGTCATTTGATTTAAAACAAAGGTGGCACTGAAGAGCTTTAGGGATAAGATAATCTTTTCATTAACTGATGCTTTTCTTTCCATATTAAAAAGCACCTGATGCAGCTCTGGTCCCATATACAAAGATTTTAGGTGCATCAAAGTCTTAAGTATGAAAAGTGAAGCAGAAAATCTACTAAAAGTTTTGTTTTTTGAAAAGTTATTCTATATTTTTTACTTCAGGTAGCTGCCTTCATCACAAGACTCATGTTTATTTCCACTGATTCTTTAAATATGTCAATATTTACATACTTCTCTTAACAAGAGAATATTTATATTCATTCTTATATTTCTTATCTCCACCAGTTCCATCATGTTGATATTTTCCAGAATTTTATTTCTAGTTTATTAGAGTTGTACATTCTCTTCTTCGTTGTCCTTAAAAATTGGTTGCATAGCAATATGTCTTACCAAGAAATTTGCTATCCCATATTTACTTCCCATATTTTTATACTTCTGAATGTGTTTCAGAAGTACACATTCTTATTTTGTGTGTGGGTGCGTGTGTGCAGCAAAGCTTTGGAAGCCTGTGTGCCCAAGGATATTTAATTATGTGCTCATATTTGAATAGCAATTTGGTTGTTTGAAAAAAATCTTGTTTTGAATGGATCTTTCTTCAGTACTTTAAAAATAACTGCTCTGCTGATTTCCTGTACCTTGTATTAAGGTTAATGGGTATAATTACGATATGATTCTTCTTTTTTTAAATAGGTGATCTGCTTCTTCAATCCATATGCTTTTAAAATGTTTGCTTTGTGTTCGCTAATCTTAAATTATACCTCTTGATAGAGGTGTACTTTATCTTATACATTCTGTTTCAAATTCTGTGGGTCTTTTAAATTTCAGATCTTTTATCTAGCTTTATCTCTAGGAAATTTATCCTCAATGTTTCTTCAAATATTTTCTCCTCTTTACTTTTGTCCTTCTTTCTAAAAGGCCCGCTATCCAGTTATAGACAGTTTTCCCTTGTTTCACAGATCAAAGATGCTCTTTTAGATTTTCTATCTCTTTATTCTTCTGTCATCCGAAGAGTTGCTCAGTTTGTACATTACAAATTTGTTCTGCAGCAGTACCTGTGAGCTCATATTTCCCTTAGGTATAAGATACCCTGTCTGATGATGTGTCCAATAATCTGTGTTGCAGGCGTTAAGGCAAAAGAAGAGGATGAATCTCTTTGCGTACACTCCTTTTTAAAGTGAACCATTGCATAGCACTCCTTTTTAAAGACATCTATTGTGTGTTATTATTTTTTAAAATTTTTATTGTATTTATTGAAATATAGTTGATATACAATATTATGTTAGTTTCTGATGTACTACATAATGATTTGACATTTGCATACATACCAGTATGCATGCACACACATGTGTGTGTGTGTGTGTGTGTTGTATCTTCTTGATCCATTTGTCTGTCAGTGTACACTTGGTTTGCTTCCATATCTTAGCTGTTGTAAATAATGCTGCAGTGAATATTGCTGTGCAAATACCTTTTCCAATTAGGGTTTTAGTTTTCTTTGGGTAAATGCTCAGATGTGAAATCATTGGATTTTGTGACAGTTCTATTTTGAAATCTTGAGGAATCTCCATACTGTT
Organism: Bos indicus; assembly: GCF_029378745.1. Lineage (NCBI taxonomy): Eukaryota > Metazoa > Chordata > Mammalia > Artiodactyla > Bovidae > Bos > Bos indicus. The sequence continues at coordinate 43,360,291 of NC_091767.1, read as the reverse complement.
TTCCATAATAGCTGTATCAATTTATAATCTAACAGTGTACTAGAGTTACCTTTTCTCCACATCCTTGCCAACACTTGTTATTTGTTGTCTTTTTGATGATAGCCATTCTCACAGGTGTGAGGTGGTATCTCATTTTGGTTTTGATTTGATTTTCCTGATTAGTGATGGTGAGCATCTTGTCATGTGTTGGCCATCTGTGTATCCTCTTTGAGAAAACATCTATTCAGGTCCTCTGCCTATTTTTATTATCAAGCTATTATTATCAAGATGTTGATAGTATGAGTTCTTTGTATATTTTTTGTTTTTATTTTTTTTCTGGAATTTAGTCGATTTAAAATGTACTGGTTTCAAATGTACAGCAAATTAAACTTATTACACATATGCAGTATCCACTTTTTAAATATTCTTTTCTCATATAGATCATTAGAGCATTGAGTTGAATCCTCTCGACTAAACAATAGGTCATGATTGGTAATCTGTTTTATATATAGTAGTGTATTTATGTCAATCTTAATCTTCCAGTTTATCCCCTCCTCTTACCCCCTGGTAACCACAAGTTTGTTTTCTACATTTGTGACTCTATTGTTGTTTTGTAAATAAGTTCATTTGTGCCATATTCTTAGATTCCACATATAAGCAATATGTGGATATTTGTCTTTCTCTGTCTGACTTACTTCACTTAGTATGACAATCTCTAGGTCCATCCATGTTGCTGCAAATGACATTATTTCATTCTTTTTTATGGCTGAATAATGTTCCATTGTATGTATATATCACATCTTCTTTATCTACTCCTCTGTTGATGGACATTTAGGTTGCTTCCATGTCTTGGTTATTGTAAATAATGCCGGTATGAACATTCAGTTCAGTTCAGTTGCTCAGTCATATCTGACTCTTTGCACCCCATGGACTGCAGCATGCTAGGCTTCCCTGTCCATCACCAGATCCCAAAGTTTGCTCAAACTCATATCCATCAAGTCAGTGATGTCATCCAACCATCTCATCCTCCGTTGTCCCCTTCTCCTCCTGCCTTCAATCTTTCTCTGCATCAGGGTCTTTTCCACTGAGTCAGTTCTTCACATCAGGTGACCAAAGTATTGGAGCTTCAGCTTTAGCATCAGTCCTTCCAATGAATATTCAGGACTGATTTCCTTTAGAATAGACTGGTTTGATCTCCTTGCAGTCCAGGGACTCTCAAGAGTTTTCTCTAAAACCACAGCTCAAAAGTATCAATTCTTCAGCTCTCAGCTTTCTTTATAGTCCAACTCTCACATTCTTACATGACTACTAGGAAAAACCATAGGTTTGACTAGATGGACCTTTACTTGTGGGCAGAGTAATGTCTCTGCTTTTTAATATGCTGTCTAGGTTGGTCATAGCTTTTCTTCCAAGGAGAAAGTGCCTTTTAATTTCATTGCTTCAGTCACCATCTGCAGTGATTTTGGAGCCCAAGAAAATAAAGTCTGTCACTGTTTCCATTGTTTTCCCATCTATTTGCCATGAAGTGATGGGACCGGATGCCATGATCTTAGTTTTCTGAATGTTGAGTTTTAAGCCAACTTTTCCACTCTCTTCTTTCATTTTCCTCAAGAGGTTCTTTAGTTCCTCTTCATTTTCTACCATAAGGGTGGTTTCATCTGTGTATCTGAGGTTATTGATTTCTCCCAGCAACCTTGATTTTAACTTGTGCTTCATCCAGCCTGGCATTTTGCAGGACGTACTCTGCATAGAAGTTAAATAAGCAGGGTGACCATATACAGCCTTGACATACTCCTTTCCCAATTTGGAACCAGTCTGTTATTCCATGTCTGGTTCTAATCGTTGCTTCTTGACCAGCATACAGATTTCTCAGGAGGCAGGTAAGGCAATTTTCCACAGTTCATTGTGATCTACACGGTCAAAGGCTTTGGTGTAGTCAATAAAGCAGAAATAGATGTTTTTCTGGAATTGTCTTGCTTTTTTGATGATCCAACAGATGTTCGCAATTTGATCTCTGATTCCCCTGCCTTTTCTAAATCCAGCTTGAAAATCTGGAAATTCTCGGTTCATGTACTATTGAAGCCTTTCTTGGAGAATTTTGAGCATTACTTTGCTAGCGTGTGCGATGAGTGCAATTGTGTGGTAGTTTGAACATTCTTTGGCATTGCCTTTCTTTGGGATTGGAATGAAAACTGATGTTTTCTAGTCCTTTGCCACTGCCGAGTTTTCCAAATTTGCTGGCATGTTGAGTGTAGCACTTTCAAAGCATCATCTTTTAGGATTTGAAATAGCTCAACTGGAATTCCATCACCTCCACTAGCTTTATTTGTAGTGATGCTTCCTAAGGCCCATCTGACTTCACACTCCAGGATTTCTGGCTCTAGGTGAGTGACCACACCATCGTGGTTATCTGGGTCAGTAAGATCTTTTTTGTATACTTTGTTTGTGTTTTCTTGCCACCTCTTTTTAATATTTTCTGGTTCTGTTAGGTCCATACTGTTTCTGTCCTTTATTATGCCCATTGTTGCATGAAATGTTTCCTTGGTATCTCTAATTTTCTTGAAGTGATGTCTAGTCTTTACGATTCTGTTGTTTCCTCTGTTTCTTTGCATTGATCGCTGAGGAAGGCTTTCTTAATCTCTCCTTGCTATTCTTTGGAAGTCTGCATTCATATGAGTATATATCTTTTCTTTTCTCCTTTGCCTTTTGCTTCTCTTCTCACCTATTTGGAAGGGTCCTTAGACAACCATTTTTCCATTTTCCATTTCTTTTTCTTGGGGATGTTTTTGATCATGGTCTCCTGTGCAATGTCTCCTCTGTCCATAGTTCTTCAGGCACTCTGTCTATCAGATCTAATCCCTTGAATCTATTTGTCACTTCCACTGTATAATCATAAGGGATTTCATTTAGGTCATACCTGAATGGTATAGAGGTTTTTCATACCTTCTTCAATTTAAGTCTGAATTTTGCAATAAGGAGTTCATGGTCTGAGCCACAGTCCTCAGCTCAGGGTCTTGTTTTTGCTGACTGTATAGAGCTTCTCCATCTTAGGCTGCAAAGAATATAATCAATCTGATTTCAGTATTGACTGTCTGGTGATGTCCATGTATAGACATCATGTATATATGTAGATGTAGAGTCATCTCTTGTGTTGTTGGAAGAGGGTGTTTACTATGACCAATGCATTCTCTTGGCAAAACTCTGTTAGCTTTTGCTCTGCTTCATTTTGTACTCCAAGGCCAAACTTGCCTTTACTCTTATATCTTTACTTCCTTCTTTTGCTTTCCAGTCCCCTATGATGAAAAGCACGTCTTTTTTTTGGTGTTAGTTCTAGAGAGTCTTGTAGTCTTCATAGAACTGTTCAGCTTCTTCAGCATTAGTGGTTGTGCCATAGACTTGGATTACTGTGGTATTGAATGCTTTGCCTTGGAAATGAACAGAGATCATTCTGTTGTTTTTGAGATTCCACCCATGTACTGCATTTTGACTCTCTTGCTGACTATGAGGGCTACTCCATTTCTTCTAAGGGATTCTTGCCTATAGGTCATTTGAATTAATTGACCCATTCCGGTCCATTTTAGTTCACTGATTCCTAAAATGTCGATGTTCACTCTTGCCATCTCCTGTTTGACCACTTCCAACTTGCCTTGATTCACGGACCTAACTTTCCAGGTTCCTATGTAATATTATTCTTTACAGCATTGGACTTTACTTCCATCACCACTCACATCCACAACTGGGCATTGTTTTTGCTTCAGCTCAACCTCTTCATTCTTTTTGGAGTTATTTCTCCATTCTTCTCCAGTAGCATATTGGGCACCTACCCACCTGGGGAGTTCATCTTTCAGTGTCCTATCTTTGCCTTTTCATACTGTTCATGGGGTTTTCAAGGCAAGAATATTGAAATGGTTTGCCATTCCCTTCTCCAGGGGACCACATTTTGTCAGAACTCTCCACCATGGCCCATCTATCTTGGGTAGTCCTACAAGGCATGGCTCATAGTTTCACTGAGTTAGACAAGCTGTGATCCATGTGATCAGTTTGATTAGTTTTCTGTGATTGTCATTTTCATTATGTCTGTTCTCTGATAGATAAGGATAAGAGGCTTCTGGTGGGAGGGACTGGCTGTGGGGGAATCTGGATCTTGCTCTGATGGGTGGGGCCATGTTCGGTAAATCTTTAATCCAATTTTCTGTTGATGGGTGGTGCTGTGTTCCCTGACTGTAGTTTGGCCTGTAATGGTGACCTCTTTCAAAAGGACTTATGCCAGCACACCCTGTGGCTTACAGGACTGTTGTATTCAGTGTCCCTAACCCCATGGCAGGCCACTGTCGACCCATGCCTCCACTGGACACTCACAGACAAGTCTGGCTCAGTCTCTCATGGGGTCACTGCTCCTTTCTCCTGGGTCCTGGTGTTCACAAGGTTTTGTGTTCTCCAAGAGTCTGTTTCCCCAGTCCTGTGGAAGTTTTGTAATCAAATCCCACTGGCCTTCCCTGGGGCTTCTCTTTCCCTTTGTTGGACCCCCAGGTTGGGGGATCTATTGTGGGCCCTAGAAATTTTCCAACAGTGCAAGAACTTTTTTGATTTAATTGTTCTCCAGTTTGTGAGTCATCTTCTTGGCAGCTCTATGGTGGGGCTAATGGCGACCTCCTCATAAAGGAGGCTTTATGCCACATGCTGTGCCTCCCAGGTCTGCTGCAGCCAGAGCCCCTACCCCTGCGGCAGGCCACTGCTGACCTGTGGCTCTGCAAGAGACCCTTAAACACTCAAAGGCAGGTCTGGCGCAGTCTCTGTGGGACCTCTGGGTCCTGGTGTGCATAAAGTTTTGTTTGAACCCTCCAAGTGTCTGCGGTGGGTATCAGGTTGATTCTAAAAGTTATTTTGCTCTTCCTACTGTGTTGTTGGGACTCCTCCTTTGTCCTTGGACATGGGGCATCTTTTTTTAGTGGGATCCAGCATTCTTGTGTGGATGATTGTTCAGGAGCAAGTTGCAATTTGGGAATTCTCATAGGAGAAGATGAGTGTGTGTCCTTCTACTCTGCCATCTTTAAGAGGTTTTTTGAATTAAGGTGCATGTTTCTTTTTGAATTATGATTTTTGTCTGGATATATACCCAGGAATGGGATTGCTGGATCATATGGCAACTCTATTTTTAGTTTTAAAAGGAAGCTTCATACTGTTCTCCATAATGGCTATACCAGTTTCCATTCCCACCAGCAGTATAGGGGGGTTCCCTTTCTCCACACCCTCACAGCATTTATTGTTTTTACATTTTCTGAAGGTCATTCTGACTGGTATGAGGTAGTACCTCACTGTGGTTTTGATTTGCATTTCTCTAATAATTAGTGATTTTACGCACCTTTTCATGTGCCTCTTGTCCATCTGTATGTCTTCGTTGGAGAAATATCTATTTAGGTCCACCGTCTTTTGATTGGGTTGTTTTATTTTTTTAGTATTTAGCTGCATTAGTTGTATATTTTAGAAATTAATACTTGACAGTTGCTTCATTTGCAAATGTTTTCTGTCATTCTGTGAGTTGTCTTTTCGTTTTGTTTATGGTTTCCTTTGCTGTACCAAAGCTTTTAAGTTTAAATTAGGTCCCATTTTTGTTGTTGTTGTTGTTATTTTCATTTCTCTAGAAAGTAGATCAAAAAAGATATTGCTGCAATTTGTGTCAGAGTGTTCTGCCTATGTTTTCCTCTACGAGTTTTATGGCATTACATTTAGGCCTTTAATCCATTTTGAGTTTATTTTTGTGTATGGTGTTAGAATGTGTTCTAATTTCATTCTTTTACATGTAGCTGCCCACTTTCCCCAGAACAACTTATTGAGAGACTGCCTTTTCACCACTGTAAAGTCTTGTCTCCTTTGTCATAGATTAATTTACCATAGGTGTGTGGGTTTGTTTCTTGGTTTTCTGTCCTGTTCCATTGCTCTCTATTTCTGTTTCTGTGCCAGTACTTTTTTGTTTTGGTTACTATAGGTTTATAGTGTAGTCTGAAGTCAGTAACCCTGATTTCTCCAGTACTATTTTTCTTTCTCAAGATTGCTTTGTGTATTCAGGGTCTTTTGTGTCTCCATACAGTTTTAAAGTTTTTTTTTTTTTTTGGTTCTGGTTCTGTGAAAAATGCCATTGGTGATTTGATAGGGATTGCACAAGTTCATTTGTGTCGTATTTCAGATTCCACATATAAGCGACACATATGGTATTTGTCTTTTTCATTCTGACTTAATACAGTAATCTCTAGGTCCACCCCTGTAATTGCAAATGACATATTTCATTCTCTTTTATGGCTGAGTGGTTTTCCCTTGTATATATGTAGCACTTCTTTATCCATTCATCTGTCAGTGGGCATTTAGGTTGTTTTCATGTCTTGAGTATTCTAAATAGTGCTGCTATGAACATAGGGATGCATGTATCTCTTCAAATTATAGTCTTTTTTGTTATTAAATTGTATGAGCCATTTGTGTAGTTTGGAAACCAGTCCCTTGTCAGTTGCATCATTTTAAAAATTTTCTCCCATTCTGTAGGTTGTCTTTTCATTTTGTTTATGGTTTCCTTTGCTGTGAAAAAGGTCATCTGTTTGATTAGGTCCCATTTGTTTATTTTTGCTTTTATTTCTATTGTGTGGATAATATTTTTATATTATTAAATGCCTCTACTGGAGCAAATCAAATTGCCCTAACCTCAGAATATTAGACATAGATACCCTAGAGATGTGTTTAGAGGATGTGAGGACATTTTTTTCTTTTTCTGTGACTTCAGAAGTCTACAACTTTTAAATTGCTCTGCCCACATCATGCTTTACTTAATAGAGAGCCCAGTTGAAAGCTACATCTCATCAGTCTTGGGTTTGAATGTAATGAATCTGAACGTGGCTTTGAATGGCAAGGAAGTGTGTGTGTGTGTGTGTGTGTGTGTGTGTTTATGTGATGTCTACAGAATGTGTAAACAGATGCTGACAGGCATGGACACTGATATACAGAATCCCACTTATTACTGAAATGTATGCCAATTGGAAAAGTTTTTTTTACCACTAATCATATAAATAAATGGTTCATAGACCTCTAATTTTCTCATTATCAAAGACAAACAGAAGTAATATCTTTCAATTAATAGTCCTGAGTTGGGCTGGGCTGGGTGGGTGCCTCTGCTCCATTTGGTTGGTTAGGTTTCATCTGATGCTGTTGCTCCAACTTCACCATTCTGTGGTGCAGCCCTCATCTGCCTGGCATGTGTTGTCTGTGCACGAGTGTGTGTATGTATCAGTATAAGAATGTGCATTTATTCCATAGGGCTCTATAAAGCTGTATTAAGTGGAAAAAATGCAGTTAACATTCTTCCCTGATATCTTTTCCGGCAACAAACCTCTGATTTATGTTGTCCCTTTTTAAGGGGTGAATCTTTTGCAGACCCATCCTTACTGAGTCCTCACCTCCTCACAGCAAGCTACAAAGCTGGTGTTACAGAGGCTGGAGTTCTAAGGGGCTCAGTAATGAGCCATAATACAGGGAAGGACCTGGAAGTGGCTATGAATAATGAGAAAACCAAACGGGATGAGAGTAACAGTGACAACAGATAGCTTTGTCTTGTGTAAATTAGGTTTGTCCAGTGGCAACAGAAGCTAGGATAAACTCAAAGTGAAATTCCATCGTAAGGCTCATGTTACCTTCAGAAGCAATCGAAAAGGCTAAAAAGTAACCCAAGTCACTTCTGAATCAGGAATATTCTTTATGGGTAATGTTACCAGTAAGAACTAAGTCCTAAGCTATTCCCTTTTCTAGTAGACTTTCATCATGCATACACCCACCACATGCCTCCTTCTCTTTTCTGGGTGCCTTGCTTAGAGAAACTCTTCATTGTATTTTTCTGTTTTTCTAGCAGAACCTCTGTGCTCTCTGCTGCTCACATCTCTGTATAAACATCACTCTCTGAAGTAGACAGACCTGGGGTTTCACTTCACACTCAAGAGGCAGAGCTCTGTGAGAGTTTGAGTGAAAGGGTATAGTTTGTTTAAGCTTTATTCAGGAGAAGTTGGAAGAAAAGGTGGTCTCTGGGTGTTTAGAATGGCTTGTTTTCCCTAAGATAAGCTCTGAGAAGCACTCTCATTGGCTGACATGTTTCCTGGCAAAACAATAGCAAAAAGTTGTCCTAGGGGCAGCAAGGCATGAGGGGAAAAGTGTAGTTTTTAGAAACTGACAGAATTGAGTTCTGATCCTAATAGCTCCAAACACCAGCTGTTTAATCCTTGGAGACAACTAGTAATACCCAAGTATGCATTTCCCCTACCTTCTTTTGAAAATAGAAGAATGGGATACATCACTTTTCAGGTTGGGACTCTATTTCACAATCCTTTTGAATTGAGGTGTTGGCAAATAACTGTGTTCTCCCAGAGGAATGTGAGTGGAAGTGGTATGTGAAGTATCAGTGTCGCCTCCTTAAAGAAACAGCCAGTCCTCCCACAAGACTTGCCTGTACACATTTTGATGGGTTGAAACAGTGATGTGGCCCTGAGAAGCCACCTCTCACCAGGCCGGTGAGGACCGCAGTGTAGAGAAGGAGACAGAGTGACAATGTAGGAGGAACCTGGGTCCCTGAATGATCACATGGAACAGAGCTCCTTACTAATCCTAGTGATCTGCCAATCTCTGTACTGCTGAGAGAAAACAGAAGTATCTTATCTTTGAGTCACGTTATTCTTTGGTCTAGCTTATGTTTTTTATATAATAAATCGAGAAGGTTTCTTGTCTGCTCCCTCACTTTTCTCATCTGCAAAATGAGAAAAATATATTGCTTATCTTATTTATAAGCTTATTATGAAGATTACACAAATAAATGATTAGTAGTGTGTTCGTATGTTCTATATTTGCCTAGTATTATTATTGTTTATGCATACATATAAGTCTACCAGAAAAGCAGATTTTTAAGATGGATGAAATATATGCCTATAGCATTCTTACTTTTTGTGTCATGAGTAGGGTGAACAACCATCCTGATTTTCCTAGGACTGATGGGATTTCTGGAAGGTGGGACTTTTAAGTCTTAAAACTGACACAATCTCAAACTGGATCAAATTGGTCACTCTAACTGGAATTCCAGCATGTGGGACTTTCAGTGCTAAAACAGAGGCTGTCCTAGGAAAACAGGAAAGAGCTGGTCACTCTATTCACAACACACCAACTAGAGAAGTTCTCTGAAATAAATCTGAATTTGAAGTAGCATGCATCCTGACTCTCTTTCTCGAGTCTGGTGAAAATTTAACCTACTGATACCAACTCTACAATTTATATAATTTTCTTTACTTTGAAACATTCATTATCATAGATGAGAAATGCTTTATACATACCTTTGCTATTATTGGTTTCCCAGGTGGCTCAGTGGTAAAGAATCCAACATGCCAGTTCAAGGAGACACAGCTGATGTGGGTTCAATCCCTGGGTTGGGAAGATGCCCTGGAGAAGGCAATGGCAACCCATTATAGTACGCTTGCCTGGGATAATCCTATGTACAGAGGAGCCTGGCAGGCTACAGTCCATGGGTTGCAAAGAATCAGACATAACTGAGCACACACAAAAGCATTGCCATTACTAGCTTGCACATTGCCACCCTGAAGAAGTAGATGTTGTCATCCTTTTGTATTAAGGAAATGTAGGGTGTAGCAAAAGGCAAATGGTGACACAGTCATTGAGTCCTTTGGGGAACTTTATATCAAATCTAATTGACTAAGAGGTGATCACATTGGTGGTTCCACACACTGAGACCATCGAAGTACTGACTTGATTTTCTAGGGAAAATTTGGTTCCCTTATTGTGAATATAGGTTCATTTAGAGGAGAAGAGACAACAGTACAACTTACTTATCCATAAGACTGAGTTTGCTGGCCCACTGTACATTGTTTAAGCTGTATCTCAAATTGGAATTTAAATTTACCAACTAGTAAGTTGATGTGGTGAACTTTGACTTAGAGCTTAGAGGACAAAAATCGAGGTTATTTTTTTCTTGATAAAATTTGCTTCAGATTTTACTCATTTCCCTCCTTCCTCTTGAGTATGAAGAAAATTCCTGTTATATCCTAGGTCAAGCCTAAGGTCATTCCTCCAAATATGACTCAGTGTCTCCAGCAGTTACTTCAGTGCCAAGCACGTGCATCTAATGTTCAGGAAGGTAGTGGACTGGGGCAGTGTGGTGAACCAGGATTGAGAGTCCTCTGGAGTCACTACTCACCTTTGATTCTTGAACTTTTTGTTGATCTTTCTGTTGCAATAACTTGATATTCTCCAGGATTTCTTGGCACTATTTCTAGAAGTACCTGGAAGAAATCTTCATTGTAAGTGAAATCATATGGGAGCAATAGCCCCTCTGGCAGCAGTAATGAGTACTGTATAATCAACAGCAAGTGCAAAGCCAGTGTCAGTGCGGGGCTGTGACGGTTTCTACTGTCGATTCCATTGAACTGACTAGCAATAGAGGTGTCCTCTACCCCTTGAATTTCCCAAGCTTCATGCTGGACCTGAAAGAATACTATTTGAACCACGATTTGCCAAGGATATGAGTATTATAGGTAGGGAAGCAGTTCCTTCCTATCCAGGGGAGGAATTATCTGGCTTCACAAACCAGATTGCATTTTCATTGCTGAAAGCTATAGCTTTCTTGTCAAACAGATATTTCGACTATCTTTGCCAGAAAATCAACCTGATAAATGTTGCATACTTTTTCAGTGTTTCTTTCTGGCACCATAATGTTGTGACTTTAGCTTGTGCAATGTTTATGGGAGGTGAACTACAGGTCTGGGAACTAGCTCTTTTGGGTCAGCAATCAGAAGACTGTTAGTAACAAGGAAAAGAGGATATGGGTCCTCATAAACTTTCCTTCTCCATTTTTGATGGCAAGAAAAAGCTCTTACTATAGTAATGGAATCTTAAACTATATATATGTGTGTGTGTGTCTTATAAATCAAGATTTATAAAGATTCCTATATGGCTAGAGACATGTTTTTCTTATATTTGGGGGCTTAGGGCATTTCTGTAAAGTTTCCTGTTTCAGAAAAGTTGAAGTGAGATGAATACCTCTGCTTTTAGCACTCTGATAATTTTGTAAAATTATTGAGAAGAAATAACCTAGAGGGTTACATGTATTGTCTTTGAGAATATTATTTATTTTTAATTTCATTGCAAATGTTTATCAAGTAGATTTAAATGTCCTATTAGCATTGTTTTCTATTGGACCTCAGTTTTCTTATGTTTTACGTGCTATTAATGCTATCATTGTTATCATTACACTGTCTAAAAAGTGGAGTGGGGCATGAAGAAAGAGCTATCTTCAAAGAATTTATAATCTAGTTGATAAGACAGGGCTTAAACTTTTAAGTTTTCCCATAATATATGGTGGTGACATTTAAGCTAAATTTTCTGGTTCTAAGCGAATGGTTAATATTGGACTGAGAAAGTCCCCATTTTGGCCTAGTGTGTGGACCAGAGAACAGAGATTGGGAGCAGGAGATGACTATTCAGGAAGCAAGTATGGATATTCACAGCCAGAGTAAGCATTTGCAAGACCTCAAATTTAGGGAGCAGTCCATGGGAAAACTGATAGAAAAAAACAAACAGCCCAGTTGGGGAGAAAAAACAGATTTACTGGAAAATTTAAGTTGGACTGATGGTTGTTATTGTTTTCTCCCTTTTGGTGTTGTCTTCCTCCCTTCATAGATCTCGAGATGCCCTCCTGATCTTTGTCTTGTCTGGCTACTGAGAACCAGTATATTGGAGTGACTGTAAAAGGTTCTGTAGAGGGAATGGAACTCTAAGCTGACTTTGATAGATTGGAAGAATTTAAGAGGATGAATAAACAGGAAACCATAAAGAATATTAGTTATCTTTGTACTGAATCTAAAGATAAATTATTTTTTTAAAATATTAATGTGTTTAAAAACAGATTTGATGAACACATACGGGCTCTTCTGTCTACTTGGATTCTAACTACATGGGAGTGGTGGTATTTGAGCTTACCTTCTAGGAATGTCACTTTAAGAAAACTCAACCAGTTGGACATTACTTGGAAGCATGATACACCATTGATACACCAGTATCAACTGAATGATACACCAGTAAGAATGATATTACTCTTATTCTGATATCATTCTAGAAACTGGGAGTCTTACATGGGCACAGCAATGTGCTAGGTACTTTAAGGGAATACAGAAGTGAATATGCATGGTTTGTGCTTTCAAAATAATGAAAGAATAAGACACTTGCATAAAAAACTCAAATAAAATAGACTATGTATGTAGAATCAATGGCATGCAAGCATACAACTTGGGGGTTTAGGAGGGATAGTAATTCCGAAGGCAACACAACTGATGATAATGGTTTTGAGAGGAATTTTTTTTCAGGATGAGTGCTGTTACTTCTTAAAAATTATTTATTTGTTGACTGTGCTGAGTCTTTGTTGCTATGTGGGCTTTTCTCTAGTTGTGGCAAGTGGGGGTTGTTCTTTGTTGCAGTGGATCGGCTTCTCATGGCAGTGGCTTCTCTTGTATACCGAGCACAGGCTCTAGGGTGTGCAAGCTTCCGTAGTTGCAATATATGGGTTCAATTGGCTCCTGGGCTCTAGAGCACAGGCTTAATAGTTAGGGCAAATGGGTTTAGTTGCTTCATAGCATGTGGGATATTCTCAGACCAGGGATTGAACCCATGTCTTCTGCATTGGCCGGCAGATTCTTTACCACTGAGCCACCTGGGAAACCCTGTTACTTTTTCAAAAGAAATGGCAAAACCACTACAATATTGTAGAGTAATTAGCCTCTAATTAAAATAAATTAATTAAGAAAAAGAAACTTCTTGACAACTCATCATTAGTGGAAGCTGAGATCCCATGTGTCCTGAATGAATTGCCCTAGTCAGGACAATGGAGAAGGCGATGGCACCCCACTCCAGTACTCTTGCCTGGAAAATCCCATGGACGGATGAGCCTGGTAGGCTGCAGTCCATGGGGTCGCTAAGAGTCGGACACGACTGAGTGACTTCACTTTCACTTTTCACTTTGATGCATTGGAGAAGGAAATGGCAACCCACTCCAGTGTTCTTGCCTGGAGAATCCCAGGGACAGGGGAGCCTTGTGGGCTGCTGTCTATGGGGTCGCACAGAGTCGGACACGACTGAAGTGACTTCGCAGCAGTAGCAGCAGCAGTCAGGACAAAGCAAGATTATTATTTTTTTTTTTTTGATTGTAAGAGGGACAGAGGAAGAGAAGGAAGGAGGGAGGGAGAACCTGACATGGAGCCAGGAGGCAATGCAAGCCTGTATGCTTCTCAGTATAATTGCTAAGAATTCCTAAGCAATTCCTAAGAATTGCTAAATCTTCAGTAATGCCTAAAAAGATTATTAAATGATGAATATAAATACATTTCCCTAGACTGAATTGTATGTTCTGGCTCTAATGAGGCAGAATGGAGCTATTTTGCCTATAGTGAAACTGGAAGAAATAAGTGACAGGAATTCATGGTTACCACGAGGTTAGCTTCTCCAAGGAGAAAGAGACCCCCGATAACACCTGCGTGATGTTAAGAAAGCTCTTGGGAGAGATGTGGTTTGAACTGGGACTTAGACTTCAGCAGGAGGCTATGGGGAACAGTAGGGGATATTCCAGGAGGAAGAATGAGCGTGGGCCAAGGCACCGAGGATGGAAGAGGCAGGGTCCGTCACCATCATCAGCGGCCGTGCCAACTGTGTTATACAAGTCAGTCCAAGGGAAAAGCAGAGACTGGCCAGACTTGACGTGGGCTGGTTAGGACGAAACCCAAGACTGTAGTTCCTCTTCAGTCCACCTGTTACTGAGTCCAAGCTCATACTGCTTGCCATATGTGTGTGTGCTTAGTCGCACAGTTGTGTCCGACTGTTTGCAACCCTTTGGACTGTAGCCCACCAGGCTTCTCTGTCCATGGGATTTTCCAGGCAAGAATATTGGAGTGGGTTGCTACTTCCTTCTCCAGAGAATCTTCTCAGTCTGAGGATCGAACCTGTATCTCCTGTGTCTCTTGCATTGTGGGCCAATACTTTACCCACTGAGCCATCTGGGAAGTCTTCTTGTCACATGACAGGCCAATAAATCAAAAGATGAATTGTTGGGGGAAGTAACAGTGACTTTATTTGGAAAGCCAGCACACCGAGGAGGTGGTGGACCTATGTTCCAAAGAGCCATCTAGCGTAGGTTTGGATACTAGTTTCTTCTAGGTAGCAAAGAGGGGGAGGGAAGGAGGTAGAGTAAAAATGGTTAAGTTGTTCCAGATCTTGCCTGGCTTTGGCCAGACTCTGGAGGGCATGTGTTAATTTCCTTTTTCCTATAGCCATTCACAGGTGGGCCTGGTCAGGATGTTTCCTCTGAGCTAAACAAAGGTATTTCAGTGTAAGCTCAGGCATGGGAGGTGGGGCTCCTGGAGAAGAGCCATTATCTATACTTGAAGCTGTAGGCAGCGTTCTTTTAGTGAGTGCTGCTGCTGCTGCTAAGTCGCTTCAGTCGTGCCCGACTCTGTGCGACCCCAGAGACGGCAGCCCACCAGGCTCCCCTGTCCCTGGGATTCTCCATGCAAGAACACTGGAGTGGGTTGCCATTTCCTTCTCCAATGCATGAAAGTGAAAAGTGAAAGTGAAGTCGCTCAGTCGAGTCCGACTCTTAGCGACTACCTGGTAGCAAAAAGCAATTGAATGCAAAGGTTAAAGTAAAAGAAAAAAAAAATAATGGAATCAAATTTGGTCTTCTCTTTTACACTCCTAATGTGTGGGTGGTTCTTGTTGTTCTATTACCTTTGGAACTTGGATCTTTGTGGTTTCTTCTTGTTAGGCCCTCTCCTAAAGGATTGCTTTCTGCCTCCTGAAAACAATAGTGGGAGCAGGCTGGGTTTCGGGAATGGGGTGCCCATCAGGCAGTGCCCCATCTTCTGCTTATGATTAAGTTGTCGTTTGACACATTTTTGCTTGGATATGGCTTTCTGGAGAACCTTGGGAGATGTCAAAACCCATAACTGATCCCTGGGACCAAAGCATTCACGGACAATTAAATGAAAGCAGACACGTCACTGGGGCCTGCCCCTGAAATATGGCAGCCCGCATCTTTGAAAGTTACAAACCCCACTGTCCATCATCCCCCATAGACTCTCCATTGCTCCTGCTTGTCAACTCACATGCAACCTGAATCACTTGACACTGGGGAAAAGGTGAAGTAAAAGTGCAATAAAACCCTCTGTTGACTGGCAGTGCCCTTGAACGTGATATTCCCTTTCAAAGAACAGTGTTTGAAACATCCTAGAATTTCTGACAAACATGTAATTAATGCCCATCAAATGCTTTTGATTAAAAAGAGCATGAATCTAAAGCCACACGGAAAGCGAATTTCTCTTTTTTTTTTTTTAAGGCGAGGACGTTGCTTGCACCTTGGAGGGTTATTTAGTAAACCCTAGAACTATAGTTCTGGGAGTTGGAAAGTTGTCCAATGTTAGGTTGCAATCTATGTTTGATTTGCAAACATAGTTGCTCCTTCACCAAGTGGCCACTCAACTGAAGTCAAAAATTATCTGATTACAGGAAACTAACTTGATCATTCTGGTTACTGTCAATATTTTGTAAGCTTGTTCCAACCAAACATCCTCGGAAAATTTCCGTTTTCATCTTATTGTGTGTATACAACTTGGGTAATATTCCCTTTGTTTTGGAAAGAGCTGCAATTTGAGAAGATGCCTTTTGAGGCCTTTCAAAATGGTTTGCAGGTTTTTGTTTTTTTTTTCATTGTAGGAAAGAGTTGCAGGCCAACACAATATGGCCCAAGTCTAATATAATAAATTAGGGATGCACACCTAGAGAAGGAAATGACAACCCACTTCAGTATCCTCGGCTGGGAAATCCCATGGACAGAGGAGCCTGGCAAGCTCTAGTCCATGGGGTCACAAAAGAGTCGGACACGATTTAGTAACTAAACAACAACAACAACTCTGTTTGGGGGGTAAGATATGGGAAAGTTCCTTCATGCTAATTTCCTGCCCATTTATAATCACTAGGTCTTAAAATTCCCCATGTATCTCTGTCAGGTAGATAAAAGGGCCCCATGACGTCTACTCAGACATTTCCCACACCTGGTTTTTGATAGTTCTAGAGTAGGAAGAAAAGAAGATCTAAGGAAACAAAACAAGCAAAAACACTTCCAGTTTGCAACATCAAATTTCATTACAGTTGGATCATAAGTAACTCCAATTAGCCAAGTCTTTTCACAGTTAAAGTTACTTTGTGAAAAGCAGTTGTGTGTCCCATTCTCCAGGAGCAGATGGCAGTTATATGGAATCATTGCCCTGTCCTTAACTTCAGAGATTTATAAGAAGAGTGAGGTCATGTTTACCAAGCCTTCTGCCTTCCTCACCAAATCAATTCCTTGTCAGTTTCCAGCCAGATCTCTGGAAGGGGTTAAGTAGGAGTCCAGGGGGACCACTTGACATCTGCTCCACTTACGACTTTTTGATCTTGTTGTTTTTGGTGTTTGAAGGGCAGGTCTACATTGAATGTGTGTGTGTGTGTGTGTGTGTGTGTGTGTGTATGTATGTGGGTGTGAGCATGCAATTAGGGTGGAGGGAGAGACTCTGTACACTTTGGTGTGGGAGCGAGAAGGAAAACAACCCCACGATGACAGATCAAAAGGAGTCAAAATAACTTTTTTTTTTTTAAGTTGAGTGGAATTACATGCTATAAAACAATGACAATGGGAAGGAAAACACTGGGGGATTCATTCTGAAACCCTTTGTGAATAGGAATGTAAACTCTGGGTATTTTACTATGATTAACCAACACTTTAACGTGAGTGTCAATGAAAATCAAATTACATACTTCTCTCTGAGCTACAGCCCAGTTAACTAAGCCTCCAGGCATAGAGTTTATTCTTTTGCAAAAATAAAATGAAATTGTGCAAAGAAGAATATGGGCGAAGCTTGGGCAGAGGTGGTAGTGGTGGTTTAGTTGCTAAGTCACATCTGTCTTTTGTGACCCAATGGATTGTAGCCTGCCAGGCTCCTCTGTCCACAGGATTTCCCTGGTGGGAATACTGGTGTTCCCTGCAAGAATACTGGTGTGAGTTGCCATTTCCTTCTCCAGGGGATCTTCCCAACCTAGGGATCGAACCCAGATCTCCTGCATTGCAAGTGGATACTTTATCAGCTGAGCTAGTAGGGAAGCCCCTAGGGCAGAGGTGACAGATGCCTGAAAGCACAAAGACAGGATGCAAATGGCAAGGCCACTAGCATTATTATCTCTTGGGCAGAGGTGACAGATACTAATGCTAGTGGCCTTGCCATTTGTATCCTGTCTTTGTGCTTTCAGGCTGCTGATACAGAAATACCATAGACTAGGTAGCTTATAAAGAACGGAGAAGTATTTCTGAGTCCTGGAGAGGAAGTCTGAAGTCAAGGTGCTTGCAGATGCAGTGTTTGGTGAGGCTGCACTTTCTGCATTAGACGGCTGTGAGCTCTCTGGGACTTCTTTTTTAAGGGCACTAATCCCATTCACGAGGGCTCCATCTTTATGACATGTTGTCACCTCCCAAAGGCCCACCTCTAAACACATCACACTGGGGGCTAGATTTTAGCATATGAATCTGGAGGAGTTGGACACGTATTTAGTTGATGGCACATCCCAAACTCTGGTCCTCATCTTTGGTGGGATTGAGAAGAGAAATGAGGGAAAGGTAGTTGGGATGGGCAAAAGAAAATTGCCTGAAGCATCCCAAAGCCTAAAGTGTTTTCTGAAGTATCAATACCTGGAAGAGCAGTGCAAAGAGAGGGTGAAAGACAGTCATTGCTGTGATAACAGTGGGATTTGGGATCTCAGGACAGGAGCCACAGCCATCACTGCCTCGCCTGATACTGCCATTGGTTGACTGGACAGCCTCTCTTTAGATCCCGAAAGGATTAGAAGGTGAAGGCCTGAGTGTGATGGAGATGGTCTGGTTCACAAGTTCTTAGCATTAGCAAGTCTCCCTGTCTTGATCACTCTCAAACTGAGTCCTTGATTATGTTTTGTTCTGACTGTTCTGGGGTTAAGGTGTTTTCTTGGTCTACTATGAGCATCCTATTCATTTATTCTCAGATATGAACAGAATTGGTTTATCTGAATCTTCCTAACCTAACTGAGGCTGAGAAACCACAGTTAGCTGTGGGGAGCAGGGAGAGTCAAGTCCAGGGTTTGGTATCAGGAAAGCTTGGACAGTGGAAAGAAGGCGAGGGTAACCACACAAGGGGGCATATCATGTGAGGACCCGAAGTCCAGCTTTTGCTGCGACCCAGATGGCCAAAGGGAATGTGATAGCTTCAGCTGCACCCTAGGGCTTCACGTTCATGGAATGTCTGCAGTAGGTAATTACCAATCATGCGCTGGTTTACAGATCGTGAAGTTGTCTCATCCTCTCACACACCTAGAAAGTGGTCAAGGTGAGATTTGAACCCAAGTGTCACTAAGCCAGGGAATCAATATCCTAAATCCTGTGTTCTGGTCCTAAGGGACTTGGTGGCTGGGAAGTTTTTCCAGCCTGTGTGTTAGAGGTCAGATCCTCCAGAGGAGGCAGCCTTGTGCCTTAATGACACTCCCACCTACACCTTGAATTGAAACGGTCTTGTTTTCCAGTGAATTTTTTTTTTTCATGGTGGAGAAGGTGTGTTACACGTGGCTGCTATTAGCTAGAACCTGCCCTGGCCAGGTCTTCATGATCTGGCTGCCCTGGACATCCATCTCGACACCCTGCCTTCTGAGTCCAGACATCTGGAGGGGGGTGTGGGGCCACAAAGGGGCTGTGCCCCTCCTCTGCCTTTCATGTCACCTGGCATCTGCTCAGCAAGGTCTACCGTGAGGGCTTAAAACTAATCTTCTGTAGTTTACGAGCCCAAATCCATTTGCAATGAGGAAGACCCCAGCTGACCAGCAGCTTAAACAAATGTCCTCCTCTATAGCATTCCTATGGCGAGACTTGAGTTCCACATGCATGATATAAGCGAGAGCTCAGGCAGGCCTTTCTCCCACACGTGG
The DNA here is from genome assembly GCF_029378745.1 of Bos indicus. Taxonomy (NCBI): domain Eukaryota; kingdom Metazoa; phylum Chordata; class Mammalia; order Artiodactyla; family Bovidae; genus Bos; species Bos indicus. The sequence continues at coordinate 43,341,259 of NC_091767.1, read as the reverse complement.
CTCAGAAATCATTTAGAAAACACACAGAAAAGACAGCCCTGGGAAGGCAACTGTTCCTTCTGCTCTGGGCCAGGCCTGAGCTTGCAGGCCACTCCTCGTGGGCTCCTCTGATCTCAAGGTGTGATTAAAAACAGGTGTCTACCCAGTGCCTATAAAATATATACTGGCAATTGGGGAGATCTTTGGAGAATCTTTTAACTGGTAGATATATGGAGATAATTCCCAGCTCTGAGTCTACCTAGATCCAGGCCTCCAGACCTATCTCTTTAAAAAAAAAAAAAAATTCCAGAAAACTTTCAGGGAAACTGGGAGCATATGGTTCCATCATCCTGTTCCGTAGAAAGAAATGTGAAAAGCATTAGAGAAACTCTGTCAAAATGTCAGAGTGGGCATGGCCCTGCTGGAAAAGCCTCTCTTGTCCCTTTCCTTGTTCCCCCCACCTTCCCCGTCAGGGTGACCCAAGCGACCTTGGGCTGTAGGGCAAAGTGGTGACTGCAATTCAGATGCCAGATTTACCCAATTTTTATTTAGTAAATAAATTGAATGTACTGCTGCTCATGTTTGGGATAAATACCTGATTAAAGTCTCTTAAAATATGACTGCTACTGACCATAAATGAAAGGAATTTCAGCTGGGCAGTGTCTGTCCAGAGCAAGAGGATTGGATTTCCTCTTTATTTGTTGTCAGCAAGGGCTCCTGATCTTTCGTACCTTGCAAGCTCATTAAGCAGATGCTCGAACGTGGGGATACTGAGAATGCAGCTGTATTTCATTTGTAGATAATTGATGCAATAAATGTAATAACCAAACGAGATATGTTGACTCATGAGCTAATTTGGGTGTAGATGTTACAGCACTTGTGCAGCTGGAAATGTTTCCATCATACAAATCTGTTTCAGATAAATGTGCTCCATTTCTGTCCTCACTAAGAAGAGAACAGAAAAAAAAAATAGTCAAGTCATTCTGTATATCTAAAAATACAGAAGTTCGTAAGTTATGGTTGGTCTAACCACTGTTTGAAAAAATATTAATACTAGCAATTTATTACACAAACAGGTGACATTAACCCCTTATACATTGTGGGGCGTAAATTAAGGTGCTTGGACCTGACTTCCTAGGCACTTTGTTCTGAATACCTGAAAAACCTTGGTTGGAAAGCTGTGGATACAGTGTTTTTCTTCTGCTTCCTTTTACAGCAGGCAGAATTTCTTTTTTCATGGTCCGTCTATTTCCTCACCTTTTATCTTCTCTGATATTTAGAGGCACAGTTCTGGGACTTTAAAACAGTGGCTCTTGGGATGGACAGTCTTCTGTTAAGGCTGTCCATCCCAAGTTTCTTTGTAGTATACAGAAACTCACGTGAGGAAGAAGCCATTATATTAGTCCAACTAATAGCCTAGATCAGGGATTGGTATACTATTAATATATGTACTGTCTGTTTTTGTATAGCTCAGAATTAAGAAAGTTTTATAGTTTTAAATGGTTGCAAAGAATCAAAGAAAGAATAATTTTTGGGGGTGACATGAAAATTGTGTGAATTTCAAATGTCAGTGTCTGTAAAGTCTTAGAACATAGCTACTCATTCATTTATTGTTTTCTGCAGCTGCTTTGGTGGTCGCTTGCAACATTTACCATCTAACCCCTTTACAGAAAAAGTTGGTCAGCCTCTGGCTTAGACTAAAACATCACTAATTCATGCAAGTGAGGAAAAGCTAGACTTGGTTGCTGCTGCTGCTGCTGCTGCTGCTGCTAAGTCACTTCAGTCGTATACGACTTTGTGCGACCCCATAGATGGCAGCCTACCAGGCTCCCACATCCCTGGGATTCTCCAGGCAAGAACACTGGAGTGGGTTGCCATTTCCTTCCCCAATACATGAAAGTGAAAAGTGAAAGTGAAGTCTCTCAGTCGTGTCCCACTCTTAGCGACCCCATGGACTGCAGCCTACCAGGCTCCTCTGTCCTTGGGATTTTCCAGGCAAGAGTCCTGGAGAGGGTTGCCATTGCCTTCTCTGAGACTTGATTGCAGTGTACCTTAAACTGAAATGATCTCCAGTTAAGTACACAAAGGGAAAATAGATTCATTACCAATGTCAGCAGAAGTTCTTCTTGAAGAAGGCATTGTTATTAGCATATATCAGCAGTAGCCTAGTCTTTGTTCCTTATGCTGATATCTCAGTGGGTCATACCCTTTACATGCAAACACTATTTTAAATCTGTTTGAAAAATTTGGTTAACTTAAATTTTATAATTTTATTTTTGTGTTCAAACTATTCAACAAATTGTTTTCTCAGTGGTAGTTTAGTCACTAAATCATGTCTGACTTGTGACCCCACAGACTGTAGCCTGCCAGGCTCCTCTGTCCGTTGGATTTCCTAAGCAAGAATACTGGAGTGGGTTGCCATTTTCTTTTTCAGGGGATCTTCACCTAGGGACTGAACCCAGGTCTCCTGCATTGCAGGTGGTTTCTTTACCGATTGAGCCACCAGGAAGCCTCAGTAGATTTAAATGTCAGCTTCATGGAAGTATAATTTTCATATATTATATAACTTTATAGTTCTTGAGTTTTGACACAAATGATTATTTTGCCACCACCACAATCAAGATACAGAACTGTTGCATAACCTGAAAAGGTCCCATCATGCCCCTCAGTGGTCAGTCCCCTTCCCTGGTCTCTTGACTCTGGCTGATGTGTTTTCTATTCCTGCAGTTTTACATTTTTAAGAATGTCACAGAAATGAAATTGTACAGGATGTAATAGATATTTTAAAGTACATTTCAGTTCCTGCAACTGAAATTTACATGCCAGTGCACTCTTAATTTTCCTTGGTTACCTGGGCAAGGAATTAAGTTTGTTATACTGTTATCCATATCTATACACTAAACTTGTGGGATTGTGTTTCTGAAGCTAGTATAAAATGCTTTTGCTAAGAAAGGAAGAAAATATTGGTGTCAATTATACTGAATCTTCCTGGATGGATTTTTTTTTTTGTTATATAAATTTAGATTTTTAATAGCCTCCAAAGAGCAACAGTTAGAACTGTACATGGAACAACAGACTGATTTCAAATAGGAAAAGGAGTACGTCAAGGCTGTATATTGTCACCCTGCTTATTTAACTTATATGCAGAATGCATCATGAGAAACTCTGGGCTGGAAGAAGCACAAGCTGGAATCAAGATTGCCGGGAGAAATATCAATAACCTCAGATACGCAGATGGCACCACCCTTACGACAGAAAGTGAGGAGGAACTAAAAAGCCTGTTGATGTAAGTGAAAGAGGAGAGTGAGAAAGTTGGCTTAATGCTCAACATTCAGAAAATGAAGATCATGGCATCTGGTCCCATCACTGCATGGGAAATAGATGGGGAAACAGTGAAAACAGTGGCAGACTTTGTTCTTTTGGGCTCCAAAATCACTGCAGATGATGATTGCAGCCATGAAATTAAAAGACGCTTACTCCTTGGAAGGAAAGTTATGACCAACCTAGATAGCATATTCAAAAGCAGAGATATTACTTTGCCAACAAAGGTCCATCTAGTCAAGGCTATGGTTTTTCCAGTGGTCATGTATGAACGTGAGAGTTGGACTGTGAAGAAAGCTGAGTGCTGAAGAATTGATGCTTTTGATCTGTGGTGCTGGAGAAGACTCTTTCAAGTCCTTTGGACTGTAAGGAGATCCAACCAGTCCATCCTAAAGGAGACCAGTCCTGGGTGTTAATTGGAAGGACTGATGCTGAAGCTGAAACTCCAATACTTTGGCCACCTCATGTGAAGAGTTGACTCATTGGAAAAGACCCTGATGCTGGGAGGGATTGGGGGCAGGAAGAGAAGGGGACAACAGAGGATGAGATGGCTGGATGGCATCACTGACTTGACGCACATGAGTTTGGGTGAACTCTGGGAGTTGATGATGGACAAGGAGGCCTGGTATGTTGCGATTCATGGGGTCGCAAGGAGTTGGACACGACTGAGTGACTGAACTGAACTGAAATGGTTTCTAAGGTAGGTTTCTTTGTGAGTGAAAATTGAGAAGAAAATTTGCTTTTACGGTCATAATCTGTCAGCCTAAACCTTTCTCTTCACTTTATATCTTAAAAACAAAAATTATTTCAAATAGTATAGGATTATTCTCTAGGAATGGGGCATTGAAAGAAATTTTTTCACCGTATACATAAGCAAAAGAGGCAGAATACACATGTACACATGTGCTTGCACTAAGAAAAGAAAAAAATGTGGATTTTATATTTTTCTATATTGCACTGATTTTCTAGTAAGTTGAACTTGCTCTTTAAAGCAGCTCTTAATATGCTTTTTCTTTCTAGACAATCCCACAACAAAGGGAGATGTTCCTGTATGCTGACAATGTTGTGTTAGTCTGTGCAAATAAACTTTTAAAAGTGCATATTACAAGTGATTAATATTCAGGATCGTCAACCCTAATCTAGCTTCTCCTTTCCTCTTTTCTTCAGTTTTAGTGTCAAGTACGGTCACATACAGTTGCCCCTAGGAGGCCCTTTCCTAATTGTTTAGGATGGGGAAATCCGCAAGACTCCCTGTGGAGTCTGAGCATGAACTTGGGTAGTGCAGTGGCATTAAGTGCACCAAAGGTCTTGTGAGGTCTGGTTCTCTACCTTAATATTTTTATGCTTTTGCATATTTTCCCTCCAGATCACGGAAGAGTATAAAAAAATAAATTCAAGATACTGTAAGTATCTTTCTCAGTGGTAGGTTTTTATCCAAGAGGTCTAGAATTTTTGCCTTCTCTTTCTCTTCAGTCAGGTTTTGGATTAAAACTTAAAGTAGCAAGTTCAAAAATTGGTCTGAAGTTTTCATTTTATTTCAGACTGAACTCATATTACTCCTGTTGAAAATTGTACTGACAGGCCTATATGTATAATTTATGATATTTCCTATCAAGATGTTTAGCTGAATTAGAAACACTTGTGAACAAGTCCTTCTGCAGTTGGTTAAAGGCCTTTTTCTGCTGGGGAAGGGAGGAGTGTGGAACGCAGAAGCACCAAGAGAACCCAGAATACCTTTTATTTTAGCAACTGTTGATCGAGTAATTGACTATAAACTGTTTACAACCATGACTCTTGTTGCAATCACAGAGGAGGTGTTTATGGATAGACATTAAGCTCTTTTAAAATTTATTCACCAAGTGCTGTTTACAGAGCAAACATCCCAAAACATCTTGTTTTTTTCTGAAACATTACATAAAATAGGTAACAGGGTTGGTCAGACAACAGTGAGAGGGAAAGGGAGATGAACAGTGAAGCTTTGCCTATATTTTGGGGAAAACCGAATTTTTAGATAATAATTACATTTTCACATTTCAGATCATGGAAAAGGGAACCTTCAACATAAGATCCACTGGTAGCATTTAAAAACACCCAACCTTTAGATAGAGGCTGTTGGATTGGCCTGTTAAGATGCTTAAAGAAAAAAAAATATGTTGACCACATTGATTCCTATATAGGATTGATAAACCTTACCAACAAAGAGAAATAATATGCTTGTGAGGGAGAAAATATAATTGCAATTGCATTTTCAAAGGGTAAAATAAGATATGACTCCTTTAAATCAGACTTTTGCCAAGAAGATGCCAAGAGATTTTTTTTTTTTAAGTTCATGTGAATTGTTAAATAAAATATAAAATGCTTATATTTTTAAAACTTTTTATTTTATATTGGGGTATAGCTGATTAACAAACAATGTTGTGATAGTTTCAGGTTAACAGTTTCAGCCATATATATACATGTATCCATTCTCCCCCAAACTGCCCTCCCCGTCCAGGCTGCCACGTGACATTGGACACGGTTCCATGTGCTATACAGTAGGTCCTTGTTGATTATCCATTTTAAATATAGCAGTGAGAAGGTACACTTACTTTTAAAAGAATGCATCTTTGGAAGGTAAGATTGTAACCTAGTAAAAAATTTCGGGAACAAATGTCGTACAAAGGGAAATCACCAGTTAATATAAGTGCAGCTCCCCCATGGAAGTGCATAGCTGAGGAACATGTGTGCAACACAGCCAGTATTTCTTGAGGATACCTTCTGTGTCTGCACTTGGTTAATGCAGAAGAGACACTTTGCTTAATTCTGGTGAGTCTCAAATACTTGAAAGATGGTGAAAAGATTGCTGGCGAATTCAGGCATCATTACAAGCAAAGCATTTGAGAAGCTTTGGCAACTCTGGGTGTGAGGTGAAGGGAACTGAGACTCAGGAGTTACCAGAAGGAAATGAACAGAGCAGATAATTAGGAGAGATCTGGAGAAGGGAAAGCTGGCAAAACTAGTGCCTCAGCTGGGGCCAGCAGAAACGGGATTCCATGGAGAGGGTTTTGATGAAGAAAGAGGATGCCAAGCTTAATTTCACAAAAGGAGGTTTTATGAAGGTTCTGGAATATACAGGGAAAGTGCCCAAAGGTAGGAGGAAATAAATCATTGATGATTCTTAGGTTCATCTCAGTGGTATGTGGGGTTTGATGCTTAAAATATTAATCAGCTGGGATATTAACTGAAAGGCAATCGTTTTGACAGTGTCTTGCACTGCTTAGGAGCCCAAGGTTAGAGTTGCTGGAGGAAAAAAAGAAGATGGAGAAACATTATTTCCTGAAGATTCTACCAACTCCTGGACAATAAGCCATGTGTTTTTTGCATGCTTTCTCATCTTCATCTTTATGACACTTCACCATTTTTTTTTTTTTTTTAAATTTAGGTTAGGATATACAGGTTAGAAGGCTCAGGAAGGCTTTATCCCTACTTCACAGGTAAGGAGAGAGAGGATTAGATAGGTTTAGCAACTCATTCACAGGGTAGTATTGAAAGCGAGGTCTCCTAGACCTCTGAGATCCATGTGCTTTTCTCTGTACTCTATGGTTGGCTTAGCCTCAATTTGTCTTTATCTCTCAGTTGTGGTTTTAATGGCCTTTCTACATCCAGAGGTCTTTTAATAATTTCTCACTAGGTTTGACTTTCAATGCCTATTGACACTGCCTATTCAGATCAGATCAGATCAGTCGCTCAGTCGTGTCTGACTCTTTGCGACCCCATGAATTGCAGAACCCCAGGCCTCCCTGTCCATCACCAACTCCCGGAGTTCACTCAGACTCACGTCCATCAAGTCAGTGATGCCATCCAGCCATCTCATCCTCTGTCGTCCCCTTCTCCTCTTGCCCCCAATCCCTCCCAGCATCAGAGTCTTTTCCAATGAGTCAACTCTTCACATGAGGTGGCCAAAGTACTGGAGTTTCAGCTTTAGCATCATTCCTTCCAAAGAAATCCCAGGGCTGATCTCCTTCAGAATGGACTGGTTGGATCTCCTTGCAGTCCAAGGGACTCTCAAGAGTCTTCTCCAACACCACAGTTCAAAAGCATCAATTCTTTGGCGCTCAGCCTTCTTCACAGTCCAACTCTCACATCCATACATGACCACAGGAAAAACCATAGCCTTGACTAGATGAACCTTTGTTGGCAAAGTAATGTCTCTGCCTTTGAATATGCTATCTAGGTTGGTCATAACTTTCCTTCCAAGGAGTAAGCATCTTTTAATTTCATGGCTTCAGTCACCATCTGCAGTGATTTTGGAGCCCCCCAAAATAAATTCTGACACTGTTTCCACTGTTTCCCCATCTATTTCCCATGAAGTGATGGGACCAGATGCCATGATCTTCGTTTTCTGAATGTTGAGCTTTAAGCCAACTTTTTCACTCTCCACTTCCACTTTCATCAAGAGGCTTTTTAGTTCCTCTTCACTTTCTGCCATAAGGCTGGTATCATCTGCATATCTGAGGTGATTGATATTTCTCCCCGCAATCTTGATTCCAGCTTGTGTTTCTTCCAGTCCAGCGTTTCTCATGATGTACTATGCATATAAGTTAAATAAGCAGGGTGACAATATACAGCCTTGACGTACTCCTTTTCCTATTTGGAACCAGTCTGTTGTTCCATGTCCAGTTCTAACTGTTGCTTCCTGACTAGCATACAGATTTCTCAAGAGGCAGGTCAGGTGGTCTGGTATTCCCATCTCTTTCAGAATTTTCCACAGTTTATTGTGATCCACACAGCCAAAGGCTTTGGCATAGTCAATAAAGCAGAAATAGATGCTTTTCTGGAACTCTCTTGCTTTTTCCATGATCCAGCAGATGTTGGCAATTTGATCTCTGGTTCCTCTGCCTTTTCTAAATCCAGCTTGAACATCAGGAAGTTCATGGTTCACATATTGCTGAAGCCTGACTTGGAGAATTTTGAGCATTACTTTACTAGTGTGTGAGATGAGTGCAATTGTGCGGTAGTTTGAGCATTCTTTGGCATTGCCTTTCTTTGGGATTGGACTGAAAACCGACCTTTTCCAGTCCTGTGGCCACTGCTGAGTTTTCCAAATTTGCTGGCATATTGAGTGCAGCACTTTCACAGCATCATCTTTCAGGATTTGGAATAGCTCAACTGGAATTCCATCACCTCCACTAGCTTTGTTCGTAGTGATGCTTTCTAAGGCCCACTTAACTTCACATTCCAAGATGTCTAGCTCTAGGTCAGTGATCACACCATCATGATTATCTGGGTCGTGAAGATCTTTTTTGTACAGTTCTTCTGTGTATTCTTGCCATCTCTTCTGAATATCTTCTGCTTCTGTTAGGTCCATACCATTTCTGTCCTTTATCGAGCCCATCTTTGCATGAAATGTTCCTTTGGTATCTCTGATTTTTTTGAAGAGATCCTTAGTCTTTCCCATTCTGTTGTTTTCCTCTATTTCTTTGGATTGATCGCTGAAGAAGGCTTTCTTATCTCTTCTTGCTATTCTTTGGAACTCTGCATTCAGATGTTTATATCTTTCCTTTTCTCCTTTGCTTTTCTCTTCTCTTCTTTTCACAGCTATTTGTAAGGCCTCCCCAGACAGCCATTTTGCTTTTTTGCATTTCTTTTCCATGGGGATGGTCTTGATCCCTGTCTCCTGTACAGTGTCACGAACCTCATTCCATAGTTCATCAGGCACTCTATCTATCAGATCTAGGCCCTTAAATCTATTTCTCACTTGCACTGTATAATCATAAGGGATTTGATTTAGGTCATACCTGAATGGTCCAGTGGTTTTCCCTACTTTCTTCAATTTAAGTCTGAATTTGGCAATAAGGAGTTCATTGTCTGAGCCACAGTCAGCTCCTGGTCTTGTTTTTGCTGCCTGTATAGAGCTTCTCCATCTTTGGCTGCAAAGAATATAATCAATCTGATTTCAGTGTTGACCATCTGGTGATGTCCATGTATAGAGTCTTCTCTTGTGTTGTTGGAAGAGGGTGTTTGTTATGACCAGTGCATTTTCTTGGCAAAACTCTATTAGTCTTTGCCCTGCTTCATTGCGTATTCCAAGGCCAAATTTGCCTGTTACTCCAGGTGTTTCTTGACTTCCTACTTTTGCATTCCAGTCCCCTATAATGAAAAGGACATCTTTTTTTGGGATGTTAGTTCTAAAAGGTGTTGTAGGTCTTCATAGAACCATTCAACTTCAGCTTCTTCAGCGTTACTGGTTGGGGCATAGACTAGGATTACTGTGATATTGAATGGTTTGCCTGGGAAACGAACAGAGATCATTCTGTCGTTTTTGAGATTGCATCCAAGTACTGCATTTCGGACTCTCTTGTTGACCATGATGGCCACTCCATTTCTTCTGAGGGATTCCTGCCCACAGTAGTAGATACAATGGTCATCTGAGTTAAATTCACCCATTCTAGTCCATTTTAGTTTGCTGATTCCTAGAATGTCGACATTCACTCTTGCCATCTCTTGTTTGACCACTACCAATTTGCCTTGATTCATGGACCTGACATTCCAGGTTCCTATGCAATATTGCTCTTTACAGCATCGGACCTTGCTTCTATCAGCAGTCACATCCACAGCTGGGTATCCTTTTTGCTTTGGCTCCATCCCTTCATTCTTTCTGGAGTTATTTCTCCACTGATCTCCAGTAGCATATTGGGCGCCTACTGACCTGGGGAGTTTCTCTTTCAGTATCCTATCATTTTGCCTTTTCATACTGTTCATGGGGTTCTCAAGGCAAGAATACTGAAGTGGTTTGCCATTCCCTTCTCCAGTGGACCACATTCTGTCAGATCTCTCCACCATGACCCGCCCGTCTTGGGTTGCCCCAAGGGCATGGCTTAGTTTCATTGAGTTCGACAAGGCTGTGGTCCTAGTGTGATTAGATTGACTAGTTTTCTGAGTATGGTTTCAGTGTGTTTGCCCTCTGATGCCCTCTTACAACACCTACCGTCTTACTTGCATTTCTTTTACCTTGGGTGTGGGGTATCTCTTCACGGCTGCTCCAGCAAAGAGCAGCCATTGCTCCTTACCTTGGATGAGGGGTGTCTCCTCACTGCCGCCCTTCCTGACCTTCAACATGGGATAGCTCCTCTAGGCCCTCCTGCGCCCACGCAGCCACGGCTCCTTGGACATGGGGTTGGTCCTCCCGGCCACCGCCCCTGGCCTCCGGCGTGGGGTATCTCCTCCCGCCCGCCGTCCTTGGCCTCAGGCCTAGGGCCGTGGGGTAGTTCCTCCAGCCGGCCGCCCCTGGCCTCAGGCTTGGGGCGTGGGGTATCTCCTCCCGGCTGCTGCCCCTGACCTCGGACATTGCCTATTACTTACAGCTAAGTCCGAGAAAATATGCTTCAAGAACCCAGTCACATCAAGTCAGTAGCTAATTATACTATCTTTAGACACTGTGGGTACTCTATTTCTCAAGTGACTGAGCAAAACTTTGTTTTGGGTGACTTTTTCACTATCATAGGAAAGTCATTTATTGTGCATGCAATGCTCATGAAAAATTAGGTATGGAAAACCAAAGTGTCTTCTGAGGGGCCTGGGAGCCTCTCCCTAGATGAGGACACAGGTCATGTGCATAGTAGGAGACATATTTTCATCCCATATTGTATTTCTCCCTTCCCTGATCTACAAAGGTAGTTAGGCCTTCATGGATCCCCTTTATAGGTTTTGAAGCATAGACTGACTTCAAGACACATCTGTTCCTGACTTTTCTTAGTCCAGGCTTATTGGAGTGGATGGGGAAGATTTTATATATTATGACATTGAAGAAAACAGTAGGGGACAGGGATTTCTGAGATCCCTGTCTCACCCAAAAAATCAGAGGTGAGTGAATAAACAGTGGGGCTCATCTCTAGGTCTGTGGCAATGGAAATGTCAGAGGGAAATATCTGCATGGCACCCTTAGTGAGGCTGGCTCTGTGTCCTAGAACTCCTATCTCCAAGAATCCCTGTAGCCCACATGTAACTTGTATTCAGAGCGTCCAACTTCAATGGAATAGACTGGGCTCAGACAAAAGGGTGCTGGTGAGAACAGTGATGGGCTGGATGATTTATGATAACATGCAAATGTCTTGTCTTTGGCCTAGCAGTGTCCTTCATTTCACGTAATGGCTGATGTCCATAGGGATAAAGCCAAAAAGTCAAAGTCAATCTGACTTCAAGAAAAGGGAGTTACCATGTTATGCATCAAGATTCTAGGTTGAAATTTACATCTACTGTATATGTAAATAAATCACTGTTAGATTCATGATTATGGTTGTACGTCCAACGGGAAGAACGCAGATAGTAAATGATGAAGAAATTTTACAGTGGGAGAAATCAGGTATTTCAAAAGCTTCATTACAGATATTTGTGGCAGAAACTGCTAGTTGTCTTTTCAGTCTTTTGTTCTAGTCAACTCTAGCTAAAAAATTAGTCCCTTACAGCTTAAATGATAAAGTTGCATATTTCTGGCTATTATATGAGCAAGGTGGAGTTCCCAGGGATCCGTTTTTGGTTTTGTTCTTTTTTTTGAAGAAAAAAAGAGCCAGTCTTTTAGTTAAGCTTAAAAGACCTTGGCCTTTAGTCCTCGCCTCTGTCTTTTTGTCTGTAAAACACATGTGATGTTCATGGGTGGGATTAACCATCTTAAAGCCTAGAGGATACAAGCTACATGCTTAGCAGGGTGGACAGAGGAGGGAAGGGGGCTGGGCCCTCGATCACATCTTGAACACCTGTACTGGCCCTGAATGGTAAGAAAAGCCATTGCTTCTTGGGTTAAGCCATGGTTATTGGGTTTGTACTCTAGGTAGCCAAGTCCTAAATGACAGGGTGTTTATAAAGAGGGGAACCAGAAAAGCAGAGTGGAAAGGGGAGGGACATTCAGGGAGAGGCACAGAGGTGGGAATGGTTGTGGCATATCCAGGGAGCAAGGTGTAGAACATTCTGAAGAGTTTATTTATTCTGGCTGGAAAATCTCTAGTGAAAATATGGGGAACGACCAGGCAAGTTATGGAACTGATTAAATATTACAGTGCTGTTCTTTTAAAATACTGAGAAGAGGACTAACAAATACGTTTGAGGCCAATTGGGTTAGATTGGGCTTTCACTGATGATAGCTTTTTTAATGGGAAAAACAGTTTAGCTCTCAATTAGCAGAACTTGTCAATATGCTTTCATAATGAAGATTCCACTATGTGATCCAGCAACTGGCTGATGGATTTATGGAGTGGTTGGGCCTGCAGATGTTATGCTACTGGCATATGATATAGATTGTGTCCACACTACAGAAAACAAAGTAGAAACCTGGTGATGATTCTGACTGATGGAATTCTTTTTCTCTACTGACTTAAGTTTTATTATTCAGTTGAAGTCATTCAAGCAGAGGCTGGGTGAATCCCCAAGGAGCTTCAGGTAGCTTCCTTCATCTTTCCAGTGATTCTTAGACTTGAGCAGGCGTCAGACTTACTGGGCAGATTGTTCAATGCAGATTCCTGGGTATGACCCTCAGAGGTTCTGGTGCAACAGGTTTGAAATGGCTGTTGGGAAACTATTTTTAACAAATCCTCTGGTGATTCTGTTACATATGGTTTTCTAAGTGTCGTTTGAGAAGTACTGATTCATAGTTTGTTCTGTTCCCTTATTTCCTTTCCTTCCTTTTTTAAAATATTTGTTTTTAATTGATTGATGATTGCTTTACAATATTGGTTTGATTTCTGTCATATATCAACATGAATTAACCATAGATGTACATATGTCCCCTCCCTCTTGAATCTGCCTCCCACCTCCCACCCTTTCCCACCCTTCTTGGTTTCTACAGTGTCCCAGTTTGACTTCCCTGAGTCATAGAGGAAATTTCCATTGGCTATCTCTTTACATATGTTAATGTATATGTTTCCATGCTACTTTCTCCATTCATCTCATCCTCTCGCTCCTCTCCCCTACCCTTGTCAATAAGTCTGTTCTCTATGTCTGCATCTGTATTGCTGCCCTGCAAAAATAGGCTCATCAGTACCATCTTTCTAGATTCCATATATATGCATTAATATATAATATTTATTATTCTCTTTCTGACTTGCTTCACGCTGTATAATAGGCTCCAGTGTTCTGGTGATTTGTAGAAGGAAAGGAGTTTCTGAAGGTGAGTATCTTATTTCATTTCCTGTAACTTTATGTTAGTAGCTGGAAGGTGTCGCCAAAAGGTACACTGGTTTTCAGATTCCCTTACCTCTTAAATATTTTTATTTTTTTAAAATTCCAAAGAAATACTATTTATTTGTTAAATAGTTAAAATATTTTATATTTAACAAATATCTTTGTTAAAAATAATAATCATGTTTATTAACTACTAAGCTTGTGAAAATTCAGGAAGGGTTAAATGAAAAAATACAAATAACCACCATTCTTCTACTTAGGACCGTTGCTAGTGTTTCAGTATATTTCTTTTTCTTAGCTCTCTTTCGACAAAAGTTGGACTCAATTGTATGCTGTTTTTCATATCCTTCATGTTTTATCATCTCAGATTTACTGCTGTCAGGGTTCTGATCGCTAATGTGGAAGTGAAGGTGCTCTGCTGTCTTCTTGAATCTGCTGTTCACCATTACCTTATAAAACCTCTCTAGAATGTTTATGCATATATTTTTGCTTTATTCAGTTCAGTTCAGTTCAGTCACTCAGTCGTGTCCGAGTCTTTGCGACCCCATGAATAACAGCACTAAGATATACTTAATAAAGGAATGAAGTCTTGCTGGCTTAAAATAAGCAAATTAGTCATTTTAGAAAAGACTCAGAAGTGAATAATTTGTGTAAATCTAAGTTATAAGGAGATCAGTCCTGTGTTCTTTGGAAGGACTGATGCTGAAGCTGAAACTCCAGTACTTTGGCCACGTCATGCGAAGAGTTGACTCATTGGAAAAGACTCTGATGCTGGGAGGGATTAAGGGCAGGAGGAAAAGGGGATGACAGAGGATGAGATGGCTGGATGGCATCACTGACTCGATGGATGTGAGTCTGAGTGAACTCCGGGAGTTGGTGATGGACAGGGAGGCCTGGTGTACTGCGATTCATGGGGTCGCAAAGAGTCGGACACAACTGAGCGACTGAACTGAATTGAACTGAAGTTATAAGCAGCTCTTCTTGTGTCATTTTCAGGTAAAGCCTTACCACTTATTGTGGAATAGAGGGACACCCAGAACCAGGTCACCACATCGCTGTATATTTACGACAATAAATGGTGTTATAGTGAAAGACTAGATATTTGGCTTCTTGAGTCAACTAGGAATCTTTAGTTGCAAGTAGCAGAAACTGACCCTGGCTTATATAAAATGGGAAATTTACTGGTTGGATAGGAGCAGCTCATAGAATCAAAGAAGAACTGGTCTGTAGTGATTGATGGTAGTGATGATAGAAGGACAGCTCAGAAGATCTTGTCCCAGAATGAGCCTGCATTGTTTTCCATCACTGGATCTCCTCTAAAGACAACACTGTGCTCATTGTTTGTTCGTTTGTTCATTCATTCATTATGTAATGAGTGCCAGGCACTCTTCTGGGTTTTATGGTTACAGCAATGAACAAAACAGACAGAAGCCCTACCCTCATGGAGCTTGCATTCAAGTTGAGGGAGATGATAATAAACTAACAAAATTACTAAAATATTTAGTATGTTAGGTAGCAATAAGTTTATGGAGTATAAATGAAGGAGGATATAGAGGGATAAGGGGATTCCCTGGTAGCTCAGACTTAAAGAATCTGCCTGCAATGCAGGAGACCCAGGTTCAATCCCTGGGTGAAGAGGATCCCCTGGAGAAGGGAATGGCTACTGGGACTTGCAGCAGGAGGGTGATAGCATGTCACATAGAGTGGCCAGAAAATTCCTGACCTTAGAGGGTGATGTTTGAGTCAAGACCTAAAGGAGATTGGAATTTTGAGTGAATGTTGGGAGATGAGCTTTCCTGGCAAAGGGAATTGTGTTGACTTAGGATCATGCTGTTTGCTCTGTTTATAATATACCGAATATACTGAAAGCCGAATCATGGTCCCTGATAAGAAAGCTTCTGCAGTCATCCAGGGGGGACATGATTTGGGCTTGGGCAAGAGTGATCTTAGTGGAGGTGATAATAAGAAGTGATCAGTTTCTGGATCTCTTGTGAAGGAAGAGCTGTCAGATTCGATATGGAGTGTGAAAAGCAAGGGGAGAATCAATGACAGCACCTAGGTTTTTTTTATCTGAGCCGTTTTTAAGATGAAAAAGATTAAGTAAGAGCTGGCCTGCAGGACTCAGGAATGTGATTGGGGCATGTTAAGGGCGAGACCAGGTGGGAGCATGAAGAGTAGGCAGTTGGACTTGAAAGTAGGTGATTGGGGTGCAGGGGAGAGATCTGTGATGGAGATGTTAATAAAGGAGATAGCAGTATGTGAATGGTGTTTAAAGCCATGAGGTTGGTTGAGATCAACTTAGGAGTGAAGGCAGATGGAACATAGAAGGAGCCTGGGGCAGGTATACAGGGGAAGGGAGGACTTAAAAAGGGAACTGAGAAACGAGTAGTCTCACTGATTGGACAAACTTATGTTTTGTGGCCGTGACTTGACCTGTGGTAAGAAAAGTCTTATGAAGTTGACAGACTCACCCATACTGCAGGCAGTGGTAGAGATGGTTTCCCAAATTCATTATCAGAAGGAATGGCCTCTCTACAAACATAAACAACCTGTGGCCACCATATTTCTTTTTCCAGAACTGTTTAGATAAGCATTTATCTCTTCTCAAAAAAGAATAGAAGTAAGTTACGTTCTAGGTACTAAGGCATACTCACCTGGATTATATGAAGTTGCTAGATACTTGTGCTAATCCATGCTATTTTTTATCTTAATAAAAACTAAGTCAAGAATCTTTAGTCTCCCTTGGGCTATTGAAATTGTGGATTTTGTTGCTAAACTGGATACTAGAATGTAACACCTTTTAGGCAAGGACTGTAACACCTTTTAGGCAAGGGTTGTATCCTGTTTGCCACTGTGTCCCTAATACCAAACACAGAGCTTGAGGTAGGTCAGTTGTTCATTCTATCTTTAGTTGTTGTTCAGTTGATCAGTCATGTCTGACTCTTTGTGACCGCATGGCTGTAGCTTGTCAGGCTTCTCTGTGCTCCACCACCTTCTGGATTTGCTCACATTCATGTCCACTTTATCTTTTACCATAAATCAATGCATGAATCATTTGGGATGGCTGATATATTTTATTTTCTTCAAGTTATGGGGTAGTATATTTATCAGAACTCTTGTTTTCAAGTGAGAAACCAGCTGAAACTATCTTGTGAGAGAAAGAGAATTTGTTTGTTCTTGTGATTAGACTGCGGCAGTGACTTCAGGTATGGTTGGATCCAGGTGTCAAACAGTGTTTTCATGTATTTCTCTCACTTCCTTTTTCAAGGGCAACATTTTCACATAGAATCTCCCCAACCCTCATCCTGTGGTTGCAAGATAGTCACTCTCAGATGCAGTTACATCTTACCAGCTTAGCAACTCCTGTGGAAAGGGATCATTTCTTTCATAATAGTTCTTGAAGAAGTTCTTAAAGGTGGGTCACGCAGCTGTCACTGAATCATTCACTGTGGCCAGGGTAATAGAGTCTTCTCATTGATTAGATCTGGTAAAATGTTCACCTTGAGTGCTAGGACCAAGGGGTAGGCCCCACCAAATTTTATGAACTAAGATTCCCCAGGAGAAACTAAGGTACCAGTAGCACAAGAAAAGGAATGCATATTGAGTGGGTAGAAGCAGTAGATAGCCACTACAAGTATGAAGAATATCATAGGAGTACTTGGCGGAAGCACGTTCTTTGATGCTTCTATGGTGTCTGTCTGTATAGATCTGCCACATCTGGTTGTGTTTGGTCTACCATGGTTTGGAATGAGTTGCAAATTGCAAGCAGTTGTGTTTGTATTTCATCAACCATGGAACCACTGGGATGCTGCTTATGGTCTGTCTCCTGTCTCCCTCTACACCTTGGGCCTGGGAGAGCAGCTCCAGGCATTGCCTGCCCTTCTGAAGGTTCACAAGGCTGAGGCCACCTGGAGCCCTGCCCGGAGGACACCCTGTTAAATGCAGAGATGAAGTTATCATGGGCTTGGCGAATTCTTCTCTTGCTGTTTTATGATAATACGCTCAACCAAGGAGATGATCCAAGGCACGGTGCTTCAGAGCAACGAAGCCCCCAAGTGGAACACCACAAACCTTGGAAAAAAGAATTTTGATACCCCTTGGGGAAGGCTGCTGTAATTTTGAAGGTGTTTCACTCAGGAAAGGAGCCTGTGATTTGTGAAGCAAGACTAATCTGCTCATGGGAAGCTGCAGCATGAAATGAGACAAGGTGTGATAACCTGTCAAGTTCCAAAGAGAGATGATTTAGGGGGAGATAGCGGCTTGAAAACGTGAGGATGGGTGTTACTAACTTAATCCATATGATGCCTTCAAAACAAAAAGTATATTAGGGGAGAACGGCATGAAGCAGACATTATTCATTGTCTCCAGGTGATATTTCTCTCGTGAGTTTACAAGCAAGTGTTGGCATGCTGTGTGCAGACATTTGTACAATAGATTAGAGAGCCCAGAACACCACAGATGAAAAGTGGAGGAGGGGGGCACCTTTGGCTCTTTCCCTTCCCCGTCTAATTTATCTATCTCATTTATTCCAGACAAGAGCTCCTTTGCTTTGTGAAAATTAGAGACATCTGTAGTTATACAACCTGAGTTGAGGATAATCAAAGCTCACGCTGCCAGGTGTGAACAGATTGCTTGTCGGGTCAGGAAGGTGACTTCTCCTCCTCTCATGGGCACCATCCACAATCATTAGGAGGTGTTTTTCAGGAGTGAATGGGGCAGAAGAAGCCCTATTCTGGTGGGAGAAGTAGATGCCAGCTGGACTAGGATGACTCATGCAACCTGGCAATGTGCTTCCACTTCCATCAGACGCCTCCACAGACTCCCCTTGCTAATAAGGATGATGCTGTGAAGAGGGAGCATGGATGGTTCCTTATTTCCATTTCTGAATGGTTCCATATTTTGGTAGTGTTCCAATTGTCAACAACTCACTTTCACTAGGATATTCATGTACATCCCCTGGACTGGGGAAAGGCTTTCCAAATCTAGGTAATGGATTCTCAGAATGGTGTATTGCTTCTGGAAGATTGGACTGTAAGAAGTCTCTAATTACCAAAAAAAAAAAAAAAAAATGAGGATGGGGTTCTGAGGTGATTTCCATAGGATTTTCGTTTAAATTTGAAATTTTATTTATTTTTAACTAACTTAAGCAAGTAAGTTGCTGGATAATTTTTAAGTATGTTTGAAATGACTTGGATATGTGAACTTTTTAAAAGAAAAACAGACTTTTTTTTAGAGGAGTGTTGGGTTCACAGCAAAATTGAAGAGAAGGAAAAGAGATTTCCCATAAAACCTCTGATCCCACACAGTTTACTCTCTCCCACTATCAATATCTCCCATCAAAATGGTCCATTTCTCACATCTGGTCGATCTTCATTGATGCATCATCGCTCAAAGTGAATAGATTACATTAGGCTGCACTACTTGGTGCTGTATATTCCTTGGGTTTTAACAAATGTGTAATAAAATGCATCTACCATTGTATCATACAGAATAGTTCTACTGCCCTTAAAATCCTTTGTTCTGCCTCTTTATCCTTTCCCTCACCTCAAACCCTGGTAACCATTGATTTTTTTTTTTTTTACTGTCTCCTTCAGTTCAGATCAGTTGCTCAGTCCGACTCTTTGCAACCCCATGGACTGCAGCACGCCAGGCCTCCCTGCCCATCACCAACTCCCAGAGTTTACACAAACTCATGTCCATTGAGTCCGTGATGCCATCCAACCATCTCATCCTCTGTCATCCCCTTCTCCTCTCCCCTTCAATCTTTCCCAGAATCAGGGTCTTTTCCAATGAGTCACTTCTTTGCATCAGGTGGCTAAAGTATTGGAGTTTCAGCTTCAACATCAGTCCTTCCAATGAACATTCAGGACTGATTTCCTTTAGGATGAACTGGTTGGATCTCCTTGCAGTCCAAGGGACTCTCAAGAGTCTTCTCCAACACCACAGTTCAAAAGCATCAATTCTTCGGCGCTCAGCTTTTTTTACAGTCCAACTCTCACATCCATACATGACTACTGGATGTAGTAGTCATCCTTGCCTTGATGGACCTTTGTTGGTAAAGTAATGTCTCTGCTTTTTAATATGCTGTCTGGGTTGGTCATAACTTTCCTTCCAAGGAGTAAGCGTCTTTTAATTTCATGGCTGCAGTCACCATCTGCAGTGATTTTGGAGCCCAAAAAATAAAGTCTGCCACTGTTTCCACTGTTTCTTCATTTATTTGCCTTGAAGTGATGGGACTGGCTGCCATGATCTTTGTTTTCTGATTGTTGAGCTTTAAGCCAACTTTTTCACTCTCCTCTTTCACTTTCATCAAGAGGCTCTTTAGTTCTTCTTCACTTTCTGTCATAAGGGTGGTATCATCTGCATATCTGAGGTTATTGATATTTCTCCCAGCAATATTGATTCCAGCTTGTGCTTCCTCGAGCCCAGCGTTTCTCATGATGTACTTTGCATATAAGTTAAATAAGCAGGGTGACAATTTACAGCCTTGACGTACTCCTTTTCCTATTTGGAACTGTCTCCTTAGCTTTGCTTTTCCTGCTACGTGGAAGGAATCATAGAGTATGCAGCCTTTTCAGATTGGCTTCTTTCATTTAGTAACATGCATTTAAAACTCTTCCACATTTTTTCATGGCTTGATAGCTCATTCTTTTTAGTGCTGGATAATACTCCACTGTCTGGATGTACCACTGCTATGTGAATTTGAAATAGTGGGCTTATTGCTTTGGGGCAAGGGATGGCACAGACCTAGAGGACTGCATGAGTCAGGAGCAGGTGGGCTATTTCTGCAGCCTGCTGACACTGTAATGGCCCTTATGGTGGTTTAGCATAAAATTGCTGCTGCTTTTTCACCTTTAATTTTTGACTGGACTTCTTTGCTACCACCCAATGAGTAGAGATAGCAATAGTAGGAAGAGGAAAAGGATGTGGAATTTGGATCCATGAGTATTGTTTGGGTCCTGGTTCTGCCACTTAAGAACTGTGGGATCTTGGAAAAACCATTTTAACCTCTACTTCTGAGTTGTCGTTTTTCAATCTATAAATAGGAGACAGAGATCCCAGTTCAAAAGACGCTTGTGAGAATTAAACAATTCATGTGATACTGTTTCATAAACTGTTTAACACCTTTTCAGATGTTGATTTAGTAGTTGTTCAAAATGAAGGGACTAGGTCCCTGGGTCTTCTTATTCTTGGCTTCCTTCCACTCTGTTTCCCAGCTTCGCCTGTAGTGGTGAACTACATCTTCATATACTGAACTGCAGTTTTTGCTGAACATGGTGTTTCAGGGCCTAGATCTGCTCTTTACTTTAACTCATGAAAGAACCTTCCCTCACCCTCAACCCCTGCCACCCCACCAACCTCCAAAGTTACACTCTAAACACAGAGATTCTAACAGGTTGACCTAAATGGGGACTGCTCCAGACTTGATCAAGACCACCCCAAACTGCTCCAAACTCAGAATTCCAAGCTAATTAGACCACAGTTGATTTCTAGACCAGGTCATTAATTAAAATATTTTCCTCTGAGTTCTTCTAGAAACAACACAAGTTTTGGATGACTTGGAGTAAGCTCTTTATAGAGACCCTCAGAATGGAAATGTTCCACATTTCTCTACTTAAGGTCACAGACAGCTCAGGTTCAACCATATCATTGATACTTACAGGTATGATGTACCCACAGCTTATCCCTGATGAAGGTTTTTATTGCCTTGGAAATATATTCATCTTTCCTCTAAGCTGTTCTACTGAAAATGCAAAGCAGAAAGTCAATGTCAAGATGAAGGAAGGGCTCTAAGATCACCTGTCAGGTCACAGAGTTTGGTTGTGAATTCTAACTTCTGACTCCATAGGAGTGTAGATCTGGCTCCTCTAGGATGAGGTGAGCTCCATGCAGTCAGTGGACATTGTCTTATGCTACTGTTATGTCCCCTACAACTTGTAGCACAGTGGTTCTAACAGTTTGGCCTAGAGAAGTATGACAGTAACCCAGAGACTTTAAGAAATGGAAACTGTTCTATAGATATTGAGTAGTGCAGAAGAATTGATGCTTTTGAACTGTGGTGTTGGATAAGACTCTTGAGAGTCCCTTGGACTGCAAGGAGATCCAACCAGTCCATCCTAAAGGAGATCAGTCCTGGGTGTTCATTGGAAGGACTCATGCTGAAGCTGAAACTCCAATACTTTGGCCACCTGACACGAAGAGCAGACTCATTTGAAAAGCCCCTGATGCTGGGAAAGATTGAGGGCAGGAGGAGAAGGGGACGACAGAGGATTAGATGGTTGGATGGCATCACTGACTCAATGGACATGGGTTTGGGTGGACTCTCGGAGTTAGTGATGGACAGGGAGGCCTGGTGTGCTGTGGTTCATGGGGCCACAAAGAGTTGGACATGACTAAGCAACTGAACTGAACTGAACTGAAGTGCAGAAGAAGCAGTCATTTAGTCAGAATGTATATAGACTTCAAAACTGTTAAGCAGGATGAAGAAATGGATACCAACACTAGCTTTGAAGTTTTGCAGTGAATTTGGAGAAGGAAAGAAATCCAGCAAAGAGGAGGTTGAGGTTTACAATCTCTAGAGAAATAAATTTCTTTGACTCCTTACCTTCAAATCCTTTATTGGAAGCAGAAGTGGATATACTAATAAATTGTAAAAGAGTAAATATTTTAAGAAATATTTGGCCAAAGAAAGGCAGTGCCAAAGAATGTTCAAACTAGTACACAATTGCACTTATCTCATATTCTAGCAAACTAATGCTTGAAATTCTCTGAGCCAGGCTTTAGCAGTACGTGAACTGTTAACTTCCAGATGTTCAAGCTGGTTATGGAAAAGGCAGAGGAATCAGAGATCAAATTGTCAACATCCATTGGATCATCGAAAAAGCAAGGAAGTTCCAAAAAAACATCTACTACTGCTTTATTGACTATGCCAAGGCCTTTGACTGTGTGGATCACAATAAACTGTGGAAAATTCTGAAAGAGATGGGAATACCAGACCACCTTACCTGCCTCCTAAGAAATCTGTATGCAGGTCAGGAAGCAACAGTTAGAACTGGACATGGAACAATGGACTGGTTTCAAACTGGGAAAGGAGTTTGTCAAGGCTGTATATTGTCAGCCTGCTTATTTAACTTATATGCAAAGTACATCATCCAAAATGCTGGGCTGGATGAAGCACAAGCTGCAATCAAGATTGCCGGGAGAAATATCAATCACCTCAGATATGCAGATGACACCACCCTTATGGCAGAAAGTGAAGAACTAAAGAGCCTCTTGATGAAAGTGAAAGAGGAGAGTGAAAAGTTGGCTTAAAGCTCAGGAAACAAAGATCATGGCATCCGGTCCCATCACTTCCTTGCAAATAGATGCGGAAACAATAGAAACAGTGACAGACTTTATTTTTTGGGGCTCCAAAATCACTGCAGCCAGGAAATTAAAAGACGCTTACTCCTTGGAAGGAAAGCTATGACCAACCTAAACAGTATATTAAAAAGCAGAGACATTACTTTGCCAATGAAGGTCCGTCTGGTCAAAGCTATGGTTTTTCCAGTA
Organism: Bos indicus; assembly: GCF_029378745.1. Classification (NCBI taxonomy): domain Eukaryota; kingdom Metazoa; phylum Chordata; class Mammalia; order Artiodactyla; family Bovidae; genus Bos; species Bos indicus. Next base: position 43,318,255 of record NC_091767.1, on the reverse strand, counting down.
GTCATGTATGGATGCGAGAGTTGGACTATAAAGAAGCTGAGCACCAAAAAATTGATGCTTTTGAACTGTGGTGTTGGAGAAGACTTTTGAGAGTCCCTTGGACTGCAAGGAGATCCAGCCAGTCCATCCTAAAGGAAATCAGTCCTGAATATTCATTGGAAAGACTGATGCTGAAGCTGAAGCTCCAATAGTTTGGCCACCTGATGTGAAGAACTGACTCTTTGGAAAAGACCCTGATGCTGGGAAAGATTGAAGTGGGGAGGATAAGGGGACAACAGAGGATGAGATAGTTGGATGGCCTCACTGACTCGATGGACATGAGTTAGAGGAAGCTCTGAAAGTTGGTGACGTACAGGGAAGCCTGGCATGCTGCAGTCCGTGGAGTTGCAAAGAGTTGGACACAACTGAGTAGCTGAACTGAACTGAATCAAGAGAATGGGGCTTAGACAGTGGTTTGGGTTTGACTGGTACAGATTGACTGGTCGTCTTGTTGGTGAGAAGACTGGTGGAGGTGAGGTGATCTCATTATGCAGAACAAAGGGTGTCCTTAAGGAATATCAGAAAGCAGGATGGGCCCAGTCATGGGGGCCTTTGTATTCAGACAGAGGAATTTAGCCTTGAGATTGTAGGTGTAGAGGGAAGTATGAAATGGCAGAAGCACTGCTGAAGGAAATCTAGTCTGAAATTGGTATTTGGAATAGAGTAGAGGGGCTAGAGGCTGGAGGCAGGGAGCACAGCTCCAAAGCAGTTGGACTAAGGATGTAGCAATCATCTGACTTGAAGAATCATTTTGAAGGAGAAAAGACAAGACTTACTTGACTGCGTGGAGATAAGGAAGAAGGGTTAGATAAATGTGACTGCAGTTTCACACCTGTTTTATGTGGATAATGGTGGTTCCATGGTCAGAACTGAATAAATGTTTGGATGAAAGAGGATGGTTTTGTTTGAGACCATATTGGGTGGTGGTGTGGGTTTGGGGGCATCATTCAAGTGATGTGGCCCAGTGAGCCTTTTGGATATATGAACTGGGTAAAATGCCAATGGGAATAACTTGTGAATGTGTTTGTCTTCTTAGTACACGCCCTTGGTGTATGTATGGTTTGAGTGAATGGATAGGTGTGTACCTAGCACAGAGATTAAGAGCACTGCTTCAAAGTCAGACAGATATGGATTCCAACCCCACTTTGCCATTTACTGGCTGTTTGACTTGAGCAGTCAATGTAACCTCTCTTAGCCCAAGGATCATTACATATAAAGGGATGAATAATAATACCCAGATTACAAAGATATTAGGATTAAATAAAACTGGGTACAGTTTTAGTTACAAAGAAGTGTACAGTGGTATGTATTACTCCACGCATCACAGATGCTGTTATTGTTGATGTTATCACTGCTGTCGACCCATCAGTGAGTTAGAGACTCACAGGAGATGGTACTTAGAGACTGAGACTATTCTGGGTGTGGGGATCTGGCTGATAAACTTGTCATCACTCTGGGGCTGCTGAGCTGAGATAAAAGCATTCACCTCTTCCTGAGAGCCTGGTTGGAGAAAGATACTCATTCACCAGGGGTGTGTTTTCTCCTGGAAAAGGAAGTGGCAACCCACTTCAGTATTCTTGCCTGGAGGATTGCATGTAAGGGGAGCCTGGTGGGCTACAGTCTGTGGGGTCGCAAAGAGTCAGACATGACTTAGTGACTAAACCTCCACCCTGTGCTGTAAGTAGTTATCTATGTTATATATAGTTGTGTGTATATGTCAATCCCAGTCTCCCAGTTTATCCCTCTCCCACTCCACCCTGGTCAGCAGAGCTATTCGATGTGTCGGAATGTTAGTAAATACTACATGCACACAAGCCAGGGTTGGGTAAGCCTGGGTGTCAAAGGAAGGGCAGCCAAGCCTACCTGCACACAGAGAACAGTGGGAAACATGAATGGGACTCTCGGCAGCTTTGGGACAAGCTGGACTCCTTAGCACAGGGCTTGGGAAACTGAGCTGAGAGGGATTATTTTTTTCTTAGTGAAGTAAAGCATGACAAGCCTGATGGTGAACACCCTAGAACTGTGACAAAGATTCTGTTGTCAACTTTCACACCACCTTCGTAGGAAATGACACGTGCCTGATCCATGTGTTCCTGGGTCCCCGTTTGTGTGTGCAGCTCTTCAATGGAAGGGCATAGCATCTGCATTCCCCTCCTCTGGACAAATAACTCAGGCCAGAAAGGCTCTGGGCTCTCTGTTGGCTCTCATCAAATCCCCACCTCTTTGGTCATCCTGTCATGCTTGTTTGATGGCCAATGAATGTAGACTTTTGTGTACTCAGGTCTGGGTGTTGGTACTGTTTTGAAAGACAGATTTGCATAGTTAAGCATCTTAGAAATATTTTCCTGAAAGCACAGGAGCAATGTGCAAGCCCAGAGGTAGAAGGAAGCTGGGGGAGGGTGTGGGAGAGGAGGTGAGAAAGGAGGACCAGAACATATGCTTTTCAGCTGCCCCGGCCGGCCCTGGAGCAGCTCTACTCCTGTGGGAGGGGAGGCTCTGCAGGTTGCAGTGCAGATCTGAGAGATTTATGCCCTGCACGCTGAACACATATCGACGACTCTCCACGGCACAGTTTTGAAAAGGTGATTATGGGTCTGACATGGAGGAATATTTTATATGAAATTGCTGAAAGATTTCTGGGTACTAAGCCGTAATCACCTTAATGCTTTAGAAAGTGTTCCAATTTGTTTCCCACTGGCTTCTTGGCAGTTGGGATTTGTATGCCACTTAACATCCAATCCTGGGCATCCTGCATGCCACCTGACTAAGCAGAGGGCTCCCCTTGAAGAAAAATGTGCTACACTTTAGGGAGAAGTCTCAGTAGCTTTAAAAACGTGCATAGATTCAGTATCCATGATTCTCCCTCTTGGAATACTTTAAAGAAAAAAAAATCAGCAAAAGGATATTCATTGAAAACATACATGTTAAAAGATGTTTATCATAGTATAATTTAAAAAATACATATCCTTTAGCGAATTAAATATTATGCAAATCTGCGTGTCTCACATTTTAACAGAGAAATGTTGGAAGCATCTTAAATGTGCCAAGTAGGGGATTTGATGTTTTAAAAAGTATAGACTGTTGTGTATTACTAAATCCGAAAAAGAAGTGTAGCACAGTCTATACATATAATATAATCCTATTTTTATAAAATGCAAGTTTGCTTATATATTTCTGTGGGAATGAATTCTACAAGGGCATATATAAGCTTGCAAAAATGGTTATTTATGGACAGTGAAGATATGGGTGCTTTTGCTTTTCAAAGTGTCAGCCTGTTTATTTTCTATAATAAACATAGATTATGTTGGATAAAAGCAGGGGCGCAGCCTTAGCAAGTGACTCCCTGGTCTTCTTTGACCACTGACATCTGGGTTTTCCTCAAATGCTTTGTGGTCGTGACCTTTGTGGGGTGTTGAGCAGAGCCAGTTCTGTTGTGTCCTCTGGTGTCCAGCAAGCAGCCTCTTGCAACTGAATTGAACTGCCCAAAGTAGGCCTGGGCTGCAAAGATGACAGGCAGCCCCTCAAATTCTGCTCAGTGCCAAGGAGAGGAGCCCTTAGTTAGTTGTCATCTTTCATCAGCTGATCTGGGCTTCCTTATCAGACACGTTGGGAGAGCTTGAACCTCTTTACCCTTGTTGTAAATGATTGTGTCTGGCCTGGGGCTGTGTGTCTTTGCACCCGGAGGCTGGATTCTTTTCTATTGGTCTCTAGTGTTTCTTATTAAAATTGTATTGTTTATTAGATACTGGTTTCATCAGCACTGTGGGTCTTTGCTTCTAAATCTGAGTCCAGGAATGAGAAGCTTTATGAAATCTGGCATCAGTGCTTTGTTATCCTATTTAACTGAACTTTTTGATGTAAAGATTCAGATATTGAGCTATCTTCTTACTGCAGTGCAGGAACTATCAGAAAACCCTGTCTGGATTTCTCCCCTCTGTGTTCTTCTCTCTCACGGCACAGCAGGAAGGGCTTAGTTTTTAATATAGGGTCTCCAAAAGTAGCCCTGATTTTGAGTATTCTCACATTCCACGCTCCTACCCTACCTTTAGGGAAATGAAGTTGAGCAGAAAGAAGTACTCCAAGACTATGAGACAAGAAGAAACTCCCCTCTCTTAAATTATTTTTCTCTTTATCATGCATGTCATCCTGGAGACAAATCAACTGAGCTGTTTCTTAGCAAGGACCTAATGCTCTTCTTGTGCAAAGGAAAAATGAAGCCCTAAGTATCAGATCTCAGTTCCTGTGCCAGCAGGCAAAGAAGCAATGAGTGTCTGCAACATCTGCCTTAAAACTGGGATTTCTTTTGCTATTGTTGGCATCACATGGGTAAGATGTGTTTTTGGATGCAGATATTTGAGCAGCTTTCACTGTTTCAATTTCAGCAGCACATGGAAGACCCTGGGAAAGGTCATATAAGGAGAAATAAAATTTGCTTGGATCTGACCATAGGCTAGGTGCTTTAAATCCATGTTTAATTGTAGGTTTAAGATTACACTCACCATTCTGATCCTAAAGTCCACCGTGGACTACATATGAAAAACAAAATAACATTACATCTCCAGAGCTAACAGTTGATTTTTCTTACTCTACTTTTTAGAAAGGAGGAATCTTTCTCTTGGAGTAAATAATGTAATGAGTCTAATAAAAAATCAGTATTTTAGCTTTGCCCAATCCAGTTTACCCTGAAAGTTACTGGATAGGGTCATGGGGTTAGATAGAAACCATTTCACTGAATCCTGTAATTTCACAAATAAGAACACTGAGATCAGAATGATTAAGGGACTTATAAAGATCATGCAGAGAGTTATAGATCAGATCCTGGAATTCCAATATGCTGATCTTCCACTCCTGAATGGTGCCATCTGAGAGCAGTTTTCCGTTTAGTTGGATATCTACTTTCTGATGAAAAAGATTTGCTTAGGGAGCAAATCTTCCCACTTGGATACAACAGAAAGGACAGGAAGAGCTGTGCTTTCTATTTTCTGATGACTCTGCAGCCATGAATCTATATTCTGGTTTCCTGCATTGGGTGCCTATCTATGTTGAATCTTGAATGAGTGATGATAAAATGGAAACTCACCACACAGGGCCCAGGAAAGCATTTGTTGCATTCCAAGTCCTTTGAAAATTCCCAAGAGAGAAGAGACAAGGGCTTCAGAAAGGTGACTCATCTACCCCCTAAAAAAACTAGCAGATGAATCACCAAAACCTTGTGATCAGTGACACCAGAAGCTGTTGATGGACATGAACCATCTTTGGGCAAAGAGAATGGCACTCCACAGGCATCTTATATTGCAATTCTTTTTCTAGGCCTTGGAGTAAATTGCAAGTTAGACTTCGTAAGTGACAATGTGGTGTTAATGTATAGATAAAAATATTAAATTAAATAAAAATATTAAAGTATTCTTTTTTTCTGCCATGAATTACACTTCTTTTCCTGTTGTGAATTAATGTATGCTTTCTACTTCTTATTCTTGAGTTGTCAAAATTTCAACCATCCCCCTCCTTGCTGGAGTTTTTAATTTATGGATGATGGCAGATGTGGTGCCCTTGCTTTGGCCAAGTGGCTCACAGACCAAATCTCTTTCAGCCCCTTACTTATCTCAAGGCAGCTCAGCTTTTTCACAGTCTCTTGTTTCCAAAAGCTGTGTTGGAAAAAAAAAATACATTTATGTAACATGTACTTTTATATCTATTGTTCACCTCAATCCTCCAGTCATATTTTAACTTTTGAAAGCTGCGGAAGCTGCAGACTAGAGAAGCGATAGGACTTGACTGCGAGTTGTATGCACTTGTTAACTCAAATGCAGGACCTGCATTCAAAACTAAGACTTAGATTACACTTTAAATGGTTTTCCTACCATGTCAGAGTTGATGAAGAAATGTTGGATAGAGTAGCTTATTAAGACAAGGAAAAGGCATTTGGGCATAATCTATTAAGTACTACTGGAATAGAGAACGTATTTCATGATTTTTTTTTTAAGGGTGAGTGTTATTGTGAACATTTTAGAGATGAGGAAATTGAGACTTTTAGAGACAAAGTAGCTGCCATGTAATTTGTAAGCTAGAAAAACAGATTTGAACACATACTGATTTGAATTTGATAACTCACTGAGTGTCTCAAATGTAACCTGCATGAGTATCTCTGCAATACTATAAATGAATGAATGAATGTATCCATGCCACAGTGAATCCCCCTGGTGTTTAGAAGATTTACCATGGTAGATGCTAAAAAATCACAAAATAGATTTTTCTGTTTGACAGAGTGATAGTTCTGCTAGTTATTAAAAGATAGACCTTTTTTTTTTCTAGTGTTAATCATCCTTTAAATTGAATTGACAATGTTGAAGATTTGCAAGTCTTCATGGGCTTGAAGGTGGTAAAGAATCTGCCTGCAATGCAGGAGACCTGGGTTCTATCCCTGAGTGGGGAAGATCCCCTGGAGAAGGAAATGGAAACTCTCTCCAGTATTCTTGCCTGGAAAGTTCCAAGGACAGAGGAGCCTGATGGGCTACAGTCCATGGGGATCACAAAGAGTTGGACATGACTGAGCAACTAACACCTTCACTTTCACATATATATTTAGGTAGCTTTCACAAATAAGATGTAAATTGTATGCAAATGAATGTGAATTACAGGGACATTAATTGCTTAAGCTCCTCATTTTTGTTATCAGGTTTTATGATGAATAGAATGGGGGGTGATGGACAATTTAATCTATTCTAAATTAAATTTTTGGCTGTGTTAATGACTAATAGCTTTGAAATGCCTGTTATGAGGAGTCCTACTTCCTCATTCAGTGGTCACTGCTCCCCACTAATCCTCATTTTACAAATGACTTTCCTACCCCTACCCCTAAAGGCTTAGGTATATTTTCTCCAACAATTTAGCATTATATATAAGCCCCAAGGAGTCTTAAAAACATGTTAAATGTAAGATTCTTTCCCTCTGGAGATGGACATTAAAAAAATCTGTTCTATGTCCAGACACTGTGATTATATTGTGAGACACAGCAATAGCCCCTGTTAGTGTGACCAGAAACAGAACGACTGAAACGAGGGAAAGACAAGAGCAGAAAGTGAAGAACAAAGCCAAATGGGGAAAAGGTGGAAGAGAGATAGAAAGAGTTGAAGGTGGAGAAGGGGAACAGAATGGAGAGAGAGAGAAAGAATGAGTGATGAAATGATGAAAAGAGAAATAGACAGATGGGGACAATGGAGAATGACAAAGCGAGGGAAAAGAGATGGAGATGGGAGACAGAGAAGGAAAGAAACCAAGAAGGCAGGACCTCAGCTCCTCCTGGGCTCAGCAGGGAGCTGGCAAGAAAGAATCTGAAGCCAGAGGGACATATTATCCAGAACCAGGAGTTGCATCTAATTGTAAGCAGACCCTCCCCACCCCCTTCAGATGAGTGATGGACTCCTGGCATGTGACCTGGCTTGGCAATCTCCACCCGGTCTCCGGGCTGCCATAAGGAGATGCGTCATGTCTGGAGTGATGGGAAAGGCACGCCTGCAGATGGCACAGATGGAGCAGCCTCATAAAATGACTCACTGTGAATCCTCACTGAAATCTCCGCTATAAAATGATAATGGAAAAAGCACAAGAAAGGCTAAACGAGCTTGAAAGAAATTTGTTCCAGCTTGTGTAGCTCCCTTCACATTTTGAAAGGAGGAGAAAAAAAGACCCTATTAGTAAAATGCCAAGAAGATAATGTATCTTCTCTCCGGGCTCTAACCCGTCATCACCCCCACCTCCTTTCTGACATCAGTATGTAAATGAAAGTGGCAAGGGAGAAAGAGGAAGCATTTTGGAGGAAGATGTAAGAATTATTTATTGAGCAGGAAGGATGGTGTTCTGGGGAGGGAGGGCTGGGAGGCTGGGAAGAAAGGGAGTGGTATTTTGGAAAGCAAAGAGGAAGACTCTCAGGGAGCAGGAGAAGGGGTGTTCTGCTTGTAGTCTGGGGTAGATATTGCCAGAGTGGAGTGGGTCTCTCAGAGACTGAGGTCAGACACTGGATGAGGGAGTCATTTAGCAGTTAGTCATGAAGAACTCTGTAGCAAGAATAGGAAGTTTTTAACTCCAAAGAACATGGCATTCCAAGAATAACTATCTTCGGCTATTTCAGAGTCACCCAAGACCATGATGCTTCTGCACATGAGGCCAAATATAGCTCAGTTTCATGGGGGAGAAATCTGCCAGAATTTGAGTGTTTTTAATGGAAAGATAATTACTCAATGGGAGGTCTTCTGGCTTTCATCTCCTTATATGCTCTGGCAGAGCTGGTGCAGCAGTGGATTACAAGCTGGAGATGCTAGCAGGAGCAGAGTTACAGGCTGGAAGGGCAGATGTGAGGGCAGCCTAGATCCCCAGTAGCATTTGGAAGCTGGTAGTCAGGGGCTTCCGAGGTGGCGCAGTAGTAAAGAATCCGCCTGCCAATGCAGGAGAAGTATGAGATGTGGGTTCAGTCACTGGGTTAGGAAGATCTCCTGAAGGGAATGGCAACCCACTCCAGTGTTCTTGCCTGGAAAATTCCATGGACAGAGAAGTCTGATGGACATAGTCCACACTATCACGCACACACACACACACACACACACACACACACACAGTAGAGCTGGGCTTCATACAAGGGGAAGAACCCAGAGTGAGGTACATCCACCGTTCTCATGGTGAGTGCAGTCAGGAACAGGGTGTTCACTAACGTGTATTGGGACAATCACAGGTCAGAAATGGCCCAGGTAGACAGCAAAGTCTTGGGTGTCCTGCTTGTATAGTTGAAATATAGAGAGACCTCAGTGCAGTGTCCTGGGTGGAGTAGAGCCTAACACTCAGGTTTAATAGTGTGGTTGGGATGCAGTGGCCAGGTGGGATGCAGAGGCCAGGAATGCCCTGCACACTGGACAGAGTTGGCTTAGGTAGGGAGTAGACAATACAGCTGATGGAGTGGGGAAGTGGGAAGGACATGATGGAAAATAGAAATTAGGGTGCTTGCAATCCAGTTCAGATGGTTCAAGGCACTATGAGGAAGGGATGAGTTAGGAAGGTGTGAATAGGGGTAAGCGAACCAACAAGGGCTGATGAGGTATTCAGGAGGTAGTGACAGGTGGATCTTGACTATGCTATACCTGAAGGAGCAAGGCTGGGGGCAGCCTGGTGAGAGTGGAAGCTGTGGGGTAGGGATTCTCTGGCTAGCTAGCCAGTGTGGTGATCACAGAAGACCACAGGCACTGCTAGACAGATTAGGGAGGGTGTCTTAGTATCTTCAAGCTGTTATAACAAAATAATGGAGGCTGAGTGGCTTATAAACAACAGAACTTTGTTTTTCCCCAGGTCTGGAGGTTGGAAGTCTAAGATCAGGGTGCCAGTGTGGTCAGGTGAGGACTTTCTCCTGTGTTGCAGACTTTTTTCTGTGTGTGTCCTCATGTGGGGGAAGGGCTAAGGGAGCTCCCTGGGGTCTATTATATGAGCACTAATCCCATTCATGGGGGTTCCACTCTAGTAAGCAAAGACCCCATTTCCTGATACCATCACATTGGACATGAGCATTTCAACATGTGAATTTCAAGGAACACAAACATTGAGACCATAGCAGAGGGAGTGTAGAAGGAATATCCTGCCCTCTTTTCCTTCCCTCTCATCTCTTTCTGGCACCTCTGATTAGTGAAACTCAATCTGAAGACAGAAGTGAGGGAATGCATAAAGTCAGCCTTCTGGGGCACAGAGCAAGCCATTCATTGAAGGGTGGAGGGCAAATGGAGTTGAGGAGAAAACAGAGACTGACTAGCATACAAGCAAAACCAGCCAGCCAGACGGCGGTTGTCCATTGTCAGGTAACTTGTTTCTTTGTGTCTGGACCTGGTCTCAGGCAGCTGGATCCAGCTCACAGGGAGAGGTGATTCAAAACTACAGGCCTGCAGTATGATGGGCGCAGCCCCAATGCCACTGGGCAGCACGAGTGCTAAACAGGGAAACTAAAGCACAAAACTTACCCCCTGGAGAGCTTCAGCATGATGAGAGATGGGGAAGGTTGTGGTTCAGAGAGAGGCCTACTAGATTCCGTGGCTGTATTCAACTGATTTAGTTCCTGGTTCCATCAGATGGGAGTGGAGGCAAGCGTATGGATGTCCTTGTCTCTACCTGGTGGGCTCAGGAACTGCGCTGGGCCTGGGACCTCCCAGAGTTTCAGTTGTTAGTGGCTGTGTGTGTTAGTAGGGGAAAGCTTTGACGATTCGAGCACCAGTGGACTTACTAGCACACAGAGGATGCAGGCGCCTTGGGGGAATGGCTACAGGTGACCAGGAGCCTAGAGGGTTAGTTTCTCAGAGCTGAAAGGGTCACGTGTATCAGGAAACAGCTTGAGGCAGCATCCATTCCAGAAAGGGCCTTGGAAACAAATTGTCTCCTTCACCCCAGAGTTCTTTTGTTTGGTCATGATGAGGGCCAGTTTCTACTCATCAGCCTGGGGCCTGTGGAGGGGAGCAGGGTTGGGGAAGAACTTGCTGAGGAACATGGTGGAAGTGGGAGGAGAAGTATTAGTTTTCTGGGGAGAGATCTTGACATTCTCTGGTTTTCAGCCCTGCATGTTCTTAGAAAACATATATCTTCCTTGAATGAGGCTTGCAGTTCAAGAAGGGAACTGTCTACCTCATGTTAAATTGAAGTCTTGATATAAGATCATTTCTGAATTAAGGAAATAATTGATTCTGTTGTGTACATGTGGGATAGATTTTTTTATTTCATATGTTCATAAATAATCAGATCAGATCAGTCGCTCAGTCGTGTCCAACTCTTTGCGACCCCATGAATTGCCAGGCACGCCAGGCCTCCCTGTCCATCACCAACTCTCGGAGTTCACCCGGACTCACGTCCATTGAGTCAGTGATGCCATCCAGCCATCTCATCTTCTGAGGTCCCCTTTTCCTCCTAACCCCAATCCCTCCCAGCATCAAAGTCTTTTCCAATGAGTCAACTCTTCGCATGAGGTGGCCAAAGTACTGGAGTTTCAGCTTTAGCATCATTCTTTCCAAAGAAATCCCAGGGCTGATCTCCTTCAGAATGGACTGATTGGGTCTCCTTGCAGTCCAAGAGACTCTCAAGTCTTCTCCAATACCACAGTTCAAAAGCATCAATTCTTCGGCGCTCAGCCTTCTTCACAGTCCAACTCTAACATCCATACATGACCACAGGAAAAACCATAGCCTTGACTAGATGAACCTTTGTTAGCAAAGTAATGTCTCTGCTTTTGAATATGGTATATAGGTTGGTCATCTTTCCTTCCAAGGAGTAAGCGTCTTTTAATTTCATGGCTTCAGTCACCATCTGTAGTGATTTTGGAGCCCAGAAAAATAAAGTTTGACACTGTTTCCACTGTTTCCCCATCTATTTCCCATGAAGTGGTGGGACCAGATGCCATGATCTTCGTTTTCTGAATGTTGAGCTTTAAGCCAACTTTTTCACTCTCCACTTTCACTTTCATCAAAAGGCTTTTGAGTTCCTCTTCACTTTCTGCCATAAGGGTGGTGTCATCTGCATATCTAGGTGATTGATATTTCTCCCCGCAATCTTGATTCCAGCTTGTGCTTCTTCCAGCCCAGCGTTTCTCATGATGTACTCTGCATAGAAGTTAAATAAGCAGGGTGACAATATACAGTCTTGACGTACTCCTTTTCCTATTTGGAACCAGTCTGTTGTTCCATGTCCAGTTCTAACTGTTGCTTCCTGACCAGCATACAAATTTCTCAAGAGGCAGATCAGGTGGTCTGGTATTCCCATCTCTTTCAGAATTTTCCACAGTTTATTGTGATCCACACAGCCAAAGGCTTTGGCACAGTCAATAAAGCAGAAATAGAAGTTTTTCTGGAACTCTCTTGCTTTTTCTATGATCCAGCGGATGTTGGCAATTTGATCTCCGGTTCCTCTGCCTTTTCTAAAACCAGCTTGAACATCAGGAAGTTCCTGGTTCACATATTGCTGAAGCCTGGCTTGGAGAATTTTGAGCATTACTTTACTAGCGTGTGAGATGAGTGCAATTGTGTGGTAGTTTGAGCATTCTTTGGCATTGCCTTTCTTTAGGATTGGAATGAAAACTGACCTTTTCCAGTCCTGTGGCCACTGCTGAGTTTTCCAAATTTGCTGGCATATTGAGTGCAGCACTTTCACAGCATCATCTTTCAGGATTTGGAATAGCTCAAATGGAATTCTATCACCTCCACTAGCTTTGTTCGTAGTGATGCTTTCTAAGGCCCACTTGACTTCACATTCCAGGATGTCTGGCTCTAGGTCAGTGATCACACCATCGTGATTATCTGGGTCATGAAGATCTTTTTTATACAGTTCTTCTGTGTATTCTTGCCATCTCTTCTGAATGTCTTCTGCTTCTGTTAGGTCCATACCATTTCTGTCCTTTATCGAGCCCATCTTTGCATGAAATGTTCCTTTGGTATCTCTGATTTTTTTGAAGAGATCCCTAGTCTTTCCCATTCTGTCGTTTTCCTCTGTTTCTTTGCGTTGATCGCTGAAGAAGGCTTTCTTATCTCTTCTTGCTATTCTTTGGAACCTGCATTCAGATGTTCACAGCTATTTGTAAGGCCTCCCCAGACAGCCATTTTGCTTTTTTGCATTTCTTTTCTATGGGAATGGTCTTGATCCCTGTCTCCTGTACAATGTCACGAACCTCATTCCATAGTTCATCAGGCACTCTAGTTATCAGATCTAGGCCCTTAAATCTATTTCTCACTTCCACTGTATAATCATAAGGGATTTGATTTAGGTCATACCTGAATGGTCTAGTGGTTTTCCCTACTTTCTTCAATTTAAGTCTGAATTTGGCAATAAGGAGTTCATGGATACTAATTTAAAAAAAATTGAAGTATAGTTCATCTACAATCTTGTGTTAATTTCAGGTGTATAGCAAACTGATTCAGCTATACATACATTTGGTTTTATACAAACATATACACACAGACATATATACACACACACACACATTTATTATTTTTTCAGATTTTTTCCATTATAGGTTATTATAAGATGTTCAATACATTTCCCTGTGCTGCATAATAGGTCCTTGCTGTTTACCTATATCATATATCTGTTAATATCAAATTCCTAATTTGCACCCCCTGGCCTTTCCTTTCCCCCTTTGGTAAACATAAGATTGTTTTCTGTGTCTGTGAATCTGTTTCTGTCTTGTAAGTAAGTTAATTTTTTGATTCCTCATATAAATTATATCATATATTTTCTTATCTTTCTCTATTACTTCACTTAGTATGATAATCTCTAGGTTCATCTCTGTTGCTGCAAACGGCATTATTTCTTTTTTTGGCTAAGTAATATGTCAGTGTATATATGTACCACATCTTCTTTATCCACTTATCTGTTGATGGACATTTAGATTGCTTCCATATCTTGGCTGTTGTAAATAATGCTGCTGCAAACATTGAACATGTATCTTTTCAAATGAAAATGTTTGTCTTTTCCAGATATATATGCCCAAAAGTGAGGTTGCTGGGTCATATGGTAACTTTTAAAATGGACTTTAAAAAAAGTATGGAGTATACCTTCAATTAATTTCTGTCATCTTCTTCTGAGATAGTCACAAGGAATATGATCAATCATTTTCTAGATATGCCATTGGGCATGTTCTGGTGTTTTAAATCATTGCTGTTTCTGTCTTGAAAGAATCCTGCAGTGTTATTTTTTGTCACTCTTGCTGGATCCGGAGTGGGTCATCTTCGGGCTGCTACCTTCCATGAATGTGGGAGCTGTCTCTCAGGTTCCCTCTCTGATTTCTCCTCACCCATGGCATGGTGACTTCCATTAAAAGTTAATAATTCTGTCTCCATTTATGTTTCTAGAGTTAGTCAGATTCAAAGTTGGAAAAGTTAGAATTGCCAGGAGAAAGAGAACTGCCTGAGTCCGCCCTTTACGTCTCCAGGGATGTTACAGGTGTTCCTAACATTCGTTCCTGGTAATGTAGGTATGATTAGAAAGACTGGTACTGCACCTGCCTTCTCTTCAGAGCGCAGCCTCAGGGAACAAGGGCCACCCCTTCAAGTGCAGCCACCTCCAAGCTCTATCCACAGCTCGCTTCTGTTATTATATCTTTGAACCATCTCCTCCTAGGGTTTTCTGCTTCATGCTTTTGTTTTGTGGCCACTTGAAAATAGTGGAACTAAAGGTCTCAGGCACCTTATATCTAAGGTGATACTTAAAAACAGCTATGAGTGAGTTATAAGTGGGGAATATAATTAATAACTTACTAAATGTCTTTGAATAATTATCCAAAATTCAAGTATTTAGATTCTGAGCTAACTTACACATATAAGGGATTATGTCACCACTATTACTGAAAATTCAGGTGAGGGACCAGTGTTCTATATTTTATTCTACTTTTTGGATCCTCTGTATCCTGAATTATGTCTTATTTTTGCTTCTCAAACTTTATACAAAATTCTTGGATCTTACTCGGTAGCTAATTAGAACTGTTACTTAACGAAGCCAGAAGCTGTACCCTAAGAGCACCTAAGCAGTCTAAAATATCCTGGCTTACCTGAGAAGGATAGGTCCCACTGGGGCACCAGTTCTTGCATATCCAGAAAATGTCAGATCACACATGACCGTGGGACTGGGTGTTCTGGAATAGTTCTAATATTACTGTTCTGTCTTGTCATCCCTGTAAGTAGAGTGGGAGCTATTAGATTCCATGTCCCCATTTAGAAAATAGTTTATGCTTTTTTTCTCATCTTCCGGACCCCCCTAGCTGAGCTGGATATCCTGTCCTGGGATGCCTGCTGACCCACCTGGCCTGGTCTGGCCTGGCTTCATGCTGAAACACCCAAAGGCCCTCTGACCCTTGAATTCCATTTTGTTCCCTGGTCTCAGCCATTAGCTTCCAGGGAGAGTTTGTTGTCTTGATTTTGGACAGGAGTAGATAACTTTGGCATTGTCAAGACCGTTATTCTAGAAAGAGAAAACCTTTCCTCAGCAATCATCTTTTGCTTTCCCTAGGGTATTGCTGCGGAGAAGGCAATGGCACCCCACTCCAGTACTCTTGCCTGGAAAATCCCATGGACGGAGAAGCCTGGTAGGCTGAAGTCCATGGGGTCGCTAGGAGTCAGACACGACTGAGCGACTTCACTTTCACTTTTCACTTTCATGCATTGGAGAAGGAAATGGCAACCCACTCCAGTGTTCTTGCCTGGAGAATCCCAGGGATGGGGGAGCCTGGTGGGCTGCCATCTCTGGGGTCGCACAGAGTCGGACACGACTGAAGTGACTTAGCAGCAGCAGCACCCATCTTAGCCCAGGAAGGAAATCCTGTGAGTCCTTTAAAACCTTCCCTGTTTTATCCCCTGTACGTGCCTGGGTTACAGAGGCAGGTGAGCCTCTGGATGTGTCCTCCTTTTCTCCAGCTTCTGAGAGTGAATGTGATCATGTGCTCACCTCTCCTGATTTTCCTCCTGATATGCCTGAAGGACAGAGTTACCTTGCTTCTATAGTCTTGTGACTTGTAGACTAAATATGCCCTCTTGTTTTGATTCATTCACATGAATTCTGAATGTTCCAAGTGGGCAGTATTGTATGAAAACCGTCCTGCTGGAAAATTTACTTGTAGCCTCTTCCACTAAAACTTTTTTTAGTACTTTTGTTATACCTTTGTTTTTCTGCATATAAAAGTAATACAGGAAAGTATAAATTACTTAGTTAGACCAATTCCTACAAGTACAGATACTAGTTTTCTGTAGAACATAAACACTTTAAAGACCCTTAGTACACATATTGTAAAATTATATTCCAGAAAGCTTGCGCCAGTTTACCTTGCTACCAGTTAAGTGAGTAAATTGTTGGAATTGAGTCATGTCATTACTAATTAAACCTTTGCTAACTTGATAGGTGAAAATATCGCATTTTCACTGAATTTATTTAATGATTAGTGAGCTTTATAAAAAATATATAAGCAAAAATGCATATTTTCAGCCTTATTGTACCTACCTCCAAGGTACAGAAATGTATCATTTTGACTGCCAAAATATATTTGTCTTGTTTTCTTTTTTACTTTGCTTTAGAGAGTTTTCCATCCAAAGTTCACCAATATTTTTTTCTAGATTTTTAAAACGGTTTGATTTAAAAGCATATTTGTCACTTGATCTGCATTAGCATGTGGTGTGAGGTGAGAATTTAAATATGCTTTTACTTTAAATCAGTAACCAATATTTATGAATACCTTAGTTGTAAATAACAGAATTCACTCTGGCTAGCTTAAGCAGATGTGGAACATTCTGAGGGATTTAGATGGCTCAGAGAATTTCTGGGCTCAGGGCTGGGTGCTGGCAGTAACACCCAGAGCTGTGCCATGAGACTTGGCCACGTGAGGCATCTACTTGCTGCCTCTGTCACCACCTGGACCAGCAAAACTGAGGCCAGGCCACACTTAGAGCTGGTTTCCCGACTCACTTTCGAGGAAAAGTCTCATGGCTGCATCTGATTGGGGAAGGAGTTTTTCTGGAAATTATTTTGGCAAGGCAGTCCTTACAACGTGGGACATGATCAGAGTATAGGGAGAGTGTGTACCAGATTGGGTGACCCCAAGTGACCAAACCAGGTATTTCAGCACCTTTTGCCACTGATTAGTGATTAAACCTTCATCACATGTTGACTTTGCATTTTAAAAATTATAGATCAGTAGGATCAGTTTCTGTTGTGTATTCAATTTTATCTGATTATTTTTATATTCTTGTGCTATTGCCGTAATTATTTTTTGCTGTGTTATTTTTAACTACTACGGTGTACATTGCATTTCTCTTTCAGTTCTTAGTTATTCTTACCTATTTTATCTTTCAGATGAACTTTAATGAGATTTTATTAACTTACAAAAATAAATTGATATTTTGGTTAGAATTGCATTAAACATTCACATTAATTTGGTACTTTTGACCTTGTTAGAATATTCCATTCTTCCCATCCAATTATGTGGTATATGTTTTCATCTGGTCAAAATATTTTAATGCTCCTCAATAAAGTTTGTAGTTTTCTTCATAAGGTTATTCATAATTCTCACTAAAGTTATTCTGAAGTGTATACTATTATTAATATATCAATGGATTGATAAAGTTGTTTCCTTTTATTTTCCCTGCCTTTTTCTGCTAGGCAGGAAAGCTATTAAATCTTGCATATCTATTTTGTGTTAAGACACTTAAAAATCATGCTAATTCTAAGAAAATTTCTGTTAATTTTGTTAAGCTTTCTGAGAATACATCAATGTCTACAAATAAAAGTAATTTTAGAACTGAAGTCAAACAACTACCAGACATGAAAAAGGATTTATATTTAATTAATTCAGTAAGCTAGGTGTAAAAATACCCTGAAAAGGGAGATGGTTCTAATATTGTAATAATGCTTGCATTCCCCCCTGTACAGATATTCTAAGTAACATGTGTACAGATGGTGATTTATAGCATCCAGATATGCTCTGTAAAGTCAGCCACATGCCAGCCTTGGCTTCCCTGTCAATCTCCACCACATCCCCAGACACACATGGTGTTTTCTCCCCCAAATGCGAGAGCTTAAGTTCCACATTCAGATTTTGGGTAGCAGCACATTAATTCAAGCAGATTGATGCCTCCAGAAGTCGGTCAGCTCACTGGGGGAGGGGTTTCATAAATAAAAACAGGCCAGGGCTCAATCCGTTCACTCTTTCTTCCCCAAGCCACTCTCTTTCTTTCCACAACTAAGCCACGTGTGTGGAAAACAGTGTTAGTGGGGTCTGTGGAATGTTACACTTACAAAAAAAGAAGAAAAAAATGGTAAATAAGTTCAAGCAAGTGGAAAAAATTTGGTGAATGCTTGCTTTTAAGACTTCAGAGACTCCAAATTATCCTCTCTCTCTCAGGCAAGCTAACAACTAACAAGAGTGCATTAGTTATATAGAAAGTCACTGAAAAGCCATGGGAAGATTAATGCCTAGAGTTGAAAAGATGCATCATTGGATGATAGCTTCTAATTCTACGGGGTATAGTAGGGACAGGATCCTGCTTGACAGATTTTCCCTCAGACTTTTAGACTTTGAGTAAGTATTCATTTTTATTTCAGTTATCAGGCAGCCTCGTGCCATGGTTGTTCCTTGGCCTTTGAGCTCTGCACTCAGTAGTGTCTTCGCCTTGCCTTCTGAGCGTATAAATAGAGGCTGAGCAGACCAGACTGAGTCACTCACCTGACTTGGCTATTCTGAGACCCACAGGAGAAGATAGGATTTGGGAGTGTTTTCATGATAAGACAGTTGGAGGCCCTATCTATTTCTTGAGGTTTCAGTCTCTGGGACTCACTTGTGACCCTCATTTTAGGTTGGTTCTTAATGAACTTAGGAATTTGGCTGTGAGCGTAAATCAAGTAGCTCAGATTCTGTTCTTTCTGGTAAGCAGTGGGCCAGAAGGAAAGGCCTTGTGGCAAAGGGAGGTGGTGTGTTAAGTCAAACTCATGTAAGGCCAAGGTAGGAGCTTTCTTAATGCTTAAGTATTCCAGGATATTTGAAGGTGGAGGAGGTTGCATTTACATCAGGAAATGCAAGGAATCCCATCACATCTTGAGGGAGCACTATAGGAACGGCCGTAACATTCTCCTGCTGGGCTCAAATATTAGAATCCTTATGCAGTCCTTTCATGCTCCCTTCAAAGTCTGCTGGCTCTGACATTAGTATTGCCACAAAGCAACACTCCACACATTTCTTTCTGGCTAGCAATGACTGCACAATAGCTGAAAGTTTTTAAAAATAATAACTGTGCCTATGTGGGTAATATCTTGTGGTGATACTGCCTTAGAAAATCAATGTAATTAACCATTTTTGCTATTTAAAAAATGTTGCAAATCTGATCTGGAAGGTAGGACACAATCCCCTTGAAGCTTAAAGTTCATTTTGTAAATGAACTGCAAATCCGATACAGTCATGACCGATTATCCAATAATCAGTTATTTATTCTGGTAATCAACTTCATGATGAAACACTGCCTTTCAGAAAAGTAAAAACAGCTTATTTCTGGTTGGAAAAAGGCCATCTCTTTGGTATCAAGGAGGAGTGGATCAAGCTTTAGGTGTTGTAAGCTTAAGGTTTTCTGCTTTTAAAATCTTTTCTTAAATGATATTCTTTAAAAACTTAGGCAATAGCAGATTATTTTATATTAATGAATATACTAGCAAATCACACTCTTACATAGAAAACGAGGTTGAGTAGAGCGATAGTGGTCAGTCCAGGTGTCTGTGTCTCACAAGCTTCTACGTTTGGGCCACAAGGGTCACACTTCAGTGACTGAAGTGATGTTGAGAAGAGTCACACGTTATTGATAGAGAGCAGTGACCTCGGACATTTAGAAATATAATTCAATTCCCTACATGAAAATGAAGTTATACCCTCTGTGGACTTTCCTTTTTTTGTGGGTGGGGTGGGGAGGTGGAGAATGGTGAAATTTTGTTCTCTTAGCAAATTTCACTTCTATAATACAGTATTATCAAGCTGTAGTCATCACTAGATCCTCAGACCTCTTTCTATTGACATTAAACGTATTTGCTAAGAGTCTGAGAAGAAAAGTGAAACACTCAAATTGGAGGATTCGAGAAGGGACTAGAAAGAATGGCCTATTTACAAAAGGGAAGGCAAAATTTCGTGAAAGCCAGAAATGACGGTGTCATGTCTTGAGGCTGTTGACAATGGGAAGTGATTCCCATTCCTAGGCCCGGAGAGTAAAATAGGCTTGTTGGTTCCTGGAACCCAGAGGGATAGAGGGAGCGAGGGAGAGAGAGGGAGGGAGGAGGAGGTGGAGGAGGAAGATGAAGTAGAGGAGGAGCAGATGAAGAGGGTGAGGGGGAGGAGAGCTGTAGGAAAAGGGCCAGGTTCAGGAGCTGCCTTTACTACTAACTTTGCTGTGATTGCCTGGGAAGCAGTGAGTGGATCAGTATCACACCTCAGCCACATCTCCCTCAGCCCCCCACCGTGTTTTTTTTTCCCCCCTGATTTCCTGCTAGTGCCTTTTTTGGCTAAACTCAGCCAGAAGCTAGAGGACCGGGAACCCATGGATGCAGTCCAGTGGTCAAGCTCCTGAGGCCCAGAGAAGAGGAGCACAACAAACACTATAAGAGAGCAGTAGTGATTATCACCACCACACAATCATGCTGCAAAGTTTTACTTTTTATTTATTTTTTTTGCTGTTGCCAACAACATAGAGCAGATGTACTTGGCTTAAATTGAACCAGAGGGAGAAACAGTACGGAAGACATCTGAAAAATCAGTGACTTCAGATATTCATTTTCTACCAAGCCCTTGGTTTAATTATTTTATCATGTTAATCAATTTGTTTCTGTTTTTTTTGCCAAAGTCGTCTGGAGTCATCTGCTATGTATAGACAGGTTCAAGACATGGATGACTATGATTGATCTCTTTGAAGGAGACCTAGTGGGATAAGCAATAAATAGGACTGACTCCAGCAAGGCTGCCCAGGCTCGTAACCCAGGGAGGGTTACAATACAGTGAAAAGAATCTGAACCCCAGCCTCCTTCCTTAGGAGTGCAGAGTCTTAGCCACTGGACCACCAGGGAAGTCCCTCTCTCACTTTTTTTTAAAAACCTTTTGGTGGAAAGAACTCTGTTGGGGGCCCTTTACTCATTCTGCCTTAGGGGAGATAATTTGACTCACCTGATTGGTAATTTTCGAAAAACCACTAGTCACACTTATCGCAGCTTCACCCTCCTTTCATTTAGGGCTATGCCTTTCCAGAGAGGGCATGAGTTCTCTGCTCCAATGCCAAATACCGTGGAGAGGCCTCCCTTGTGGGAAGGGCATGCTGTTGAGATGCATTTTTTTTGTGACTGGATGTCTAAGTTGATGTCTTTTTTAAATTCTAGGTTTCAGTATTAACAACCCCATTTGGCTAACAGAATTATTTATCATAAAACTCTTAGCGAACTAGAAATAGAGGGAACTTTCTTAACCTGATCAAGGGCGACAACAGAAGCTTAAATCAGAAGGCATAATTAATGGTAGAAGGTTGAAAACCTTCCGTCTGGGATAAGAGCAGAATGGGGATATTTGCTCTAACCACTTCCATTCATCATCTTACTGTAGGTTTTTAGCCAGTGTAGTGAGGTGGACAACAGAATGAAAAGATTAATGATTAGAAAGGGGGAATTAAAACTGTGATTGTTCAAGGTGAAATAATTGTATAAAATGCAAAAGTGTTTTTGAGTATTTATTTGGATTAATAGGAACTGTGGTGTTGGAGAAGACTCTTGAGAGTCCCTTGGACTGCAAGGAGATCCATCCAGTCCATTCTGAAGGAGATCAGTTCTGGGTCTTCTTTGGAAGGGATGATGTTAAAGCTGAAACTCCAATACTTTGGCCACCTCGTGCAAAGAGTTGACTCATTGGAAAAGACCCTGGTGCTGGGAGGGACTGGGGGCAGGAGGAAAAGGGGATGACAGAGGATGAGATGGCTGGATGGCATCACTGACTCAATGGACGTGAGTCTGAGTGAACTCCAGGAGTTGGTGATGGACAGGGAGGCCTGGCGTGCTGCGATTCATGGAGTCACAAAGAGTCGACATGACTGAGCGACTGAACTGAACTGAACTGAACTGAATAGGTACACTTAGGTTGCTGCATATTACACTGATATTCCGGAGTCAATTGAATTCCATAAACCATCAACAATCAGTTAGACATGTAATTTGAAATAATTTTGTATTTACAGTAACTGTAGAATTATAAAGTACACAGGGATCAATGAAAATGAAATATAAGCCCTTCACCCAGGAAATGATGGTGCTAATACAAGGTATTAAAGTTCTAAATAAAAGGAGAGGTGTTTCATATAGTTGAATAGAAATATGTCAGTCCTCTTCAAATTTATTCATAGATTATTAGCAATCATGATTAGCATTCAACTATTTAAGTATGATTAGTCAAGAGACTATAAACTTTATTCAGGTAAGCAAAGGGCTCCTGAAAAATAAAAATACTCCTGAAGAAGGGCAAGACAGGGACTTGAAAAAGAACAAGACTTGCCCTAGCATGAAGTTTAATAAATCTGTGGTAATAAAGATGGTGATATTGTTGCAGGCATTAATGAAGACCAGAATGGGAAGTTCAGAACAAAGTCAGGGCATATAGAATTGTACTTATAATGTAATTGAATATGTGGGTATGCTGTGAACCCACATTTTCTATATTTCTAAAGGAAAACATTTAGAAAGCTCTTTGTCCTTTTACACCAGGAGACAGTTTAAAGACTGTTCACTGATGCGAGTTTTTAAAACCCAAGCAAACAACAGCAAAAAAAGACTGGAAACATTTTGGCAGAACAAAACCAGAATTATTTAATGGAATACTAACTATACAGCAGTAAAAAGAAATGGACTGCAGCTATAGATATCAAGAGAGATGAATCTTGGAAAAATAATTTTACTTCTTCAGAAGTCATAGAAGACTATGTTCAGTATGATTCATTTATATAAAGTTCAAAACTAGGCAGAATTGAGCAATACATTTGTTTAGATGTACATCATTTATAGTAAAGTCTTAAAGAAAAACAAACAATTGTTAAAAATTACTGAGTGGTTGTTACCTCTGTGGGGCAGGAGGGTAGTATAGGCAAGGGGAATGCTATTAGGAGGGAGCTTTCAAGTTATAGATATGTTCTTAAGCCACATGTTGAGTAAATAGGTATTTACTTTTTATTCTTCTAACTGTACATTCTGCTGCTAAGTCGCTTCAGTTGTGTCCGACTCTGTGCGACCCCATAGATGGCAGCCCACCAGGCTCCCCCGTCCCTGGGATTCTGCAGGCAAGAACACTGGAGTGGATTGCCATTTCCTTGTCCAAGTCTAACTGTACATATGAATATTATATAATTTTTGTATGTATAATCCACAAGTCATAGCTGGGAGATATTTGAAACTGTAGGGAAGAGATCCAACAGGCAACAGATGACATTTGAGGGAGTGAAATGTCTTCCCTGGTGGCTCAGACAGTAAAGGATCCACCTGCAATGCGATCCCTGGGTTGGGAAGATCCCCTGGAGGAGGGCATGGCAACCCATTCCAGTATTCTTGCTTGGAGAATCCCCATGGACAGAGTAGCCTTGCCGGCTACAGTCCATGGGGTTGTGAAGAATCGGACACAACTGAGTGACTAAGCACAGCACACAGCACACAAAGGAGCAAAGACAGCACCCTTCTGCTGCTTGGGTGTTGAACGCAGCTGGCAGCAGCCTGGCTCCTCTTCCTCACTGAGCTCTTTTTCCTGGATCTTGCACTTTCATAATCTATGTTGGATATAGCTCTTGACAAGATGAGGAAAAACATGAGTTTGATTCTTTAGGAGTATCAGCCAAGGAAAGAGCAATGGGATAACCCCATAGGATTTGCAAATAACTGAGGATGGAAACCATGAGGGACTAAACCCTGCTTTACCTGTCTTTATCACTCTGAAGGCTTCCCCAGTGGCTCAGCAGTAAAGAATCTGCCTGCAATGCAGGAGACAAGGATTTGATCCCTGAGTAGGGAGGATCCCCTGGAGGGGGCATGGCAATGCACTCCAGTATTCTTGCATGAAAATCCCATGGACAGAGGAGCCTGGCAGGTGTTAGTCCATGGGGTTGCAAGGAGTTGGACACAACTAAAGTGACTGAGTATACAGCACACATCACTCTGAAAGCAAGAATGGAGATGTTCTGACATCTTAAAAAGTCAGAATACATTCTAAGTTGCTGAGTGGTTCAGGCAGCAAGCCTCACCTAAAGTATAACTCTCCATTGTGTCGTAGGTCAGTTTTATTACTAATGACTGCATTGTCTGTTTTCTGATAGTTTTCTGAAATTAAACAAATTTCAGTGACTTGAACGTTTTCCTCATATTTGTCCCTGTGCACTGATATTCTTTATGCCTTCTCAAATGGGAGAGGGAAGGGTGGCATTTCACTCAGGGATACTATGAATAGTAATGTTAGGAAATAGTTTACTGTTTAACTTCCCTGCCAAATATGCTTGGGCAGAGAAAGGGATCTAATGTTGCCCATAGGCTCAAAATGTCTTTAGTTTTCTGTGCTGTTGTTAAAAGTGCCGAGAGTTGATAGACTGAAGTAATGTTATCTGCCTAACTGCTTGGAAAAATAAAATGGGACTGAACCTTACCAAGCAGTTGAAGGCATACTGATGGCCCACTGGAAAAGATGACGGCCATTGCGTTTTGTAATTCATGGCTATTAACTAAACTCAGAGCCCAAACTATCAGGCAGCCAGCCTTTTCCTTAGCTGCTGCTTTTCCAGTTTATCTCAAATACATCTTGAAAACTATGGTACTAAACAGAGAATAGCCCAACATGGTCACTTGAATCAGTGTGTCTGAGTCTTTCCCTTCCCTCCCATCCTTCTGGATGCACGGGTGGAGCAGATACCAGCTTGATCCTTGTGGGCAAGTCTGTCATGACAAATGCCTCATTGCTCATCTCCAGAGATGGCTAGAAGTCCATTTCCTGAGAATTACTGGTAGTTTTCAAATCCTGTCGGACTCTGAATGGATGGGAAAGTTCAGAAGCCATGTGTGAGCCTTTGGCGTGTTGGGAACACTTGCTGAATGAAGAGAAGACTGAGATTATTCTTTTTTTTTTTTCCATTAGTTGGACTGCAGGCCAGTGGAGAAGTAGAAAGTTCTGTATTTTCTTTTCTGGGACCCAAGCCAGGCTTGTGGAAGACTGATCATAGAAAACTGATTATGAAATACTCAGGAACTAGGAGTGGCATTATGTCTTTTCTCGTTTCCTAACCTCAGGAGTTTGGGCTACTTGAAGCCACTCAGAAATTAGTTTGCAAAAGGCTGTCTGTCTGTCTTCCTCTCCTATACTCCTGTGAAAATCATTGCCAACTTGTTTTCTGTTTCTTAAGAGAAGTAAATGCTGGACAGTGATTTTTAGTTTTTGAATACACACAAAAAAACTAATAAATTTAGATCTGAACTTCTGCCTCTTGATACTTCAGGCTGTTTTTTGCTCCAAAAGTACGGTTATTGATATATTATCATGATGCACTATATCTACTTTTAATTTCTAAAGAAGTTATTTTTACAGAATTATATAATATTGCTTATTAGATGAACTAAAAATTCACCCATAAATTCATTAACATAGCAAGCAATAGTTTTCTTAAGGAAGAGAAAGTTGTTGCAATTCATATGTATTGATAACATAAAACAATATACATTCTTCAGGTAATATAGTATTATAATTTTCCATGGTGGTACATAGTTCTCATAGCCATCACTTAATATGCTGCTGCTGCTGCTGAGTCGCTTCAGTCGTGTCTGACTCTGCACGACCCCATAGACGGCAGCCCACCAGGCTCCCCCGTCCCTGGGATTCTCCAGGCAAGAACACTGGAGTGGG
The DNA here is from genome assembly GCF_029378745.1 of Bos indicus. Taxonomy (NCBI): domain Eukaryota; kingdom Metazoa; phylum Chordata; class Mammalia; order Artiodactyla; family Bovidae; genus Bos; species Bos indicus. The sequence continues at coordinate 43,292,793 of NC_091767.1, read as the reverse complement.
TTGCCATTTCCTTCTCCAATGCATGAAAGTGAAAAGTGAAAGTGAAGTCGCTCAGTCGTGTCTGACTCTTTGCGACCCCATGGATTGCAGCCTACCAGGCTCCTCCATCCATGGGATTTTCCAGGCAAGAGTACTGGAGTGGGTCGCCATTGCCTTCTCCGATCACTTAATATAGATGATTAAAAATACATATTCTTTAAAGAACATATTGGCAATAGCTTAATTGTTAACCATCTGAATATATTTGCATATTTCAGTCTATTTTTAATCCATACTCTAAAACTGCCATGCAATTCACTGTCCTGTTTTTGGAACTTAGCATGGTTGCATTATATCCCATTTAGTAGATTTACAAACAGTATATTTAAGCACTTTTTGTTGGTATTTAGGATATTTTCTCTAATTTGCTATTATAAAAATGCTATTTTAGATATTTTTCTGCCTGTAGCTTTTTGTTTAATTGGATTGTTTCACTAGAATATTACTGGATCAAAGGCTAACCAGTTTCCCATCTCCTGATGTTGTTGTCAAGTGGTTTCCAAAAATATTGCATTAATTTACACAGCTATGAACCTTGTATGGTAGAGCCAATTTCTCACAGTTCTTGATAATAGTTAATAAATTAATAGTTGTTTTCATTTTATTAAATTAAAAGTGAAATTAGTTTCTTGATGTATTTACTTTGTGTGTGTGTGTGTGAATTGTCTGTTTACATAGTCCATGATCTTTTTCAGTTTAACTTTCAGAATAGTGTTTTTCTGATTGTATATATGAAACTTGGTATAAGAATTACTGTGAATATTACTTTTCCTCAGATTCCTTGGCTTTTATTTTTTTGACACAACAAGACTTTCATTTTTGGAAAGCAATCAGCCTTTTCCTCTGTGATTTCTATCGCTTAGAAAGTCATTTCCCCTTTGAAGAGTGGGTTAATATGTAGTTCCATGTTCTTATTTGTTACTTATACAGAGATACCTTGTCAAGTAATGTGAAATCTGTGGAAAGCTTACCGTATAAAAATATTCAAGAAAGGAAAAATAACAATAAAATAATCAGAAATCCTCCTTCTCAAGAGAAAAATCAGGTAACCTTTCTTTGGTGTGAATTCTTTTAGACTATTTATATTGTAAATATAGAAAACTAAATAGACAATTATACACATTAAAAAAAATCATATTGCGTGTAGAGCATGTATTGTTATATAAGCCACATTTTTCCTAAATCACAAAGTAACACATCTTTCTGTGACTATAGATGTTGCTCAGAATTTCAAATGGTTACAGAGCATTTCCTTACATATCTGATCATTCTCTTAGCACTGGACATTTGGATTTTCTATTATAAACAAATCTTAGGTGAACCATCTTGTACAAGCATTTTTCTTACTTGTCCGGTTCCCAGCAGGGGCGATTCTGGGGGTCAAGGTATTTTAAAAAAGATTTTTGATTATTTTTCTTAATTGGTTTTACAAAGGTTGTACTAGTTTCAACTGCAGTCAGTTAAGTTTGACAGTGTCTTGTTTCCTATATTTATATGACTTTCTTTAATCTTTACCAGTCAGATAGGTAGGAGATAAATAAAGATGTCTTATTGCTTTAACTTGTAGTTTATGTTATTAATGAGGTGGAATATTTCTTCAGTGATAGCTCCCATTTGTATTTCTACTTTTGTTCATACTCTTAGCCTACTTTGTATTAAAGTTTATATCTTTCTGTAATTTGTTTTATAATAATTTAAAAAATCTGATGCAGAATGCTCACCCCCTCCCCTTTTTGATGGAGTATACTGCCTTGCAATCAGTTTTACACCTGAGAATTGAGCGAGAAAAGTATTCTCCATGCACAGAGCAACTTTACAATTGCTGCCTTCTCCACATACCAGAAAACCATTATCCTTTTATTCTGAGCATGGAGTTACAATTTCTATCAAATCGTGGGAACTGTTAGCAAGTCAAGGCAAAGCTACCCCAAAGTATGTGCAAGGAGCCATTTCCTCTTTAAGGTGATGTTCTCTTTTTATGTCAACCACATGAGGAAGAGATGTCTGAGACCCAGAAGCCAGGTTGAGAGAAGGGCTCCTGAGTGGGAAACAGAGAGGGTAGATGGCTCTTGAACACAAGGATGTCAAGACTGTATGTGTGGGTATAAAAAGACCCCATGATTATACCTCAGCATGGAGGATCCTGGGGCACTTCCAGTGGGAAGAATGCCTGGGATGGTTGGACTAACAGATACGCTACCATGAAGGAAGAACACTGCAGATCAGGTTGGTAACTTGGACTACAGACTGCTAATATTTAATAACTGAACCATTAATTTACCACTGGGCAGTAATCGTCCATAATCAAGACTATATTTGGCAATTTCCTTTGCAGCTGTTAGTAGCCATGACACTAACTTCTGGGAAAAGGAATGGGAGCAGACTGGGAAATGCCCTGAAAGAGAATGAGGGTGCTCCTTCCTCCTTTTTCTTTTTGTGGTTCAGAATGAGCAGCAGGTGATCGGACAGCATAGTGGACACTGAATGTCCTGTCCAGCTCCCGGTTACTGGGCTGGACGTGCATCCCCCACCTGTGGAGCATGTTGACAGTGATGCATCACAGCTGTCCCCTTCTCAGGGACAGTCAGTCTCTCTTTTTGGAAAGGACACAGCCATTTCAGGGCCTCTGTTTTGGACTTTGAGATGGAAGTCATATACCGAGGATAGTAGAACCGCAGAGCTGAAGAAAGCTCTTTCTCTGTGTGTTATGACTGTCTGCCCCTGGAGTTTTATGTGTGAGGGGCCTTGGAAGTACCTGGAAGGTTAAGAAGAGTGATCACAGCCTATTGGCTCCAATTGCTTTTGTGAGGGGAAAAAAATAATTCCATGCTTGTGCCAGCGACTGCAGGCTGTCTTTAGCAGAGGACTGTCCTGAAGGTGTCACCTAATAGATGATTTCAGCAGGTGGAAATTTGACCATTTGATTAGGCATTCAAGTGATTAAGCATGGGTTTCCTTGCTCAGACAGAGTGAGAATCCTGGCTCCACTGCTTTCTCTCTGTGTGACTTTGACATTTCCCACTTGTAAAATAGGCCTAATATTACCTACATCATAGGGTTGTTATTAGGCTTTAGTATGTAAAACGTATCATGTAGTGCTTAGTATAAATGGATATAAGTAGAGCCATTTTCCCCATAAGGATAAATTCCTTCACAGCTTTAGGACAGGAAAATGAAATTATTTGGACACTTTTCAGGAACACTTTCCAAAGTAGTTCTTTTAGGTCATTCCCACTCTCTTTAAGTACATTTCCCAGAAGGGGCATATCGAATTTGCTGATAGCTTTTCCCATAGATATTTCTTTCATGGAAGAAAGGAAGCTGGAACCTAAATCTGTTTTCTTCACAGATTATTGACCCCTGATTAACAGGAAGAGCATTTGAAGTAGCCAGGTCTTTTGTTGTTCTCTGAATAGCTGCACAGCTTCCATATGAAGTCACCATTCAGTCTAAATGAAAATCTATGTCGAAATCAAGAGCCATTGAAGTTCCCAAGCCTGATTGGACAATGTGAATTTGAAAGAACCAATTGCTCAAGACAAGAAGATTCAAAAGGGCCCACTGAGGCCATAGGTTGAAGAGAGCATGCAATTGAGGGTCAGCCATTAGGCATTAAAAGTAGGTGACATAAGAGTTTGGGTCCCCTGTCCTTGAAATTTACTATTGATTTTGTTGAGCTCAGTGTTGAATATACCATTTCCATTTTACAACAGATCTGTGCTGCACATACTCATCCTCATAACTTGGTGGATATGACAGTACTCAACTCATGTAGTGTAGTTCCAAGTGCTAGTCATTTGATACCCTGCACAGTAGCTGGTTTTCTGATGGAGATTAATTCTCTACTAAAGCCTTGCTCTGGAACTTTTGGGGCATGTTTAACAATTTTCCCATTGAGGCTTGCCAGTGTCTTCATGGAGAATCCTTTTCCACTACAGCCACCCTCATCATCATTGCCTCCACTAGGTCACATAGACTGTGGGGGCAGTTTTTACCATGGTCTTGACCTCCTCTGGTTTCTGGCTGCATCTGAAGCTGTGGCAGCCTTCCAAGTCATCAGATAGAGCCAACACTGTAGCGCCTGGCTCACATATCCTAGGCTGTTACTTCTACACATCAAAAGCTGTTCACTCTGAATACCCACGACTCTACAGGTATAGAAGTGTTCACAGCCCAGGCACAGAGCAAGCCAGAAGTGTCAGAGAATGAATGCCTCTGGAAGCCATCCTCAAGAAGTTACACATGGGTTAACCACTTGTTTGGGATGATTTTGAGATGCATTCTTCATATTCCCCCAGAGTTCCCCAGTAGGATTGAGCTGCAGGTGCCCATGATGGTAATCTTGATGCAACACATCCTTTAATGACATCCTTCCCTCTTCTCTCTAACTTGCTTAGATTGCCCTTTCAAATAAACTGCTTGTACTACTTACACTTTTACCTTAGAGACTGCTACTAGGGAATCCAACCTAAGACATTTGATAAATAAATAAAGGCTGTATTCTATGGGTAGTTAATGTCACCTCTAAAACCCAAAGAGACCCAGAAAACACTGTACCCCTTTCTTGCAGGTATAAGGTGTAAGATATAATGACCAGCACACAGCAACTGGCTCTTAACCTTAGAAGAGTTATCCTGGGGGGCCTGGAGATAGTAGGTGCATATTCTATAACTTTAAACAACTTGCTGATGCAGGAGCTTTCCTTGACTCTTATGCTCTTCCCTACAGGTGATTCTAGGGCATCTTGCTCACTTGGTCCAACTAACACCCAGGCGTTAATATAGTGGACCCGCATAAAGTTCAGTGGAATGTCAGGAAGATCAGGGTCCCTACAAACTGTATTAGAACAGAAAACAAGAGAGTTAATGTAGTTCTGGGGCAAGACAGTAAAAATGTATTGCTGTTCCTGTCACATAACACTAAGCTGTATTTGATTCTCGCTAGTGTTGTGAGTTAACACTTTTGCTGCACTGATGGCTGCTTATCAAGCGCCAGAAGCTGTATTGATCTTACTAGTAAAAATAGCACATCCACCAGAGCAGCTGTGATTGGGGCAACTACCTGGATAAGTTCACAGTAAATCACCCTCATCTGCCACAGTTCATCTCTTTTGTTCAGGAATCAGACAACTGAATTGAATAGAGATGTGATGGGGATCTCCATACCTGTATCCTTTTAAGTGTTTTTGCAATGGTGAGATATTGCTTCTCATATTGCAGTCTTGGTTGGGCAATGTTGGGTGTAGTTTCTGGGGCTTCCACTTGATTTTTCCTATCATGTCTCCTACTACATGTGTCAGGATACAAATATGACAGTTCTGACAGCTGCTAAGTATTTCTACCCCAATTATACACTCAGAGCTTGGGGGAAATAAGCCTTTGTACTAAGTGTGAGATAAAATTAGGATGTATAGTAATGATACACCTGACCTTCAAAGCCCCTACTCTAACTAGTACACTACACTGGCAGCCGAGTGTTCTGCTATTAGTATTAGCTCAGACTCTGTATCTGTTGGGCTTCAAAAAGCATGTGATCCCTTTCCCCAGTACACAGTTGCCATGGCAATTAACTTACAGTTCCTTGGGGAAATGTCAGAGGAACATTAACCATTATACTTACAGTTGTGCTGCAAGATCTTTCCTCAAGAAGACCTGATCACCCCTCCAGTCAGTGGTCTCTGGGAGGGTGGGATGGATTAGGGCTGGATAAGAGGCTTTTATTTCTCCATTGTGATGGCTGATGTCAGTTGTTTTGCTCTCCGAAGTACTGTACCCAGCAGCCTATCTCATTAAGCTTTTATTGGTCTCATCATTATTTGAGTGTGCTGTCAAATGTAAATTCTGGACATCAAAGTAATATTTATACTCAACAGTGAGGGTTATTTTATACCTATCAATGTATAATTCACAATGCAGATGTAACAACTGTGAATATGTGTGGAATAATGCAGGCTAAGAGGAGTTGAAGGAAAAAGTTCCTTCAACCACGGGGGTCAACTGGTAGGATTATGGCAGATTTTTTAACACATCTTTATAAACTCAAAATGAATTAAAGCCCTGAAGGTAGATTCTCCAGGCAGGAACACTGGAGTGGGTTGCCATTTCCTTCTTCAATGCATGAAAGTGAAAAGTGAAAGTGAAGTCGCTCAGTCGTGTCCAACCCTCAGTGACCCCATGGATTGCAGCCTACCAGGCTCCTCCATCCATGGGATTTTCCAGGCAGGAGTACTGGAGTGGGGTGCCATTGCCTTCTCCGTGAAGGTAATGCCAGACACCATAAAAGTCTTGGAGGAAAATATAGGCAGAACGCTCTTTGACATAAATTGCTGCAAGATCTCATTTGACCCACCTCCTAAAATAATGGAAGTAAAAATGAAAATTAGCAAATGAATCCTAATTAAACTTAACAGCTTTTGCACAGCAAAGGGAACCATAAACAAGATGAAAAGACATGCCTCAGAATGGGAGAAAATACTTTCAAAGCAACTGACAAAGGATTAATCTCCAAAATATACAGTTTATGCAGCTCAATATCAAAAAAACAACCAAATCAAAACAAAATGGGCCAAATACTGAAATAGACATTTCTCCAAAGAAGATATACAGATGGCTAAAAAACACATGAAAAGATGCTCAGTATCACTGATTATTAGAGAAATGCAAATTAAAACTACAATAAGGTATCACCTCACACAACTCAGAATGGCAATCGTTTAAAAATCTACAAATAATTAAATGTGGAGAAAAGGAAACTCTTTTACACTGTTGGTGGGAGTGTAAATTGACAGATCAAATAGCAACAATGAAATGCATTTTGGGAAGATTTTAATAATGAAATGATTAATAGCACTGTTACTGTCACCCTGCTTATTTAACTTCTATGCAGAGTACATCGTGTGAAATGCTGGGCTGGAAGAAGCACAAGCTGGAATCAAGATGGCTGGGAGAAATATCAATAACCTCAGATACACAAATGACACCACCCTTAATGGCAGAAAGTGAAGAGGAACTAAAGGGCTTCTTGATGAAAGAGGAGAGCGAAAAAGCTGGATTAAAACTCAACATTCAAAAAACAGATCATGGCATTTGGTCCCATCATTCCATGACAAATAGATGGAGAAACAATGGAAATAGTGACAGACTGTATTTTCTTGGGCTCCAAAAACATAGCAGATGGTGACTGGCAGCCATGAAATTAAAAGATGCTTGCTCCTTGGAATAAAAGCTATGACCAAACTAGACAGCATGTTAAAAAGCAGAGATATTACTTTGCCAACATAGGTCCATCTAGTCAGAGCTATGGTTTTTCCAGTAGTTATGTATGGATGTAAGAGTTGGATGATAAAGAAAGCTAAGTGCGGAAGAATTGATGCTTTTGAACTGTAGTGTTGAAGAACACTCTTGAGAGTCCCTTGGACTGCAAGGAGATCAAGCCAGTCAATCCTAAAGGAAATCAGTCCTGAATATTCATTGGAAGGACTGATGCTGAAGCTGAAACTCCAATACCCACTCCAGTACTCTGGCCTGGAGAATTCCATGGAGTCCATGGGGTCGCAAAGAGTCGGACATGACTGAGCAGCTTTCACTTTCTTTTCAAGTGTACTAGGTCAGTGAGAACCATTCTTAATGTCAAAAACATTTATGTATCCCTTGATTATAAAATTTGTAATATTGGCAATCTACTGTGAGTTCAAGTGTTTGGGTGGATATGGTTGTAAAATGATGAAACCAGGGTTGTTATCTAGTAGGCAAGGAAAACGATGGATGTGTGTTTTTGGAAGGCTGATTAGGTTGAGTCTGGAAAATGGGAGCACATTTTGTCTTTTTCCTCAGCCTTCTCATGCTCTCTTCAAAATGCTGTCTGATGAGTTGGGGAGGATTAATTTAAAAGTATTTTTCACTGAACACTACAGTGAAGTTATGGGTGTGTTTTTTTCCTCTGGTTTAGTTTTCAAATTGAAAGCTGGTTCTTTGAGTTGGTAACATTAGCCCTTCAGATATGGTACATCTGTCAGCAGAAGGAATGCATCTTGTTTGGTTAAATTACTTGGCAAATACAAAGCTATTTGGAACATGCCTGGCATGTAGTAACTGCCCAGCAAAGCACAATTATTATTCAACAGCGTCGTGCCTTTGACTCATCTTCCTCAGCATTTGGCTCAAGTCTCTTTCTCCAGGATCTTCTCTGGATGGTCGCGCCTAACCCACTGCAGTATCTGTCATGCATTTTGCCGTGTACCTGTCTTCTAATTGTTTCCTGGCATTGGTATTTTTCCTTGTGCTCTATAGCAAGCACTTGAAGGCACGATGCCAAGTTCTTTTGGACCCTGGAGTTTGGGGCAAGAAGTATAGCATTGTATTAATAATTCAGTGTATGTGCTGGTGGTGGCTGCCTGGGTTCAAAACCTGGTTATTCCCTAAGTAGTTGTATAATCTAGGGCAAGTTGTTTAGTATGTCAAAGCCATTCATATGTTTGTGTATATAGGTTTTTATTTCTTTCGAATTATTTTCTTCGCAGCCATGGGATTACTGAGTCAAAAGATACTGCTTACAGCTGTGTGATTTAGTCAGTCAGTTATATCTCTATGCCTCAGTTTCCACCCATGTAAAGTGGGGATAATTAGATTCTCTCATAGAGTGGCTGACAATTAACAGATAAAACACAGTCTTTGGCAAATAGGAAACAAATGTTTGGTTATTATTGCTAACTATTATTGGTTTTGACTTGAAATACTTTTGCTGACACTTCCATTTGAGCAGATGTTGTTTTGCCCAAAAGACAGAGTGGAAGTTTGAAAAAGAAAACCAAATGCAATGACTCACTTAATCGGGACTTCTGTATTATCTAAGGTTGCTGCCGGGACCATGGTGCACTGTGATCAAAGTCTTTGTTGTGTGTTATCTAAGGTTTGAAATTTTGCTTACTTTCCTGACTCTCCATATCCATGATTAATTAAAAGAGTGCTGAATTTGGTATTGGTGGCAGCTTTCCACAAGATCTACTTAAAACATGAGATATAAAAGTTGTTTAGGTAATCTGGAGAGGGGTACAAGAAAAAAAAACTGATTAAATAGAAAATCTTAAATCTTTCTCTGCTTCATAATAAGGCCAACTTTCTTCTTGCCCATATAAACAGTTTACTTTTAGAACAGAACTTATGGAATGTAGACCCAGGATGGGAGGCAAGATTCAATTTGTGGGGTCATGCTTAGTGAGAAAACTGTTCCCAGAAATAATATTTGAAGAAGGATTACATTCTGAACCCTGGTCAATTTCTTACCTCCTGGCAAAATAAATTATGGCACTGGGTAGGTTTTAAGCCACCCCTCCCACCCCGCCCCCCATCAAATGCCAGAGTTGATATCCGATGAGGTTCTATTCCAGGCTTTTTACACACATTTTAAATGGCTGCCAAGACACTTGCCTTTTCACTACATCTCTGTTAAGCAGTAAAGCTTATGGCTTGATGTGCTATACAAGCTGCAGAAGCGAGTGGATTTTGAAAACTTTGTGGGTCCACAGATCCAACAGAGGCTGAGATCAGCTGGCAATGGCAAAAGAGACACAGTCTCCTGGTGGGCCACTTAGAAATGACTTTCATTTCTCTTGCTATAAAAAGGGAAAAGGAATGTGGTCAATTTTGGTATTTTGGTGAGGTTTTGAAGTAACCTTCTATATGTATATATATACACACACACACATATATATAAGTATATGTAATTATAATATGTATACATGTCACTATATCTTATATAGTATCATACATAATTATTATGTTGCATGTGTATATATGTGTATCCTCTGAATACATTCATACACACACATAAACATTCACTTACATATACTTTTTGTCTTTTATGTTTTGGGCCAAGTTAAAAAAGAATAAAAGGCTGAGTGTAGATTAAAACATTATTTGGTAGCATTATTGCTAAATACTGAACTCTGAATCTGCAGCTACCAAATAAGATTAATTCACATCATCAATCTGTTAAATGTCCACTGCACGGACACTGATCTAGTCTGTTGTCAACACTCTTTACAAGAATATTGAAGCCAAGTGAGGATGCACAGCCTAGATTATGTTGTAATATGATACATATGTAATTGAGATCATAGGAGGCATAGGAAATATTTTTTCAAATAGATGAGAGAAAATGCTACAGCGTGCCCAATAACAACAAAAAAATCACAGAAATGATACAACTTCAATCAATGGATTTGGTCTTAGGAGAGAAGGCAGATTTATGGCTAGTAATTTGTGTCCTTCAGAATTTAGAGGCAAGAGGCAGATGAAAATATAGCATGTTCAGCAAAACCTCTCTGTAGCCAACTGTTGGACAGAAACCCAAGTTTCCTGAAAACTCATGGAAAAGCCATTCCGAGCCCTAACTCGTGGACCGTTATTATGATTGTGAAGAAAATAACTTTTAAAACCTGATACATTCACTTATGCACAAAGGTATATTTTTACAGTATTTCGAAAAGGTAAATTAGGAATATTCTTATATTCCAAATGACCTGGTATTATTTTATTTTGCCATAAATTGCATGTATCCCAATGCAGTTGAAATCCTATCGGGGATTGAAGTTATAACCGCAGCTAATGTATTTGAAAAAATAAAAGGCTTTTTGTCAGTATAGTTTCTGCTTCAAACTGTGCAAGATACACTTATTCTCCAAGATCGAAGGACCTCCCCTTTTTTGGGGGGAGGGGAACAAAACGTTAAAAGACTAAGCAGGAAATAGTGCACACTCACTGAGACATTTTAGCCAAAAAGGAATAATTGAATGCAAGTGAGAAAGGGATTTATTTTAAATTAAAGAATTTTGACAGGCCAGCCATAGAACAAAGGGCTGTATTCTATATTACCTGTTTTCCCAGGGGTTCCAGGCTCTCGTGGACTTCAATGGGAGGGCTCCTCACAGAAGGGAGGCCTGGAGCTGAAGAAATGTGGATCAAAGCAATCAGCTTAACGCATCTCAATCTGCCTTTGATAGGCCAGCTGTTCAGAAAGTTCTGTGGCCTTCCACAGTCATGCTGGCTCTTTCTGAAATGGCAATTGCAGGAGAGCTAAAATCCCATTCTGAATGACTGGGTTTGGTGTGAAGTACTCTGTTAGGTGTCTTTATATTTGTACCACAGTCATACGGGGTCTGAATGGGTAGTGACAGTGGACTTGCCGTTGGTGGAAAAGAGGACAGCAACATAGAAACGATGGTTTCTTGGCTGAATAACATTAAGAAGGTACTTCCTACTTAGGGCTAGGTTTGGCTCTGACCTCTGTGTGCTGACAAAGTGAGCCTGAGAAATGGGTGTGATGCTGAGGAAAGTACGTAAGATTGGAACCTGTCAGATATGTGTTTGAATCCAGCTTTGCAGTTCGCAGCAAGAGGATCTTAGACAAGCTTCCCTTTGCCCCTGAGGCTCAATTTTTCTCAGTTAAAGTGGGGCTACTAATACTTATCTAGGGAAGTGGAGATGAGGATTAAGTTCTAAGACTTCAGAGGGAAAAGCCAAAGGAATGCGACTTAGCAGTTACTACTTTCAATATACATTAAGCTTTTCTTAGGGCTTCAACCTCTATGGCTTCAGAACTAGGTTCATGTTCTAGCTTTACTGCTTGTTCACCTGTGATGTTGGCAAGGCTCTTTGATGTCTCTGAATTTAATTTGGCACATCAGTAAAATGTATTGATAGATGCATAAAAACTTGTATATATATTATCTCAAAAGTTCATTAAAAATAGTAAAACAAACATAAAAGATAAAAATTAAAACATAAATGAAGCAGAAAGTAGTTAACATAGATTCTGGAACATGATAAGGACTCAAAAAAAAAGTTCTATTATTGTGATTGAGGTCTCTTTTAGGCTGTTTTTCTAAACCAGTTCCCAAAGTCTTCTTCAGAACCCGAATCTTTCTCTTTCACTGCATCCTCTCTTCTAGCCCTAGCAAAGACAGAGGCTATGACATCTGCGTTGTTGAACAGTTCCTTGGTTCCCTTCTATTGTCTGAAAACAGCATAAGCATCTGCAGTGGAACTGGGTGCAAAATTGTGATGCTGGTCATTGTAGTGTCTAATGCCTTCCCTTGGACCATTCTGGTTTCATTCCTTTGCGATAATAGAAGCAACAGTTTTCAAATTAAATAGACTGGACAGTATGTTACAGTTTTGATGTGCTCCTATAGAAAACTATATACAGAATGATTATGTATCCTGTATATTCTAGTATTTCCAGAGTGACTATATATTGCTTCCTTATTCATGACAAGGGCTTCCCTGGTGACTCTGACAGTAAAGAATCTGCCTGCAATGCAGGAGACCTGGGTTTGATTCCTGGGTTGGAAAGATCCCCTGGAGAAGGGAATGGCAATCCACTCCAGTATTCTTGCCTGGAGAATTCCATGCACAGAGTTGCCTGTAGGGCTGCAGTCCATGGGGTCACAGAGTCAGACACGACTGAGTAACTAACACTGACACTGATTCATGACAAACAACAACAAAAGACCATAAAAAATATACATAAACTCAGAACTTCTTTGCTTCCTCTCCACCAAACACCTCAAAATGAATGCATTATATGAGCTGAAGGATTTGTTGTGCCACTTACCAAAAAATGATAAGCGTGGAGATTCTCTGCCTAGAGTGCAGGTGAATGCTGAGACAGCAGTGTCAGCACCAGCCCCTACATCTGGCTAAACTCCTTTCATGAAATGATGGTGTATGTATATTTTCTGAGAGAGGTAATGGTGAAAAAATGATGGGAGAGACTGTCCTTTTTCCATTTCTCATAATCTCTCTGAATACAAAGTTTCTTGAGAATAGTTCCGGATAGAGCAGATGCAGTTGTGTTCTTGTGCTCTGGGGCTCTATGTGGTGTGGCAGAATTTATGCTAGACTTGTAGGAAGACAACTTGCATTCTGTCAAGCTGTTGCTGAATAATCATGAAAGCCTGCATACATCACTGAATTTGTTTGGGATGCAGTTTCCTCATCTGTAATTTTGATCTGTTAATTAATATTTGTCTTTCCAAACACATGGACAGCTTGTGAGATTCAAGTGGGAAAACCACTGGGGGGGCATGCTGCATAATGGTGAGACGTTATTAAGTTATGTTCACTGTATGTTTATTCTCTCCCTGGTTATCATGTGAGTATCCTGTACACGTAATGCATGTACGCGTAATAACGAACCGTTGATTTATAAGTCTCAGATATACCTGAATAGACTTTCACACACTGCTTGGGATCAAGCAGCATTATATAGCTTATGCAAATGAAGATTATCTTATTTTTATCACTGGGAAAGTTTCCAGGACATTATCAACACGTGCTAAAGTTTCCTACCTAGAATGTAATACTGAAACCTCTGCTACCTTACACTTGGGCTCACAACTTCCATATGATTTGCCTCTCACTTATAAAAAAGCCACAGGCCTTGTCAGCTAAATTCCAAAGTGACATTCAGCAGTGAATATTTGGATTCAGTTTTGGTTTTGCTTTCACACTGTCATAGAAAACTACAAAAGGGCTGGACACATGTATTCCCCCCTTCCCCACTTTTTTTTTCTTTCTCTTCAGCTTGACGAACACGTTCGTCTCAAAACCACTAACACACACGTTCACATAGACACCTTCTGCAGGATTCTTAAAATCCTGCTTTCCACATGTGGATCATAGATCAATCTAACTATACAGCACTGCCCTGGATGATGGTCCCTCTTGCAACCATGTGGAATACTCATCTTCTCTAATCCTGGTCTATAGTATTTCCAAAGTACTTTACAAGCCCAAAGTAATGGCTTCTAATGCTTTGCAGCAGCTGAGCTGGTAGCACACATGATATCTTAAATGTAACAATCAAAGGCACAGGCAGGATCTTGGTATTTCCGCTGGCTTGCAGATGTGTCCTGTCCCGGTCCAGAATCTGTAATGTCAATTTTAGACAAAAGAAGCTTAAAACAAAGGAAAGTCTCCCTGCTTTGTGTCAACAACTGAACTAGAGTGAGAGAAAGCTCCCCAATAGGGAAACGACATGTATTGTATATCAGTTACCTGACCCGTACAGTAATTTTTTGGGGGGTGTGTGTCTGTGAGCAACCTTGCTTAAGATTTATGTAATGGAGGGCATTGTTTTATTAATCTACACCATGTGGGACTCTCCAGGTGCTAAGCTTTGATCTTCCTGCCCTCTGGTACATTATGTTTTCTAGTGCTCATTGACAGTGATGTCTGTGATTTAAAGCATTCTTTCCTTGCTGCAGAGGGGTGGGGGAAACAAAAAGAGTTCAGATAACTCTACCTCAAATCAGAGATCCGTGACTTCTTCCCTTGTCTGGTCTCCATTTGGTATAAAATTCACTCTGATTCTGTTTAGGAGAACTTGATCATCACTCCAAGGAGTAAAAGAATATCTTTATGAAACATTTTATGGCACATAAGATTACTGCTGGAAATTCTGGACGTGGCCAACCAGGGAAGCTTGGCTTTGGTCAAAGTGGTATGAGAAGATGGAAAGTAAATGGCAATTTTCTATTTTCCCTAAGAATGAAAGGGAGAAAAGAGTGGGAGGGATAAAAAGAGATACAGACATTCAGAATCCAAGTCTATCATGACCCTCATAGCATTAAGAACAAAAGGATAACCCTTTTCTAATAAAGAATAATGATGAAGCTATCTGATTTGTTGTATTTCAGGAAATATGTTATCACATTGGAGGAAAATATAAAGAAATGTCAAGCAGGTTAAAGGCGATATAATACATACTCATCAAGGATACAGACCCTGACAACAGACTGCATATTTCAAACCCCATTTCTGCTGTTTACTAATGTCAGTTTCCTGACCTGGAAAATGGGGATAATAATAGTACTGTCTCCCAGATTATGGAAAAGATTAAATGAGCACTTGGAATAGGGCTTGTTCATCTTAAGTGCTCAGTGTTTGCTAGTATTTTACTGAAGACATTTGGCTGCAATACCTGTGGTTTGCAAGATGAATGTCTTTTTCCTATTCTTACTTGTGTTATTAAATAGTGTGACATTATTGACCTTTCTGGGCTGGCAAAGATCAAGGCTGGGTTCCTACATGGTATGTCAACAGTAGCCATTTTAGGGGGAAGAGAATAGATTTCAACTACATTTATGTTCAGGAGCACTATTCTCAGAGGATGAAATTAGGGATGAGGCATAGTGACCTTCTGGGGTCATGAAGTCCTTATGGCTTTGTAAGGTTATCCCTACCTTCTCTTTTGCAGGTAAGGGGAACAATTTCTTCCCTAGACTTCTCCCTCCATAGGTGAATACAGAAAGTCACCTCTGTCACTACAGATTCATTTTACCTCTTCTTAAACTTCATGTAAATGGGGTCACACACTAGATGCTCTTCTGTCTTACTTTTTCATTCAGTAGCAGAGATTCATGCATATTTTTGCCTATATCAGTATTCACTGCTATGTAGAATTTCCCTATATGAATATATCACAATTTATTTGCCTTTTCCACTGGTGATAAGTTATTGTCAGTACTAGAAGTAAAACTTGAATATTACTTTATAAGAGATATTTTAATAGTATCCTCTAGCAACAATTTAATTTTGTAGTGATGTATATACTAACTTTTCTTCTTGTTACAGTCAAGTTGACTTGTTACAGTTGAGTTGAATTCAGGAAGCCTTTGCATTCTATAGGCATTTTTTGGTCTTTCCTATCTAAAACAGATTGTCTTTTAAAGATGGGTTTAATTTTCATAACTTGGGTCAATGCCAACTATCTTCATTTAATAGCGATAGCTGGATGAACAGTAATGAATGATGATCAGGTGAGATTCATCTCACTGTTTGCAAAACTGTTTAGTGATTTCATTATGCATTTGGTTGAGCTCAAAAGAGAGGTGGAAAATGCCAAGACAGTGAAAGGTGCATGTTTCTAAACTAGTGTATATAGGATAATCAAGGTTTTTATAATGAAGGCTTCTATATCTTATTCATTTTGGGGAGATGAGTGTGGGATATTTTGAAGCCAGCTCATTTGCTAGACACAGGTGTTCTAGGATTCCACTGCTTGTTCATGTAATACTAGGCAGAAGTTAAGAGGCACCTTTCCTCAGAAGAGTAGAGAGAAGGGAGAAGGGGACCCATTATAGGCTCAGATAGCCAGAGCCTGTCCAGCATTCCTCATCAGCCATCAGTGCTGGAGACACAAGTCATGGGGGTAACACAGTTGGAAATGAATGGGATGGTTGAGGGTGGATTGAATGTTAGGGTCTAGGAGCTCCATTTCCCTCTGTAGGATGCACAGAGATGGAGAAATGCCTCATGAGACTTTGTAGTAGTTGACAATGCCCAGAGAGGAAAGGAAGGCAGAGGAGAGTGCTAGTAAGTCCTGGAGCTTTGTCTGTAAAAGAATGTACATGCTGGGAGTGCATTAAGTCAGGCTGCTTTGTTAGGCCCAGGGAGAGGATTTTCCATGAACTTGGGACTTTAGTGGTAAAACTGGGAAAGTCCTGAGCAGAGCTGCTGCTAAGTCACTTCAGTCGTGTCCGACTCTGTGCAACCCCATAGATGGCAGCCCACTAGGCTCCCCTGTCCCTGGGATTCTCCAGGCAAGAACACTGGAGCAGGTTGCCATTTCCTTCTCCAATGCATGAAAATGAAAAGTGAAAGTGAAGTCGCTCAGTCGTGTCCGACTCTTCACAACCCCATGGACTGCAGCCTACCAGGCTCCTCCATCCATGGGATTTTCCAGCCAAGAGTACTGGAGTGGGTTGCCATTGCCTTCTCTGCCTGAGCAGAGCAGGGCCTTAGAATAACAAAATGGATGTAACAGCTCCATCAGAGTTCTAGACGGTTTGCACTGTAAGGAATCATCTAATCCAGGAGTTTTAAAGTTGGTTTTATGGAAGGCCAGTCCCTCTTCTTTTGAATACAAAATCTTAGGCATCAGTTTTAGAAATTCAGACTGATGAAACAAGCTGCGCTGTTCAAAGCAGGGTGGGGTGTGGGAGTTCAAGGATGTCTCTTTCTGGCCTAATTGGTTGTCACTACAAATGTTCCACAAACAGCACCCCCAAAACTCAGTGGCTCATTCAACAGTGATTTCTTCTCATGGTTCTTCAGGTTGGTGTGGTGACTGTTTTAGGCTGTGGGTCTGCAGGTAATCTTGGGTGGCTCTTCTCCCTATGTTTCATGTTGGGGACCAGGCTTCCCAGAGTAGATTCTCATGGTGATGCCAGAAGCCAATGTATCTCTGTAATGTCTTATTTATCCATATCACATTGGCCAAAACAAGGCACATGGTCAAGGCCAAAGTGAGAAGGTGGGAACGTGCACTCCACCTTCATTAGGTCCTGGCAAGGTTATGGACAGCTACCCCCACAGGGGAGTGTGGAAGTGAGGCCAGCAAAGTATCTGTGTAGCACGCTTGCCTCCCGTCTGCCCACTCTACAGTCCACATTCTACATGCTGAGGAATCCAGAGAACCCAGACCTACCTTGGGCTCCAGGCATCAGAGGCAGTGCCTGGCAGAGGTGATGGTGGTGACTAAGGAGGTTGATGGTGCTCGCTAAGGGCAGTGGGACTGTGTTCTGGAAACTATGACAAGTGCTGCAAGCAGGTTAGTGTGGCTGAGGTTCAGCAGGTGGCATTGGTAACAGGAGGTAGAGCAGGAAGAAAGGGCCAGACCTTACATGGCTGAAAGAACCTGCAAGCACACAGGAAACACCCCTAGAGGTTCCTGGAAACAACTAGGGATGACTTTACGTGGCTGTACTAATTGTTGGTGATCATTTATCACTGTCCGTATAACACCATATATTAATATATATATATGTATATTTCAGGCTGACATATCTGGGGAAACATGAGTTTCAGTAATCAGACTTGAAATCTCAGAGTTGAAAGGGACCTTAGACCCGTGTAACACAACCCCTATTCCATAATATCACAGGTAAGTGTTGTTCACCTTCTGTGTGAATATCTCTGCTGACAGACAATCCACTCCTCATAAGGAAACCATCTCACTCAGACAAACAGCACTGACAGTGACCTTCTGAATGTGCAGGACTAGAAAGCATGAAATTAGATATCAGGGAGGCAAAAGTCTAGAATGAGAGGAAGTTTGTGAAAAATTGCTAATTTAGAGAAAAGATTCTTTTTTGATATGTTTAAAGGGAGGATGAGGGTGAGACCATAGAAGCCAAAAAGAATGAGAACTATTTTTCTCTTTTCATGTTTGTTGTCAATTTGAAAATTAATGTGATTAAGAGAGAGTAAAACCTGGCGAGTGGAGACTGTAATGTCGTAATTGTCTGAGGCTAAGGGATTGTGTCTCGGAGAAGACAATGGCACCCCACTCCAATACTCTTGCCTGGAGAATCCCAGGGATGGAGGAGTCCATGGGATCACACAGACTCGAACACGGCTGAAGCGACTTAGCAGCAGCAGCAGCAAGGGATTGTGTCTATGAGAATGTAAGGTAGAAAAAAGACTTTTGGAGTGCGAGGCGCCAAGTGATTCTACAACTCATAGATAAATCTGATGCTTACCTTAAGTTTGACCCCGGTTTACACATATTTCCCAACTTACAAATTCCCCTCAAAGATAAGGGAGCATATAGACAGGAATAAGTCAACTAAGGAATAGAAATGTTCTCCTCTAGTCTTACTCTAATATGCCCACCTTGAGAGCTGATAAAATCTTGAGTCCAGTCTATAAGACTGAAGATTTTTGTAGTTATGGACTTGGCCCTCAGTGTTTAACTTCTAGGGAGTTGGGAGCCAAAGCAGCTCTCAGGTTGTCTCAACAATAACACCAAGATCAGCTGTCAAATGGTCATGGGGGAAACTTGTCAGACTAGTTATTTGACTTCTTACCTGTATACCCAACCAAGGGAATAACAACCACCAACAATAAAGTTTAAAGACTGATGTTTTAAACTTTTCAACAAGCTGTGTTGACATGTAGCTACAACCTTCATGGGTAAACCATTTCATGCAGAGTGAGTTTTAAAAGCTGTAAACTAAAATCACAGTTTTTTGCAAACCTTTGAAATTTTTGAGGAACAAATAAATCAACCAGATCATCCTCTACTGAGAATTACAAATTTCTTCAGGAAACTTGGAGCTCAAAAAGAAATTAAAGCAGAGACTGAAACTGGTTTTAGATTAGTGATTTACTGCCTGTCAGGAGGCGTGACTACATTGTTGTTTACTTGATTTCATAATGCACTCTTTCTCTTTAACCTTTCCTCTGAAGACATGGGTTCAGATCCAGTCACAATGCTGGTCAATTGCAGATGGATTTCTCTGGTACTTCTTATTCCTCCATGTGTGGATCCAGACCAGAGCCAGTCCCCAGTGTATCCTGGTTGGAGTGTAGTAGAATGAATGCTTAAGGACATTGATGGCAACAGAGGGGCTCTTAGGAGAAATACAACTTTGTAAAAGTCCCATAGCTGAGGTCTTTTAAAAAATCAATTAATAACATCAATGTGATCAAGTACATTTTTCTCTGAAATATCCATTATAAGAAGGATATTTATCAAAACCCAGATTGAGACATAAATCCATGTTAAGAAGGCTAGGAATGGTTATTACCATATTAAAAAAAATCAGCTTTGGTTCACAATAAACGTGGACAACCTACATGTCTGTGGTTTTAGCTGTCTGAGGGAAGACTTGAGGTTGTCTCTGGGACCCAGTTTGTATATGTGCCTTTCTGCTGTCTGTGGGAAAATCCATTTGGACTTTGGGACTGTGGCTGCATTCTGATTTAAGGCAATGCCTGGGTGCTATGATTCTCTCTACTGTGCAACCTTCCAAAAATAGGCAGAGTCACCCCTGTGAGCAAAAGAGAAGTAGAGGAGCTTCACCTTGCCCAGTGGCCCTTTAAGAATATTATTTTACGGTATTCACACATTCTTCAGGAGCTGAAAGAACTAAAAAACCCTGGAGCTGTCACTGGTGGTTTAGCAGAAATATTGCCCTGTAGAAGAAGGGCTGAGAATAGCTGCGTAATTTCCCAGGAATGGTTTAAGCTGCATCCCGTGGCTGGGACTCATTAGAGAGTACAGTAGCTTCACAGCCAATGAGGTGGCAGGAGTGGCCACTGGGATAAGAAAGAAGGTAAAATCCAGAAATCTCTAGCCTGTTGTTCCATTTCAGCTGGAGTCATCATTTTGAAAGCAGAGAAGGGGGAATGGTTAATGGGTTTATGATGGTGGTGGTGATGGTAGTAGGGTGAGACAGACAGTAGTGGTCAGTGAAAAGTAGAGTGAGGATGAGTTATAAATTTATTGCAGCTGGGACAGCTTGAGGGTTGGGGGCGAGGCTTAGACCACTTATAAATGATCAGAAACACCAAATAAGACTCCATTCCCACAAATACCTCAGATTCTCAAATGGGAAGGTTCTGCAGTGGGAGTGGCTTGAATTATCTAAGTTTCTAAATTATTTTGTGGTAGTATGGATCATTTATGTGTGTGTATATGCACAATATACATACTTTTACCTCACCTACATGTATTTATTCATTTATTAATTGGACATCTACTGAGCGCCTGTGTTGTGCCAGGTTTTGCAGTAGGTGATGAGGATAAAAAGACCGAATGGAATGTGTCTTAGTGCTTGACTTGTAGCAGCATAGAGCCTAGGGAAGGAGGGAGACAGACTAATAAACCAGTGATCATAACAGAACGTGATCAGGGCCATATGGAAGGGGCTGTGCAAGTAGAGTGGAGGGGGAGCCTGACCGTCCTAGGGCAAAAGAGGACACTGGTGTGTGTTTAGGGAGATGAGTAATAACCCCCAGCTGACACAATTAAGGAGGCCAAACACACTGAAATATTGCACAAAGGGACAGTAATTAGGCCAGTGTGGTCAGAGAATGTGGAGCATGGTGGGGAGAGAAGGGAGGTACAGCTTGAAAAGGTGAGTAGGGGCCGTATCTGAAGGGCCCTGAATGCCACACAGAGGAAAGCTGGAGGAGCCACTGAAAGGGGTTAAGCACGAGGTGAGGATGTGATGTGCATTCATTCTGCAGTTACCTCTGGGTGTTGATTATGATGGATCTGTACAACTGCAGTTCTGTTTAGGCCGGGAGTGATTCCCCTTCATCCGGACTGCGTTTACCGTGGCAGTTTATGGTAGCATTTCAAAGGGAAGTCCGTGGTCATTCTGAGAAACTAGTGCAAGACTAGAGCATTAGGGCAGACAGAAGAGGCAGGACACCCTCATGGGTTGAGCCCTGAGTGCTTTTAAGAGCCAGCTCTGTCTCCCTATATCCTTATGGTTCAAGAGAATGAGTGTAGGAGGAAGGGTTGACAGCTTATCCACACCTGGGGTATTGTTCTCACTGGAGCAGCATGCTGCTAGGCTGGGGCGGGCCTCAGAGAAGGAGGAGCTCTGTACTGCCACTGGCTAGGCTGCAGTACAAGCAGTCCTGTCCCTCGAGTCCTCTGGATGAGCAGATTCCATGGTCTTAGATGAGTCTGTGGTACGTTAAAAAGTCATTTGGAGCTTCTGACCAGTGCAGGAAGAGAGTCACAGCACAGACCCCTAGGATTCCCTGAGCTCGGCCGTATCATCTGTGGCAGAAAATATTACTATCTGAAAAGCAACTGTTGGCAAGCTGATTATGCTCAGTATCTTATTATGGGACAGCAAGTGGTCAGCATTTATGAGCTTGGCATGTCAGACCCCCTTAGACAGAGACCCACTTCGAGAAGGAAGTGTTCTGTTTAGTATGGGCTTGAGTTCAGAGGGCTCAAATAGCAGGGTGAACAGATGGTGCAAGTCCCATGTTCCCCACCACTCTAGCACTGAAGCACTCCACTCACTGATGTGGTTTCTGCATGACAAGCTGATAGAAGAGGAACATCCCTGAGCTTGTTTCATGCAGGAGTTGGTGCATATGTTGGTGCAAACCCCAAATAACTATGGCACTACCGCCTCTTCCACCAGTGGACCCAAAAGGCAATGCTGAGGGAAACCCTTATGGAAGGCAGAGCTTCAGTTAGGAACCTGGTCACCCATTCTGTGTGGAGGGAGAAATGTTCAGAGGTAAACATAGGCACAGACTTAAGGGCATTGGAGAATTAGTGAGTGGTCAGGGGCCTGGAAAGAGCATGGTTAGAAGACTAGGGACTAGATAGTCTATTAAAGAAGCACGTGGCTGGGCCTGGGAGGGTAACAAATTATGAAGGAATTTGTATTACATAGTGATGCCACTAGAGGATATCCACTGCTAAAGTATCCCTAAGACCCACATGGCCAGCATGTTACCCAGCCCTGTCCTTGGCCAACTTACTAGAAATTTGATTACATTGAAACTTTTCCACTTGGAAAAATCAACAATTTATGCTACACAGAATTAACCTGTCTTCTAGGTATGGATTTTCCTTTCCTGCCCACAGTGAGCT
Source organism: Bos indicus (assembly GCF_029378745.1). NCBI lineage: Eukaryota > Metazoa > Chordata > Mammalia > Artiodactyla > Bovidae > Bos > Bos indicus. The sequence continues at coordinate 43,270,338 of NC_091767.1, read as the reverse complement.
CATTGGTGTGGCAATCTGAGGGCTTACAGATTATCTAAAAAACTGACAAGGACCCTGCAAAGCATTGCCTTGAATCTGGGGACCCAACCTATGCCAAAAGAGCCATGATGGTGGTCATGGGTTCATGGGATCCACTGGTCGTGCTTCACACCATGCCAACAAGAAATTGCAGGCCTGATGTGATTTGGGTACTGATTTCTTGAAGGCAACAGCTGAAATATCAACTTGTAGTTGATGTCCTTGGGCTGGGGTGATACCCTTCAGGACATGATATACTGACCCAATACATCTTGACCCATGACTGTTGAGTAGAATAAATGGGTCTTAAAACCTGGGGATGAAAATAGGAATGGCCCTGCCCCCCATCACTTTCAGCGACCCACATGGGGGAACTTTTGCTTCCTTTCTCTGCAGTTTTAGGCTCTGTGGATCTATAGGTTCTGATTCCCAGAGGGGATACTTCCTGGAAGGTCACAGTAAGGGTCAAACCAAATTTAAAGCTATGACTGTGACTGGTTACTTTGGATTCCTTCTCCTAGGAGAAAGCATGTAAAAACAGAAATTAGGGGGAGGTAAGTGATCACCATATGGAAGTAGGGCTGCTGCTATGTCATGGTGGCAGGGAGAAAAATGTTTTACATTCAGACTGGCACATTCTTTCCATGTTCAATTCAAACTGTAAATGGGAAGTTAAAAAGCAGTTTGATCTGATAAAGACATGATAAGCAGGGGCCTCGAGGATGAGGTTTGCATCCTCCACCAGTCAAATCACCTAGATCAGCAGAAGTGCTAGCTGAGGGTGACAGGACTAGGATGGTGGTGGAGGAGGGCCATGCATTGATGAGTATCAGTCCTGGTTCAGGACTAACTGAGCAGCTGAGACTGTACTTCTTCAAAATAGTTTTTCTTTGGTCCCTAGAAATGTTGACCAATCTGACTCCTGGAGAAACTGTGTCTGGAAGGATGAACTTAATATGGGAAAGACAAGGGCTCTGAGCAGTGCAAGAGGCAGATCACATGAGCTACTGGTGGTGCCCTGCCTAGCTTCTCCTAGCTGGGCCAGTGCACCCATCTCCGGCTGTGTTAAGTGTAGGCTGGTAAGGGCTCACCATTCATTCATTTGCAGAGAAACCTCTCAGGAGATGGGAGGTTATGCATATCTTCACCCTTCAGGGGTGACCTGCAACCAACTAGTGCCTGATATGTGAGTAGTAATTGGTGGTATCTGAGTAGCAATTCATGCTTCAGGGCTGCCAAGGGCATTAGGCTGGAGCCTGACATTAGCTGAAACCACATTTGCCCTGTTCTCCCAAGTCCCTTAGAGATTTTTCCTAAGACTCCACAAGACTCCCTTTTCCTTCTGTTTTTCAGTGACCCAGCCTAGGGCAGGTGGTCAGTAGAAGAGAATTTGTTTGGGGGAGCAGGCAGCCCTTTGCTTTAAGCACAGATAGTACTGTGCAGGCTCCCAGGACACTCCTGAAGTGTGTGTGTCTGTAGGACACTTGGTCAGACTTCAAGTGAGGCAGCCCTCCTCTTAACACTGACCCTGGGATACAGCCCTGGCCTCACCAAGTAGTTATCTTTTAAAAATTCAAACCCAGTAGGGTAGGGGCAAGGGAGCCCTGCTTCCTCCCCCTGGCATCTTCTGAAATAATGTGATAGCTCCCTGTGGATGCCTGGCTCTTCACGCACCTCAGGCTACTCCTGTCAGCTTGAAAACAGGAGGGCAGTGGGTGGACAACACCTGGTGAATAAATTTACACGCTGAAATAATGGTTTCCATGTTGGTTCTTCATAATTAACTAAACAGGCCAGAGTTAAGTTTCATGTGTAAAAGAACTTGTGAGGAACTCTTGACAAGAGATGAAGGTTGATGAGGGCAGTGAAGGTTTATAAGAACTTTTTTCCTGCTGAGCCTTTGTTCTCTCTCTTCTCTCTCTCTGTTTCTCTGTCTCTATTCCCTCTTCTCCTCCCTCACCTACTTCCTGCATCCTCTTTCCTCTCCTTTTTCCATCTCTCTGCTCCTAAAACCCTCTTTGGTCCTGTTTGGCTTTTCATGTACTCCTACAATCTTCACTTCTCAGCCTGTGTGAAAAGAAAAATAGTAACATCCACAGATTACATTGGTGCTTACATAATTTGACAGTTATATCTGCAGATATATCTCTGATCTTGAAGGGGGAAAATGAATGCTTCTGCTAAGTTTCTAGCAGAATAGATTTGGAAAATAAATGGGGTGGCAGGTGGTGGGAGCTGAGCCATTCAGGCCCACTGGAGGATGCTTCATCCTTACCTGGAAGAGAGAGCTCAGCCTTCTCATCAGAACTCTGCAGCCTGTCCAGGGTGGGAGGGGAACACACTGGATAAACTTGCCTTGTTTGTGAAAATAGACCTTGCACGTCTCCCTTAAGAGTCTGCCATGCTTGCTGATGGAACAGAGGACTTTCTTCCAGCGTCTGGGTCGGATTTTGGTATTTTGAAACTTAACAGCTCACATTGCTGGCTGGGGACATGCTGCTCTCCTGTGTGATTTATAAGAGAAGATGGCCCTGAAAATCTACATTAGAGAAGCTAACTTCTGCCTTTAGGAGATTCTGCCTTTGTGATTCCACGCCAGGTCAGCTGAAAGCATTAGAAGAATTAAATTTTTTTTGTCTGTATAATTACTTTGCTTGACAATTAGAACACTGTTGACACTGGCAGTGATCAGTTAATTGATTGTCCCCTCATGACCACAAGGCTGAAAACACTGAGTCCACCTTCGCAGATGCCAGTGAGGCCTCTGAGGCCCTCAGTTCTCTAGTAAAGTCTTTCTGGGGTTCGGCCTCCTTAACTGAATGAGTTTAGTAACAACTTTCTCATTGCATAAACTCTCTATGCCTGCTGGTTTCTTTTCCAGAGGGGATTTTGTGGGTAATATAAAGTGGAATTCTGTAATCTTTGTTCCTGTTTTCTTTTTTTTCCCCCTCTAACATGGGTGTCCTCACTCAGGGTTTTTCTTTGGCACTGAAGATGTGCTGTTGACTTCTTCAGGCTGTCCCTGGGTGGTTTGGGGTAGAAGATGGACCTATTTTTGGCACTTGGTCATCAGAAGTGTCCTCAGTTCCCCGCAAACCCTGTCATATTAAGATGCAGTGGGTGTGTAAGTCCTATTTACTGATAAAACAGAATTACCAGCAATAATTAATGTATCACTTTAGAGATCCAGTTCAGTTCAGTTCAGTCACTCAGTCATGTCCAACTCTTTGCGACCCCATGAATCGCAGCACGCCAGGCCTCCCTGTCCGTCACCAACTCCCAGAGTTCACTCAAACTCACGTCCATAGAGTCGGTGATGCCATCTAGCCATTTCATCTTCTGTCGTCCCCTTTTCCTCCTGCCCCCAATCCCGCCCAGCATCAGAGTCTTTTCCAATGAGTCAACTCTTCACATGAGGTGGCCAAAGTACTGGAGTTTCAGCTTTAACATCATCCCTTCCAAAGAAGACCCAGGGCTGATCTCCTTTAGAATGGACTGGTTGGATCTCCTTGCAGTCCAAGGGACTGTCAGGAGTCTTCTCCAGTACCACAGTTCAAAAGCATAAATTCTTTGGCGCTCAACTTTCTTCACAGTCCAACTCTCACATCCATACATGACCACTGAAAAAACCATAGCCTTGACTAGACGGACCTTTGTTGGCAAAGTAATGTCTCTGCTTTTGAATATGCCGTCTAGGTTGGTCATAACTTTCCTTCCAAGGAGTAAGTGTCTTTTAATTTCATGGCTGCAGTCGCCATCTGCAGTGATTTTGGAGCCCACAAAAATAAAGTCTGACACTGTTTCCACTGTTTTCCCATCTATTTCCCATGAAGTGATGGGACCAGATGCCATGATCTTCGTTTTCTGAATGTTGAGCTTTAAGACAACCTTTTCACTCTCCTCTTTGACTTTCATCAAGAGGCTCTTTAGTTCCTCTTCACTTTCTGCCATAAGGGTGGTGTCATCTGCATATCTGAGGTTATTGATATTTCTCCAGGCAATCTTGATTCCAACTCATGCTTCTTCCAGCCCAATGTTTCTCATGATGTACTCTACATATATTAGAGATCCAAGTTCCTGAAAATAATGTAGTTTTGAGCACTTAAGGACTTCCCTGGTGGCTTAGACAGTAAAGCGTCTGCCTACAATGAAGAAGACCTGGGTTCAATCCCTGGGTCGGGGAGATCTCCTGGAGAAGAAAATGGCAACCCACTCTAGTATTCTTGCCTGGAAAAACCCAATGATGAAGGAGCCTGATAGGCTACAGTCCGTGGGGTTGCAAAGAGTCAGATGGATACAACTGAGTGACTTTACTTTCTTTGAGTGCTTGAGTTGCAGGATCACACAATCTCTTGACCTCCCCTCCATCGGTTTTCTTTATGACAACTCCTTGCATTGGAGAGATTCTCGATCTCATTCTCTAATTTTGATGAATTTAGGAAAGGCGTTACTCAGGAATCAGTCAGATAGAAAGTCTTTCCACAGCTTATCATGGAGCAACTGGAGGTGCTGCTTCTCCCGTGGTCCCACCAGCAGTACGGCCCTTTCTTCTCTCCTTTCCTCCACACACCCTGCTCCCTTGTACCCATCATTCACTCAGACACCATCTCCATCTTTTATTACCCTTGCTGGCCTCTTCTCCCACCATCACTGTCCCTGCTGAACTTGCCTGCTCTTCAAGGTTCAGCTCTCTTCCTGGCCTTCTCCATAAAGACATACGTAAGTGTTCTGGCTGGCTTCTCTCTGAATTCCTGTTGCTTTTTTAGACAGTTCTACATAATTCAGTGCCTTTCTTGTCTGTTCTCTAACAATTTTACATTAATTTCTTAAAATCTTTGTATCTCATAATAGTAGTGATGATTTGTTAGGTACCTGTTAGCACATTAATTATGTGTATCACCTCCAAGTTTCAAAATAACTTTGTAAAGTATGTTTTTATCTCATTTAAGGGTTGAGAAGGTGGAAGCACAGACTGGTTAATAACTTGCCCAGTTAGCAAAGCCAGACTGGGAACCCAGGACTGTCTGATTCTAATTTTTATGCTCTCAACTCTTGTCTCAGGCCTGCCTCTCAAGAGTAGACATGGCATTATATATTTTTCTCTTAATTTTCACTTTATTGAGCATACAATTGGGAACAGAGGAGTTAACATAAGTTCCTGAATGGTTCTGTGGTAGGCTTTTTATTTAGCATTTTGTATTTTTTGGTAATATTTAAACACGGATGTTTAAGAACTCCTATTCTGTTCATTTTAATGTTTATTGAGCAGCAGCTCCATTGCAAGCCCTGTGCTTGTTGCTGTTGATACAGCGATGAGAACAAGTGTGGTTGAGTCTTCATCTTCCAGGTACTTACAAACCAACTGTGTACTCTGGTACATGGTAGGCACACAGCTGACTGGTCTACCATATGAAGACTTGCCCTTGGGTCTTATTTCCAAAGTTGGCATTGGATTTGTGTGGACACAGCTATTTTCTCCTAGCTTCATGTTAAACATGAATTTTCGTGGTGCCTGGCTAGATTCAACTTGTAAGGAAGAGATAAGAAGTAGAAAATCCACATGAATAGAAGCTTACGAGAACTTTAAACAACTAAACAGCCACACATGATCGATCTTTTGCATTTTTGAAATGTTTCTCTGTAATGGTATACATGGTGGGGGTTTGAGTGAGTTGACTAGGGAGTCATTTCCAATTTTCTTTAAACAAAATACAGTTTTACTTAAACAAAGTAGAAGTACTAACTACTTTGCGAGGGTAGTACTTTAAGGAATTTTTTGTTCAGTGAAATCTTTATTGATGTTACAAAATTCCTTAACTTTTTGAACTCTTAGGAAATTTTTTGAATGTTTATGGAATCTTTATTGCTCTGCCTTTTCTGAGAATAAAATGCTGGATATTAGTGAAGCATTTTTTTTCCTTAAAATTCAAGGCCTTTAAATTTTCCAGGTGTATTCCTACATAGATTCTGCATGGTTTGTGATGTTCAACTAGAGAAATAGAAAGTTATACTCCAACACAAAGTGTTGAAAAGTTTATAGCATATGAAATGAATTTTCCATACAATAGTCTTTAAGATAGGAATTCTCTTAAGGAATTCTGAAACTCAGAATATCTGAGCCATACCAACTAAGGGCTACATATTTAATTTATGAAAGCAGTTATTCTATGAAATATTAATTTATCTTTAAATATTTACACAATTACCTTTAGAAAACTAATTGAATAAACTCCATCTTTTTAAAAGAATATATGCACACACACCCACATATATGTATATATATGTATGTCTTTTCCCCACTTTGAATACATTTTATTTTATAACTTTCACAGAACCTGTTTATTCATTTTTTATTTCCAGCTTTATTGTGATGTCACTGACATATAACATTATGTAAGTTTAAGGTGTACAGTGTTGATCTGATACCCTTATATACTTAATGCAAAATAATTACCACCATAGCATTAGCTAACATCTTTACCACACCATATCATTAAACATGTCTTTTCTTTGGTGAAAATATTTAAAATATACTCTCTTAGCAACTTGCAAGTACAGTTGCCCCTTGAACAATGTGTGAGTTAGGGTTGCTGACCCTATATGCAGTGGACATCTGAGCAAAACGTGTGATCAACTCTCTGTATATGCAGTTCCTCCATATATACCACAGTTACTCCATATACACCACAGTTCCTCCATGTCCATGATTCCTCTTATCTGAGGTTCTGCATCTGAGGAGTCAACCAACCTCAGATTGTGTAGCATTGTAATATTTACTATTGAAAAAAATCTGCGTATATGTGGACCCTCATAGTTCAAACTTGTGTTGTTCAGAGGACACTTTTGTGTATATGTGTGTGGGTCTGATATTTGTATCGCATCTTATTTATCCATTCATCTGTTGGTGAACACTTAGCTTGTTTCCATATCTTGGCTATAGTAAATAATTCTGCAATGAATTTGGGAGTGTGGATAATTCTTTGAGATCCTATTTTTTGTTTCATTGGGATATATACCCAGAAGTGTAACTGCAGGATCATGTAATAGTTCTATTTTTTATTTTTTGAGAAACCTTCATACTGTTTTCCCATGGCTGTACCAATTTACTTTCTCATCAACAGTGTGCAAGTGTTCTCTTTTCTCTGTATCCTACCAACAAGTTAGCTCTTGGCTTTTTGATGATAGCCATTCTAACAGGTGTGAAGTGATACCTCATTGTGGCTTTGATTTGTATTTTCTTGATGTTTAGTGATGTTGAGTACCATTTTGTATATACTTATTGGACATCTGTATGGAAGAATGTCTATTCAGTTCCTCTCCCATTTTTAAATTGTATTCTTCTTTTTTTTTTTTTTTTGCTGTTGAGTTGTATCAGTTCTTTACGTATTTTGGATATTACCCCTTTATCAGAGATATTATTTGCACATATTTTCTCCTGTCTTCAGGTTGCCTTTTCATTTTGTTGATGCTTTCCTTTGCTGTGCAAAAACTTTTTAGTTTGATGTAGTCCCACTTATTGACTTTTCATTTCCTTGCTCATGCTTTTGGTGTCATATACAAAAAATCATTGTCAAGACTAATGTCGAGGAATTTCCCCCTGTTTTCTTCTAGGAGTTTTATAATTTCAGTGCTTATACTTAAATCTTTAATCCATTTCAAGTTAAATTTTGTGAGTTGTATAGATAGGGGTCCAGTTTAATTTTTCTATGTGTTGGTGTCTAGTTTCCCCAATGCCATTTATTAAAGAGACCATCTTGTGCTCATTGAGTTTTCTTGGCTCCCTTGTCAAATGTTAGTTGGCTGTGTAAACACAGTTGCATTTCTTACCTCTCAGTTCTCTTCCACTGGGGAGACTATATATATTTTGAGTATAACATAGTACCCCTGTGAGTTCTTTATGGTATATAAATGTATGTAGAATGTATAAACCATGATGGGCATAATTAAGAGACATACTAAGTGGTAATATTTTATTTTTTTGTCATTTGTATATCATCACCCACAAAATTTTATGATGTGATTCTGTTCACTCTTTTTGGCTTCTGGCTTGCTGCCACCAAGATTTTCCTTCTAAATTTGCCCTCTTTTATTGAGTTGAAAGATTTGTCCCTCTCACTTACCCTTGTCTGGGTATCCGTGTAAGAAATTTGCCGTCATGCCATGAAAAATGCCTGTAGCACAGACATATGCAAAGTATTACCACTCTGCTTTAATCACCACAGTAGAGTCACTCCATGAATAATTTGAGCCACAACATCCTGTTGAAAACCAGGACCTCTGGGTTGTGAGTCATCTGTTCTTTCTGTGGCAGGTGTTGGGGTCAGAGCACTTTGGATCTTTACTGTGATTTGTAGAAAGGACAGTTAGCCTTAGAAGTCCCAAAGCTACTGCAGTCAGTGCACTTCATTAGACAAATACTTGTACTGGACTAGAGAGTTTGTCTTTCTCCCTTCAGACCTGGAGTGTAGGCTCTTTCTATAGTATTCATGTGGAGGCAACTGTTGAGGAATTCTTGTCTCTCAGAGCTGGACCTTGAACCTGAGTCACAAAACCAGCGAGTATTTTACCACGCATCTAACCCTGTCAAGGTCTGTTTTATGGTGAGCCAGGTATGGACAGAGGTCGGAGAGGCCTGTGCTCTTGCCACCTAGTTCCCACATTTGCTTTGGTTCAATCTTGTTGATAGTTACCTTTAACAACTGTCATATTGAAAGTAAGTGGGGAAAAGGTCTATAGTGCAATATCATTGTTTGAGAGAAAGGCGATATGAGTACATGAAATATTGATTTGAAAATGATATAACTGTGGCTGAAAATATCCGTTACTTCATTTGTTTCTTTTCTCATTTACCTAGTCATTCAAACCTTTCTGATTGGTAGCAATGAGGAAGCTTGTGATAAGATACAGTGCTAATTTGTAAGTGGCATATTGATTTTTTATGTATAGATACCTCAAAATTCCTGAGACTGCTTAAAATTTCTCCCTGAAAATATAAAATATGTGTGCATATAATGAGGGATAATTTCTTGAAATGCCATTTTTTTGGTCTTTCTCTTTGGTTAGGAGACTGAAGAAAAGTGGAAAAGCAGCGATTCCACACTCTTGCAACCACGGCAGTGTCTATATTCTGGCCTCCCTTGTTTCCAGAGAATTAGTTATTTCCTTGGATTTCTGTGGTTAGCAAAAGAAAGCCCCTTTAAATCTTTGTTGGGAAGCCCTAGGACTTCTAAGGGAGGAGGCTGGAATTTCCTGTGATGTGGTGAATAAGAAGCTCTAAATGCTGAACTGGACCCTTTCCTGTGCCCACTGATGGGGCATGATGGTATGAATGTCCAGGATGGAACACCAGGTAGTGCTTGTCCACAGGCAAAGGGTCTGGAGTATAAAGATGGGAGATGCTTCAAGCACAGCAGCTACTACCTTCAGATGGACCGTGCTTGCCTAGACAAGGGGCCTTTCAGGGTGACCGCCAAGATGCGTCTTCAAGCAGCAGAGCACCTTCTCCATGTTTCCAAGACTATGTAAACCCCTACGTGGTCCTAGGATCCCAAAGATGAGGGAATAGGCCTCAACAAATTAAAGACAATTGGTGTTTGTGCTCATACTGCTAGGCATGGTCATAGCTAGCTTTGTTGGGATTTAGAATAGTGTTCCTGTATCTTTACTGTGTGTGTGTGTTTGTATTAAATGGGATCTTATTAAAATGCAGATTCTGACTTAGTAGGTCTGAGATAGAGCCTGAAATTCTGTGATTCTAATTATTAGTAGTTCCCAGCTGACACAAATGCCATTGGTTTATGTATCACCTTTGAGTAGCAAAGTATAGAAGAATAATCTTGGTCAGTTTTCCACACTGGACAACTTAGGAACAAACTTATATGTACATACATCCACACATATGTTCATGCACATATACTAACATGGTATATGCATATGTATCTATGTATTTTCAATAGAGCATACTGACCTTTAACCAAATGGCAAGCTGTGGAACCACCTGCTTCAGAACTAAACTCTCTGATGTGTGTGTATAGGATGCAGATCCCTGATTCCACCCCAGGCTTGATGCATCAGGATCTGGCAGAGCGTCCTGTTAATCATAACTACAAGTTGATAAACTTTGGCTAGACTTGTGGATTCTCAATCTGGTTATACCTTAAACTTATGTTCAGAGTTCTTCCAAGAATTCTTGTCTTTATTCCTAGAGACTCTGATTGAATTTTTCTAGGGTGGGGTCTGGGTTTTGGGTTTTTTTTTTTTTAAAGCTTTCCTGATGGTGGGACTATGTAGTCAAGATTGAGATCCACAGAGGTCAAAAGCTGTGCAGCTGGAGTCCGTCTTCACTGTGAGGCTTGGCAGGCGTACTTCCTAGCAGGGTGACCTGTAATAGCCATTTAACCTTTTAATCTCAGTTTCCTCATCCATAAATGGGGACTTGATAATGAGAACCTCACAGATGAGAGGGTGCAGGACAAATACTAGGTTATAGTGCCTTGCACATGGTAAACAGTAAGTAAAAGCCTTTATAATTCCATTTCTACTTGTATTCATGCATATGCATGAATTCTGTCTTTTATGAAGGATTTATCAAGAAACGTCACACTTCAGTCTGTGTCCAGTTTTTCACAAAACCAGGATTATGAAAATTTGAATTTGTTGTTAGTGTTCATGTATTTTATGGTAGAGTTAGTCACTGCTTTACTTCTTTTACATTTGTCAGTTGAAAGCAATTCATACTCACTATAAAAATGTTCGGAAAACTTAGGAAAAAGGAAAGTCCAATTCACCCATACTCCTTTTACCTGAGGTTAACTATTATTGTCTTTAATTTATTTCCTTCTCATATTTTTGAATATACATATAGAATAATATGCATAAATAGCAAAGCTTGATATATGTGAATATTATAAAATTGGAATCATTACTATATATAATTTGTACCATGTGTTTTTAACATTAATATTTTGTCATAAATATTTACCTATGCTATTAAATATTCTTCAAAAATATGACTTTTAATTTCTACCTAATATTCTGTTACAGGACTGTACTATAATTTACTGAATCTTTTCCGTATTGTGGGATTATAATTGAGTGATAAATATTTTTGTACATAAATCTTTTACTACATCTATCATTTACTTAGGATAGATTTCTGGAAGTGGTATTATTGATTCAAAAGTATGAACACTTTTATGGCTCTTAATGCATATTGCCAAACAGCTTTCCAAGTTAAATTTCCAATAGCAATATATAAAAATACTTGCTTTTCTCACTCCTACTAGTATTATACATTACCCTTAAAAATATTATTACCATGTGATAGGAATTTTAATTTGTATTTTAATGGCATTGAAACATGTGAAATGTCATGTATGAAACGAGATGCCAGTCCAGGTTCAATGCACGATGCTGGATGCTTGGGGCTGGTGCACTGGGACGACCCAGAGGGATGGTATGGGGAGGGAGGAGGGAGGAGGGTTCAGGATGGGGAACACATGTATAATTTTTTTAAATTAAAATTGAAAAAAAGAAAAAAAATTAAATAAATAAAATAAAATAAAAAAAAAAGTTGAGCACAGTTTCCATTTTTCAAATGCTTAGTATCTGTCAGTTCTTTGTTCTTTTATAAATTTTCTGCTCATATTCTTTCCCTTCTTTTTCTATTGACCTACTAGCATTGATCTTGTTGATTTGTAATTTTTTCACTTAGTATAGATGTTCATCCAGTTTTCACTAATTAATCATCTAACTTTTTTTACTTAGATTCTTTTTTTGTCACAGAAGTTAAAAAAATCATTGTATTTAAATATGCCAATACCTACTTTGTGATTTGACTAATTGTTTTATAGTGTAAATGGATTTTCTAAACCTCATATCTGTTAAACAGTTTCCTATGTTTTCTTGGGTATATTTTAAGAAGTATGTTACTCTTTTAGCTGTTACAAATGTTGTTTTGGCATATGATATAAGACATGACTCTGACTCTGAGCTGACTGGCAGAGAACCAAGCTCTGGATCTGGAGGTTTGCATGGATTTCATAGGATGGGCTGCAGACACTTTCTCCTTTATTTTTGAATTATTTGGCACAGAGCTAATGGAGAAGGGAGTGATTTTGTTTTAATCCTGATATGGGATTATTTATGACATTCTCTTCTTGCCCCACCTTGTTTGCTAGGAGCTTATATTAGAAAAGATTGTCAATTATATTTTTTAACTTTGGTCTATAAATATCTAGGGCTTCCCCGGTGGCTCAGCAGTAAAGAATCCACCTGCAATGAGGGAGATGCGGGAGACCCAGGTTCGATCCCTGGGTGGGGAGGATCCCCTGGAGGAGGGCATGACAACCCACTCTAGTATTCTTGCTTGGAGAATCCCATGGACAGTGGAGCCTGGCGGGCTGTAGTAGGATGGGGGTCTCAAAGAATCAGACACGACTGAAGCAACTGAGCACACTGGCATAAATATCTAATTTCACCATATTATGTTTGAAGAATGTGGCTTATATTTTTAAGACTTCTATGTATCTTGTCATGTAACAAAATAATTGTCTCACTTCTTTTGTTTTTAACATAGTTGAATGAAGCAGACAGTTCGGTAGAGCTTGTTATGAAGAGCAGCAGCGGCCCTCCGGCCCCAACTTTCTATCATCTCTACCTTCTCAGAGGTCAGTTGTTCCAGCTCTTAGAAGTTAGTTCTAAGAGAATCTACTCAATGTCTTCACAAGACATACTTATATTGCTGCTTCCCACAATGGAGGGGGAGGATTTATCGTTCTGATTTCTCCAGACACACAGATGTGCTCAGGGACCTCACCCCACATGGACACGAATATCACACTCTTTTCATTCCCTTCTGGTATATTTTCATATTTATGGGGCAACTTTGGTTTTGTTTCTATTCAGTACTTATATTCTCAAGATCCATCAATACAATTCACAGACAAGGAGCACTTGGATGGAGCTTATTGATTGTTGATGTTGCTGTATTTTGAACTGACTGGGCTGTTTTACTCTTGTTAAGTCTTTCTTTTTGGACTGGTCAGGTATGCTAGATAAAGCTCTTCTAATTTCCTGCTTGAAGGAGGTATAAAATCTTATTGCCGGAATTTTGGGAACTGCTCAAACAAGGAAAGATTGGTGGTGTTCAGACTGTCCTCAATCCCTTTACTTTGAGCATGGCTCAGTACACCCATTCTCACCTGTGTCTGATGCCTCCTTGTCCAGGACGTTCTGTTGTGCTCTGTCTAGAGCTTTAACTTCCAGTATTATGAATGGGTTGGGGAAGCTTGAGAGGAGGGCGGGGCAGTTGTCTGGCCACATGAAGTCATGGAGAGGACTTGGGGATCTCCTTACTTCTTAAACAGACTCACACAATCCTTCTTTCGTCTGACTCTCACTCCCATTTACAGAGATACCTGGTGCAGCCAGTTTTGGAGTCTTTTGGGTGTTCTTCAGGGTAAATTGGGTTTTTCATGGTTTTTCCCACTATCAGCTTAGTATTCTGCTTTCTTGCGTCTGCTAAGTCAATTACCATGGGTCATCTGCTTTCTAGCTTCCAGAATTAGGTGATGGTTGTCTTTTCTCTTGCTCTTTACTCTAATGGGCTATATCTTTATAAAATCCTTTAATTGTCATTTTGTGGAGAATCTTGGGGGTAGTATATGCAAATACAAGCACTCACTTAGATTTCTTTACCTAGAAGCCCTTTTTTTCTTTATTAAACAAAACTTATGTGTTCATTTTAGAAAAATTAGAAAATACAAGGTAGACAAAATATATAAAAATCACTCAATCTCACTTTCTAGTCATACCCTTTGTTAATACCATTTTGATATATAGCTTTTAAGATACATTTTTGGAATATATTTATAAAGAAATGAGCTTATTATATGCAGACTTATGGTAACATCTTTCAAGATCATCTTAAGCTGGTACTAATATAAATTTACTTAATTCTTCATAATATTCTTTTCATATTTTCATAATCTTAATTGAAAAGACTAAGAAAGATTATCTAGATTATTTTGTAAATATGGTTACAATGCTGAATACAAATAATTGTGGAAAGGAAAGATATGTTAAAAATAATAGTCTCAAATACAGTTATATTTGAGCTTTTAGCTACCATATTATATTAGAGCTTAAGAAAGGAAGTATAGGACTGTGAAGTCTAACCTGGCAAATCCCTTGTTTTAGATAAAGGGATGTCAAGAAATTCCATTTTATTCTTGAATTTGATAATTAGTAATGTAATTAAAAATTTTTTGTTTAATTTTTGTAGTGAAGGCAAGCAAACACAACATGGAAAAAAAAAGAAACAGCCGCGAAGCAAATACATTACAAGTTCAGTTCAGTTCCGTTCGGTCGCTCAGTTGTGTCCGACTCTTTGCGAGCCCATGAACCACAGCACGCCAGGCCTCCCTATCCATCACCAACTCCTGGAGTCCACCCAAACCCATGTCCATTGTGTTGGTGATACCATCTCATCCTCTGTTGTCCCCTTCTCCTCCTGCCCTCAATCTTTCCCAGCATCAGGGTCTTTTTAAATGAATCAGCTCTTCGCATCAGGTGGCCAAAGTATTGGAGTTTCAGCTTCAACATCAGTCCTTCCAATGAACACCCAGGACTGATTTCCTTTAAGATGGACTGGTTGGATCTCCTTGCAGTCCAAGGGACTCTCAAGAGTCTTCTCCAACACCACAGTTCAAGAGTCTTCTCCAACACCACAGTTCAAAAGCATCAATTCTTCAGCGCTCAGCTTTCTTTATAGTCCAACTCTCACATCCATACGTGACTACTGAAAAAACCATAGCTTTGACTAGATGGACCTTTGTTGGCAACATAATGTCTCTGCTTTTGAATATGCTGTCTAGGTTGGTCATAACTTTCCTTCCAAGGAGTAAGTGTCTTTTAATTTCATGGTTGCAATCACCATCTGCAATGATTTTGGAGCCCCCAAAATAAAATCAGCCACTGTGTCCACTGTTTCCCCATCTATTTGCCATGAAATGATGGGACCAGATGTCATGATCTTCGTTTTCTGAATGTTGAGCTGTAAGCCAACTTTTTCACGCTCCTCTTTCACTCTCATCAAAAGGCTCTTTAGTTCTTCTTCACTTTCTGCCATAAGGATGGTGTCATCTGCATATCTAAGGTTATTGATATTTCTTCTGGCAGTCTTGATTCCAGCTTGTGCTTCTTCCAGCCCAGCGTTTCTCATGATGTACTCTGCATAGAAGTTAAATAAGCAGGGTGACAATATACAGTCTTGACGTACTCCTTTTCCTATTTGGAACCAGTCTGTTGTTCCATGTCCAGTTCTAACTATTGCTTCCTGACCTGCATATAGGTTTCTCAAGAGGCAGGTCAGGTGGTCTGGTATTACATTACAAGGGAAAAACACAAAGACTCATGCAAAGTTTTCTTTTACCTTTTGTAATTTCCTTTCAGTCTCTTGCAAGTTAGTTAAATTGATTGGATCACACTGCCAACTACAGTAAAAGCCAATTTTCTTATTCTAAATGTATTTCATGTAGGAATGACTCCAGTCAATTGTTTCTTTAAAAAATGCCATTTCTCCAAATATCTCTGTAAAAATGTGGATGGCTAGCAGCCAGTGGTCATGTATGGATGTGAGAGTTGGACTGTGAAGAAAGCTGAGCGCCGAAGAATTGATGCTTTTGAACTGTGGTGTTGAAGAAGACTCTTGAGAGTCCCTTGGACTGCAAGGAGATCCAGCCATTCCATTCTGAAGATCAGCCCTGGGATTTCTTTGGAAGGAATGATGCTAAAGCTGAAACTCCAGTACTTTGGCCACCTCATGTGAAGAGTTGACTCATTGGAAAAGGCTCTGATGCTGGGAAGGATTGGGGGCAGGAGGAAAAGGGGGCGACCAAGGATGAGATGGCTGGATGGCATCACTGACTCGATGGATGTGAGTGAGTGAACTCTGGGAATTGGTGATGGACAGGGTAGCCTGGCGTGCTGCGATTCATGGGGTCGCAAAGAGTTGGACACAACTGAGCAACTGAACTGAACTGAACTGAGCAGCTCAAAGATATTCATAAAGAATGGAACAATAGATTAGAATATACACCTTTTTCATTGTGGGTCAACTGAATTATATTCTGTATTTAAAAGTGGACACCAATTATTGTGCATTTGTTTACAAGGCATTAAAATGTATATATATATATATATATATACATACACACACACATATATATATATATTCATATATATGTGTGTCTATGTATGGGCTTCCCAGGTGATGCAGTGGTAAAGAATCCATCTGCCAGTACAGGAAACACGGGTTCAATCTCTGGGTCGAGAAGATCCGCTGGATAAAGAAATGGCAATCCACTCCAGTATTCTTGCCTGGGAAATCCCATGGACAGAGAAGTCTTGTGGGCTACAGGCCCACAAGGGAGTCATGAAGTCATGAAGAGTTAGACACAACTTGAGTGACTAACAGTGACAACAACAACGTTTTCTATGTCAATGTGTATATATATATATATATATATATATATATATATATATATATGTATACTGTTTAGTCCCTCAGTATACATATATATATGTATATATGTATATATATACACACTCATTTACATACACATATGCATACGTATAAACACGTATCATCTCTAATCTTTCCAATGATAAGTGCAGAGCATGCATTATCCAGTTTATTTACTACTAAGGAAAGGGAAGGCTTGCAGAGGTTAAGTAATTTGTCTGTGTTTATTTAGCCCATATGCAACAGATAATAGACTCAAACCCAGGTCTTATATTCTGTGCTCCTCTACAAAGTGGTACCTTGGATTAAAGATCCATAAATTTTCCCCCAATTGAAGTATTAAACTATGCCCCCGTGTAATTCTCCCTCCAGGTGCTAATATTTGGGAAATTGTCAAGTTCTTCCAAGTAAGTATTCCAATGATTGAAAAAATTTTAGCGGGTGCTGTCTTGAGAGATGCTAAATACATCTTTCTGGCAGCCTTTAACATACTGATTGTGTTTTGAATTGTTGGAGGGGCGTGTCATGTACCCAGTTTTACAAACTTAACTGTGCAACCCTTTTTGTTTCTGATACACCTGAAATCGACTCTCTTGGAAGCCTTATTTGGGACATTATATTTCATTGACCAC
The DNA here is from genome assembly GCF_029378745.1 of Bos indicus. NCBI lineage: Eukaryota > Metazoa > Chordata > Mammalia > Artiodactyla > Bovidae > Bos > Bos indicus. The sequence continues at coordinate 43,253,163 of NC_091767.1, read as the reverse complement.
CATACATTGCACTGCAGGATCTAATGTACTGAGTTTTGTAACTTCTTTCCTCCTTATGAAGGACAGACAAGAAAGGTGGGAAGGAAGGAGAAAAAGAAGAGAGAAGCAAGGGAGTTTTAATCATAGGCAGTGTCCTCTTTGCAGTCATTAGGTTATGTCATTCAAAGAGATTTTCTGTGGTATTGAAAATTACGACAGACAAATAATAAAAACTTTCATGAGTGAGAGAGTATGTTTCATCTGTCTTTACATCCATGGTGCCTAACACAACCTGTCACCGAGTTGATTGTTCAATAAATTGATGATCCAGGGAATGAATGAGTGAACAGAAGTGAAAAGTCTGAGGTCTGGAAGTCCTGGGTGAGCTTGGGTGTCCCCCTTGATCTCTTTGCTCTGCCTGGGTGAAATGGAGATGGATCCTTTGTTGCAGGGTGTTATAAGGATAGCATAGATGGTGAAGTCCTTACAGCAGCATCTAGAACAGAGTATCAGCCTGCTACACTTCTCAGTGACCATTCTGTTCTCTTTCAGGTGAAGATTTTATGCTTCATACAATACTGGCATTTTGTTTCGGAATTCCTCTTTCTTAGAGACATTAAAGGTGAGGAAAACAGATATCTAAAGATTTTTGTATTCTTAATATTCAGTCATCTTCTGAATATCTCAAGGATGTTTTCCTTCAAATAAGTGGTCTCCATCCCATCCTGTTATAAACTTTTTTTTTTTTTGCACAAGATAATGGGTTGTCTAGACTTAATCCTGAGTGTTGATTGAGGCTGCAGAATGTTCACCTTTCTCGTCATATAAATATGGAAGTTGTTTTTAATAACTGTCACTCAGATGGTAATCAGCAAAGAAACTCTGTGTGATGTTCAGCTAGGAAAGAGGAAAATTAACATATAAAAAAATCATGGATTTATCTCTGGGCTTTCTAATTTGTTCCATTGATCTATATTTCTGTCTTTGTGCCAGTACCATACTGTCTTGATAACTATGGCTTTGTAGTAGAGCCTGAAGTCAGGTAGGTTGATTCCTCCAGTTCCATGCTTCTTTCTCAAGATAGCTTTGGCTATTCGAGGTTTTTTGTATTTCCATACAAATTGTGAAATTATTTGTTCTAGTTCTGTGAAGAATACTGTTGGTAGCTTGATAGGGATTGCATTGAATCTATAAATTGCTTTGGGTAGTATACTCATTTTCACTATATTTATTCTTCCAATCCATGAACATGGTATATTTCTCCATCTATTAGTGTCCTCTTTGATTTCTTTCACCAGTGTTTTATAGTTTTCTATATATAGGTCTTTAGTTTCTTTAGGTAGATATATTCCTAAGTATTTTATTCTTTCCGTTGCAATGGTGAATGGAATTGTTTCCTTAATTTCTCTTTCTGTTTTCTCATTATTAGTGTATAGGAATGCAAGGGAATTCTGTGTGTTGATTTTATATCCTGCAACTTTACTATAGTCATTGATTAGTTCTAGTAATTGACAAAGGAGGCAAGAATATACAATGGATTAAAGACAATCTCTTTAACAAGTGGTGCTGGGAAATCTGGTCAACCACTTGTAAAAGAATGAAACTAGAACACTTTCTAACACCATACACAAAAATAAACTCAAAATGGATTAAAGATCTAAACGTAAGACCAGAAACTATAAAACTCCTAGAGGAGAACATAGGCAAAACACTCTCTGACATACATCACAGCAGGATCCTCTATGACCCACCTCCCAGAATATTGGAAATAAAAGCAAAAATAAACAAATGGGACCTAATTAACCTGAAAAGCTTCTGCACATCAAATGAAACTATTAGCAAGGTGAAAAGACAGCCTTCAGAATGGGAGAAAATAATAGCAAATGAAGCAACTGACAAACAACTAATCTCAAAAATATACAAGCAACTCCTACAGCTCAACTCCAGAAAAATAAATGACCCAATCAAAAAATGGGCCAAAGAACCAAATAGACATTTCTCCAAAGAAGACATACAGAGGGCTAACAAACACATGAAAAGATGCTCAACATCACTCATTATCAGAGAAATGCAAATCAAAACCACTATGAGATACCATTTCACACCAGTCAGAATGGCTGCGATCCAAAAGTCTACAAATAATAAATGCTGGAGAGGGTGTGGAGAAAAGGGAACCCTCTTACACTGTTGGTGGGAATGCAAACTAGTACAGCCACTATGGAGAACAGTGTGGAGATTCCTTAAAAAACTGGAAATAGAACTGCCTTATGATCCAGCAATCCCACTGCTGGGCATACACACTGAGGAAACCAGAAGGGAAAGAGACACGTGTACCCCAATGTTCATCGCAGCACTGTTTATAATAGCCAGGACATGGAAGCAACCTAGATGCCCATCAGCAGATGAATGGATAAGAAAGCTGTGGTACATATACACAATGGAGTATTACTCAGCCATTAAAAAGAATACATTTGAATCAGTTCTAATGAGGTGGATGAAACTGGAGCCTATTATACAGAATGAAGTAAGCCAGAAGGAAAAACACCAATACAGTATACTAACACATATATATGGAATTTAGAAAGATGGTAACAATAACCCGGTGTACGAGACAGCAAAAGAGACACTGATGTATAGAACAGTCTTATGGACTCTATGGGAGAGGGAGAGGCTGGGAAGATTTGGGAGAATGGCATTGAAACATGTAAAATATCATGTATGAAACGAGATGCCAGTCCAGGTTCGATGCACAATACTGGATGCTTGGGGCTAGTGCACTGGGACGACCCAGAGGGATGGTATGGGGAGGGAGGAGGGTTCAGGATGGGGAACACATGTATACCTGTGGCGGATTCACTTTGATGTTTGGCAAAACTAATACAATTATGTAAAGTTTAAAAATAAAATAAAATTAAAAAAAAAAGAAAAAAAATCATGGGCCCTTCATTACATGGGGCACCAAAGGAACCCCTTGGGAAGAGACAGGCATGAAACAGTAGGAGGTGGGACAAGGTTCATGTTACTAGCTCATAACTATCGTGATTTATTTCTGAAAATTAACATAACCTATGTAGATACTGCATCTAACATTTTCATTCCACCATGTTTTTCTTTCTTTTCTCATCTGCCTCTGTTCTCAGCCATGATCAAGTTATGAACGATTGAAACTTAGCTGACTTTACCTTCTGCCATTTACTTAACATTCTGAAAGAAAACAGAGAAGTGGTCAAGAAAACCCCTAGTAATTCTGCAATGATTTTTTTCCTTTTTCCTCCTCATCTGTGGAATAATTCTGTGCACCTTGCATTTGTGTGTGTGATGTATGTGATGACACACACAAAGGGAAAATGCCTTTCAGAAAAGACCAGAGACAGAGTGTCTGATTTCCCAACCTGATAAGGCTTACCAGTAGAAAGAGGAGAAAGAGAGTTAATGTTAGGGGCTGAATGTAAACACTTTTTGTTGCCTCTGTGGCCTTGCAGTCTGAAATACTGCACTATTGGATTTCTCAAATTTCTGTGTACTTCTTAGCTAGATTTTTGAGCTGATGGTTTGCTGATGTCTCTCTTACCAGCAACAGCAAAACCATCTCTATGTATATGCTTCTTTCATCTGTGTGGATGGATTGCTTTCTTCCAAAAGGCTTTAGCTCCTGCAGGTGGCTGTGCTCTTGAGTCACTGTTTTCATTCTTTTTCACAGGAGAGTTAGGGTAGGGTCCTTGTCTGAGAACAAGTCTGTTCTTTAAGCCGTGATGAGCTACACAGCACATAAGTTTAATGCATTTAGGGATATCTACATGTGTTTGGTGCTTAGCTAATTAACTGCGTTTGGATGAAGGCTGGACTCTCTTCCTTCTCTTATCTATGTTTCTATCAAATAGCTTCCCCTTTTTAATTACTCTGTCTCTTGTTTCTGCCCAGAGATCTTCCTTTCTTTCAATACTGCTTACTGACCCACCTCCGTCATGGACAAGCTTTGGAAGTCACCAGTTTGGTGCTAGGGAATGTGAGGGGCTTGGCAGATCTAGGCTCCTCTTTAAGGATGAGTATGATGGAAAGACTCCTGGGCTGGGAGTCAGAGATCTGATTCTTTCACTTACTGGCTCTGACCACTGAGCAAGCCTTAGAGCTAAAACTTCTTTTTATAATCTGTAAAGTGGGGTAGCAATATATGGGTACATGGTTTCATGAGTTTCAAATTAATAATAATAATAATGGCTATAAAGAACTTCCCACTGGAGAAAGCCCTGGGCTTCTATAGCTATTGTAGCTTAAAAGGAAATATGTCCCTTCTCAGGTTCTTTTTCCACATTGCACCAATCCTCCTCTTTCCTCTGCCTGTAAAGTCCTTTCTACCATCAGGGCCCCTGTTGGTTCTATCTACTTTATAACGCTTTCCCCTGGTGCTTTGACCAGTTGGTCTCTAAGTGTTCAAATTGCCTGTAAGCTTTACTGGCAGAAGAATTTTTTTTTTTTATCACTTGAACAAATATAGCTTTGTGTTTGGTTTTTCTCTGCTTGTAACACAATAAATTGATCCGACTTCTGACCAGTCCCAGCAGTGTCATATTCAAAAAATATTCAATACATAAATCTGACATCTAAAATAAACACCCATTAAATCTTAAAAAAATTTTTTTTTTTTTGATGTGAGCTATTTTTTAAGAAGTCTTTATTGAATTTGTTACAATATTGCTTCTCTTTTATGCTTTGGGTTTTTTTTTTTTTTTTTTACCTCAAGGCATGTGGAATCTTAGTTCCCTGACTAGGGGTTGAATGCACACCTCCTGTGCTGGAAAGTGAAGTCCTCATCACTGTATCACCAGGGAAGTCCTCATTAAATCTTAACTGTAACTTTTCTACAAACAACAAAGGACGTGACATTGCATGACGCTCATCACAGCATCGCAGTTACTCTGCTCCCTTTTCCAGACTCTGTGCCGCATGCTGACTCCTGTTCCATCAGTTCCTTTCTTCTATCCTTCAGGGTATTTTTCTCCTTCAGTGAGTAGCTCTCTAATGTTTCTAACATATATTAAATTTGGCATTCTGGCCATTGAGAAAGAAGAGAATCGGTTCGAATTCTTCACAGTGACTTCTTAGTACAAAAGTATACTAAGCATGCAGTAGGTATGCCTTCAGTGATTGTGGTATTGAATCTGTCCCATAATAAGCATGTGGCTTTTGTGATAAAGTCAGATTGGTGGTGGGTGCCACAGCGTTTGGATCTTACAGTGACTTCCAGGGCTGGGAATGGCTGTGTTAGAGGCTGGAGAAATATAAGAAACAAGAGTCTTCCTTCCGTGACCATCTCTGTGTTTGCAACCTGTCAGCTGGTCAAGGCCTATTGCCCACTGTGGAGTCAGTGGCTGGGGGTGTAGGAATCGGGTCCAGCAGCCTTGATCTGCTGTCTCTTCCTCCTCCTCCTTGGCCAGTCTCCACTGCAGCTCACCCAGTTGGCCAAGTGATCAGGGCTCACACAGTCACTTTTTCTGGGGAGAGGAGCCTCCTGAGCACATCTCCTACAAAATGGATGTTACTGCCCAGCCGGCTATTGGAGCACCTTACATTTGTAAAGAATTCCCAGTTTGCAAGCCAACTTCACATATGTTGGTATGATTTAATACTCCACATTACCATGGAAAGCAGACATTTAGGGCTCTGAAATCCCTCTTTCCTAGATGAGAGAAGGGAAACAGGTATACAAGGTTTCCTCTGTCTTTTACCAGCCACAGGCTGCCTTTCTGCAGCCCTCTCCAGTATATTCCTGTTCCAGTTCTTTAGTTTACCTAGCGCTTAACTTTTTTTTTTTTTTTCTCTTTACTAGTTTAATTGATGCCATGGCTCTTGTCTTCTACCCTTTAGGATTTGTCAGCATGGGTCTGTTTTACCTGTATATTTTCTGGGCAAAATCCTATCAGTCTAATCTCAGGGAAGGGAATTCAGAAGAATTCTGAATTTATTATGTAAAATGCTTCCTCTCAATGGTGTTGACAACCGCATACCTATTAGAAGCCAGGCTTGGGAGCACAGATGGTAGCCAAAGAAATGAAGATCACTTGGAAAGAGTCTCTTCTTTGACATGTGACAAGACGAAAGGCACACCTGGAGTTTTATGGGGGAAGGAAATGAAAGGGAAATGATTTCAGGAAAGATGCAGCTTTAACTAGCTCCTCCCAATCCATGTGGGTTAACTCTTACATGCAAGTCCTGCACTGTCTGCCTGTGGTTTTATGAACATCATCTGGTTAAGAGACTCAAACCTGCCCTTTAATAAGTTAAGCAAACTTGTCACTGGGTTCCAGCTGTATTTTACTGTTTTCAGTCTTTGGATCTTTGTTTCTAGATTTGAATCATGAAAAATGGATGGTTCCTTAAGTCATAGGTCATAAGCTGGTAGGCTTTGGGCTTCATTTAACCTGCAGATGTGTTTTATTTAGCTTATTCAGAATTTTTAAAAAAGAGGGGAAAGAAAGGAGTTAGTTTCCAACATTTGCAGATAGCGACATTTCGGGTAAAATTGTATTTTTAGCCTCTTTAGAAAATTACTTTCTCTGGGGCCTTTGGGATCGAATAATTATTACACATCAGTGTTTGGTTAGAGCCAATGAGGGCCCTGTGGGCAGTCATCTGTCTCGGTCCTGCTGGGCTGCCTCTCTCATATATGGAACTTACCGAGCCCCTGGACATTTTGAGTTTCCCACCCCTCCCCTAAAATTCACTCTGCCTCAAAACTCTTTAAGTTTGGCATCAGGCAACATAGAGACATAATTTGAAGCTGAGGGACAGAGGGGAGGAAGAAGAAGAAGGTTGCCCAGGGAATCTCTTTAGGTTTCTCTTTTCTTTTTCCATTCCTCCTCTCCTCTCTCATAGGTAACTTAATTCAGACCAGAATATTACAGTGCACGTTGGAAGCAAGCCAGGTTTGTCCCAGGAATGATAGGCTGTGACAGTGGTTCTCAATGCTGGTTGCACACTAAATTCTATACAGACATTTAGAACATGCTGGAGTCTGGTCTTCACTCTGGACCAATCAAATTAGTCTCTGAGAGTGGGACCTGGACATCAGTAATTTTGAAAGCTCCCTAAGTCCATTGGTAGTTGAAAACTCTTGGGTTAGGCCTTAGAGGAAGTTTGTAGAGTCTTTGAGGTCTTTGAACTTAACAATGCTCTTTACCATTTTGCTAGGCAGACGCAGAGATGGTTCTCAGATTATGAACATTGTAAGTATCTGTGTGCATCCATGTGTTCTCCTCACTACTTCCCAGAGTTCCCTGGGAAGATCGAGGGCGGGTTTCTTCTCCATCAATATAAGGGGGACAGTCCAACGTCTAGTCTCCTGCCACAGTGAAACTGGTATGTGTAGCAGCAAATGTCATTTGTTTTCACTATCCAGTGGCCAACTACTCCAAGTTCATGACACTTTTTCAAAGCACTAAGGATTCTTTAACTCACACACAAACTGCCAGTAGAATAATAACAAGAATATGTTATCTTCTTCACTCAATAAAGTATTAGAGCAAAACAAAACATTCTTTTTTAGCTTCAAAACAGATATTAGCAATACAGACTGGAAAATTTTACAGTTATTTATAGGGAAGTAGGATTAGCAGACAGGGCTTGTCTTTCTGGCACCAATTCTAGCTGGTTTTCAAATGCTACTTTTCCCTCCGTGGGTCAGAGCCACATGTGTGAGTAATTCTCAATAAGATGAATAACTGATATGTAGCTAATGGGTACCTCCTGCAAGGGTGGATGGTTTACCTCAGACGTTCCTAATCCTGGCTGATCCTTCTATTTCCTCAGACACTTAAGAAAAAGATAGATATTCTGGGCCCCACCTCATACTGCACCAAACTTTCTGAGAGCGTGAGGCCCGGGCATCTGTGTTTTTAAAAACAACCACCCCTGTTCATCCCTAGTATGTCTCCTCATATATTACTGGCAGAATTGTAAATGGAAGACCTTTGTTTGAAAAGCCCACTTGATTCTATCAGTCAAGATGTAAAAACACTTCCCTTTGAGCTAGCAATTCTACTTCATTCTGTGGCTGTATTTGCACAAGTATCAAATATATATCAGAGAAGGCAGTGGCACCCCACTCCAGTACTCTTGCCTGGAAAACCCCATGGATGGAGGAGCCTGGTGGGCTACAGTCCATGGGGTCGCACAGAGTCGGACACAACTGAGCGACTTTACTTTCAATTTTCACTTTCATGCATTGGAGAAGGAAACGGCAACCCACTCCAGTGTTCTTGCCTGGAGAATCCCAGGGACTGGGGAGCCTGGTGGGCTGCCGTCTATGGGGTTGCACAGAGTTGGACAGGACTGAAGCGACTTAGCAGCAGCAGCAGCAGCAAATATATATGCAAATCTGTGATAGCAGAAAGCTGGAAACAACCTAAATATTTGTTAAAGTGGAGATGGCTAAATAAATGAAAATATATCTGCACAGTGAAATACTACTTAATTAAAAATAATAAGTTAGATCATTGTGTATTGATATGGAAAAATATACATGTATATTTTAAGTAAAGAAAGTTGCAGAATAGTTTGATTAGTTTGATTCCCTGTGTGGGTGTCTATGTATATTGGTGTATGTGTGTTTGCATACACATTACACATATGTATACATATTCAAACACACAGATGTACACATGCACATTCATATACATCCCTACATCTAGTTAGTTAACTACTGGAAGGATACGCTGAATTTATTTGAGTGTGTTTCCTAAGCCTTTCAGTGTTGATCAGACATGTCTAAGAACCAGTGGCTTTAGCTGCTAATGTTGGATTCTTAGGCCAAGCCCACGATCTCCCAAAAGATAGTCTGTGACTGTTCCTAGTTAACTGAGGAGAGAGCCTCTGCTCTGGGCCTGCTAAGGCAGACAAGCACCTGGATTGGTTTGGGGATCCATGAATAATGGGTGACAGTTTGTCAGGTGACAGTTCCTCATAATTTCTTCTCCTTTATTTCATGGATGAAGCAAGTTCAGAAATAAGCTTTTAGAATGCTGGAGAGGGTGTGGAGAAAAGGGAACCCTCTTACACTGTTGGTGCGAATGCAAACTAGTACAGCCACTATGGAGAATAGTGTGGAGATTCCTTAAAAAACTGGAAATAGAACTGCCTTATGATCCAGCAATCCCACTGCTGGGCATACACACCAAGGAAACCAGAATTGAAAGAGACACGTGTACCCCAATGTTCATCACAGCACTGTTTATAATAGCCAGGACATGGAAGCAACCTAGATGTCCATCAGCAGATGAATGGATAAGAAAGCTGTGGTACATATACACAATGGAGTATTACTCAGCCATTAAAAAGAATACATTTGAATCAGTTCTAATGAGGTGGATGAAACTGGAGCCTATTATACAGAGTGAAGTAAGCCAGAAAGAAAGACACCAATACAGTATACTAACGCATATATATGGAATTTAGAAAGATGGTAACAATAACCCTGTATACGAGACAGCAAAAGAGACACTGATGTATAGAACAGTCTTTTGGACTCTGTGGGAGCAGGAGAGGGTGGGATGATTTGGGAGAATGGCATTGAAATATGTATAATATCATATATGAAACGAGTCGCCAGTCCAGGTTCGATGCACAATACTGGATGCTTGGGGCTGGTGCACTGGGACGACCCAGAGGGATGGTATGGGGAGGGGGGAGGGAGGAGGGAGGAGGGTTCAGGATGGGGAACACATGTATACCTGTGGCAGATTCATTTTGATATATGGCAAAACCAATACAATATTGTAAAGTTAAATAAAAGAAAATATAAAAAAATAAAAATAAATAAAAGTTTTTATAAAAAAAATAAAAAATAAAAATATGTATGTATCAAAAAAAAAAAGACATCAATTATATTTAAAAAACAAACAAAAAGAATCAAAGGGGTGATCTTGCTTTCCTAGTGGAAATAATATTTAAATGACTTTGACCTTTGAATCTTAATGGGTTCATTAAAAGAACTTCTTTTTACCTTTAATCAGTGTAAAGAGGACTTTTATGATGATGATAATTCATTTGAACCCCTTGTTTAACTTCAAGAAAGTAGGAGACTGGGGAAGGTCCTTATACTTGTTAGTATGTAGGACTTCAGAGGATGGGGCACAAACATAATTTCTCCCTGAAATGAAAGGACTCTTTCCTTGATCCTGCTCTCTAACTTCTCCTTCCTTTCTTCATTTCCACTTAGCTGGACATCACGTGCAAAGGGCATGCAAGAAAGAAGTGAAAAAACACTTAAGTACCAGGCATTGTGCTTCATAGAAATTGTTTTATCACTTGCCTGAATAACCCTACAAAGAGATATTATTCTCCTTTCATAATTGAGAAAATATATTGAGATCCATCCAAGATCATGTCCAAGATCTCATGCAGTTGGCAAATGTTGGAACTAGTGTTGGGCGTCTATCCACCTAGATCTCTTCTGGTACCTCTAGCAAGCAAACCCCAAGCTAATAATTTTTATAATAATATTATCTTGGATATTAAAACAAAGCAGGAGTCACTTTATCAAGATTGGAAAATGCTGATAGCATCCTAAAGTGCTAATAACATTTTTGCAATCAAATTCCCAAATAACCCTTTTTGTATAGATCTTTCTTACATTGTGTGGAATGGCAGCAGAATAATATTTTTTGATATTTTCTCCAGCGCTTTTCCCCCAAGGATTTTATCCCTTTGACTCTTTTCCAGTTCAGCCATGTGGACGGAAAGTATTGGTTGCCTTAGGGCAGGACCACTATGATAACAATCATACAATCTATATTAGTTTGCTAGGGCTGCCATAACCAAGTATCACAAATGGAATGGCTTCGTTAACACAGTTTTGTTGTCTCACCGTTCTGGTATTTGGAAGTCCAAGATCTGAGTGTTGACAGGATTGGTTCCTTCTGTGGGCTTTGTTCCAGGTCTCACCCCCCGCTTCTGGGGGTTGGCTGGCAGTCTTTCATCTTCCTGGCTTATAGGTACATTATCTTCACATGGCATTCTTCCTGTGTTTGTGCTTCTATGTTCAAATTCCCCTATTTTATAAGGATCCCTTTACACTGAATTTAGGGCTCACCCACTCTAGTATTAGCTCATCTTAACAGAGTACATCTCCAACAACCCCATGTACAAATAGGGTCATATTCTGAAATATGAGGATTAAGATTTTAATATGTGAAGTTTTGGGGAGCCCAGTTCAACCCATAGAACTATCCCTGAAACATTTGGGGTATTTGAGGACTGAGGAGTCCTAGGCCATATTTCTCCAGTGGATGGTAAGACCTCAAGGATAAATGACCGGATGGGAGTGTTGGATCCACACAGAGAGGCCCTCAGTTTACAGGGGCAAGAACAGCAGAGCGGTGCTGTGTGGCTGAGCTGGGCCTGGAAGAAGCAGGGTCTTCCAGGGTCCATGATTCTTTCTTAAACACCATAATGCACTGAGGCAACGGACTGCACGCATGGACTGAGAAGATCCCCCAAGACTCAGAGCAAGCGCCAGACCAGAAGGGTCTTTTTAGACAGGAAGGAGAAAGAATGCAGTTGTCCTCTGTATGGAGTGTGGAGGAAGCAAAGTGACATTAGTTGTTATCTGACTGTGGGGAAGACTCAACCCTTCTCCCCTCCCTCCACGGGAGTGGTTGGGTCTGGAATGTGAGCTTGAGGGAGCCAGCTAGGAGAGAAGGAGGCCCAGAACTGTTCATGCCAGCGGCATTCAAAGAGGAAAAAAACCCAGGAAGGTAGGGGTGGTTGGGGAGGCTCTGGGGTGTGGTCTTCTCAGACAACCCCAGAGGGAAAATGGGCAACTTCCCAGGGTGACTGTTTAGTGAACAAATTGATAGCCTATTAGCCAACAGTTCGCTGCATGTTGTGGAAATACAAATACGAACTGTTTTCCTCCCCATTGCAGTTCGTGGATTGAAACTCTTTCGTAATGAAATGCTGTGAGACACTAGAGGCCAGGTAGATCACTGAGTTTTTCAAATAAAAACAGACTTTTCTAAACATTGGCAACAATTTCCTTTGTAAATAGGTTTAACCTTAGACCTTCTGTCATCTCTTATTTTTACACAGGAAATTAATTTCTCCATCTTCTTGGTGTTTGAGGGAAGAGGGAAAAAGTTGAAAAAGTCTCTGGGATTTCAAAAAAACTGCCATATAAACTTTAAAATTAAACAGATGTTATGTGAATCACATGTAAATTGGAGCCATGGGAACCTGGGTCATAAACTGAATGGGATGTTCTGAAGCAGGCAAAGAAGTGGATTTTTTTGGCAATTATTGGGGGCCTTGTGGATCAGAAATACCAAATGGAGGTGGATCTTTGTGTTTCAGCAAGAGTTAGAGGATATTCTAAGCCATAAATCCTTTCCAGAAGATTCTAAACTTGCCAAGGGCAGAGGCCATGTCCCGCTTAACTGTCTAATCTCAGCACCTGGCAACTGCCTGGCGCACAGCAGACACCCAGGCCGTTTACTGGGATCAAGTGCATAGTCAATAGTAGGTAACTTCAGTGCTGAGGTCCCTGTAGTTGACCTCAGTTTCATTCTTTGCTGTTTTAGTCTAGATTTTCCCAGAAGCACAGGCTGAGGCAAGGACTTGGGTGGGGGATAGTATATTTTGGAGGTGATCCCAAGAAGCAGAAATGAAAGAGAGGTGAGGAGATGGGAAAGGGCAAAAGAAAACAATAGAGGCCTCTATTGAGGCCTCTGCTATAGGCAGTTGTGGGGTTTGTTTTACCCCTTTTGAAAGTTACAAAATGCCTCCAGGTTTGTCCATCCCATGGACAGCGGTTGATCCAGCACCATCATGGGGTTTCAGGAAACATCATGGGTCCTCGTTATCCACTATATCTGGTCCCTCATGTCTGCAGAACTTTCCAAGGCAGAAAGGCAGAGAGGGGCACTTATATACACTTGAAGGGGGACAGTCTTATGAATTATGGGCAGGAACTAAAGTCAGAGGTGGGCCAAGAGGGTGTGATGTGGGACACCAAGAACATTTTCTCCACCCACTGAAACAACTTACCTTCCTCCTCCTTTAAGGAAGATTGTTTTATTTGGTCTATCCTGGGTGCTATAGAAACAGATTCACCCTTCATCTGAACTGATTAACTTTGTTATTTAGATTCACAGAGCGGGAGACTAATGTTATCAGAAAATATCTGGGCATGTTCTGCCTCCATGGTCCTTAGGGATCTGCCACACTCTTCATGGGAGAGATTCCTGGAGGGTCTTTCCATCCTAAGTCTGGGCCCCTCAGCCTTGGCACTCTACCTGTCTTACCTCTTCCTACAGTACGCATTGGCCCTGCCCCACCAATCTGTATCTTTGCTCATTCGAGTTGTTCGTCAATCAGTTCACCGAAAAACTGTCTTTCTATTTTTATAACCCTTTCTAGCTGTTGTGGGTTGAATTGTGTCTTGTCTCCTTCCCCTACGAAATTTGTATTTTGAAGCCTAACCCCCAATACTTGAGAATGTGATTTTATTTGTAAATGGGGTTGTTGCAGATGTAATTTGGGAAGATCCCCTGGAGGAGGGCATGGCAACCCCCTCCAGTATTCTTACCTGGAGAATCCCCATGGACAGAGGAGCCTGGAGGCTACAGTCCATAGGGTTGCACAGAGTCGGACACGACTAAAGTGACTTAGCAGATGTAATTAGTTGAGATGAGGTCATACTGACGTAGGGTGGGTTCCTAATCCACTAGGAATGGTGTCCTTAAAAGGGGGAACATTTGGACCCAGAGACAGACAGGTATAGAGGGAAGACACATGAAGAGGTACAGGCCATCTGCAAGGCAAGGAGAGAGGCCTGGAACAGCTCCTTCCTCATACCTCTCAGAGAATTCAACCCTGCAAGCAAACTGATTTCATACTTCAGCCTCCAAAATGGTCAGACAATACATTTCTGTGTTTTGGCTATTTTTTCAATGGGACTTTATTATGGCAGCCTTAGCAAGTAAATATATTTTCAGCTCCAAGCCCTCATCTTCCATGAATTTCAGTGGATTATACAAAGCCCTAGACCAGGGGTTAGAAACTCTGAGTCTAGTCTTGGTACCTCTCACTAAGAAATTGTATAAATGTAGGCAAGTGTCTTAAACTCTTTTTGTCTCTTTCTTTGAAGTGCAAAATAATGATGATAACCATCCTGCCCCTGTTGGCTCCAAGTGGGGCTGTGAGGATCAAATGTGATCCTCGCATATGTGGAAAAAGGTTTGTAATCTGGAAAGCAGTATGTTAGTGCACGAAGGGGTGTAAAAAAGATGAATGCATTGAATCCTGGTCTGGGAAACAATTGTTTATTTCCTTTGAGCCTCAGTCTTGTCTTCTGTAAATTGAGCTGATTTTAAAGTGCCCTCCCAGCTCTCAAGCTCTAGGATTACATGATGATATTATTATTAGTTATTTATTGATTCAACAACAACAGTTGTCTACTCCATGCCAGGCTCTGGGACGAGGCACAAGGGAAATGAGTGTGAGTAACCTCAGCCCCGGTCTTCCAGGAGCTTTGTTCCTCCAAAATTTTCCATCTCAGTAAATCTCACAATGGGCTGTCTCCACCCTTTGATGATATATTTTTCTCAGCTTTAGAAAAACAAAATTTTGGAGGAAGATAAAGGTGGCAGCAGGAAGGGATGGTTTTAGAAATAGACTGTTTCCAAAGCCATGTTGTTTTGTCAACAGTTAAGGAAGTGGTTGGCTGTGGATTCCCTTTATATAGGCCAACAGTGACATTTTATTAAAATTTCATCTTTGCAATGTCCTAGCTTAGCCTGGTTTCATTTTGTTGGCGAACCTCTGGGTTTACTAACAACATGCAGCTGTTTAAGGTGTGGGGCGAGCACATCCTTTCCTTAAAGTATTCCTGACAACCAGTATTTGTGCTGTAAATTGTGTCACCATCTCCTCTTTAGTTTGTATTTTGTTTTCATTGTATTTTGCCTCATGGACACTCTCCACATTTCCAAGAGAGAAAAGCTGCCCTTATCCCATCTAGGCAGACCTCTCTGCATGTCTGTCCTGTGTCCAAATATCAGTGGCCAGATATGAGTTTGAGTCGAGACACTGGACTTGAGGTATCTCACTTATTCATTTGAAAAAAAAATATTTTTCAGAGTGCCTATAATTGGGTGTATTTCCAGCTATCTGGGTGTAGCTGTATTTCCAGCTATCTGGGTGTAGTTGGAAATACAGCAAGTCAAGGAAGCTTATTTTCCTCCTTGGAGGTTCCATTCTGCTGGGAAATAGGTAGGTAAAGAAACAAAGTTATTTAAAAAAAAACAACAAGATAAGTTCACATTATGAGTGCCAGGGCAATGTTTTAGAGAATGACAAGGGTAGGCAGGGAACATTGGTTGGTGTGGATGAAGAAGTCCTCTTTGAGAGGTAATATTTGAGCAGACACTTGGATGAGGTAGATTTGGGGTATGAAATGTCTTCCATGAAAAGATTATAAAATGTGAAGACTTCAGGGAGGGAAATTTGGTGTGTTGAGAGAATCAGAAGAGGGAGTGGATAGATTGTATGAGAATATCGATGTTACTCCTGATAGTACCCCACCCCATTCATCTGCTTTCCTTTTGTTTGAATGAGTTCTTTGGATCAGTTCTTCCCCCTGCCTCCTCATTTCTGTTTCATAGATTTTCTACAGTGTCTATAAACTTGGGTCCCTTGAGAATTGTCTTTATTAAGTCTGAAACTAAAAAGAAATGTTTTGTGGGATGGTTTTACTTATATAAATGGGGGGAAGTTGGATGGATGGAGGAAGGGAGCTAATACGCATCTCAGGCAGAGAGGAGTCATTTAATTATTTAAAAAAGAGCACATTGGAATTAGCATGAGAAAAGGGGGGATTGATTATGAGGATGTAGGGGAGGCTGTGGAGCCCAGTGGCAGGGGTACAGCTGGGCCTCATTGTTTTAGGCAGCTCCCGTCTTCTTTTTTCTCTTTCTGGAGTACTTCTCTCATGTCTGTGTTTCTGCTTGTCTGCTCTGTTCTGCTTTCTGCAGTTATCTTCCTCTGCAAGGCTCTTGGTTACTTTTCTCCTGTAACTTTGGGCTGTCGTTGACTTATGCATGGCTTTGTGGCAGGCAAACAACTTGACCTTTCATGCCCAGCTTTAGACTTTAGTCTCAACTACAAATTCCTGTAGTAGTGACTCTCCTTGGTTCAGTAAGGGTCAGGCATCCAACTTTGATCAGTTCAGTTGTAGCTGATGTCAGGGGTATTTTCTTGGTTCATAGAGGTGTCCCCTTGGTGGAATAGCTTCTCTAATGAAAAGGTATTAGTAGGGATAGAGTCAAGACCATCTTTAGGAAACAGATTTAAAGGTAGAATTTGCTTGTGGTAGGAGTATTCACACCAAAGGAGGAAATGTGATCTGGAGAGAAAATTAAAGCAGAGAAGGAATGGATTAGTCATTGAAGGGGAAAACATGGTGGGCATAAAGATGTAGGTTTAGTTTTTGTCTGATATTTTTTATAACATTCTCATGTGTGTACATACATATATAACTCCATCTCCTTCCACAAATGATGTGACACAGCTTACAAAAAACATTTAAAATTCAGAGTTAGTTTAAGGCACTTCATTCTGCTTTATTGTCAACTTACCTTCTATAAGTAGACTATGGCTTAATTTTTACATGTAATTCTTCCATAATCAAGATTTAATTGTTTAGGACTGCTACGTGCACAACAAATCTCATTAAATATTTTTTCCTTAGCACACAGAAAAACTGAATGTCCCAGCCTTCTCTGCAGGTAGATGGGTCCATGAAACTAGGTTGTTGTCAATGGCATATGGGCATAATTCCACCCCTGGCCCCTGCAGTCTTCCCACTCAGTCTCCATGCTCTGTCATCCTTCAGTAGTTTGCTAAGGATCCCAAGGATCCCAAGTAGTAGAGAGGGCTTCCTAGGTGGTGCTAGTGGTGAAGAACCTGACTGTCAATGCAGGAGACACAGAAGAGTCTCTGGTTAGATCTCTGAGTCAGGAAGATCCCCTGGAGGAGGGCATGGTAGTCCACTCCAGTAGTCTTGCATGGAGAATCCAATGGAGAGAGGAGCTTGGAGGGTTACAGTCCACAGGGTCGCAAAGAGTTGGATATGACTGAAGTGACTTAGCACACAGTAGAGAACCTTAAATCCTAGAAGTTGGTTCAGCCATGGGATAGAAAAATTCTAGGTTCCTGAATGACCCTACAGAGCCAAGACCCTCTGTCTCAGAGGCTCCTAGTTTAGATAATGACATAAATTACAAATGGGTAATGCCACTGAGTTTTTAACATTAATTGTTATGCTTGTCAGTTTTATCCTTGCCAGTGTTATAGGAATATTCTTTTCTGGAGTTTCTGTCTTCTCATTTAATGTGCAGAAAAGATGGTGTTGTAGTTTAATATAAAACAAATAAATCCACAAAATAGAATGATGAGGTTACAGTAGAATGAAAAGCAACTGGAAAGAAGATATATAAATTTGACAATAAAGAAATTCTTTTAAAAGTAAATTATACAGTAATATGTCTAGATGTTTAATCTTCAGGGATGGAATAAATTCATTTAGTGATTTATTGTTTGACTACAGAAGTTGTTTGCTTTTCACAAGAATGTTTGAATTTCATCAGTCTTAAGTTCATCCAGAATGCCAGTTATGGTACACCCTTTTATTTACTAATGTAGTACAAGGAGAAATTTTCTTAAGGGAAAACATTCTTTTCTCTTACAAACAATTAGCTTTTGGTAATGGAAATGTAAATAGAAGCACAATTCATTAATGTTTAAATTTCTCTCCTTGCCACACATATAGCTGACATAGGTACATAACATAGATGATATATGCAACTACACACACACACACACACACATTCCTGTGCTAACACACCTCACATGTTAATCTTGTACTAACCTGTTTGTTTTGTTTTGTCAGTTCTGGGTTTGCAAATTATAGAATTCTCTAAAAGTTGTAGAAAAAGCACTGGACCAGAGTCAATGATTCTTTCTAGTCTCACCTCTGCTACTACCTGTCTGTGACCCTAGAGGTTACCTCATTTTTTAAATTGTATTTTAATTTATTTTGCTACAAGGTGAAAATAGACTTTAGAGTCAGATGGATCTAGGTGCCTTTGGGCAAATTCTTCAACCTCTTCAGATCTTCCATTCTCTATTACATGGAGATGATACTTTGTCCCCTTTGAGGTCAAAGTGAGTATTAATGGGACATTTCTCAAGGGCTGGTTCACAGTGAGCATTGAATTACTTGCTTCCCTTTCTTTGTCCTCTGGTTATTGGAAAGTTCCATGTTCTCCTCAAAAGAGCAACAAATATGGGAATCCAATCTTCCTTATCTTGTTGGAGGTCAACCTGTTGTAGCTTCTACTAGGCAGAACTAGACTTCTGTCTGATTCTCTTGGTGATCAAGGAAATGCCTAGAAAAGGAGAGTGTTGGAGACAGCATCTCAGTTCAGTTCAGTTGCTCAGTCATATCCGACTCTTTGTGATCCCATGAACAGCAGCACGCCAGGCTTCCCTGTCCATCACCAACTCCCGGAGCTTGCTCAAACTCATGTCCATTGAGTCAGTGATGCTCTCCAACCATCTCATCCTCTGTCATCCCCTTCTCTTCCTGCCTTTGATCTTTCCCAGCATCAGGGTCTTTTCCAATGAGTCAGTTTTTCGCATCAGACGGCCAAACTATTGGAGTTTCAACTTCAGCATCAGTCTTTCCAATGAATATTCAGGACTGATTTCCTTTAAGATGGACTGGTTGGATCTCCTTGCAGTCCAAGGGACTTCTCTTGCAGTCCAAGGGACTTCCCTTGCAGTCCAAGGGACTGGTTGGATCTCCTTGTAGTCCAAGAGTCTTCTCCAACACCACAGTTCAAAAGCATCAATTCTTTGGCACTCAGCTTTCTTTATGGTCCAACTGTCACATTCATACATGACTACTGGAAAAACCATAGCTTTGACTAGATGGACCTTTGTTGGCAAAGAAGTGTCTCTGTTTTTTAATGTGCTATCTAGGTTGGTCATCAGAGAAGGCAATGGCAACCCACTCCAGTACTCTTGCCTGGAAAATCCCATGGACGGAGGAGCCTGGTAGGCTGCAATCCATGGGGTCGCTAAGAGTGGGACATGACTGAGAGACTTCACTTTCACTTTTCACTTTCATGCATTGGAGAAGGAAATGGCAACCCACTCCAGTGTTCTTGCCTGCAGAATCCCAGGGATGGGGGAGCCTGGTGGGCTGCCGTCTCTGGGGTCGCACAGAGTCAGACACGACTGAAGCGAGTTAGCAGCAGCAGTAGCAGGTTGGTCATAGCTTTTCTTCCAAGGAGCAAGCGTCTTCTTATTTCATGGCTGCAGTCACCATCTGCAGTGATTTTGGAGCCCAAGAAAATCAAATCTGTCACTGTTTCCATTGTTTCCCCATCTATTTGCCATGAAGTGATGGGACCAGATGCCATGATCTTAGTGTTCTGAATGTTGAGTTTCAAGCCAGCTTTTTCACTCTCCCCTTTCATTTTCATCAAGAGGCTCTTCAGTTCTTTGCTTTCTGACATAAGGGTGGTATCATCTGCATATCTGAGGTTATTGATATTTCTCCTGGAAATCTTGATTCCAGCTTGTGCTTCATCCAACCTGACATTTCACATGATGTACTCTGCATATAAGTTAAATAAGCAGGGTGACAATATACAGCCTTGATGTACTCCTTTCCCGATTTGGAATGTCTATTGTTCCATGTCCGGTTCTAACTGTTGCTTCTTGACCTGCATACAGAGTTCTCAGGAGGCAGGTAAGGTGGTCTGGTACTCCCATCTCTTGAAGAATTTTCCACAGTTTGTTGTGATCTACACAGTCAAAGGCTTTGGTGTAATCATAAAGCAGAAGTTGATGTTTTTCTGGAATGAGACAGCACTTACCACACATTATACTCACTGTAAACACCCCTTCCAAGTGAGCAACCAATTATATGCAAATGTGCGTACACACACACACATACACACACATTTTGAACTCAGCATTTGTGGGATTCAGTCAGCCCTCACCTGTGCCTTCTTCACTCTTGGATAATATCCACGGGCTATAAGAGGACAAGAGAAGAGGTGGGAAGAGGAGTGGGGGTCCTGTATTTGCTGCATGGTAATCTAATGCTGTCAATGTAAATCATTAAGGAAGTAATTAAAACAAAATGATCAAGAAATGTTATAGTCCACAGCTTATAATCTCTTTTTAGAATATTGGTTTTTCTCTGTAACTTGCAAAAGATCAAAAAAGCAAAAACATCACTGTCTCCTTTAGCAGAACTTTTTTTAGTGTGATTAAGAGTGTCTCAAGTGACCTGTGAGCTGACCAAGGTGAGAAATAGTTTCCTGTGTCAGTTCTTGGCCTGGTTACTTTATGGAAAGGGACAGATTGCAGATGGCTGGGTTGCTGTCTTTACTATCATCAAATGAATAGAGAACTAGCCCAGGTGTGGGTAACCTCATTTCTCGTTCTGGTTTTGTTGATAACTACCTTGTAACTTTCAGTTAGTATTTTAATTTTTTAGGCCTCAAGTTTCTGTATTTTTAAAATGCAGGAGTTGAACAACACTGAGAGCTGAGAGCTTTAGTTCTAGTATTATATGATTTGAGCATAAGATTTTTTGGACATATTTTCTAATACATGAGTCTCAAAATTCACTGATTTTCATGTTACCTCACTCTATACTTTTGCCTTTTTCTATGAATTACCAAGACTAGGCAATTATTTGATCATTATTTTTATTTAAGTAACCGTTAAAACTTATTCTCTTTCTCAGCAATAATTTTCATTAACTTATAGATTTGATCACACACACAATCGCCAAATATGAACATTTTTTGTACGTATTCTTCCATGAAATAACACATTTTGGGAAATGCTGTTATAGTAATTTTTGGAGAGGGATTAATGTGCAACTACTCAAAGTTTCATTTTTCTATCTCGAATAGCTTATCTCATAGAAATTATAAGTTGATGTGCCAGTATTTATGCTGGTCAGTTGCCTCCCCCTGCCCAGTCTGAAGTGTATCATTGTTTTTGGTCTAACAAATTGAGAAATGGAAATTTTGCTCTTCCCAGTAACACCTGTTGACCTATACCTAGAATTCAGTGCAACGCAATTAATATGGATGGTAATATCAGAAGAACAGAGAAAGGGGCAAAACGAAGGTTAGAAAAATCATTCAGATCAACTTATGGATAATAGAATTTTCCTCTTTTTTTTAGCTAAGAAAGTGTTGGATCCTATGACAAGGCATCTTGTATGTCCTATCTCTTCTGTATTTCTGGATGTTGGCATTTGTACTGAGTTGCTACACACCTCTGCTAAGCCCTCTTACAGAAATTTAAAATGTCTAATGGGCTTACATTTATTTAATTAATCTTCAAATATGAATTCCTTGCAAGTCTTGCTTTTGAAAGAGTTCCACAAGAACTGGAATTTATGAAACCCAGCAAGTTTAACCTAGCTTTCATTTTGAAATCACCTGATATCAATTAGCATTCCTCCAGTTTGGGGCTGATTTATGATGCCCTTGTAAGGCCCTGAAAATATGAAAGCAGAGAAGCAGTATTTCAAAATGCAGCATAAAATCAACAATAAAATGTATATTTATAACCTGAAAAGTATGATTTCATCTTGGAGAATTACCAACCCAATAGCAGTAATAAGCATGATTTTCATTGTACCATATTGTACTTATTAAGCACTTCAGGGGACTTGTAAATAAATCAAATTGTGGGATCAGTTTTGGATATCTGAACATATTTTTAAATATTGTAAAAATGTGGAAAAGTATCACAACTGGTTATCATTTGTTCCTGTTTTCCAAAAGGGTTTTAATCATAAACTTCTTACATCCTCCTACAAGCTGGACTGGGGCCGGAATGGCCTGTAAAGTGACACACTTTTAATAAATGTAGATTTAATATGGTCATGAGATAAGATTAGACCCTTCAAAAACCCTATTCAAATACCACAGATTCTGATTTATGCTTATAAAAGTCAGGGAGAGGTAGGTGGTTTAGAGGATGCAGTGTTATCAGAGAATTTAGGGTGCCAGATATGCCTGCTTCTGATTTAAAATTTTAATTAAAAAACTCAGTATGGGAAGTTAAGGCACCTAATTGAACTGCCTCAACTTGCTCTTGTTCTCATTATATTGATCTCCACAAGTCAAGTCAATCCAACAAACATTTTTTAACAATGTATAATGTGTCAGACACTGTGATGGGTATGGGGGCTACAGTGTCAAGAGATTGTAGTTTGGGTGAGCTTTCCCTGGTATACTGATCAGTGTGAGAGAATTGAAGTTCCAGGTTGACCACAGAGCATGGCCTTCCCCAGTTTGGTCATTTTTCTGATTTTTGATCAATGATCATGGAGTCCAGTGGGACAGGAATGCATGGTTTGACCCTGTTCTTAGAGGTCAGTAGCCCAGGGAGTTATTTTAGTGTTGCCCTAGGTTAGGTTTCAAGTAGCAGCTGGGTTAACCAGAGAGTCTTGCTCAGGTAGCCCCAGATGGATGGTTCATCTAGTGAAAGGTGTGATGACAAGGACATCTCCAAGGAGCTTTATTATCAGGACAAAGAAATAAGGTTTAAAACAAAAAATTTTTATTGACATTCCTTTTTACAGGCTATGAGATACAGGTTCTGTAACTAAAGGCAAAACAAACCATTTTTGTTTCTCATGTACACATGGCAGGGTGTGAGGCTCCTTCCAGGTTTCCCAAAGCAAATGAGAATCGTGAAAGAATCTCAGAGAATTGGCAGGTGAATCCTCCAGTGTGCTGCTCGGGAGGACAATGACACTGAATGTCAGCATTTGGATGGGTTCTCCTCCAAGCTTCTCAATTACTTGCTGATATTGGGTCCCAGAAGCAGAAACTTGGGGCCTGAGGTGACCCAGGATTAATGGGCAGAATGCTGAGTTTTCTAGTGTATTGTAGAAAATGAGGGTTGAAATCAACTTTACTTACATCCAAAAAAATAATGTGTCCCTAGAAAGATGGTGACTTGGAGACATCTAAGAAGCTGACATTAGGATCCTGTCTATTTCCCCCACCCACTCATGGCTCTTCTTCTCTCCTGCTATACCAATGGGTATCGGGAAAGAATAAACAAGAGAGATGGGAGAATATAAGATCCGAGAGACAGACATAGTGACTCAGACTCAGTCTTGACACTGAGAGCAGAGTCTGTGATATGCAGATACCTGCTTTTGCACAGGTGAGGTGCTCACATGGTACCAAGACTTACAGCATACCTGAGATGTAGTCTGTGCTACCTCCAACACAGGTCTTTTCTAGGGAGATCTTATTTTGATTGAGTGGCAGCTTAGAAATAGTGAAAAGCACATTGATCTGACTTCCAGAGGTATGGCTTCTCATCTTACTGTGTTTCCACTGTGAGTTTTTGAGTGACCTATCTATCCCCTTGGCTTTCTTCATGTAGGGAGAGGAGGGATATCATTTTCCTCTGGTCTTAGCAACTCTCATGTTTGACCTATACCAGTGGTGTTTCATACGAGTCCTTGGAGGCTGCATGGAGCCCCTTTAACAGCTTCTAGATGGCCTGGGAGAAGGAGGATTCCTCCCCACCACCCTCCATGGCTTCACCAACAGCAACCCTGCATTTCTGCTCTGTGTATTGAGATTTCTTTGTTAAAATCAAAAGCTAAAGCAACAATGTGTGAAAAACTGCTGTACTAAACAATCCACAAGGGAACCTATTCACCTTTCAGTGACTAAGAAGGGACTGAAATTTGGAATCAACATGAAAAGAAGCCATTGAAAAAATATTTTCCATGGAAAAGTTTCAAAGCAACAAAAGGATATGAAAAAGACCTGGCAGTCCTTTTTATGGCAGATGGAGAGCAATATTATTAGTGACCAATGTGTTCCACCTGTTTAGACAACATATGATAGGCTATCTTTGCATCATCTTAAATTTTTAGTCACTTCAGTTCAGTTGCTCAGTTGTGTCCGACTCTTTGCGACCCTGTGAACCGCAGTATGCCAGGCCTCCTTGTCCATCACCAACTCCCAGAGTTTACCCAAACTCAAATCCATTGAGTCGGTGATGCCATCCAACCATCTCATCCTCTGTTGTCCCCTTCTCTTCCTGCCTTCAATCTTTCCCTGCATCAGGGTCTTTTCAAATGAGTCAGCTCTTCACATCAGGTGGCCAAAGTATTGGAGTTTTCAGCTTCAACATCAGTCCTTCCAATGAACACCCAGGACTGATTTCTTTTAAGGTGAACTGGTTGGATCTCCTTGCAGTCCAAGGGACTCTCAAGAGTCTTCTCCACCACCACAGTTCAAGAGAATCAATTCTTTGGCACTCAGCCTTCTTTATAGTCCAGCTCTCACATCCATACATGACTACTGGAAAAACCATAGCCTTGACTAGACAGACCTTTGTTGGCAACATAATGTCTCTGCTTTTGCATATGCTGTCTAGGTTGGTCATAACTTTCCTTCCAAGGAGGAGGCGTCTTTTAATTTCATGGTTGCAATCAGCATCTGCAGTGATTTTGGATCACCCCAAAATAAAGTCAGCCACTGTCTCCACTGTTTCCCCATCTATTTGCCATGAAGTGATGGGACCAGATGCCATGATCTTAGTTTTCTGCATGTTGAGCTTTAAGCTAAATTTTTAACTCTCCTCTTTCACTCTCATCAAGAGGCTCTTTAGTTCTTTTTCACTTTCTGCCATAAGGATGGTGTCATCTGCATATCTGAGGTTATTGATATTTCTTCTGGCAATCTTGATTCCAGCTTGTGCTCCTTCCAGCCCAGAGTTTCTCATGATGTACTCTACATATAAATTAAATAAGCAGGGT
Organism: Bos indicus; assembly: GCF_029378745.1. Taxonomy (NCBI): domain Eukaryota; kingdom Metazoa; phylum Chordata; class Mammalia; order Artiodactyla; family Bovidae; genus Bos; species Bos indicus. The sequence goes on along the minus strand of NC_091767.1, from coordinate 43,228,298 downwards.
GACAATATACAGCATTGACGTACTCCTAATTTTAGTGGGCAACATCAATGTATTGATTTGCTGTTTCGCTGCAATTAGGAGATGGTGAATGGAACAGCCTAGTCCATGCTGGGACTAGTCTAGTGCTGGCTGAATGAACAGTTGGGCTGAGTGAACAGGTCTGACACAGATGAAAAACTGTGTGGCTCACTTCTGGTGAGAGAGCTTCCCTCTCTGAAAGCCTGAAACCAGTCAGTTCTACTTCAAACCCATGTTAGCATTGAGTAGATTGGAGCTGACTCGAGCAGCAGAAGGGAAACAGTAAGTCAATACCACAACATTATCGAATACTTACTATGTATTCAAATCTGGCCCTGGTGTTTTTCTTATTACCTATATTGCAACTTTGTAAGGTAAGTAGTACAGATAAAAAATCGAGGCTTAGCCAGGTTAAATCATTCCTCCAAGGTTACCATAGCTGGTGAGTGATTGCCGTTAGTGGATCCAACTTCCGTTTTTCCTTCATTACACCTTGTGGCTGCCTACAGCAAAGGACGTCTTGAGCCTTACTCATTCTAAGCCTTTCTGAGCCACGATCTGATAAGTGGTCTTTGAATCTCAATTGATAATTTATTTATTCAACCAAAACTATTTATAGAGCATATGTTGTGTGAAAGACATTTTATGTGGAAGTTGGAGGATGAAAGATAATTTAAGTATTCCTTTTTTATCCATAAAGTTTATAGTCTCATAGAATAAAGAAGCTTATGTGCATAAATAATTACAGTTCAAGAAAGCAATTGATTGAGGAGGTTAGGAGATTCAGAGGAGGGAGATAAAACCTGATCAGCAGAGAAGTCTTGTGGAGGGAGGTTGCGTTTGGATTGACTCTTCAAGGGGAATATGACTGGTGCATGCAGATTGGTACTCAGTAAAGAACTCTGGGAAAAATAAACATGATTTGAGGTATATGTTACATGAATAATGAGGAGTAGACAGGGAAAAAACCGTTGGCTGGAAAGTAGAGCATATGAAAGGGAGCCATAGAAAATAATTGTGGGAAGATAAATTGGATCAAGTTAGAATATGCGTTGGAGGGGGTCTTGACTCAAGCTGAGGAATGTGAACTTTATTCCCTGGGGATGGATGGAAAGCCATCAAAAATTCTTGAGCAGAAATGTGACATAGCAATGCCTCAGAAAGACGAATGAAGTCACACTGTGTATGATGGATGTGCAGGGACCGGAAGAGGGTAGACAACTTAGGAGTCTTTTAAAATAATCCATGTCAGGGACATTGACTATCTAAAAGAAGGTGAATGGGAGGAGAGAGGAGAAAATCTGGGAAACATGAATATGGAAGTAGAGGTACATAGGCTGAGCCTTTGACTGAATAGGGAATGGAGAAGAAAATTGGATTTTCAGGGGAAGAGAATGAGTTTGGTTTGGGACAGGCTGAGTTGACCTGTAGGAGACAATAGCAGATGATTATGGAGCAAGGGGACATGGAAACATGAAGCTTGGTGCAGTGTAATGGTCTGAAAAGGCTAACCCAGTTGACAGAGGCAGCAGTGTCCAGGCAGGTGTCGGGACAGGTGCTAGACTGTTCTAGCTGGGTGAGGGTGGCAGGATCTGTATTTTTCATTCTAACTTGCCCTGAATTGTTGTTGAATGTCCTGAAAGAGCACTGAGGCTTTGCCCGCTGGCCCGTGGGATTGTCTGTCCAGACTTTGGTATTTTAAGACCGCATTAATATAAAGGATTTGGTTTTGATTGAACGACTATTAGTATTTTTAAAGATGGTTATATTTGTCAAACATCTGTTTTGTTTTAGAGAAAAATCTTTCCCACTGGAATGACTGATGGTTTTTAACATCCCCGGGACATAGTTGTCTTTGTCAGGAGAGGGGAGAGGCCCCGGCCTCTTGGCTTTGAAAACTGCCCAGCAGTTTGGCATCGAGAACATTTGCTGGGTCTTCTCCATGGAGACTACCGCAAGAGTAGAAACAGTGGGTATCTTGTGATAGGATTAGGTCTGGGGATAATGTGTCCTCCATTTGGGTTCTTTTTTTTTTTTGGTGGTAGATTTTATTGCTCCTAAGTAAAGTTTAATTTTGTGGCCGAATTTACAAGCATGAAACTACATGCTACTAAACACATATTTACTTTCCTGACTTTGCCATTTCTTTGGCTTTTCTAGGCCGGGTTTACTCACAGTATTCAGTCTCTGCCTTACCAGCTTCTGGTGCTGCTGGTAATGCTTCTGTTGGAGATGGACTGGCATTCTCCATGAAAGCACTGATTGGCCTCCACGTCAATGATGGAGGCCAATGATGGCCTCCATGCGTATGATCAGAGGTGTTTTACAGCTGGAAATCCTGAGATGTACTTTCGTTCTTTGACCAGCAGCATGCAAGATGATAAGGACCAGGACCTGGAAATGGGCATAGCAGCTATCTCAGCTGCAGTAATGACATCTGAAGTGGCTTCTTGTAGGAATCCCTAGAGAAACAGAGTTCAGTGATCTTTTAATAGACTTAAGTTATTTCTTGTGTCTATCCTGGTGTCAGAGTCCTTAGACTTTATGCCCAACAACTAAATAGCTGAAAACAAAGCCTTGTCAGGCTTCTCTATCATTAAGTGCATTTCCTAGGAGAACCCTTGTAATAAATCCATTTTTCCATGATGGACTGGCCAACTGGTACACCATGAAACCTTACTAGCTGGAGGGAAGTGTCATGAAACTAAGGGAACCAACTGACCAGAAAAGAGAAAAATGTTGAGCCACTTGGGATATCTCTTTGAATATTCTGTAACCAATTACTGATTATTTTATGCTCTTAGACATTTTGAGTGTATTAATTGGGAATCAATTGTGAGATAAAGCCAATAGGATGAATGTGTTCTTTGTATGCCTTATGCTGGTTAAGTCTTATTTCTTGAATTAGCTTTGTCAGAAGCTATTCATGATCCCAGAGATTTTAACATTCAGGAGCCAGTTGAATTTCTAGCAATATGTGATCAAATATGATCCTTGTGGGTCTGGAAGGTTAGAACAGGAGCTGGTGTATAAGTGGACGTATGATGGGGACCAGTCCAAGATGAATAAGGGCAGAGGACAGAGGAGTATGAATTAAAGGAAACTGAGGAGGTGCAGGCCACCTTGAAGTAAAAGCAGATGTATTTGTGGAATATGAGGAACATCTTATCAGCTAATCAACATCAGTGTGGGTCCAAGGGGGACTATCTTTAGAATCCATGTAACAGAGTATAAGTCTCGTTTATGTTTTCCTTACTGTTGATATTTTTATTCCAGCTTTTCAGAGGTGCAAACAAAGAACTGATAGATCATATAGCTGGAAAGTGATGGAGCCAGGTATTTTTAATTTCAGAGATCACGCATTTTGTCTGCAGAAAAGCATATTAGACATACTAGAAAAATATTTATTTAGCTGTGTCAGGTCTTAGTTGCAGCATGTGGGATCTTTGTTGCATTACATGGGATCTTTCCCTGTGGTAAATGGACTCTCTAGTTGTGGCTCACAGGCTTAGTTGCTTCATGGCATGTGGGATCTTAGTTCCCTGACCAGGGATGATCAAACCAATGTCCCTTGTATTGCAAGGTGGATTCTTAACCACTGGACCACCAAGGAAGTCCCTGTATGTGTATGTGTATATATAAATATTCTTTTAATTCATTTTATTATTTAGATCATATAAATCTATGCTTACCAATTCCTAATCTCTATTATGTGACCCTCCACAGCAATAGAGAATGAGAGTTTGTTTGATTGAATTACTTCATAAGCTTAAAGACCACAGTGGGATCAACTTTGGAGTCACAAATAGATCATAATTTCCCTGTTGGTTCTACCAAATTTGCCACTGATGGGCATGTATGCGTGCATGATCTGGTGGCTGTTTCTTTCCAGTCTCAGAAATAGAGAATTTTAAGAGAGGGTTGTAGTATACTAATGTGGTGTCAGATAGTTCCATTGTTAACTGGTATTTATGGAAGTGGGAGCAGGGGGCAGCAGTTTTTCAGGGAACGTTTTGCATTTTAGTCTTACTACAATCAACAGATTCCTATAGGGATCCTGCAGTTCTTTTCAACAACCTAACTTCCTCCCACAGCCATTTTTGCATCATCTGTTGTGTGCAAAGAAGGTGCTCAGATTCTTTGTCCTCTAGGAATTGAAAATCCACTAATCTACCAATGGATGGTACTTTTTTTCCCTAAAGGGTGATTTACTGCAATTTTGTTTATTTATGCTGATAATATGCGTGGATCTCTCTTTTCCCTATGGCTCTAGGACTTTGGGATGTTTTCTTTTCCTCTTATCAGCCAGGAGCTAGTACAAAACACATCTTTGGACTACCCCCAGAACTCTATTAACTTCATCTCCCTGACTTCCAGGGAAGTCAAAAGCTCAGTAGTTGATGGACCTGGCTTGGTGCCCAGTCTGCTCCAGCAAAATTCTCTGGACAAGCTGAAGCAAAGCATATGATTTGCCTCTCCACTTAAGAAGGATATTCACATGAAGTGCTAAATTTGTAGCCTATATGGAGAGGCACAGGTATGGTGATGGCCAGCCTCATGGTCCCTGCACCTATCGAAGGCCCCATTAGCATTTGTCTGTCTTACTATGGATTGTTGTTTTTGGCAAGTATCAGCAGTGATATTTTGAAACCTTTTCTGGCTTCTTCTTCTCATCCAGGATGCCAAAACTTATCCCCGTTGAGACAGGTGTATGTTCAAATGTAAGCTAATATGAATTCAGCATATAAATTATAGACACAATTGATCTGAAGTCTACATAACTTGAAAACTCAAAAGTTGAAAATTCTGATTTATTTCTCTCTTTTTTAAGTAGAAAAAAGCACCCCCCAACCAAACAACAAGATAAGCTGAGTTTTTGAGATGACCTTGGTGTCCTCCTTCTCCCTACAATGGGTCTTTGACCTCTTCAATGATAGAGGGCCAGAGGATTCAAAGATACTTAGTGAAGTCATGGTTGGGCCTTCTAGTACGTCATGGGCTGACTAACTTAGGATATCTGTTCTGTTCTGCTCTCTGTATAGGACCCTGTGGAATACCACCAAGGTTAACTCTGGTGCCCTTTGGGAATTCACCAAACTCTAACTCTCTTCAGTGAAGTCTCCTGTTGTCCTACGTAACTCTGAAATTCCTGCTCCTTTCCCCATTCCTCCTCGTGCTGTAGGCATGAATACTTGGATTCTACTCTTTGGGGCCAAGAACACTGCAAATCTCTCATAACTCTGGAAAAAATAGAGGTTATTGTGCTTGGAGTCAAAGCATTTTAATTTTTTGTCAGGAAACAGTAAACAAATCATTCACTCATTTATTCATTTGGCAGTTAAGAAATTATTGAGTACATTTTTTGTGTGCCCAAGAATGTTCTAGAAATTGAGAATATAGGGTGGAAAATTGAGAATATAGGGTGGAAGTCCAAGTAGAACCTGTACAGTTTTGTCATTCATCTTCAGGCATGTAGATGTCTTATGTCTCAACTTATGAAGAGGAGGGGCTGCTTCCCACAGCGGCTGAGTTCACAGAGTTACAGCTTCCTTCCCATTTCCTCTAGAGCTGCTCAGCCTGATGGTGATTTTTAAGGACCAGAAAACATAGGATGCTTGTCCATCTCAAGTGTGACAGCCTATTTGCAGAGTCCCTGCTATTTGAAGCCACACGAGAGGACCAGTTTCCTGCGGAAGCATACTTAGGATATCACATATTTTCTAGGATGGTCCAATGACAATTTCATATAATTCCTTGAGGGGGGAGATCAGTCCATTAAATGGGTAACTAAATAAAATTTTATTTTAAAATCCTGTAAGTCTTTTCACAAATAAAAACATATCCTTATCAAACTAGGAAGTCTAAATTTTGGTTGAGAAAAGTAAGCTGAGACAAAGTGTAAATTGTACATTGATAGTTTTCAGTACCGTCTGAGCACAGTTGGCATTTACCTTGATCAGCAATTACAGGCTGACAGCAGTTTTCCAACTGCATAGCCAAGTACACCAAAAGGAAGGTAGGGGAAGTTCCAGCTATGGGTTTGATTTCTGTTATGGATTTCATTAAGAATCTCATTTATGGATTAATTTATGGATCCCATTAAGGATCATATTTACAAAAAAATTGAGTGCATTGTTTTGCCATAGAAGAACTTGAAGAGTAGTTCCTCCTTCACTCTCCTACTCTGTATGAACCTGAGCAAAACCAAATGTGGTGGTGAGCTCAGGTAAGCAAAATGGGAGCTGGTGATAATCTGTAGGTCTTGATATTACTGACAGGTCTTATGCATTTAGAGCTCTGTCAGAGATTGTGAGGGAGGGGGTTGGAGTTTTCGTCCTGGTAATTGGTGTGTTTGATTAACCAACAGCATCCAAACAAGTTAGGCTAAGGCATGACCATGGATTTCACTACCCACTGAAGACTCATCCAGAGTCCTCCTAAATTAACTGGAAGCATGGGATTGCGGTCTTTTGTGTGTCCAGTCTGTCTTTCTATTGCAAACTCTCTGTCTTCTCTCAGCATTTCCCTTGAGAAAGAAGGAAAGCCCATTTCTTTTCCTGCCCCTCAGGAAAGGCTTAGTTCTTATTCTCTCTTCAATTCTTTTCAGTAGCCAACTTTTCCAGCTTGGAAAGGAAAGTGAAACCATAAAGGAGAGTGGCATCTGCTGGAGTGTTTATGCCCACACTTAATGCCTAACTTGGGTTCAGTTCAGTTGCTCAGTTGTGTCCGACTCTTTGCAGCCCCATGCAGCACACCAGGCTTCCCTGTCCATCACAACCCTTGGAACTTGCTCAGACTCATGTCCATCGAGTTGGTGATGCCATCCAACCATCTTATCCTCTGTTGCCCCCTTCTCCTACTCCCTTCAATCTTTCCCAGCATCAGGATCTTTTTCAGTAAGTCAGTTCTTCGCATCAAGTGGCCAAAGTATTGGAGTTTCAGCTTCAGCATCAGTCCTTCCAATGAATATGCAGGACTGATTTCCTTTAAAATGAACTGGTTGGATCTCCTTGCAGTCCAAGGAACTCTCAAGAGTCTTCTCCATCACCACAGTTGAAAAGCATCGATTCTTCAGTGCTCAGCTTTCTTTATAGTCCAACTCTCACATCCATACATGACTACTGGAGAAACCATAGCTCTGACTAGATGGACCTTTGTTGGCAAAGTAGTGTCTCTCCTTTTTAATATGCTGTCTAGGTGGTCATAGCTTTTCTTCCAAGGAGCAAGAATCTTTTATTTTCATGGCTGCAGTCACCATCTGCAGCAATTTTGTGTAAATCAAAAGATAAAGGCGTGTTATTTTCTGATGAAAATTTCTTTTTTACTTTCTTAGAGGAAGAGGATGGCAGAATGGGGTATCTGACAACATATCTAGCAGGGATATCTAGCAGGAGTGTGTACAGTGTGGTTCAGAGCTTAATAAATATGAGACATAGTCTGGAAATAGAAGTTATACATCTCCCCTAGGCCTCTTGGAATATCCCAGATGGGACTCCCTTGGGCTTCTGTGTCAGTTACTAGCCTTCACTGAACCCAGTGTAAGTGCCAGACACTGTATGAATACTTCATGTGTATCTCATATAATCTTTACAACAGTCCTATGGGGTAAGTTTTGCATCATTTTAAGATGAAGAAAATGAAGTGCTGAACAATCAAATAACTTTTCAAGATCATACATTTGTAAGTGACTGCATTGGGATTCTTGCATTTTTTAAAGCCTCTTGGATATCCCCAGTGAGGATCTCATAATCCTGTTTAAAGAAATGCCACGATAACCTTGAGTAGACCAGTTACACACATCCAGCTATGCATCCCTAAAGCCAAATGATGTTTGGCATAGGTGAGTAGAACGGCTCCAACAGTGGGCTGGAGGAAGCAAGGTATATAGATCTGAGGAGTGTTTATGGGAGAATTAAACATGGGCAGGGCTTGAACAGAGGGTCTTGCATACTGTCCCTTCATCCCTGGTCCCATTCTTCTTTTGAAGAGGGGAGCAGATACTTTTCATTGTCTTGAAATCTCAAGGTCCCAGGGAGGGCAGGGCTCTGACAATGCAGTGGTCTGTGTGTGAAATGCTGAGACTCAGGTGTGTGTTGTATAGGCAAGGTCACTAATGCTGATTGCAATCTTTTTCCCTCCACAACACCCAGCAAACCTCAGAGAAGGAGGCTTCTTGGCCAAACTCTTTCTTCAAGGAGAAAGAGACATGAATAGCCATTAGTAGACGATGCCAAGATACTGCTTAGGAAAGCCAACGTCATATGTTCATTCGTTTTGTAACCCCAGAAAATGACGTCATGTGTAATACGGATCAGAAGACAGAGACATGGAATGAACTCTGGAAATAACCACAAGACCTGGGAAAAGGTTGAGGGTATGTGAGAAATTATTTTGAGTAAATTGTTAGAGTTAGACTTGAAAGACTAAGGCTGTTCAATAGTAAACTAGGTCCTCAGTTTGAATGAAGGTCTCTGCTTTTTTGCTTTTCAAAATGTGATTCATGTCATTGGTATCAACTAGCTTGTTCGAAAGGGAGAATTTTAGTTCTTGTCTTGGATTTACTGAAACATTTGTCTGCAAATATTTGCATTTGTAGGGTCTGCATTTTCAAAAGATCCCTAGGTGGCTTGTATGCACAGTGAGGTTTCAGAACTATTGTGCTAAAACATAGTAGATATAGAACAGTGTATCAGGTATTGATCAGTGGTCTCAGTCTTGGCTGCACATTCAGATCACTTGGGCAACCCCACCCCAGACCAATTAAATCAGGTTCTTTTGGAGTAGGGCCCAAGTATTGACATAAAAAAAAAAAAAGTCCATGATGTACAGGTAGATGGTGGGTGAGTGTTGCCATGTTAATTGGAGTTCTGAAAGAACTGGCCTCTGGTGTGGTACTACTTAGTGTGTTTGTTAGTGATTCAGAAGAGTAATTGTAAGATACACTGATTCCATCTGCAGATGATCGAGAATTGCAGAAGACTGCAAGCTAACATCCTGAAACCCATCAGGACTAAAATGTTAAGTGACTGTGGCAGGAGGGGAGAAAGTGTGGACAAGTAGAAGAGGTCTTGTACATCTCTGGGGGCCCCATCCTACCACATCAGAAAAGTATCCAAGCGTCAGCGTGAGCTACAAGTGAATAATGATTCGGCAATGATAGCAGGGCATAGTTAAATAGCAGAGAAAAATCGGAGCATGTGAAATGTAAGGAGTGAGAAACCCTGATGTCACCTTCCCCTGCTATCTGATATGGTTAGGACTTTGTATAGTGTTGTCCATGGTAGGGTGCTGGGGCTGAAGAGCCATTAGGATGAACTTGGGATATTTTCAGAGGAGACTCATATATATCAAGCATGAAATAAAGGACAAAAGGTGGATTTTATTTAGTATGTTTAAAAAAAACTAAGGGGAAAATGTAACATTTTTAAAATATGAAACAGTGCTTTTGTATGAAAGATGGTAATTAGCTGATCTCTTTTACCAGAAGGAGATTAGAATAGAGAATAGACTCTATTTAGGAAAAAATTTATGATGTAAAATGGGAGGAGATTGTGAAAAGGGGTATGATGAAAAGAAACTTATGTGCTTCTGTTGCTTTGGGGCCCTTTGCTTAGAGGCCGAAACAGATCTTAATAATGTACCTGGAAAGTGAGGCTCCTACCAAAGGCTAAATGACAGACTCTTGCTCTCAGGGGGTGACATATTGTCCTGGGTTTCTGCAAATTGACATTGACAAAGTTGGTATTTCTTGAGTTTGCTTGAACACCTGAGCCAACTTTGATTTGTACATACCCAGTCTTAGCCGGGGGAGAAGGCAATGGCATCCCACTCCAGTGCTCTTGCCTGGAGAATCCCATGGATGGAGGAGCCTGGTAGACTGCAGTCCATGGGGTCGCTAAGAGTCGGACACAACTGAGGGACTTCACTTTCACTTTCACTTTTTCATGCATTGGAGAAGGAAATGGCAACCCACTCCAGTGTTCTTGCCTGGAGAATCCCAGGGATGGGGGAGCCTGGTGGGCTGCTGTCTATGGGGTCACACAGAGTCAGACACAACTGAAGCAACTTAGCAGCAGCAGCAGTCTTAGCCAGGAGAAGGCAATGGCACCCCACTCCAGTACTCTTCCCTGGAAAATCCCATGGGCAGAGGAGCCTGGTAGGCTGCAGTTCATGGGGTCACTAAGACTTGGACACGACTGAGTGGCTTCACTTTCATTTTTCACTTTCATGCATTGGAGAAGGAAATGGCAACCCACTCCAGTGTTCTTGCCTGGAGAATCCCGGGGACAGGGGAGCCTGGTGGGCTGCCGTCTATGGGATTGCACAGAGTGGACACAACTGAAGTGACTTAGCAGCAGCAGCAGTCTTAGCCATCTAGTACTATAGGAAACCTTATTTATTCTGATAAAGAGCATCTACAGATTACCTCAGTGAATTATCAGAATTGATGGAAAACATGCAAGCTTTATCTTTGAGACTGTAAGCAAGACAAGGGTGCCCTCTGTCATCATTTTTGTTTAGCTTTATTTTGGAGTTCCCAACCAGCATATAAGATCAGAGAAATTAAATATATGTAAACATTAGAAGGGAAGAAACAAAGCTATAGTTCACATAAAATATGAATAACTAGAGTTTATTAGAAAACCCCAATGAGTATATAAGTAAGTGATTGGAATTACTCAGAATTTGGTGATGTGGCTGGATATAAAAATCAGTTTAGTAAAACGGATCACATTTCTACTCACCAACTACAATTGAAAATTAGTTGTGAAAAGATAAAAAATCTGATACTAGAGTTTCACATCCAGTAATGGCTGACCAGGATAGTTCAAACCAGTCCTCAGAGAAAAGGTGGACAAAATACAAAAGTAAGCATTTGAAGGTGCTATGTAGGCAGTGATAATTTTCAGATTCAGGATCTGGAGTGAGAGAAGCCTTTGGAAAAGTGAATTCAGCATTTCGGGATTGCTTTTCATTTTGAGGTAACCTCAGATTCTGACAAGAAAAGCAACAGCTGAGAGGTCCAGAAGCTGACCAGAGCTGTTAGTACTTTCACAGAACTGGAGGAATGAAGCGGATTGCCAGGTGGCGCTAGTGGTAAAAGAAGTGGCTCCAATGCAGGAGACCTGGGTTCAATCCCTGGGCCAGAAAAACCCCCTAGTGAAGGAAGTGGCAACCCACTCTAGTATTCTTGCTTGGAAAATTCCATGGACAGAGCAGCCTGGCAGGCTACAGTCCATGGAGTTGCAAAGAATTGTACATGACTGAAGCGACAGCACAGAGGGGTGAAGAGTAGAATTAAGGCCCAACTAGAAGAGGACGTCCTGATAAACATCCCAGGCTTTTAATTAAGACTCTACAGACCTATACACTGGGAGTAAAAGTGAACCTGAACTAGACAAGTCCAAATAGGATAAAGCTTAAATCAGCTGAATTCTGATTGGACCTTAACCTCAAATTAAATCAATTAAATCCTCTCTGGAAAATAATAATATCATCCAGAGCAGTGTATTACTTGTACAGTTTTTCCTGAAAAAATGCCCTCAAAAGTAATTAGATATACAAAAAGACAAGATTTGACTGAAAAACAAGATAAACAATAACAATGAAAATGACCCTAAAGGAAACATATCAAATACAGACTTTAAAATAATCATGATTAGTACATTAAAATATCTAGAAGAAAATATAGAGAATGTTGACAAAAGCAAGAAACTTAAAAGAAGAATCGAATGGGTATTATAAATGGAAAAAATGTGATACTAAAATTACGAACTCAATGGGTAAATTTAACTTCATGTTAGACATAGATAAGAAAAAGAATAAATTGTTAGATCAGAATAAAATATATGTATTGAAGAATGAAATGGAAATGGATGGACAATTTTAGAAGAGCATTAGGTATATATGTGACAGAATGAAAATGTCTGAGAAGAGCTGATGAGAGAGGATGTGACAGAAGTAGTAGCTGGTTAAGTAGTGGCTGAGAATTTTCCAAACCAGATGAAAGACTTCCACCTACAGGCTCAAGAAATGCTATATCTTTTCTTAATGGGACAAATAAAGAATATCTGGACACTTTATTTCCTCCTGTCTCTTGCTTCTGGTGTTTCTTTTAGAAACAGCTGTCAGTCTTCCTGTTGCTCCAGTGACGATCCTATTATTTCTTTTCCTCTGGCTTCCAATACCCAATAGATGGTTATTGGCAGAGGGGTAGAGAATAGGCCACTTGAATAAAGACCAGTAATGGACCCATGAATATAAGGATATCTGTTATAATTATTGGGGAGAGTGGAAGAAAAAGGAAGTATTTTTAATAAACCACGCTGAGACAATTGATTATATAATACATTTGAAAAATAAATGAAACTTGTTTCCTAGCTAACATGATACTCAAAAATTAATTTCAGGTATACTAATGACCCTCATGTAAAAGGCAAGACTATAAAATATTTTGAAATTAATGTAGGAGAATGTCATTGTCACATTAGGATAGAGAGGATTACTTAAATAAGACACAAAAGATTGACAAACCTAGACAGCATATTAAAAAGCAGAGATGTTACTTTGCCGACAAAGGTCCATAGAGTCAAAGCTATGGTTTTTCCAGCAGTCATGTATGAATGTGAGAGTTGGACCAAAAAGAAAGCTGAGCGCCAAAGAATTGATGCTTTTGAACTGTGGTGTTGGAGAAGACTCTTGAGAGTCCCTTGGACTGCAAGGAGATCCAACCAGTCCATCCTAAAGGAGATTAGTCTTGAATATTCATTAGAAGGGCTAATGCTGAAGCTGAAGCTCTAATACTTTGGCCACCTGATGGGAAGAACTGACTCATCTGAAGAGACCCTGATGCTGGGAAAGCTTGAAAGCAGTGGGAAAAGGGGATGACAGAGGATAAGATGGTTGGATGGCATCAGTGACTCAATGGACATGAGTTTGAGCAAACTCCAGGAGTTGGTGATGGACAGGGAAGCCTGGCGTGCTGTAGTCCATGGGGTTGCAGAGTCATACACGACTGAACAACTGAACTGACTGATAACATATTTTGAAATTAATGTAGGAGAATGTCATTGTCATATTAGGGTAGAGTGGATTACTTAAATTAGACACAAAAGATTACCCCTACAGGGAAATGTTGATTATGCTGCTAAGTCGCTTCAGTCGTGTCTGACTCTGTGCAACCCCATAGACGGCAGCCCACCAGGCTCCCCTGTCCCCGGGATTCTCCAGGCAAGAACACTGGAGTGGGTTGCCATTTCATTCTCCAATGCATGAAAGTGAAAAGTGAAAGTGAAGTCGCTCAGTCGTGTCTGACTCTTAGCGACCCCATGGACTGCAGCCTACCAGGCTCCTCCATCCATGGGATTTTCCAGGCAAGAGTACTGGAGTGGGGTGCCATTGCCTTCTCTGAATGTTGATTATAATAGTCTGTAATAAAATTAATTTTTTTGTTTATTGAGAGATATTACAAATTGTATGAATATATTACTCAGAATATACAAAGTCCAACTAATGAATTAGAAAGAGAAATAACCTAATGGGAAAATGGACCAATGAAATAAGTAGTGATTTTACAGAATCAGTTTCATCTGACAGATGGATCAATGGTCAATTTGATTACCATCTGGGAAATGTACATTGAAATCACAATGCACTGCCATTTCATACTCAGTTGTTGAACCAATGTCAAGTGTTAACTGGTATATGGAGATATAGAAATTTTTACCTACTGCTGTTAGGAATAGAAATGAGTATATCCATTTTGGAACTATGTTTGGCAGTGTCTAACCTTGAGCATGACCTATGAATTGTAAGACCATATATGTATACAATATATAAAATTGTATACAATTGTACAATTGTATATACAATTGCAATTGTATATACCTTAGAGAAAATTGTGCATATGTGTACCAAGAGGTGTACAAAACTATTCTTAATGGTATTTTTTATCATAGAGGTATATAATGTGTGTTTATATAGGTTAAATACATAAATAAAATATAAAGTAATATAAAAATAGCCTAAAGGTTTTTTGTGATGGTTACTCTTATGTGTCAACCTGAGTTGACACATGTGTATCATGGAGTGCCCAGATTAAACATTATTTCTAGGTTTTCTATGAAGGTGTTTCTGGATGAGATTATCATTTTAACTGGTGACTCAGTAGATTACAATTTTCAGTGTGGATGGGCATTATCCAATCTATTGAAGGCCTAGAAGGGGACAACAGAGGATGAGATGGCTGGATGGCATCACTGACTCAATGGACGTGAGTCTGAGTGAACTCCGGGAGATGGTGATGGACAGGGAGGCCTGGCGTGCTGCGATTCATGGGGTCGCAGAGAGTCGGACACGACTGAGTGACTGAACTGAACTGAACTGAAAGAAAACAAAAGGCAGAGAAAGGAGGGATTCACCACTTTTTTGCTCCTGCTTGCCTGTTTGAGGTGGGGCATCTGTCTTTTACTTTTAGATTGGAATTTATATTATCAGCTCCCCTGGTTCTCAAGCCTTCAGACTTGGGCTAGAATTACACTATCACCTCCCCTGGGTCTTTGGCCAGGGGAAGTGATGGTGTAATTGCATGGAACTTTTGTAAATGCATGGAACTTTCCAGCCTCCACAACTGTATGAATCAATTTCCATGCTCATGTATATTAGTAATTACCTATTTATAACAGACCTAATAGGATATAGTTTGGTTCTGTTTCTCTGGAAAACCCCAATAGATTTATCAAGAAAAAGATGTAGATTTATACAGTGGAATACTATGCAGCAGTGAATATGAAAAAATTTACATGCCCTGTCAGTGATCAACACACAGTATTGAATTAAAAAGAACAAGTCATTAAAGGAGAATATATTGGCTTAACTCCATGATCATAAAGTTCAAACATAGATATTAAACTGTATATTGTTTCAGAATAACTACATAGGTAGTAAACCTTATAAATTACTGACACTGTTACCTCTAAGGAGGAAGGAATGATCTGTAATCTGTGATGTATACAAGTGGCTTCTGGGTATGGTGGTGTTCAATTTCTTGAAATTGATGGTAGGTGTTAATTAAAGAAAAACTACAGCATCAATATCTCTCCCCTGTGCAAGGCTGGGTGGTGATGCCCCGTGAGTCTGTAGTCACCCTGTTCTGGCAAAGGATGTGCATTGTGTGTGAATTAAGTATAGAGAGCCAGTCTTGGTTTCAGCCAAATCTCCAGTTGCAGATTTCCTTTGAGAATTGTCCTTTTCAAAACTATTAATTCATATTTGTTAACAAACCTGTTTGTTTCAAATCATTTATGACCAGATTGCCAAGATACAGGTGCTGATATAGCTACTTACTTTCACAAGATCTTTGGAGACTATTTGTGACACGTTAAAATTGTTCTCCTTCTGTCCTGCCTAACAAATTCTGAAAAGTTTGGGATGATTAGTTTTTCTAAGCTGAAGGCCTCCATGCAAGGTCAGATTAAGGTTTTCTCTCTATTTTGATTCCATGAACGTTAAGGTTTGGCTCTCCCACATTGAGTACTGTTGTACATTTCTCCCTGGTGTAAGGAAGGAGGTTTCTGTTGGGCAGTAGAAGCCCAGGTCAACTCCAGCCAAGAGTTTTGGAGAACTCTCTTTGAAAGCACAGCTTGGTATCGCACAGTGGCTTTCAGTTCAAAGGTGACCCTTTATTTCTGCTCCTCCTCCTCCATCATCCTTTGTTTGTTTGTTTAGGCTACTGGTTCTTCCTCCAAGCATTCTGAGTAGATGTGGGTGGAGAGAAGAGCAGGAGGGGATGTGTGTGTGTGTGTGTGTGTGTGTGTGTGTGTGTGTGATTTGAGTGAGGAGGCTGAATTTTCACACAGACTCCTTTTTTACTTAGCATTTGTTTATGCTTATCTACTCCCAATCTTTAATTCTTACCAACCTTTCTCCACCTTAGTGGATTTCAGTCTTTCTTTTGTTCCTGGTGTTTGGGACTAGGATGTATCTCGAACACCATATGCCCCCTCACCAATCTGGCAAGGACAGAAGGCAGGATTATAGGATCCTAAAGCAACTGAACTGAACTGAACTGAAAGGTGAGGGGAGGGTGAGAAGTGGAAGGAGGGAGGTTTGTTTGTGTTTTCCAGAGAGCTGCATGTGATTTCAGGCTGCCAGCCTTTGCTGGTTTGAAGTCCTTGGCAATAACCCTTGCTCGTTTCCTTCTGAGAATCCATGAATTATCACGAGGTCTTTTAATAAGCTGACAGTAGTGGTCGCTCGGTGTTCTAATAAGGGAGGAGACATTGCCTCATGGCCTTAGGCACTACTGGTGGTGAAAGAATGTAAACTGCTAAAGCCACCCCTGCCTGACCAGGTGCTCAGCTCAGACCCCGTTACAGCTGAAAACACAGGAACTGAAAAGCACCTAAAATACCCTGAATCTTCACAAAAGGAGAGTCCAGCTCCAGCCCACAGTGACATGGCTTTATGGGAGGAGAAGGTCTGAGTAAGGAAAGAGAGAGAAAGAAAAAAAGAAACGGTGCTTAAATGAGCCAGGAGAACAGTTGTGTGTGGCTTTTCGAGGCTTTGTGATAGTGTGCACCTCCGGGTTCATTTGGGGTTGTTTATTGACTTTTTAGACTGTGTATAGGAGATCCTAAGACCTTATCAAGTATTGTAACCCCTATCTGATTGGAAGTGGGTGAATGCATCAATTAAAAGGGGTGTATATATTTGGTTCTGGTGGGGGAGCGGTGATTCAACAATCCAGCCACAGAAGGTGAAGGCCACTTTAAAAGCCTTCATCCCAGGCCAAGCCCTGGGGGCCGCCTCTGTCCTCTCCCCAAGGGGCTCTGTGCCAGGACCCCCAGAGGGTGGAGAGCCTATGATAGCTAAATCGCTGGATGCCTGCTGCCTGCCTGCCTGCTGGGGAAGACCCTGGAGTTGGCTTGGGCCTGCTTCTGTTTTATAGCCTGATGGATTTGGGCTCTCCCTTTCCCTCTTCAGAGGCCTACAATCTGCACCAAATGTTTCACATTACTCAGTGTGAAAAACCTCCTATTCTTTCAGATTTTTTACAAGTTCATACATCCGTGGAAACCCGATATTCCATATTTCATTCTGCTTCGTGGATGTCATTGTGAGGGATGCGGGTTCACATGCAACAGGCCTCTTCTGGCTTTGATCAGTTTGACCGCAACTAATTGTAAATGGAGAACAAATGAAAGAAATATTTACAAATTTCATGGGAATTCAGGCGGGGCCTAAGCCTCCCCTAATGCCTCCATTCACAGTAAATGTTTATTGAATACTTTGACTCTACTGTGCACTTCAGTATTTATATAGTATTAGGTTTTAGCTTGTTCTGAAGGAATCCAAAGAGTCAGTAAACTGACCTTCCCTGTCTCCCCATGTTACCCCCTTCCCTTCTGCAAACTTCCTTTCTTTTGCATTACAAAATCTGCTGCTGCCTAAAGAAAACCAACTCAAATTCCAAAGCTACAGCTGTAAGAAGGGGAAGGAGAGAAAGGGATGGAGAGAAGAAGGAGGGGTGAGGGGAAGGACCGTAAAATTTAAAACAAATTTTGAGTTGCACAGTCGAGTTGGGAAAAGTCAAATGAAAATGTTCGAGATTTGTTCAAAATAAAGTCATAAATGCTTGGAGCCAAGTTAAGCAGCTGTTGGGTCAGGCAGGCTAAGGCCTGAAAGGCAGCACCAACTAAGAGCTGAGTATTATGCAATTAAGAAGCAGTTGCCTGGTTATAAAGAAACATCCATAGTCCTGTATAAGGATTTCTTTCTCTTTTTTTAAATTTATTTTTAACTGGAGGAAAATCGCTTTACAGAGTTGTGTTGGTTTCTGCTGTACAACAACATGAGTCAGCTGATATATGTATAAGTATACATATGTCCCCTCCCTCTTGAGCCTCTCTCCCCGCCCCCATCCCACCCCTCTAGATCATCACAGAGCACCAGGCGGGCTCCCTGTGCTATTCAGCGACTTCTCACCAGTTATCTGTTTTACGCGTGATAGTGTATTTACGTCCATGCTACTTTCTCCATTTATCCCACTCTCTCCTTCCTAAGAGGATTTCTGATTTAGGACTTTCCATTTCTAAACATACTTTTCCAGAAGAATTTTTGTTCATTCAGGAACCAAAATAAGTTTTGTGATTTCCCCCTGGAGGTAGTGGAGTGGGGTCACTCTATGGCTTGGAAAGGGTCAGCTGACACTCCCCCCACCCCACCCTGATCCAGCTTCCCTGCCTCATGGCATAAGCTGGAAGTCCTGTCAGCCCCTGTCTTCTTCCCACTGCTGTCAGGAGCTGCTGGCACTTCCCAGGGCAGCTTGGACAAGTGGTGGTCCAGATACCAAAAGGTAGACAGGAGGTAACCTCTTTCTGGAGAGTCATTTGGCTACCACTTTGGATGACAAGTGCTTTTGAGGTTGGCCAATCAATGCTCCAACAACTGCTGTCTTAATTAGAAGTATATCACATCTGTATCTGTGGTATCCTGGGCCCCTTCCACGCTAGGAGTCGTAAAAGCCAAGCTAGATTCTGTTGTTTATGGATGCTGGCTTAACTTGTTGTTCTCTAAGTTTCTCCAACATTTCCACCCAGGCACAAAAGACATGATTTAGGGGTCATAAAAAGGAGAGGGTGAATGGTCCCAAAGAACCCCAGAACACCCCAAAATTCTGATGAGAGAGGTGTTTGCAAGCAAAGTGGTTGTGTGACAGGAGTGGTGGCTTGAAAAGGAGAATTAGGAGGTAGAGAAGAGGAATGTGGCACTGGAGGAGGTCAACTCCAAAGTTAATAAAAAGTGGAGCCAAGTTCCCAGAAAAGAGTATTCAGAGCATTTTATTACACATTTGCTTTGTAAAATAAAACTTTTACTCATTGTTCTCTTTCCAATGGTATCTGGAGCTACACCTCTCAGTCCCAGGAGTTCTTTTGTTTTCCCAAACAATATCCTCCCATCAAAATGTGCTTGTACAGCCGTGTTTACTCTTAAATGTAAATGGACAATAAGAAAGTTTTCACTTTTAAAGATTATTTCTAAAAAGTGAAATGGACAGAGCTGAAATGGTGGGATTTCTTAGCCACACAGCAGAGCACAGAGCTGGTTGGAAGTGAACTGGTCACAGGCGAACAGCTTGACCTTACATGTGGTCAGTTAGTGGGGGACATTGGTCTTCGTGGGTAAGGTCAACTTCTGTAGCTTCAAAATGGGCAAGTTTCTCAGCTGCTGTCTACCTCAGATTCCTCATCTAGAAAGTGGGACAAATAATATTGCCTATGTCACAGCATTGTTTTGAGAACTGAATAAGTCAATGTACATAAAATCTTTAGAGCATTACCTAGCACATAATAGATGGTGCATCAGTATTGGCTGTGCTTTTTGCTTCAGGAGGCAAGAGGTATTTTGTTTATCAGGGAATTCATTAAATTCTCACTGCTGTCTTAGTAACAGAATGTTTATGGAACTTAAATTTCGTTACTCATTTAAAGAGATTCTCTACTTTAGGGCCTTTCTGGGACTAACAATTCTGTCAGTTTACATTTAGTACTCAGGAGTGACTGCTGTGCTTTCACATGTTAGTTATTAAGAATTTTAATTCAGTACTATATGTATTTTAAATCATGTTTTTCTGTGCGTGTGCAGTCATGTCCGACTCTTCACGACCCTATAGACTATAGCCCACCAGGCTCCTCTGTTCATGGGATTTACCAGGCAAGTAAACTGGAGTGGGTTGCTGCCGTGCCCTCCTCCAGGGAATCTTCCTAACCCGGGGATCAGACTCATGTCTCCTGCATTAGGGGCAGTTTCTTTACTTCTTAAGCCATTGGGACTTGTTCCCCTGGAGAAGGGAGAGGAGAAAATCCACTTGGAATGGATTTGTACAAGAGTGCTTGATTAGAAAGATCTTTAAACTTGCTCTTAGCAGTTCCTTAGACTAATTTTCTTCCATGTACCTTAAGCAAGAAAATGGGGGGTTTTCTTAATTATCTATTTTATAAATTTTTGCTGGTCAGATATCAAATGAATTGTTCAGAAGTGAAATTAGAGTGCATGTTCAGTTCAGTTCAGTTCAGTTGCTCAGTTGTGTCTGACTCTTTGCGAACCCATGAATTGCAGCACGCCAGGCCTTCCCGTCCATCACCAACTCCCGGAGTTTACGAAAACTCATGTCCATCGAGCTGGTAATGCCATCCAACCATCTTATCCTCTGTTGTCCTGTTCTCCTCCTGCCCCCAGTCCCTCCCAGCATCAGAGTCTTTTCCAATGAGTCAAGTCTTCGCATGAGGTGGCCAAAGTACTGGAGTTTCAGCTTTAGCATCAGTCCTTCCAAAGAAGACCCAGGACTGATCTCCTTTAGAATGGACTGGTTGGATCTCCTTGCAGTCCAAGGGACTCTCAAGAGTCTTCTCCAACACCACAGTTCAAAAGCATCCATTCTTTGGCGCTCAGCTTTCTTCACAGTCTAACTGTCACATCCATACATGACCACTGGAAAAACCACAGCCTTGACTAGACGGACCTTTTTGTCAAAGTAATGTCTCTGCTTTTCAATATGCTATCTAGGTTGGTCATAACTTTCCTTCCAAGGAGTAAGCATCTTTTAATTTCATGGCTGCAGTCACCATCTGTAGTGATTTTGGAGCCTCAAAAAATAAAGTCTGACACTGTTTCCACTGTTTCCCCATCTATTTCCCATGAAGTGATGGGACTGGATGCCATGATCTTCGTTTTCTGAATGTTGAGCTTTAAGCCAACTTTTTCACTCTCCTCTTTCACTTTCATCAAGAGGCTTTTTAGTTCTTCTTCACTTTCTGCCATAAGGGTGGTGTCATCTGCATATCTGAGGTTATTGATATTTCTCCTGGCAGTCTTGATTCCAGCTTGTGCTTCTTCCAGCCCAGAGTTTCTCGTGATGTACTCTGCATATAAGTTAAATAAGCAGGGTGACAATATACAGCCTTGATGTACTCCTTTTCCTATTTGGAACTAGTCTGTTATTCCATGTCCAGTTCTAACTGTTGCTTCCTGACCTGCATACAGGTTTCTCAAGAGGCAGGTCAGGTGGTCTGGTATTCCCATCTCTTGAAGAATTTTCCACAGTTCATTGTGATCCACACAGTCAAAGGCTTTGGCATAGTCAATAAAGCAGATGTTTTTCTGGAACTCTCTTCCTTTTTCCATGATCCAGCGAATGTTGGCAATTTGATCTCTGGTTCCTGTGCCTTTTCTAAAACTAGCTTGAAAATCTGGAATTTTGCCATTCACGTATTGCTGAAGCCTGACTTGGAGAATTTTGAGCATTACTTTACTAGCGTGTGAGATGAGTGCAATTGTGCGGTAGTTTGAGCATTCTTTGGCATTGCCTTTCTTTGGGTTTGGAATGAAAGCTGACCTTTTCCAGTCCTGTGGCCACTGCTGAGTTTTCCAAATTTTCATGTTAATCAGTATTAATTAATGGAAGCAGAAAGAGGAGGCTACTGACCACTGTGAAGTAGTGTTCTTTAGCTTTGCCATTAAGAATTTGTCTGGACTTCCATGAATAAGGGACAGAAGACATTTATTCCACCTGCAACTTGAGCTATGAAAATTATCCTGTGTCTAAACATTCTAAATGCCTCCAGCATTTTTTCTAAACCACAATTTAAAGAAGAACAAGAAAGCAAGCAGTTTGCAAATGATGCCTCTGTACCAATGGCCAACATTCCAGTTGGTGTTTTATGGGGCTACACCCACATTAAATTGACCAGAATGGGGGTGACCCAATGACAATAGATGCTTTTGTTGCATTGTTTTCATGCAGAGCAAGTGGCATTCCTCAGGCCCCTTTCCATGTAACGCTCCACCACAAATATGTTGCTACTCTTCTTACCTGTGGGACTGGGTCGTATCAACTCTAGCACTTTCAGGCTTATCTGATGGCAAATGAAAACTGATA
This sequence comes from Bos indicus, assembly GCF_029378745.1. Classification (NCBI taxonomy): domain Eukaryota; kingdom Metazoa; phylum Chordata; class Mammalia; order Artiodactyla; family Bovidae; genus Bos; species Bos indicus. The sequence goes on along the minus strand of NC_091767.1, from coordinate 43,206,343 downwards.
CTGGTGGGGAGGGTTATGACTACTTGGTTACTGGACAGCCATTCACCTCTGTTTCTACATTCTTTAAGCAGTTTCAGTTTAACCCTTAAAAAATGTTTATGAGCAATGAAATATACCCAGATATCCATGAATATATTTATATAAGAAAAATAGAAAATATGCACCTGTATTCTCTTCATATGATATATATTGGTATTAGACATTCATTCTGAGATTGGACATTATATCATGATGATAGGTGCATGTGGATTTGCCTGTCCACTTGTTAATGTACTGTAATGTGACTCTGTGTATGTGTGTGTTTATGTGGATATAGGTACATGTGGAATGAGATCTTTTCCCGTGACAATCTGCGAACAGTGCTTCTGTGACTCTGGAGTGAACAAAGCCCCAAACCCGTTGATTATGTGAATGTTCCTCATATAATATGTAAATCCTACAACAATGCTAAATGTCAGAATTGTGGGAAAACAGAGGTGGTCTTAGAGTATCTTCTATAACATTCATTGCGACATTGTGATTTAATTGTCCTGAAATGTAGCCTAAGAGGTTTGCACCTTTTACCCCTCCTGAGCACTGAGAAAATTATAGGCTCAGCCAAATTACAATGAAACAAAATCTGTTGAAAATGACCAACCTGTTTCTAAAAATGATGATATAAACAATATAAATATTCAATTATTATACATGCTAGCACATTCAATATATTCAATTTTTCACCTGCAAATATTTTCTAGAATACCTTGATTTAGTTATATCTACTGTCTGTGAAATTGTATTTTAGCCTTAGGTAAATTCCAAAAAATCACATTTTACTGGAAGTGACTCCAGATGCCATTGAATATAGTAATTGAAAACTGGCAGCTAGCATGCCAGATTTTGCCAACAATTGGGTTTGGTTTGGCCACTTCATATCAGTATGTGTTTGTGTGTGTGTAAACATTTTATTGAGGTATGCTGCTGCTGCTGCTGCTGCTAAGTCGCTTCAGTCGTGTCCAACTCTGCAACCCCATAGACGGCAGCCCACCAGGCTCCCCTGTCCCTGGGATTCTCCAGGCAAGAACACTGGAGTGGGTTGCCATTTCCTTCTCCAATGCATGAAAGTAAAAAGTGAAAGTGAAGTCGCTCAGTTGTGTCCGACTCTTAGCGACCCCATGGAGTGCAGCCTTCTAGGCTCCTCCATCCATGGGATTTTCCAGGCAGGAGTACTGGAGTAGGGTGCCATTGCCTTCTCCTTATTGAGGTATAATTGTGCATAATAAACTGCACATATTTAAAGTGTATGATTTGATATTTCACAAGTACATACCTGTGAAACCATCTTTATGACCAAGATCATTAACATATCCATCATCGTGGAAAGTTTTCTTGTAGCTCTTTAGAATCCCTCTTTCCTGTCCTCAGCCCCTCCAGGTAATCACTGATCTGCTTTCTGTCACTATAGATTAGTATGCATTTTCTGAATGGAAGCATATTGTATGTATTCCTTTTTTGTCTGACTTTTTTCACTCAAGATAATTAGTTTGAGATTCATACCTAAATCATAATATTTACAAGGTTTTCTCCTATGTTTGCTTGTAGAAGTTTTATAATTTAGGTTTTATATTAGGATCTATATCCATTTTAAGTTATTTTTGAATATGATCTATGTTCTGTATCTGTGGTTTCATAGATGAAAGTTCATTTTTTTTTCATATGAATATAGAATTGTCCCAGTACTATTTATTAGGAAGACTATCTTTTATTTACTGCATTGCTGTGGCACTCTTTTAAAGCTGGATCAATTTAGGGCTTACTTCATTTTCCATTTCTCAGAGGTCACTGTCCCTCATTGACTGATGTCCAGTTCTTGAAAACCATTGTTTCCTATATCTTGTCTATTTTTATTTATTTCAAATGGGAAGTTAAGTCTGATCCCTGCTGCTCCATCTTGGTGGGAAGTAGAAGTCCCATGCTTAGAGTATTTTTTGAAATTTTAAAATGTGTTTCCAATAACTATAAATTAGGAAATATTACATTCAAACTAGATTTCTGGCTTCTCATGAAAAATCATCAAATTTGGCAAAATGAGATGCACACTCCACACAGCATCCATCGATTACACAGCTTCCTGTTTTCTTTTGGCAACAAGAAACTTGTAACTTGTTTTTCCCAATCCTCATCTTGCTTGCTTCGCTCATTTAACTTTCCTACTCGACCCCCTTAGGCCTGACCAGTCGAAGTCTTTCATTTCATTCAGGAGGAAAGGAAGAGAGGCAAAGTGAGATGAAATTAGAATCTGGTTCTCTGGCTCCAAATCCAGTGGTATTTCCACTGAGGTTGAGCAGTCATGTTGTATTATTGACATGGAGATAAACAGACTGAAGGCCTAAATAATTGCTGACAGATTCAGATGCTCAGTGCCTATTGTTCACACTCTTCCTACGTCTCGATATGGACCTGTGAAGTTTATTATAATTTACCCTTCTCCGTATTTGAAAACAAATTATGTAGCAGAGATTTAACTATTAATTTTTTAAAAGAAACTGTTTATTCAACAAAACCACCTTTTGAGGATCACCATCAAATGATCAAATCAGTGATCAAATTGATAAAATCAATGATCACTATCATTTTTCCTCATTAAATAATTTTGAAACACCTATCAGAATGATTAAAATCTGATGATACCGAATACTAATGAGGATGTGGAACAGTAAGAACTCTCATTCGTTGCTGGTGGGAATGCTAAATGGTGCAGCCACTTTGGAAGACAGCTTGAAAGTTTCTTACAAAATTAAGATACTCTTACCATTTGATCCAGGAATCATGCTCCTTGGTATTTACCCAAAGGAGCTGAAAATTTATTTTTACCCCCCAACCTGCACACAAATTTTATAGAAGCCCTATGTATAATGACCAAAACTTGGAGGCAACAAATATGTCTTCAGTAGGTGAATAGATAAACTGTGGCACATTCAGGAAATGGAATTCTGTTCATCACTAAAAAGAAATGAGCTATTAAGCCATGAAAAGATGTGGATGAAACTTAAATGTTTGTTTCTTAGTGAAATAAGTCAATCTGAAAAGGCTATGTAGTGAATGATTCTTAACTAATGACCTCTTTTTCTCAAGTCTTAGAATCAGCACCTTAATGTGGGTTCTGCAAGGAAGCTTGAGTTGAGAATGGTCATGGACCCCATGAATGCTCAACCTGACTCTGCCAGCTGTGTGAATGTGCACAGGAAAATAACTTTCTGCCTCTGACCCCAAGTTTCCTTATCTGTGTAGAGATGGTTAAATGAGATGAGATGAGCTCTCTTATCCAACATTTTGTGCATTCTAAGAATTTTATTTGTCACCAAGCTACTGATTTCCACTTTGAGTTCAGTTCAGTTCAGTTGCTCAGTCGTGTCCGACTCTTTGCAACCCCATGAATTGCAGCATGCCAGGCCTCCCTGTCCATCATCAACTCCCGGAGTTCACCCAGACTTACATCCATCGAGTCAGTGATGCCATCCAGCCATCTCATCCTCTGTCGTCCCCTTCTGCTCCTGCCCTCAATCCCTCCCAGCATCAGCGTCTTTTCCAGTGAGTCAACTCTTCGCATGAGGTGGCCAAAGTACTGGAGTTTCAGCTTTAGCATCATTCCCACCAAAGAAATCCCAGGGCTGATCTCCTTCAGAATGGACTGGTTGGATCTCCTTGCAGTCCAAGGGACTCTCAAGAGTCTTCTCCAACACCACAGTTCAAAAGCATCAATTCTTCGGTGCTCAGCCTTCTTCACAGTCCAACTCTCACATCCATACATGACCACAGGAAAAACCATTGCCTTGACTAGACAGACCTTTGTTGGCAAAGTAATGTCTCTGCTTTTGAATATGCTATCTAGGTTGGTCATAACTTTCCTTCCAAGGAGTAAGCGTCTTTTAATTTCATGGCTGCAGTCACCATCTGCAGTGATTTTGGAGCCTCAAAAAATAAAGTCTGACACTGTTTCCACTGTTTCCCCATCTATTTCCCATGAAGTGGTGGAACTGGATGCCATGATCTTTGTTTTCTGAATGTTGAGCTTTAAGCCAACTTTTTCACTCTCCACTTTCACTTTCATCAAGAGGCTTTTGAGTCATAGTCAATAAAGCAGAAATAGATGTTTTTCTGGAACTCTCTTGCTATAATCGCTTTAAAACAGCTCCGATCTTGCTTCTCCCCCTATAGTTTGGCATCGTAGTTTCCATTTTTGAACTCTTTTGGCCTTTAGTTGTCATCTGGAAATCAGATTTTTAAACTCTTGGTTTCAAGATCTCAACTTATCAAAGGACAATCTCTGGCCAGGTATTTGTTCTTCTTGAAAGGCAATGCCAAAGATGGCTCAGACTACTGCACAATTGCACTCATCTCACATGCTAGTAAAGTAATGCTCAAAATTCTCCAAGCCAGGCTTCAACAGTATGTGAACCATGAACTTCCAGATGTTCAAGCTGATTTTAGAAAATGCAGAGGAACCAGAGATCAAATTGTCAATATCCTTTGGATTATCAAAAAAGCAAGAGAGTTCCAGAAAAACTCCTATTTCTGCCTTATTGACTATACCAAAGCCTTTGACTGTGTGGATCACCACAAACTGTGGAAAATTCTTAAAGAGATGGGAATACCAGACCACCTGACCTGCCTCCTGAGAAATTTGTATGCAGGTCCGGAAGCAGCAGTTAGAACTGGACATGGAACAACAGATTGGTTCCAAATAGGGAAAGGAGTATGTCAAGGCTGTATATTGTCACCCTGCTTATTTAACTTATATGCAGAGTACATCATGAGAAACTCTGGACTGGAAGTAGCACAAGCTGGAATCAAGATTGCTGGGAGAAATATCAGTAACCTCAGATATGCAGATGACACCACCCTTATGGCAGAAAGTGAAGAAGAACTAAAAAGCCTCTCAATGAAAGTGAAAGAGGAGAGTGAAAAAGTTGGCTTGAAACTCAACATTCAGAAAACGAAGATCATGGCATCTGGTCCCATCACTTCATGGGAAATAGATGGGGAAACAGTGGAAATAGTGTCAGACTTTATTTTTTGAGGCTTCAAAATCACTGCAGATGGTGACTGCAGCCATGAAATTAAAAGACACTTATTCTTCGAAGAAAAGTTATGACCAACCTAAACAGCATATTAAAAAGCAGAGACAAAAAAAAAAAAAGAGAGACAAAAAATAAATAAATAAAAATAAAAAGCAGAGACATTACTCTGCCAGCAAAGGTCCATCTAGTCAGGGCTATGTTTTTTTCAGTAGTCATGTATGATATGACAGTTGGACTGTGAAGAAAGCTGAGTGCTGAAGAATTGATCCTTTTGAACTGTGGTGTTGGAGAAGACTCTTGAGAGTCCCTTGGACTGCAAGGAGATCCAACCAGTCCATCCTAAAGAAAATCAGTCCTGTATATTCATTGGAAGGACTGATGTTGAAGGTGAAACTCCAATACTTTAGCCACCTGATGTGAACAACTGACTCATTGGAAAAGATGCTGAGAAAGATTGAAGTGGGGAGGAGAAAGGGACGACAGAGGATGAGGTGGTTGGATAGCATCACCGACTCAATGTACATGAGTTTGATTAAACTCCGGGAGTTGGTGATGGACAGGGAGGCCTGGCATGCTGCAGTTCATGGGGCTGCAAAGGGTTGGACACGACTGAGCAACTGAACTGAACTGAACTGAAAGCAGAAAAAGAAACCATAATATTTTGGGCCAACCATAAACTAGTTTCCTCTTCTGTGAAATAAAGATGTTTTATTAGATGTTCTTTTAAGCCCTTGTTTGCTTTAAAATCCTAAGTTAGTTTAAGAAGCATGAGGATGTTCTTAGACTGAATACAACTGATTTCCTTTTTGTCCCAATTAGCAGCTTTTGAAGCATTTCAAGTTTCTTCTCCCATCAATTATCTACAGATTTTCATAGAAGTGTAAGACTTCTTAGCTGCTGCTTGGCTCACCAAACTTATGTAACTTGGTGTTTGCCAAACACTGCTGTTTTGGGAAGTTTCCCTAATCCATATTATTTTAAACATTTAAAGATCTGAAAAACATTTTTTACCCCAAAGTGTAAACTTCCCAGCCACTACAGAAGAGAAGGGCTTCCTTGGTGGTTCAGAGGGTAAAGTGTCTGCCTACAATTTGGGAGACCTGGTTTCAATCCCTGGGTCAGGAAGATCCCCTGGAGAAGGAAATGGCAACCCACTCCAGTACTCTTGCTTGGAAAATGCCATGGATGGAGAAGCCTGGTAGGCTACAGTCAATGGGATTGCAGAGAGTTGTATGTGACCAAGCAACTTCATTTCTCACAGAAGAGAAAACTGTGAATGTTCTCTGCTTCATTTGCCAGGAGAACTGCATAGACTTTGTGCATTCTGATGCTAGGGGACTGTGAGGTTTGGTCTCTGGATACTTGTTTATTTATTTATTTTTTTTGATAGTACCCCTTTTTATTTTTGCTGGACAGCTTTAAAGGTAGGGATAATAGATCATAACTGTAATTTATATAAATTCTCAAAAGAAAAATGTCTATAAAACTTTGGAATGAAATCAGTAGTACATGGTATTTTTACAGTGGTGTTTTAAGAACATTGTTTTTTCTTGCTACGTAAAATTAGGGAAAAAATTAGGTCAATTATTTTTATATTATGTTTCTGTTGTATTTTAAAAGCACCATATTATTAGGTACTAAGATGCTGGGGGCCTCCTTGACTCGTATGTGGTTTCACTTCCCAGTTCTGTGAATACTTCCAGGTCACTGACCCAGCTCTGCCGTCTCTGGGGCTGCTGAAGGGGCCAGTGGGAGTGTAGGCACCTCCTGTTGAGTCCTGGCTTGTCGCTTCTGTCCCACAGGCCTTCCCCACAGGACTTCAGAAATTTCTTTCTCTTAAGTGGTGGCATATCAGTTATAGAGAAATGCACTTTAGGAAACAGTCTTTAGGAGGGTCCAGGTAAACACATACCATCTAAACAGAGCATCCCAAACTTACCTATCAAGTTCCACTTCATTGTGATAAGTCTGTACATTTAGCACCAGTACTGACAGGCAGGGACGGAGTCAGCATTCCAGAGACTCTTGTTTATATGTACAGATTCTGTGATCATGTGTGGACTTTTATATTGAGTGGGGCTGAATGCAGAGAGATGACAGAGCTTATTAAAGTGGATAAAGTGAAAATTGTAGCTTAAGATGGTAAAAATACTGGCTTTAATACTGCAGAGTGAAAGAGGAAAATTGGCCTTTTAGTCCTGTCTTCTGTCATTAGGCAGCACTTTGAGGGGCAGCAAAGAAGAGACTCTAAAACGCATTATTCTGTTATAGAAATGCAGGAGTGATTATGCTGTGCTGCACTGATTGAAGGATGTCTATAGAAAGAAACCTATAATTCTGTGGCTGCTTACATCATCTTCATTATGCAGCATGAAGGAACTTTTTATGACAAATCAGAATTGTATTTGATTAACTCATATCAAATCATATTTGATTAACTCATTCTAAAACTCATTGTGAGTAATAATAGGTGGCACTGTTAGGCTAGCAATATAAGATATTAGATAAGCATTTTATTAGCATTAGATAAAGAGCACCATGTTCACTGTAGGGGAGTTGGAAAAACATATCATTTCAATAAAGTCATGTTAGTTTTATCAATTGTAAATTTTACAATTAATAAAAAGCCTTAGCAAGAGGTTGTAGCAAATTCTGGATAAATTTTACTTAGAAAATTCAATTTTAGAAGAATTAAAAAAAAAGAGTGGATATATGTATATGTATAACCTATTCACTGTGCCACACTCCTGAAACTACCAAAACATTGTAAATCAACTATACTTCATAAAAATTTTTTAAAAAAGTAATGCAAAACCAGCAATAACATTGATATGAGAAACCTACCAAGAATAAAACTCTGTTAGGAAAAAGTAGATAATCTTTAGACAGAGTTCCCAGCCAAAACAAAGCAACTCAGTCAAACCACAAAACCCTGTTCCTTATAGGATAAAATAGTTTCTTGTGACATTAAATTATTTACTGAATTTGCAATTTTGATCAAGTATCATACAATTAAAAATAACCTCATGTCCTATTACGTAGATGATTTTTTATTTAAAATCTTACTAAATGTAAAATAAAAGGGGATGGTGGTGTGGAGAACTTACAATATTCAATAAACTGTGTTGTAAACAGATGTGCTGTCATCTAGACTCTCTTGTTCCATTAATAGAGCACAGGTAGGGTAGATTTCTCAGCTTTTTTAGGGGCCAGGTTTTTTCACAGTGATTAGTGAGTACTGGCTCAACTGAAAGTCATCAGCTGCATTTGCCCCCTAACAAAAGAGTCTTGTCTGTCCTCTGAAGCTGTGAAGCCAGGCATTGACTTCTCCTCTCTAGCTATGAAAATCCTAAGTGGCATCATCTTCCAGTGTAAGGCTGTTCCCTCTGTGCTGTAAATCTCTTGTTTAATGTACTCACCTTCGTGACTTGTCTTCACTAGGTCCTTTGTATTAGCACTTGCTCCTTCATCTGGCATTTTCATGTTTTGGAGATGGCTTCTTTCCTTAAACCTCACGGACCAACCTCTACTAGCTTCAGACTTTTGTTTCCAGCTTCCTCACATCTTTCAGCCTTCATGAAATTGAAGAGAATTAGGGCTTTTCTCTGGATTAGGCTTTGGCTTAAGGGAATATTGTGATTAATTTGATCTTCTATCCAGACCATTAAAACTTTATCCATATTAGCAATAAGGCTGTTTTGCTGTCTTATGAGTTATGTTTTCACTGGAGTATAACTTTAAAAATTTTTGTAGTAGCACTCTTAATATCCTTTAAGAACTTTTCTTTGTACCTGCAGTTTGGCTGTTTGGCACCAAGAAGAATAGCTTTCAGTCTGTTTCAGTTTTTGATATGCCCTCCTCATGAAGCTTAATCATTCCTAGCTTTTGATTTAAAGAGATGTGCAACTTTTCCTTTCACTTGAATACTCAGAGGCTATTATGGGGTTATTACTTCAACACTGTTGTATCTTAGGGAATGGGGAGGCTTGAGGAGAGGAAGGAAGATGGTGAAATGGCTATTAGAGCAGTGAGAATACACACATTTATCAATTAAGTTTGCCATTTTATTTGGATGTGATTTGTGGCATGCCAAATCAATTATAACTGTAACATCAAACATGACCGATCATAACTCTCCACGAAAAATATAATAATCAAAATATTGTTTCAAGAATTACCAAAATGTAGTGCAGAGTCATAAACTGAGCAAATGTTTTTGGAAAAGTGGTACCCATATGCTTGCTCAACTCAGAATTGCTCTAAGCCTTCAGTTTACAAAACACACAATAGCCTTGAAGAGCAATAAAGAAAGTTCAATAAAACTATGTAAAGGGGGAAAATACTATACCATGAACAATGCAGGCAGAAAGAAGCCATGAGAGAAGGATTCTCCAAGGAATAGTAGCTGCTGACTTGCATCGGCCCATTCTGGGATTCTGAACATTGACTGTGTCAGCAGGGATTGGCCCAGACCAGCTACCCATATATAAGCCCTGAAGTGGTATCTCTAATGTGGAACTTTGTGAAAATCAGCAGAGGAGACCTTTTGGTATGGTGAGGCCTTGAGCCACGCATACTCCCAGACCACACCCGTCAGAGTCATCTAGGAGATCTTGAGGTCCACGGCCCACCACAGTCCCACTGAATCTGAGACGCAGGGGTGTGGTCTGGGAGCCTGCAGTTTCGGCAAGATTCCCAGATAACCCCTGCTGAATTCTGAAAGTCTCTGCTCTTGTAGTTACTTTTACCATCTCTGGGCTCAAATCCTAGTTCTGTCTCCCTGTAACTATATGACCCAGAAGAGCTCTCTCAGTTCTCTGAGTTCCACTTTCCTTCTTCTCCATGAAATAGGAATAATGATGGTACCTGCTTTCTTGGGTCCTCTTGAGAATCGAGTGAAATAGGCTGTGAAGCTCTTACTGCAGTGTCTGGTACATATGAAGCCCTCATAAATTTGGAAGGCTATTCTTATCATTATTTTGAAAAGTTTGATAAAGGAGAGTAGACTCTCTACCCTGATTAGAGAGGACCATAGAGTTGGTTTATTGGAGTGAATACAAACCACATAGTGGATTCTGAACTACAACACCTCTTTACTAAAGGGGTTAAAGTGATGGTCACTTCCCTAGCTTTGCCTGCATTTTTCTTGTCCCAGATTTTGCTGATGTTCTTTCGGCTGCTGTCTTTGTTTCGTGTTCCTCGGAGCCAGGGGTATAGCCCTCTTTTGTTGACTTTAAGGCCATTACTCCTGAGTTTCTGCTTTTGAACCTGTTCTAAGGGGAGTCTTCAGCAGATAATTTACAAAGCGGGCTTTGATGCTCTCCAGTGTGTCCTGCAAAGCGCTGTCAGTTTTCCTTACATGTTAACCCTGGTGGCCTTTGAGAGCAAGGCCATGCAGCTGTCTCTCTCTGGTCACTCTCCTGTCCCAGTCTGCAGCCTGTCTCTGCTGTGCTCAGCTTTCTCTGCTCATCACAGCCTCTCCGGGACAGTGATGGAATCCCTATTTTCTGAGATTGGTGGGACAAATCCCTTTCTTTTGGCAGTTTGAGCAGCAAAGGGATTCCTCATTGCAAACAGGGTGACATTTTATGGATAACACCAGTAAATATACGTGATCTCTTCTCATGGATTATTTTCTTTACTCTTTATATTTTTTGGTGTTTAGGAGTTGTTAATGGTAAAGAACCACTGATTCTGAAGGCTAAAAATGTTCTTGAGTCATTCATTACTGTGTCTTCTTTTCCAGAAAATATTTTAGGACAAAACCAAGTACCAGTCTGGGTTTACTTAAAAAGAATAGGTACTTATTTCTCACAGTTTCAGAAGCTAGGAAGTTGCAGATCAAGGCACCAGCAGAAAACCTAGTATCTGGTTTGCAAATGACTGTTTTCTCATTGTGTTCTCACCTGGCAAAGGGAACTGGGGGAGAACCATTCTCTCTTATCTCTTCTAAGGCACTCATCCCTTATGAGGCTCTATCTTCATGATCTAATTGCTTCCCAAATGTCTCTCCTCCAAATACCATCATCACCTTGAGGATTTAGACTTCAGCATATGAATTCTGGAGAGACTCAGACTTTCAGTCCATGGCACTGTGAGAATTTATTGGAGACTTTCATTGTACAATTTGCAAAGCTAGGGCATTTCTAGTCTTAGAGTTGGGCTTGTGGTAAAAAGGCAGGCTCTCAAGGCTCATGGTCCAATTGGAGTGAAAGGGCAGAACGTGCCTCAAGTCTGGGACTCACTCAGTTTAGGGGGGTGCAGTAAGAAGCCACAGTGAGGGCAGCAAGAAGGCAACACATGTCCTTGGGCAGAGATGCCATGAGACAAACAAGCTTTTACAGAATGGGGGGGAAATGCCCCCACTTCTGCCAGAGGATGGCGCTTCTGAGACCAAGTCCTGCAAAGGCAGCTGTGTGCATAGGCAGACACAGACTCAACAGAGCTTGGTGGAGCACAGTTCAAAGCCATGTACTGCTTTTGACACTCTTTTCTGTCACCTTGAGCTTCCCCAGGTTGTACTAGTCCTTAAGTCCCTCTACTGCATACGTCCTGGCAACTGGAATAATTCCAGTGTTGCTTGAGGAATTTAGAATTGGAGCTGGAAGAGCTGAAAGGTCTGAAGGAGATGCTGAGACTCCACGCACAGAGGCCTCTCTGTTCCCTGGGACTTCTGTGCCACTTGGAACAGGATGCCAGCATAGCAAGTGATAAAAACATTTGAGTTTTGGGCTCTGACAAATATGGAATGAAATCCAAGCTCCTCTCCTTATTAGTTGTAGCATTGTGCATTTAGACAGTACACAATGCCCACAACTAGCATTTATTAAATGTCTACTTTGTGTCAGATATTGATCAAGTATTCACACCTGCAAGTATTAACTTCAAATATTTTAAAATATTTAAAAGTATGCTATGAGGTGTGTGTGTGCTCAGTCACTTTAGTCGAGTCCGACTCTTTGTGACCCTATGGACTGAGCCCGTCTATGGGATTCTCTAGGCAAGAATACTGGAGTGGGTTGCCATGCCCTCCTCCAGGGGATCTTCCTGACCCAGGGATCGAATCTGCAGCTTCTATGTGGCAGGTGGATTATTTACTGCTGAGCCACCAAGGAAGCCCCTGCTACGAGGTAGATGTTATTATTAACTTCATTTCACATATGAAAAATATTAGGTACAGAAGGGTTAAGTAACTTGTCTAAGCAGTTTGGACCAAGGGAATGTGCCTTCAGCACCTCTACTCTTAACAAGTCAGTTTAGTTCAGTCGCTCAGTCGTGTCTGACTCTTTGCGACCCCATGAATCGCAGCACGCCAGGCCTCCCTGTTCATCACCAACTCCCGGAGTTCACTCAAACTCATGTCCATCGAGTTGGTGATGCCATCCAGCCATCTCATCCTCTGTCGTCCCCTTCTCCTCCTGCCCCCAACCCCTCCCAGCATCAGGGTCTTTTCCAATGAGTCAACCCTTCACATGAGGTGGCCAAAGTACTGGAGTTTCAGCTTTAGCATCATTCCTTCCAAAGAACACCCAGAGCTGATCTCCTTCAGAATGGACTGGTTGGAGCTCCTTGCAGTCCAAGGGACTCTCAAGAGTCTTCTCCAACACCACAGTTCAAAAGCATCCATTCTTTGGCGCTCAGCTTTCTGCACAGTCCAACTCTCACATCCATACATGACCACTGGAAAAACCATAGCCTTTTAGACTAGACGGACCTTTGTTGGCAAAGTAATATCTCTGCTTTTCAATATGCTGTCTAGGTTGGTCATAACTTTCCTTCCAAGGAGTAAGCGTCTTTTAATTTCATGGCTGCGATCACCATCTGCAGTGATTTTGGAGCCCCCAAAATAAAGTCTGACACTGTTTCCACTGTTTCCCCATCTATTTCCCATGAAGTGATGGGACCAGATGCCATGATCTTCATTTTCTGAATGTTGAGCTTTAAGCCAACTTTTTCACTCTCCTCTTTCACTTTCATCAAGAGGCTTTTTAGTTCCTCTTTACTTTCTACCTTAAGGGTGGTGTCATCTGCATATCTGAGGTTATTGATATTTCTCCCGGCAATCATGATTCCAGCTTGTACTTCTTCCAGCCCAGTGTTTCTCATGATGTACTCTGCATATGAGTTAAATAAGCAGGGTGACAATATACAGTCTTGACGTTCTCCTTTTCCTATTTGGAACCAATCTGTTGTTCCATACCCAGTTCTAACTGTTGCTTCCTGACGTGCATATAGGTTTCTCAAGAGGCAGATCAGGTGGTCTGGTATTCCCATCTCTTGAAGAATTTTCCACAGTTTATTGTGATCTACACAGTCAAAGGCTTTGGCATAGTCAATAAAGCAGAAGTAGATGTTTTTCTGGAACTCTCTTGCTTTTTCCATGATCCAGCGCATGTTGGCAATTTGATCTCTGGTTCCTCTGCCTTTTCTTTTTTTTTTTTTTAATTTTATTTTATTTTTAAACTTTACAATATTGTATTAGTTTTGCCAAATATCGAAATGAATCCACCACAGGTGTACCCGCGTTCCCCATCCTGAACCCTCCTCCCTCCTCCCTCCCCTACCCTCCCTCTGGGTCTTCCCAGTGCACCAGCCCCAAGCATCCAGTACCGTGCATCGAACCTGGACTGGCGACTCGTTTCATACATGATATTATACATGTTTCAGTGCTATTCTCCCAAATCTCCCCACCCTCTCCCTCTCCCACAGAGTCCATAAGACTGATCTATACATCAGTGTCTCTTTTGCTGTCTTGTACACAGGGTTATTGTTACCATCTTTCTAAATTCCATATATATGCGTTAGTATACTGTATTGGTGTTTTTCTTTCTGGCTTACTTCACTCTGCATAATAGGTTCCAGTTTCATCCATCTCATTAGAACTGATTCAAATGTATTCTTTTTAATGGCTGAGTAATACTCCATTGTGTATATGTACCACAGCTTTCTTATCCAATCATCTGCTGATGGGCATCTAGGTTGCTTCCATGTCCTGGCTATTATAAACAGTGCTGCGATGAACATTGGGGTACACGTGTCTCTTTCCCTTCTGGTTTTCTTAGTGTGTATGCCCAGCAGTGGGATTGCTGGATCATAAGGCAGTTCTATTTCCAGTTTTTTAAGGAATCTCCACACTATTCTCCATAGTGGCTGTACTAGTTTGCATTCCCACCAACAGTGTAAGAGAGTTCCCTTTTCTCCACACCCTCTCCAGCATTTATTGCTTGTAGACTTATGGATCGCAGCCATTCTGACTGGCATGAAATGGTACCTCATAGTGGTTTTGATTTGCATTTCTCTGATAATGAGTGATGTTGAGTATCTTTTCATGTGTTTGTTAGCCATCTGTATGTCTTCTTTGGAGAAATGTCTATTTAGTTCTTTGGCCCATTTTTTGATTGGGTCATTTATTTTTCTGGAGTTGAGCTGTAGGAGTTGCTTGTATATTTTTGAGATTAGTTGTTTGTCCGTTGCTTTATTTGTTATTATTTTCTCCCATTCTGAAGGCTGTCTTTTCACCTTGCTAATAGTTTCCTTTGTTGTGCAGAAGCTTTTAAGGTTAATTAGGTCCCATTTGTTTATTTTTGCTTTTATTTCCAATATTCTGGGAGGTGGGTCATAGAGGATCCTGCTGTGATGTATGTCGGAGAGTGTTTTGCCTATGTTTTCCTCTAGGAGTTTTATAGTTTCTGGCCTTACGTTTACATCTTTAATCCATTTTGAGTTTATTTTTGTGTATGGTGTTAGAAAGTGTTCTAGTTTCATTCTTTTACAAGTGGTTGACCAGTTTTCCCAGCACCACTTGTTAAAGAGATTGTCTTTAATCCATTGTATATTTTTGCCTCCTTTGTCAAAGATAAGGTGTCCATATGTGCGTGGATTTATCTCTGGGCTTTCTATTTTGTTCCATTGATCAATATTTCTGTCTTTGTGCCAGTACCATACTGTCTTGATAACTGTGGCTTTGTAATAAAGCCTGAAGTCAGGCAGGTTGATTCGTCCAGTTCCATCTTTTTTCTCAAGATAGCTTTGGCTATTCGAGGTTTTTTGTATTTCCATACAAATTGTGAAATTATTTGTTCTAGCTCTGTGAAGAATACCGTTGGTAGCTTGATAGGGATTGCATTGAATCTACAAATTGCTTTGGGTAGTATACTATTTTCACTATATTGATTCTTCCAATCCATGAACATGGTATATTTCTCCATCTATTAGTGTCCTCTTTGATTTCTTTCACCAGTGTTTTATAGTTTTCTATATATAGGTTTTTAGTTTCTTTAGGTAGATATATTCCTAAGTATTTTATTCTTTCCGTTGCAATGGTGAATGGAATTGTTTCCTTAATTTCTCTTTCAGTTTTCTCATTATTAGTGTATAGGAATGCAAGGGATTTCTGTGTGTTGATTTTATATCCTGCAACTTTACTATAATCATTGATTAGTTCTAGTAATTTTCTGGTGGAGTCTTTAGGGTTTTCTATGTAAAGGATCATGTCATCTGCAAACAGCTTGAAAATCTGGAATTTTGTGGTTCACGTATTACTGAAGCCTGGCTTGGAGAATTTTGAGCATTACTTTACTAGCGTGTGAGATGAGTGCAATTGTGCGGTAGTTTGAGCATTCTTTGGCATTGCCTTTCTTTGGGACTGGAATGAAAACCGACCTTTTCCAGTCCTGTGGCCACTGCTGAGTTTTCCAAATTTGCTGGCATATTGAGTATAGCACTTTCACAGCATCATCTTTCAGGATTTGAAAAAGCTCCACTGGAATTCCATCACCTCCACTAGCTTTGTTCGTAGTGATGCTTTCTAAGGCCCACTTGACTTCACATTCCAGGATGTCTGGCTCTAGGTCAGTGATCACACCATCGTGATTATCTTGGTTGTGAAGCTCTTTTTTGTATAGTTCTTCTGTGTTCTTGCCACCTCTTCTTAATATATTCTGCTTCTGTTAGGTCCATACCATTTCTGTCCTTTATCGAGCCCATCTTTGCATGAAATGTTCCTTTGGTATCTCTAATTTTCTTGAAGACATCTCTAGTCTTTCCCATCTCTAGTCTTTCTGTTGTTTTCCTCTATTTCTTTGCATTGATCGCTGAAGAAGGCTTTCTTATCTCTCCTTGCTATTCTTTGGAACTCTGCATTCAGATGCTTGTATCTTTCCTTTCCTCCTTTGCCTTTCATGTCTCTTCTTTTCACAGCTATTTGTAAGGCCTCCTCAGACAGCCATTTTGCTTTTTTGCATTTCTTTTCCATGGGGATGGTCTTGATCCCTGTGTCCTGTACAGTGTCACAAACCTCCGTCCATAGTTCATCAGGTACTCTGTCTATCAGATCTAGTCCCTTAAATCTATTTCTCACTTCCACTGTATAATCATAAGGGATTTGATTTAGGTAAACTTGCTGAATTTGGTTTCTTCATCTGTAAAATAAGGTTAACAACAGATTTTTCAGTGTTGTACAGATCAAATTTTCAATGAGATGCCAACAAAGCACTTGTCTTTGCCCAGGTCACAAAGCGTGGTGCTCCACCCCCAACTCATCTCTTGTTGTCTCATGACAGGCAGGACCACTCCCTGTTCTGAACAAAGCTGGAGTCTCTCTCCTCGCATGCACCCAGCTCTCCTTTCCTTGGGCTCCCTGTTGCCTTTGTGTTTGCACTTCAGCAGCAACATCACTTGCCTCATCTCTATGCTCATCCATAATCCCTTCCAGTTTCTGAGTATGAGGCTTATATTACACAGCATCCTTTCCAGTTAGCTGCTTCCTGGCCATATCTAAAAGGTACCTCAGTGTCTTGGTGCTTCTCGATAGCACACTGCAGGGTAGATGACTTCTGGGAAGGGCAGCTCTCTTTGTGTGGTTTCTTACTGATTTCTCTTTCAGGGACTTCCCGTTCCTAACCTTTTTCTGGTGTCCCTTTCACACTTCTATTGGCCTACCTAAAGTCGACCTTGTATTGGCCACTGCTCTAGCAGTACCCAGCAGTCCCTGCAGTGTCTGAGACTTCTTTAATGAACGGTCCCTAGCGCCCAGATGGCCCTTCCTGGTTAATTTCCACTGGCAACTGGCTGCATTCCCTGTGGTCCTGTGCCTTCTGGCTTCCAGATGGGTTCTGTTATTAGGAGCCTCCAGGAACAGGTGGAAAGGGAGTGCTAGCTGCCTCCCTCCCTCTGTGACAGGTCCTCCATCTAAAGGGGCTCCAGTGACATTGTCTCCTCTCCTTCCACCCCTGAGATGCCCATGCCTGCTGCTCTGGGTTCTCCCCACCCCTATGTGCTCCCTCAATGCTGCCCCGCCTTTATGGGCAATTCTGCGTGAATATCTCTGTATTTCAATGACATGGGGTAACTTCCATGCTCGTTTGGGACCCTACAGACAGATATGGCTAGCAACAAAAGGCTACCGGGAGGACTGTTATCATCCTCACCTTTAAAAGCGTGATTCATATTCTATCTGGTGAAAAGATGAAATTTACAAGAATAAAACAGTGTTTGCAAATACTTGGCTGTTTCCTCACTGTTAGAAATAAGGATGAGTCTTTATCAGGGTCCGATGGAGAGTGCAGTTGAATTGAGAAGGTCCTGGTTAATAAGGAGTTTTGCTGTGGATGACAAGCTTTCTTCTTCTTTTGTTATTAAAAAAAAATTCTGATCATGTGACTTTGGGCAAATCATAAATCTCTTAATCTCAATTTTACTGTTAAAAATTATGAAGCAACTGACTTTATGATGTCTATAACTGCCTTTAGCTCTAATAGAGGTAAATAGCTGGAGAAGGGCTGCTCTGTTGAACACTGAGAATTGGCTGGGAAGCCTGCAGTTCCTCTCTGAGCACAGGTGAAAGCTGCCCCATGCATTTGCTCGTCTCCCCCTGATTGTGACCTCTCATGTTTCTACTTCAGCTTTGAGCACCTCTGACTCTGATCTGATTTCTTTGCCGCTCTTGTTTCCCACTAGTTGATAAGCCTAGTCTGACACTGGGCTGTACACTGACTTCCACCACTAAGACACTGATACAGCAGGTCTTGCTGGGAGAACTGACCTCTTTCAGGGAGTGACTTGAGGGCTAGTTCTTAGTGTCCTTAAATAAAAAGTAAAGGAAAGGATTGTAGATTAAAAGTCAAAACTGCATTTCTTTTGGCTTTCCTTGTGCCAGTGTGGATTTGGGAAAGGAAGGGAGAGAGGAAGGGAGGAAGGAAGGAAGGAGGGAGGGGAGGGAGGGAGGAAGGGAAATTTCAGAGAGTGCTTTCTCTGTGTCAGGCAGTGTGCTAAAAAACTAACGCGTGTATACTCTCACCTAATCCTTATAGTAGCCACATTATTCACAAGGCACAGATGGTGAAACTGAGGCTCAGAGGAATCTGGTCCATTGCAAAAAGACACATCTTTCATAAATATCTCATAAATAGTTGTGGCTATGCTAAAGGATTAGACTTATCTTTTTCAGTTTGATTGAATCATAAAATAATTTCTAATCTTCCCAGACTTCACATGCAAAACGGGTCCTTATACTTCCCCACAAAATTTAAGATAGATGGGTATTCCATCTACACTTGTCTTTGGGCCTGCTTTGGTTCAAGTTTGCTTCCTCTTTTCTATTTTAAATTCTATTCCTGGTCTTTTCCAACTGCAAGATCACTCAAGTGTCTGTGGGTTTACGTCCCTGCTTATTGGCTGTCTTTGTGCTTTTTCAGCAATTGCTATACGGAGACCTAGACAAGACACGAGAGAAACAATAGGAAAGGTTTCCCAGCAATGCAAGGTCACATGGAAATGCCTCCTCGTGGCCGGAACACAGAGAAGAAATGCTGCCCTACGGGTCATGGCCAAAGCCACTCTGCCCGTAACCCAACACCTTTCCCACCTCCAGTGGGCAGACCGCGTTAGCATTTTACTAGAGATAACATCGTTGACCTTGACAAAAAGTCAAATCTCTTATTTCCATATTCTCTCAGCCCTCACAGTCTTGTCTACGCTCATAATGTCATTACAAGCTCCTTCATCTAGTGGTTGTTAAAGTACTTTCTAGCTGCTTTAATTTGAACAGTTGAACCAGACATTTGTAACCACTCCTCAGGGTAATTATGGGCCATTTGTAATAGAAAAAAATTTCTTTTTTCTATCTCCAGTGCTAAAAGGGAGTCACCTCTTACTTACCTGGGTGATAATTGTGCACTGGAAGAATTTGACTTCAATATATACCAGGGGCAGGAATAACTCAAGTATGTTTACAAAATACCCCGAAGGTTATTTACCTTTAAATGGTCTCATCTAAACATAATTACAGTAAACTCACACTTTCTGTATCTTGTGATGAAAACTGTTGGTATTTCATGCAGAGCATGTTTGAAGCAGTTGGCCTCAACAGGCTTTTCAAGTTCTTGTTTATATTTATTTTTTCGATTGAAACTCACCTTCCCTCAGTAGAGAAGAACATGAAAAAATCATTAGAGTTAAGAGTCAGGCCATATACCTCTTTTTTTTAAGTTTGTATTTATTTTTGGCTGTGCTGGGTGTTTGTTGCCATGTGGACTTTTCTCTAGTTGCAGTGAGTGGGGGCTTCTATCCAGCTGTGGAGCTCGGGCTTCTCCCTGCAGTGAGTGGGGCTGCTGTCCAGCTGTGGAGCTCGGGCTTCTCCCTGCAGTGAATGGGGGCTGCTCTCCTGTTGTGGAGCTCGGGCTTCTCCCTGCAGTGAATGGGGGCTGCTCTCCAGCTGTGGTGTCAGGCTTCTCGCTACAGTGAATGGGGGCTGCTCTCCTGTTGTGCAGCTCGGGCTTCTCCCTGCAGTGAGTGGGGCTGCTGTCCAGCTGTGGAGCTCAGGCTTCTCCCTGCAGTGAGTGGGGGCTGCTCTCCAGCTGTGGAGCTTGGGCTTCTCCCTGCAGCGAGTGGGGGCTGCTGTCCAGCTGTGGAGCTCGGGCTTCTCCCTGCAGTGAGTGGGGGCTGCTCTCCTGTTGTGGAGCTCGGGCTTCTCCCTGCAGTGAGTGGGGGCCGCTCTCCTGTTGTGGAGCACAGGCTCTAGGCACCCAGGCTTCAGCAGTTGCAGTGCATTGGCTCAGTAGTTGTGGCACACGAGTTTAGTTGCTCTGTGGCATGTGGAGTATTTCCAGATCTGGAACTGAACCTACATCTCCTGAATTGGCAGGCAGATTCTTCACCACCTGAGCGACTAGGGAAGCCTATCTATTTTCTATGTACTTATTTGTTTTTGTCTTTTCCCTCCCTCCTTCTCCTGCTCTAATTCTGCCAGTTACGTGTCCTCGGGTGAGTTGCTAAACATCTCTGAACTTAGTATTGTGCCAGTGGTACGATCTTACTTTGTAAATTAATGTACTTCAATAAAATTAAAAATTACGTATTCTAATGTGTATATAACATAAAAGATATAATATTAGAGACATATATTTATATAGAGAAAAAATATATGACCTACATATGTATGACAGAGAAAAGGAGCAGTGTTGTCAGCTAGGGGGTCGTTTTTGACAGTGACTGGTTGAGGAGGCTGCTACTGCCATTTAGTGGGCAGAAGCCAAGGATGGTACTAAACATACTGCAATGCACAGGACAGCCCCCACAGCAAAAACTGTCCAGTAGCAAATGTCAGTGGTGCCAAGGTTGGGAATCCCTGCATTAGAGGTTGTGATGGGAAGAAATGTTAGAGTTAAGTGCTTTTTTTTGGTAAAATGTTTAGAACACATATAAAGTATTACCAGAGCTTCTTCTAGACCTGGGTGCTACTCCTGACTCTAGTTAGGATCCATCATGCCCTCAACAGCATTTAAATTCAAGGGTTCCATTTCTTTACCATTAAAATGTGCTGGGCTTCATGATACCCAAGATCTTGCCTGGCTCCAAGAACCTACATGGCAGAAGAATTATATCGTATGTGGGCCCGAAGTTGAAAAAATTAATAGTTGCTAATTTCAGCATTTTTTGGCCCTTATGCAAGTCACTGACCTGAATCTTTTCTCTGCAGATGAACTTACAGTTTGCTAGAAGCACCTGTGGCCATGTTCCGCTTCATACCACACGGAATAATGTCAGTGTTGAGTGCTCACCTGGTGCCAGGCACTTGAATACCCACTGTGTTCAAGAGCCAGGCCCTGCCCTTGTGCTCTAGTACAGGTCTCATTTCATCATCACAGCATGCCTAGACTGTGGGTATTACTACTTCAATTTTATAAATGAGAAAAATGAGGTTCAGAGAGGCTAAGTAACTTGCCTAAAATCACACAGCTGGTAAGTCATCAGATTGCTTAAAAATTCAAGACATGAGTGCTTTTCATGTCTCTATGGTCATACTCAAGGTGGTCTTTAAATGAAATCACAATGGGGGATTAAGGAACAGTGAAATTAGAACCAAGAAAATAGATGAAACCCTACTGTCTTATAAAGTCTCACTCTTTGCAGGCATATGTTTACACTGAAAAAGATTCTTGCAGTAAATGTTGCCATTAGCTGAAGCTGTCAGAGCGTAGTGCAGGACAGCTCGGGTAAATGGCTGTCTCTGCTTTCTTTCAAGTAATAAACAAAAGAGCTGCTGTGGATATGGTTAGCACAGAGATCCGGGTACTACTAGGGATAACATCATTGATAATAGTTGAGAAAACAGCACTTACACTAAGAACTGTTGGTTTTTCAAGGTTTTGCCAATTATTTTATTCTTTTAATTATTCCATGACTTTGTTATATTCTATATTTACTTGTTCTTTTTTAAATTGAAGTATTGTTGCTGTCCAATATTGTGTAAGTTATAGGTGTACCATATAGTGAGTCACAATTTTTAAAGATTATATTCCATTTATAATTATTGGGCTTCCCTGATAGCTCAGTTGGTAAAGAATCGGCCTGCAATGCAGGACATCCCAATTTGATTCCTGGGTTGGGAAGATCCTCTGGAGAGGGGATAGGCTACCCACCCAAGTATTCTTGGGCTCCCCTTGTGGCTCAGCTGGTAAAGAATCCGCCTGCAATGTGGGAGATCTCGGTTCAATCCCTGAGTTGGGAAGATCTCCTGGAGAAGGGAAAGGCTACCCACTCCAGTATTCTGGCCTGTAGAATTCCATGGATTGTATAATTCTTGGGGTCAAAAAGAGTCGGACATGACTGAATGACTTTCACATAATTATTTTATTTTTTTTAAATTTTATTTTATTTTTAAACTTTACAATATTGTATTAGTTTTGCCAAATATTGAAATGAATCCACCACAGGTATACCCGCGTTCCCCATCCTGAACCCTCCTCCCTCCTCCCTCCCCTACCCTCCCTCTGGGTTGTCCCAGTGCACCAGCCCCAAGCATCCAGTACCGTGCATCGAACCTGGACTGGCGACTCGTTTCATACATGATATTATACATGTTTCAATGCTATTCTCCCAAATCTCCCCACCCTCTCCCTCTCCCACAGAGTCCATAAGACTGATCTATACATCGGTGTCTCTTTTGCAGTCTCGTACACAGGGTTATTGTTACCATCTTTCTAAATTCCATATATATGCGTTAGTATACTGTATTGGTGTTTTTCTTTCTGGCTTACTTCACTCTGTATAATAGGTTCCAGTTTCATCTATCTCATTAGAACTGATTCAAATGTATTCTTTTTAATGGCTGAGTAATACTCTATTGTGTATATGTACCACAGCTTTCTTATCCATTCATCTGCTGATGGGCATCTAGGTTGCTTCCATGTCCTGGCTATTATAAACAGTGCTGCGATGAACATTGGGGTACACGTGTCTCTTTCCCTTCTGGTTTCCTCAGTGTGTATGTCCAGCAGTGGGATTGCTGGATCATAAGGCAGTTCTACATAATTATTTTAAAATATTGGCTATATTCCCCATGTTGTGCCACATATCTTGTTGCTTATTTATTTTATACCTAATATTTTGTACCTTTTAATCCCTACTCCTATCTTGTCCCTCCCCCTTTCTCTCTCCTTACTGGTAACCACTAGTTTGTTCTCTGTACATCTGCTTCCTCTTTCTTGTATTTTTTAGTTTCCATATATAAATGATACCATATAGTATTTATCTTTCTCTGACTTATTTCACTTAGCATAATGCCCTCCAAGTCCATCCATATTGCTGCATATGCAAAATTTCATTCTTTGTTTATGGCTGACTAGTATTCCATTGCATATACATACTGTATCTTTTTTATCCATTCATTTGTTGGTAGACCCTTCGGTTGCTTCTATATCTTAACTATTGTAAATAATGCTGCTACTGACTTCATTATATTCTGTTGAATAACAGTGATGAACACTGCCAATAGGTTTCTGGATTCTGTCTTTAAACATGACAGATAAGAATAAGAATTTTAGATGATGATTTAATGGTGTTTGGAATATACAGGAATCAGCTATTCTACTTTGAGGGCAGTAAGCCTTCTTCTGTATTAGTGGTCCTCAATCTTGGATGCCCCTGGACACCTTTGAAATGATCTGATGTCTGGGCTATACCCAGGCCAATTATATCCATTTTGGGGAGGGACCTGATTCTAACAGGTAGTCAAGATTGACAGCCAGTGCTATGTATTAGTGGCCTTTAAACTCCTGTGTTCAGGTTAATTCAGTTCAGTCACTCAGTCGTGTCTGACTCTTTGTGACCCCACAGTCTGTAGCATGCCAGGCCTCCCTGTCCATCACCAACTCACAGAGCTTGCTCAGACTCATGTCCATTGAGTCGGTGATGCCATCCAACTGTCTCATCCTCTGTTGCCCCCTTCTCCTCCTGCCTTCCATCTTTCCCAGCATCAGGGTCTTTTCAAATGAGTCAGTTCTTTGCATCAGGTGGCCAAAGTATTGGAGTTTCAGCTTCAGCATCAATCCTTCCAATGAATATTCAGGACTGATCTCCCTTAGGATGGACTGGTTTGATCTCCTTGCAGTCCAAGGGACTCTCAAGAGTCTTCTCCAACATTAGAGTTCAAAAGCATCAATTCTTCAGCACTCAGCTTTCTTTATGGTCCAACTCTCACATCTACACATGACTACTGGAAAAACCATAGCTTTGACTAGATGGGCCTTTTTTGGCAAAGTAATGTCTCTGCTTTTTAATATGCTCTCTAGGTTTGTCATAGCTTTTCTTCGAAGGAGCAAGCATCTTTTAATTTCATGGCTGCAGTCACCATCTACAGTGATTTTGGAGCCCAAGAAAATCAAGCCTGTCACTGTTTCCATTGTTTCCCCATCTATTTGCCATGAAGTGATGGGACCGCATGCCATGATGTTAGTTTTTTGAAGTTTTAGGCCAGCTTTTTTGCTCTCCTCTTTGACTTTCATCAAGAGGCTCTTCAGTTCCTCTTCACTTTGTGCCATAAGAGTGGTGTCAGTGTATTAGAATAACCTGGAGAACTCAGTAAAAACACAAGGGCTCACCCCTTCTTCTTTAGGGAGCTGAGGGCTTCTAGTTTCTTTATGAACTCCTAGATGACTTGAATAAACACCATAGATGAGAATCACCACTTTATTTCACTCCCCTTTAGGGTTTACTGTATTTTTAAAATGAGAAAATGACCTTATTCCAAGATGAGGAATTGCCTAGGTTAAAACCTGTACACTGATGAGTGTGTTGTGGGTCCACAAGATGTGTTACTGGGCTGTGAGCTGGCCAGCCATCTATTCTTCATGTCTTCTAGATGCCAGCCTTGGCTTCTTCAGCATTTTCTTTCTATATCATTCCCAACCATGGTCCCTAGTCCAATTTGAAAGCATTTCTCTGTCCTAATTTGAAAATGCAGTAAATTTGTTGTTTTTAAATATAATTTTTCTGTGATGTGTATAGATACTTGGTTCTTAGGTGGTATGATGGTTGCTTAGTTATGAGCTTAAAGTAAAGCCACTGCCTATAGACATTTGTATTGGTCATGGCTCTCCAGAGGAACAGAACCAAAGAATGAAGATGATATATATACACACACATATAATATATATATGTGTATATATATATATATATATATATATATATATATAATTATATGCATACAAATAATTTTAAATTTATATACAATTATATATGTGTATACATATATGTATTTGTTATGAGGAATTGGCTGTATGATTATGGAGGCTTAGAAAGCTCCATAATCTGCCATCTACAAGATAGAGACTCGGGAAATCCAGTGGTGTAATTCAGTTTGAGGGTAGGAGAAGATAAGATGTCCAGCTTAATAGTGAGGCAGAAAAAAATGTGCAAGTTCCTCCTTCCTCTTCTTTTTGTTCTATACAGTCCTCAGTGGTTTGGATGATTCCTCCCCACCCCCACCCCCCACCCCACCCCTGCCACCCTGGGGAGGGCAATCTACTTTACAGAGTCCATCAATTGAAATACCAATCTCATCTGAAAACATCGTTACAGGCACACCCAGAAATAATGTTTAATCAAGGCACCCCATGTCCAGTCAAGCTGATACACAAAATTAACCATCACAACACCTTACATCTAATTTTACTCCTGGTTGTTCTCATAGCATTTGGATGCCTACTAAATTGCTAATGCCTCTAAGAAGCCTTTGCTATTGTTGCAAAAATCCCCACATTCCAAAAACACCCCTCTCAACCTCCAAGGATTTGTCATGCACCAAAATGGACTCTGAGAATAAAGATCTGAATCCCTAAAGCTCAAATTAATTAAATTGTGGATACAATTTAACCCATAGTATGTTGGCTGCCCATTCATAAACATCTGGTTTGCTAGGAGAGCTGGACTTTACTTCGGCTGAGCGCCAAAGAATTGATGCTTTTGAACTGTGGTGTTGGAGAAGACTCTTGAGAGTCCCTTGGACTGCAAGGAGATCCAACCAGTCCATTCTAAAGGAGATCAGCCCTGGGATTTCTCTGGAAGGAATGATGCTAAAGCTGAAACTCTAGTACTTTGGCCACCTCATGTGAAAAGTTGACTCATTGGAAAAGACTCTGATGCTGGGAGGGATTGGGGGCAGGAGGAGAAGGGGACGACAGAGGAAGAGATAGCTGGATGGCAGCACTGACTCAATGGACGTGAGTCTGAGTGAACTCTGGGAGTTGGTGATGGACAGGGAGGCCTGGTGTGCTGTGATTCATGGGGTTGCAAAGAGTTGGACACGACTGAGCGACTGACGTGAAGTGTAAGTGATATTGGCTGCCCATTCATAAACATCTGGTTTGCTGGGAGAGCTGGACTTTACTAGGCTCATTCTGCACCACGCTTGTATCTTCAAAAACTGTACTTTAGATTTTGCATTTCTTCTGCTGAGAGCCCCCAGTTGGGTTTCTGTCTCTCACAGAGTAAAAGCCAACTTTCTTACCTAGTTTGCTAGGCCCTTCCTCATCTCCTTTTACAGCTCTTCCCCTGACTCACTGTGCTGCAGCCAACATGGCTTCCTTTCTGCTTCATTGAACACATAGCCTCAGGGCCTTTGCACTGATTCCTCTTTTTGCCTGGAACACTTTTCCTCCAAATACCACATATCTTTTCCTCCTTTAAGTGTTTGCTCAAATATTACCTTTACATATAGACCTAACCTGATAACCCTAGTAAAATTACTGCCTACCCCTGTCATCACTGCTTCATTCCCCCCCATAAACACTTATCAGGATATAGTAAACACAGGTTCACTTGGTCATTTTCTTTATTGCCAGACTATTCCCTTTAGCATATAAGCAAGAATTTGCTTTTCATACTGTTCATGGGGTTCTCAAGGCATGGTTTGCCATTCCCTTCTCCAGTGGACCACATTTTGTCAGAACTCTCCATGACCCGTCCCTCTTGGGTGGCCCTATACAGCATGGCTCATAGTTTCATTGAGTTAGACAAGGCTGTGGTCCATGCGATCAGTTTGATTAGTTTTCTGTGATTGTGGTTTTCATTCTGTCTGGTCTCTGATAGATAAGGATAAGAAGCTTATGGAAGCTTCTTGATGGGAGAGACTGACTGAGGGGGAAACTAGGTCTTGTTTTGATGGGCAGGGCCATCAAAACATCAGTAAATCTTTAATCCAATTTTATGTTGATGGGTGGGGCTGTGTTCCCTCCCTGTTCCTTGACCTGAGGCCAAACTATGGCCTTAGGTTGTGATGGACATGAGTTTGAGTAGGCTTTGGGAGTTGGTGATGGACAGGGAAGCCTGGCGTGCTGCAGTTCAGGGGGTTGCAAAGAGTCATACACAACTGAGTGACTGAACTGAACTAAACAATTTGCTTTATAGCATAGGGGTAAGAATTTTTATCTGTTTGGTTCAAGGTTGTTCCCCCAAGGTCTAGATTCTAGATAGGGCATGGCACATGATCAGATCAGATCAGATCAGTCGCTCAGTCCTGTCTGACTCTTTGTGACCCCATGAATCCCAGCACGCCAGGCCTCCCTGTCCATCACCAACTCCCGGAGTTCACTCAGACTCATGTCCATCGAGTCAGTGATGCCATCCAGCTATCTCATCCTCTGTCATCCCCTTCTCCTCTTGCCCCCAATCCCTCCCAGCATCAGAGTCTTTTCCAATGAGTCAAATCTTCGCATGAGGTGGCCAAAGTACTAGAGTTTCAGCTTTAGCATCATTCCTTCCAAAGAAATCCCAGGGCTGATCTCCTTCAGAATGGACTGGTTGGATCTCCTTGCAGTCCAAGGGACTCTCAAGAGTCTTCTCCAACACCACAGTTCAAAAGCACCAATTCTTCAGCGCTCAGCCTTCTTCACAGTCCAACTCTCACATCCATACATGACCACAGGAAACACCATAGCTTTGACTAGATGAACCTTTGTTGGCAAAGTAATGTCTCTGCTTTTGAACATGCTATCTAGGTTGGTCATAACTTTCCTTCCAAGGAGTAAGCGTCTTTTAATTTCATGGCTGCACTCACCATCTGTAGTGATTTTGGAGCCCAGAAAAATAAAGTCTGACACTGTTTTCACTGTTTCCCCATCTATTTCCCATGAAGTGGTGGGACCGGATGCCGTGATCTTCATTTTCTGAATGTTGAGCTTTAAGCCAACTTTTTCACTCTCCACTTTCACTTTCATCAAGAAGCTTTTGAGTTCCTCTTCACTTTCTGCCATAAGGGTGGTGTCATCTGCATATCTGAGGTTATTGATATTTCTCCCGGCAATCTTGATTCCATCCTGTGCTTCTTCCAGTCCAGCGTTTCTCATGATGTACTACTCTGCATATAAGTTAAATAAACAGGGTGACAATATACAGCCTTGATATACTCCTTTTCCCATTTGGAACCAGTCTGTTGTTCCATGTCCAGTTCTAACTGTTGCTTCCTGACCTGCATACAGATTTCTCAGGAGGCAGATCAGGTGGTCTGGTATGCCCATCTCTTTAAGAATTTTCCACAGTTTATTGTGATCCACACAGTCAAAGGCTTTGGCATAGTCAATAAAGCAGAAATAGATGTTTCTCTGGAACTCTCTTGCTTTTTCCATGATCCAGTGGATGTTGACAATTTGATCTCTGGTTCCTCTGCCTTTTCTAAAACCAGCTTGAACATCAGGAGGTTCACGGTTCACATATTGCTGAAGCCTGGCTTGGAGAATTTTGAGCATTACTTTACTAGCATGTGAGATGAGTGCAATTGTGCGGTAGTTTGAGCATTCTTTGGCATTGCCTTTCTTTGGGATGGGAATGAAAACTGACCTTTTCCAGTCCTGTGGCCACTGCTGAGTTTTCCAAATTTGCTGGCATATTGAGTACAGCACTTTCACAGCATCATCTTTCACGATTTGGAATAGCTCAGCTGGAATTCTATCACCTCCATTAGCTTTGTTCGTAGTGATGCTTTCTAAGGCCCACTTGACTTCACATTCCAGGATGTCTGGCTCTCGGTGAGTGATTACAACATCGTGATTATCTGGGTCGTGAAGATCTTTTTTGTACAGTTCTTCTGTGTATTCTTGCCATCTCTTCTTAATATCTTCTTCTTCTGTTAGGTCCATACCATTTCTGTCCTTTATCAAGCCCATCTTTGCATGAAATGTTCCTTTGGTATCTCTGATTTTCTTGAAGAGATCTCTAGTCTTTCCCATTCTGTTGTTTTCCTCTATTTCTTTGCATTGATCGCTGAAGAAGGCTTTCTTATCTCTTCTTGCTATTCTTTGGAACTCTGCATTCAGATGTTTATATCTTTCCTTTTCTCCTGTGCTTTTCGCTTCTCTTCTTTTCACAGCTATTTGTAAGGCCTCCTCAGACAGCCATTTTGCTTTTTTGCATTTCTTTTCCATGGGGATGGTCTTGATCTCTGTCTCCTGTACAATGTCATGAACCTCATTCCATAGTTCATCAGGTACTCTATCTATCAGATCTAGGCCCTTAAATCTATTTCTCACTTCTACTGTATAATCATAAGGGATTTGATTTAGTTCATACCTGAATGGTCTAGTGGTTTTCCCTACTTTCTTCAATTTAAGTCTGAATTTGGCAATAAGGAGTTCATGGTCTGAGCCACAGTCAGCTCCTGGTCTTGTTTTTGCTGACTGTATAGAGCTTCTCCATCTTTGGCTGCAAAGAATATAATCAATCTGATTTTGGTGTTGACCGTCTGGTGATGTCAATGTATAGAGTCTTCTCTTGTGTTGTTGGGAGAGGGTGTTTGTTATGACCAGTGCATTTTCTTGGCAAAACTCTATTAGGTCTTTGCCCTGCTTCATTCTGTATTCCGAGGCCAAATTTGCCTGTTACTCCAGGTGTTTCTTGACTTCCTACTTTTGCATTCCAGTCCCCTATAATGAAA
Organism: Bos indicus; assembly: GCF_029378745.1. Taxonomy (NCBI): domain Eukaryota; kingdom Metazoa; phylum Chordata; class Mammalia; order Artiodactyla; family Bovidae; genus Bos; species Bos indicus. The sequence continues at coordinate 43,176,577 of NC_091767.1, read as the reverse complement.
AGGGCATCTTTTTTGGGTGTTAATTCTAAAAGGTCTTGTAGGTCTTCATAGAACCGTTCAATTTCAGCTTCTTCAGCGTTACTGGTTGGGGCATAGACTTGGATTACTGTGATATTGAATGGTTTGCCTTGGAAATGAACAGAGATCATTCTGTCATTTTTGAGATTGTATCCAAGTACTGCATTTCAGACTCTTTTGTTGACCATGATGGCCACTCCATTTCTTCTGAGGGATTCCTGCCCACAGTAGTAGATATAATGGTCATCTGAGTTAAATTCACCCATTCCAGTCCATTTCAGTTTGCTGATGTTGACATTCACTCTTGCCATCTTTTGTTTGAGCACTTCCAATTTGCCTTGATTCATGGACCTGACATTCCAGGTTCTATGCAATATTGCTCTTTACACCATTGGACCTTGCTTCTATCACCAGTCACATCCACAGCTGGGTATTCTTTTTGCTTTGGCTCCATCCCTTCATTCTTTCTGGAGTTATTTCTCCACTGATCTCCAGTAGCATATTGGGCACTTACTGACCTGGGGAGTTTCTCTTTCAGTATCCTATCATTTTGCCTTTTCATACTGTTCATGGGGTTCTCAAGGCAAGAATACTAAAGTGGTTTGTCATTCCCTTCTCCAGTGGACCACATTCTGTCAGATCTCTCCACCATGACCCGCCTATCTTGGGTTGCCCCACGGACATGAATTAGTTTCATTGTGTTAGACAAGGCTGTGGTCCTAGTGTGATTAGATTGACTAGTTTTCTGTGAGTATGGTTTCAGTGTGTTTGCCCTCTGATGCCCTCTTGCAACACCTACTGTCTTACTTGGGTTTCTCTTACCTTGGGCGTTGGGTATCTCTTCACGGCTGCTCCAGCAAAGTGCAGCCAATGCTCCTTACCTTGCACAAGGGATATCTCCTCACCTCCGCTCTTCCTGACCTTCAATGTGGGATAGCTCCTCTAGGCCCTCCTGTGCCCGTGCAGCCACGGCGTGGGATTGGTCCTCCTGGCTGCCGCCCCTGGCCTCAGGCTTAGGCTAGCTCCTCCCGCTGGCTGCCCCTGGCCTCAGGCTTAAGGGCGTGGGGTATCTCTTCCCAGCCACTGCCCCTGACCTGGGACGTGGGGTAACTCCTCTTGGCCGCTGCCCTTCAGGCATGGGGTCCTCCTGGCTTCTGCCCCTGACCTCGGAGCAGAAGCCGGGAGGACCCCGTGCCCATGATAGGTATTGATAAATATCTGTTGATTGAAATGCTGATAATACATAAGTTTTCTTGCCTAGACAAAAAGAGGAGGCCCTGAAGCTGTGGTAGATCTGGAATTGCCCAGTTAAATGGTTTTTGTCTGGTTGAGTTCCATTTTGAAGTAACTAAAATAAACCTCAGGTACAGAATCAACCTTACTTGAAGTGTTTATTCGGTGTGTTTCGATCCCCTAAATGAACTAACTGCATGTTCCCAAACATCTCCCCACCGACCTGCCAAGTGCCCCAAATAGTCATTGGAGCATATTTGTCCAAGGGAAACGATCTTGCTGAGAAAACCAATAGTAAAAATAATGACCGACATTTGTTCTGTGTTCACCACACATCAAATACTGGACTCTGCCTGCACTAACGTGCATTAGATCATTTCATTTCTCTTGTAAGTTTATAGGAGCAGGGACTATAATTACCCGTGTTATGGTTGAGGGACTGAGCGTTTGAGTGTTGAAGGCAGACTGGGGCTCGTTTGGGAGAAAAACATCCAAGGAAAGAATGACCTGCTTGAAGGTTTATTGGGAAGGGAGGATGGGGTATATTGGAGGTACAGGAAAGTGTCCAAATAGTGGGAGTGGAGAATGCACGTGAAAGTCACTCAGGCTGAAGATGGGGGACTTGCAATTGTAAACACTTTAGTCCATCGGCTTAGAGATGCCTATACATATATTTTGGTTACTATTTCATCAATCTTTAGATTCAGAGTCACATGAAATTCTTGTCTATTATCATAGTTATTCCACCATGTTAGGGACTTCATCAGTTTTTTTCACCTAAAGTACTGGTGTTTTTCTGGATACCTCTAAAAGAAGGGAAATGCAGGATTTCTTGATTTAAAACAATGTGTTCACCCTCCCCATTAGGCTTCTAACCGTATTTTTGCTGATTGTCAGAGACTTTTGTTTTATAAATGAAAGTTATTTCATTTGCAGTCATTCTTCTGCTTGATTCTGCTTCCAGATCTTAAAGTACAGCCTGGTGTCACAGAAGTTTACACAGTAATCTATTTATTAGGATTACTACATCACTCTAAGGTCAAGCAAGAAAGCTAAAGGGGATGGTTTTAAATGTCTAAAACAGGGATAAGTTGGGGAAAAAAAAATCTCCACAAAACCTAAGTCAGTTAAAAAACATACCACTTATGTAAACAAAGTCTTTCGAGATTCTTGTTAACTTATGGCAAAAGTGTTTTTGCTGTATTAGATGCATTGATAATTAAGTTTACAAAGATTTTATTGTTATAAGTTGACAGTTTGTTTAGGACAAAATATAAAACAGCAGCAAAGGACAAATATATACAGTTCACAAATTTGCAATCATATTGCAAGCTGAAAGCAAAAACCATTGTTATATTCCAGAAGATATGATCAGACTTCACAAAATTAACTTGGTGGCAGAATTTTTATGTAAACTATTGGGAAGTTCTCTAGATTCACCTTTCACCCATTCATTCATTTGGGGGAGAATGGATACATGTACATGTATGACTGAGTTCCTTCGCTGTTCACCTGAGACCACCATGACATTGCTAATCAGTTATAGCCCAATACAAGATAAAAAGTTTTTTTAAAAAAACACAAATACTGAATGTCTGTCATGTCCATGCACTGTTACAGACACTAGAGATACAACTGTGAGCAAAACAGATTTTTCTGAGGTGGGGTTTATATTCTGGTGAGAAGAAGCAGACAGTGAACAAATCAGTAACTATAAATACACATAACATGTCAGATGGCAATAATTTCTAAGAAAATGGCTGACAGAGTTGGGTTGAGGAGGAGGATGTGGCTATGAAAGTGAAAGGGTTAGCCGTTCCGTCATGTCTGACTCTTTGCCACCCCATGGACTGTAGCCTGCCAGGCTTCTCTGTCCATGGGAATTCTCAAGGCAAGAATACTGTAGTGGGTAGCCATTCCCTTCTCAGGGGATCTTTCTGACCCAGGGATCGAACCCAGGTCTCCTCCATTGCAGGTGGATTCTTTACGGCCTGAGCCACCAGTGACTATGAAAGGTGTATATCAAAGGGCAAAGATCAGATTGTTATCAAGTGGCTGATTGGACAGCTGACAGAGTACCCGTAGAGTCTGGCGGCTCATCACAAGTCTGGTAACGTCTGTTCTATTTTCATCTCAAACTCAGTGAGTGACCCTTGGCTCCATGATATTTTCTGAGCCCCAGTTTATTTATTTGGAAAAGGAGAGGGCTGTACAACTGGGTCTTTGAGATCCTCTCTGGATGTAATTTCTGACTCTGTCTGAAGTGGAATGAATGCTTTGCTGAGATGAGCACAGGGAGAACCCTGTGTCTGTGGTTAAGAAGTCTGGTGGGAGGGGAGACAAATAGAACATGATAGTCCTTTGGGTGTTCATCAGGTCAGTATTCTTGCTCTCTTTCTTTAGGCTGAATAATGGCCCCTAAAGGCACCAGGTCCTAATCTCTGGAACCTGTAGATGTTACCTTATTTCGAGAAAGGTTCTGTGCAGATGTGAATAAAAGAGGGACCTTGAGACAGGCAGATTATCCTGGTGGGCCTAAATGCTATCACATGTCTGCTTACAAGCAGGGCAGAGGGAGACTGAACACATACAGGGAAGAAAGTTGTATGAAAATATAGTAGAAAGAAATTTGAAGGTGCTGACTGTGAAGACTGGAGTGTGGTGGGCACAAGCTAAGGAATACTGCTTCCAGAAGTAGGAGGAGACAGGGGAGGAATCCTCCTTTAGTGCCTCAAAGGGAGCACGGCCCTGCCAACAGCTTGGTTTCAGCCTCATAATGTGAACTGTGAGCTTCTGGCCTCTAGAACCAGGAAAAGTTTAAGTGAGAGTGTTAGTCGCTCTGTTGTGTCCAACTCTTTGGGACCTCAAGGACTGTAGCCTTCCATACTCCTCTGTCTATGGAATTCTCCAGGCAAGCATACTGGAATGGGTAGCCATGCCCTTCTCCAGGGGATCTTCTTGACCCAGGGATCGGACCCAGGTCTACAGCATTGCAGGCAGATTCTTTGCCATCTGAGCCACCAGGGAAGCCCTAGAACTGTAAGAGAATAAATCTATGTTGCTTTAAGCCACCGTGTTTGTGGTAATTTGTACAGCAGCCCCAGGAAACTAGTTCAATAAGATTTTACCTCCATACCTACTTAAACTTAAATGAGACCATGTGGCTGCTCCAGCTAATGACACACGAATGGAGGTGATGTGTCTTTAGGAGCCATGGTGTGCTTTACAATGCTCTCATTTCATTTTAGTGATGGACAGGTTTGGAGACGGTGGCTGCCTTGTTAGACTGGGTCTCAGAGTGACCACGTTGAGCACAGCCTCCTATTTAACTCATGAAGCACATAGGAATGATTGAAATATTATTAATAACATTTGTTGTTGAAAGCTCCTGAGCCTTGGAGGTTGTTCTACAAGCCTCTCCTGACTGGTGACAAGGAGACTGTTTGGACACTATGAAATGTTCCTGGTAATACTCTCTTTGTTGTGCGTTTTGCTTTTCAGTGGTCCTCTGAACCCCTTCTCCTAGCATCCCACCACAGCCAGGATAGTCTCAAATCCGTCCTCCAGGTCACTATTGTCCTGTGTGAAGCTGACGCACATTCCAAGGTTCTGTGCCTGAATGAGAGGAGGAATGCTGGGCCATGCAATGGGAAACAATTTTCCTTGCTTCAGGACTCTTCGGTGACTTCCATGTGCCATGTATGCCTCTAGAACAAGGGCTGGTATTGCTATGGATAGAAGTTTGTGCCTCCCTCTCTCCCCCCGGTTCAGATGTTGAAACCCTAAATCCCCTGTGTCATGGTATTTGGAGGTGGGGACTTGGAGGTAACAAGGTCATTAGGGTGAAATTCTTAAGCTGAGTTTAGTACCCTTATGAGAAGAGAAGCTTGCTTCTTCTCTTTCTTTCTCTCTGCTATGTGAGGACATAATGAGAAGAAATCTATCTATAAACCAGGAGGAGGGTTCTCACCAGAGCCCAACCATGCTGGCACTCTGATCTCAGGCTTCCAGCCTCTAGTACTGTGAGAAATGAATTTCTTTAGTTTAGGCCATCCAGGATATGATACTTTTTGCTATAGCAACTCAACTGATAAGAAGCTGTGGTGGCTCAGATGGTAAAGATACTGCCTGCAATGCAGGAGACCCAGTTTCGATTCCTGAGTTGGGAAGATCCCCTGGAGAAGGGAATCACAATCCACTCTAGTATTCTTGCCTGAAGAATTCCATGGACAGAGGAGCCTGGCGGGCTACAGTTCATGGGGTTGTAGAGTCGGACACAACTGAGTGACTAACACCCTGTTTAAAAGCTCCACTTTCAAAGTATGAGGTACATCCAAGGTGAAACTCATACTGTATTGTATTGGGTTGTGACCCTTCCCATGTCTGTCATTAACATAGCACATCCCTCACCCAGTAACCCATGGAGTAGGAGACTTCTACAGCAACTCCCTATTCACCAGGTAATGGCCTCTACCAAGTCATTAGAAAACAGTTGACTACTTCATCTGACAAATGAGGGAGGTCGGCTTTACACATAATGATGGGGCATTCACCTGACTTACCCTTATTCTCTGCACTGGTTCCCTTGGGCCTCCTCAAAAGCCTGCCTGTCTGAGGATGCAGCCAAGGGCTTGGTCCTGTGAGACCTCCTCTCGGCTCTTACTTGTGTGATTTTGGAAGGATTCCACCTCTCAGTTGTCCCAGATATTTTTCCATCTCTTCAGTGGTTGAGATCCCAACCTAGAGCTCTTGGATCTCAGAGGCACTGAGAAACAGGTCCCTGCTTTTTATTAGCTGTTGTCCTTGGAAAGACTTAAAGTGTCCTTGTAACATCCAAGACCACATTAATCTTTATGAGAAGAGTAAAGGTTGCCAAAATGAAGATTCAATATGAGGCTTCAAGTGACTAGTAAAAAAAATAACATAAAAAATAAATAACAACAAAAGTGGCTTGACTGGTCCACACCTAGTGGAGCCTGAGAACGAGCTGAGTTCCTCCGGCCTGGCTGAGTACCTGTGATAAATTCTAAAAATGGCCCCAATTCTTCAGCAGTCCGAAATCCACTCATGTTTCCTTGTAACTTTACAGAGTCCTTCCATTCTGGTATTTCTGGCTTACCCTGTTGCTCTGACCTTAACTGAGTGCTTTGCTTTGTGAAAGTAGTGTAGCAGCTCTCTTGGAAAAAAAAAAAAAATATTGTGATTTGTACTCTTGGCTGATTTTTAAATACCAGTCTACCAGCAATTTAATAACTGACTCACAGGCTTTCTGAATATTTTATAGTTGGTTCTCGCAAGCTGTAAGCGCCAGCTCCAGCCGACTGTTGGTCTGTGCCTATAGGATGTTAGCAAACATGCATGTTGAAGTTTATTTATTTATTTTTTTTTTGGCAAAAACCACTATAATAATGTAAAGTAATTAGCCTCCAATTAAAATAAATTAATTGATTAAAAAAAAAAAAAAAAAAGAAAGCAGCACAGCAGGATGACCCAGGGCCTTGGGGATGAATCCAGGCCCATCATGCTGGGCCCTCATTGAACGGCTAAATACATCTTTGATACTTGTTCTCCCTGTATCTGTAAGTCAAGCTGACAACTTTGGGGGAATTACACTGTCTGAGTCTGCTCAGCTGCCATAACAAAATACAATAGATGGAGTGCTTAAACAATAGGAATTTATCTCTCAAAGTTCTAGAGGTTATAAGTCCAAGACCAGGGTCCAGTATGGTGAGATTCTGGGTAGAGCTCTCTTCTTGGCTTGTAGGCAGCTGCCTCCTTGCTGTGTCCTCAAGTGGTGAAGAAAGAGCTCTGGTGTCAAAGTTTAAAAAGAGCTTCTGAGATTGGTCTTGCTCACTCTTGCTCCTTTACCATTGCCAGGATTGCCTGGCTAAGCCTCTTGAAAGATAAGAGACATATGAGGCAGGGAGCCCCCGTGGCCCCAGCTGATAGCCACGTGACTCCCAACTGACCTCAGACCCACAAGTAAGGAACAAACTGTTACGTGTCACTGAAGCTGTGTAACAAACGAAGCTGTGTGGTCGTTTGTTACACAGCATTATTGCATTAAGAAATAATGGATACAGCACTCCATAGCAGTAACTCTTGTAGGACAGAGCTTTCCACACCTCTCTTCCCCTTTTGACCCCACCCTCTTCAGGATGGGCATCTGATATGCATCAAAGAGTAATAGCCCACCCTGCCCCCTCTCCCACTGGAGGTAGAAACTTTGGGTGGAGCAGCAAAGTTTTTCCTCCCTTAGAAAGTCTTGAAAGTTCTCCTTCCATGAGGTTACTTTGAACGGTGGGGCCTGGGCCATGTTTTGCATGTGCTTTTGTTTTGCATGGGAGGAACTTGCAGAGAGCTAAATTTGCCAGTGAGAGGTCTCTGGAGAAAGAGCAGCAATAAATTGTACAGAGCTTTCTGTTATCAGGTTTTGAAGATAGCGTTCTTTAAAGGATGGCCTGCAAACATTTCAGGCAGAGGGAATAGCAATCACAAAACCCTTAAGGAGTGTGTTTAAAACTGGCCCACACCCTATATCAACCAATGACAAACATTCAGTAGGTTCATTAGTATGTACTGGTCACCTTAGTTAGATAGACGTACACACTAGGGTGTGCACTTGGTGTGCATTCATCTTCACCTGGGAAGGTTCAGGCAGGTGGAATGTTATGCACAGACACGGTAGCCCCTGGACATTTTGGTGTGCTCCATCAAGTTCCTACTGTCAGCCTCTGCATCCTGGGCATGAGGGCTTTTCTTCAGCCCAGCAAGGTATCCATCCACGTGCATGGCAGGCTACAGGAGCAGTCCTCAACCCAGACTTTTGGGAATCTGTATATAAATACCCCAGTTCCCTTGCATACTGGGCTGGGATGGTTGAGAGGCACCCATTCTGCTTAATTTCTTGGAGTTCTGTAGGACTAAGCTGCGGGAGCCCATAGTGCTAGTGGGCTTTATCTATTGCCTTCATTTCCCCATATCCCACACTTCTATCCATATTCTCTGCACCCCCCAAATAAGTTACTTGTATTTAATTATTTGTCTTAGGATCTGCTTCTGGGTGAACTCAAACTAAGACTGTTATAATAAAAGTAAACTCCAATTCTAACAAGTAAACCAACATTTGGCAGTCAGAAGTCAGGTTTACAACCAGTTCTATGATTCTTGGCATACCTCCTAACACCTTACATGGAAGATTTCCTCTGTGGCAGACGCAAAAGTACTCTGAGTACTAGACCAGGTCATGGGGCATCTATGAAGTGGGGGGATCCAGGGACAACCACGTTGGGACCTAGAGTGTTGATCTGATGATGCTGACCAGATCTCCGGACGTTATTTTCTTCAGGGCAGTGGAGCCTTAACAATATTTCTAACTAATCACCTATATTGAAATTCTCTCATCTTACCAATAATAATCAGCTGTCTCTTTTGGTAATTAACTCAGCTTTTGGATAATAATATTTTAAGTGCTAAGTAATCATCACTTAATGAATCTTGATTAGGATCTCTCATATTGTAGTTAACCATCCCTGGGCTATTAAGATTTGATATAGGAAATTGAAATGCTGACTGCCTCAAGGGTGTAAATTACAGTTAACTTGCAAGAACACACACACACACACATTCACATTCACAATTTCTCTCTCATACATGCATACATAAATGCATGTATAAACATGTCACATTTTTCACTAATTCCCCCACCCTTGCCAATGCAGTATAGCAGTAGGAATGACCTTGCGTGTTCAGACAGTAGAATGAGGGGGGTGTGGCCAGTGCATAGTGAACATTATGAGTGAGGTTTGAGGAACCAAACAACACAGGACCTTTATAAGGAGAGCCAGTAATTTGGGTTTGGTTCAAAGTGCAATGACCAGCCACTTCAGCAGGAAGAGATGTGCTGAGCAAAGAATGGGTTTTGGAAGTAGGCCTGGGGAAGAAAGAAAGCAGGAGGGCTCATTAGGAGGTGAGAGGTCATTATGGTTTGGAATTGTGGGCAAGCTGGAGAGATGGAGAGAGGTAGGAAGATTGGGAATGCAGTTTGGAAATACAATAGGAAAAAAACTAGTTGCTGATGAATTGGACGAGGGGATGACACCAAAGCAAGAAAAAATGGTTCTGAAGGGTTGGGTCTGGTGATAGAACCAGGTAAAAAGGAAGAACACATGTGTAGGGGAGAGCTGAGAAAAGCTTTATTTTGGCCATGTTATATGTAAGATGTCTTTTAGATATCCATCCATTCATTCGTTCAGTAAATATCTGTTGAATGCCTGTGTGTGTGTGTGTGCGTGCTCAGTAATGTCCAACTCTTTGCGACCCCAAATACTGTAGTCCACCAGGCTCCTCTGTCCATAGGATTTTTCCAGGGAAGAATACTGGAGTAGGTTGCCATTTCCTACTCCATGAGGTCTTTCCAATCCAGGGATCAAACCCAAATTTATTGTGTCTCCTGCATTGGCAGGCAGGTTCTTTACCGCTAGCATCACCTGGGAAGCCTGAGTAAGATATATCATTAAACAAAAAAGATGAAGATCCTTGAATTCTTGAATTACACTGAATTTTCAGGTAGATGAGGGGGTCTGGAATTCAACACTGTGGTCAAGCTAGTAATAACAGTTTAGGAGTCTTTCTGAGGTGGACGGGCCAGGCATCCTCACAGGCACTGGGGATGCAATCCTGGGAATGAGAATAGTAGCAGAGTCTGCATTCCATGGTGTGGGGTTATCTGTGTGCAGGCTCATTATCAAATTCATAATTTATCATCTCAGATTAAAACAAATCCATGCTTTAAAGGCCAGCATCTTTATGGACATAGTTTAACATCACATGCCAGCTCTGGATCAGTCTGTTGAGATTCAAATACCAGCTTCACCTTTATAAACTGAGTGATTTTAGGTAGATATCTCAACTGTCTAATCTCTAATTTTCTCATTGAAAAATGGAGATAATTTTGGGACTTATATTTTTAGAGAGTTACCTTAAGGATTAAATGAATTAGTATACAGAAAACTATTTAGAAGGGTTCTGACAAATACAAATTATTCAGTAAATGTTGATTTTACTTGTTATAAATGTTGCTGCTAATAGTGTTAATAAGACAAATTCCAAAATGACCTATGTCTTTAAATCAAATGGGGGAGGTAAAGAATTACCACTAGCCTCTCTGCAGTGTTTGCCATCCAGTGCCATTTCTCAGCCCCCTTTTATTCCTCCTGGTCTCCAGTTTAGCCTAGTCTGAAAGAAGTTAGAAATACATCAACTTCTCAACAGAGGCAAAGGAGTTACTCCTACAGAAGGTTCAGATTTTTTCCTCTTCCCTCCCCCACACCCTGCCCCCTCTTCTCCTTCTTGGGACTCATAAGACTACCTGGATGAAGAATATCTTATTTCTCAAAGGCAAATCCCTAATGATATTTGGCCCAAATAACCTTTCCTGCCCATGCAACTTTCACTGAGCTCATCATAGGGAGACACAATTTGCATAAGAAGTGAATCTGTAATAAATTTCGCCGTAAATTCCTTCCAACAGCATGCAAACCTTTTTAGTTCCACGGTGTGTGCTCCTGTAATGATCTTCCACCTGGCTCGGGACCTTTTTATGTGGGAACATTAAACTAATTTTGCTTGGAATGTGGGATGGTTTCTCAAGATGGCACACCTGATGCTCAAGCGCAGATCACAAGGCTCCTCGGGAAGATGGATGGATCCCTTGAGGCTCTTTAGGCACTCTGTTGCTCTCAGAACTTCCCTCAGAGCCCAGCGCATCTCCCGCAAACTTCTGCTTCACATTTGGTATCCCTGTGACAGTCACCAAATGATTGGGTCGGGTCAAGAAGTCAACTGACTTCCTCATATGCTTCTGCCATCACTCTGGGCTTGGGTGGGGGTGGGGCCAGCCAGGATGCCTTGGGTCTCTGTGAGGATGTGAGAGTGACTAGGATACTGATCAGAATAAAAGATTAGGTGGAATTCTTCCCCGGCCTTGGGTTAAGTGGCACATTGCATGAGTGGCTTTTGTCTGGTAGCAGCAAAAGCACTGAGTAGTGTGGTCCCTCCTCCATTGCTTATGACATGAGAATGTGCCTTCCTTCTGCTAACAGTTGATTCCTAGCAGTGCACAGAATGGTGCTACTGGAGGACCTACCGGGCCTAATTCCTGGGGGTGCTGTGACTACAGATGACGTGCATTAAATGATTTCATCTATTAGCTACCGAATGCCAGCCTGCACAGAGGACAGGGAGGCATCCAGGGGAAGCTTAGCATAAATAAAGGGTTTGACTTAATGAAAAGGATCTAAGGAAACATGTTTGCAACTGGAGAAAAAGCTAAACCAGGACCTTGTGGTATTTGTTGCCTAAATGGCAACTCCTGCTGTGTTTTTAACTTTCAGAAACCTCAGCTGAATCTAAATCTCCTGCTTATGCTTTGTGGAGTAACTCAGCTTAAAGCAAAGCCACATTATCCTGCTTGATATGGCTGGGCTATGAGTGTAGTCAGAAAACCCGGGCATGAAAGAGACTTTAAATGAACAGATGAATAGAGCAATCAAAGGGCCATCCAATCAGATCTAAGCAGATTAGAACTTCGTGCAGCCTCAAACACAAAAATAGACTGAGTGCTCTGTGATTTATTAAGGTCACTCATTCAAGATGCTCATGTATCCCTGACCCTCAACTGCTGCTCTTGGGGCTGACTTCAGCTTGCACTTCTCACTGCATCAGGCAAATGAGTGTCCATGGAATGGGACCCTGACTTCTAGTATTGCTGTAGTTTGTCTCTTACTGTTGTTCATTTACAAATATTTCTGTTTAGGCTTTGATCAGCATTTTGCAATGAATATTGTGGTCATTTTCCAGATGGTGATTCTCAGCCTGAAGTGATTGTTTGGAGGTACTTGTGGTTGTCACAGTTGGTTGGAGGTGCTACTAACATCTATTGGGAACAGGCTAGGGATGTGGCTATATATTCTACAATGCATGGGAGATTTCCCGCTCCCCCCCTCCCCCACCGACCAGCCCCACTCAACAAAGAATTATTTGACCCCAATTATTGAAAGTGATGAAGTTGGAAAATCCAGATTTAGAGTGATACTGTTGGGCATTTTTGTTTCAGAGAAAAATTTCCAAATTGCCACTGCCTTTGGCCAAGGCTACATCATGTCTTAAGTAGACTTTTTCAATAATTTCCAGTTTTCAATAATCTGATTAAATCACATTTTTGCTAAAAGTCTTTTAATGGCTTCATGTCCTTTATAGTATGTGCCTTAACATGGCAGATGACATTGACTGCTCCCTTACCTCCACACTCAATTCAGTATCAGGATGAGTCAGTACTGCCTATGTTACATATCTCCTTCCATTTGCCATCAACCAGCTCTCATGTTGTGGTAAAGAGCAAGGGCTCTGAAGTAGACAGATCTAGGGGTGCCTTCTGGTTCTTCTGTTTATTAGCTCTATGACTTTGGGAAAGCTCTGTAACCTCTCTGAGTCTATGTTCTTCTGTCCATAAAAATCAAGTTCTAGAACTCCACCATGTTGTCTGGAGTAAAGCCTTGTGTGGCCTCCTGCTTGGCACACGAACAGTGGGCACTATTTTATCTCCTCAGACACCAGTATATTCAAACCAAAACTATTGCAATGATTTCTTGACTGCCCTCACTGCCTCTTCCCTTAGGATAATCTAGGAAGCAACAGTTAGAACTGGACATGGAACAACAGAATGGTTCCAAATAGGAAAAGGAGTACGTCAAGGCTGTGTATTGTCACCCACTTATTTAACTTATATGCAGAGTACATCATGAGAAATGCTGGGCTGGAGGAAGCACAAGCTGGAATCAAGATTGCTGGGAGATATATCAATAACCTCAGATATGCCGATGACACCACCCTTATGGCAAAAGGTGAAGAGGAACTCAAAAGCCTCTTGATGAAAGTGAAAGTGGAGAGTGAAAAAGTTGGCTTAAAGCTCAACATTCAGAAAATGAAGATCATGGCATCCGGTCCCATCACTTCATGGGAAATAGATGGGGAAACAGTGAAAACAGTGTCAGACTTTATTTTGTGAGGCTCCAAAATCACTGCAGATGGTGACTGCAGCCATGAAATTAAAAGACACTTACTCCTTGGAAGGAAAGTTATGACCAACCTATATAGCATATTCAAAAGCAGAGACATTACTTTGCCAACAAAGGTCTGTCTAGTCAAGGCTATGGTTTTTCCTGTGGTCATGTATGGATGTGAGAGTTGGACTGTGAAGAAAGCTGAGCGCCGAAGAATTGATGCTTTTGAACTGTGGTGTTGGAGAAGACTCTTGAGAGTCCCTTGGACTGCAAGGAGATCCAACCAGTCCATTCTGAAGGAGATCAGCCCTGGGATTTCTTTGGAAGGACTGATGCTACAGCTGAAACTCCAGTACTTTGGCCACCTCATGCAAAGAGTTGACTCATTGGAAAAGACTCTGAAGTTGGGAGGGGTTGGGGGCAAGAGGAGAAGGGGATGACAGAGGATGAGATAGCTGGATGGCATCACTGACTCGATGGACATGAGTCTGAGTGAACTCCAGGAGTTTGTGATGGACAGGGAGGCCTGGCGTGCTGCGATTCATGGGGTCGCAAAAAGTTGGACACGACTGAGCAACTGAACTGAACTGAACTGATGTATGTAATTTTTTCATGGAGATGAATTGAGGGAAAATTAAAAGAATCTGTTGGTCAGAGTTTTTGTTTCTTATTCAAAAAGAAAATAATAGCTTTAATAAGTTTCAAAGGAAAATACATGGATTCTTCTAAGTTAGAGGAATTGATACATGAAATTGAAGAATTTCAATGAGAAAACTGCTTTTTGAAAAGCTACTGGCAAGTGAATAGCTAGATATAATTGAGAGTAGTAACATGAAACTGGCTTCCTACTCTTTCATCCTTAAATTAGATCAGACTTTATTACCAAGCTGGGGTCACTGTGTGCAGCCCCCCGGGTCCAAGGTGCTCGCTGCTAATCTGGTCTGTCCATCACACATCTGAGTTGGATATCACCCTTAGAAACAAGTGAAATTGTGCTCAGGCCCACCAGAAAACCATTCATAAGTCTCTCCAGTTTCTCAGTATGTGCCTTCACCACTCAGCCCCATCCTTCTTTCCTAGTGTTTTTACACTTTGTTCCCTTCCTGACCTACTCCAGCTATTCAACCAGTGCTCATTAGTCTTCTTTCCAACAAAAGGGAAAAAAATTGCATATTTATTAACAAATTATATATACACATATGTACACGTTTATTAACAAGTTAATATATTTATATATTAACTGCCTCAAGATTGTTAGGATCAAATGAGCCTATGTGTATTAAGACATTTTTATAAGCTGTACACTATTTTCAAGCAGTGTGTGCTGCTATAATTATTGTTCGGTGGTAAAACCCAAATGCTCTTGTCACACAGATACAGTTCATGTGTCCCCACCATTTCCTAGATGCCATGCTGCAGGGGCTAAAAGCTTTGGAGCAAGTTATATCACTTCTTTGCCTCAGGTTTTCTTCTCTCTTTTTTTTTCATTTTATGATCTTCAGGATGAAGATTTAAGTAAATGAGATAGTGTCGATAGTTTTCTTAGTTTAGTACCTGGCACATTAGAAATGCTTCCTAGGTGGCTCTGTGGGTAAAGAATCTGCCTACAATGCAGGAGAGGCAGACAGACACGAGTTCGAGTCCCAGGTCGGAAAGGTCCTCTGGAGAAGGGCATGGCAATCCACTCCAGTATTCTTGCCTGGAGAATCCCATGGACAGAGAATCTGGTGGGCTACAGTCCATGAGGTTGCACAGAGTCCAACATGACTGAAGCGACTTACGAAGCATACATGACAAAAAAATAAATTATTTCTCAGTTTGGCAAATAATGACAGAATATCAGAGAAACATATTACCTCTCTCCTGCATGCATTTCTCTAAAGAGAAGTTGACATTTTGACAACAGATGAGCTGTTGGTTTATAGCAGCACCCTTTACAGAATGTGATAGTTTTCTTTTTATACCTCCTATGGTTCTGTATGCCCAGGTCTTTTCCTGTAGGTCAGCATCTGAAAACCAGCTCTCCTGCCTGACTGAAGAGGGTCCAGTCTGCTTAGATAATAAAATGCTTCAGAATTTGGCCCACAGTAAAGACAGATGCTCTCTAAGGTTGAGTGCAGAAACACGATCTCTCTTCTGCACAAATATTTTTGGTTACTTTTTTTTGTTGTTACAGAAAATATATATATGTTCATCTCTAACTACCATGAGATTATCACTTGTCATTTACTGTCTGTCCCACTAAATTTCTACTACAACTACTTTGAAGTTTTGGTGGTTCTAAAACTTTGATTTTATGATCTTTCAGGTCATAAACTATTTCCAGTGATACTTTTTTATCTTTGATGGAGAAGCCATTGATTAATGGGTTCCTATAAATTCCTAAAATCATTTTAACAGTTAAAGCTATTTTTCTATTATAGTTACAAGTCTGGGAGTAGGTGGAAGTTACCAAATCCAGACACTCCAAGGCAGAGGCCAGGCAGATACTCTAAATGAGCTGGTGAATCAGGCTGGAGCTGCACCAAGGGGAAGAGATGTGCCCACGGGGTGTTGCAGCTAGCTATAGAGGAGAGTTACCTATAGCCAGGGTTGCTATACCTTATGACCACCCTCATGGCAGAAAGTGAAGAGGAGCTAAAGAGTCTCTTGATGAAAATGAAAGAGGAGAGTGAAAAAGCTGGTTTAAAACTCAACATTCAAAAAACTAAGATCATGGCATTTGGTCCCATCACTTCATGGCAAAGAGATGGGGAAACAATGGAAACAGTGACAGACTTGATTTTCTTGGGCTCCAAAATCACTGCAGATGGTGACTACAGCCATGAAATTAAAAGATACTTGCTCCTTGGAAGAAAAGCTATGATCAACCTGCTGCTGCTGCTGCTAAGTCGCTTCAGTCGTGTCTGACCATGTGTGACCCATAGACGGCAGCCCACCAGGCTCCCCCGTCCCTGGGATTCTCCAGGCAAGAACACTGGAGTGGGTTGCCATTTCCTTCTCCAATGCATGAAAGTGAAAAGTGAAAGTGAAGTCGCTCAGTCGTGTCTGACTCTTAGTGACCTCGTGGACTGCAGCCTACCAGGCTCCTCTGTCCATGGGATTTTCCAGGCAAGAGTACTTGGATGGGGTGCCATTGCCTTCTCCATGACCAACCTAGACAACATATTAAAAAGCAGAGACATTACTTTGCCGACAAAGGTCTATAGAGTCAAAGCTGTGGTTTTTCCAGTAGTCATGTATGGATGTGAGAGTTGGACCATAAAGAAAGATGAGCGCCAAAGAATTGATGCTTTTGAACTGTGGTGTTGGAGAAGACTCTTGAGAGTCCCTTGGACTGCAAGGAGATCAAACCAATCCTAAAGGAAATCAACCCTGATTTCAATATTCCTTGGAAGGACTGATGTTGAAGCTGAACCTCCAGTACTTTGGCCACCTGATACAAAGAGCTGACTCATTAGAAAAGACCCTGATGCTGTGAAAGATTAAAGGCAGGAGGAGAAGGGAACAACAGATGAAGAGATTGTTGGATGGCATCACCGACTTAATGGACATGAGTTTGAGCAAGCTCTAGGAGATGGTAAAGGACAGGGAAGCCTGGCATGCTGCAGTCCATGGGGTCGCAAAAAGTCAGTGTGACTGAGTAACAACAATGAGTCCTCCAGAAAAGGCAGAAATGAAGAATGTTGAGTCAAAGTTCCTGGTTCTTAAGTGTAGACAACTATTTTTAAAATGCTGTGAGGACTAAACAAATGTGTTGGTGGGCTTCTCTGACCATCACTTTGTGACCTCTTGTGTATGCGATTTTATACCAACTCAATTCTCAGTTTAGTAGGCAAATTAAAAGTCTTCACCAGAGCAGAGGAGTGACTGTTTCCTAATGGAAAGCAAGCAGGAGTTTTCACCAAGCAATGTTCTTGGACCATTAGAACTACGGTAATACTCAGGAAGGATGTTTGGTGTGTTAGTAGGGCTGTCTCTGAACTTCTCAAACTCTTTAATGTGGATAATTATAACTGGGAAGGAAGGGAGAGGGAATAAGCCAGGTAATACCCCTGATTGTTGTTTTTTCTTGAAAGTTGTTCTTTGACGCATTATGTCTTATTAGCTGTCTTCTGTAAGTATTTCAGTACATGATCAGGTTAATAGATGGTGATTCCATCTAGTGAACTAAAAATCAAACAAAACACATCTGTTTATTCTGAGGCTACTAGTGAAGCAAAGGGTTGTTTTTCTCAAACCGCTAATCATCAGTAAACAGAAGTCCCTCTGTTTGAGGCTGGATTGGAGTTTTACTCTGAACAGATCCTGCTGGTCGCTTAACCAATATCCATTTTCCCATTCTTCTTTTGCATCAGAATTGATCAGAGTTTTGGGTGGGAAGAATAACAGCATGTCCAGAAAAAGAACAAAAACTCAATGAAAGAAACACTCTACTTCTGCCTCTTGCCCTAGAGTAGCCATGTGACTTGCTTCTGGCCAAAGAGAAGTCAGAAGAAATTGCTGGATGAGGCTTCCAGAAAAGGCTTTTAAGAAGGGAGAGATTCACTGGATATGCACTCTATGTCTCTCATCTTCTCTCTTCATTCTGTCTGAAACATGTAAACAATAATGTTATACTGGGTTGTTGTTTTTTTTTAATCAATTTATTGTCTGTTGTACACCTCTGAAACTGTTTTCCTATTGTTTGGCTGTATTTTTTTGTCTTGTCTTTTTTTGTGGGCCTGATTTTGTAATATTATTTTGATTGGGAGCATAAAAAGTTTTCAGTCTTACTTATGGAATGGTTTATCACAATTTGATTATTATCATTAGTAAATAGTAACCGTAAATATAGACCTCTATGATTTTTTTAGGGATGCCCTTCTTCCTTAAGCACTGATTAAGATTGTGTCAGACCAGGAATTCATTTCTGTTAGATTTAATTTCACATAATTACCATCAAAAAAGAACAAAGAACCCTAGGATTGTTTATGATGGCATCAGTGCATTTATGAAATGTGTTCCTGAAAGGAGAGAACCTCCATTTTGATGGCATCAATAAGATCCTAGTCCTCTAATCCTCTGCTTATAATTTTGCACATTGAATGACTGACAGGATATTCCACAGCCCAAGATCTGGCATGGCCATTTTAACCCATGTCTCTCTCATTTTCCACTTTACCCAGGGCTGGGCCCCATAGGACTCATTCATGTTGTGACCTGACCTTTGTCTCTGTGTCTCTGTATTACGGTGCTGGATGAGTTGGCATTTTGGGCTATGAGAGAATTCTGGCAGTTGCTCCTATGCCTGGATGGCTAATAATGACTTAACTAGATAAAGAAGTGATTGTAAACCATATAAGCATATCTTCCTGAATTCAATCAACATGTATGCCCATCCATAATGGCCACTTGGAAGCCACACTTTTGTTAGGGGAAGTGTAACAGAGAAGCAGCTAGAGTGGAAACAGACAGTAGCACTAACAGATTACAGTTAGCATATTCTGTTTTCACAAATTTACAAGGTCTGATACCATATGAACATGAAGGCAAGACCGTGGATGGGGCCTGTGCAAGCTTAAGATTTGTTTGCTTCTGGTTAAAATCGCCTCTGCTTAAAACTTGAACTGACATAGACATGCTGCCTTTCAAGGGTAGAACTCTAATTAATATCTGTGGAGAAATACATTTCTGCCCTGTTCTTTCTCATAGAGATACCTAGGGGTAGAGTGTCTGGAAAAATATAAACTTCAAAGCATTTTTCACTTCTGTGTCACTCAAAGATAAATTTGGAAGTGAGGAAATATATTTAGGCTAAGTACATACGTACGGAAGGGATTGAATATAAAAAAATATAAAAATAATAAAAAATATAAATATAAAAAAATAATTGAGTTTGAGGGAAGGAAACATTTCTATTATCTATCATGGTATCATAAACCATCACACACATAATAGCTTAAAGTAAAATCTATCATTTATTCTTTCTCATGATCCTGTGCGTTGGCTGAGCTCAATTGGGATGTTCTTCTGCTCCATGTGATATCAACTGAGGCTGCAACATCTGGAGGCTCAACTATTCTGGTACATCCAGTGTCACTCACATGGTTGGCAGTTGGTTCTACAAGCTAGGAGGTGGCTTGAGGTTGTTGGCCATAGGGCATTGGTCTTCCACGCGGCTTGTCAACTTTGTGTGAGCTTCTTTTTTTTTATTTTTTAAAAAATTTATTTATTTTAATTGGAGGCTAATTACTTTACATTATTGTATTGGTTTTGCCATACATCAACATGAATCCGCCTCCATGGTATTTAAGATAGTTTTGGAGGGAGTGTTAGAACAAAAGTGTAAATTGTAGATATTGTAGGACCCAGCCTTAGAAAGTTAAACAGCATCATTTCCAAAACATATGAATCAAAGCAAGTCACCATACAACGTAGATTCAAGAAGAGGAGAAACAGATTCCGCTTTTTGATGGCAAGAGTGGCAAAGAATTTATGGCCACCACAGGGCATAAGGATATTCAAAGTTTTGCATTCTTACTGAGTAGTCACTTGACATCTGGATTATGAAAACAGAAATAAATAAGGATAGGAGGATAATGACTGACACATAGTAGGTGCTTAAAAATAGCTTGTTAACATAAAATATATGAGCCAGGTTTTTTAGTCTATGACTTTTAACATCTGTAGTATTATATTTTCCAAAATATTTATATTTTCAAATGCTCTGTTCTAGTCTCACATCATTCATCAAGTTGAATCCTGTTTTTGGTTCAGAAAATCTGGTCCCTGTTCTTATTATAGATCATTCATCTGTGGTCTTGAGTTGGCCGGCTCTCTGGCAGTTGAGTTTCATAGGGTTATTTAGAGCCCTGTTGCTTTCTTTTCCACTTTTCTTTGCTTAATAGACATTTTGGGGCAGAGGCAGGTGAGGGGGACTCCAAGGTTGAGGTTTCTTGTAGACTATAGGCTTGAAGGCATTCTTCTACTCTGAGGCAATCTGTCAAAAGAGGCAAGCAATCCTACAGTGGGAATAATAACTGCAACCATAGCACATGTTTGTATTTCTACTGACAATTAAGATGAGGGGGAAACCAATTTTCAAAACAAAAAATGTTTGGAATATGGAAAGGGAATAAGGGGTTTGTTTGTCTAAATGAAATATTGGTTTGAGTGTAAGAGGAAGCCTTGAGAACCATAAAGATGAGGTGGGAATAAAAACCCTTGATGCATGCACAACTCACCTGGGATTAAAAGCCAAGGCCATCCTAGAACCTGATACAACCATTCATGTTGTAATCTAAAGCCCTGTCAATCTATCACAGGTGCACACCACATGACCAGGTGGGGGAAAAGAAGGTGAAGCCAACTGGGAAGAAATGTGGCAGTTTCATCTTCATAATACATACATCCCTAGGTGCGAGTATGTATCTGGTTTCTATTTCAGAACTTTTTACTAGTAGCTTTACGAAAAGTAGGGCAGACAATTCTGTGAGTTAGGGAGAACATATGTTGACACAGGGCTGGGAGGGACATGGCGTGGCCGTGATGGTGAGGGCCCTACGGATGGGGACCAAGAGGATGAAACTAAGGGGTCTGGGACGAAGTGTTCAGACTTGAAGCTGGGCCATCTAAACACTCATATGTTGCTTGGCACTGCTAAATCTTCAGGGAGTCCATAGAATTTTGAAGACATGGATTTAAAAAATTGTTTTGAGGATGATTGCATTTTGGATAGAGCTAAAATGCCTTTCTGATGTGGAACAGATGAAAAATCATTGAATTCTGTAGCTGGAAGGGGTTTGAAAGTCATCGAGCACAGCTCTTCATTGACAGGGCCAGTCCCTAATGGCCTGGCATGTCCAGTGGATTATTGGTCCTGCCCAGGGTTACAGAGTTTGTGTTTGAGGCAACCTAGAGACCCACATTCCTGCCCTCTATGCAGGACTCTTTTCTTAAACGTGTACTGCTCTGTGGAGCATCAGCCATGTGAATGTGTTAAGACCCCTCTGGTCCCAGATTTCTGGGCCACTGCCCTGGTGATCAACTGGCATTTGTCCAGTGCCCTTTGTTGAAATTCACATTTGGGAACATTTTTCTTATTCTCAGGTGAGGTGAAACCATGGTTGTAGTGGTGCTGAAAACCTCTCTCAATGGTTTTACAACATGAAAATATACTAGTTTTCCTCCAGAAAGTCATTATCTCCACTTCTGTAAGGAGATGCTTGGATACCGCCTCCCATATACACACTCCAGGACAATCCCTCTTCACCAGTGCACCCATGGGATTGGCCCTGAGATCTTCATTTGGTTATATTTGTGTATTGATGAAGGCTTTGTTAAAGACCTATTTTAGACAAAGGACCATAATGGGTACTATAGCGGTGACATATTAAATGAGTGTAAGCTCTGAACTGCTTTTTTTAATTAATTTTTTTTCTGGATGCACTGGGTCTTTGTTGCTGTTCATGGGCTTTCTCTAGTTGTGATGTGTGGGTTTCTCATCATGGTGGCTTCTCTTCTTGTGGAGCATGGGCTCTAGGTGTGCAGGCTTCAGTATTTGTAGCATGTGGGCTCAGTAGTTGTGGTACTCAGGGCCAGTTGCCCTGAAGCATGTGGAATCTTCCCAGACCAGGATCGAAGCTGTGTGCCCTGCACTGGAGGGCAGATTCTTAACCACTGGACAGTCAAGGAAGTCTTAGCCCTGAACTTAAGAAATAGACTGTTTAGTAGGGTTGAAGGTATCACACCATTAAAAAAAAAAAAAAAATGCGTTTTAAGTATTTATCCAGAAAAGACAAGAGGAGTTTGATTTTATAGCTGAGAGTTTTGATCTGGGCCTATGCTATGCTAAGTTACTTCAGTCGTGTCCGACTCTGTGCGACCCCGTAGATGGCAGCCCACCAGGCTCCCCCGTCCCTGGGATTCTCCAGGCAAGAACACTGGAGTGGGTTGCCATTTCCTTCTCCAATGCATGAAAGTGAAAAGTGAAAGTGAAGTCACTCAGTCGTGTCTGACTCTTAGCGACCCCATGGACTGAAGCCTACCAGGCTCCTCCATCCATGGGATTTTCCAGGCAAGAGTACTGGAGTGGGGTGCCATTGATCTGGGCCTAGGAAGTTTAATAAGATGTGGTTGTGGAGGAAGGAGGAGCAGCATTCAGATGGAAAAGACTATGTGAGCAAAGGCGCCGTCTTCCCATCTCTAGAAAGTCTCAGAGGAGAGGGGACTGGGCTGTCCCTGCTGCTGCTGCTGTCACCCCACTAGCAATTCTCCCAACTCTTCCATTAAAAAGAGAATAATTTTCCAAAGTTCCCTTTTCTCTTCTTCTGCAACACTCATCTCTGGCATTTTAACTAGACATCAGTAAGGAAGAAACTAGGAAACTAATTTGCTTTTTTAAATACTTAGCATCATATTATTATCTGAATCTGTAAGAGTTCCTTAAAAAAAAAAAAAAAAAAAAGTACAGCTGCTGCTGCTGCTAAGTCGCTTCAGTTGTGTCCGACTCTGTGCGACCCCATAGGCGGCAGCCCACCAGGCTCTGCCATCCCAGGGATTCTCCAGGCAAGAACACTGGTGTGGGTTGCCATTTCCTTCTCCAATGCATGAAAGTGAAAAGTGAAAGTTACTTTTCAAAAGTACAGCTGGTGCCTCCTAAATGTCAAAATAGAAGTTTTTCCCCCAAAGCATATAATTTTGCAGTCTTTGACGCTTTCCCATGTTCTGCTTGGTTTTGTTCATCTTGAACCTGTCATTGTATGCTCTTGAGCATCTAGCAGATTTGATGACATAGGACTGCTTCTCTGAATATAGAAGCCTCTGGGAACTCTTTCCCTGTGTGGCTCTAGTGGGTTCAAAAAGGCTAACTTGCTTGTCTTGGAAGGACACCCAAACGAAACCTTCCAGTAACATGTCAAGGACTGGTGGGCCCGAATGTGTGCTGTTGGAGTGTCGAGTTGACACAAGCATCTGTCAGGCCTGCCTTTTTATGACTCCCTCCAGACAGCTTGAAAAGAGATGAAAAGGTTTATTGGATTCAGGGAAGAAAGTGGTCAGGAAAGAGCATGAGGAGGGTGAGGCTCTTGCCGAGCTCAAGTTCCCCTCTGATATCTCAGAACATGTGGTTTCTTTGCTCGCCAAGTGAAGTGTGTGGTTTGTATTCTCTGTCTGTCTGCCTCTGTCTTTATCTCCATTTCTGTCTCTCTCTCTCTGGGAGCCATATTTGTGTATTCTCCTTGGAATCTGTTGCCTTTTATTTCTTTGTTTTTGGGGGACTTGTAGTCAGCCTCTATACCTTCCTAATGTTATTTCAAATAGGGGCAGTCTTTGTGTAGCCCTGCGTTTTTGTAGTCCTTTCTGGAAGGTAGAAGAGGGATGGGAATGATATTGTCATCTTTGTGCAAACCCCTTACCCTCCTCTTGCTGCTGCTGCTGCTGCTAAGTCGCTTCAGTCGTGTCCGACTCTGTGCGACCCCATAGATGGCCTCCTACCAGGCTCCTCTGTCCCTGGGATTCTCCAGGCAAGAGCACTGGAGTGGGTTGCCATTTCCTTCTCCAGTTAGAACTCCATAAAGCTCTTTGCTTTTCTTCTTCTGCAGCTCTTTGTGCTCTGTGGCCTCTTTTGATGACCCTCTTACTGCATTTTGGGCTTCCCTGGTGTCTCAGACAGTAAAGAATCTGCCTCCAACGTGGGAGACAAGGTTTGATCCCTGGATTGGAAAGATCCCCTGGAGAAGGAAATGGCAACCCATTCCAGTATTCTTGTCTGGAGAATTCCATGGACAGAGGAGCCTGGTGGGGTATAGTCCATGGGGTCACAAAGAGTGGGGCATGACTGAGTGACTAACACTGAATTTTACCGGACTAACCATTCAATCCCAACGTGAAGTTTCAGCTTTATCCTAGGCTCAAGGAGAAACTCAATCTTCAATTGGAGCAATTTTAGGAATACTAGTTTAGCTCACATTTCTCAAAATAAGGTCTTTTTGCTGCCACTTGAGACCTGACTCTGGGACTGTTCATTTGTTTGTTCACTCATTCAGCAAGTATATATTGATTATATACTAGTCTGAGGCATTGTCTTAGTATCTGGGGACATTGTAGGAAAAAAAGCAGACAAAATGTTTGCCCTCAAGTAAGACAGATGACAACTCAACAACGAAGTAAGCTATGTATAAAGTATATTAGATAGTAATCAGTTTTAAAGAAGATGACAGCAAGGATTACTCCCAGGAAATAGAGAAAAAGTTGAAGAGATGCTTTTAATTGATACATCAATTAGAGAATGACCCAAAGTAATAAGGTTTCCAGAAACAGAAATGGAAGAGAGGGAAATTTTTGAGAAATGATACAAAAATATTTTCCATAATGGAAGGAACATGAATTTCCATATTGCAAAATTCCACTTAGTCCCTGAAACCATGACTAGAACCAGGACACATTCTTATGTCAAGGATGAAGAGGTAATTCTGAAATCTGTACTATTTTTCTATATTCCACATAAATGTGTTAATATGCATTATCTGTTTTTCTCTTTCTGATATTTTTCACTCTGTATACAGTCTCTAGGTCCATCCACATTTCTGAAAATGGCACAGTTTTGTTCCTTTTTATGACTGAGTTATATTTCACTGTCTATATGTACCACATCTTTTTTATCCATTCCTTTGTTGATGGACAGTTAGGTTGCTTCCATGTCTTGGCTATTGTAGATAGACCTGCAATGAAATAGTTTCATATCAGAAGAACAGACAAGTAAGATGAAAGTGGTTGCTTTCTAGGAAAGAAGATGGTAGTGAGTGAGGGAATAGTGAGTCAGGGGACTGTTACTCTTTAATATATACCTTTTAGTATCTTTGTCTCTAAAAGCTATATATATATATAGCTTTTAGAGACAAAGATATGTATATGTATATACATATATATACATAAAGATATATATATGTGTATATATATATACATATATATATATATATATGACTATGTAAGCAACAAATTCAAGAAAATTAAAAATAAATGAATGAATGAAGTGAGATGAAGGGCAGAGAGTTTGCTCTATCTGGGCATATGAGTGGCAGAAAAAAAGGAAATTTGCTTCCCAAAAGGTACACTCAGTTTACACAGGGTCAGTACATCTGTTCACAGGAGTTTACACTTTCTTTCCTTATCGTTGTTGTTCAGCCACCCAGTTATGTCTGACTCTTTGTGACCACATGAACTGCAGCACAACAGGCCTTTCTTTCCTTCACCACCTCCCAAAGTTTGTCCAAGTTCATGTCCATTGCATTGGTAATGCCGTCCAGCCATCTTATCTTCTGACACCCTCTTCTCCTTCTACCCTCAATCTTTCCCAGAATCAGGGACTTTTCTAATGAGTCAGTTCTTTGCATCAGTTGACCAAAATACTGGAGCTTCATCTTCAGCATCAGTCCTTCCAGTGAATATTCAGGGTTGATTTTCCTTAAGATTGACTGGTTTGATCTCGCTGCTGTCCAAGGGACTTTTGGGACTTCTTCTCTGGCGCCACAGTTTGAAGGCATCAATTCTTTGGCACTCCACCTTCTTCATGGTCCAGCTCTCACAACTGTATATGGCCACTGGGAAGACTGTAGCCTTGACTATACGGACCCTTTGTTGGCAGAGTAATGTCTCTGTTTTTCAACACACTGTCTAGGTTTGTCATAGCATTCCTGCCAAGAAGCAATCATTTTCTGATTTTATGGCTGCAGTCACCATTTGCAGTGATTTTAGGGCCCCCAAAATCTGTCACTACTTCAACATTTTCCCCTTCTACTTCCCATGAAGTAATGGGACTGGATGCCATGATCTTAGTTTTTTTATTATTTAGTTTTAAGCCTACTCTTTCACTCTCCTCCTTCATCCTTCGCTCTCCTCCTTCACCCTCATCATGAGGCTTTTTAGTTCCTCTTTACTTTCTTCTTCGTGGAATGTGGTATCATCCACATATCTGAGGATGTTGATGTTTCTCCCACCTATCTTGATTCCAGCTTGTAACTCATTCAGCCTGGCATTTCTCACCCTGTGCTCAGCATATAGATTAAACAAACAGGGTGACAGCAGACAGCCCTGTTATACACCTTTCTCAATCTTGAACCAATTAGTTGTTCCATACAGGGTTCTAACTGTTGCTTCTTGACCCACATACAGATTTCTCAGGGGACAGGTAAGATGGTCTGGTATTCCCATCTCTTTAAGAGCTTTCCACAGTTTGTTACTATCCACATAGTCAAAGGCTTTAGCATAGTCAATGAAACAGAGGTAGATGTTTTTCTAGAATTATCTTGCTTTCTCTATGATCCAGAAGATGTTAGAAATTTGATTTCTGGTTCCTCTTCCTTTTCTAAACCCAGCTTGGACATCTGGAAGTTCTTGGTTCACAGTGCTGAAGCCTAGCATATAAGATTTTAAGCATGACCTTACTAGCATAGGAAATGAGTGCAATTGTCTGTTGGTTAGCACATTATTTGGTACTACCCTTCTTGGGAATTGGAATGAGGATTGACCTTTTCCAGTCCTGTGTCCACTGCTGGATCATCCAGATTTGCTGACATGTTGAATCCAGCACCTTGATGGCATTACCCTAAAGGGTTTTGAATAGCTCTTCTGGAATTCCATCACATTCACTAGCTTTATTAACAGCAGTGCATCCTAAGTCTCACTTGACTTCGCACTCCAGAATGTCTGGCTCTGGCTGACTAATCATACCATTGTGGTAATCCAGTTCATTAAGATCTTTTAATACAGTTCTTCCATGTATTCTTTCCATCTCTTCTTGATCTCTTCAGCATTACCATTTCTGTCCTTTATTGTGCCCATCTTTGGGCAAAATGTTCCCCTGATATTTCCAGTTTTCCTGAGTCTTTCCCCTTCTGTTGTTTTCTTCTAGTTTTATGCACTGCTCATTGAAGAAGTCCTTTTTGTCTCTCCATGCTGTTCTTTGGAACTCTGCATTTAGGGATGTACCTTTCCCTTTCTCCCTTACTTTTTGCTTCTCTTCTTTCTTTAGCTATGTGTAAAGTCTGCTCAGATAAGCCTTCTTGCTTTTCTCTTTCTTTGGGATGGCTTTATTTGCTGCCTCCTGTACAATATTATGGACTTCTGTCCATAGTTCTTCAGGCACACTGTTAACTAGATCTCATCCCTTGAATCTATTCATTACCTCCACTGCATATTCATAGGGGATGTGATTTAAGTCATACCTGGCTGACCTAGTGGTTTTCCCCACCTTCTTTATTTAAGCCTGAATTTTGCTACGAGAAGCTGATGATCTGAGCCACAGTCAGCCCCAGGTCTTGTTTTGGCCGACTCTGTACAGCTTCTCTCCTTGGAAGGAAAGTTATGACCAACCTAGATAGCATATTGAAAAGCAGAGACATTACTTTGCCAACAAAGGTTCGTCTAGTCAAGGCTATGGTTTTTCTAGTGGTCATGTATGGATGTGAGAGTTGGACTGTGAAGAGGGCTGAGCACCGAAGAATTGATGCTTTTGAACTGTGGTGTTGGAGAAGACTCTTGAGAGTCCCTTGGACTGCAAGGAGATTCAACCAGTCCATCCTAAAGGAGATCGGTCCTGGGTGTTCTTTGGAAGGAATGATGCTAAAGCTGAAACTCCAGTACTTTGGCCACCTCATGCGAAGAGTTGACTCATTGGAAAAGACTCTGGTATTGGGAGGGATTGGGGGCAGGAGGAAAAGGGGACGACAGAGGATGAGATAGCTGGATGGCATCACTGACTCGATGGACGTGAGTCTGAGTGAACTCCGGGAGTTTGTGATGGACAGGGAGGCCTGGCGTGCTGCGATTCATGGGGTCGCAAAGAGTCGGACACAACTGATCGACTGAACTGAACTGAACTGAACTGTACAGCTTCTCCATCTTCGGCTACAAAGAATATAATTGATCTGATTTCACTATTGACCATTTGATGATGTCCATGTGTAAAGTTGTCTCTTGTGTTGTTTAAAAGGGGCATTTTCTATGACCAGTTCGTTCTCTTGGCAGAATTCAGTTAGCCTTTGTCCTACTTCATTTTGTTCTCCAAGGCCAAACTTAACTGTTACTCCAGGTATCTCTTGACTTCCTACTTTTGCATTCCAATTCCCAATGATGAATAGAACATCTCTTTTTGGTGTTAGTTCTAGGAAGTCTTTTAGGTCTTCATAGAACTGATCAGCTTCAGCTTCTTTGGCGTCAGTAATAGGGGCATAGACTTGAATTACCGTGATATTGAATGGCTTTCCTTGGAAATGAACCGAAATTCTGTCATTTTTGAGGCTGAACCCAAGTACTGAATTTCAGACTCCTTTGTGGATTATGAGGGCTACTCCAATTTTACTATGGGATACTTGCCCACAGTAGTAGATATAATGGTCATCTGAATTAAATTCACCCATTCCTATCCATTTTAGTTCACTGATTCCTAAGACGTTGATGTTTATTCTTACTATCTCCTGCTTGACCATGTCCAATTTACCTTGATTCATGGACCTAACATTCCAGCTTCCTATCCAATATGGTTCTTTGCAGCATCAGATTTTACTTTCTTCACCAGACACATCCAAAACTGAGCGTTGTTTCCACTTTGGCGCAGCCACTTCATTCTTTCTGAGGCTATCAGTAGTTCTTCTCCGCTCTTCCCCAGTAGCATATTAGACACCTTCTGACTGGGGGACTCATCTTCCAATGTCATATCTTTTTGTCATTTTATACAGTTCATGAGGTTATCGTGGCAAGTATACTGGAGTGGCTTGCCATGCCTTTCTTTCCTTATGGCTGCTTGAACTCACCAGGTCAAACCTGTGTCCTCCTCTCTCTGAATCAAAGGCAATAAGTAACGTACATCACCACACTTGCCAGAAAGTCTGCAGGATATTTTTTACATGAGTAGTATGGTAGCAAATAGGATTTTTTATTCTAGGGAATTCACACATTTGGCTTGGATTATAAGACATTCAAAAGTCCCTCTCAAACCATGCTGTTAGCATTTTAAAATGTTATGATCTGGATGGGAAAAACAGAGCTAACTGCTGGTATAGAGGTCAAGGGGAATTTATCTAAAGGCTTATTAGCTTTGTTCTGATCTGACCTAGCTATTTGGGTCTCAATCGTCTGCACATGCCTATTGACTTTAAACATAAAAATGAATATGTCCATATCTAGGGGCTCATGAAGTGGCAAGGTGATTTGATTCTTTGGAGGTAGTGATTCACTTCTCAACTAAGAGAGGTAAACTATTGTCATGATGAAGAGTCTGTGTGGAGACCAGAACTGTGTTAAGCTCATAACCTGAATGAACATTCTTATCTCCCCATGGCCCTTTTAAATCAAAATGGCCATTTTATGATTTTGTAAAAATTTCATGTGATATCACTGAGGAGAAAAAATTTGATTCTTTTAACAAGTCTCTTCTTTGCTAAGTGTTATGCTCGGCTCCTACAAGTGGGCTCCACAATATATTTTTGGACATCTTGTATATATCTTATAAAGAGTGAAAAGCTGACATGTTTTGTAGACTGAAGTGTCATGGTGCTTTTGGAAAATGTATGTGTAATTGATAGGCCAGTGGATGTCTAATTAGGTATACCATGTAGACTGATTCTTATTTCATCATAAATTATAGTTCACAGACGTGGTAAATGGGGCAATTCTGTGATCTCCCATGTGTGGGTATGTAGAAGTGTTTGTACACTCATATACACATACATTTAAGGGTAAATATATATATACACATATGGCAAAGATAAAGCCATGGTTAAGAAGAAAGAGCATAATATTGCTGGACTGAACTAAGGGCAGGAGCTTCAGGAATGTATTAATAGCAAGAGAAGAGGATTAGAAGAAGTTAGAAGGTCTATGCCAAAAGGCAATATGTGGAGCTGGCACGGTTTTTGTTCAACTGCCTCCTGCTTACAAACAAGGAAATTGCTGTCCAGCCAGAAGGAAGTGATATATTTAAGCCACACAGCTAGTTAGTGGCAGGGTTAAAACTAGACCATGACATTACTAATCCTGTCCAGTGTGCTTTGCAGCTGACTCCATTGCTGAGCAGTTAAGTAGGGAGAGGAGTAGGAGTTCATCATCATGATCATAGATTCCTGACAGAGCGATTAAGTTAGGCTTTCATATGACCATTGTATGGGCATAGTTGACATGGGAAAGGGTAAAAAAGTTAAGCATTGAAATGAAACCATCAGAAATGACCAATTGTCCACCAGAATTCAGGCTGGGAGGCTAAAAAATTCAGAGCTGAAGTGAAGTGAAAGTCGCTCAGTTGTGCCCAACTCTTTGCGACCCCATGGACTATACAGTCCATGAAATTCTCTAGGTCTGAATACTGGAGTGGGTGGCCTTTCCCTTCTCCAGGGGATCTTCCCAACCCAGGGACTGAACCCAGGTTCTCCCAAATTGCAGGTGGATTCTTTACTGGCTAAGCCACAAGGGAAGACCAAAAGATACAAAGAATAATGAGAATTAAATAAAGGCACTTATTTGCAAAAGTGTGGTCAAGAATTAGGAAAAGCCACACTGGTATTGGCGCTTGTTGGAGTTGGCAGCAGTGGAGTCCTAACCACCCTTGGCCAGGAGGGGCAAGCAGATGGAACTGTGTAGCTCCAGCTCTAGGAAAGACAGGAGGAATGGATATGAGGATATGGTCCAACTTTGTGATCTTGTAGGAGAGGAACCAGAGAGGGAAAAACAAAACTGAATGAACTATCACTTAACTCTTTTCTGCTGTTCTATTTTTTTGCCTTTTATCTTCCCAACAGGAAGTTGGAAGGTATTGGAATCCATTGACAGGCTATATGGGTCAAGCTCCCAGGGCACAGAGCAGGACAGAGGAGAGCAAAAAAATTGATCTGTAGTGGTAAATGCAGGTTATCCAGGACAGGAGTCTTGAGTGATTGTGACACTGCTTACACAAACTGCATATGGATTTATTCTCTATATAGACCTCTTGCTTGAGAAACCACTTTTTTCCCACATCAGTTACTTATCCTAACATTACCAGTAACTTATGCTGACATTCTGGAAAAAGCAAGAGCCCAACTCTGAAAGTACTTCTTAGTATACTTCTATGATCCCTTCTGCTGTATGATACTATCCCTTAACTTAGTGATACAACTTACCCTGGTTTGTTTATAAGCTCCAAAGCCTTATTTGATCTCATAGCCCTTTAAAAATCCAGTGTCTTCACTAAACGAAATGTATTGTTTACGTGGCAAAGTCTATCATGATGATTTAGTATTTTTCCCTTTAGTCTTGACACGTGATAACCAGTATGGTTTCCATGTCTAAAGGAACGTGAGACTTTTTAGTTTTGCAAATGCAAACTAAAAACTAAACTTCCAGATTTCACTGGAAGCAGGAGAGCTTGTTCCCATAGAGCCAGCTTGTAACATAAGGCTAAATCCTGTGTCAGTATTTTAAGTTCAGTAATATGTATCAGTTCACCTTGGGGTATTTAGACCTATTAACAGGTAAATGATATTACAAGACCCTAGTTAATAAATTAGAATGAAAAGCACTTTGTATACACTAAGAAAGACAACGGCAGAATGAACAGGAATGCTTATTTGGACACTAAATGGATTGTTGTAATTCTCTCTGGGAATTGCTCTTGGCCAATTTGCCCTTGGCCAAAGGGAACTGTCTAACTCAGGTTACATCCTTCTCTGACAGAATCCCACATCAAACTGCTGGTCCAAATGTGTATAGGGGGCCTGGGCTCTGTGACATCCTTGAAGAACCATTTCAGCTTCAGACCTTCCCATAAGGTCAGCTGAGGCCTCAGTGGAAAATGTAGCCCAATTCAATCTCTGCACTCCCGGTCTTGTTTCTCTTGCTCCTTAACAGGCATTGTTCCCAACACAATTCACCAGTAAACTTTCTTTGTGCGGATCTTTGTATTAGAGTTTGTTTCCAGAAAAACTAACCTGTGACACTTGGTACTAGGAAGAATCCTAGGAAGAAGATTCCAAAATGGGATTTTGAAGCTGGCTGAGAATAAAGCCTCCTTCACAGGTGGTAGATGGAGTATTAATAACCCCCGGCTTGTCAGTTGCGGAGCAGTTGTTAAAATTTTCACTTGTGTCAAGCTTGAATGAGACATAGATAAAGGGAATGCACTGCTGATACAGTATTTCAAGTTTTTGAGAGGTTCACGTAGTAATTATCAGGACTGTGGAACTGAATAGCTCTTGCTAGGGCCTACTGAGGTATTGGAAAAAGACAATGATAGGCTGAGGGTGATTAATTATCAATTTAATCCTAAGTGTGTGAAAGCTAGAGAGCTCATGGCAGCTTATAAAAAGATTCTCATCTCCTGAAATTGGAGAACAAAAAGCAGATGATCTGATACTTCTCAACTGTAACAATTGCGTCTGACTCTTTGTGACCCCATGGACTATAGGGCTCCTCTGTCCATGGGGATTCTCCAGGCAAGAATACTAGAGTGGGTTGCTGTGCCCTCCTCCAGGGGATCTTCCCAACCCAGGGATAGAACCTGCGTGTTCTTCATTGGCAGATGGATTCTTTACCCTCTGAGCCATCAGAGAAGCCCAGCAGAGCACCAGGGAAGTCTAAGATCTCTACTCTGGCAAGTCTGCCCTGCCAACATTAGAACATGGATTGGAAAAAAGTGAGACCTTGTGATATGGCATGGTTACAATATACTAGAGAATTTTATATCCTCAAAATGTTTTTTATTTTTTCCCTCCCAAAACAAGACTGGATCTGCAGTAGACCTGTTCCTCCTTGTACTACAGTCTGAGCATGCCTCACTCTTTGAAGAAGATGCAGAAGTATTTGTATTAGATGACAACATGCAGCTCCCTCAGGATCTAGCTGGCAGGCCAACAATTAGGATCCAATTGCAACATAACCTAGCAGGGAACCGAGCCCTTAGGTTAAGGGAAGAGAGGAATTATACTCCTAAGAAGTTGCAGAACTTAGTCAACTTATACCAGCCAGAACTAGGGAAAATATGGATCCTATAGGTGCTGAATCAAGTGGGAGGGCAGAGATGCAGTTGAACAAGACACATTTACTGATGTGGGAACTTTCTCCTATGATACATGGTTTAACACTTGGAAAGACCCAAGAATATGAAGCTAACGTGCTGCTGGAGTTCCTCTTAAAGCTTGGAGTGTTGATCTTCATTGAGTAAGATAGAATTGCCAGAACTGTCACAGCAGATGGTGAACAGATCAAAACTTTCAGAGAAGGGGGCATGCTAGTCTGCAAAACCCACCTGCCAGCAATTTTCTGTTTGAGAGTTTAAAGGATGCTCCACTTACCGAAGTGATAAAGAATGCAATAGTGAGAGGGGCTACAGTGTTGTTGAGAGGCTCAGTGGTGACTGCCCTCTGAATCCAGGGCTGATAGAAGGGTGCTATAATAGAATCAGGCTATGATGCAGTAAGACTAACTGGAGCCTGATAGGGGCCAGCTAGGGGCACTTGCCCATCAGAAGCAAGTTTGAGGTGATGATAGTAATGCACAGCAAGGTTGGAATGGCAGCTGGTCAGTGTGACCCACAGGAGCTTTGTAGGAGATCTGGAGATAGGTAATAAAATATAGTATTTTACTGTGGCTATGAGACTGTACATGGATATGCTTAGTAGATGGTTGGTGGTCTGCCAACAGCTGAAGGAAGAAAGATTAGTCCATTAGAGACAAGAAGATTTGGGAAGTAATAGGCATGTGGAGAAGGCTGAGCACTGAAGAATTGATGATTTTGAACTGTGGTGTTGGAGAAGACTCTTGAGAATCTCTTGGACTGTAAGGAGATCCAACCAGTCCATTCTGAAGGAGATCAGCCCTGGGATTTCTTTGGAAGGAATGATGCTGAAGCTGAAACTCCAATACTTTGGCCACCTCATGCAAAGAGTTGACTCATTGGAAAAGACTCTGATGCTGGGAGGGATTGGGGGCAGGAGGAGAAGGGGATGACAGAGGATGAGATGGCTGGATGGCATCACTGACTCAATGGACGTGAGTCTGAGTGAACTCTGGGAGTTGGTGATGGACAGGGAGGCCTGGCGTGCTGCGATTCATGGGGTCACAAAGAGTCGGACATGACTAAGTGATTGAACTGAACTGAGGCATATGGATGGACTTATGAGAATGAGCATGAAGTTTGAAGGCCTTTTTTCATTAGAAAACCTTATTCATTGAAGAGGCATCACACAGGTTGACTTGAATGGTTGATGTCAGCCAGACTAGTTGACCACTCCATTTTTGGCACAATGGGCTCATCAACAGAGTATCCTTGATGACAGGGATGGGAAACTTTGCATGGGCCTAAAGCATGGGCTCCCCCTCCTCAATGCTGATCTACCTGTCACTGCTAAGAGTATCCACCCTACCAAACTCTCCAACCAAAGCTCCTGATCCAGCACTGCCTTCAAAACCAGCCAGCCACTGTACACCCCCTTCACTGTAAAAGGGGGCAGTGATTCATCTCCAGTGAAATTGATATATATTCCAGGTATGGGTTTTCCTTTCCTGATGGCAGAACCATGTGCCCCACACTATCTGATACCTTATAGAGTGTTTTTATCCACTGAAATAGGATACCACAAAATATTGCCTGTGACAGGGGACTGCTTTCAAAGGAGGTGTGGCCGTGAACATATAACCAAGTGTCCATGTGTCCTGTCACATACCACACTACTCAGAACCACCAGCTTGCAAGGCAGCGGAAGAAGCCTTTTGAAAGCGTAGCTGACATCTCAGTTTAGAGGTGGTAACCTTCAGGGATGGAGTGCCATACTACAGATTGTGGTACACACTCAAAATTCATTTACATAGGCAATGTCCTTAATAGGTGAAATAATTGAGGCCAGGAATGAAGGGTTAGGAATTGAAATAGCCCTGCTTATCATCACTTCCAGTGGCCTACTTGGTGGAATTTACACTTTGTGTTTCTGCAACTCTAAGCTCTTTAGTTCTAGGGGTTCCCAGAGGCAGAACACTTCTATCAGGGAACACACAAAAATGCTATTACATTTTAAGCTCTGATGGCCACTGAACCACTTTGGGCTCTGATTGACAAGACATTAGCAGACAAGGAAATAAGGCATCATCTTAACAGGAGTGTTAACCCTGATCATTAGAGCCAGGGAAGCTCTTATATAACTAGACAGGGAGGAGTGCCTTTGGCTCCCAGGTAATCTAATGGGGATGTTCCTTGGTTCTCTACTGTAAAATTTTGATTTGATAGTTAATGGACTAGTGATGTAGCTACAGCCTGAGAAGGGCAAGCTGACCATAAGCTTAGATCCCTGAGGGATGAGGGTCTGGATCTCCACCTGGTACACCACCAAGACCTACATAGGTGCTGGCAAAGGTTGAGAGGAGTCTGGAATGAATAGTAAAGGAATGGCCACCAAATGTGTTCTGTGACCAGCTGCAAAGGCAGAAGTTCTAATTTACCTTAATAACTCTCCCCTTAAAAAGTTCCCTAGGGAAAGATATAATCTAGAAATAATGTCATGAGGGTTGTTTCTAGATGGAATGGACTCACAATTCTGAAGCAAGTGATTTGGATGGCAGGAGTGCTATCTAGTGGATCAGTGGTACACCCAGGTCCTGCTTTGGGAGCTGAAGCACCACAGGTGATGACTGCTGACTGCTGATAGCTGAGTCGCTTTTGGGGAAATGCTCTCAGCTGAATAATGCTGCCTCACCCAAGCTCACACCCTCTCTCTGGGTGTGTTCCGCATTCAGCGACTGATCAAAGCATGGGGAGGAATATCCGGCTCCCTTTGTCTCAATTTGGGACACCTATGATGGGCTGTTCCAGCTTCCTAGCCCCCTGTGGAATTGTCTGAGGCTGTTGTCACAGTATTGCAGCTCAGCTTCTCCTCTGCTCCCTCAAAGAAGTTAATCCCCAGTTAATTCCATTCTTGCAAATCTCCATCCCAAAGCCTATTTTCTGAGAAACACAAACAACAGTTTTTAAATCATAAAGCCCAAGCGATACCTTCTGTTCCTGGCCATTGTAGGTTGAGTTTTGTTAGTTTAAATTTTTTTATAAAGTGACCTTTCCTAACATTGTTGCTGGATTTTAAAGTGTACTTTACATGCATTCCGGTGGTCCCCTCTCCCTTTATTCCATTAACTAGAGGCACAGAAATTCTCTGAATTCCCAGCTGCAGGAAAAGTGTCCACTGAGCAAGACATCATCTTCATGTGGATTTGCATTTTTCTATGGGCTTACTTAGTGGCCATGCCAGCTGTCATTTTCAGCTGCTTTGAGTTGGCCAGTGTTGCCATTGCCCTCTGGATGCCATTAGAAAAAAATTGGATTCATTAGTATATGCCTATTGTACTGTCTAGGCATTTCTACACAGATTGTTTCATTAGCTCTTAAAACAAGGCTGTGGACTAATATGTTTTCTAATTAACTGATCAGGAAAATTGAAGATCACTGAGGTTGAATATTTTCTGTTTAGCTAGCTAGAAATTTCTAATAGTCCAGATTTGAAGTCAAATTCTGACTCCAAATCTAGTATTCCCTTCACACCCTAATAAGATAGCCACTCGTTGTGTATAGACTTAAAACTAGTGCTGGCCCAGGCTTGGGTGACTCTCTACATTAAACAGTCACTGGTAATGAACTAGGATCTGTTGAAAACCTTTGAAACTCTCCACATCCCTTTTTATAGCTGATGTGGATCCACCCCAAGTCATGGGTGTTGTTTTCTCCTTTACTGGCAAGTCCCTGAAGCCTGACTCGGGAGTTGCATCACCGTCCTGGCTAACCTTTTCTCTCTTACGTGAGGACGGCCCAGTGAAGTACTCATTTATGAAAAGCCATAAACATGCAATGAAACTCAGCAAACTCTTTCAATCTCATTGATTTATTTGTTTGTCTCTTTTCTTCTACCATCAGTATTACCTGAATAGTCACCCTGTTTAGTCACAATGTAGATTTGCAGTCTTTGGCTGGGAAAAGGCTTATTGGTGAAGCCTGATACTGAAAAGTAATCTTCTTCAGGAAATGAGAACGAAAGAACTGTTATTCTGTGTAATAGCAAAGAAAGAATAAGGATCCCAAGAGAGAAAGTATTTTGGCAACTGATGGACCAGGGTCATTACCGACCGAGTGCTCAAATAAAAATACCTTCAAACCCTGAAGAGTGGGTTTCTGTGTTTTAAATACAGATTCTTGCTTTTCAAATGGGACTCTTTCCAAATGACCTCCTGACTTAAAGGGGTAGAGTTAAAGAGCAATTGAAGGCAGTTGCGTGTTGGGAGGAAATGAAGTGAGACTAGAGCTGTGGAAACTGCAGAGTATGTCTTCTGGTGTTTCGTATTTGAAACAAAGACTCTTCAGGTCTACCTATAAAAGTATGAATTAGCAAGTGTGTTGTAACCAACTAATGTTTGGTGGCAAATTATCAATGCCATCATTGTTGTCTAGAAGGCTCAACAGGGCTCCTAATGAAGCTGGCCCCTTTGGAAGAAGATACAGGGCAAAACTTATAGGCTAGTCTTACGATGCTGAAAAGCCCATGTGATTATTTACTTAAAAAAAAATCTATGAACTTTTTAAAGAAAGAAAATCACTTTGCCATACAACATCCCATCTATGTAAGTCAATTCATTTGCCTCATGGAATAAACTCAAGAAAACAGCTGGTGACACTGATCTCACTAGGATGGCAGATTCCTTGGCCAATCTTCAAAACACATTTTGAAAAAGAGAGAGTGATTTTTGCCATTTGCCTTCAAAGTGTGACTATTCTATGTGGCTTCCAAGAGAAGAGAGGATGGGGAAAGAGCCTGTATTAATTCCACACAGTGAATTTTGGCTTGATGTTCCTAAAGGATTTGAAAATTCTGTACACATTGTTGCAATCGGATTTATTTAAATAGCGCCAAAAAATGTAAAACCCAAAGCCCTATCCTTAGTTGCCACATTCATCATGTTACCACTCAAATGTAACTATCTTAGCAAAGATTACCCTCAGCCTGGTTTCCCCCCTTTTTCTTTTGGAAAAGTTTCAGGTTTATATTATATAATCATTTTTATATCCATTAAGTTACCTAAACTAAAAATCTCTTTAAAATGAAGAGGTGTCTTTTGAGTATTATTAAATATTAAAGTATCATGAAAATATATATTCAATGATTCTTCAACTCAATATGTGTTGAGTGACTGCTTGACCTGGGCACTGTTCCGGGTCATGGATGACAACCTGAGATCAGAAAAGTGCCAGAAAAACTGTTAAACTACCTTGCACATCAGCTTCTGGCCTTTGAGTGACTAGATCTGCTGCTGGAGGAAATGGGGGAAAATGAGTAATGTTAGATAAACTAACATTTTTTGATAAGTGTTCAATTTAATTAAAATCTCACTGTGGAAGTGTATTTTAAATGTTTAAATGGAGAACCCCAAACTAAAAACATGTTGAGTAATCTGAAAGAATATACCTCCCCTTAAGCTCTTAACGAGCAATTCCCTAAAAATAATTTCCTTGTCTAACAATGTTGGCTATTAAAAATGACCAAAATTATTAGTTTTGGTCATAAGCAACAGAAATCAATTCCTGATATCCTGGAAATGAGGAGGGATGTTTATTAAAAGGAAATACAAGTTTTCTCAGGAATTCCAAGGACAGGAATGCAGCTGGGCCTTAGGAATAAACCGCATGAAGGACTCACTATCAAGATCGTTTTTCCATCTGTCCCTCTGCTCTTCCTCCTGTGTTGATTTATTTTTTCCCCCTTTTCAGACTGTTTTCCCTTGCTTTTCTAGTCCAGGTGATAGAAATCATGGCCACTGAAAAGCCCTTGTTTCATTTGATAGACTCCCAAGCAGAATGGTAAAAAAAAATATCACTCGTTGTAAGGATTCTCAGTTCTCCGACCTGGATTTGTTCACGTGATCACCTTGGTCCAATGAACAGACTGGATGAATGAGTTCACATAAGGACTGGACTAGCTGGGCTCAGCCATGTGATGGTTAAAGGGTGGAGAAGGCAGGTTTCAGGAAAGGGTGGCTAGGGGTCTTTGGAAGAAATGGAAGAAACTGTAGTTGTCCACAAAAAGTAAAGCTATTTTTATATACATGTATCTTGTGTGTGTGTGTATGTGTGTGTGTGTGTGTGTGTGCATGCACTCAGTCATGTCTGACTCTTGGAGACTCTATGAACTGTAGCCTGCCAAGCTCCTCTGCCCATGAAATTTTCCTGGCAAGAATATTGGATTGGGGTGCCATTTCTTCCTCCTGGGGATCTTCCCAACCCAGGGATCGAACCTGTGTTTCTTGCATCTCCTGCATTGGCAGGTGGATTCTTTACCGCTAGCATCACCTAGAAAGCCATGTATTGTATATACATTTAAAAAATTATTTGAGAAAATTTGGCAATAAACTTGGGTTGGCAAACTGTGGCCCATAGACCAAATCTGCACTAGGATCTGTTTTTGTAATGCCCCCTGAACATTCTAAATGATTGTTAAAACAGAAGAAGATTATAACAGAAATTGTATGTGGTCTACGGAGTCTAAAATACTTATTTTTGGCTCTTTACAGAGAAAGGGGTCAGAAAAGCTGACCCCTGCTCTTTAGCATGAGAGGTGGGCCCCTGCAGCCTCTGCATCTCATCTGTGAGGTACTAATCCTAGCTCTGTCATCCTAGAGTGAGACCTGAGGCAAGTTACAAAATGTGTATACAATACATTTGTAGATGAGAACAATAATAATTACAGTTATGACTATTTTATATAATTGTTATGGATAGTAAATGAATAAATATCTGTCAATCATTAAGAATCATGCCTGATAAATGTTAAGAATGTAAATTATTATGTCAAATCACATATAATCCTAGTCATTTTTATATATATTTGAATATATACAGGGGTTTCCTTGGTGGCTCAGACAGTAAAGAATCAGCCTGTAATGCGGGAGACCTGGATTCAATCCCTGGGTCAGGAAGATCCCCTGGAGAAGAAAATTGCAACCCACTCCAGTATTCTTGCCTGGGAAATCCCATGGACAGAGGAACCTGGTGGGTTACAGTCCATGGGGTCACAAAGAATTGGACATAACTGAGTAGCTAAGGCTTTCAACTTCATATATATACACACATATAAATGAATATATATGGATATATATAAAAATATATAGAGATATTTATATACACATATACACTATGAATAATTTGTTTTTGTGAATATAATTGTCCATAAAGTATACTCCTAGATAATACTATTGAAAGGAACCCTATAACATGATGATTTGTGAAGAAAAGAGCTATTTAAAAAGAGAAATTCTCATCTTTTATATGTATTATATAAGTCTCTTAATCTTAAAGCAGGAGAACTATGTTTGAATGTAAAAACTTAAATAGCTCATACCAAACCAAACAATGTGAATTTGACATTATCCTAAATGTTACTCCCTCCTTTAAAAGCAAAATTTACATTCCAACAGTAAATGGGAGCATTCCTATTACAGCAATATAAATGTTTCACAATTAGTTTTGAAACATTTACAGAACTCCATAGATGTGACTTTGAACTATCAGAGTTCTTAGCATGATAGTATGATACGAATATCTATGTGTGGATTAAAATCCACATGAGTGAATGCAGGGATCTGTTCTATATGATTACATTTCATCCATCAGTTTAGTTCAGTCACTCAGTCGTGTCTGACTCTGCGACCCCGTGAATTGCAGCACGCCAGGCCTCCCTGTCTATCACCAACTTCCGGAGTTCACTGAGACTCACGTCCATCGAGTCAGTGATGCCATCCAGCCATCTCATCCTCTGTCATCCCCTTCTCCTCCTGCCCCCAATCCCTCCCAGCATCAGAGTCTTTTCCAATGAGTCAACTCTTCGCATGAGGTGGCCAAAGTACTGGATAAACCATCATAATCTCAACCTCTTCCCTCTCCTGTGTTCTTACACCTTTCATATAAACATGTTCGTATACATACTGTTCATGAAGACTTAGAGCATGTAAAGAGAAAATGTATGGACACAACCTATATTTATCTGTAACCATATTTTACATTACACAAAATCCACAAAAGATCACCCTTTTAATATTTTCATTGAAAATAATATCTAGAATTAAAAAGTATATCATACTGACATTATGGTACTTCATTTAATACATACAATGTAAAGCCCTATTTGGAAAAGATCTTTCTGAAGAGGGGGTTATCTCATCAATCAAGAGCTTCCTGTGTATGTAATGTAAGTAATAAATGTATGCCACATGTGTGGCTGGAGGAATGCTAAAAACTCTACTGGCTTTGCTGAGGAAATGCAGCTAAAATAACTTCTACCAATCCAGTTCATTCCACTCAGCAAAAATTGGGCAAGTCAAATTCATAACTATTGATTTCAGGTTTCATCAGCAGGAACTTTTTGAGCAAATGTAACTTTTCAGTTACATTTTCCATTTGACATTTCTCACTAGACTCAAAGTGTTCACTGTATGTACATCTTTTCATATAATTTAAGACTGAACTCATCAAGCAACCTTTCCAACCAAAAGAAAGAGTATAGATGTGTTTGCTTCTTGAAAAAGTAAATTTCTATATTTAGACAGCTTTGTATGTCAGTTTGGAATCCTTGCTTCCTCCTCATCCTGTTTTTCAGAGTAAAGAATTTTATTTATTTGTTGTTGTTGTTCATCAATCACAAAGGTAATGTCTCACCGTCAGAGCAATATTGGAGATATCATGAGACACTGATCCTGAGGAATGGCTCTGCTGGCTGTTTAGTGGGATGTAATGCACTAGTTAGGGCTTTGGAGCAAACCTCATTCTGGCCCCTTGACTCTAGAGTTCTGATCCATTTGTGCCTCTAAGTGCCTCTTGCTTTTCCTGAGCTCTCCAAGTCCACAGGATAAAGAATAAATCACAAAGTAGCTCACATGTGTTGAGAAGAGTGTAGAGTGTCAGGTTGTATGTTATATTCTCTTTCACCTTACTGTCTCCCACTCTCCTTCCAAGCAATCCCCATAGTTGTTTTATACACAGAATAAGCATTATTAAAGAAGCAATATGGTCAGCTTAGAAACTTAATTCCTTAAGGAGGGTGAATATTTAAAAAACTTACCTTAATGCAAAAGACAACTGTTCTATTCATAACCAAAGGAGTTGGACACGATTTCGATTTAGCAACTAAACAACAACAAAGTTGCCGATCCTGCCCCTTGATTGATCAGGGGGTAAATGTTAGATCAAAACTGGGCCAACTAGATTTTTGCTCCTGGAAATCTGAGACATGGCCCAGAATAGTGAGGAGCCCAGGGCTTCTTGGAGCCAAAAGTGAAAGAAAGTGAAGATTTCTCAGTTGTGTTGGACTCTCTGCAACCCTATGGGCTATACAGGTCAGAATACTGGAGCAGGTAGCCTTTCCCTTCTCCAGGGGATCTTCCCAACCCAGGGATCGAACTCAGGTCTCCTGCATTGCAGGCAGATTCTTTACCAACTGAGCTATGAGGGAAGCCCAGGTTAGGAGTAAATTAGCTCATCAAAGAGAATTACTTCCCTGGTGGCTCAGCGGTTAAAGCGTCTGCCCCCAATGTGGGAGATCCGGGTTCGATCCTTGGGTTGGGAAGATCCCCTGGAGAAAGAAATGGCAACCCACTCCAGTATTCTTGCCTGGAGAATCCCATGGACGGAGGAGCCTGGTAACCACCAGGCTGTAACCTGGCTACAACCCACTGGGTTACAAAGAGTCGGAGGCTACTGAGCGACTTCACTTTGGCTTTTTCTTTTTCACTGCATAGTTATGGAGACTCTAGGGATGTCTTGGTGTCTGTCTTTCTCAACGATTAGCTGTTCAACAATTCCTTTGGTTCAAGCAAATTACTGTTCTTTTGCTTAAATTAATCAGAATTAATTTCTGTTGCATGAAACCAATACAGACACACAAACCAATACAGACACACATATCTTCTAGCAGTTGGTTATATATACAAGATAATCAATTTAAGATTTGTTTATTGTGTGTGTGTTGAGAATGGAAGGATGGAGTAATTGTTTAGGTAAATATTGAACTGAAAATGTTTGTATGCTTAAAGTTGTAAAACACTCTACTGGAGCTGGATCAAGTATAGCTGTAGAACTCTACCGATGGAAATACTTTTAAGGTATGCTGATATTTGGGCTTCCCTGGTGGCTCAGATAGTAAATACCTGCAATGCAGGAAACCTGGGTTCAGTCCCTGGATCAGGAAGATCCTCTGGAGAAGGGAATGGCAACCCATTCCAGTATTCTTGCCTGGAGAATTCCATGGACAGAGGAGTCTGGTGGGTTATAGTCCATAGGGGTCACAAAGAGTTGGACACGGCTGAGTGACTAACACACACACGGTGACTTTCATTTAAACTGGAAAAACTTCAGCTTTGTAGCTCCTGGACATTCCTAGATCATTCTGAATCAGGAACCTCCAACCCCGCTATTGGGATGGCTCTTTGTGCTGTATGATGGTGAACCCAGACTTAGAATCCTTCTGTGT
Organism: Bos indicus; assembly: GCF_029378745.1. NCBI lineage: Eukaryota > Metazoa > Chordata > Mammalia > Artiodactyla > Bovidae > Bos > Bos indicus. The sequence continues at coordinate 43,132,767 of NC_091767.1, read as the reverse complement.
AAGAAAAACAGGAGAATAAGAGAAAAAAAAAATAGGCTATCCCTCACACAGCCACCAGTGATTTTTGTCAAGGAGTTTACCTTCCATAAGCAATTGTTCATTTCCTTCATTTCCCTTGTGTTTATTCATGAGACATGATTGTGTGAAATACTACTATACTGAGGTCTTCCTCTTATTCAGCTGTGTCCCTAGCACCAAGTGATTCTTGGCACATGGGTATACGCTATGCGTGTTTGCTGTACAAATGAGCATATAGATATATAACACAGATCATCTCACCTCATTTGGTGTATTATTTAAGATCCTAAAATTTTTATGAAAACAGGATTATTATAGTTGAATCTAATTTTATTATGTTTCTTGTCATGTGTTATTTCCAAGAGTTTCCGTATGATTCCTTTTGTGATAGAAATAGTCGTCTCCAGTTTCTATTTCTGATAGTTTGTCATGTCTGCCTTCATGTCATGTCACAGCTTTGCTTATGTCAAGGTGCGGGAGCTAAATACTTCTCACTTTAAACAGTATAACTTACCTGAATGTCATTTTAGCTGCCGCGACCTCAGGTTTGCATGTATCATAAACTAAAGCAGGAAAATCAGGACAGCAGAAGTAGAGGAGGTGAGAGAGAGACCCACCCAGCAGGAGAGAGTCTTACAGGGAATTTACTGGTCAATTACCAACCCATATCACAAGCCAGGTGGAAGAAACACCAGAGTTCTTTTTATTTTTCATCTTCTATATTTGTAGACATGGAAGACATCTTTCATAATAAAAAAGTTTTAAAACTTAAAATGAGAAGAGTTTTAACATTATCAGATGATGGGCATTTTTAACATGTAAAATATAATTGCTACACTTAATTGCATTTATGAGATTTAATTATATTTATTTTACTTAAGTTGGATTCCTATTTAATTCCTTTTCTTTCAGAATAAAAATGAATGACCTAATTGTGAAATGCACATTCCCCTTTGAATTCCTCACTAAAATGAGAGTATTATTCAAATGTATACTACTTTAAGAAATATGTTTAATTTTATACAAGCCCTTAATAATAAGAAGCTAATTGAATTTAGTGGCTTCTGAGCACCACAGGGTTGGTACTTTGAGAGGACATTTTAATTACCACAATATTCAGTGAGATTAAGCATGGGAAGTTCTTTTTAGGGGGATGGAAATGTGACCTAGTTCCACAGGAACTTCAGAATGTACTCAGTTTTCTTTCTCCCTGTAACAACATGAGCTTTTGGAATCCTTTTACATAGAGATCATTTATTCCTTTTAAACATTTTTTGAAGCTTTTTGACTTCATGCCCAAAACCAATTAATGACCTCTTTCTGTGAAAGGATGAGACACACTGAGTGATGGGGCCACATGGCCTGCTGTGACCTCGAGATTTTCTTAATGGCACATTGAGACTCAGTTTAGAGACGGACCTTGTTGCTTTTGAAGGATGGTGGGTAGAAGGCTCACTCATACCTGGGCACTGATTGGGTCAGCTTTCATAGTCCTGCACAGAAAATTTAATTAAGATAAAAGAGCAACCTTTGCAAGGCTCTTTTTCATCATTTGCAAATAATGGTATTAGTTTTCTGGGAATGCCAAAACAAAGAACCACAAATGGCATGGCTTAAAATGACAGAAATTTCCCCTCTCATAGCTCTGGAGGCCATAAGTCTGACATCAAGGTATGGGTGGGGTTGCTGCTTTCTGAGTGTTCTGAGGGAGGATTTATTCCATGCCTCTTTCCTCGCTTCCAGTTGTTGCTGGCAAGCCTTGGTGTCCTTGGCTTGTAGCCACATTATTCCAATCTCTGTCCCTGTCATCATGTGACCTTCTCCCTCTGTGTCTTCACATTTTCTTCCATTTAGGACACCAGTCATAGTGAATTAAGGGATTATCATATTCCAGTATGATCTCATCTTAATTCATTACATCTGTAACAATTCTCTTCCCAGAGAAGGTCACATTCTGAGGTACCAGGGGTTAAGATCTTCACCGTATCTTTTGGAGAAACACAATTCAGCTACATAACATTCATTATTTGAAATAATGCTTTAAAGAGGTGAGGTTCCTCTGTTTAATCTGTTGTGGGAAAGGAATTGCTTGATGAATGCTCGGGAATCTAGAGCAGTGGGGCGAGCCTGTCTTCTCTGATTCACTTCAGAGTTTTTTCGTAGAAAGTGTGAAAGGCTATTGATGGACTTCGTGTATCTCCTTCAAGTGAAGTCTATCTCACCACCAGCTTCCTGGAATCCTAGACATTGGCTTTGCATAGAGCATTAGAAGACATCTACTCCTGTGCTTTTCAAAGCAACAAGTCTCTTATCAAGCTAGATCTTACAGGGTACTAATCATTGAACAGGAAAGCCGAGTAAAGATGGTAGGACTCTTTTCACTTCTACCTCCTCACCCCAAAACCCTGAAGCTACCTCCACATCAGTCCTTGCATCAGAATCAGCTGAAAAATTTGTTAGTAATTTATTTTCCTGGTCCCCCTTTCTTCCTGACCTACTGAATGAAACTCAGAGGTGAAGGATCATGAGCATGGATTGTGAACACACTTCCAAGGTGATTCTTTATGCTTACCATGGCTTAGCAACCTTTTCCCTAAGAACTTCATAAAGCACATTTTTAAAGTTTCTGATCTATTCCAACTCCTTGAAGATGAGGTGATGGAGAAAAGCAGGCCAGCTGAAGCTGGAAGGAAGAAGAGGCTGGAGAGTAACAGGGCTTGGGCCCCCATGTTTCTCTGGCTTCCAGCCCCTTAGCAAGTTCTGTATGAGAGACAGCTCTTTATTTTGTAGCAGTGTCAGGGAGAGAGTCCACCTTTGAACTCTTCCAGAACATTTCCCACACATTACTTATCAACAAAAGGTATTTATTTCTTTATTTTAAGGGTGAAAAATAAATCCGTTACCCATGTTTTCACCTAATAGAATGCTGTATCCACCAGGGTCAGCCTTTAGATAACTTGTAAAAATCAACCTCCAAAAGCTAATGGTTTCGATGGGGAGGTGAGGATTTTTGGTCCTAAGCCTTTTCTTTTACCTAATGGCTCAATAACAAGACTGAACTCATTTGGGACTGAAAGGAATTTCCAATGATGAAGGAGCATCTTAATAAGACATGAGTGGTCTAGTGCTGTAACCCCAAAATCTTGGTGCTTTCAGCCTCGTAAACCTGCCTAAGTTCCTGAAAGCAGCTTTTGTGCCTTGTCTGGCACCACGTGCGAGAGAGATCCCAGATTTCTCATGAACCGACGTGGCTGGAGTGATGCATCCGATAGTGTGAGGTGACACACACCAGGCCTTGGAAGTGCCCTAAATGGAGGAACCTCTTAGCATGCAGGATTGAACCTTGGGCAGGCCAAGTCAAAGGAGCTCTTTTCTTTTTTCTCCTATTGGTTGACTGTTAGAGGCACTCAGTGCAAGTTTGGAGTGGATTAGACAAAGGGGAACTTACTTCCATTAAGTATAGGTGTAACTTGAGTTTGTAATAAGAAGTAAAATAGAACAGGGCCTTCAAACCTCGTAATTTTCAACAATTTGAATCCCCCTTCAGTCCTCCCAGAATGAGGGCACATGTTTTAGCCCTAGTCAATTAAGGAATGTTTTCAGGCTGTGTTTGTTCTTCTCTCACATGTGTGGATTGCTGGGTCTTTTTGCATCCCTTGCTTTTGGGGAAGCGGCCCAATGTTTTCAGAGAATATGGGATTGTTCTTTGAAGATTCAGCAGTGTGCCCTATCTTGAAAGGTAGGCCAAGTCACAGGAGCTCTGTTCTTTTTTCTCCTATTGATTGATTGTTAGAGGCATGCAGTGCAAGTTCGGAGTGGATTAGACAAAGGGGAACTTATTTCCATTAAGTATGGGTATAACTGAGTTTACCTGTCTGTTTCTAGAGAAGCTATTGCTATCATAGAGTCTGGCATGTGTTGCGGGAAAGCTCCCTTCTTGTTTATCTCTCTGCTGGATACGGCTCCTACTGTGCTTTTCTGATAACAGTGCCACCTGGCGTCCTCCCAGAGATGGGTGCTCGCTTTGGTGAAGCATTTGTGACAACACAGAGCTGCTGCATGTCTGGGAACGCTCATGTCAATGTGGTGGTGAGCGTGCTTCTCTGCGAGCAGACCTGCAATGGGAAGCAGCTTTGGTTACCAAAAAACAGGAAAATACTGTCACTAAAGGAATGACGATATCAAGATTTTCCCTCTCCTCTGTGGTCTTTCCATCAATGTGTCATGCTCTTTTGTATTTGCTTCCTAACATCATTTAAGTAAATACAAAATTTAAATCACTAGCATGATTTATGCCATTTATATTCTGCATTGCCAGTTTTAAATGTAAATTTAAGAGCATTTCATTTGCATGCGGAATCATTGAAATGGCACACGGTGTATTTGGTAGCTCATGCACGTGTATGTATTTCGTTCTTACCAGAACAGTGGAACGCCTCCTACAGGATGCTGACTCAGTTATTTTGACTTCAATTCTTGATTCATCTGTAGTATACTAACACCTTCTGCTGTTGGATAACTGAAGAGTAAGAATGAATTGAAAGGGGGACTTCCTGGGTGGTCCAGTGGTTAAGACTCTGCGTTCCCAATGCAGGGAGCACTGGTTCGATCCCTGATTCGGGAACTAAGTTACTGTATGCTGACCAGTGTGACCTAAAACAACAACAACAACAAGAAAACCACACACAGAAAGAAAGAACGGAAAGGAATAGGAACTATGGCTCACCCTGTCTTTTCCTTTCTATAATGTCACTTTCAGCATCAATGGTTGGCTAATACAGGGAAGTAAAGTGGGTAAATAAAGCTGTGATATCATCCCTTAGTGGCTCTTGTTTCCTACAACACCACTGGATTCTTTCTTTCTTTGAAGCAAATTCTGCTTAGAAGAGAAAGCATGGCCTTCCTGGGTCATCAGCAATCCTATTTACTCAGTTGTAGACATCACATGCTTACATTAGACTCACTTTGAATGTCATTGAACTCCTAAGCATTGCAGGTCTTCCATTCTGTGCTCATAGAACAAATGTTGTCTGTGAATGGGCCAGCAGGCACACTGACCATACCTCCTGTGCTCACATTCATGCTCCATTGTCCCATGGGACTTCACTTACAAAGCACAGGTTCAGAGATAAAATTACTAAGAGGTTCAAGATGGTGACAGTAGAACATTAAACCAGGTGTGAGGCCCTTTTGAGCGTGGGGACTTGTGTGGCTGCACAGATCACACATCTAAGAAGCCAGCCCTGATCAGACACCATTTGGTAAGCATAAAATAAAAACCAAAGGCTTTAGGAGATCTTAAGTATTCCTTATGGGGAATTAAGACCAAGACATGACCAAAAGAGTGGTGGAGGGGTGGGCTTTTTGCTTGAAGTCATTGGTCACCTTGATACCACGAAGGCTGCCTTGTTGTACAAGTATATGGCATAAACATAGTTGTAGGAGTACCTCCCACTTTCCCAAATCCCCTGTGATTGCTATTGACTGGATATATTAATACCTGGAAAGGAGGGTTTCCTCAGTGGCTCAGTGGGTAAAGAATCTTCCTGCAGTGCAGGAGACATGGGTTCAATCCCTGGGTCAGGAAGATCCGCTGGAGAAGGAAATGGCAACCCACGCCAATATTCTTCCCTGGGAAATCCCATGGACCGGGGAGCCTGGTGGGCTACAGTCCATAGGAGAGTCAAGTCACAGTTTGACTTGATGTGGTTTGGAAAGAGTATCTGTACCATCCTGGCATTTTGAGACCATACACATACTTTCACTTTAGTAGTTGCCTGGCTCTTCTCCCTCATCAGAAACATCAAACATTATCAATAACGTTATCAGTAATTATCAATAGCATTACCAATAATTCAGACATACTATCAATAAACTACACATGGAAGCTTTCCAAAAAAAGCAAAAATTGATATGAAATCATTTTTCAAGAAAATGTTCAAAATTCAAGTGAGAGCTATATGAACAATTATGTTGGTAATTGAGTCCAACAGATTTTCCTCTTAATCATTCTATGCATGTTGAATCATGTCATCTTTTCCATTGAGGAAAAATACTGCTTTTGACTTTTTGCACTTTTTGTATCTCTGGCACTCCTAGTCGTTGAAGCCTCAGTCATTGAGAAAGTTCTTACTATACTTGCCCCCAGTGTACACATAATGGGCTCTTGTGCTTGAAGTCTTCTACTGCTTTCTGTACTTTCACTGTCTGTATTTTTCTTTTTATGAAATCTTGCAAAACTCTAATCTGTGAAAGGATACACTCAGATTTATAAATGAAATTTCTAAATTTCTAAATGAAATTTCTAAATGAAAGGAATTTCTTAGGGAAATGTCACACATTTTTTAAAATATGGAAAAGTGTCTTTCTTGATTTTATATTGTTTGCAGTAAATATATAATTGTTCTTTTAAATCAAAGCAGTTTCATGCAGCAATAGCAACAAAAGCCCAAGACATATCCTGGCACAAGTGACATTCAGGTCTTCATTCAGATGCCATCTTCTCAAAGAGGTTTTTTCCAACTTTCCATAGAGGTTTTTTCCAACTTTCCCTTTGTCATTATTTCCTATTATTTTTTTACCAACTTTTGCTTCATCATTATTTATTACATAAATCGTTTTCAAGCTTGAGTGTACATCAGATTGCTTGATCCTATCTCCAGAGTGTCTGATTAGAAAAGTCTCAAGTTAAGCCTGAGAGCTTGCTTTACTAATGAGTTCCCAGATCATGGTGATACTGCTGATTCAGAGAACAGACTTTGAGAACCATTTCTCTATTTCATCACTTGCTTTATTTTTCTTACAGCATTTATCTAAAATTGTATATGTATTTATTTACTTGTTTATATGTATTTATTTACTTTGTTTCTACCACAAGAAATTAAGTTCAGTGAGAATAAAAATTTATTCTAAGCTCATTGCTGTATCCCTAGGCTTGGAATATGCCAAACTGCAATAGGTATTAAATGGGGGCTTCCCAGATGGCACTAGTGGTAAAGAATATGCCTGCCAATGTAGAAGACACAAGAGATTTCAATCCTTGGGTCCACTGGAGTAGGACCCTCTGGACAAGGAAATGGCACACCACTCCAGTATTCTTTCCTGGAAAATTCCATGGACAGAGGAGCCTGGTGGGCTTCAGTTCATGGGTCTGCAGAGTCAGATATGACTAAACAACTGAGCACACAGTAGGTATTAAATGCATATTTATTGAATTAATAAAGAAATATATAACGAGGAAGTTCAGTGGATAAGAGATTTATTAGATGGCAGTGTTACTGAATCCAGTGCTCCACTTGCCACATGACAGGCCATTGAGTCTCACAGATGAGTGGCTGAGGCAAGGAAGAGACTTCAGTTGGGGAGCAGCTGACTTAAATAATGGCAGGTTAGTGCCTCGAAACAGAGAGGGCAATGGCACCCCACTCCAGTACTCTTGCTTGGAAAATCCCATGGACGGAGGAGCCTGGTAGGCTGCAGTCCATGGGATCACTAAGAGTCGGACACGACTGAGCGACTTCACTTTCACCTTTCACTTTCATGCATTGGAGAAGGCAATGGCAACCCACTCTGGCGGGCTGCCGTCTATGGGGTCGCACAGACTCGGACACGACTGGAGTGACTTAGCAGCAGTGCCTCAAAATAACCATCTTTTCAGGGTCTGGATGCCAGGTTCTTTTATAAATCAGAGATGGGGGCGGGTAAGGAAGCAATGTAAAAAGGCCATTAATCTTGCAAACATCTCCTAGAATGGCAAGCCTCAGGCAGTGGATGTGTTAATTTTTTCCTTCTTGCCATCTACCGGTGGGCAGGGTTCTGAACGAAGGTGCTTTAGTTTAGCAGTCAGGCATAGGGTCAGGATTCTCTAAGGCAGGACATTCTGTATGATTATAATAACAAAAGCAATGAAAAACAAGACAAAGAAACAGTTCCAGCTCGGGGTCAGAATTGGCTTCTTCTCTGCAATGGTAGTAATTGGGATAGGGTTGGGTCACAGGAGCACTTGCCCAGATAGGAGGTATTGCTGGTCAAATTTGCTTCCAGGCAAATAAAATGCAAAGTTGCAAATCTAGGGGCAGGGAGCAGTAATGCTAAAACATGATGGTAGGGAACCAACTGGATAATTTAAATGGTGGAAATGCAAGGAACTTCATAATTTCCTTTTCGGCTTGCGTATTTGACTGTGGCTGAAACAGGATCACATGCAAGGGTCCAATTTCTAATTCACAGGTAAGATTTCAGAGTCTCAGAAACTCTGCATATGAGGGGTCCCTGCATTGCTTTTTTTTTTTGACTAAAAACAAACACCTAAGCTGGATCATACATTGCAAACTCCCCAATCCTGATACCTGTGTGCTTGTGAACTGAGTGAGGGGGCGTGATCTTCCACAATAACCCCTTGGAGAATGGCCACAGCTTTCCCAGAGGCCACCTTTGGAGGGTGGTCTCCTTGACTCTGCAACCCCAGGAAGAGTTGCAGTCTCTCAGGGCTGGTATCTCATGAGACCTCAGGCTTAAATGCATAGTCCTTGAGCTACTGGGCTGCTTCTGTTTTTCATCTCATAGAGCTGTCCAGCAGTTTGGTCAACTTGACCCTATCCTCTTTTTTTCCCCTACACTTTTTTTTTTTCTTCAAGAAATAGATTTTCATGCCATCTTTAAAATGCCCATTTGAGTTTTCTTTCAAATAACTTTGACAGAAGTAGGTTCTTAGGGAAAAAGTCCCTTTGAAACTCCTAGAACAAAAAAAAAAAGTGGCAATTATTTTACAAGCAATCAAGTTGAAGGAAAGAAGGAAGAACCAAGACCCCACCATGGACACCTAAGAGTGAGTATTTCTGTGAGGAGAGCAGGCCCAGAACTTGGCCATTGTCAGAATAGGTCAAAGTCATGGGCAACCTGGGAAAGCTGTTAGCATCTTGGGAAAAAGTCCATGTCGGTGGTTCTCAAAGCCTGTCTGATGTGTGAGACTCACTCCTGCCATCAACCTCTAGAGATTTTGATTCACTCTGTTTAGAGGGCTTTGTAACTGAAGACCTCAGACTGCATTATACATCAGACATTTATTGTTTCACAATTCTGGAGGCTAGAAGACTGAGAACAAGGTGTCAGCAAGGTTGGCTCCTTGTGAGGCCTCTCTCCTTGGCTTGTAGGTGACAGTCTTCTTCCTGTATCTTTACATAATCTTCCCTCTGTGCTTGTTTGTGTCCTAAACTTTCTTACAACAACACTGACGGTATTGGATTAGGGCCACTTGACCTACTTTAACCTTAATTACCTCTTTAAAGACCCAGTCTCCAAATCTAGTTGTATTCTGAGGCACTGAGTATTAGGACTTCAACATAAGAATTTGGAGGGTACACAGTTGAGCCCTTAATGACAGAAACCAGGGAATCTGAGTTTCTAGCAGTGTCTTCAGGTAATTTTGATATAGCCAGGCATATAGCCAGGGTTTTGTATCCACTGCAGACACCTGCTAGATCTGAAGCCCTGTAAGCACAATCCTCACTTTTCTCCTTTGCAAATGAGAGCTGCTCAGCCAAGTCAACTGATTTTCAACAGGACTGTAACAAATATGCTCCGGAAGGACTCAGTAACCCAATACTTTGCTGCCTGCAGATACAATCTGGGTTCATCTGTAGCTGGACTTTTGGGTGTCAACTCAGAGACATTTCATTTCATGTCCAGTGAATTACATTCTCAAAAGCAAAGCAGGTTTGGTCTTTGTAGAAAAACATGAATCTGAAGACAGGTTATGAGTGAAGCTTAGTGTGCTGGAAAATGGATCAGATGTAGACTGAATTGCATTTATTTTCTGTGGCTACAATTTGGTCTGTTTTCCAAGAATCCTCATTAAATCTTAAACCCCAGGATACACCCCTGTCCTTTAAGGACCAGTACAACACTAGCAAGCATTTGCCTGAAAAGTCAATCTTCAGTATAGATTTCCCTCAAATAAACCCTTTCTTTCTGCCAACTGTCAAAGTTGTCTATGTGAATACAAATAACTCCTCTAACAGGGGGAGCCCTCCTCTCTGCATGTGTGTTTTTGGGGGTGAGGTCAGTTAGGATTAGCCTCTCTTTATTTGTCTGGAAGAGAGTTTCACTTTAGGAACACACTCCACTTGCCACTTCTTGAGTTTATGAAGTGGTAAGTCTGCTCCTAAGTGGAGATAATATTTTCATTAGGATTTTGTGGGGCAGGAGCAGTTTTTGAATCGTGCCTCCCATGTCTCAGGATACTAAAAATGATACATTTTCTTGACTGATCCTACTGTATTAACAGTAGCAAAACCAACACCACAACCTAAGTATGTAATTTCACTATTTGTGTAGGAGATTACAGTTCTGATGTTGTACAAAAGGAAGCCTAGATACAGAGGCTACACCGACTTTCCAGAGGGTTTGGAAATGTTTAGGGGTGTTTTTTTTTTTCGGAGCTCATAATGTCTGGGGACATTCCTGGAATTTAATAGTGGGAAGCAGAGAAGTGAGACATCCTACAATGTCTCAAGCAGTTTCATGCAATGAAGATGGATACACCCAAGATGCTTTTAACAGTCTGTTGAGAGGCATTGATGTATATCAAAGGGTGAGCTTTAGTAACAGCAAAGGTGGAATAAAAATCAACATGGTGCTTCCCTTCAGTTCCTCCAGCTCTGGAAACAGGCAAAATGGAAAGGCTGGCCTGGCTGGTTGAGGAGCAGAACCAGAATGGAACAGGCAAGCAGATATCGCTGCACCTTTGAAGCGGGTCCCACCTTGTCTGCATTTCCCACAGGACCTGCAAACTCAAGGCAGTTCCCCTGGTGTATTACTGCTGGCCTGGGAGACAGATGAGGCCACCCAAGTATACACTAACCACTCAAAGAGAAATGTGGTCCCGAGAAGGCAAGTCAGAGGGATAGGGAGTACGGTGTTGGGTGGGTCAAGGAATTGAAGTTCCTTGAAAGGAGAGAAGTATTTGCATGGTTCCGTTTCCTAAGGTGCATGGATGGAATGGAGAAGAACTCTTTTCCCTTATATTTTGAAGTTTATCTTTTATAGGTTTGTGTGAGTGTTTTCCTTATTACTTCCTCAATTCCTCTGCATTGTCCTCAAAGACTGGGTCTTCATCTTTGATTCCATTAAAATTTTATTTTCTTCTGGACTCTTTTACACTTAAACTTTTAGTTGGAGTCCACATACTGTTACCACTGACCAAAGAGTTAATGAGAGTAAAAAACGTTTTTTTAAATTCACTTTATTTCTGCTAAAGTAATCATAAATGGTTATTTAAAGCAACAATGCTCTCTGCAAGCATGTCTTAACTATTGGTTGGTCATAAAAGGACACTTCACATAAATTTTGAAAGAAATATTTCCCAAAGGTGACTTAGAGTTGAAATAGATAATTACTTCAGTAATAAAAAATATATATTATTTCTACAACTTGAGGTTTAAGAATCTTATTTTGCAATAATGGCTGGTAGTATGAGAACAACATTATTTGCTTACTATTGAAATACTTAATTCCATTTCAAATGTCATAATTAAGGAATGTCAAAACCTAAATTTTGTTCCATGATTTTTAGAGATTTCTATTTGTATGTGTAGGTGATTCCAAATGTTACACTTTTTCCTTTGTGAAGAAAAAAATATCTTATTGGATCCAGATCTTTCTTTTGACCTTCAAAGGAATGAGTGCATTTAACTGTTCAATTTCACAAATATTTATCATGAACTTAGTGTGTTTAGAAGAGTCTCCTACATGCATGGATGATGTCCAGATTAATAAGACATATTCTTATTCAATTCCTATTAGAAGATAGACATACAAACTGTCATGGCTAGACTCCAAGGCCGACTTCGATCAGTGCTGTGACAGACATAGAGGGAAGATGTCATGTGCAGCTGTGCACAGTTATTCAATAGAAGTGCATTGAGCACTGGCTAATCCAGGGTCTCGCCTGAGTACTGGGAAAACAGTGGCCAACGAAACAGATACTGACCCTGTTCTCTTGGCGTCCATAAGGGAGGGCGGGCATTTGTGTCTGGAATGGACTAAATCTGTCTGGGATGATGAGGGCCGACAGTGTTGCAAAGAATGTTAGTTTCTTGGGATTGATAGGTTGGGTTTCATCAAGGGCAAAAGCATTCTAGACAGAGAGAAGAGAAGCTTCAAGAAGAGCCTTTGGAAAGTGTATTTGGAAATGGAATCGAAGTCCCAGACACTGGGTTCAAGACCCCAGAGCAGAGGATAAGTATAGAAAGATGCTTGGAAATTGTTCCCACGTTCTGAAGGAGTCCTAGTGACACATCTCAGTGAACATCTCATGAATCACAAGGTGACAAAAATCTCCTAATGGTGGAACTATGTTCTATTAAATTTTGTAGGCAAGTATTTTTTTGTCCTTCCTGTTGTGAACAGTCATCAAAGGCTTGGTGAGGTTTGGTCAGGAAGATGCTGTGATTGTATCTAAGTTTGAAAATAATAGCAGGGGTAGTAGGACTGTGTAAAGACATGTCAGTTTTAAGCTATCCTGGCACCCTCTCAGATCCCAATACATTTAGCCATGGGAAACACATTATTCACAGGCGGTTAAGCCATAGGCATCCAGCTTAGCAGAGTAGTGAGAAAATATAAATGGGCCAATCAAATGGGCCAGTCAATGGCTTTTCTGAACCTGATCTATAACATAACAGAACTTGCCAGTTATGTAACTGATGGTGACAGGCGGTCAAGAAATTCTTGAGTCTGAATTCAAAGCCTCACGTGAGCCAAAAAGTGAGAAGTTGGGGACAGAGAAGCTAGCAGAGAGATTTCAATAGTGTGGATGAACAGAGAAGGGCAGAGACTGTGAGGGAGGATGCAGTGACACCAAGAGTGATTTAGATTCATGGTCATGAGAGTCAGAGGGAATGGCCAGGAAATCCATGGAGGCAGGACATCTGTGTTTTGACAACTTGATGGGTGTGGGGAAGGGAACGTTATGAGAAGGGAGGAGTTTAATAGAATTCTAGGATATCAAGACAGTGATATTCATTGTGATCCCATCATCCATGTTAGAACACAGGAATAAGGGAATTTCGTAGAAGCAAAAAGTGCCAAGTTCGGTCTTGGACAAATTGGGTGGAGGTATTTGTGGAGAAAATGGAATAGTATGGAGAGATGCAGAGATGAATAGCTCTGTGAATCTAACTCAGAAGATAAATGAGTCAAGGGCCAGGAGCCACCGTTTGTGGGATGCCACTTGATTTTATTACTTAGTTATATGGCAGGCACTCTGCTAAGTACTTTACCCGTGGATCTGCATTTAGTTACCATTCTCTGGGCGGACCATGCCATTTGTCAGGCATTTTTTCTCAAATCCATCTCCCAATGTTTTTTTGCTCCATCTTCATTGGAGGAAGCCAAACTCTGCAACAGCATTTCCATGTCTTTGTTGAAGGGGCTCCCAGCTAGTTCAGTCGGCGGGAGTCATGTGTGGGAGACTGGTGGGCAGGACAAAGGCATTTCTCTCATCTTTCTTCCAGTTGCACCTCCGTGTCAGTAGTGCCGTATCTTTCGGGGGACATTTTCCCCACTGGATAGAAATAGGAAAGGAAAAAAAAAAAGCACAGTAGATAAGCTAGATTTGGCTGCATTTGTATATAAGAAAAGAAACTTGGCAAACAGCAACCCCCTCTGCTCCCCATTATATAAAATGTACACCATTTGGGGCTGCTATAGTGTTATGGTAACTGCAGTCTCGTTGGAGACCTAGTTATGTATCTGTCTGCCTAGCGAACTCAAGCATCTGGCTTCTCTTCTCAGGGTCTCCTCCTGATCCAGAATGGCTAATGAAGCTCAGTCATTGTATCCGTGTTCTCAAAAAGAGGAACGAGGTAAGTGGAGAAGAGGCTACACCTCAGATGTCTCAGTTTGCTTCTCTTTGGCTAGAACATAATCACATGACTGCATGAAGTTGAAAGAGAGGCTGAGAAAGGGTGTTAGAGCCTGGCAGTGAGATAGGATTCTGCTACAAATCAGGGCTCTGCTACTAAAAGGAGAAGATAAACAGAGCCCTGGACACCCTGACCTCATCTTTGAGTTAAATATTGTCCTCATGGTTTTATAGAGCTTTTATAGAAATGGTTTTATAGAGCTGAGGAAGGTCCCACAGATAGTATGGAGCAGTGCTGGTATATCACCCTAGGTCTGTCAGACTCCCAAGTTCTTGAGCTCAAGTGGAGGGCTGGAGAGCCAATGGAAGGTCCACCACCTTGAGCTGATGGTTAAATAATGAGAGGCAATACAAGTTCCCAGGAAAAACATAGAAGTTGAAAAAGCAGAGGGGTTGAGGAGAGAGATAATAAGAGAAAGGGGCTGAGGGAGGCCTGGAGTCCAAGGTGGAAGAAAAATAGCCATTTAGGGGAGATAGCATGGAAGAGGTGAAGAGGACAGATGCCAGGGAACCAAGGTGCAGAGCCGCCAAGGGAGGTGCAGGCAGAGGCAGCTGTTCTACGATGGAGGAATATGGGCCTTGGAATCTGGGAACTGAGGTTCGAGTCTCAGCTCTGTCATTTTCTGATGACGTGAACCTGCATAGTTCTTCTGTGACCTGAACTTCATTGCGCTCATTTCCTGGTAAACAGAAACTATGCTCAGGCCATTGCTGGAGAACATTGGGACAGTTTGTATTTGAATATGAACACAAGTCATGTTGGCACGGGTGTTTCACAGGCTGTGCACCACAAGTGAAAGCACTGCTTCCTAAATTCCTGCTCGTTTGATAGTTTCCACTACCTTGGATGTGGCCTGGGACTATGAGCTGTAGTTTATGGTGCATATCCAAATTCTGGGTCTCTATTTCGACTTCTGTTTACAAAGCAAGTGTGGAATAGCCAAAGGCATGGAGAGGTCAAGCTATTTCCTCCTGTGATCCACAGCAGCGTAAAGGAGCTCGGATCCAGCAGACGTGCCTATGTCTAGAAAGGATCCCGACTCTGGACATCTTCATCTGTCCATCTGTCTTCTTGCCCTCCTCTCTCCTCAGACACCTCTGCCATTGGACTTGACTTGCAGGTCCTTTTCTCGGCCTTGGGAGAAGGTGTCGTTATTGCCCTGGCCCTCTCTGTGATATTGTGCAGTGCTCTGCACATTTATAGCTTACATAAATATTGAATAATAATAAATAACTACAAGGGAGGAAGAATATTGTAGGCTGGGGAGAGTGAAAGATGCTGAACTCATTATTTGAGGGCCAATCTTGGGACTCTTGGCTATCTCCTTTAAAGAGATTTGTTTGCCAGCTGTGTTGAGAAATATACTTTCCATATGATGAGCCCAGAGAAGCTGCCAGTTTCCCTGCAGCTCTCTTTCAGAGTAGCCCCATGAGGACCTGCGGAATCCTTAATGGTGTTTCAGAGAGGATAACCCCTCACGCCTCGTTGGCAACTGGGTTAGAGGAAAGCCCTGGGGAGAATGGCTGCAGCAAGATGATGAAATTAGAGGAATGGGATGGAATCTTTTTATTTCACTATATTTTGTGATTCCATGTGCAAACAGGGCAGCTATCCAACCATTTTATGGATGCATCATCTGCTGAGAAGGTCACTTGCTTTTCACTTCACGATGATCTTGGCTCAAGGAGGGCATTTCTCATTTAATATGTAATCCTGGTTCAGCGTGTCAATCAGATACTATCTCCTCCATCTGAAGAACTAGTTTTTCTGTTTGGTACCCATAAACCAGTTAAGAGAGACAACCGAGTTCTTAAATTTAAGTGCAATAACTATTGAGCAAATATTTACAGAACCTGGACAATTGGAGGAGCTATAACTAAAAAGAAAAGAAAGAAAAGTGATATGAAACCAGTTGGATTCACATTTTTGTAGTTCATTCTGGCTGCAGCCCAGCCCAGCCAAGGTGGTGTTTACTAAATAAAACTAAAGCATTCTTTATAACATGATCAATATCTGCATGTTGTGCTGAAAATGTTTTCATCATCTGTGAACAGATTGGTTTCATTTACTCAGAATGTCACATATATCCACCTTGGGTTGGGAGTTGCATTTCTTCTTGAATCTAAACAAATAGGAATGAGCAATGCATTCCTTTGCCTTATTTCTCGATGGACCTTTGTGATAGCCCAGCTGTGCATAAAACACAGTGGGGGCAAGGAGGAAATGAAAGGAACTGGGCAGAAGTCAAGAACAAAAGATAAAGGTGGATAAATGGTGGTTTTAAGAGCAGCAACTCAGTGATGATCTTGGGTATCATGTCCCTGGAAATCTCAGCATGGGTCTGGCTTCTCAGTGGTAGTTGGTAGCAGTTGGCACCATGAGTTTACTAAGTGGGAGAGTTTTTTCAGAAACCTAGAACTATTTGCACTCAGATTTGAGAATCAGATTTTTGAATTCTAGGTTTATCCTATGACAGTAAATGGTACTGTAAAGCTTTTCTGACTTGTCTGTCAATTGCCCTCTAAACTAAAGCCTCTTCTTATCTTTTGGATCCTTTTCTTATTATCATGTATAGAAATAGCCAAAGAAGATGTAGAAGGGACTCTCCCTGAACTTATTATCAGAGGACTAGCCAAATAAACCTGGGGAAGGAAATGGCAACCTACTCCAATATTGGCAGAGGAGCCTGGTGGGCTACAGTCCAGGGGGTCACAAAGAGTCAGACATGACTGAGCAGCTAAGCACAGCACAGGCAAAGAAACAGTGGATGTTTTGCTCAGAAAAGAAAATGTGTGTTCTTAGGCCTTAGCTGTCTCCAAATTTGTGAAAGAATATTACAGAGGAAAGAAAGAAATCTATCTTTTGGAAGAAAGACCTTTCCTGACCTACTTAACCTACAAAAGGCCTCCCCTGCACACCTGTCTTGTTTAGTTTCCTTCATATCACTTATTAGAACTTTCAATTATTTTAGTTATTTCTTTGCTTACCATTTGGGTCTATTTCCCTTCTAGGAGGGCAGGGATCATATTTGTGTAATTTACCTCTGTCTCCCTAGCCCTGGGTGTACTACAGGTATGTAATTAACACTCAGTAAATATGTATGGTGGAGAAGGCAATGGGACCCCACTCCAGTACTCTTGCCTGGAAAATCCCATGGACGGAGGAGCCTGGTAGGCTGCAGTCCACGGGGTCACTAAGAGTCGGACACGACTGAGCGACTTCACTTTCACTTTTCACTTTCATGCACTGGAGAAGGAAATGGCAACCCACTCCAGTGTTCTTGCCTGGAGAATCCCAGGGACAGGGGAGCCTGGTGGGCTGCCGTCTATGGGGTCACACAGAGTCGGACACGACTGAAGTGACTTAGCATAGCATAGCATAGCAAATATGTATGGAAAGGATGAGTAAATAGGACAGCTCAGGAGAGATCAACAAGGTGATAATGTTCCTGAACATACAGACTGATCCCATTATTAGGCAGTGGGTTGGCAGCTCTCTGCCCCGGACTTACTGCTGCTGCTGCTAAAGTTCCACTTGTAATCCAGTCAGTTGAAGTATAAATTCACATAATAGGTTGGTTGATGGACTAGGAAAGAAAATATCACTGGATAGATGCCAATCTTCATTACAGAAATAAAAATAAGCTTAAAATGTGTATCTTGATAATAGTTTCTTTTTAATATTGGAATCAATAAAGTAAAACAAATTATCCTTCCTATATCAACTCTTCAAAAGAGTGGGTAGTTCAATTTTACTTTCAGGCCTAAGTGGTAGACAACAGCAGACTGTAATTCCAGACTGGATTTAAACAGACTTTGTGCTTGAAATGGCTTGCTACTTGGTGAAATGCAGAGTTATAGATTATGCATCTATCAACTTCCTTGGGTTAATGAGATTTTATTTTGAAGAAAAGCAAAGCAAAACCAAAATATAGCCCTGAGTAAAATAATTCTCTGCTTCTAGCTATTTTTCCACCTGAAACTAGATACTTTGTTGAGCCAGAATGGTGCCCTCTGTCTCAAAGTGACAGTTTTGCTAGATTTCTTAAATCAGGTGGTATCCAACCTACCTTTGACAGATGCATTTTCATTAGTTCAAGCAGTGGCTCTGCCTTACCTTACACCATAGGATTAAAGGACAGTTTTTAAGACATATGCTGCCCCCAGTATGCATCATAATAGGGTTTACCAACAGGCTGAATAGAATATAAGAAACTGAAGCTGTGCAGCATGTGATGATCTGATAAAACCCATCAAAGTTTGTTCTGGGTGCAGAAGTTATGTAAGTTTTCTTCTGAGAGATGTAGAAAAATAAAATGCAGTTCTGCAAGAGAAAAAGCCATTCAGCAGTCAGTGAGGGACTTTCTGGGAGTCGGTCCAGTGGTTAAGAATCCACCTTCCAATGCAGGGGACGAGAGTTGAATCCCTGGTCGGGGAACTAAGATCCCACACGCTATGCAGCAACTGAGCCTGTGTGCCGTGCCGCAACTACTGAGCCTCTACCTGCACAGCTGGAGTCCGAGAGGTACAGTGAAGACCTGATGCAGTCTTAAAAAAAAGTCAGTGGAATGAGGCCCAGGGCCCGTGGTGGGAACTTACACCACTGGTATAAGTACTCTCGTTATTTTCGTAGGTACAGAGCCTAAGAATTTGGCCACAGTTTTAATCCAGGACAACAGGCCTCAAAATACTCCCGTGTCAACAATTCTTCCAAAGTGTCCCAATGGGAGTCATCTTCTTAAGTGTCTGATCAATATCTTTTAAAAATATGATCTTGCTATTATAGGAAAATAGGAACTCCCTTTCCTCCTCCCTATCCACTAAAGAAAATATGCCGTTGTCTGCTGGGTTTCCCAAGCCTCTGTTGAATAGATTCTGGGTAATGGAGGAAGGAAAGAATTGAGGAGAAACAAGACTGGGCTGATTTGATTTTTACTGAAGGGACAATGATTCCAAAATGTGAAAATGTGAAGAGGTGCTGAAGTTAGTGTGGCCAGGATATGGGGAAGTTTAGAGTGAAGTGGGTGGTCTTTGGGAACAATTACCCCTGGTGTGAAAAGAGATCAGGAGGTGTGGAAAGAGGATTTCAAGTATTTGTTCATACATTAGGAATGCACAATCGTTTTTTGATATTGTCTCAAGATACTGCAATAAAATACCGTAGAGATCTTCAGTTATCTTTTGATTCTAGGCTGATCGACCTTTGAATGAAAATCTGTGTCCAGATGGCAGTGAGGTATTTTAAAGGTTGCACAGGTGAATGTGCAGAGTGGGTCTGCTTTGTATAAGACCTTGTACATCAATGTAAGGAAAAGGCACAAAAGTCCTCTTAATTAGGGAAGAGTTATTACTACTCAGGATTCAAGACATGGCTGTTACCATAGTAGCCTAACATGTATATATTCATTTTCTTAGAGTTGTTGAGAGATTAGAACCCTCAATGAGGGAATTGGTGGTGTTATTTTGTGTTTTTTTGGTATTATACCAATCAGTTTGAAAGTTATTAATACACATAATGCTATAAGGGAAACATTTAAGAAGAATTTAATCATCTAATTAAGCAAAGTGACCTGAAAGTCATTATTATGGCATAGTGGGCTAAACAAATTTTGTAGTTAAGATTGTTGCTGCTGCTGCGCTTCAGTCATGTCCGACTCTGTGCGACCCCATGGACTGCAGCCCACCAGGCTTCTCTGTCTATGGGATTCTCCAGGCAAGAACACTGGAGTGGGTTGCCATTTCCTTCTCCAATGCATGAAAGTGGAAAGTGAAAGTGAAGTCGCTCAGTCGTGTCGGACTCTTAGCGACCCCGTGGACTGCAGCCCACCAGGCTCCTCCATCCATGGGATTTTCCAGGCAAGAGTACTGGAGTGGGGTGCCATTGCCTTCTCCATTCAGAGCTTCAAGGAGTTTCCAATTTCTAGGCTTTCAAGAATGGTGTTATGCTTTAATACTTTTATGGCATGATGTCAGCAGAGGATAGATTTCTCCAAAGCCCAATAAATCTTACCTCAAGTATCATAACTGGGATTAAAAATATATGGATTATATAAATTATATATATAAAGCATATAAATATATATGTGTGTGTATACATGTGTGTATACACATACAATTGACCCTTGAACAAGCTGAGTTGGAATTGTGCAGGTCTGCTTCACGTATATGTGGATATGTTTTGATAGTAAATACTGCAGTACAGGATGATCTGCTGCGGTCAGCTGACTCTGTGTATGTAGAGGGACCACAGATAAGGAAGGTCAACTGTAAGACTAGCAGTTATATGTGGATTAACCCCCATGCTATTCAGGAGTCAACTGTATATAAATTTGGAACTTCCAGTGCTAAGTCCTTAGCCTACCTTGCCAATGCTTTGGAATTTATTGCCACCCACCCCCCCACCCCCGCCAAAGATGGGAGGTACATTCAGGCTCTTGTAGTCTGTTCTAAAATCAGTGCAAGCCCTTCTGGCCTTCCTGAGGCTTCCCAATATTTACTCTATTTTCCTTCCCCTGTTGATGAACCCTTTAATGTCAACCATCCAGCAAAATGAGCATCACTTACTTTTTATGTCTTTTAGGCTTCATCTTACTGTGTAGGGTCTGTCCCTAGCCTCAGAATTTCACAATGTATTTTTCATCGTCACTGGATGGTTAATAGTTAAAAAGCCCTGAGGGAAAATTCATGTTAAATTTGTAAGACCAGTTAAAAGGAAGATTATCTCCCAATGTTTCAAAGTACTTGCATTTCCATCTCTGATTTTGTTTTTGATTTTTTTTTTTCTTTTTTGGTTTCTGCTCTAATGCAGGAGACCCCGGGTTTGATCCTTGGATCAGGAAGATCCCCTGGAGAACGAAATGGCAACCCACTCTAGTATTCTTGCCTGGAGAATTCCATGGACAGAGGAGCCTGGTGGACTCCAGTCCATGCGGTCACAAAGAGGAAGACTAAACAAGTAACACTTTCACTTTCCTTGTATGTATGGAACTAGGATTTGCCATGCACTGTGGTTCCTAGGGAAGCTTGACTCAATGAGTCTAATGCATGTGTGTTAAGGAATCAAATTTGAATACCTTACCATTTCAAGCAAAGGAACAAACTTAAATGAAGAATACAATCTTCTAAGCATGTGGATCTACTAATACAATCTACCAGCAAGCGGATGAAGAGAGGAGACCAATCAATAAGATTTTAAAGGTTTGTTATTTGGCAACATGTCATTCCTCATGCAGTAACAGTCTTCTCTAGTTCATGCAAACTGCTAATGACATATAACACATCCACACTTAACAAGATTTCCTTTTTACTTTATGATTTTTAAATTCAACAAGAAAAGATTAGAGATACATCTCTGTAATCATTCATTTTTAGCTCATTTTAGTCATAAGAGCAATCCTTTGTCTATTAGTCCCGGTTAGGTTACAGATCTAACCCGGATGCAAGTTCTAGCAATTTACATCTTCAGATATGTCTTTTTATATTTTCTCATTGAGACCTATTACAGTTATGTTTGAGTCCCTCAATATATATTTTACATGTCCGCTTTCCTTTAATAATTTTCATTTCTTTGTCTTTCTGTTCTGGGTTCTGAGTAATTTAATTAATTGTATCCTCTAATTGACTAATTCTTTATGCCCCATCTATTGTTTATCCCATCATTTGAGGTTTTAAAAGGACAGGTTTTAGGATATCTATTTGTGCT
Source organism: Bos indicus (assembly GCF_029378745.1). Taxonomy (NCBI): domain Eukaryota; kingdom Metazoa; phylum Chordata; class Mammalia; order Artiodactyla; family Bovidae; genus Bos; species Bos indicus. The sequence continues at coordinate 43,111,123 of NC_091767.1, read as the reverse complement.
TGGGTATCACAGGCATTGGTTTTATAACTACCTATTTTTATTTTATAGATATAATTTTTCTTTTAAAGATTTTAGACAGCTACACTTATAAGTCAGTTCAAATTGCTTTATGATTTTTGGTTTCTTGGCTGCTAATTTTTGGTTATTATTTTCTGGTTTACCCACTAATAAATTATTTAGAGGTACTTTGTCATTTTTGTTTGAGAGTTACCTTGGGTGGGTGTTTTATTTTTGTTATCCTTATGGTCACCCCTCCCATTAAGATTTCAGTGATGTCTCAGCCTGGCCCTCAGTGATAATTAAGTAGGTATAAAAGTCAGGATTCTATATGTACTATGTCTTCTGGCTTCCTTGAGTACTAAGTACAGTCACTAATAATCCTTCAAGATTTATTATAAGTTTTACTATTTCATGTAACAAATATTCAGATGAGTCACTGCTGGTCCTGTTATTTCTTGGATTGGATTCCTACTTTGTGAGATGATTATGAGGATTCTGTCTTGTAATTTCTACTACATAGTTACCTACAAAACAGCTAATGCATGTACATACGAAATAGTAATAGTGTATTGAGTGGGTGTGACTCCAGGGGCGTGCGGCACGTTAGGTGCTCTCTTTTCTTCTGCACGTGTCACCAGCCTGCTCACACTCCCTTGCTTGTCATGGCAAATCATCAGTAGCAGCATGACTCCATTTTAAAATTTGAGTTAGGTGAAAGAAACTGATTCCATGCCATTTTAAGCTTTCTAAGAAAACTCCATCAATTGAACTCAACAACCTAAAATGACTTAGAAAGTTAAATATGCAGTACATATGAGAGAGAGAAAGAGAGCGAGCGAGCGAGCCTTTGTATAGAGGGGGCTTGGGGAGCCTGATGAAGGTGCCTTAAATTGTGATGTGTGGATTTTATTAGAACCTCCAGACTCTTTCCACCCCCTAGTGAGGGGGACACCCTTTTCTGTCCTCAGTACACACCCCTGAACCACAGGATCTGATTCACACTTTGCGTTCTACCTTCTTTACAAGGTGGAAGCTTGTTGAGTTTCTCACCAGCAAATGTTCAGGAGACATGGAAACCTCTGTCGGTGAAGGTCTGAATTCTGTAGCACAGTCTGGTTCCTGCCTGCCTGTTTATCATCATGAACTGCTGCATGCTCTCTGAACTTTATGCTCTAGGAACATGAGCTCTCTTATATCTCTGTGTCTTTGCATATTCCCTTCCCACCCTCCTCATCCCCAAACCAGCCCAGCAGTGCCTCCTCATCTTCCCAGCGTGCCCTCAAGCACTACCTTCTCCAGGAAGTTTCCCCTGGTTCCACCAGGCAAATGCAGGGGCTCTGTCTCTTATGAACACCTGACACACACTTGTGTATCATTGTAATTGCCACTTTGAGTGTGTCTTTGCTGCCTGGTTAGCACTCTGTGGGGACAAGGACCATGTTTCCTCATCTTTATGTCCCCAGGGCATAACACAGATGTTAAAATGCTTGTTGAACGAATAATGTCTGGAATAGTGTCTGGAGAAACAGCCAACATGCTGCCAACAGGACGAGAGACTGACTTTAGAAGGAGAGTTGGGAGGGGAACCCCTAGCTCAATGGCTCCTCTTGTTTAGTCGCTGACACCCAGTGTCTCCAACCCAGGGCCTAACCTGGCCTGGCACAGTGAACATAAGAGAGACACATCCAGCTCCCTGGTGAAAGAGCAGCTGAAATTGGGTTTGACTTCACTAAAATCCAACTCCCCAGAAAGAAGTAGCCAGTTCAGCCCTTTGGTCAAACAGCCTCAGTAAGGCCAGATTCTTAAGTGCTTACCAGATATCAAAGCATTCTAGTTTGTTAGTAGGCAGCATCTATAATGATTAGTAAAAGAGCTGTTTTTTCCCCTAAGTTTTGGGAGCCTCTGGGTTACAAAGCTCCTCCTCCAATTTTTTCCAGCTCCTCTCCTTCCCTCCCTTGCCAGTGTTGACAGTGAACTTGGTTGAGTTACATTCTAAAACACAGTGACAGCTGGGTACTCATTAGCACTGAAGTTTCCACTGGTCTCTGTACTAGGAAGATGATGAGTAACCAGACTCTGAAATTGGAAGAGGGCAGATGTGTGCCTCCAGTCCTCATACTCACAGTAGTCTTCACGGACTGGGGGCAGAGCTGTGCTGTTTGGCTCAGCGCCAGGGGGTGGCCTGTAGCCCAGTGTGAGAGGACTCTGCAAGCACTGAAGTGCTGCCGGTCCTCCTGGGCTCCCAGTGCACCTCTGCGCAGACTCTGTCAGCTTGGGGAGTGGGAGGGGAGGTGGTCAGACCAGTGACTCGCCATGCCTTTCACTGGATGAAACAGGGAGCTTTGGCTTTCCTCCACAGTTGTGTGTTTCTAGAGCTTGTCTCACAATGCAGAGCATAACCGTTTCTCCATTTTCTCTCACTTACATCCTTATTTTGATTTTCTTATAATTTAGGTATAATATTTATCAAAAATACTGGTTCTGAGTTTCAAAAATGGTTTTAATATTTTCTTGTTATGATATACATATTTTTAAAATGTGCCTGGTACATTAGAGTACATATATATAGTGTGAAGGGGCCACAGAAATCACGGAGTTCTTCTCTTCATAAATAGAGAAGCAAATTGAGGGATTGAGGTGCATGACTTCTGGAATATCACTTGACTGCAGTGTCATTCTGAAAGTGGGGTGTGAACTCAGGTTTCCTTTTTCAGGCCCCCAGGGTTCTCTTTACTGCACAAGGAAATTTGACATATCTCTTTTCACAGAAAGCGTTAGGTCATAACCTCAGTGATGTAGGACTCTTGAAAAAAAAATCTAATTAAATTAGTTTATAGTACAAACAAATGGAAATCAGCCTGGACCTAGATTCTGAGTGTTCTAGAGTGTAACTTACTTTTAGTTTCCTCTGATGGCCTTGGCAACAACAAATATGTATATATATATATAGTAGTGAGTCAACTCCAAGAAAAATATTGGGTTGGCCAAAAAGTTCATTTGAGTTTTTCCATAACATCTTGCAGAAAAACCTGAGTGGACTTTTTGGCCAACCTGAAATTATTAGTGGGAATAATTTTTTTTTTATTCTATAATAGGAGTAAGGAAAATTGAAATAATACCATAAAGCCCTGAATATTCCATATAGGAATATGGAATGATTTTGTGACTGATAATTGTGTTGTCTTATTTTCTGATGAGAGTTCTAAGTTCTTAAAATGAAATAAAGTCATCAGCCTGAAACCTTTTCACAGTATGTATCAAATTCTTGTTTTTTTTTTTTTTTTTTTTTTAGAAAAACAGATGGACAGAAATCTCCAGACCCTAGAAGGCAGGCATCACTGGGGTTCTCTCCCTCTGTACTTTGCACAGGGCTGCATGTGAGCTGTTCAGTTGATATTTGGATGTTTCCTGGTCTTCTGTTTTGCTTGAGTAAAGGGAGAAAGTGGCCACAACTGGCCTGGCCAGGCCTTCAGCAGTCAGGATCCTTGTTCAAAAAGAATAAGAAAGAGTTCACTTTTGAAACCTAACTGCAAGCTAAACACAAGGTGTTGTATAAATTTGAAGATTTCTGGTTTAATTGTTGTGTCTAAGACCATGGATGCCAATGCCCTAGAAAGCTGTCAATCTGAAATTCTCTTTGAAAGTCAGGTGGCTTTCTTTATACTTTTATACAGACATGAACCATGGGAAGCTGGACACTCAGAGCTTTCAGCAGAAATGCTTATGCCCTTTATAGTTGTATAATATATCTCCTTTTTTTATATCTCTTTGTAATTCGGCATTGATCAGTTAGAACATGGAAGCTGTAAGAATCTCAAGCCATGCCGTAATATGGTATATGCTGAGAATTCTCTGGGGAAAACTCACATTCTGGATTATTTCTTTGCTAAAGACACTGACCGAGATAAAGCGATCACAGAAACACACGGTCTGCACTGACAAGCGTAAATTGCACGCTAAGTTGCTCAGTCGTGTCCAACTCTTTGCGACCCTATGGACTGTAGCCCACCAGGCTCCTCTGTCCTTGGAATTCTCCAGGTGAGAATACTGGAGTGGGATGCCATGCCCTCCTCCAGGGGATTTTCCTCACTCAAGGATTAAACACATGTTTTCTGTGGCTCCTGCATTGCAGGCAGATTCTTCACCACTGAGCCACCAGGAAGCCCTGACCAGTGTAGACTTGTTCTTAAGTATCTGTGATTATCTACACAACGAGGAACCAAATCTATGTAACTTATATTACTGGTGTTAAAACCAATCATTATAATAAGGACTTTCTTTTTAAAATTAAAAACAGGGATGCCTATCATTGAACTCAGAGAAAATAACATTTATTATAAAAGTGAATGTCATGTCCAAAGCCACAGTTGATATCAAGTTTCTTCTCCCAACTCCTCCCCCACACCAGCCAAGATCCTTTAAAGAAGAATGGAGAAAATAAATTTCATAGGCACTGGGACTGCCCTTTCTAAAGCATGCATTAAAAAAATTACTTTAGGGGCAATAAAACAGGAAGATGGCAACTTCGGAAATCAGTTAGTGAAAAGACCAAAGGCCTCACAGGTAAATGGACCTAGGTTAATGTGCTGTAAGTAATAGACTGTGTGACTTGGCAAATGAGTTAGCCAATCTCGTTGAATCTCAGTCATCTCATCTGTGAAGTGGGACTAATAAAATTTTTTTATTACACTGTTGTTCTAAAAATTTAATGAGATGCTGCTTGTAAAGTGCCTGGCTTATATGAGGAATTTAATTAGTGCTCATTTCTATCCTATTAGCAATTTGGATATTACTTTTGAATCATATATTGCCTTTTTCCTAAAAGTGGTTTTTAAGTTTAGCACCTTTTACTGGCTCAATAAGAAGCTCCAAGGGAATGACTTTGGCTGAGTCAAATATCTGTTCCCAAGAAACTGGAGGAATCAGCACCTCGTCAGCCTGTCCATGAAGTATAGGAGCATGGGTGTTGCCCTAGGTTCTGATGCTCAAATGTACCAACACCAGAGCAGTGGTTGCCGGTACCTGCCTGGTGCTGTATTATTTCTCACGTTTAAGATCATCATCTTGCAACAACTGGAGATAAACTAATTTCGTGATAGTCTGTGGAAGGTCAGTAAATTGGGTACTCTGTCAGCATTGGACAGAGATGAGGGTACATGTGGGAGTCAAATGAAGAAACAACTTCAGAGGGGATGTAGGGGCTCCTGCTCACAGAACACAGAGCTTGTGAAACATGCTGCTGCGGAGCTCTGTTTCAGTGGGGACTCGGGCACCAGATGTGCGCAGCTGTGCTAGGGAAGCTGACCCTGCCAGAGCAAGGAGAGCCACACGCTCGTTGTTTTCCTTCTGAGTGAGAGGGAAGGGGAAATAAATCTCTCTCGGCAGAGAAAAACAACATTGTTAATGTTTATTATTTATCAACTTATCCTTTTCTCAAATCAAGTCAAAATGGGCCATTTGTCTTTAATACGCCTTTTCTGATTTAAAAAAGTACAAGAGCAATTTTGCAAAAAAGCTTTCAATTCCAGTGGCCTGTTTAAAACAGGCTCCATTTATTTAGTAATAAACATTTGAAAAGGCACATGCTTTTCTTGAGGATTTCTTAATGTCATGTCATGAAAAGAAATGAGCGGCTGATCCTAGCCATGGAAATAGTGCCTCTATAACCGTATAAATTTTTTTTCTCTTAAGAGAAAAGTTACTTTATTTAAACTACCACCAACAAATACCATTGCTAATGGTCGTGTATACAGTGGGACTAAATTTTCTCTGGGGTAGTCAGTCCATTGAAACTGATCTGCTGTGACTTATTCTTTGCTGTAAGTAACATCATTGTCTCTAACAAAAAAGCATTGAAAACTTTATATTATTAAGGAATGTTTATACTTGTGGAACTGTTCTTAGGAAAACCAATGCTTTTCTTGCTGAGTTACAAGTAAAATGCATCCTGGAAAGATTTGAATAGAAGAAAGATAGTTTATAGAAGGCTTATTTTTTCAGTTTCTATCTATCAAGTGTTAAGTTACCTGGGAAAGTTGATTAGAGCTAAAATATTGCTTAATTTCAATCCCTTTAAAACTGAGCTTTCCACTGTGCCCCCATATATACACATACAGAATTGTATTAAAAATGTAAAACACATAAGACTGTTTATTGTTTTCTGAATATGTCTTAGTTTTTTATAATTAATTGCAGTGACAATTCAAGTTGGAAGTATATTAGTACATTATGATCATACTAAAAGAAAGATTAGATTAGTAAGAGAATGAAATTAGCAGCAAAATCACCTTTTCCTTCCTGCTGTCTCATTTGAGGGGGAACACAGGAAAAGGTACTTGGTTTACACGAAGTGGGTAAAAAAACCCTTTTCAGTTGCAAACTAACCTTTAAGTCTCAGCAGTGTAAGCACATTGTATGATCCACAAGGGGCGGGGTTCCTTCCCTGTGTAAATACTGCACATCGGCGTTGACATCCGAGAGGTGAAGCGATAAAGTCAGACAAACTGCCCTGGAACACAGATACCATCTCGCAGGGCCCATGATTCCAAGGCATAGAGACTGTTGGCATACAGGGCTTTTGCAACAGTGAAGGACCACCGCCACCTGTGGACAGCAGGAAGCATCGGCGCCGACACGCTGCAGGCTGAGTAGAGAAGTACCGGTGACGAACAACGATTGCAAAGTCTGGGCCACCTGCTGACGCTGATGGTCTAAAATTTTCCCAACAGCAAGAGTTGTCATGGGTACTTTTGTGGCCTGTGGTGGGGCATTTTTTTTCATAAATCAGTAAGTATCCTTATAACCACACAAAGGGTATGATTATCTTGTATTAATATAAAGCATAGAGCAGGCATCTTAAATTCAAAAACTTTTAAGGAACAGGTATAAAATGTAGCTGTAAATGGATAAAAACCATAAGGGCAGGGAATTGGAGAACACATGCTCCTTAAAAGGCATTCAATTTTATTAAATTTTTTGTGGGGGAGGAAGACTCCTTCAGGTAGCACACATTCGTGGCTCAGATTCAGCCTGCAGCCATCTAGCACTGGAGGTCAACACGCGGATATACAAGATCCCAGGTGACAATTGTGATCCAAGAACAAAAGTCTAAGAATACCTTATTCACTCATTCATTATAAAATCTTTATTGAATGCTTGTTTTATTTCAGGAATCACTCTATGTTGATAGACAAGTTACGAAAACAGGTATTGCACAAGTAATTACCCAAATGGAATTATAGTCATAATAAATGCAATGAATGAAAATCCAAGATAACTATATACAGTGTTTCATAAAAGTTGCTTGTTTATGTCACATCACTATTTAATGTTCTACTAAGAAAGATAAAACCCTGTCAATTGAACTATAGCCCTATGCTTTCTTAATTATAAGAAATTAATACTCTATGCTTTTGATACATTTTATTTCATACTTGAAAGAATGCATTTTAGGTTAATTGCAACACTGATTTTTTAATCATATATCACTTATTGTTGTTGAGTTTTCAGTCATGTCTGACTCTTTGCAACCCCATAGACTGCAGCATGCCTGACTTCCCTGTCCTTCACAGTCTCCTGGAGGTTGCTTAAACTCATGCCCATTGAGTTGCTGATGCCATCCAACCATCTCATCCTCTGTCATCCCCTTCTCCTCCTGCCTTCAATCTTTCCCAACACCAGGATCTTTTTAAATGAGACAGCTCTTTGCATCAGGTGGCTAAAATATTGGAGCTTCAGCTTCAACATCAGTCCTTCCAGTGAATATTCAGGACTTATTTCCTTTAAGATTGACTGATTTGATCTCCTTGCAGTCCAAGAGACTCTCAAGTCTTCTCCAACACCACTGTTCAAAAGCATCAATTCTTCCGCACTCAGCTATTTTTTAGTCCAACTCTCACATCCATGCATGACTACTGGAAAAACCATAGTTTTGAACAACATGGACCTTTGTCGGCAAAGTAATGTCTCTGCTCTTTAGTATGCCGTCTAGGTTGATCATAACTTTTCTTCCAAGGAGCAAGTGTCTTTTAATTTCATGGCTTCAGTTACCGTCAGTGATTTTGGAACTACAAAAAATAAAGTCTCTCACTGTTTCCATTGTTTCCCTATCTATTTGCCATGCAGTGATGAGACTGTATGCCATGGTCTTAGCTTTTTGAATGTTGAGTTTTAAGCCAACTTTTTCACTCTCCTCTTCCACCTTCATCAAGAGGCTCCTTAATTCCTTTTTGCTTTCTGCCATAAGGGTGGTGTCATCTGCATATATGAGGTCGTTGATACTTCTCCCTGCAATCTTGATTCCAGCTGTGCTTCATCTAGCCTGGCATTTCACATGATGTACTCTGCATATAAGTTAAATAAGCAAGATGACAATATACAGCTTTAATGTACTCCTTTCCCAATTTGGAACCAGTCCATTTTTCCATGTCTAGTTCTAACTGTTGCTTCTTGACGTGAATGCAGGTTTCTCAGGAGGCAGGTAAGTTGGTGTGGTATTTCCATCTCTTGAAGAATTTTCCAATTTGCTGTGATCCACACAGTCAAAGGCTTTTCTATAGTCAATGAAACAAAAGTAGGTATTTTTCTGGAATTCTCTTGCTTTTTGTATGATCCAGTGGATGTTGGCAAATTGATCTCTGGTTCCTCTGCCTTTTCTAAATCCAGCTTGAACATCTGGAAATTCTTGGTTCACGTACTATTGAAGCCTAACTTAGAGAATTTTGAACATTACTTCGCTAGCATGTGAAATGAGTGCAATTATGCAGTAGTTTGAGCATTTGAGTTCTTTGCCATTGCTTTCTTTGGGATTGGAATGAAACTGACTTTTTCCAGTCCTGTGGCCACTGCTGAATTTTCCAAATTTGCTGGTATATTGAATGTAGCACTTTCCCAGCATCATCTTTTAGTATTTGAAATAGCTCAGCTGGAATTCCATCCCTTCCTCTAGTTTTATTCATAATGATGCTTCCTAAGGCCCATTTGACTTTGCATTCCAGGATATCTGGCTCCAGGTGAGTAGTCACACCATCGTGGTTATCTGGATCATGAAGATCTTTTTTTTGGTATAATTCTCCTATGTATTCTTGCCACCTCTTCTTAGTATTATCTGCTTCTGTTAGGTCCATACCATTTCTGTCTTTTATTGTGCCCATCTTTGCATGAAATGTTCCCTTCATATCTCTAATTTTCTTGACGAGATCTCTAGTCTTTCCCATTCTCTTGTTTTCCTCTATTTCTTTGCATTGTTCAATGTGGAAGCCTTTCTTTCTTTCTTTCTTTTTTACTTTACAATATTGTATTGGTTTTGCCATACATTGACATGAATCCACCACGGGTGTACATGTGTTCCCCATCCTGAACCCCTGAGGAAGGCTTCCTTATCTCTCCTCGCTCTTCTTTGGAACTCTGCAGATGTATATATCTTTCCTTTTCTCCTTTGCCTTTCACATCTCTTCTTTTCTCAGCTATTTGTAAGGCTGCCTCAGACAGTCATTTTGCCTTTTTGCATTTCTTTTTCTTGGGGATAGTCTTGATCACTGCCTCCTGTACAAGGTTACAAACCTCCATCCATAGTTCTTCAGGCACTCAATCATATCTAATCCCTTGAATCTTCCTGTCACTTCCATTGTATATTCATAAGTGATTTTATTTAGGTCATACCTGTGTGACCTAGTGGTTTTCCCTACTTTCTTCAATTTAAGTCTGAATTTTCCAATAAGGAGTTCATGATCTGAGCCACAGTCAGCTGCCTATCTTGTTTTTGCTGACTCTATAGAGCTTCTCCATCTTCAGCTGAAAAGAATATAATCAGTCTGATTTCAGTATTGACCATAAGGTGATGTCCACATGTACAGTCGTCTCTTGTGTTGTTGGAAAAGATAGATATAAATTAAGCAAGATATTGCATTGAGAGTTGCACTTAGAGTCATCAGTGTTCATACTTTTCTATATAGTGTCATTGTCAGATCATCTAGAGAGTTGGGGAGCAGAATTTCTTAAAGAGTACTTCACTGTTGTCTAGAATTTTCTTCCCAGTAGCTGACACTAATTCTCCATTTAGATGCTGGTGCTTTCCTCATCTTACTAAAAGATGTCAACAGAAGCTTTTCAGACATTCATGAGGACTTGTACTCTTTCTTCAAAGTGTCTTTACATGGTTTGTAGACTGAAAAGACAGGTGTCATGTTGCCAAGGCTGTCACCCAAATTCACTCCTGTGCTGGCGTGACAGTCATGTCAGGATGCCCATGTGACCTGACCTGAGTGAATTTGGAAAACCCCCTTGTTAGAAAGTCACATCTAATTTCAGAGATGTGAAAATATGCTAATAATACAGGATTCACGAAATGCAGTCCGTTAATGATCTGACCTGATCTTCAGGACCAGAGAAATTCTCTTAGAGAGCGTGACATTTAGCATTAGACCTGAAAACTAAGAAGGTATCCTGAAGCTGAGATGGAAGAGTATCATCCTAGTAGAGGCAGGGCCGGATGATGGAACAGACTAGCTGGAGCGCTCACCAGGCTACCAAACTACAGGAGTGTTGCAGCGTTTCCAGACCAGTTATGAAAGGCCGTGTTTGCTACCTCAGGTTCCTATTGCAATACTTCAGCTCTTCTCTTCCTGAAGAAATGTAAGCAGGTCCCACTTTCACTGAAGCTGAGGGGACTGTTGAGTGCAAAACAGGACAACATACAATCACACTATCACTGGGTTGTTTTCTTATTACTGCAGCTGTGTCAGAACCTGGCAGTTGTGGTCGTTTGAAATTCCAAAACCTCCTCAATACGTAGCGCAGAACAAGTGAGCTCCATGTGAAACCCTTTTAATATCCTGTCCCGCCCCCTAGGAAATTGTCTTGTTTAGTAATTGACAAAAGAAAGCCAAAGAGAAACAACCTGGAGAACACATGAAAACGTGGGGAGGAAGGCTGGAGGCCAGTCCGGAGTCATGCCACGTAAATTCTCTATGAAGGATTTTGGTCTTTATCCCCAGGGATGTGGGAGTTATTGAAGAGTTTTGAGCAGTGAAATGACATACTCACATTTGCATCTTCACTCTGGCTGTTATGAAGCGCATGGATTTTGAATAATGAGTTATCTTCTCTCTGGGAAAAGTAGAGTTCCTTATTCATGCAGCAGTCTGGATTTCAAACATTAGTGAACTGGCTTTTAGGCATTTTCTCAAAAGGTGTATGTAAATTATTAATCACAAAATCATTTGGCCATATTACAGAGCTGGAATGAACAGTTAACTGTAATAATAATGTATCTATAAGCAACCAGTTAAATGGAGTCTTCAGTAGTTTTATTTCTTTACTATTTTTGTTTTGGATAAATGAGTTCAATAATAAATGAACAAAGTCAGGATTTGGGGCCAAAAGAACATTTCCTGTGAAACTTTACTGTGAAACAGAATGAGAAGAGATTCAGCTTAGTATGTCATGTGAATAAACCCCTGGATAACACACTGTAAATTGAGTCTAATTACATAAAAGGATGTTATGACATTTACGTATTAAACCATTAATGGTAGTTTTGGTTTAGTTTGTGGTAACTACTTTTGTTGGAAAATAATCGATTTCATTTTAGGAACACGAATGATGAGAGTTAGTGGCAAAAGTGGGCTTTGGCTTCTTCGTTATGTCACCTAAAACCCCTGTACTTAGCATTTGAGCTGGGTACTATTGCTCTTCATCCCTTCTAATTCTTTTAAACACTATTTGGGGTAAGGACATGCTTCTCAATTTATGAGCTTTACCTGAGGATTCCGATTAAGTGAAAATAATTTTAATAATAATGATGAAAGCTAATCCTAACACAGTCTTCCTTATTATTAGACCAGAAACTGGTTTAATCTTCATACCAGCCACAGAAGAAGGCACTATTATGATCCAGTTTTTATAAGTGGGGAAACTGAAGCACAGAGAAGTAATTTTACCCAAGGCAACAGAACGTACAGGGAGTGTGGAACTAGAATTTGGTCTTAGGGAATCCAGCTTCAGAGACTATGGGTTTAACCGCTGTACACATCACCTCTTTAAAAGTAATGCTTTTTGAAAAGTCAGTTTGTGATATATACATCGATGTACACACAGTATTTTTCTTTTAAACGTTTTCATAAACCCCTTTCACTGGATCACCCCAACAGAAAAATATGGGAGATTTCTGAAACCGAATCCAACTTTACGGCATGAGATGAGTAAAGTTTAAAAGCAAGCAGATGTTTGCAAAGCATATAAAATTCAAAATTGCCCTTCACTAGACATTATTTGGAACACAGGCATAATTCTTTTCAAATATGATTTTTTATCTAAATGGTGTCCCTTAAAACTTCATTTTAACACCCAAACGATCCCCAGCTGTTCGGGTAGATTGGCCCCTGCTGGGTCTGTTTCCCAACACTCCCCATATTCCACCATAAATATTCATGATGCAGTGCTGCTGCTCCCCAAAGGGAGGCCAGGCTTCGTTTTTATGAACTCCTCTCAACTGGGATTAACATCTTTCACCTATTACCCAACTCCTGAATTATGATTTTGTTCTGCTGTGCTCTCCATTTTCTTTATTTTTCCTGATATCTGAGAAGCCTGAAGAGAATGTGGAGTGTGAAAGAAACTTCTAATCCCAGGAAGTTGGCCCAAGGAGTATACAAAATCAATTTTTAAAATACAATATCTTATTCTAACTTTACACCAAGACCACTGTGAAACCACTGTTTTCTTCCCTTGCCAGATTTCCTAGGCAACAGCAGTGCCTTTGTGATAGGTTTGTAAATTTAATTTGAGGGCTCGGGGTGGGGATCATGGGGCTATTAAGTGCAGGGGATGCTATTTCCACAGACAACACATGCATGGGCTACTAAAATGATGATTTTCCCCCCCATGTGATTTATATTTGAATGTATTTAGATTCCAGAAAATACTATGGTTAATTCTGCCTTTTGGGTGATTGAAAGGTGGCAGGAGAAGTGTGAATTTTCCCATTTCTGCAGCTCTTTCTCTCTACCTCTCTCACTTGTACTTTCTTGTATCAGGTATACTGTTTGTATTTTTTGTATTTCTAACACACCCTTATGCACCCAGAGATGCTCTTGACCTCATCCAGACCAAAATCAGGGGACTATGGCAACTTGCCACATCAGTAGGAAGAATCCTTGATCTTCGACATTAAACTTGAGTTCTTACTACTGCTTGGCACTAACCAGTCAGAAATATCAATAACTTCAGATATGCAGATGACACCACCCTTATGGCAGAAAGTGAAGAGGAACTCAAAAGCCTCTTGATGAAAGTGAAAGTGGAGAGTGAAAAAGTTGGCTTAAAGCTCAACACTCAGAAAACGAAGATCATGGCATCTGGTCCCATCGCTTCATGGGAAATAGATGGGGAAACGGTGGAAACAGTGTCAGACTTTATCTTTTGGGGCTAAAAAAATCACTAGAGATGGTGACTGCGGCCATGAAATTAAAAGACGCTGACTCCTTGGAAGAAAAGTTATGACTGACCTAGATAGCATATTCAAAAGCAGAGACATTACTTTGCCAACAAAGCTCCATCTAGTCAAGGCTATGGTTTTTCCAGTGGTCATGTATGGATGTGAGAGTTGGACTGTGAAGAAAGCTGAGCGCCGAAGAATTGATGCTTTTGAACTGTGGTGTTGGAGAAGACTCTTGAGAGTCCCTTGGACTGCAAGGAGATCCAATCAGTCCCATTCTAAAGGAGATCAGTCCTGGGATTTCTTTGGAAGGACTGATGCTAAAGCTGAAACTCCAGTATTTTGGCCACCTCCTGTGAAGAGTTGACTCATTGAAAAAAGACTCTGATGCTGGGAGGAATTGGGGGCAGGAGGAAAAGGGGACGACAGAGGATGAGATGGCTGGATGGCATCACCGACTCGATGGACGTGAGTTTGAGTGAACTCCTGGAGATGGTGATGGACAGGGAGGCCTGGCGTGCTGCGATTCATGGGGTCGCAAAGAGTCGAACACAACTGAGCGACTGAACTGAACTGAACTGAACCAGTCAGATGTACTTGGAAACAAAATTTAACTTCTTAAAATATCTGTTTTCCCATTTGTGGCATAGGGGAAACACCCAGTTACAAAGCCTTTTTGTGAACTATAAATAAGAGATGTAAATTGAGTACTTAGTGCAGACCTAAATAAGGAATTTTAACTCACTTCTCCCTCTATGTGACACCAGCTGTCTAGGTGTCAGAGGAAGAAATAAACAGTAGAAGATTATGGTGGCCCTTAGCACACTGGGCACAGTGGTCATCTCCCACATTTCATGGGTTTGCCACATCCCACAATGACGAGAGGTCAATCTATGAATGTTCTGAAAATGTCGTCCAATTCTGCAAAGGTTTCTGACATTGCACGAGTGTGTTGTGAGGAGAGGAGGACCAAGTTAACTGCCCTGCATGAGTTGGTTAACTACACAGTTAAATGGGCAATACCTTCCAGCTGATCTTTCTGTAAATGGTACCCTTCTCACTCTGAAACCCACTGGAACCAACCATTTTCCACAAGTCACCCTTTTCGACCCTGGCAAGTCTCTACTGCACATGAAGAGATGCTGGAAGAACAGTTACTCAACAAGGATGGATTATTGAGTTCCTGGAAACGAACTCCAAAAAGAGACACTGCCAACAAACTGACTGCCCACATCAGAAGAATTGGCTAGAACACAGTCAGTGAACCTTAAATCTGGAGGCAGGATTATGGAGTCACTTAAGACATGAGATCTGCAGTCAGCCTGCTGAGGGTTGAATTCTGTCTGTGTTGTGCCCCAGCACTGTGACATTGAGCAAATTCCTTAACCTTTAACCCCAGGTTTCTAATTGCAGTAGCACCTGCACCTTATGATTATGATAGGGATTAATTGAGATACTCCAGATAGAATATCTAGTACACAAAACACAAGGGTTGGACAATGTGTGCAATTTATATTTTCTAAAAATTATTTTTGAAAGAACTAGTTGAGAGCAAACATTAGGCGCCATCTTATTCTTATGCCTGGGTACTTAATTGACCATTCTGGCAGGGCCTTGGGGAGATTGCAACAAAGGTATTGAGTGTCCACTGAATAGAGAGTACATTTTTAACAAAACTGAAGGCTGCTTTATATTTTAAGGAGTGATACTCTGTGGGTTGCCCTGTGTGGGGAGGTGAATAATGCGTGCATTTGGAAGGCACAACAGTGTTTTCCAAGGTGTGCACATGGAAAGGTCATTTTTTGGATGTGAAATAGCAATTGATATATGCAGAGCCTGGTGCCACTTGGAATTTCATTTCTTAAATATAACTGTCACCCACCAGGCTAAGAGGTCTGCTATTTCAATCTCAGGCATCTTCAGGCTTACCTTATTATTTTAAGGCATGCTACAGAGTGTATTTAGAGCATTTCTTAAGCTTTTCTTGCTTCCAGGTACAAGAGTTCAATCCCTCTTGGGCTGTCTCATAGTCTCCTACACCACTGAGGAATCCAGTCCAGGGAACGAGGGTAGGTGGTGGGGGGAAGTGGGGAGTGAGCATTGTGTAGATATATCCCAGTACCATCTGACTGATCATTTTGCATCAATTAAAATTAACTTAGCCGAGTGGCAACACTAATAAAATTGCTAAAATGAGGTGTGACGTTGTAGTACTTCTGACAGACCTGACACAGTAGGGTCAGAGGCTGAAGAGGAGGAACCTCGCCATCACGTCCTGCCACACTCTCACCTTATCTGCTTGTCTCAGTACATAGGCCTGTAAAAGAATATTCGTTGAGTAAGAGGCAGACATGTTGGATGAAGAGACTTGGACGCTGTCTGTCACCCATTTGATCCTGTGGGCTGGCTTTGAACCTCTTTTGATACAGGATGAGTGTCAGAAATGGTCTGAATTTGTGGGAAGCTCTGGGTCCAGTCTGCACTGTTTTGGTCTCAGGTCAGAAAGTGGAGCACAGCGAGGTGAGAGAGGCCATGTCCTCAACCCTGCTCAGAATCTAGCACTGTCCTGCCTTGTGGAAAACTAGCAGTTCTTGGACTCCTTTTAGAACCATTACTCAAAATGGCACCATCCAGGTAGTATTGGGGTGGTTTCTACGTAGCATCACTTGACATTGATAGGTTCAATGAGAAGAGAAGAGAAAAAGCAGAGGCCAGTAGTGACTGTAGCTGACAAAACGGTTCACTTTCGTGACTCTAGAAAACACTGGCAGAAACTTTGAGGATGTCTCAGTTCTTATTTGGTGTGTCTAATTTGTGGGGAATAGGAACTGCTAAAACTACTGTAACTTAGGTGTTTAAATTCAGTGTGATTTTAATTTTTATAAATAAAACCTTTGGAAGAAGAGTTGTATTATTAAAACTACTTTCAGAGAATTCTTTTAGACTGAAGCAGGAAAGGACTGCGGGTTATGTTTACAGAGTTAGTAGCTGCATGATATTTCTTAATTGCATCATTCATAAGTAAGGTATTGTGTGTGCGTGTTCATCAAAATCAAGTCAAACATTCACAACTTTCTAGATAATGTTATTCATGTGTTTGGTTTTATTTTTAGAAGGCCTTTCACGTAATGGTGAATCTCTGCAATAATCTGTAGTGAGATGGTGAGTGGTCTGAAATACTGTTGTTCCATGCTGAAACGTGTTGGCTATTAAAAGATCTGTTCGATTTAAAGATCTTTCTTGGTCTGTTCCACTTCTTAAAATGGACTCATGTTGTGAGGATAAAATGGACTTGCATGTAAAGTATCCAGTGCAGTAGATTCTGAATAATTGGTAGACCATTACCTGTAAGTTATAAAGGGCTTTGCATACCATATCTGTAAAGGCAGAATTGTAGGTGAGAAATTCTGTTTTGAAGCTGGAGGCTTACTTTTAGAAGATTGGGTAGCAATGTCTAGATGTAAAGGAAACTCTGCATGCACAAGTTAGAAATGCAGCCGTTGAATATGGTGGTCATATTCTGGAGTACCAGTCTGTTCATAGATTCTTTCTCTGGAAACTGCTCCCACCAATAACCTCTCCATCAGAAGTCTGGGAAGCCATGTCATTCCATGATCTGTTCCCCTAATCACAGAAGATTGGATGAAACTGGTCATATGACTTGACTTGGGCTAATCATACTGTACTCTTAGGGTTTGGAAATCAGGGCACTGAGAGAGACTAAGTGTTTTAGCTTGGTTTCCACCAAAACTCCAGGCAAGGATTTGAGTGCAGCAGTTTATTTGAGAAGAGTTTTCAGGAAACATCTGTAGGGGAGAGAAAAGAGAGATAGGAAATGGAAATATGCCAGTAGAAGGGAACTCATCAAACACATCAAATACCAGTGGGGACTGAGGATTAATCCAACTAGAAAATTTAGTGTCTGAGTTGTCCCATCCTATAGGGCAAGGAAACCACGGCATTTATTCATCAGTTAGTGTTGCCTTTTGGTTAAAGGCTATTCCCAGGAGGTGCTAGTTTACAGGCATGTTGGGGAAGAGCAGGACCAAATAGCCAGAGATAACATTGGGCTCAGAGTTGTAGGTACTGGCAGGAAACTGGGCTGGATTTCAGGAGTTTTAAACACTGAAGTCTTCAGGGCTAAGGAGATATGAGAAGGATGCTGAAGAACCTGATTCCCAAGTCAATTTTAAGTCAGGAGACGAGTCATTTCAATGGGGTGAGGGGGTGCTGAAGGCAAAGTTTTAGGCTTTATGTAAGCTGATGGAAAGAAAGCTGGTCTTAAGACAGAATGTGGAGAATGTAGTAGCAGGTGTACAGAGGCAAAGAATGGGGCTTGTGGGTCCTGAAACTTAGGAAAGGTGAACTCTGTTAGCGGACACTCAGTTCACATAAGACTCAGCTGTTTCATTTTCCTGTTTCTATATAGTATGAAAATAACTGGCCCCTGCTTTTGCTACTGCCTCTTTTAATTTTGCTAACCTGAATGGCAAACATTCATAAGCTGAAACGGACTTTGTTTTCTAGAAAGAACTCCAGGGATATTTTTTGTCTCACTCTTTAAAACCGTAACAGGCCCCCATCAAAAGGCAAAGTCTGTTTTCCTTCCCCTTGAGATTGTGTGGGCCTTTGTGGCTGCCTTGGTGGAGGTACTATGGCAAAAGTGATGTAGGACTTTCCACACTAAGGTATAAAAGGTATCTCTTCCACCTCAGTGTGCTTGTCCTTAGAATCCAGCCACCATACTGCCCCGGACATATGGGGAGGTCACTAATAAACATTTTGACTGATGGCTTCAACTGAATCCTACTTGGCAGCCAGTGTCAATCCCCAGAGGTATGAATGACAGATCTTGGACATAATTCTTGGCCCTAGATTTCAAGTTACCCACTCTGACACCGTGTGGATCAGATAGGACCTATCCTCACTGAGTTTCTTCCAAATTGCAGATTTCAGGTCAAAATAAATGTCCTTGTTTTAAGTCACTAAGTTTTAGGGTGACTTGTTACACTACCTTGATAAACTGCAACACACAGGGTAAGGTAATCCATGTGGATTTACTTATCTTTCAGATAGTTTAGCATATTATAAATGGATGGTTAGGCAGTTACCCATGTATTAAAGCTCCCTTGTCTCCTCCCAGCCCATCAAAGCTACTAGAGTCCTTTAGGGGGAGTTTGTCGTGACTCTCACTGGTTGAGAGCACCAAAGCCAGATCAGCAGACTCTCACCTAGTCTCATTGCTCCACAGCTGCCACACCCAGGGGAACTCAGGAAGTTCTTTTATTGTAGCTGCCAGTCATCGCGCCTAAATTTTGTCAGCAACTTTGCTTTTCACGTCTCATCTCATTTAATTTTTGCCAAAATTCTGGGATATAGATAACAATCTGTCATTTATAGATAAGGAGCCAGAGATTCAAGCAGGCTAAATGACTTGCCCAAGATCACACAATAAGTGCCAGAATTGGGGCTTGAATGTTGTTCATTCTGATCCCACATATGTTTTCTTTCTTTTGTGCTACTTTGCCTTAGCCTTGAGGCCTTTGAAGGACTTGGGGTTCATAGTTTGTTTTTAATCCCATTTTAGCCATGTTCTACATTATATAGATTTGCTAAGTTGTTATGGTAACATAACCAACCATCATACCTTTTCATGAGAAAATACCTTTTGAGGTTAAAAAATTTTTATAACATCATAAATTGGTGTGCCTTGCTTATATTTGGGTATGTGTGTGTATATATGTGTGTGTTCTCAGTTGCTTCAGTCATGTCCAACTCTTTGTGACCTCATGGACCATAACTCGCCAGGGTCCTTTCTCTATGGGATTTTTCCAGCAAGAATACTGGAGTGGGTTGCCATTGCCTTCTCCAGGGGTCTTCCCAACCCAGGGATCAAACCTGTCTCCTGTGTCCTTATGTTGCAGGCAGATTCTTTACCTGCTGATCAATTAATATATATTATATTAATTTAAAAGTATATTATATAGTTATATATATATATTACATACAAATTACATCAGTTAAAATTTTGTGTACATATTATGTATATAAAATATGTATATGTATATTATATAACACATATATAATATATATGTATATAAAATATGTATTCAGAAAATGAAGATCATGGCATCTGGTCCCATCACTTCATGGGAAATAGATGGGGAAACAGTGGAAATAGTGTCAGACTTCATTTTTTGGGGCTCCAAAATCACTGCAGATGGTGATTGCAGCCATGAAATTAAAAGATGCTTACTCCTTGGAAGGAAAGTTACGACCAACCTAGAAAGCATATTGAAAAGCAGAGACATTACTTTGCCAAAAAAAGTCCATCTAGTCAAGGCTATGGTTTTTCCAGTGGTCATGTATGGATGTGAGAGTTGGACTGTGAAGGAAGCTGAGCACCAAAGAATTGATGCTTTTGAACTGTGGTGTTGGAGAAGACTCTTGAGAGTCCCTTGGACTGCAAGGAGATCCAACCAGTCCATTCTGAAGGAGATCAGCCCTGGGTGTTCTTTGGAGGGAATGATGCTAAAGCTGAAACTCCAGTACTTTGGCCACCTCATGCGAAGAGTTGACTCATTGGAAAAGACTCTGATGCTGGGAGGGATTGGGGCAGGAGGAGAAAGGGATGACAGAGGATGAGACGGCTAGATGGCATCACTGACTCGATGGACGTGAGTCTGAGTGAACTCCAGGAGTTGGTGATGGACAGGGAGGCCTGGCATGCTGCGATTCATGGGGTCGGACACGACTGAGCAACTGAACTGAACTGAACTGATATAAAATATGTACACAGAATTTTTTAATTAATTAATTTTAATTGGAGGCTAATTACTTTACAATATTGTAGTGATTTTGCCATCAGATCAGATCAGTCACTCAGTCGTGTCCGACTCTTTGCAACCCCACGCATCGCAGCACGCCAGGCCTCACTGTCCATCACCAACTCCCCGAGTTCACTCAGACTCACGTCCATCAAGTCAGTGATGCCATCCAGCCATCTCATCCTCTGTCATCCCCTTCTCCTCCTGCCCCCAATCCCTCCCAGCATCAGAGTCTTTTCCAATGAGTCAACTCTTCGCATGAGGTGGCCAAAGTACTGGAGTTTCAGCTTCAGCATCATTCCTTCCAAAGAAATTCCAGGGCTGATCTCCTTCAGAATGGACTGGTTGGATCTCCTTGCAGTCCAAGGGACTCTCAAGAGTCTTCTCCAACACCACAGTTCAAAAGCATCAATTCTTCAGTGCTCAGCCTTCTTCACAGTCCAACTGTCACATCCATACATGACCACTGGAAAAACCATAGCCTTGACTAGATGAACCTTTGTTGGCAAAGTAATGTCTCTGCTTTTCAATATGCTATCTAGGTTGGTCATAACTTGAAATGAATCAGCCATGGGTGTACATGTGTCCCCCATTCTGAACCCCCCTCCCACCTTCCTTCCCATCCCATCCCTCAGGGTCATCCCAGTGTACCAGCCCTAAGTGCCCTGTCTAAAATTTTAACTTCCATAATTTGTATGTAATCTATAGTATACATAACTATAATTATATATAATGGTTTGCCATTCCCTTCTCCAGTGGACCACATTTTGTCAGAACTCTTCACCATGACCCATCTGTCTTAGGTGGCCCTACATGGCATGGCTCATAGTTTCTTTGAGTTAGACAAGACTGTGGTCCATGTGATAAGTTTGATTAGTTTTCTGTGACTGTGGTTTTCTTTTTGTCCACCTTCTGACAGATAAGGATAAGAGGCTTATGGAAACTTCCTGATGACTGTGGGGGAAACCAGGTCTTATTCTGATGGGCCCAGCCATGCTCAGTAAATCTTTGGTCCAATTTTCTGTTGATGGGCGGGGCTGTGTTTGTGTTTGGCTCCTTATTGACAAATTCAGACTTAAATTGGAGAAAGTCAGGAAAAATGCTATACCATTCAGGTATGACCTAATTCAAATCCCTTACAATTATGCAGTGGAAATGATAAATACATCTGATAGACACGATTCCTGAAGAACTATGGATGGAGATTCATGACATTGTACAAGAGTCAGTGATCAAGACCACCTCCAAGAAAAAGAAATGCAAAAAGGCAAAATGGTTGTCTGACAGGGCCTTACAAATAGCTATGAAAAGAACAGAAGTAAAAGGAAAAGGAGAAAAAGAAAGATATACCCATTTGAATGCAGAGTTCCAAAGAATAGCAAGGAGAGATAAGAAAGCCTTCCTAAGTGATCCATGCAAAGAAATAGAGGAAAGCAATAGAATGGGAAAGACTAGAAATCTAGTCAAGAAAATTAGAGATAATGAAGGGAACATTTCATGCAAACATGGCCACAATAAAGGACAGAAATGGAATGGACCTAACAGAAGCAGAAGATATTAAGAGGAAGTGGCAAGAATACACAGAAGAACTGTACAAAAAAGATCTTCATGACCCAGATAACCATGATGGTGTGATCACTCACCTAGAGCCAGACATCCTGGAATGCAAAGTCAAGTGGGCCTTAGGAAGCATCACTATGAACAAAGCTAGGGGAGGTGATGGAATTCCACCTGAGCTATTTCAAATCCTAAAAGATGGTACTGTGAAAGTACTACACTCAATATGCCAGCAAATTTGGAAAACTCAGCAGTGGCCACAGGACTGGAAAAGGTCAGTTTTCATTCCAATCCCAAAGAAAGGCAATGCCAAAGAATGTTCAAACTACCACACAATTTAACTCATCTCACACACTAGTAAAGTAATGCTCAAAATTCTCCAAGCCAGGCTTCAACAGTACATGAACTGTGATCTTCCAGATGTTCAAGCTGGGTTTAGAAAAGGCAGAGGAATCAGAGATCAAATTGCCAACATCTGCTGGATCATAGAAAAAGCAAGAAAATTCCAGAAAAACATCTAACTTTTACTTTATTGACTATGCCAAAGCCTTTGACTGTGTGGGTCACAACAATCTGTGGAAAATTCTTCAAGAGATGGGTATACTAGACTGCCTTGCCTGCCTCCTGAGAAATCTGTATGCAGGTCAAGAGGCAACATTTAGACCCATACATTGAACAACAGACTGGTTCCAAATTGGGAAAGGAGTGTGTCAAGGCTGTATATTTTCACCCTACTTATTTAACTTATATGCAGAATACCTCATGCAAAATGCTGGGCTGGATGAAGCACAGACTGGAATCAAGATTACTGGGAGAAATATCAATAAGTTCAGATATGCAGATAACACCACCCTTATGGCAGAAAGTAAAAAGGAACTGAAGAGCCTCATGATGAAAGTGAAAAAGGAAAGTGAAAAAGCTGGCTTAAAACTCAACATTCAAAAAACAGAGATCATGGCATCCAGTCCCATCATTTCATAGCAAATAGATGGGGAAACCATGGAAATGGTGAGAGACTTTTTTCCCTTGGATTCCAAAATCGCTGCAGATGGTGACTGCAGCCATGAAATTAAAGCCACTTGCTCCTGGAAGAAAAGCTATGACCAACCTAGACAACATATTAAAAAGCAGAGACATTACTTTGCTGACAAAGGTCCATCTAGTCAAAGCTGTGATTTTTCCAGTAGTCATGTATGGATGTGAGAGTTGGACTATAAAAATGCCGAGTGCCGAATAATTGATGATTTTGAACTGTGGTGTTGGAGAAGACTCTTGAGAGTCCCTTGGACTGCAAGGAGATCAAATCAGTGAATCCTAAAGAAAATCAGTCCTGAATATTCGTTGAAAGGCAGATACTGAAGCTGAAACTCCAATACTTTGGCCACATGATGTGAAGAACTGATCTATTGGAAAAGACTGATACTGGGAAAAATTGAAGGCAGGAGAAAAAGGAGATGACAGAGAATGAGATGGTTGGATGGCATCACCGAATCAATGGACATGAGTTTGAGCAAGCTCTGGTATGGTGATGGACAGGGAAGTCGGGAGAGCTACAGTCCATGGAGTCGCAAAGAGTTGGACACGACTGAGCGACTGAACCAAACTGAAGTGTATCTATAGAGAGAGTCTCTTTGTGGTGGAAATTACTAATTCATTTGCATTATTCTGCAGAAAATTAGACCATGCTTCATTGATGTCTCATAAGAATGAATGTCATTCTTCTAATCTATTGAGGATTTATTGATTGCTTGCTTGATTTTAAATCCTATTTTGAAATAATACCTAGATTTACAAAAGATCTACAGAAATAGTTTATAGAGATCCAATATTTCTTTACATAGCTTCCCCAAAAGTTAAAATCTTACATGTGAATTTAACATGGTACAATGCCATTGGGCTTCACTGGTGGCAATACCTTTATCCAAACTTTTCACTGTGTTCAGCTTTTACCAGTTTATCACTGATGTCCCTTTTTTCTGTTCCAGGATCTAATCCAGGATGCCATATTGCTTGTAGTCAGCATGTTCATCTTCTCTAGCCTGTGACCATTTCTCAGTCTTTTCCTTCTGTTCATGACCTTGAGGCTTTTGAAGAGCATATGCCCGGTGGTTTGTAGAATATATTTCAGTTGGTTTGTCTGTTGTTTTCTCACTATGAGGCTGGGGTTTTGGCTTTTCTGGAAGAACACCACAGAGGTGAATACCTCAGTTCTCTTCTCATTTCGTCATTTCTAGAGTACATGATGTGTACATGGATTCTCACTGGCCAGGTTGACCCTGATCTCTTGGTTAAGGTGGTGTCTGCTGTGTTTCTTCACTCTATAGATGCTTATTTTTTCCTTTCCATACTTTTGTTAGAAGTGAGTCAGAAAGTCCAGAGTATACTGGAGTAGAAAGGAATTACCTCCTGGAGGGAGGGTTTTGACCAGTCAGTTTTTTATGTGGCCATGGTAAAGAGCACTTTTCAGTCCTGAAGTAGTCATGCTGCTGCTGCTAAGTCGCTTCAGTCATGTCTGACTCTGTGCGACCCCATAGACGGCAGCCCACCAGGCTCCCCCGTCCCTGGGATTCTCCAGGCAAGACCACTGGAGTGGGTTGCCATTTCCTTCTCCAACGAGTGAAAAGTGAAAGTGAAGTCGCTCAGTCGTGTCTGACTCTAGTGACCCCATGGACTGCAGCCTACCAGGCTCCTCCGTCCATGGGATTTTCTAGGCAAAATACTGGAGTGGGGTGCCATTGCCTTCTCCAAAGTAGTCATAGGTGTACCGAATTAGCAGCCTTCTGGTTTTTAGAAACACTTCTGGGCACTGAAACCTTGAGTCATCTACATCTTTGAATTCTTTGTCATGGGATATATAACCTACAGAGGGATGCCCACACTTATTGGCTACATGATTGAGAACCAAGCTGTAAGTATTCTAAATGTTTTCTCTTCACTCCCATAAAAAAGGGCTCCCTCTTGTCTCTTAAATCTGTAAGTATGTGATGTTTGAAATACAGCATATATTACTTCATAGATTGTTTCTTCACATGTATAAAGTATTTTTCCACTGAAAGGAAGGAGTTATGTCTCTTTTGTATTTAAATTTTCTCTAGCACCTAGAAAATAATAATAATTACTATAAATATTATAAATCATGAAATTTATAAAATATAAAAATATAGTTATATTTAAATGTTGTTTGCTGTTTAGTCACCAAGTTGTATGTGACTCTTTGTGACCCCATGGATGGTAGTGAACCAGGCTCTTCTGTCCATGGGATTTCCATTTAGTTTATTTATATTTATACAAATATGTATTTATAAACAGATACTTTAATTTGTGAATATAAAATTTGAAAAGTTGTAAATATTACAAAATACTAATTCCCATTGATTAAATACGTCCTATGTGTTATGCACTGTGATAGGCACTTTACAGTCTTTACTTCTAATCCTTACAAAAATATCTATGAGAGAAGTATTATAATTTTACAACAGTGTTATCATTTTACAGGTTAGGGGAGAAATCATTTTCACCAGGATAGCGTGGCAAGTAGCAAGGCTGGGGTTTGAACTTAGGGCTCTTTGATTGTTGACTGTGAACCTGGTGAATGTTTGTAGGTTGACTGATTAAAATTGAGTAGGGAAATAACAGTATTTGAAGATTGGACTGGCAATAAGTATTTTAAAAAACTGCACACAATCACGCATGATTGAAGAAGACAGGTGTTAGGCTGTACTTACTAAAGGGAAGCTGCCACTTCAAGTCAATCAAAAGAATTTTCCTGACATTCAGGTTGATGCATGTAAACAGCAGCTCCCTCCTGAGTGCTGCGAGCCTGGGGCCCCAGCTGCTTCTTGGTGCCATCTAGGAAGGGCTGTATTTGTTAATCATGTATGCTTTATGAGCTCCATGAAAAGTGATTCTCCTGACTTGTGAAGAAACAGATAATAAGTAAGAGAGTTCCTAAAATATCTACCGAGATCATAGAAGGGGAAAAGCCAAAAGTCACTAAAGGATTAAAGTGATTAACATTCCCATATAATAATCAAAAGATAATATTAGAGATGAAGTGTAAATTAAACAGGTAAAAACTAATCTCTGTGTGTGTATGGATGTGTGTGTAGAGAGAGTTAATATGAAGAAGTATAAATATGAATCTCAGACTACAAACTCATATAAGCTTCTGTACAGCAGTATTGCTTCTCTGTATTATCTAGAAATGGGCTTGATTTTTATGTGTGTCCCTTTAATACTGTGGGATACTTAACTGCGCTTATTATGTGACATTTCCCCCCTACTGAATCATGTTGAGATGTGCTGGGGACGTGGTATTGGCCTGGGAAGCTCTTGATGTCGGCCTGCCCTCTCAGGTCCTCATAGTAATATCTGAGGTACCATCCATAGTGTCCCTTTGGGTCAGTAGGTATCTATTGCTTGTCTACCCTGTGTGGGGTAAAGATATCATCACAAGCTCATTTGCTTTCAAATCAAGTTGGCAGTTCCATCCAGCAAAAAGGGCTAGACACCCTTAATTTTGTCCTACAGAAGTGGAAACTTCGGCTCAGAGAGAATTAGGTGGACAAGTGGGACTGAAGACCTCAAGGCTTGGCCTGTCACCTGTGTGGTCTCAATGGGGCAGAAATTCTAGGGTGTTAAACCTGCAGGGAGATCCAACCAGTCCATCCTAGAGGAAATCAGTCCTGAATATTCATTGAAAGGACTGATGTTGAAGCAAAAGCTCCAATACTTTGGCCACCTGATGCAAAGAACTGACTCATTGGAAAAGACCCTGGTGCTGGGAAAGATTGAGGGCAGGAGGAGAAGGGGACAACAGAGGATGAGATGGTTGGAGGGCATCACCGACTCAATGGACATGAGTTTGAGTAAACCCCGGGAGTTGGTGAAGGACAGGGAGGCCTGGCGTGCTGCAGTCCATGGGGTCATAAAGAGTTGGACGTGACTAAAACTGAACTGAACTGAAACCTGCAAGCCATGCGAGATGCAAGTCCCATGAGGAAAATGCGAGTTATCATTCTGGCACTGACTTGAGAATTCTTGGATTCTTTCTCTGTATTTTCTCCTCCTACGAGTCAGCCTCCTCCCACTGGGAAACATCATGGGTATCCTGCTGTCGCAAGGTGGGGTTGTCTCCCCTGCAAGCTGCTCAGAATGCTGCTGGGATAAAAGAGCCATGCGCCATGTGTGCTGACAGCTGCCTCAGAGCAGGGCTGGCCCTCAGGGTTTGGTTCCCGAGCGCTGCTGTTCCACACATACCCAACTGCCAGTCCTTCCACTGCAACACAGGCCTTTTAGTTTAGCCATGGTGAGGTGTGCGTAACTGAGCCTAAAGGACAAATACACAAAACTCTGTGTGTCTGCTGCCTCCTAGACACCCAGCACCCACCCTCTGACTCTCCTCTCTTCCCTTCTCAATTCTGTAATTTCAAAGTGAAAACAGAACTCCTACACTGCTTTCTTTCTCTTAGAAATTCTTGGTCCAGGATTACTATCTTTCACCCTTTCTTCCCCAACGTAAACAGCACCAACCAGTCTTCTGTTTTAAAGCATTAACTTGAGACATAAAGCAGTTCTCATTTCTACTTTAGGGCGGGTCTAGAAAGTGTTTGAAGACCCCAGGTTACGCTCAGCAAGCCGGTGCCCAGTGGGTCGAAAGGGTACACGGGGCTGGCCCTGCTTCTCAGCTTAGAGCTCACTGATTTGCTACAGCTTCTTCTGTTACTGCTGAGTTGGGGGCAGGGAAGACTTGGATTAATAAAAGCATGAAATAAAATACACGTGTAAAATGCGGCAAATAACAAGGAAGGGTGTGTGGGTGAGGAGTAGAGGGCCGAAGAAGCTCATTGTGTTAAAAGTGAGGTTTCTGTGATCTCTCCTGCGGTTTACTGGGTAATCGTGACACAAGCACCCTAAGACATTCACTGAGGACAGTTGACTGATGGGTCTCCAAATGAAAAACCATGCATGAGAAATTAATTTCCAGGAATGCGTGACCATTTAATTTGGATGTGTTCCCCTTGGCTAATGTATCCACAGGAACAATTTTTATAATGTGATGAATGTACTATTTGTGTCACTCACTCATGGTAGGTGCTCTTCGATGGGGTTTGGGATAAAATGCTCTCTCAGCCCAGGTAAAGGCCTTCTTCAAGGGTTTTGTGTTTATTGTAAGGTATGTCTAAGCCATTTGGAAAATGCCAAAGAACTTGACCATGTTCCGTGGGAGTTCATGTATTATATGAAAAATTACTATTAACTAAAAATGTCAATATACATGTTAGTATTTTATCTAAAGGTTATGAGAACACAAAATAAGAAAACACTTCTCTGCTGCATAAAAATAGATGCTGCATTCCAGGTGCTATGGTTTGTGATTATCATCGTCATTGTCATCATAAAGCAGTTATGACATATCTGAGCTGCATCAGAAATTGTGTAGACACAGGTCAGCCTCCTGACATGGGTGCTAGGGGTGTGTTTGATGTTTCACTTACCTTCAATCTATCTTGTCTGTTAAATGAGTAAGGTTGTCTAGACAATTTTGTTTACATGTATGTTGTAAATTTTCTGTGATTCTAAGTCAGAAAGACTTAACGAGTGAGCAGTGATCTGAAACAAAATGGGAAAAGGAAATTATTTTTGTCATATTGTTGGGGCCATCCATGTAGTTATGAGCGGTAAGGAGTAATGTTAAGACTTGAGCTGTAACAAGGAAGGACAAAGGTTTAGATTTTTCTAGTCCTGTGAGAGTCACCTGGAGAATGCTTACTTTAATGACATGCAATTTAGTTATTTTAAGTGACTTCTTTGGACAAGCAAAAGGTGAACTGGAATTCCTTCATCATATTCTAGAGCACAGAATCTCACTGACATGTGACAAGCCTTGTCCAAAAGCTTCCTTATCCGACATTCTTAACTTCTCCAGTAGCTTTATCTACTGTCTTCATTTTTCTAACTAGCAACAAAAGCTTACCAGTTTGTTTTTTAAATGATTAGAAGGTATCACCTTTATTCAAGAGTCACACTAGATTTTACTCCTTACTTGCAAATGATTTTTTCTTTATAATGAATTTTATGCCATGTCTTACACTTTTATTTTCTTATTATAAGAATACTGTAAAATTACAAGGAATTTAAGAGCAGTGTTATGCTCCCATAGTTTTTTAGTCTCCCACAACTTACATTTTTGTGTATTTGTTTCCAGTCACTCTCAGTGTCTTTATTACACACTTATAATCATTGTGTTTGAGGCTAAATTGCTTTAGTCACCATCACTGTTGGAAATTTTTCGCTTACTTGGGTGTCCTTTAAGCTGAAGAGTTATTTGATTGGGTTTGTGTATGTGCCCCAGCTTTTTCCTTTGTTTCCATTTTTTAATATGCCTGTTTATTCATTTATTTATTGGAGCTGAGCTGTGTAGCTTATGGGGTATTAGTTCCCTGACCAGGGATCAAGCCCCAGTCCTGGCAGTGAAAGCTCTGAGTCCTAGACATGGAATTACTGGGAATGCTGGGAGTTTCCTTTTAGAAGGGGTTAGTTCTGCACAAATGAAAAAGAAAGGCTAGAGAGTAAAACTGGATGACCCTGTAGCCAAGCAACTAATTGGGATGCAAACTGACTTCAGAGGCTGGGAGTCCAGTGGGGAGGGAAGCATGTATTATCTGATCCTTCTCAGAAGACAGAGATGGGAAGACTCACTCTGTGTGGATCCATGGGATTATCTCAGCTTGCTCTGCAGTCACCAGCTGCTTTATGGCTAAATTGTTATTTTGGCTTTCTTCCTCAATCAACTAGATTATTCACATGTCTTTCACTTTGATCTTTGTTCGTGAAGTTGCTGCTGCTGCTGCTAAGTCACTTCAGTCGTGTCCGACTCTGTGCGACCCCATAGACGGCAGCCCACCAGGCTCCACCATCCCTGGGATTCTCCAGGCAAGAACACTGGAGTGGGTTGCCATTTCCTTCTCCAATGCATGAAAGTGAAAAGTCAAAGTGAAGTCGCTCAGTCGTGTTGGACTCATAGCGACCCCATGGACTGCAGCCCACCAGGTTCCTCCATACATGGGATTTTCCAAGCAAGTTGCTACCTGTGTCTATATTTATGAAGTGGATGCACTCCTATTTGGCCATTTGGTGAGAATGACTGCACTGTGACTTGAGTTACCCCGCCATGGTTGGGATTCAGACTGTCAAGGTTTTAGAATCAAAGCTTTAGAGATTATCAAACACAGTCTCTAGTCCAAAGTAGGATCCACAATGCAAATATTTCCAATTGAGCGACTCACCAACTTTCAGTCTTCTGGGATGGGGAACCCTTTGCCTATATACTGGTCTATTCTAAGCTCAACTACTATGGAACTAGTAAGGTAACAGATGGTCCAGAAAAAGAAAATCAAATGCGTAAGTAGATCCAAACTGTTTTTGTGGTTACTGAACTATGTCATAAGGACGTAACATGATATAAATATGTAAATATGTAAATATTTTAAGTTCAAAACTGAAAAAAAAAGGAGCATAGAAACAATGGTTCTTTCAACACAGCATCCTTTGTATGCATATTAAACCCATATGCCTTTTCTCATTTTTCTTGTAATGTGGCATTTTCAATCTGTCTTTTATTTTCCTACATTGATATAGATGCAGGTTCAGAGAAATAATTCTCTACTATCAGGGGAAAAAAATGGGTGAGCATGATGCTAAGTGGCAAGTGATATTAAACCCCAAAGTCAGGAAGGCGAGAGGCCTGTGGAGGGGTCTGCGGTGACCTGGAGAGTCCATGGTTCCTTCCAAATCAGGCAGCCCCTACCCAGTTCCAGACAACTGCTGACACTGTTGACATGTAGGAATGTGGACTCTGTGTTACTAATCTTCTACTTTCTAAAGAACAGCTAGGAATCTGGATTTTTTTTGGTAAAATACTCTTTTTTTGTTTTCTATTTTTAAAACACAGTTTGGGCCTAATAAAACATGGCTGTGGGCTAGATGACGTTGGTGAGCAGCCATTTCACCTTCTCTGGGCTATTCTAGGGGTTGGCAAACTATATTCTGTAGGCAAAGTCCAGCCTACCATCTTTCTTTTGTAAATGAAGTTTTATTGGCTCACAGCCGTGCTCATTTGTTTATGTATTACCTATGGCTGCGTTTGTGCTATAGGCATAGAATTCAATAGTTAGGACACTAATTGTATGAGCTAAAAAGCATACTATCTGTACCTTAACAGACAAGTGTGTAGACTCCTTCTGTAGTCCAATTTGGTGAAACTCAACTTTTAGAAAGCCTATGTTGAATTGAAATCTGCCTTTCCACAACTTTAATTCATTGATCTTGTGTCTCTCCCTGTTTACAATTGGGCATTCATGAAAGACATTGGGACTCTCTGTGATTATTTAGTCATAAGACCATCTAGGGAAGGGTTGGATCATCTTTAGATCCAAAAGCTGTCACCCAAATTAGACATGACTTCTTGGATAAGTGATGTATTTTGAAGTAATTTAAGGTACCACATGGAGAAGGCAATGGCATCCCACTCCAGCACTCTTGCCTGGAAAATCCCATGGACGGAGGAGCCTGGTGGGCTGCAGTCTATGGGGTCGCTAAGAGTCGGACGCAACTGAGCGACTTCACTTTCACTTTTCACTTTCATGCATTGGAGAAGGAAATGGCAACCCACTCCAGTGTTCTTGCCTGGAGAATCCTAGGGACGGGGGAGCCTGGTGGGCTGCTGTCTATGGGGTCGCAGAGTCGGACACGACTGAAGCGACTTAGCAGCAGCAGTAGCAGCAAGGTACCACACATTCATCCAGAAAGTGGATGGAGCTCATTAGCAAGTTGCAGAACCAAAAACAAAAACCCCCAGACAATCCAAAGGTGGTTAATAAGAACACTAGAAGAATTGTCATGGCCTACATGAATATTCGTAAGAAGTTGACCGATGGCATGTACTTGTGAAGCCCATATTCTTCATTCATCTTAGAATAACATGGCTCACAAAGCCCTATCCAATCCAGTCTCATCATCTTGACTCCCTTCTTTTCCCCACATTCATATTGCTTTGCGCAAGTTCCCATGCATTCAGTTACTCAGACATTCCAAACTCTGTCCTATCCTCCACTCTTGGTACTTGTTATTTTTTCTGCCTAACACACTTGTCTCCATCTCTTCACAAGGTCAATCATTCTTATCTTTTGGATTTTAGTTTAACGTCATCCCTTTGAAGACATCTTTCCTGACCACCTGTGTTAGATGGCATGTCTCTTGCTAGAAATGACTTCTTAGCATACCTTTCCATTTATCAACTTTTTTGTACTTGTTATCATCGTTGTTATCTATCTGTATGCACATTTACTCTTAGAATCAGTGTGGTGAGACCAGGACCTTTGCCATCTCATTTGTTGTTTTTCATAGGATCCAAAAAATTGTAGGCACTTGAAAATGTTTAAGGAACGAATGAATTGCACATTAGCAGTACTTTAGCATTATATACATTATAGTCCTGATTATTTTGTTTGACAAACTTGCAAAACCCTACTTTTCTTACTATGTGATAATGCTTTGAATTAAAGTATTCTTGCTCAACAATAACTCAGTGTCTGTGCACCTGTATTTGATGAAGACATTTTTAGATGTTTTCATTAGTGGAAAAAATCATATACTAACATGTAGGTTATTAATAACTAAATTAATAATGTGAATATTGTCTAAGGGTGCTTTGCCACATGCAAAACCTATATCTCAAAAGTTCCTGCTTTGCAATTCTCCTGTAAGAGAAAGGTCAGAAGGGACATTTGTAATTTTTCACTTTATTTTATAGATGAGGAAACTGAAGCCCATAGAGATTTATTAAGATCACATAGCCAGTTAGTTTCAGAACCTGGAGGACCCGTGAGGTTGCTCCATTCTTTAAATAATTGTATTTCCTCTTTGTTGGCAATGGGCTTATTTCATAAGTTGTGGTGACAGTAAGAAGACCTCATTTATTAATAATAGTACTTTTTTTCTTTATAAAACACCTTTCATGCATGCTCTTCTAGATCTATAATAATGCCATAAAAAGATCTGAGCGGTTATCTTTTTTAAAAAGTTTAATATAAGTTACGATCAAAGTATGGGCAGCCCTAATGCCATGACTGAAGTCTCACAGGTAAAATGTGATAGAAGCAGAATGTGAACCTAGTTGCTCTTTCTTACCCTTTGATGTGGTACCTACCTGCCCCTGTTCTTCTTCTAATGTGGGAGCTAGAATTTAATGCTGAGCTTAGTGATTAATAAAAATGCTCAATACACACCAAAGACCTTATGATGGTTGACCCTGAAATATTAGGCGCTTTCAGATTTATAACAATGGCAAAAGCTTTATATAGTGCTTTAATATATGTATGCATGGTTCAGAGCACATTACATTTATTAACTCATATTCTTTTTTTGCAGAAAGCCTGTGAGTTAGATCCTATCCTACCCCCATTTTATAGCTGAGGAAACTGGAGCACAGAGAGATAAACCATCATGCCCAAAGTGGCATGGAGAGTGGACAGTAAAGCTGTGCTTTGAAGCCAGGTAGCCTGGTCCCCAAGTCTATCCCTTTAATAACTGCCAGGAGGCTTCCTTTCTGGCCTAAAGAATCATAAAACTGAAGTTATGAGGCCCAATATGAAGGCTGAGCTTAAGCCCTAGAGAACTTGGCTCCATAGGAACCAGGAGAATTCTCATTTCCTGGGGCTACCTGTCTCATCTCCATTGCTGTGTTAGTCCTGGGAGAGGGAACCTCTACTACCTTCTGGGGGGAAGTGTCAAGAGAGGAGCTTTGATCCATGTGCAACCTGCTAATTGGCTCTTCTCTGTGAAGAAGGAGGGACTTGTCTGGCTGCTGAAATGGTGAAAGCCTTCCTACACTGGGCTACGTTAACCACACATAATCAACTGTCCTGTCCAGGGTAAGATGTTGCATGTTATAGTCCGAGTCCAAAGTCCTTATCTGTAATAATCAATAAAATGTCCTCACTGCTTTTCCGCCTCATGCCTGGTGCTTCTCATTATTGGTGGGAGAGGAATTTTGCCAAATATCTTTGCTTCTCATCAGAGCAAACCATGGGACAGTGAGGAGAAGGGATTAAATGTAGTGATGCTGGAGGCAGAGAGGCCCCTTCAGAGGCCCTAGTGTTCACGGATGAGGGGAAGGAGATGATGGTTGTCTGAAGTAAGGAAATTTTGTGGATGTTTCCAGGGATAGAATGCAGAGTAGGAGCAGATTGCATTTACTGAACACATTATTTGTCGAATTGTACTATGTGCCAGGCCTTGGGCATTGAGCTCTGAACAAAATAGACATCATTCTTGCTTATGCAGACTTACATTCTACTGAAAAGAGATAGAAGACATGTGACTGATAAATAGGATCATTTCAGAGAGGGAGGAATTCTCTGAAGGAAAAACAAACTGACAGAGTGACCAGTGAGGGGTTAGAGGGGGGCGACTTTGGTTTGGGTGGCTGAGGGGACCCTGAAGAGGTGACATCTGAGTGATGAGAAGTGGTCTCCTGAGCTTCTCGGGAAGTGTTCTTGCAGAGGGACCTGCTTCTCCCTTTCCCTCCCATCTTAGACATGTAGTTAGTTTTCCAAATGCCTCTTTCATCCTGGAGGGCGTGCCTGCTCTTGTCTCTCCTCGTTTGCCTGATTTCACCAGCAGAGAAGGCTCTTAGTGTTAGCAGATGTCAGTAAAGACTCTCAGGTGCCTCGGCCCCTCTCCCTTGCAAATCTTAGCCCAACCAAAACAAGAATAAAGGTTAGTTTGTCATGATGTGTTTCCAGGGTGCCTACAACTTCTCGTGCTAAGAGCTCAGAAGCCATCTGTTTAATAACCTTTCCTTGAATTTATGCGAGGATTGATGTCATATGCCTCAGGATTGAGACTGAGAAATTCACCCCATCCCCATCTTTTGAAAATCTGGACAACATTTGTAAATTGCAGTCTTCTGGAACCACGCCTGCTTTCTACAGTTCCTCTGGGACCGCTGACCCTGACTGTGTGACCCCATCTGCGTGTTCCTTCAGTGCCCTAGGATCCGATGTGCAGAGCAGGAAACCTCAGCTCATTCTCTGCGGCCGTTTCCTCTATCTGTCCTCATCCAGTTTTGGCAACAAATCTCTCCCTTTAATCTGTTCATTGTGTGTGGCTTTCTGATTAGAAAAGTAATACATGTTGTAGTAGATTGTGAAATATATGAAAAAAAAAATCCCTCCTAGTCTCAATACCTCATGATGATTGGTTTTAACATCTTGGGTTATGTCTTTCCAGCCTTCCTTCGACTATTACCTTGGCACACGTGTATGCACACACACACACATGTGTATGCATTCACACACATGCACATGTAAACACATGCATGTTCATATGTTTCCATTTTAAACTTTGGGAAGTAATGCAAAACCTGCTTTGTAGTATGATTTTTCTCTTAAAAATATATTGTCCCTATTACCCTTTACAGTCTGAAAAGTCTGTGTTTTTATGACAGAAGTGATGGAAGCAAACCAGAACTGAAGGATTCCTTTCCTTTGAGACCTACAGCGTTATATTCCTTGTCTCAAGGAGAAGTACTGTGTCAGTTCTGCACTTTTTCACTTTCTGTGCTGACCATAACTAAGGTTGTCCGTTGGGTGGCCTCTTTTCTGGGGATCTGGGTGCAGAAGGAAGGGCACATTTTCCTGTCTCTCCAGGGACTTTCAGAACTCCTGGCTGCAGGCCTGTGTCTGTGTCTTGCATTTGGGGTTGTGTAACACTTTGGTCAGTACATTTGTTCAAGTAACTTTTCATAATTCATATCATGCCAGATAGCAGAGCCTTCTTTCATGGGTCTCCTGGCAGTATCTGAGAGAAAACACCAGCATTCTTTCTGAAAGCTTATATTATGACTTGTAATTTATAGAAATGATATGCAATACACACATCCAACAATAAAAGTGATGACGTCTTATAGGTGCTGGAGATTTGCGGTCAACCTCAGTCTACAAAACACTTCAGTCCTTCTACAGCCGCAGTTCCACTCCTGAGCTCATGGGGCAGAGGCTGGAAGGGATCTGCACTGTGTCAGCTTTCACATTTAGGGTTCCATCTTCCTAGCTCTTCTCAAGAGCTCTGACCTCTGAACCCTCCAAGTTCAGTGCTGCATGGAAATTACTGTGCTCTGCAGTGCATTCCTCTCCTGAATACTTGTCTCCCCAACATACTCCAAAATTTGAAAATGTTTAGAGAAAATCCTCTATGCTTCATCTAAGCTCAATTCTTTTTTAAACAGGAGTCTGTGGCCTGCTGATTTTGTGTAGAACCTTCCCTTCGCAGGACTCTTGTCCATATTATGGGGTGGAAACTGAATTTATTTTGTTGTTTGGGGTGGAGGATCCTCTCTGCATCTCTCTGCATAATTACTCCAGGTTTTCCACAGGCTATTCTGAAAGGCTGGCCCTTTGAAAACCTCTCTCTGTTGTATGCTCCTACGTTTCACCCTACTAGAGTTGGTTATATATCCTTTTTCCCGTTTCTGTAATACCAACCATCTGAGCTGAGTCTGTGGAGTCGTCCTTTTAACGATGACAACTAGTTTGTGAGCTGCAGGAGAGCAGGGCCCATGTCTGCTGTTCAGGTTGTAGCCTAAAGGTCTAGCAGAACATCTGGCATACAGTAGGTGTTCAGTAAATAGGTTATTTAACAAATAAAACGTGGTGTTGATAACAACTCAGCAAGTGTTTTAGAGACTTGTGGTATCCCAGTCAATAATACAAACAAAGTTTTTGCCTTTATGAAGCTTACATTCTCATTGTGGAAGATAGGCAATAAAAAATGGTCATAACACACAAGTGATTGATATGGCATGTTAAAACATGGTGAGTGATACTGAAAAACTAGAGCAAAGTAACTGGATTCAGAATGCTGGGAGTTGCAATGTTAATAGAGTAGTTGTAGGAGGCCTCATTTGAAAAGATGACAGTTGATCAAAGATTGGAAGGAAGTAAGGTATTAACTATGCCTTCCTTACCTGGGGGATATCCACAGGCAGAGAGCAGCTTGCGCAAAGGCCCAAGGAAGAGTGGGAACTTGTTGGCAAATTCAAGGAACAGCAAGAGACCCGCTGATAACTCATAACTGAGTGGGGAAATACTGGGTTGGTTAAAAAGTTCGTTTGGGTTTGTCTATAATATCTTATGGAAAAATCCAAATGAACTTTCTGGCCAACTCAATATTATAAAATAAAATCCTAGTGGTAAAAATCAAAGGATGAAGTTACCATCAGCTAAAATGGGGAAGACAGCACATGGAGGAGGGTTGTGGGAGTAGATCACAAATTCATCCAGGGTATGTTAAGTTCAAGGTAACTGTTGTTGTTGTTCAGTCTCTCAGTTGTATCTGACTCTTTGGGACTCCATGGACTGCAGCATGCCAGGGTTCCCTGTCCTCCACTGTCTCCTGGAGTTTGCTCAAACCCATGTTCATTGAATTGGTGATGCCATCCAACATCTCATCCTTGCCCGCTTCTATTCCTGCCCTCAATTTTTCCCAGCATCAAGGTCTTTTCCAGTGAGTCAGTTCTTCACATCAAGTGGCCAAAGTATTGGAGCTTCAGCTTCAGTATCAGTCCTTCTGATGAATAGTCAAGGTTGACTTCCTTTAGGATTGACTGGTTTGGTCTCCTTGAGGTCCAAGGGACGCTCACTCTCTCTCTCTCTCTCTCTCTCTCTCTCTTTCTCTCTCTCTCTCTCTCTCTATATATATATGAGTGGCATACTGCACTGTTAATTATTGACTTCCTAGGTGGCTCAATGGTAAAGAATCCACCTGTAGTGCAGAAGCTATAGGAAACTTGGGTCTGATCCCTGGGTCGGGAAGATCCCCTGGAGGAGGAAATGGTAACTCGGTCCAGTATTCTTGCTGGGATAATCCCATGGACAGAGGAACTTGGCGGGCTGCACTCCATGGAGTCACAAAGAGTCAAACACAACCGAGCACACACACACACACTGTTAATTATATTTATCATGTTGTACATTATATACCTAGTACTTATTTATCTGACATCAGGCAGTTTGTACCTTTGGACTGCCTTCAACCAGTTCCCCCTCCCAACACCTCTACCCTCTGGTAATCACCTAGCTGATCTCTTTTTCTATAACTTTGTTTTTGAAGTATAACTGACCTACAAACCATATATAACATGGTTATATAACATGGTAATTTGGTATGTCTATACATTTCAAAATGATCACCACAATGAGTCTAGTTACCATACAAAGATATTTTGTATTGACTATACTCTCCACACTATATATTTCATGGTTGTGTTATTTATTTCACAACTAGAAGTTTTTACCTCTTAATCTCCCTCACCTATTTATCCCTACCATTTATTTTTAGCTTTTAAAATTTTTTATTTTATTTTTTGTCTGCATTGAATGGCACGTGGGACCTTAGTTCCCCAGTCAGGGATCAAACCCATGCCTCCTGCATTAGAAACTTGGAGTCTTAACTAGACTGCCAGGGAAGTCCCCCTATGATTTTTTTCTTGCTGTTTTACTTAGACATGGCACTGCTTTCTCCTTTTGGCATTTATTAGAGTAGGCCATGTTACTGTAAAAAAATCAAAACATATAATGGCACAATAAAATAGAAGATTGTTATTTTTTTTTTGCTGAAGTCTTGCTTGTAGCAGGGCAGCTTTCCTCCATGTGGCTGCTTGTGGGTCCAGCTTGATAGTGGTTCTACTCTCTGAAGTTAACATATAACTTCTAAGGTCACATTGAGATAAGCTGACCAACCATCTCAGTTTGCCTGGGACTAAAAAGTTTCCTGGGATGGGAGAATTTCATTGCTAAAACTGGAAAACTTATGGCAAAATGGGATGGTTGGCCATGTTGCTACTGCTGCTAAGTCACTTCAGTTGTGTCCAACTCTGTGCGACCCCACAGACGGCAGCCCACCAGGCTCCCCCGTCCCTGGGATTCTCCAGGCAAGAACACTGGAGTGGGTTGCCATTTCCTTCTCCAGTGCATGACAGTGAAAAGTGAAAGTGAAGTCGCTCAGTCGTGTCCGACTCTTCGCGACCCCATGGATTGCAGCCTACCAGGCTCCTCTGTCCATGGGATTTTCCAGGCAAGAGTACTGGAGTGGGGTGCCATTGCCTTCTCCCACCTGGAGATCAATTTACTAGTCAACTGGAAGAGAAGAGGATGGAGAATCAAACGTAAGGGGTTTTTATAGGTCAAGCCTGGTGCCTGATATCATTTCTGCTGCTTTCTGATTCTCATAGGGAAACCTTAGGCCTGTGATCATACCTAATGAAAAGGGATGTTGGGAATCACAGTCTAGCTATGTGCTCAAAGCAAAGAAAGGATTTTGATAGATGAATAGCTAGAGGTTTGTGCCACAAGGGGAAACCAATATTTTTCAGATCTCTTCAAATTTTAATATATTTTTTTGTTGTAATTGGGTGCCAAGAATTTTCTGTTTCATTTTTGTTATGGAACTGACAAGCAAATTCAGTGAAAGGAATAGGTCATCAAGAAGATGCAACAAAATCGCGTTTCAAACATTCCTTTTGAAAAGTGCTCTCTTCACAGCTGAGGTATCCATGGAGCTCATGCAGAAATTCACCTATGTACAGGGCCACTACAGTGGGATCACACATGAATACATGAACCTAGGGGTCCTTCCCAAATGACAGTACTCTCTAAACAAAGCCAGCAAGACAGAGGGGGACAAAGGGGAGGGTCTCTAAGATGATGATACTTCCTCAAGAGACTTGTATACTCAAACTAGGCAGATGTTTCCTCTCTTTACTATTAGGTGAAAAGCATTCGAGAAACAGAGGTGATTTTTAGTGTATCTCAAGATGCTGGCTACAACATTTCTTCATGCCAAACTATACTCTTTACTGTCACACATTCAGAATTAGTGTGTGAACTTGTAAGTGATCCAGAGACATGTAAAAGTCCAATTAACAGAGATGGGCTTAAAAAAAAAATCCTCCTTTAGAACTTGCAATATCATTACAAAGATTCAACATGTGAATTTTGTAAATGTAATGGCTCCCTAAGAGTCCAACATCCAAAGTATTAAAGCCACGTAGTGAAGGTCCCCTTTATGAGCACATATCCTGGTAGCTCAGACAGTAAAGAATCTGCCTGCAATGCAGGAGACCTGGGTTTGATCCCTGCATAGGGAAAATCCCCTGGAGAAGGGAATGGCTACCCACTCCACTATTCTTGCCTGGAAAACCCTATGGATAGAGGAGCCTGGTGGGTTACAGTGCATGGGGTCTCAAAGAGTCCGACACCACTGAGTGACTAACACTTTCACTTTACCTTTACACTGAATATATAGAGATCTCACAAAAGAGTTTTTCAAGAAACTTACTGTGCTCTTAAGATTCCTCTAATGAACGGTTGTGTAGCATGTAGCATGCCTTAGTGCCCTGTTTTAGCCCTGTATGGCCACACTTCTCTCTGACAGTGAAAGTTACTACAGTCCATATTCAGACGAAGCTAGGCTGCATGTGGGTGGGGTAATCTTCACCAACTCTTATTATTATTGGACTTAATCACCTCCTCCATCCAGAATCTCTATGTTATTGGTTCTTAGACTCCTTGTGAAGGCCCTGGGATGAAGATGAACTGTCTGAAATAGGTTTGGTTGATCTCTCCCTTCTCTGAATGCCTCAGTATCTTTAAAATTCCAATACTTAACATATAGCGCGTTGTAGATACTCTGACACTGAGTTAATTTTGTTGTTTCACTTTTCTTGTGAGCAATGAATTGCAAGCTCCCAAGCACCAATGTTATTTCTTTATATAACCCCTGCAAGGAATATACAGCCCTCCTTTGGCCTCCACAGGGGATTGCTTTCTTCCCCTGAAGGTACCAACATCCTTTAGGTGCTTAAATTCCTTATATAAAATGATGTAATATGATGAATACAATAGGCCCTCCACATCAGCAGGCTTCACATCTGTGGATTTAACCCACTGGATGGAAATTTCAATTGATAGGTGTGGAGACCGACTGTATGTACAGTAGCATCACAGCCTTTCAGATCAGAGATTTTATGCACCCTACCCTCTCATTGGGGGCAGGAGGAGAAGGGGACGACAGAAGATAAGATGGCTGGATGGCATTACTGACTCAATGGACATGAGTTTGAGTAAACTCCGGGAGTTGGTGATGGACAGGGAGGCCTGGCGTGCTGCGATTCATGGGGTCGCAGAGTCGGACACGACTGAGTGACTGAAGTGAACTGAACCCTCTCATTTGAATTTTAGAAAACACAACAAAGATAGGGCAGTGGGTAACTAAAGTGGGAAAAAGGGAGATTTGAGAGTTCTCCCAAAGTTTTACTTGTCTTTTACCAGTCTTGATGGAAACTGGCAAGATAGAATGTATCTGTCTGTCTAATAGCCTCATTCTTGAGTCTCTGCTTGAATAGTCTGGTGGAATCATTAAAATGAACATTCATAGAATGTTCTAGGAATTGTCTAGGGCTCTATAGGTTTTATTTCATTCAATCCTTGTAACAGTCCTATAAATAAGGTATTGCTTGGTCCCATTTCACAGACGTAAGATTAAGTGCCTTGCCTGTATTCCCATAGGTAGTAAGTGTAGAGTTGGAGTTTGTCCCCAGGCAGTCTGCTTTGAGAGCTCTTGACCTTTTAACACTTTTTACATGGCTTTCAGTGTCTTGAGACTGTTATGATAACAACAGAAATAATAATTGCTTGGTAATTTACTGGTGGCAGTTTCAAATCTATTGTCTTATTTGAAATTCACAACTACCCTGTGAGCTACAGTCTGTCCTTTTATAAATGATGAAGTAGATTCAGAGATGTTAACTGATTGACTAAGCTAACATAGTTTCCTATGTAGTGTTTGGGACCAGAACTCAAAATTCCAGATGTGCATTCTTATTTCTTCCCCAGTAGACCATATCAACTCAATAAATAATTGCTAAGTGTAAGTGAAAGAATTAACTAGGAATAACTCTTACTAAGCTGCAGTTGGATATTCCAGTTAAGCAGCTGGGGTATTTATCTCATTTGGATCATTCC
The DNA here is from genome assembly GCF_029378745.1 of Bos indicus. Classification (NCBI taxonomy): domain Eukaryota; kingdom Metazoa; phylum Chordata; class Mammalia; order Artiodactyla; family Bovidae; genus Bos; species Bos indicus. Next base: position 43,069,220 of record NC_091767.1, on the reverse strand, counting down.
AATTGATTTTTAGAATACTGTAGTCTTCTGCAGAAACTGATGACAGAAGTTGGGGTGGCAACTTCTGTAGATCAACCCTTTGCTAATGTGGGAGAGTGCACCATCTCTCCAATTATGGTTTTTGTTAGTTTCAAATAAAAATGTGTTGAATTCGCACGTTTGAGTGGTTCTTAATGCCAGAGACACATTTATGGCCACTTGGAGGCTAAGTCATGAGGAAAAATTACTCAGTGTTGGAGCAGATGTCATCATTCATTCCCTCACTTGAGGTGATGAGTCATAAATTGGGCTAGAATTTAAGATTAAGGCAGAATGGTATGTTATATATGAAAGTTGTTAGGAGAGTAAATCCTAAGAGTTCTCATCCCAAGGAAAAATATTTTTTCCTTTTTCTCTAATTTTGTATTTATATGAGACGTTAGGTGTTCACTAAACTTATTGCAGTAATCATTCCATGATGTATGTAAGTCAAACCATTATGCAGTACACCTTAAACAGTGTTATATGTCAATTATATCTCAATAAAAGTAGAAGAAAAACTTAAATTAAGGTAGAATATATGTATGAAATCTCACATAACTCACAAATTCAGTGTCCAAGGAGGCAGGATAATGCAAATAAGAATGTTTAACAAGACTTGCTGTAATTGAACTTAGGGGGTTCAATACATATAGCATAACCAATGCCTCAATTCCCCACCCCATCCCTTTTCCTCAAAATTAGATAGTATTTTACTTGGTTCAGGGGATAGAAACAGAATAGTTCTGTGCATTTAATATGAAAATTTAGAATGAAAAAATAAGCTACAACATTCTGTATGTTATTCCCTTTAAAGAAGACACAACTCCTTGGACTATTTTTGGGTGTAAACTTTTCAAATATAGAGTAGTTGGGGCATAGTTGCATAAATGTGTTGGGAATTTACCTGGATGACATTGCACAGCACAGCACCATTACACACCTGTTGGAGTCCCAGGAGCATGAACACACTCAAGCTGTAATTGGAGTCTCATGCAAATATAGAGCATGAGCAGCTTATAGTGGGACCAAGGGGGTGGGTGGAAGAAGAAATCAAATTTCATGATGGGGCTCAGACTGCTGGAAAAATCCCATTAACATTTGTGAAGAGTTTATTGAATTCAAACAAACAATTATCCAGGCTTTTACAGGCATTGTGAAGCGCTAGAGAAGAAATAGGCTTCAATTGTGGGTGAGGGAGAGGAGGAATGCATTCAATTCCTGCGTATCACCTGTAGGTTCTGTTTGAGAGCCTGGATGAGAAACTGCAAGCCTCTGGTAGGCCTGAAAATAACATGACAGAAAAAACTGTACAATATCCTGTTGAAGATGCTCTGCAAACGGATCCACTCCAAAGAATATAATATGCTAATGCAACCCCTCGTATCTAGGTTCTAAAATAGTGCAACATGCTCTCATACCTTCAATAAGACAATATGCAATGCCATAGCACCTCACTAGAACTCAGATAATATAATGTATGAGTCTAACTTTTGTCCCTGAAAACAGATTGAAAGGTTTCTTTAGTGAGCTAACAGAAGAGATTTCCCTCACCGCCATCTCATTGGACCCTTGGGCTGCTGCTATTTACTCTTTTTATACAGACAGTCCCCACTTTGCACTAACAGGTATACCTGAAAGTGAGGAGACATGGAGACAGTTCAGGTAGGCTAATAATTTGGGGGGTCATTTAAGTCTTTAAAAATTTAAACCCCTATTTAGAAAGAAAATTGGCATAGTCAGAAGGACGGGTGGGAAGGAGCTTCTGACTGCTCGAGTTCCTTGATGCTTGAGCAGCACCCAGTGGCTCCTTGATGGTCCAGAGCCATTCAGCTCTGAGAAAGGCTCCATGTCCCACTCGACAAAACAGCAGTTCTGCAGAAAACAGCCCCACTTTCCCTAGAAGGTAGTACAGTGTCCATCTGTGGTCTCTTTGGCATGTGCTTAGAAGAGTCTTGTTCTTTCTCTTCCGGGCAGGTTGTAAAAGGCTTTAAGCACATGTAATACTTTTCCTGAGAGGTACTTTGACAAATCTAAATGTTTCTATCTACTGCATTATTTAACCAGTGATGGTTTAGTGTTCCTTGTAGTAACAAGGCAATTTCCCAGTTGACCTGCCGCTTAAAGGACCTTTGCCTACAAATTCTGTATTCTACACAATATTTACAATTGGCAGTTTTCAAATGTCCTTTGCACTGTCTCATTTGACTCACAGATGCATGAGGATTGTTATTTTCAGTTTACACATGTAGAGAATGAGGCTCAGAGCTGGAGCGCCCAGGTATTCTGGGATGGTGACAAGGAATGAGGAAGGAAGCCTGGTGGGATCCTCTTAAGCAGTAGGGGGTCACCTTGCACACCTGGCAGAATCGCTTTGTTGCATCTGCAAGCAGGGAAGAAATGTTCAGAGACCCGTAGAAATTGACAAGTGAGGGTTTAAGACAGAAAGAGATGGGGTTGGGTGTACTGGGGGCCTCTTGAGTCTTGGGAGAAGAAAAACATAAACCTGGTAAAAGGCTAGAGCTTTCAGGATGTTTTTTCTTATCAGAACATGCACTTCGATGGTTTGCTTCAGAGGGGACAGAAGGAACCTGTGCTGTGTGCTTCCATCTTTGTGTGGATGCAGAGTAAGGAGGAGACACTGGTGGCAGAAACACTGAGGAGAGCATGGGGACCTCCTTACAAAATAAAGGCATGGAGACTGAGGACCATCATGAGTAATGAGAGCTTGTTGGAAAGACAAACCACTGTAACAGTGTGACTGAATGGATTCCTGCTCACACAGAGCCTCCTAGTCAGGAGTGACAGGTCCTGGATATTATTCCTGTCTGTGTGATTGAGACTTGTTACTGTCTCCATGGACAGGACACAATCCCCAAAGTGCAAGACTCACTCTTTAGTGAGAAATGAAGATAGAGTTTCCTGAATGAGCCCCCAGATGACCTCTGCAGGAGGAGTGGGCAGTAGGCACTCGGGGTTCTCATGTTGTTTCAGTTTGCATTATTTAAAATATCTGTTAGGAAGGGTGAGCTCTCTGAGGGGAAGGACAGCTTTGAGTTCTGAAATCCATATAAATCACATGGCACCCAGCAGATATTCTGTTACAATAACTGTACACCTGGATTTTCTGAAATAGTCCCAATTTCAAGTCTCTGTTCTGCTGTCTATTGGATTTCAGATGCTCCAGAAATGACATCATGTGGGGGATGATCTTGAAATAAGTAATATTTATAGAGCATCCACTAACTATTCACTGAGTATGCAGGCAGGGGCTAATGAGAGAGACTAGAGTTTCTGGTGTCCCTGAGCTTTGAGTCTAGAGGGGTGGACAGGCCTGGAGACAAAGAATTACAAAAGAGTCTGTTTGGTCTAGCATTGTGGGGCATACCCAGTCTCTGGGAGAACAGAGGAGGGGGCCTAATGCAGACTGGAGTACAGGAAGCCTTTCTGGAAAAAGAAACCCCTAGGTTTGAGTCAATTCCTAGGCAGGTTGATAAGAAGTATGGTGGTCCCCAAGGAGAGAGGGGTCTGGGGTTCTCGAGGAGGAGGAGGAAAGGACAAAAACTTTTTTTTTTTCCCCTCTACATAAAAAGGTTTTTTGTTCTTTAAGGCCAAAAGGGATGATTACACAACTCAGTTTAAACTCTGTACTAGGGATTATATAACAATGAATCCTGCTTGAGGACAGTTTCTCCTTCCTGAAAACCTTCTGACTAATCCTGATATTTTAGAATGTAAATTATGGGAGTGGGTCTGGTAGGATCTTTCTATTGTTGAGTTCTAATCCTGTTAGAACTCTGGGCTGGATGAAGCACACCTGGAATCAAGATGACCTAGAGAAATATCAATAACCTCAGGTATGCAGATGACACCACCCTTATGGCAGAAAGTGAAGAAGAACTAAAGACAAAAGTGAAAGAGGAGAGTGAAAAAGACGGCTTAAAGCTCAACATTCAGAAAACTAAGATCATGGCATCTGGTCCCATCACTTCATGGCAAATAGATGGTGAAACAGAGGAAACAGTGACAGACTTTATTTTTTAGGGCTCCAAAATCACTGCAGATGGTGATTGCAGCCATGAAATTAAAAGAGGCTTACTCCTTGGAAGAAAAGTTATGACCAACCTAGACAGCATATTAAAAAGCATAGACATTACTTTGCCAACAAAGGTCCATCTAGTCAAGGCTATGGTTTTTCCAGTAGTCATGTATGGATGTGAGAGTTGGACTATAAAGAAATCTGAGGACCGAAGAATGGATGCTTTTGAACTGTGATGTTGGAGAAGACTCTTGAGAGTCCCTTGAACTGCAAGGAGATCCAACCAGTCCATCCTAAAGGAGATCAGTCCTGAATATTCATTGGAAGGACTGATGTTGAAACTGAAACTCCAATACTTTGGCCACCTGATGCAAAGAACTGACTCATTTGAAAAGAATCTAATGCTGGGAAAAATTGAAGATGGGAGGAGAAGGGGACGACAGAGAATGAAATGGTTGGATGGCATCACTGACTCAATGTACATGAATTTGAGTAAACTCCGTGAGTTGGTGATGGACAGGGAGGCCTGGTGTGCTGCAGTCCATGGGGTCTCAAAGAGTCGGACATGACTGAGCAACTGAACTGAACTGTACTGAATCCTATTATCCTAAAATGTAATTTGTGGGAGTGGGTCTGGTTAAATTTTCACAAACTTGAAACATTCCTTTGATTTATTCTAATAATTAATTAAAAACTATATAGCTCCCTTGCTAACACTAGTGAGGAGGGCACTCTCTGCCCCCCTTCTGATGTCTATGTCAGAAGCTTTCTCTGTCCCTTTTTATACTTTAATAAGACTCTGCTACACAAAAGCCCTTGAGTGATCAAGCCTGGTCCCTGGTCTGGAAGCTAAATCTTCTTCAGACAACAGGAATCTGACATTGTTCACTGTCAGGTAAGCTATCAGGATAAGCCCATCAGGGCCATGAATGATGGCCTGGTAAAGGGAGATAAAAACCAGGGTAGCATGGAGAAAGTCTGAAGTCAAGGATCTGAGTGTGCTTGGGGTAATCAAAAAAGTTTTGATTTTAGAAAAAATGTTTGTATATAGAAGGGAGCTTGCAAGGATGTGGATGGGGAAATTAAATTCGGGCAGGTAGGCCATGAAGGAAAGCTCAGTGCTCAGTTTTATGTTTTACCAAGTCTTTGTAATCAGTTGTGGAAGACAGATTAGGGCGAGTCCAGAGTGAATTCCCAGATGCAACCACAAGGCTAGTATGGGTATTCAGGGGAGACGGGAAGAGAGCTTGACCTCATGTTAGTTGTTCGGATGGAAAGGGAATCCGTGCAAGAGCCTATAGGACTTGGTGAGCCCTTCTCAGTCTCTACCCTATCCCTTTGCTTTTCTTTCTCCCTATCTTGAATCAGGCTAAAATAAGAAACATAGGAAGAAGAGCAAGGTGGGGAGGGGAGGACACACTTATTTTTTATTTTTTTAAATTTTAAAAATATTTGTTGAAGTATAGTTGATTTACAATGTTGTGTTAGTTTTAGATGCAGAGCAAAGTGATTGGGTTATATACATATATATATAACTTTTTTTTCAGAATATGTATATATGTACATATATCAGTTCAGTTCAGTTCAGTTGTTCACTCGTGTCCAACTCTTTGCAACCCCATGAACCACAGCACGCCAGGCCTCCCTGTCCATCACCAACTCCTGGAATTTACCCAAACTCATGTCCACTGAGTCAGTGATGCCGTCTAGCCATCTCATCCTCTGTCATCCTCTTCTCCTCCTGCCCTCAATCTTTCCCAGCATCAGGTCTTTTAATATGAGTCAGCTCTGCACATCAGGTGGGCAAAGTACTAGAGTTTCAGCTTCAACATCAGTCCTACCAATGAACTCCCAGGACTGATCTCCTTTAGGATGGACTGGTTGGATCTCCTTGCAGTTCAAGGGACTCTCAAGAGTCTTCTCCAATACCACAGTTCAAAAGCATCAATTTTTGGTGCTCAGCTTTCTTTATAGTCCAACTCTTAGATCCATACATGACTACTGGAAAAACCATAGCTTTAACTAGACATACCTTTGTTGGCAAAGTAATGTCTCTGCTTTTTAATATGCTGTCTAGGTTGGTCATAACTTTTCTTCCAAGGAGTAAGCCTCTTTCAATTTCATGGCTGCAATCACCATCTGCAGTGATTTTGGAGCCCCCCCAAAATAAAATCAGCCACTGTTTCCACTCTTTCCCCATCTATTTGCCATGAAGTTAGGGGCCAGATGCCATGATCTTCATTTTCTGAATGTTGAGCTTTAAGCCAACTTTTTCACTCTCCTCTTTCACTTTCATCAAGAGGCTCTTTAGTTCTTCTTCACTTTCTGCCATAAGGGTAGTGTCATCTGCATATCTGAGGTTATTGATATATCTCCCAGCAATCTTGATTCCAGCTTGTGCTTCTTCCAGTCCAGCGTTTCTCATGATGTAGTCTGCATATAAGCTAAATAAGCAGGGTGACAATATACAACCCTGATGTACTCCTTTTCCTATTTGGAACCAGTCTGTTGTTCCATGTCCAGTTCTAACTGATGCTTCTTGACCTGCATACAGATTTCTCTAGAGGCAGGTCATGTGGTCTGGTATTCCCATCTCTTGAAGAATTTTCCACAGTTTATTGTGATCCACACAGTCAAAGGCTTTGGCATAGTCAATAAAACAGAAATGGATGTTTTTCTGAAGCTCTCTTGCTTTTTCTATGATCCAGCTGATGTTGGCAATTTGATCTCTGGTTCCTCTGGTGTTTCTAAATCCAGCTTGAACACCTGGAAGTTCATGGTTCACGTATTGCTGAAGCCTGGCTTGGAGAATTTTGAGCATTACTTTACCAGCGTGTGAGATAAGTTCAATTGTGCGGTAGTTTGAGCATTCTTTGGCATTGCCTTTCTTTGGGATTGTAATGAAAACTGACCTTTTCCAGTCCTGTGGCCACTGCTGAGTTTTCCAAATTTGCTGGCATATTGAGTGCAGCACTTTCACAGCATCATCTTTCAGGATTTGAAATAGCTCAACTGGAATTCCATCACCTCCACTAGCTTTGTTCGTAGTGATGCTTCCTAAGGCCCACTTGACTTCACATTCCAGGATGTCTGGCTCTAGGTGAGTGATCACACCATCATGGTTATCTGGGTCATGAAGATCTTTTTTGTACAGTTCTTCTGTGTATTCTTGCCACCTCTTCTTAATATCTTCTGCTTCTGTTAGGTCCATACCATTTCTGCCCTTTATTGAGCCCATCTTTGCATGAAATATTCCCTTGGTATCTCTAATTTTCTTAAAGAGATCTCTAGTCTTTCCCATTCTATTGTTTTACTCTATTTCTTTGTACTGTTCACTGAGGAAGGCTTTCTTATCTCTCCTTGCTATTCTTTGGAACCACTAGACCATTCTGGTATGACCTAAATCAAATACCTTATGATTATACAGTGGAAGTGAGAAATAGATTTAAGGGACTAGAGCTGATAGACAGTGATGAACCATGGACAGAGGTTCATGACATTGTATAGGAGACAGAGATCAAGACCATCCCCAAGAAAAAGAAATGCAAAAAAGGAAAATGGCTGTCTGAGGAGGCCTTACAAATGGCTATGAAAAGAAGAGAAGTGAAAAGGAAAGATATATATATATATATATATATATATATATTTTTTTTTTTTTTAGATTCTTTTCCCTTATAGGTTGTTACAAGGTATTGAGTAGAGTTTCCTGTACTATGCAGTAGGTCCTTACTCATTATCTATTTTATATATAGGAGCCTGGTAGGCTGCAGTCCATGAGGTCACTAAGAGTCGGACATGACTGAGTGACTTCACTTTCACTTTTCACTTTCATGCATTGGAGAAAGAAATGGCAACCCACTCCAGTGTTCTTGCCTGGAGAATCCCAGGGACAAGGGAGCCTGGTGGGCTGCTGTCTACGGGGTGGCAGAGAGTCGGACACGACTGAAGTGACTTAGCAGCAGCAGCAGCAGCACATGTTTTGTTTCAGTTCAGTTCAGTTCAGTCGCTCAGTCGTGTCTGACTCTTTGAGACCCCATGAATTGCAGCACACCAGGCCTCCCTGTCCATCACCAACTCCCGGAATTCACTCAAACTCAGAGCCATCGAGTTGGTGATGCCATCCAGCCGTCTCATCCTCTGTCGTCCCCTTCTCCTCCTGCTCCCAATCCCCCCCAGCATCAGAGTGTTTTCCAATGAGTCAACTCTTCTCATGAGGTGGCCAAAGTATTGGAGTTTCAGCTTTAGCATCACTCCTTCCAAAGAACACCCAGGACTGATCTCCTTTAGGATGGACTGGTAGAATCTCCTTGCAGTCCAAGGAACTCTCAAGAGTCTTCTCCAACACCACAGTTCAAAAGCATCAATTCTTTGGCGCTCAGCTTTCTTCACAGTCCAACTGTCACATCCATACATGACTACTGGAAAAACCATAGCCTTGCCTAGACGGACCTTTGTTGGCAAAGTAATGTCTATGCTTTTCAATATGCTGTCTAGGTTGGTCATAACTTTTCTCTCAAGGAGTAAGCATCTTTTAATTTCATGGCTGCAGTCACCATCTTCAGTGATTTTGGAGCCCCCAAAAATAAAGTCTGACACTGTTTCCACTGTTTCCCCATCTATTTCCCATGAAGTGATGGGACCAGATGTCATGATCTTCGTTTTCTGAATGTTGAGCTTTAAGCCATCTTTTTCACTCTCCTCTTTCACTTTCATCAAGAGGCTTTTGAGTTCCTCTTCACTTTCTGCCATAAGGGTGGTGTCATCTGCATACCTGAGGTTATTGATATTTCTCCCGGCAATCTTGATTCCAGCTTGTGTTTCTTCCAGTCCAGCGTTTCTCATGATGTACTCTGCATATAAGTTAAATAAGCAGGGTGACAATATACAGCCTTGATGAACTCCTTTTCCTATTTGGAACCAGTCTGTTGTTCCATGTCCAGTTCTAACTATTGCTTCCTGACCTGCATACGGATTTCTCAAGAGGCAGGTCAGGTGGTCTGGTATTCCCGTCTGTTTCAGAATTTTCCACAGTTTTTTGTGATCCACACAGTCAAAGGCTTTGGCATAGTCAATAAAGCAGAAATAGATGCTTTTCTGGAACTCTCTTGCTTCTTCCATGATCCAGCAGATGTTGGCAATTTGATCTCTGGTTCCTCTGCCTTTTCTAAAACCAGCTTGAACATCTGGAAGTTCATGGTTCACATATTGCTGAAGCCTGGCTTGGAGAATTTTGAGCATTACTTTACTAGCATGTGAGATGAGTGCAATTGTGCGGTAGTTTGAGCATTCTTTGGCATTGCCTTTCTTTGGGATTGCAATGAAAACTGATCTTTTCCAGTCCTGTGGCCACTGCTGAGTTTTCCAAATTTGCTGGCATATTGAGTGCAGCACTTTCATAGCATCATCTTTCGGGATTTGAAATAGCTCAACTGGAATTCCATTACCTCTACTAGCTTTCTTCATAGTGATGCTTTCTAAGGCCCACTTGACTTCACATTCCAGGATGTCTGGCTCTAGATGAGTGATTACACCATCGTGATTATCTGGGTCGTGAAGATCTTTTCTGTACAGTTCTTCTGTGTATTCTTGCCATCTCTTCTTAATATCCAATATGATAGAGGCTCCCTTATCTCTGAGTCTTTGCTACTACCTAACCCACTTCCTGAGATATCCTTTCCCTCTTCTCTCTGATGAGCTTTACTTTGCTCCTTTCTCAAGGCTTGGCTCAATTTCCATTTTGAAAATCTTCCTGAATCACCCTATCTTCCCTCCCATTTCCTCCTTTGCCCACTTTCCCAGCACCATGCAGCCTCTGTGTGCTCATTTCCCAATTCAAGTCTCTTCTGACATTATGATCTCTTTGAGGACAGGTGCAAATGAATTACATTTATTGTAGATATCTCACAGTATCATGAGATCAGGGAATATAACACTCATGGGCACTTCTTGGAAATCATCTCCCCAGCTTTGTGTTGCTCCAAAAACATTGTACCAAAATAAAGCACTCAGGAATAGAAAATACCTCCTAAATATAAATATAAAATTAATATAAATCTAAGAGCTACAACTTCAGCGAATACAGATGTAGAACAAAAAAGACTTAAACCCTGGTGTAATAAGTGTTCTCTGTGAAGAGAGAAGAGTGGGTAAAAAGAAACAGAAACATGTTAGTCTAGTTATAGCAAGAGAGATAGCAGTTCTTAAAATATTTCTGTAAAACTCAAAAAGAAACTGTGAAAACCATTAAGAAGCAGAATTTTTTTTTCAAGTAATCTTAATTTCAGAAAATGTAGATGGGCACCTTCTCCTAATCCTCTTGAACTTGTAAAATATATGGGATTGCAAAGAAAATGAATTAAAATGAAACAGCTGTAAAATTAGTAAACATTTTGATTCAGAAATATGTTTATTAATGCATTAAAAACCAAATCTAATGATGAGTTTAGTAATAACTAATTAAGCAGTGATAAGTTTTAACGATATTTTGAAATATCTACAAAAAGGTAATATGATATGAAAATATTTGTCACATGGTTTGTGGCCAACATTTATGGTGAAGGAAATGCTGAGTTTTAATTAGAGGTTAGCTCAGCTGGTAAAGAATCTGCCTGCAATGTGGGAGACCTGGGTTTGATCCCTGGGTTAGGACCATCCCCTGGAGAATGAAAAGGCTACCCACTCCTGTATTCTGGCCTGGAGAATTCCATGGATAGTCCATGGGGTCGCAAAGAATTGGACACGACTGAGCAACTTTTATACTTCACACACTAGCAAAAATGAAGATGCATTTTTTTTCTCACTTAAATTCATAGGCAAGCTAAATTCTTTCTGTTTGCAGGTCTCCAGGAAGCCTTAGTCCTCCATATTAAGAAACTCTAATGCTGATATTCACTGGCAAGTCTGGGTCAATCTCTTGTGGAGTCACTGCTCCTTTCTCTTGGGTCCTGGTGCACATAAATTTCTGTTTGTGCCCTCCCAGAGACTGTTTCCCAAATCCTGTGTATGTTCTGGCCACTCTATCATGGGTTAATGGTGACCTCCTCCAAGAAGGCTTATGCCATACCCAGGACTACTGCACCCAGAGCCCCTGCCCCCACAGCAGTCCTCTTCTGACCAGTACCTCCTCAGGAAACACCCAAACACAGTTCTGTCTCAGTCTCTGAGGTTCTCTGGGTCCTGGTGAGCTCAAGATATGTTTGAGCCCTCTGAGCATCTCTTGTGGATATGGGGTTTGATTCTAAATGTGATTTTGCCCCTCCTGCCATCTTGCTGGGGCTTCTCCTTTGCCCTTGGACATGGGATATCTCCTCAAAGTTGCTCCAGCATGGCAAAGTCACTGCTCCAGTGCCTACCATCTTGCTGGGGCTTCTCTACCCTTGGACATGGGGTATCTCCTCACAGCCACTCCAGCGCCACACAGCCATCACTCCAGCACCTTGAATGTCCAGGAGTCTCTGGCAGAGGCATGGGTTGGCAGTGCCCTGCTGCAGGGTTGGGGGCATTGAGTGTAGATGTGCATTCATGAGACCTTTTGAAAGAGGTCACCATTATCTTCATTACCTCTACCATAGTTTGGCCTCAGGTCAAATAACAGGGAGGGAACACAGCCCCACCCTTCAACAGAAAATTGGATTAAAGATTTACTGAACATAGCCCCTCCCATCAGAAAGAGACCCAGTTTCTCCCACAGTCAATCTCTCCCATAAGGAAGATTCCATTAGCCTCTTATCCTTCTCCATCAGAGGGCAGACAGACTGAAAACCACAGTCACAGAAAACTAACAAATCTGATCACATGGACCACAGCCTTGTCTAACTCAGTGAAACTATAAGCCATGCCGTGTAGGGCCTCCCAAGATGGACAAATCACGGTGGAGAGTTCTGACAAAATGTGGTCCACTGGAGAAGGGAATGGCAAACCACTTCAGTATTCTTGCCTTGAGAACCTCATGAACAGTATGAAAAGGCAAAAAGATAGGATACTGAAAGATGGTCTCCCCAGGTCGGTAGGTGCCCCGTATACCACTGGAAATCAGTGGAGAACTAACTCCAGAAAGAATGAAGAGATGGAGCCAAAACAAAAACAACACCCAGTTGTGGAAGTGACTGGTGGTAGAAGCAAGATCCGATGCTGTAAAGAGCAATATTGCTTAGGAACCTAGAATGTTAGGTCCATGAATCAAGGCAAACTGGAAGTGGTCAAACAGGAGATGGCAAGAGTGAACGTCGACATTCTAGTAATCAGCGAACTAAAATGGACTGGAATGGGTGAATTTAACTCAGATGACCATTATATCTACTACTGCGGGCAGGAATCCCTTAGAAGAAATGGAGTAGCCATCACAGTCAACAAAAGAGTCTGAAATGCAGTACTTGGATGCAATCTCAAAAACGACAGAATGATCTCTGTTCGTTTCCAAGGCAAAGCATTCAATATCATGGGAATCCAAGACTATGCCCCTACCAATAATGCTGAAGAAGCTGAATTGGAAGGAATGATGCTAAAGCTGAAACTCCAGTATTTTGGCCACCTCACACAAAGAGTTGACTCATTGGGAAAGACTCTGATGCTGGGAGGGATTGGGGGCAGGAGGAGAAGGGGATGACAGAGGATGAGATGGCTGGATGGCATCACTGACTCGATGGACGTGAGTCTGAGTGAACTCCGGGAGTTGTTGATGGATAGGGAGGCCTGGCATGCTGCGATTCATGGGGTCGCAAAGAGTCGGACACAACTGAACGACTGATCTGATCTGATCTGATGAAGACCTACAAGTCCTTCTAGAACACCCAAAAAGATGTCTTTTTCATTATAGGGGACTGGAATGCAAAAGTAGGAAGTCAAGAAACACCTGGAATAACAGACAAATTTGGCCTTGGAATACAGAATGAAGCAGGACAAAGGCTAATAGAGTTTTGCCAAGAGAACACATTGGTCATAGCAAACACCCTCTTCCAACAACACAAGAAAAGACTCTATAAATTGAAATCACCAGGTGGTCATTACCAAAATCAGATTGATTATATTCTTTGCGGCCAAAGATGGAGAAGCTCTATACAGTGAGCAAAAACAAGAGCCGGAGCTGACTGTGGGTCAGATCATGATCTCCTTATTGCCAAATTCAGACTTAAAGAAAGTAGGGAAAACCACTAGACCATTCAGGTATGACCTAAATTAAATCCTTTACAAATATATAGTGGAAGTGACAAATAGATTCAAGGGATTAGATCTGATAGACAGAGTACCTGAAGAATTATGGGCGGAGGTTTGTGACATTGTACAGGAGGCAGTGATCAAGACCATCCCTAAGAAAAAGAAATGCAAAAAGGCAAAAAGGTCCTCTCAGGAGGCCTTACAAAGAGCTATGAAAAGAAGAGAAGTGAAAGGCAAAGGAGAAAAGGAAATATAAATGCATTTGAATGCAAAGTTCCAAAGAATAGCAAGGAGAGATAAGAAAGCCTTCTTCAGTGATCAGTGCAAAGAAATAGAGGAAAACAATAGAATGGGAAAGACCTTCAAGAAAATTAGAGATACAAAGGGAACATTTCATGCAAAGATGGGCTCAATAAAGGACAGAAATGGTATGGACCTAACAGAAGCAGAAGATATTAAGAAGAGGTGGCAAGAACACACAGAAGAGCTATACAAAAAAGATTTTCACAACCCATATAATCGCGATGGTGTGATCACTCATCTATAGCCAGACATCCTGGAATGTGAAGTCAAGTGGGCCTTAGGAAGCATCACTATGAAGAAAGCTAGTAGAGGTAATGGAATTCCAGCTGAGCTGTTTTAAATCCTGAAAGATGATGCTGTGACAATGTTGTGCTCAATATGGCAGAAAATTTGGAAAACTCAGCAGTGGCCACAGGACTGAAAAATGTCAGTTTTCATTACAATCCCAAAGAAAGGCAATGCCAAAGAATGCCCAAACTACTGCACAATTGAACTCATCTCACACACTAGCAAAGTAATGCTCAAAATTGTCCAAGCCAGGCTTCAAGAGTATGTGAAGTTCTAATGAGATGGATAAAACTGGAACCTATTATACAGAGTGAAGTAAGCCAGAAAGAAAAACACCAATACAGTATACTAACACATATATATGGAATTTAGAAAGATGGTAACAATAACCCTGTGTACGAGACAGCAAAAGAGACACCGATGTATAGATCAGTCTTATGGACTCTGTGGGAGAGGGAGAGGGTGGGGAGATTTGGGAGAATAGCATTGAAACATGTATAATATCATGTATGAAACGAGTCGCCAGTCCAGGTTCGATGCACGATGCTGGATGCTTGGGGCTGGTGCACTGGGACGACCCAGAGGGAGGGTAGGGGAGGGAGGAGGGAGGAGGGTTCAGGATGGGGAACGCGGGTATACCTGTGGCGGATTCATTTCAATATTTGGCAAAACTAATACAATATTGTAAAGTTTAAAAAAAAAAAAAAAAAAGAGTATGTGAAACGTGAACTTACAGATGTTCAAGCTGGATTTAGAAAAGCCAGATGAACCAGAGATCAAATTACCAACATCTGTTGGATCATCAAAAAAGCAAGAGAGTTCCAGAAAAACATCTACTCTTTCTTTATTGACTATGCCAAAGGCTTTGACTGTGTGGATCACAATAAAATGTGGAAAATCCTGAAAGAGATGGGAATACCAGACTGCCTTACGTGCCTCTAGAGAAATCTGTATGCATGTCAAGACGCAAGTTAGAACTTTACATGGAACAACAGACTGGTTCCAAATCGGAAAAGGAGTACAATAAGCAGGGTGATGATATACAACCTTGATGTAGTCCTGTATATTGTCACCCTGCTTATTTAACCTATATGCAGAGTCCATCATGTGAAATGCTGGGCTGGATGAAGCATAAGCTGGAATCAAGATTGCAGGGAGAAATATCAATAACCCAAGATATACAGTTGACACCACCCTTATGGCAGAAAGCGAAGAAGAACTAAAGAACCTCTTGATGAAAGTGAAAGAGGAGAGTGCAAAAGTTGGCTTAAAATTCAACATTCAGAAAGCTAAGATCATGGCATCTGGTTTCATCACTTCATGGGAAATAGATGCATAAACAGTGGAAACAGTGAGAGATTTAATTTTGGGGGGCTCCAAAATCACTGCAGATCGTGACTGCAGCCATGAAATAAAGAGACACCTGTTCCTTGGAAGAAAAGTTATGACAAACCTAGACAGCATATTAAAAAGCAGAGACATTTCTTTGCCAACAAAGGCCCATCTAGTCAAAGCTATGGTTTTTCCAGCAGTCATGTATGGATGAGAGAGTTGGACTATAAAGAAAGCTGAGCACCAAAGAATTGATGCTTTTAAACTGTGGTGTTGGAGAAGACTTTTGACAATCCCTTGGACTGCAAGGAGATCCAACCAGTCCATCCTAAAGGAAATCAGTCCTGTATATTCATTTCAAGGACTGATGCTGAAGCTGAAACTCCAATACTTTGGCCACAGATGCGAAGAACTGAGTTATTGGAAAAGACCCTGATGCTGGGAAAGAAGGCGGGAGGAGAAGGGGCCAACAGAGGATGAGATGGTTGGATGGCATCACTGACTTAATGGACATGAGTTTGAGTAAACTCCAGGAGTTGGTGATGGACAGGGAGGCCTCGCGTGCTGCAGTCCACGGGTTGCAGAGTTGGACACGCCTAAGGGACTGAACTGAAGGCTAATAAAATTCATTGTTGAGTTTTTCATTCTTGAAGAAAGGACTTAAAAAATGGATGAAATTCTTTTATTTTCTGTCCTTCAGTGATGGTAAAATTAATCATTTTGATGGGGTCACATTCAATTGCTAATGATCCACTTGTAGAAAACCTACTGCTTTTAAGTGTCCTTACCTTAGTATATTTTGATTATGAAAAAAAACAAAGGATAGGAGACAATGTTGTCTTCAGTCTGAATTGCCTTACATAGAGGGTACTGGAAATAAAATAAGTGGCTTTGCCTTGGACACTGTTTTTTTTTTTTTTTTCTCCTTCTCCTTGCTGCTTACTAGCACTCTGCTGGTTGAATGGGAGATTCCCAGAGAGTTGTACTTATGATGTCCAAAATCCTCAGGGGCATTAAGGTATTTCAACATGACAGAATTTGAAAGTGACACATCAATTAACAATTTGTCTAAGTGGAATTGTTGAACTTCGTTGAGTAGAGGAAGTCTCATAAATTTTATTCTTACTCAAAGCTTTACTCTTAGTGAAGTTGCGGTATTAGAGATAAGTGAAGAAAAGGCAAGGTTGGCAGAAGTAAGGTAGATTTTGGCAAAATGACTTGTTTCCATATTGAGAGCATTTCGCATTTCCAGAATAGTACACATTTATATATTCTTTTTAAACTAAGATTCTCTTCAGGATGTGGGATGAAAAGAATTTGACTGCATATCCAGTGCACCTAACCAGTTTTCCATCCACACATTTTTGAGGTTCAGTTGAACTTGCCTATGTCCTCATACTTCCATGGCCACTTCAGCTTCCTGTTATTTTCAGCCCTTGGTTCCAAAAGGTATACTTCCCTTCCTTTATTTCCAGATGGTCTGCATATGCTGTTCACTTTTCCACTCCAGGTTGAGCTTGCTCTGTCAATCAAAGTTAGACCATTTCTTCATAAGGCAGGCTCCTTGTGTGGTTAGTTGTCCTCCTAATTTGTCTAACACTGGAGGATGAAATACTACTCAGTACATGCAGAATTATCTGAGCAACATTAATGGGAACATTTCTGGGATGGAAGGGGATGGTCTTTTATTTTACTTTGAGTTCTCTAAAGTCTCCACTGAAAGCACTTTGATAAGTCCAGGAGTCAGACAATAAATTCACATTTTTTAATAGCAGCTCCACTGCAACTCAGGCGGCAGATACCACATAGTTCTTAGGCAGAGATGATCACTGTCTAGGGATTTGTTTGCAAGTATTCATCTCCAGCACAGGAATAAACGATGCTACTCTATGCTAGGTGCTTTGCATTGTAATAGACTTCTGCCAAAACAATAACCAGTTTGCCTCTAGTCGATAAGATATACAGGCATACCTTGTTTTATTGCAGTTCACTTCATAGACACTGCATTTTTTTTTAACAAAAAGAAGGTCCATGGCAACCTTTGCCTCAGTGAAGTCTATAGGTATAGGTACATTGTTGTTTCAAAAGCTTTTGATCACTTTGTGTTTCTGCATTGTATCTTGGTAATTCTTACAACATTTCAAACCTTTTCATTGTTGTGATGTTGGTCATGGTGATTTGTGATTGGTGATCTTAGATTTTCTATTGTAATTGATTTAGGGTGCCATAGACTTCATCCGTGTACCATTGTTGACTTACTTTATAAAGGTTTTTGTATTTTGCCTGCTCCAACTGCCAGCCGACCCGCCATCTCTCTCCCTCTCTTTGGGCCTACCCATTTCCTGAGACACAGCCATATTATAATTGGGTCAACTCATTCTAAAATGATCTTTAAGTTTTCAGGTCAAAGAAGGAGTTACACATCTTTCACTTTAAATCAAAGGCCAGAAATGATTAAGCTTAGTGAAGAAGGCATGCAAAAGCCAGGAGAGGCTGAACACTAGGCCCCTCACCCCAAACAGTTAACCAAGGTGCAAATTCAAACCTAAAGTTTTTGAAGGAAATTAAACATAAACATAGAAAGGATAAGAAAGCAAAACAGCCGTATTGCTGATACGGAGAAATCTGGATCAAAAATCAAGCTAATTACAATATCCTGGGAAGCCAAAGACTAATCCAGAGACGGACCCTATCTTCAATTATCTGAAGGCTGAGAGAGTTAGGGAAGCTGTTGAATAAAGGTTTGAAGCTGGCAGAGGTTGGTACTTGAGATTTAAGAAAAGAAGCTATCTCTATAACATAAAATTGCTAGCTGAAGCAGCAAGTGATGATATAGAAGCTTCAGCAAGCTTTCCAGAAAATCTAGGCAAGATAATTCATGTAGGAGACTACAGTACATAACAGATTTTCATTGTAGCTGTAACAGCCCTCTATTGGAAAAGCTGCCACCTAGGACATTTATAACTAGACAGGTGAAGTCAATGTCTGGCTTCAAATCCTTGAAGGACAGGCTGACTCTCTTATTAGGGTCTAATGCATCTGATGACTTGAAGTTGAGTTGCTCATTTACCCTTCTGAAAACCCTGTGGCCCTTAAGAATTGTGCTCAATCTATTCTGCCTATGCTCTGTAAATGGAACAACAAAGCCTGAATGACAGAACATCTGTTTATAACATGGCTTATTGAATATTTTAAGCCAACTGTTGAGACCTACTGCTCAGAAAAAAAGATTGCTTTCAAAATATGATGACTGTTCATTGACAATATACTTGGTCACCTAAGAGTTCTAATGGAGATATACAATGAGAATTCATGCCATTGCCATGCCTGCAACACAGCATCCATTGCTATAGCCCATGCATTAAGGACAAATTCCAACTTCCAAGTCTTCTTATTTAAGAAATATATTTATAAGACTATTGCTGCCATAGATGGTGCTTCCTCTAATGGATCTGGAAAAAGTCAGTTGAAAATCTCTGGATAGGATATACCATTCCAGATGCATTAAGAACATTTGTGGTTCACTGGGAAGAGGTAAAAATGTCAACATTAATAGGAGTTTGGAAGATGATTTCAGTCTTCATGCCTGACTTTGAGGGGTTCAAGACTTCAGTGGAGGAAATAACTGACGATATGGTGAAAACAGCAAGAGAACTAGAATTAGAAGCAGAGGCGAAAGATGTGACTGAATTGCTACGATCTCATTATAAAACTGTAACAAATGAAGAGTTCTTTCTTATGGATGAGCAAAGAAAATGGTTTCTTTACATGGAACCTACTGCTGGTGAAGATGCTGTGAGTATTGTTGAAATTAAAGGAAAGGGTTTAGAATATTACATAAACTTAGTTGGTTAAGTAGCAGCAGGGTTTGAAAAGATTGACTTCAATTTTTAAAGAAGTTCTACTGTAAGTAAAATGCTGTCAACCAGTGTAGCATGCCTGCTACAGAAAATTATTCATGAAAGGACGAGTCAAATGATAAGGCAAACTTCATTATTGTCTTATTTTAAGAAATTGCCATAACCACCCTAAGCTTTAGGAACCATCACCCTTGGTCAGCAGCACTCAATACTGAGGCAAGACTCTCCACCAGCAGAAAGAGTACAGCTCACTGAAGGCTCTGAAGATGGTTAGCATTTGCATTTTTTTTTTTTAGCAATAATAAGTATTTTAAAATAAGGTATGTATTTTTTTAGACAAAATGCTTTTGCACATATAGTAGCCTATAGTATAGCATGAACATAACTTTTATATGCACTGGGAAACCAAAAAATTCATATGAATTCCTTTCCTGTGGTATTTCTTTATTGCAGTGATCTGGAGCTAAGCCCACAGTATCTCTGACTTATGCCTGTAATCCATGTAGTAGTACTCGTAAGTTTAGGGGTAGCTAACGTCTTCTGCACTCATGAGAGTTCAGTAGAAACTTTCTAAAAACAGAGACGTGGGAGGTCCTGAGTTAACAAGTATTTCACTTGACCCTCCTTTAAAGATATGTAAATTACCTGTCTGTGTCTCCTAGTGGATGAGCATACTCTTTGAAGGCAAAAGTGCACTTAATTTTCATGAAATAAAAGCAGAGATTAGGACAGGTAATGAGAAAGTACAGTTCCATTGAGAAAGTAAGATGGGAAAGAAGTATTAACTCCATAAAAAGGTAAGACTAGAAAGCATTACAGAATATTCTTTCATAGTTTCATGCAAGGGATTGGTCCATTTTGCCTGGAGATAACTCAGAAGTAATGATATCTTCTGAGTTAGCAAACATTGTTTGAAGTTGTACATATTTAAGGTAAAATCCTACATACATTGTATCATTTCCCACTCTCAGTCTTCCATGTTTCTGTGAAGGTATGCTTTAAGATGAGATTAACCTTTAAATCAGTAGACTTTGAGTAAAGCAGATTGCTCTCTATAATGAGGGTGGGCCTCATCCAAACAGATGAAAGCCTTAGGAAAAAGACTGACCTCCTCTGAGGAAGAGGAAATTTTGCCAGCTGACTGGTTTCAGACTTGAACTGCAGCTTCAACTCTTCCCTGGATCTTTAGCTTGTGAGCCTACCCTATAGATTTTCAGGACTTGTCAGTTTCTCGAAATAACAGTTCCTCCTGCTCCCAAACACGTGTGTGTGCTCAGTTGTATCTGACTCTTTGTGAACCCATGGACTGTAGCCCACCAGGCTCCTCTGTCCATGGGATTTCCCAGGCAAGAATACTGGAATGGGTTGCCATTTCCTTCTCTAGGGGATCTTCCCCATTCAGGGATTGAACCCACGTCTTCTGCATTGGAAGGCAAATTCTTTACCACTGAGCCACCTTGGAAGCCTTTACATATACACACCCACCTATTGGCTGTGTTCCCTGTTTTCCTGGAGAGCCCTGACTACTAAAAGTCCTTCTCAGAGTCTCGCTCAAAAGGAGAGGGTTATAGGTCCCCAGTTCCAGGCACTCAGGATGGATACCTTTGGTGGACTGGGATAGCCTAGGAGGTTCAGTTGTGTTCAGTGGCTAACACAGGAAGTGGCCCTGACCTTGGATGAACTAAGTTAGGCAGAGGCTCTTAACTGGAAGAGGTCTCAGCACAAGCTGATCTTATGTTCTGACTCCAGCTTTTCCCCAGAAGGAAGCTTGTAAATAGAGTTGGAGGGACATAGTCTGGCTGTGCCAGCTATTAACCTGTCTTATTTACCTCTGGTAGCTCAGACAGTAAACAATCTGCCTGCAGTGCACAACCCCTGGGTTCTATCCTTGGGCCAGGAAGAGCCCCTGGAGAAGGAAATGGAAACCTACTCCAGTATTCTTGCCTGGGGAATCCCCTGGACAGAAAAGTCTGGAAGGCTACAGTCCATGGGCTTGCAAAGAGGTGGACACGACTGGGCAATATTTATGTCACTGCACTTATGTCACCCCACACCCACCCATAGTTCCCTGAAAACTTTGGCTCCTGGCCCTAATTCTATCATCATTTTTCATGTCTTCAGCATATACAACAGATGACCCATCTAACACCCTGGCCTCTCATTCTTTTACTTCTTCATTTCCAACTACATATCATTTTCCACCACATTGCAGCCAAATTTCATCTTGGACCTTGTCATCACTAGTGACTGCTCCAATTCTGAAGTCTCAGTTTCAACATCCGGTTACTCCATATACCACTTGCTATACTTTCAGCTTACTTGCTCTCATTTTCCTTTGCCACAGCTCTTTGACTAGGGAGACCCGCAGATTCCTTGATCCACTGCTTTCTCACCATCCATCAACACCTTCCTGTTTTGTCTGACCCCTCCATGTTCAGCTTATCATCACATGGTCCCTCACTAGGCTAGCAGCATAGCAAATGCCTTCAACTAAGCTAAGCTTAAGTGCACATGCCTCATTGGTCACTTGAACTTGTAGTTCTTAAAGGACTAGGTCCCCACTATTTTGAAGGGCAGTATATTTTCAGGAAAGGTGATGAGATGGCAGAGGCATTTAAAAGTTTTAAAGGAATTGGAAATATATTTCTCAGCAGGTAAAATAAAGCTATTTTTTCAAGTTTATCAGGTTGGGGACTCCTTGTAGATGATAACAATTAACCTTGACTTTCTGAATCCTAAGGCATCCCCGACTCGATGGATATGAGTTTGGGTGAACTCTGGGAGTTGGTGATGGACAGGGAGACCTGGTGTGCTGCAATTCATGGGGTCACAAAGAGTTGGACACGACTGAGTAACTGAACTGAACTGCACTGAAAGCAAATTCATATAGCACCGACTCTGAAAATTTTTCCCTTGCTTTGAATGTATACATTTAGAGATTTTTTAATGACACTCAGACAACTTTTGGGGCTTTCTGATTTCTTGTATCTTATTGAGCAAGGATACCCATCATCACAGTTACATTTTCTACTTGCTAACTGTCTAGTTCCCAAATAGTCTACTCAGACCAATTTCAGGGGGTTGGTAGTTCGAATGATCTCTAAGCAATATACTCATGTAGGCAAACCAGTATCCACATTGGCTATTTAAATTAAAAGTAATTAAAATGAAGTAAAATTTAAAATTTAGTTCTTTAGTCAGAGTATCCTATTTCACATGTTGCATATAAAATTACTGGCTACTATGTTGAACAGAAAAGTTATGAGCAACCTAGATAGCATATTGAAAAGCAGAGACATTACTTTGCCAACAAAGGTCTGTCTAGTCAAGGCTATGGTTTTTCCAGTGGTCATGTATGGATGTGAGAGTTGGACTGTGAAGAAAGCTGAGTGCTGAAGAATTGATGCTTTTGAACTGTGGTGTTGGAGAAGACTCTTGAGAGTCTCTTGGACTGCAAGGAGATCCAACCAGTCCATTCTAAAGGAGATCTGCCCTGGGTGTCCTTTGGAAGGAATGATGCTGAAGCTGAAACTCCAATACTTTGGCCACCTCATGCGAAGAGTTGACTCATTGGAAAAGACTCTGATGCTGGGAGGGATTGGGGGCAGGAGGAGAAGGGGATGACAGAGGATGAGATGGCTGGATGGCATCACCTACTTGATGGGCATGAGTTTGAGTGAACTCCGGGAGTTGGTGATAGACAGGGAGGCCTGGCGTGCTGCAGTTCATGGTGTTACAAAGAGTTGGACATGACTGAGTGACTGAGCGAGCTAAGGGATTAAATAGACAGAGAGACACGGAAAAGCATTCAAGTGGTGAAAACTCATGGTGCATTTGAAGAAATGTCAAGTAGTCAAGTATGATTTAATCATAAGATGAGGAGTAAGAAGTGTACCAGGAGCAGTAGGAGGAGAAAAGTAGGAGGGGTTGGTGTTTTTTTTTTCCCCCTCAGTTCAGTTCAATCACTCAGTCATGTCCAACTCTTTGTGACCCCATGAATTGCTGCACTCCAGGCCTCCCTGTCCATGACCAACTCCTGGAGTTTACTCAGACTCATGTCCATCGAATAGGTGATGCCATCCAGCCATCTCATCCTCTGTGGTCCCCTTCTCCTCCTGCCCCCAATCCCTCCCAGCATCAGAGTCTTTCCCAATGAGTCAACTCTTTACGTGAGGTGGCCAAAGTACTGAAGTTTCAGCTTTAGCATCAGTCCTTCCAAAGAAATCCCAGGGCTGATCTCCTTTAGGATGGACTGGTTGCATCTCCTTGCAGTCCAAGGGACTCTCAAGAGTCTTCTCCAACACCACAGTTCAAAAGCATCAATTCTTCGGTGCTCAGCTTTCTTCACAGTCCAACTCTCACATCCATACATGACCACTGGAAAAACCATAGCCTCGACTAGACAGACCTTTGTTGGCAAAGTAATGTCTCTGCTTTTTAATATGCTATCTAGGTTTTTTTTCCTAGTCTCTTCATTTATTGCTTTCAAAACTTCAAAGCATTCAGACATTACTTCCTATTTGAAGGGTTGGTGTTTGACGAGAGACACTAGTTTTCTGTCACAAGGCAGTGGAAGGGCAGACTGTCCTAAGTTCTCAGAAGGAAGCTCTGCTCTGTTGAGTGCCTGAGGTAGAAAATGCTGCATCTGTTTTTCACACCTATTGGTTTAGCTTCTATACTTTTCAGATGAGATCAAGGGCTTTGAAATTGTTGGAATGGTGGACTTGGGAATATTATAGCTAAGGGAAATTGACATAGCACTCCTAGTGATTTAGCTTGACTCAGAACTACATCAGTTTCCTTGCTGTTTTGTACCAGCAAGTCTTGCTTGTTGGGAAGAGTGGATCATGAAAGTGATCACAACCAAACAGTCTGTCTGATACAACCACAAAAGGTTATTTTGCTTAAGACTATAGGCAAAGACTCTGCCCTGCTCTAGGACACGATTTCTGCTGGTTCTGTTCTTCACTTATTTCATATCCTGTGCTTGATGGGAGTATGTGAAATGCTGCTCTGACACTATTCAATTAGTGTTTGTCTTTATACTAGTGTCCTTGCTTACTGCTCTGTGTCACTTACAGCAGCAGTTTAAGGGGCTCTGCAGGGCTGGAGAAACCATGCTTTCAGGAGGCTTGTGTGCAGTTGCATGACTTAAGGTTGTCAGGAGACAGATCTGTAGGTTTGCTTCTCCACATTCTGATACCATGAGCTAATGGAAACAAGGTTTGGGAGGACTTAGTGTGCTAATGGGCTTTCCAGGTGGCTCAGTGGGTAAAAACCTGCCTGCAATGCCGGAGATGTAGGTTCGATTCCTGGATTGAGATACCCTGGAGGAGGGCACGGCAACCCACTGCACTATTCTTGCCCGGAGAATCCCATGGACAGAGAAGAACATAGGAAAAGACAATTATTAAGAATTTTCTCCTTTGCACAGCTACTGTGGGTTCACTGCTGAAATCCCAGAAAACTAAGCAGGGTGATATAATCAACATATAATCAACATAAGAATTACAGTACTCTACAACAGCATACAGGGATTGCATCTAATGAAATTATGTTTCTCTCAGCCCCATTTTCTGGAATTTTATGATCAGGAACATTTGACAAAGGGCTTAGATAAATCCTCTGAAATTCAAGTATTTGGTTTCTGGGAAAAAAGCAAGTGGCTGTGAGCTTCTTAAATAACACCCATGGTTGTCCCAAACTTCTGAGACGGACTTTGGATCTTCCCCTTTGTCACATGATGACATGTAATGTTTTATCATTAGCTGCCTTTCTTTAGCCTATTTGTTTTATTTAGATGTCAAAATTCATTTAGTCAAGGAACTGTCTTCTTTAGCCAATGGCTAAAAGGGCCAAATATAGACTAGATTGTGCCAAGTTTAGAAGCTGTTTAAAATTCATGGATATGAAATTTCAACTTGAACTCAAAATTTTGGTGTCTGAGTTAATTTATATTTGGCAAAGTATAATTTCCAGGTTTCAAAAATGGCACACCAAGCAGAAGAAGCCTTCTGTGGAAGTGTATTTTAAGGCTTCTTGGATCCTGTAACCTCTTAGGAAAAAAATACACTAATGTTTCAAGAGAAAACCAATCAGAAACACATGGATTAAACTGCCTTCAAAGGAAAGAAAACTGTAAACATTAAGAGGGAATAGGATTTTGAAAAAATATGATGTTTTCAAGATGCAGAAGTTAGGAAGAAAGTGAGTAAAATGTAAACAGATATTAAAAATAGATGTCTTTGTATCTGACCAAAATAAGTAAACTTATTTACCTCCTATTGGCTCTGCTTTATGGATGAAGAAACTGAGACAGTTGCCCTACCCCAGATCACACCCCATGGAGATCAAGACTTTATCCATGAGTTGGTGATGTCACTCACTCTTCTCTCAGAGTGTGGAAAGGACAGAGTGATGTAATGGTTAGCCTGTAAGTCCTAGACATAATGATCTCACATTTGGACAGTTGCTCCCCAGACTGGGGCAAGAGAATCATGCTGGTCATCCAAAAAACCTAAACTGTGGGCTGCACACTCACCATAGTATGCTTTTTATAGCTCTGTGCAGTGCCATTGCACCATAAATGCAATTAATGTGTGCAGACTCAACTACTAGGGTAAGGGAGAGAGGGAGACAAGGAATAAAAAATAATAATTACAAGTTATTTCAGTCACCATTCTACTCAATGAGCATGAGATAAGAGAGAAATCCCTACAGTCTCAGGTGATCTCTAGTCCTATGTAACTGTCTTAGAACATCTTGCTGTATTGAATGTAATTCTAAGTATTAAATGTACAGATATGCATTTTCATATTAAATGCCCCAGTAGTACAAGTAACTACAACTTAGCCAAAGAAATAGTAAATTATTTTCCGAAGTTAATTGTGACAGATTCCCTGGAAAATGGTGCATTTGTTTGTAATGTGACCCTTTTCTAAGAATTTTTCAAGAGAAAATCTGATATTATTCAAATTATTTTCTTATGCCCTGACTTTAGAATTTAGCCACAGCATAAAATGGAATACCACTGTTATCCACCTGCAGAAGCCCAGGAACTGAGTAAAAGAAAATTCAGAGGATTAGGAAATTAAACCTGTGGTGTAGAATTATCAGCTATAATAAAACTGATGTTCAATGGAAAGCATTCAAGAGAAAAAGAAGGAGGGGCTGGTTATATTATAAATATGGCAAGAGCCATGCTTTGCAGAAGCCTGATTTTCTACACTAAAGAAAAGACTAGTAAGTAAAGACTTGCAATGATGGGAAATAATTGAAGGAGAGATATGAGGCATAATTAGAAGCGGAGGGAGGTTGGGAACATGGGCAAGGTTGGTTATCTGTGTCAGATAGGATCAGTGTGAAGGAATATCACGTTGGGTATACACATGACTTCTAAGTATTTGACTTATAATCAGGGCAAGTGGTTACTGGTTCTAATGGAAAATTACAGACCCTAAATCTACTGAAAGTCATTTATGAAAGTGAACAGTCCTTGGTGTAGAAAGAATTCAGAATTTAGTGTCAGATAAAAACCATATGAACCTTTCTTCATTTGCAAAATGGCTATAGTAAAATGCTCAGTCCATTGGCTTGTTAAAAGGCTTAAATGAGACGTGACCAAGTGCCCAGCACAATGCTTGGCAGATGGAATGCAAAAAAAAAAAAAAAAAACAACTCATCTTTACGTGGGGGGCATTCAGAAAATTTCTAAATGCAGATTGCCTGTTAGATCTTATATAACCTTGTAATAACACTCCATTTCCTGGATATGGAAAGTCAGGGCTGGATATAAAGATTAGGAGTCAAATAGACTTAAACTTGAATCACTTCCATATCTCTAGCTGCTTGATATCTTAAGGCAACATTAATAGCTCAGTATAATTTTGAGTTCTTGTGAGTAGTAAATGAGGTGACAAATACATTGAAAGAAGTTAACATATAGTTTTAACTCAAACTCTTAGTTCCTTTCTTCTCCCTTTTTAAAGTAGCTCAGACAGCCCTGTTGTTGTTGTTCAGTTGCTAAGTCACATCTGACTCCTTGCAAACCCATGACCTGCAGCACACCAGACTTCCCTGTCCTCTTACCTCCCAGTTTGCTCAAATTCAAGTCCACTAAGTTAGTGATGCCATCCAACCATCTTGTCTTCTGTCACCAGCTTCTCCTCTTGACCTCAGTCTTTTCAGCATCAGGGTCTTTTTCAGTGAGTTGGCTTTTTGCATCAGGTGGCCAAAGTATTGGATCCTCAGCTTCAGCAGCAGTCCTTCCAATGAATATTCAGGGTTAATTTCCTTTAGGATTGACTAGTTTGATGTTCTTGCTGTCCAAGAGACTCTCAAGAGTTTCCTTCAGCACCACAGTTCAAAAGCATCATTCTTCAGTGCTCAGCCTTCCTTATGGTCCAACTCTAATACAGTTTTTTGTTTGTTTGTCTTTTACTTATTCTTTTTAAAATTTATTTCTTAATTGGAGGAAAATTGCTTTACAATATTGTGTTGATTTCTGCCATACAACAATGCAAATCAGACATGATTATACATATATTACCTCCCCCTTGAGCCTCTCTCCCCTCCCCCATTCCCACCCCTCTAGGTCATCACAGAGTGCCAGGCTGGGCTCCCTGTGTTATACAGCACCTTTAATACAATTTTAGAAAAAATAGTTGAAGATTACTTTTGCCTGTGACATGAAGTTTTGAATTGTATTTTGAACTGCAATGTTATCTCAACTATTCTATTTAGCAGCATGTGAAAATAGTTTTTGAATTTATAACAGGGTCTAAACATCTAGCTGCTGCTGCTGTTAAGTCGCTTCAGTTGTGTCCAACTCTGTGCAATCCCATAGATGGAAGCCAACCAGGCTCCTGCATCCCTGGGATTCTCCAGGCAAGAGTACTGGAGTGGGTTGCCATTTCCTTTTCCAATGCATGAAAGTGAAAAGTGAAAGTGAAGTTGCTCAGCCGTGTCCAACTCTTAGCAACCCCATGGATTGCAGCCTACCAGGCTCCGCTGCCCATGGGATTTTCTAGGCAAGAGTACTGGAGTGGGGTGCCATTGCCTTCTCCGCTAAACATCTAGACTGGAATGCAAAAGTAGGAAGTCAAGAAATGCGTGGAGTAACAGATAAATTTGGCCTTGGAGTACAGAATGAAGCAGGGCAAAGGCTAAAGAGTTTCACCAAAGAACGCACTGGTCATAGCAAACACCCTTTTCCAACAATACAAGAGAAGACTCTACACATGGATATCACCAGATGGCCAACACCAAAATCAGATTGATTATGTTCTTTGAAGCCAAAGATGTAGAAACTCTATATAGTCAGCAAAAACAAGACCTGGAGCTGACTGTGGCTCAGATCATGAACTCCTTATTACCAAATTCAGACTTAAAGAAAGTAGGGAAAACCACTAGACCAAACTAAATCAAATCTCTAATGATTATGCAATATAAGTTAGAAATAGATTTAAGGGACTAGATCTGAGAGTGCCTGATGAACTATGGACAGAGGTTCATGACATTGTACAGGAGACAGGGATCAAGAGACCATCCCCAAGAAAAAGAGATGCAAAAAAGCAAAATGGCTGTCTGAGAAAGGCTTACAAACAGCTGTGAAAAGAAGAGAAGCAAAAAGCAAAGGAGAAAAGGAAAGATATACCCATTTGAATGAAGAATTCCAAAGAATAGCAAAGAAAAATAAGAAAGCCTTCCTCAAGCAACTTAGATGTCCATCAGTAGACGAATAGATAAGGAAGCTGTGGTACATTTACACAATGGAATATTACTAAGCCATTAAAAAGAATACATTTGAATCAGTTCTAATGAGGTGAATGAAACTGGAGCCTATTATACAGAGTGAAGTAAGCCAGAAAGAAAAACATCAATACAGTATACTAACACATATATGTGCTTCCCTGGTGGCTCAGCTGGTAAAGACTCTGCAATCAATGCAGGAGACCTGGGTTTGATCTTATATGCAGAGTACATCATGAGAAATGCTGGGCTAGAAGAAGCACAAGCTGGAATCAAGATTGCCAGGAGAAATATCAATTACCTCAGATATGCAGATGACACCACCCTTATGGCAGAAAGTGAAGAGGAACTAAAAAGCCTCTCAATGAAAGTGAAAGTGGAGAGTGAAAAAGTTGGCTTAAAGCTCAACATTCAGAAAACAAAGATCATGGCATCTGGTCCCATCACTTCATGGAAAACGGATGGGGAAACAGTGGAAACAGTGTCAGACTTTATTTTTTTGGGCTCCAAAATCACTGCAGATGGTGACTGCAGCCATGAAATTAAAAGACACTTACTCCTTGGAAGAAAAGTTATGACCAACCTAGATAGCATATTGAAAAGCAGAGACATTACTTTGCCAACAAAGGTCCATCTAGTCAAGGCTATGGTTTTTCTAGTAGTCATGTACGGATGCGAGAGTTCGACTGTGAAGAAAGCTGAGTGCTGAAGAATTGATGCTTTTGAACTGTGGTGTTGGAGAAGACTCTTGAGAGTCCCTTGGACTGCAAGGAGATCCAACCAGTCCATTCTAAAGGAGATCAGCCCTGGGATTTCTTTGGAGGGAATGATGCTAAAGCTGAAACTCCAGTACTTTGGCCACCTCATGCAAAGAGTTGACTCATTGGAGAAGACCCTTGTTCTGGGAGGGATTGGGGGCAGGAGGAGAAGGGGATGACAGAGGGTGAGATGGCTGGATGGCATCACTGACTCAATGGACATGAGTCTGAGTGAACTCCGGGAGATGGTGATGGACAGGGTAGCCTGGCCTGCTGCGATTCATGGGGTCGCAAAGAGCCAGACACGACTGAGCAACTGAACTGAACTGAACACATATATATGGAATTTAGAAAGATAGTAACAATAACCCTATATGGGAGACAGCAGAAGAGACACAGACGTATAGAACAGTCTTTTGGACTCTGTGGGAGAGGGCAAAGGTGGGATGATTTGGGAGAATGGCATTGAAATAGGTATATTATCATATGTGAAATGGATCACCAGTCCAGGTTTGATGCATGATACAGGATGCTCAGGGCTGGTGCACTGGGATGACCCAGAGGGATGGTATGGGGAGGGAGGTGGGAGGAGGGTTCAGGATGGGGAACACATGTACACCTGTGGCTGATTCATGGCAATGTATGGCAAAACCACTACAATATTGTAAAGTAACTAGCCTCCAATTAAAATGAATAAAATTATTAAAAAAAAAAGAAAGCCTTCCTCAGTGATCAGTGCAAAGAAATCAAGGAAAACAATAGAATGGGAAAGACTAGAGAGCTCTTCAAGAAAATTAGAGATACCAAGGTAACATTTCATGCAAAGATGGGCACAATAAAGGACAGAAATGGTATGGACCTAACAGAAACAGAAGATATTAAGAAGAGGTGGCAAGAATACACAGAAGAACTGTATAGAAAAGATCTTCATGACCCAGATAATCATGGTGTGATCATTAGTTAGTACCTTTTTACTAATGATTAGAAAATCCCATTTTATTGCTACACCACAATTTGTTTATGCATTCTCAAGTGATGGACATTTATTTGACTTTGTTCCAGGTTTGGGAAGTTGGTACTAAAAGCTCTGCACATTCATATACAATGTGTGACCTCTATGTGATCATATATTTACATTTCTCTTGAATACCTCAATGTGTAATTGCTAAGTTTTATGGTAAGTGTATGCTTAAATTTATCAGAAACTGTCAAACTGCTTTCCAAAGTGCTTGTCATGTTATTCATCTTCATCACTAGTGTAGAAAACTTTTAGTTGCTCCACCTCCCTCACAATACTTAGTATTGTCAATTTCTTTAATTTTAGCCATTTTTTAGTGTCTAAACATCGTTTGTGTTTCATTGCAATGTATTTTTATTTACCTTTCCCTAAATGACTTCATGGGAAATAGATGGGGAAACAGTGGAAACAGTGGCAGACTTTATTTTTGGGGTCTCCAAAATCACTGCGGAAGGTGACTGCAGCCATGAAATTAAAAGACGCTTACTCCTTGGAAGGAAAGTTATGACCAACCTAGATAGCATATTCAAAAGCAGAGACATTACTTTGCCAACAAAGGTCTGTCTAGTCAAGGCTATGGTTTTTCCAGTGGTCATGTATGGATGTGAGAGTTGGACTGTGAAGAAAGCTGAGCGCCGAAGAATTGATGCTTTTAAACTGTGGTGTTGGAGAAGACTCTTGAGAGTCCCTTGGACTGCAAGGAGATCCAACCAGTCCATTCTAAAGGAGACCAGCCCTGGGATTTCTTTGGAAGGAATGATGCTAAAGCTGAAACTCCAGTACTTTGGCCACCTCATGCGAAGAGTTGACTCATTGGAAAAGACTGATGCTGGGAGGGATTGGGGGCAGGAGAAGAAGGGGACTACAGAGGATGAGATGGCTGGATGGCATCACTGACTCGATGGACGTGAGTTTGAGAGAACTCTGGGTGTTGGTGATGGACAGGGAGGCCTGGTGTGCTGCAATTCATGGGATCACAAAGAGCCGGACACGACTGAGCGACTGAACTGAACTGAACTGTGGGAAGATCTCCTGGAGAAGGGAATGGCAATATCTAGTTTTAGTTCTTTTATTTATATCAGTGATTGATTTTGAACTCTTGTATAAGATGAAAGTCAATGAGAACTTTTTAAATAGGGAGGTATAATCACTCCAATGAACTTGTTGAAAAAGTCCTTTTCCAGTTGAATTATTCTGGCATATTTGTCTAATGTCAATTATTAATAGATAGTTAGATAGATGGATGGACTTTTCTTATTCATTGATCTATATGTCATTATGCCAATACCAAGTTGTCTTACTTACTGTAGCTTTACAATAGGTATTGAAATCACATAGTGTGAGTCTTTCAGTTTTGTCTATCCTTTTCAAAATTAGTTTGTCTATTCTGAATTCCTTGAGTCTATATATAAATTTTAGCATTGGCCTCCCAATTTTTACAAAGAAGTCAGTTGATGTTTTGTTTATGAATGCATTGAATCTATAGACAATTTGGAGAAAACAGACATTCTGAAAATACAGAATCTTCTGATCATAAAAATGATACAGCTCTACATTTGTCTTCTTTAATTTGTCTTAGCAACATCTTACAGTTCTCAGTGAATATGACTTTCACGTAGTTTTTAAACTATATTTCTGTTTACTTCATGTTTGATATTACTGTAAATTGTAATTTTAAAATTTCAAATTCTGATAATCTGTGGCAAATATATGGAAATATAATTGACTTTTATGTGTTGATCTAGTATACTATAATCTTGATAAACTCATTTATTTTTTTCTTGGTGTGTTTTTGGAAATTCCTTAGCTTCCCTGGTGGTGCAGATGGTAAGGAATCTGCCTGCAATGTGGGAGACCCAGGTTCGATCCCTGGGTTGGGAAGATCCCCTGGAGGAGGAAATGGCAACCCACTCCAGTATTCCTGCCTGGAGAATCCCATGGACTGAGGAGCCTGGCAGTCTGTAGTTCATGGAGTTGCAAAGAGTCCAAACGACTGAAGGACTAACCCTTACCTTAGGATTTTCAGCATAGATGAACATGTACTCTGAACAAGAACAGTTTGAATTCTTCCTTTCCAATACCTATTTCTCTTATTCGTTCTTTCATTTATTATTATCTTACCTTATTTCTCTGGCCATGATTTATATCACAATGTTGAATATAAATAATTAAAGCAGGATCCTTGCCTTGTTCTTCATCTTAGAAGGATAGTATTCAATCTTTATCCATTTAGTGTAGTGTTAACTGTAGGTTTATCTATCAGATTGAGAAAGTTGATAAAACTTAAATTTTCATTTTAAGATTCTTAGATGAGAAATTACATCATTGATGATTTCCGAATGTCAAACCCACTTTGAATTATTGAGAGGAGTCAATTGCTAAGTATTTGTTAAAGATTTATATATACACATATACATACATATATATATACATATATATATATATATATTCATGAGGGATGGGCTTCCCTGATAGCTCAGTTAGTAAAGAATCCACCTGCAATGCAGGAGACCCCAGTTCACTTCCTGGGTCAGGAAGATCTGCTGGAGAAGGGAAAGGCTACTCACTTCAGTATCCTTGGGCTTCTCTTCTGGCTCAGCTGGTAAAGAATCAGCCTGCAAAGTGGGAGACCTGGGTTCGATCCCTAGGTTGGGAAGATCCCCTAGAGAAGGGAAAGGCTACCCCCTCCAGTATTCTGGCCTGGAGAATCTTTAACAAATACTTAGAAAATTGAATTCATCTCAATAATTCAAAGTGGGTTTAACATTTGGTCACAAAGAGTCACACATGAATGACTTTCACATTCATGAGGGATGGTGTTCTGTTGTTTTCTTGTAAATTCTTTCTTTGGTTTTGGTGTCAAGGCAATGTGGTCTCATCAATGGACTGAAACGTGTTCCTTCCTATTGTATTTTCTAGGATATTTTGAATATAATTTGCATTGTTTCCTAATGTTTTAAATAATTTTCTAGTGAAGCCATCTGTGCAAAGAGTTTTCTTCTTGGAAAGTTTATAAGTTATTAAATCAATTTCTTTAATAGACACAAAGCTTTTCAAATTTGTTTTGTGTTGAGCTTTGGTAGTTTGTATGGTTCAAGGAATTTTTCTTTTTTATCATGTTGTTGAAATTCTTTTCATAAAATTTCTTTACAGTATCTTCTTTTTAAAATTTTAAGATACGTAGGATCTCTAGTGATGTCTTTTCTCTGGTTCCTGACATTTTTAATTTGTATCTTCTCTCTATTCTTCCTTATCAGCTTACTAGAGGTTTATCCATCTCATCAATCTTAGAACTAGCTTTTAATTTCATTTGTTATCTACTTCATTTTGTATTATGTTTCATTGATTTCTGCTTTTCTTTTTAAAAATTTTCATTCTTCCTGCTTACTTTGGGTTTAACCTTCTCCATTTTATCTTGTTTCTTAATGTGAAAGTGTAAGTAATTGACATAATATTTCTTCCTTTCAAGTCAAGGCTTTTGATGCTATAAAACTTATTAACACTGTGTTACACAAGCCTGTTCTGTCTGTCTGGTCTCTATTACTACCCTGCACTTAGGTTCATCAGTACTTTCTAGATTCCATATATGTGTAATAATACACAATATTTTTTTTTCTCTTTCTGACTTACTTCACTCTGTATAATAGGCTCTAGGTTCACTCACTTCATTAGAACTGATTCAAATGCAGTCCATTTTATGGCTGAGTAATATTCCTTTGTATATATATACCATAGCTTCTTTATCCATTCATGTATCAGTGGGCATGTAGGTTGCTTCCATGTCTTAGCTATTGTAAATAGTGCTGCAGTGAACACTGGGGTACACGTGTCTTTTTCAATTGCAGTTTCCTCAGGATATATCTCCAATAGTGGGATTGTTGGGTCATATGGTAGTTTTATTCCTAGTTTTTGAAGGAATTTCTATACTGTTCTCCATAGTGGCTGTATCAATTTACATTCCCACCAATAGGGCAAGAGGATTCTCTTTTTTCTACACTCTCTCCAGCATTTATTCTTTGTGGATTTTCTAATGATGGCCATTCTGACTAGCTAGGCTTCAATAGTACATGAACCGAGAACTTCCAGATGTACAAGCTGGATTTAGAAAAAAACAGAGGAACCAGAGATCAAATTGCCAACATCTGTTGGATCATAGAAAGAGCAAGAGAATTCCAGAAAAACATCTACTTCTGCTTCATTTACTATGCTAAAGCCTTTGACTATGTGGATCACAACAAACTGTGGAAAATTTTTCAGGAGATGGGAATACCAGACCACTTTATGTGCCTCTTGAGAAACCTGTATGCAGGTCAAGAAGCAACTATTAGGACCGGACATGGAACAATGAACTGGTTCCAAGTTGGGAAAGGACTACGTCAAGGCTGTATATTGTCACCCTGCTTATTTAACTTCTATGCAGAGTACGTCATGCAAAATGCCAGGCTGGATGAAGCACAAGCTGGAATCAAGATTGCCGGGAGAAATATCAATAACCTCAGATAGGCAGATGACACCACCCTTATGGCAGAAAGTGAAGAGGAACTAAAAAGCCTCTTGATGAAAGTGAAAGAGAAGAGTGAAAAAGCTGACTTAAAACTCAATATTCAAAAAACTAATATCATGGCATCTGATCTCATCACTTCATGGTGAATAGATAGGGAAACAATGGAAACAGTGACAGGCTTTATTTTCTTGGGCTTCAAAATCACTGGGTGGTGACTGCAGCCATGAAATCAAAAGATGCTTGCTCTTTTAAGGAAAAGCAATGACAAACCTAGATAGTATATTTTAAAAAAGCAGAAACCTTACTTTGCTGACAAAGGCCTGTGTAGTGAAAGCTATGGTTTTTCCAGTGGTCATGTATGGATGTGAGAGTTGGACCATAAAGAAGGCTAAATGCTGAACAATTGATGCTTTTGAGATGTGGTGCTGGAGAAGACTCTTGAGAGTCCCTTGGACTGCAAGGAGATCCAACCAGTCAATGCTAAGGGAAATCAACCCTGAATATTCATTAGAAGGACTGATGCTGAAGCTGAAGCTGAAGCTCCAGTACTTTGGCCACCTGATACAAAGAACTGACTCATTGGAAAAGATCCTGATGCTGGGAAAGATTGAAGGCAGGAGGAGAAGGAGATGTCAGAGGATGAGATGGTTGGATGGCATCACTGACTCAATGGACATGAGTTTGAGCAAACTCCAGGAGATGGTGAAGGACAGGGAAGCCTGGAGTACTGCAGTCTGTGGGGTGGCAAAGAGTCAGACATGACTGAGCTACTGAACAACAACATTCTGACTAGTATGAGGTGGTACCTCATTGTAGTTTTGATTTTCATTTCTCTAACAATGAGTGAAGGTGAGCATCTTCTCATGTGTTTATTAGTCATAAGAGGGTAGGACACATTGAGAGAGTGACATTGAAACATATGTACTACCATATGTGAAATAGGTAACCAGTGGGAATTTGATTTATGACTCAGGGAGCTCAAACTCGGTGCTCTGTGACAACCTAGAGACATGAAATGGGGGTGGGAGGTCAGAGTGTAGGTCAAGAGGGGAGTGGACATATGTATACCTATGGCTGATTCATGTTGATGTATGGCAAAAACCAACACATTATGGTAAAGCAATTATCCTCCAATTAATAATAAACTAAAAAATTGAAATATTAAAAAATACTTTGCTGTGTCTCACAAATTTGGTATGCTGTGTGTGCATTTTTATGACATTCAAATATTTTACAATTTTAATTTCTTCATTGAGCGATGAGTTATTTAGAAATGTATCATTTAATTTTTAAATAATTGAAGGTATTTCATGCACATTTCTTTTATTGACTTTTGATTGTGTCCTGATAAGACAATATACTTTGTATTATTAAGTCCTTTTAAATTTACTGATGCTTGGTTTATGACCCAGAATATGGTCTATTTTGGTAAATTTTCTGTGTGCACTTGAACATAATATATATTGCATCCATTGTTCAATAAACATTACTTTGATTATGTTTTTCAAGTCCTTTATATCCATACTGATTTTCTACTTTTTCTATCAGTTATTAAGTCAGAGTGTTGGTTCTTCAACTGTAAACTTTTTTGTCTCTTTTACCTTTCAATTCTACTAGTTATTGACTTACTATATTTAAAAATTGTTATTAAGTGTATAAACTTTTAAGATTATGTCCTCTTATTAAAGTGATATCTTTTTCATTATGAAATGATCTTCTCTATTCCTGGTAATATTATTTGCTTTAAAAATCTTGATATTAATATAGCTATGTCATCTTTTGTTTGATTTGTGGTTATATAGTATATCTCTTTCCATTCTTTTACTTTTGATGTTTTGTATTAAAGTGGCTTTATATTAAAGTGGGTTTATTTCCAATATTCTGGGAGGTGGGTCATAGAGGATCCTGCTGTGATGTATGTCGGAGAGTGTTTTGCCTATGTTCTCCTCTAGGAGTTTTATAGTTTCTGGTCTTACATTTAGATCTTTAATCCATTTTGAGTTTATTTTTGTGTATGGTGTTAGAAAGTGTTCTAGTTTCATTCTTTTACAAATGGTTGACCAGTTTTCCCAGCACCACTTGTTAAAGAGATTGTCTTTAATCCATTGTATATTCTTGCCTCCTTTGTCAAAGATAAGGTGTCCATATGTGCGTGGATTTATCTCTGGGCTTTCTATTTTGTTCCATTGATCTATATTTCTGTCTTTGTGCCAGTACCATACTGTCTTGATAACTGTGGCTTTGTAGTAGAGCCTAAAGTCAGGTAGGTTGATTCCTCCAGTTCCATTTTTCTTTCTCAAGATCACTTTGGCTATTCGAGGTTTTTTGTATTTCCATACAAATTGTGAAATTATTTGTTCTAGCTCTGTGAAGAATACCGTTGGTAGCTTGATAGGGATTGCGTTGAATCTATAAATTGCTTTGGGTAGTATACTCATTTTCACTATATTGATTCTTCCAATCCATGAACATGGTATATTTCTCCATCTATTAGTGTCCTCTTTGATTTCTTTCACCAGTGTTTTATAGTTTTATATATATAGGTCTTTAGTTTCTTTAGGTAGATATACTCCTAAGTATTTTATTCTTTCCTTTGCAATGGTGAATGGAATTGTTTCCTTAATTTCTCTTTCAGTTTTCTCATTATTAGTGTATAGGAATGCAAGGGATTTCTGTGTGTTGATTTTATATCCTGCAACTTTACTATAATCATTGATTAATTCTAGTAACTTTCTGGTGGAGTCTTTAGGGTTTTCTATGTAGAGGATCATGTCATCTGCAAACAGTGAGAGTGTTACTTCTTCTCTTCCAATTTGGATTCCTTTTATTTCTTTTTCTGCTCTGATTGCTGTGGCCAAAACTTCCAAAACTATGTTGAATAGTAATGGTGAAAGTGGGCACCCTTGTCTTGTTCCTGACTTTAGAGGAAATGCTTTCAATTTTTCACCATTGTGGATAATGTTGGCTGTGGGTTTGTCATATATAGCTTTTATACGAGACAGCAAAAGAGACACTGATGTATAGTTCAGTCTTATGGACTCTGTGGGAGAGGGAGAGGGTGGGAAGATTTGGGAGAATGGCATTGAAACACGTACAATATCATGTATGAAAGGAGTCGCCAGTCCAGGTTCGATGCACGATACTGGATGCTTGGGGCTGGTGCACTGGGACGACCCAGAGGGATGGTATGGGGAGGGAGGAGGGAGGAGGGTTCAGGATGGGGAACACATGTATACCTGTGGCGGATTCATTTCGATATTTGGCAAAACTAATACAATATTGTAAAGTTTAAAAATAAAATAAAATTAAAAAAAATAAAGTGGGTTTAATGTAGACAGCTTAAAACTAGGTATTTTTTTTTTACAATCTGAGAATCTGTGCTTTTTGTAGAACACTTACTTTTAATGTGATATTATTATCAATATGATTATGTTTAAATCTGCTGTCTTGCTTCTGCTATTTGCACCATCTTTTTTTGTAAGTTTTCCTTTTTTTTTTTTTTTTTTTGTTAATAAATTGAGTATTTGTATAACTCCATCTCCTTTGTTGGCTTGTTATCTGTGTTTGATATTTTGGCATTGCTTTTTAGTGCTTTATTTAGAGTTTTTATATTCCTCCCTTGCTGAACATATTATATCACTTCATATAAAATCTGTATTTCTATTTAACTTTCTCTTGGAAAGTTAAAGTTATAGATACTATTTTTGTCACTGATTGCATTTCTACATATTATAAATCTCATTATTAGTTTTATTATTACTCTGAGTATTTGTCTTTTCAGGAAATTAAAACAATGAGAAAAAATGTCTTTTAAAATTACCTGTATATTTGCTGTTTCCTGATAACTTTCTTTTGTGTTTAGATCCAAATTTCCATCTGGTATCATTTACTTATGCCTGAGATCTTCCTTAGTGACTCTAATAGTGCTGTTCTTCTGGTGGTAACTCATCTCAGCTTGTTTACATTAAAAAATGTCTTCATTCTGTCTTTGATTTTAAAAAATTTTCACTGGGTATAGATTTCCTGATTGATAGTTATTTTTAAAGAAGTCATTACATTCTCTTATTACTTCCATTGCTTCTAATATGAACCCTCCTTTCCGTATTGTCTTTGTTTCTCTGCCTGCATTAAAAATTCTCTTTATTGTGTGTTTTCAAAAATTTGGTTATGATTTGCCTTATTGATAATTTCTTCATGTTTCTTCTGCTTGGGGTTTGTTGACTATTTTGGATGTTTTATTATTTTGTTCAAATTTGAAAAAAATGCCATTTAAAAATTATTTATTTATTTGTTTTGACTGCATTGTGTGTTTTGGCTACATTTAGGCTTTCTCTAATTGTGGTGAGCAGAGGCTACTCTCTAGCTGCAGTGCTCAGGCTTCTCCTTGTGGTGGCTTCTCCTGTTGCAGAGCAGGTTCTAGGGGGTGCTGGCTTTAATATGTGGCTCACGGGCTCAGTAGTTATGGCTCATGGACTCAGATCCCTCATGACTTGTTGGATCTTAGTTCCCACTCCAGGGATTGAACCATGTTCCCTGCATTGGCAGGAGGATTCTTAACCACTGGGCTACTAGAGAAGTCCCTCATTATTTTTAAAAGTATTTTTTTCCTCCCCACCCTAGCTTTCTTTGGAGGCTCCAATTAAACATACTCTAGAATGTATGATATTGATCCATAGGCTTATGGATGGTCTGTTCATCACTTCAGTCTATTTAATCTCTGTTTCACTGTGGATAGTTTCTATTGCTGTGTCTTCTGGTTCACCAGCTTTTTCTTCTACAAGTCTAATATGATGTTACTTATTCTATTCATATATTGTATTTTTCATGTTCAGTTCAGTTCAGTCGCTCAGTCACGTCCGACTCTTTGAAATCCCATGAATCGCAGCACGCCAGGCCTCCCTCTCCATCACCATCTCCTGGAGTTCACTCAAACTCACGTCCATCGAGTCGGTGATGCCATCCAACCATCTCATCCTCTGTCATCCCCTTCTCCTCCTGCTCCCAATCCCTCCCAGCATCAGAGTCTTTTCCAAAGAGTCAATATTAATTTGGGGCTTTTTTATATCTTTCATTACTCTGTTTTAAAACCCTTATATGACTGTTCTATCATCTCTGTCATTTCTGGGTCTATTTCTATTGATTTTTCTTTCTCCTGGTGTGGATCATATTTTCTAGCTTCTTTATATGATTGATAATTTCTGGTTCGATGAAAAAATTCTAAATTTCACACTGTTAGATGCTTATTTTTTGTATTCTTTTAAATATCATTGGGATTTATTTGGAATCCAATTATTTAGAATCAGTTTGATTGTCTTTAAACTTGGTTTTTAAATTTGTCAAGCCAGGTCCAGAAAAGTTATTAATTTATAAATTTGGCTTCATCACTAAAGAAATACCCTGCTGAGGAACACATCCATGCTCTGTATGTTAGGAGATATTTTCATTCAGGCTGGTAGGAGTGAAAATGAGATAACTGGTTTTCAAGAGTTTTCTTGAAAACTCTTCTTGGGCTCAAGAGTCTTCTCATTTTTTTCCAGTAATACTTCTGAGGTATTCAGGCAAAAAAAAAAAAAAGTCTGATTTTGAATGAAGTAACAACCTTAAGTTTAGGATTAATCCATAAAATAATTGACTTGTACTTTTAAAAGTGCTGAGGTTGTGAAATATGCAGAAAAACTATGGAACTTAACTTTTTCCATATTAAAAGAAACAAGACAACAAAATGCAATGAATGTTCCTGTATTGGATATTGGACTGAGGGAAAAAAGATCTAATGGATATTGGAGCAATTGCAAAATTTGATTATTATGTGTGGGCTAGATAATAGTAATATGACAGTTTTATCTATTTTTATGCTTGTGCTGTAGTTGAGTAAATCAGTGTTCTTAGGAAATGCACGCTGAAGTATTTAGTGGTAGAGGTATGCAACGTTCTTTCAAAGGGCTTAAGACATTAGGCACATTCACCTGGACGTGCACACAGACACGAGGAGCACAAGCAAGCAAATGATAAAGCAAACGGAAGGAAGTATAAGTGGTTGTTGAATCTGGGTAATAGATATGTAGGAATTGCTTGTATCATCCTTGTAAATTTACTGAAAGCTGAAATTATGTGAAGAAAAAGATTACTAAAAGTGAATTGGCTGAAGCACACAGGATTGAGTTTCTTTTTCTTGCTAAGTGTACGTTGGTTAACCTCTTGGGAGAGTTGATGGGCTTAATCTAAACGTAGGGAAAATGGAATGATTTATTATACTCTCCTGAAACCTCCCCCTTTCTGAATCAAATTTAAGTTACAGACCAGAAGCTCTCTGATGCCAGGACTGATATGATAGTAGCTTATCTTTGTCAGTCAAGGAGACAGTGTGCTACATGCTTTCATGTCATTCCCCATTACCAGCAGCATGAAATTGATCCCGAAAAAGATGACATTAGAAATTGCCGCTCTTTCTTCCTAGAGTCATTCATCATGAGCTTTACTAGCAAAATGTTCCCAAATTCTTAGTGTAGCCTCATGAAACCAGAGCTGACTTCTTGCTAAATTCCAATATTAGTCACAGTTCTGTGGTCACGGTCTTTTTGGATTTTTTGGTTTTGTTTGTTTTTTTGTTTGTTTAATAAAAAATTTCTCATGGCTCTAACAGTTT
The DNA here is from genome assembly GCF_029378745.1 of Bos indicus. Lineage (NCBI taxonomy): Eukaryota > Metazoa > Chordata > Mammalia > Artiodactyla > Bovidae > Bos > Bos indicus. The sequence goes on along the minus strand of NC_091767.1, from coordinate 43,027,551 downwards.
ATTTTGGGTGGAGACTTGCGGCCAAGGGAGAAGAAGAAGGGAGGATTGCTATCCTCCATTTCAGGTGACCATGGAAAGCACTAGAGGGGAAACAAATCTCCCCGAAATTGGTAGCAGTTTTCAAACTTGGTCAGGTGGGAATAATGTGGCCAGTGTTATAAGTGAGTGGATACTTCTCAGAGAAGATGGGAACATGGGGGCAGGGAAGACCATATGAAAGGTGAAACAATGCACCGTGAGTTACTCACAGCTTCACTCACCTAGTCCTGCTTACAGATAGCCCCAGAGTCCCTTTTGTCTTTGCTTGTTAACAGAGAAGAATGTATCTGATCTCCATGTCTTGTCCATATGATTAATGGAGATGCTACTGCAGGGATAAATGCTGCTTATTTCTGTGCATCTTTGGCATCAAGTAGCACCTGCTCAGTTACCAAGGAGTTTTATCTTACAATCAGTAAATAAAGCTGAGGTGAAGTGAGTCAGCGTCCTGGACTCATGGCAGTGTTTAACAAAGCAGGAAACTGAGCTGCAAAAAGGATGCTTGATTTCTTTGATCAGCTTAAACATTGCCTTGGTTAGAATCACAGATTGTTACAACCTGCAGATCATGCCATGAACATTGTCATCCCTAACATGTAAACCACTAATTAGTTCCAGATGAATTGATAGAGTAACTATTCATAGAGCTGGTCCTAAATAAATGTATGCTCTCACACTTTGCCCCATGTCCTTGGCGGGACTCTTGTGTCACTTATTCCTTCTTCTTAGATTTAGTCTTGTTATAAGACATAACCTGAGATTTAAAATTGAGCTCTGGAAAGATTTATTTAAGACTGAAGATTTAAAGGGAAGTGGTCAAGCATTGACCTAGGTGATTTTAAATAATTTAAAATCTCTTGTCAGTCTGCAAACCTCCTATAAGCATTATTACTCCTATTTTAGAAATGAGGAATCTGAGGTAGATATTGAAAAGATAAGGAGTTTGACCATGGGCAAACGGGTAATCACTGATTCAATGAACATGAACTTGGGCGAATTTTGGGAGATAGTGGAGGACAGGGAGGCCTGGCGAGCTGCAGTCCAGGGGAATTGCAAAGAGTCAGATATGACTTAGTGACTGAACAACAAAAGAAGCAGTTAATATATGGAAGAAGTAGGACACAAGCCCAGTTCTTTGTGTTTCCAAGAGTTGCCAAGGGTACTGGCTTGTGAACTTGCAAATTTCCCATCCTTCCCATAAAACACTGCCCCCCAATTCTGTCTCTCCTTTGTTCAGCAAATATATCTTAAATACTCTACATGCCAGGTACTAGGTCGGGTGTTGGGGATTTGGAAGAATTTGTAAGTTTTATGAAAGGAAAAAATGTATGATGATAGAAAATACTCATATAGGATAGTGGGGTTTTCTCTAATTTAGTTAAAGATGAACTTCTGAGTTGGTGACTTAGAGACCTGAGACTTCAAGGTTGGGAAGAAGGAAGCCATGCAAAGCCCTGAGCTGTGAGCATTCCAGGCCAAGGACAAGCAAAGGCAAATGCCTTGAAGCTGGAAAGGGGGGAATCTGTTCAGGGAACTGATACAAGACCAGCAGGATAAGCATGGAGAAAGGGAGTGATAAATGTGTGCTGGCATTTGAGAGTGAGGCTGAGCAACGTTATGGAAGTCCTTACAGGATGTCGTTGCACTCCAGGAGCATGAGGCCAGAGTCACATAACATGGCACCAGAAGCTCCAGTGGGTGCCAAGGTTCAGCTTTTTATTGCCAGTCAATCTTCTGTACTGCCTTAAGTTGGTTTTGACTTTTTGCTGCAGCCTCTCTTGCTGATTTTAAGGACAAATGACTGTTAGTTGAGTAGAGAGATCCTAAGATCTCTCTCCCATGCTACTTTCTTTAAAATATCTACCACCAAGGAAAATTTGTATCAAATGTTTCTGTAACTCCTGATTTTGTTTTAGTTCCTGAACAGCCCATCATGGTGACACAAGGCTGAGAAGATGAGCATTTCAGCAGGTTGCTATCTCCAATCCCACCTAGTTCTTTGTACCTCAGCAAGTTCAGTTAAGTTTTAAAAGCTTTGTCATATAGACCATGGGGATTTCAGATCATCATGCATTTTCGTGTGTTTTGTATATTTTTTGTTCTTCCTGGAATACTATCTTCTGTACTTTGCCTTTTGGCATCCATGAAAACTGTTTCTTATCAACTTTTTTTGTAAGACTCACTTTATCTGAGAAAGAATTACACTATCTAATTCTGTTCTTTGAATATACCTCTATTATTTCCCTTAACAAATTTTAACTCTTCACACACATGGTTCATGTCCTCTGATAAATAACGTCTGAGCTCATCTGAGGCTGCTGACCTTGTCTCGTTCATCCTTGCCCCTCTGGCACTTCACTCGGTATCCAGCACAAAATAAACTCAATAAATGCTAAATGAAATGAGTGCTTAGTGAAAGTTCATGCTCTGCCATTAACTCGGAATTTGATACATGGTCTTAGGTGACTCATCTACTTTTCTCAGGGGCCTCAGTAAGTTATCTCATTTATAATGCTGCATTTGAGTGGATTATATAATTTGTAATATTAGTAGTATTGAGTACTTACCCTGATTGAGTACTTCCGCTGTGCACCCTCTTTGTTAGGTGCTGTATATGCATTATCTCAATGGATCCCTACGTCAGCTTCATGAGGTAGCTGTCACTGTCATTCTCATTTGACAGATAGGAAGCTGAGATCCAGGGATCAAAAGTGATTTGTGCAAAATTGCACAGGATAGTGGAATTTGGAACAGATTGGAACTGAGTTTGTTGGATTCCATAGCCCATGCCCCAAGTATCTGCTGCATCATTTTCAGTTCTCTAAACTAGTGAGTAAAGCACCCTGATGACAACATTTCTGCATTCTTTTTTTTTCTGATGTTGGCAACGCTCAAACCACTGTAGTGATAATTTTGTTTGTCTGTCTGTCTACCAAGAAAGGTGAGAAAGCAGAGTCTCTCTTAGGCTCACAGTTGTGAGTCATTAATAGGTTATTCTGAAAATTGATTCTAAAGTGAGCTTTTGAGGAAGGCTGCATTCCTTTGCCAGGGCTGGTCCATCTGCTAAGAGAATGATGAAAGACTAGCACCACACAGGGAAGGCGAGATGATCTGAGACCCCAGGAAACAGGGTTCTGGGGGTAATGAGAGCAGTAGGTGGAATTGAAGAGTGAGGGTAGAGGGCTTTCAGCAATGTAATCAGCTTTAAATGCAGAGTTTGAAACAAAAAAGAATTCAACACTGGAGCTTGATTATATTTAACCAGTGGGTATTTAATATCATGCCTCTACATTTTAATTCTGGGAAGAAACATGGCTCAAGTTACAAATCTCACAGAAATGACTAGGGAGGCCTGGGACACGAGACACCCAGGTGGGAGGCGTCTGTCACCAGAATACAGCCAAACCAGTCAGCACCTGGCCTGAGTCATGGCTGTCAGTCTGCCTTGATGGGTTCTGTCTATTCAGCCACCTTAGGGAGGACAGATGTCATGGAGTGGGGAGGAGTAACATGGTGTCATGGGGATGTAGTTTAGTAACATATCAATGGCATAGGGTCCCATCTTAGGACTGAGGGGCAGCTGTAATTCCCATCTTAGGACTGAGGGGCAGCTGAGCCTTACAGGGTGGAGAGGTGGACAAGGAAGACCCAATAATTCATGTGTGAATGAGTGGAGAGACTACTGTGTCTTCTAACTCCTGGCCAAGCACAGAATGACCCACACTGCTCTGAAGGTTAGACACCAAACTAAAGGTCTAGTTAGAAGAATTGACTGAAGCCTGGGTGGTCTCCCTGCCTATTCCCTGCATTCTTTCTTACATCCTCCCAGGCTGCCCACAGGTCATTGCAAAAGCTCATCCTTACTTGATTCTTGAAGGTCTGCTTTTGGTGGTGTTGATTGTTTTGAGTCAAGGTTACCTATAATTTTCTGATTTACTAAAGAACTTTCACACATGCTCTCTCGTGGCAATCCTGAGACAGTTTTTGTTTTCTGTTCCCACTTCATGTATGAGGAAAACGAAGCTCAGAGAAACTCGATGACATACCCAAGATCACAGGTGAACAACCACTATTTTTAGGAAAGAATGAAAATTGTTTAAATCTTTAGATTTTCTTTTTTTTTCAGTGTGGCCAATATTGACCTTTAGAGTTCCTTCCTGAGCAAAGGTTGTGCCATACTCTGCTGAACTGACCCTGTCCCCCTGCCCTGCTTCTATCAGAAAGTATTAACTGGCTATCCAAGCCTCAGAGATTTTTCTATGAAATTTAGTATGTGAGAGCTCTAAGTTCATAAACTGCTGATAATTTCTCCCCCCAAAAGAACATTTTTATTAGAATGACCATAAAATTTCTTGTCCAGTTTGGCACATATTTGAAATTAAAATGAGCAACAAAAATAATTTAAATGATATGATTTTGAAATATTGACTAGGTGAAACAGTAATACAAAGTTCTTAAAGTAAAAATAACACATACCAGTTAAGATAAACCAAATCTTTTAAAATGTATATTGATTGTAGGAATACTAAAAATAACATGCAAAATAATTATTCTTGGTATTTATTCACACACTTTATAAGCACTTTCTTAGCCAAATGTTTCTAATTTTGTCACTGTCACTCATATTTCCCCGAAAGAAAATAGTTTTGTTTACTTATCTTTTTTTTAATAATCGATAAGAACTGTTTATTACTGACTCTTTCAAAATGGCAGTCCATATTCATGGCCTGTATCTGTGCTTTTATTCTTTTGTTAGAGGATTTCTTCTTAATCTGTTCCTGTGAGCTCCTCCTATGTAGGAATGATTGTATATAGAAACTGCCATGTTTTGCAAATATTTTCCAAACATAGTTAAGAAAATAGTTTTAATATGGCCATATTATAATTTTTAAAGAGCTCGAAGACTTCTTCACAGCATCATTTTATAGTTACTAACTTTGAAAAATGTTTTTTGACACAGAAGAAAGTTATTTTCTCATAGACATAAAATCCTCAGTGAGAGGTTGTATTCCATGCAGTCATTCAAAGACTCAAGCTAATGAAGGCTAGGAGTTGAGCTTGTCTCTTTCTTCTGTCCTCCTTGGTTCTGCCTGTTGTAATGGGACAATTGGAGTCAAGTCCTGCTTTTACCGATTTTTCCTTCAAATATTTGAGGACAACTCTCCAACTTCTCCTGAGGTTTATCTTTCCAGACTAAACTGTTGCATCTCATTCAGTCATTCCTCATTTTGACATGGCTTGCAGTTCTTTACCTTATAACACACAGTCCTTTAAAGGCACTGTCCTTTTGACTTTTGATACATTTGAAAAGAGATGAGAAGGACAGATGAGAGAAACAAAGCTCAGTGAGACTATTGCTTTCTGTGTGCTTATGCAGCGTTTTTCACTCCTATCAGATTGTAAGCTGTGAGACGGCCAGAACTGCCTGTCTTGTTCATTTTATTGTCCTCAGCCCCTTACATAGTGCCTGGAATCATAGATTTCCAATACACAATTATTCAGTCATTAAATAGGTAACTACTTATGTCACTGTCTGTTCATTGGCTAGCTACTGATCAGGGCTGGGAACCAAATTTCGAATCACCTGGTTCTGTTGAGATTTTTCAGCATTCTGTTTTCTTTTTCTTTTCTTTTTCCCATCTTTCTTGTTAATCTCCCTGCTTCCTACCCGCTTTCCCTCCCTCCCTTCCTTTTTCCTTTCCCTTTTGCCATTGTTTTTCCCTGTCTCTCTCTTGAATTCCTTCTGATCTTTGGAGATATATAGAGACTTTAAAAATACAAACTAATGAACTCATGAGAGCATGTGAGTTTAAATGCTACCCATACAATTTCAGGAAAATACTGTCCTCTGGGCTTCACATGATTTTTCACCTGAGATGAATTCCAATATGTGTAAAGACTCGAACTAGGATAGAGGTGCTTTACCCTTTAATTCCTAGGTTGCTGTGGAGCTGTTTCCCTTGGTGAGTGGGTATATGCTTGTGCACGTGTTAGCATGTGTGTGGTGAGTAATATATGAATTAAGTGTGACTTTATGGGGTACAGAGTGAGACCTGTGCCTGGGATCCAGACTACTCATCTCTACAGAGCAAGGGTTACTAAACACCGGTTTGTGGGGCCAGCAACAAAACAATTACCTGATGCAACTGTAGATTCTGGGGCCCCCATCTTATACCTCCAGAATTCAAACTTTCATGGGTTTAGGAATTTTTATTCTTAACAAGCAGTTCTGGTAATTCTTCTCTACAAGCTGGAGAGAAGACTGGATGTTTGCTCTTTTGTCCAGGATGTTAACTAGGGAAAATCAGCCCTAAAAGGAATTTGTTGATGTAGAGAGAGGTGCTTGAAGTGAGAAGTAGGTTTGCAAAAATATCAGGTGACAGATTTCTACAATGAAAGGGCACAAAGGAATGAATTAGAAGTATTTCAGAGGTCTAAGGCCATTTAACTGGGGGCAAATGGCAATGCTTATCCAAATGACTGGCACCTGGAAGCATCTGCATACTGCACAGTAAAACAATTCACGTTAATATGACAAGTAGACATTTAAAATCTGAGCAGTTAAAAAATGTACGCAGGTACCTCTCTTTTTAAAATAGAGTCATTAAAAGGAGTGATGAATTAATTAGCATAGAAAGAGGTCCACAACTTTAAATGTGAAGGGTCTGCTAAGATTTTAAAACTTTGGAGAAACGGGAAGAGAAACTAAGACAACTTTGTTAGAGACTGCCTTTTCTGGGAGAGAAGAGGCCTCGGGATTGGGAAGCTAACAGCAGTCTTCTGTGATGTCTCCTGTGTTGTATTTATTGACTCCTGTGGTGGGTCCACAGATGTTTGCTTTATGATAATCCATCTAGATCCATGTTTGTGTTGTCTGCACCTTCCTAATTGTGTGTTATCTTTCTCAAAAATTACTTTAAAGGCATTGCTACAAAAATAGCCAAGTGTTGAAGTTTGCACAGCAACATTTTAATCCTTCAGTTGTCTGGAAAAATTTCTTTAGGATGAATGCCCCAGTCTAGCTTCTTATTAATTCCTGGAACAGAAACTTTAAATGTTTACATTTGTTCATAATTCATAGGATTAGGTTTTATTTTAAGCACTTGGCATTAGGAATCTCTTGAAAATAATTTACTGGTTTAATAAAAGGTACTTACACTCTAGAACTGAACCAAGATTCTTTGGCTTATAACCAGTCCTTGGGTTTTCGATCACTCTGTTTGGTTTTTCATTAAAATTAATTTCTCCCATTGTATTTTTTTAATGTTCCACTTTAGTTCTAAAAGTTTATAGGTCCATAGCACTGTGTGCTTTACAAGCAGCTTTATCTGCATGCTTTGATTTGATTTGGTATATAGAGTATTTCTCTAAGGCAGTAGAGAAATCATCACTAATCTCTCCTGACCCAAGACTGCATCTGTGAAGCAAGTGGGATTAATTTAGCTATTGTCTGTCATATGGCTAATGATGGGTGGGATTGGGAATCAAGCCCAGATCTTATGAATGTAAATGCAGTGCTTTATCCATTACGTGGATGATTATTTAAAAAAAAAAAAAAAGGCAAATATTATCCAAATTAATTTGCCCTCTACTTTTGTGGCTCATGATTTTATTTTTTGGATTAGGGCCCTTGGTGGAGTAAGTTTCCCCAGCTTTGGAAACAAGAGGGCCCAGTTGTCATTATTTAGTTCTACTTTATAAATAAATAATTGCTTAATGAAAACAAAAATTCCATTCAGTTATAATTTACATACTGATAAGTGTACATTGGCATGCAGCTCAATTGATTTTTTTTTAATTTTATTTTATTTTTAAACTTTACAATATTGTATTAGTTTTGTCAAATATCGAAACGAATCCACCACAGGTATACCTGTGTTCCCCATCCTGAACCCTCCTCCCTCCTCCCTCCCCATACCCTCCCTCTGGGTCGTCCCAGTGCACCAGCCCCAAGCATCCAGTATCGTGCATCGAACCTGGACTGGCGACTCGTTTCAATGCCATTCTCCCAAATCTCCCCATGCTCTCCCTCTCCCACAGAGTCCATAAGACTGATCTATACATCAGTGTCTCTTTTGCTGTCTCGTACACAGGGTTATTGTTACCATCTTTCTAAATTCCATATATATGCGTTAGTATACTGTATTGGTGTTTTTCTTTCTGGCTTACTTCACTCTGTATAATAGATTCCAGTTTCATCCATCTCATTAGAACTGATTCAAATGTATTCTTTTTAATGGCTGAGTAATACTCCATTGTGTATATGTACCACAGCTTTCTTATCCATTCATCTGCTGATGGACATCTAGGTTGCTTCCATGTCCTGGCTATTATAAACAGTGCTGCAATGAACATTGGGGTACACATGTCTCTTTCCCTTCTGGTTTCCTCAGTGTGTATGCCCAGCAGTGGGATTGCTGGATCATAAGGCAGTTCTATTTCCAGTTTTTTAAGGAATCTCTACACTGTTCTCCATAGTGGCTGTACTAGTTTGCATTCCCACCAACAGTGTAAGAGAGTTCCCTTTTCTCCACACCCTCTCCAGCATTTATTGCTAGTAGACTTTTGGATCGCAGCCATTCTGACTGGCATGAAATGGTACCTCATAGTGGTTTTGATTTGCATTTCTCTGATAATGAGTGTTGTTGAGCATCTTTTCATGTGTTTGTTAGCCATCTGTATGTCAATTGATTTTTACAAGCTGTACACAACCTTGCAAGAAGCACACAGATCAAGAAAGACAGTGTTTACCAACACCCCAGAAATTTCCCTCATGTCTGTTTCCAATCAGTATCCACACCCTAAGGTTAATCACTGTCACGACTTTTAACCCTGTGGATCAGTATTGTCTGTTTTTGTACTTTATATGAATATAGTCATACAGGCTGCATTTTTTTGTGTCTGTCTTCCCTTGCTCAGTGTTATGTATGTGAGATTCACCCACATTGCTATTTGTACTTGTAGAATATTTATTCTCTTTGCTGTCCAGTGTGACTTTATCATAATTTGTCTGTCGACTTGTTGTTACGTCGCTCAGTCATGTATAATTCTTTGCAACCCCATCAACTGCAGCATGCCAAGTTTCCCTGTCCTTCACCATCTCCTGGAGTTTGCTCAAACTCATGTCCATTGAGTCGGTGATGCCATCCAACCATCTCATCCTCTGTCGTCCCCTTCTCCTCCTGCCTTCAATCTTTCCCAGCATCAGGGTCTTTTCCAACAATTCAGCCCTTCACATCAGGTGGCCAAAGTACCAGAGCTTCAGCTTCAGCATTAGTCCTTCCAGTGAACAGCAAGGGCTGCTTTCCTTTAGGATTGACTGGTTTGATTTCCTTGCAGTCCAAGGGGCTCTCAGAGTCTCCTCCAGCACCATAGTTTGAAGGCATCAATTCTTCAGCGCTCAGCCTTTTTTATTGTCCAGCTTTCATATCCGTACATGACTATTGGAAAAATCATAGCTTTGACTATACTGACCTTTGTAGGCAAAGTGATATCTCTGCTTTTTAATATGCTGTCTAGGTTGGTCATAGCTTTTCTTCCAAGGAGCAAGCATCTTTTAATTTCATGGCCACAGTCACCATCCACAGTGATTTTGGAGCCCAAGAAAATCAAGCCTGTCACTTTTTCCATTGTTTCCCTATCCATGCGCTTTGAAGTGATAGGGCCAGGTGCCATGATCTATGTTTTCTGAATGTTAAATCAGCTTTTTCACTCTCCTCTTTCACCTTCACCAAGAGGCTTTTTAGTTCCTCTTTGCTATCTGCTGTAAGAGTGGTGTCATCTGCATATCTGAGGTTACTGATATTTCTCCTGGCAATCTTGATTCCAGCAGTGCTTCATCCAGCCTGACACTTTGCACAATGTACTCTGCTTGTAAGTTAAGTAAGCAGGGTGACAATATACAGCCTTGATGTTCTCCTCTTCCAATTTGGAAACAGTCTGTTGTTCCATGTCTGGTTATAACTGTTGCTTTTTGACCTGCATACAGATTTCTCAGGAGGCAGGTAAGGTGGTTTGGTATTCCCATCTCTTTAAGCATTTTCCATGGTTTGTTGTGGTCTATACAGTCAAAGGCTTTAGGATAGTCAGTGAAGCAGAAGTAGATGTTTTTCTGGAATTTTCTTGCTTTTTCTATGATCCAACAGATGTTGGCAACTTGATCTCTGGTTCCTCTACCTTTTCTAAGTTCAGCTTGTACATCTGGAAGTTCTCAGTTCACATACTGTTGAAGCCTAACTTGGAGAATTTTGAGCAATACTTGCTAGTGTGTGAAATGAGTGCAATTGTGTGGTAGTTTGAACGTTGTTTGGCATAGTCTTTCAACTAGTGATGAGCATTTGGTTGGTTTTCATGTGGAGGTTAGTACCTCTAGAGTACAATGATCATTCTAGTCCAGGTCTTTTGGTGAGAAGATGTACGCATTTCTATTGGGTGCACATTTACAAGTGGGATTACTAGGTCCTAGCTTATGTCTGAATGTGTTCTTATTTAACAGATACTGGTGAAAAATGGACACTCCTACACACCCCATCATAGCCAGGTTGGGAGAAGGAGAGGAAGACAACAGCTATCTGGATTAAGATAATCAGATTCTCTCTTAGGAGACTGGACCATAGACCTGGTGGAAAGTCACTAGTGGGTTTAAGGGATTCTAGAAGTAGACATGAAGAGTCAATGAGCCAGGTTCGCAGTAGAATACTAGCTTCCAAAATCAAGGTACCAGGGCTGCCCAGACTTCAGACTTTTCTCCTAGTTCCACTCCTGACAACTGCAGAGATGCTTCATTTTCTATATTGATGTCCAGGAGGTGGTATCTTTACAGCAAACCCCAGCAGTTTAATTTACCTAGATTGCCTACACTTCCATACTTTCAACTAATATATTGTTGGTGTTAAAACAGTTAAAACCCATTTGTTGGATATTGGGGTTCTATATGGTTTCTAATCACATTTTGGTACTGGGAAATTTAAAAAGAATCAGTCAATGTTCCTTTGACAAATACCATGACTGAAGTAAGTGCAAAGAACACTGCAAACAAAATAAGGAAGTGGCCAGGTCTATCAGGGATGAATATACTGTGAGATTAATGATGCTTAAGAGTCAGGGTATCTCACTTGTTTAAAACCTGTCCTAAGAGTACTCATCATGTTTCTGTAGAGCTTTTCATGCACAGGTAGAGTATTTCAACTGAAATTTAGTGATTGTTTATCTTATTTTATTTTTAAAGAGTCTCCCTCCCTGCACTGGTTTATCCTGTGGGCTCTGCAACACCTGGATCTTCCCATTATGGGGAGTGTAGAAAAGACTTCAAAGAGGAGGAGCCCTTGAGTTGAGTCTTGAAGCACAAAGAGGGTTTTCTCAGATGCTTAAGGACTGGTAGGCTGGGCCAGGCCATGAAGATAGTGTGTGTCAAGGCACAAGTCATGACTGTGTGAAACCAATGTGATTTTTTGAAGACAAGTAATAGTTTGATGCTAGAGATAAGTGGACAATGGCAGGTTGTGGGTAGCACTGTGATGAATAAGGAATCTGAGAAGGTGGCCAAGGACCAGTCAGGGAGACCCACGTATGCCATGATTAAGATCTTGTGTTTGGTTATCCGGTTGCTGGGAGCTGGGGGACAGTTGTCATGACTGAGTGCTGTAAGGCTTTTGTAGATATGCTCCCAGTCATAAGAACACTCAACAGGATCAGGAGTTTTTGCAAATCCTATATCTCTAATTTTGAAGATAAGAGTACTTGGCAAAGGAGAGAGAAGGAAGCAACAGTTTGTATACTTGGAGAGAAAAATGATATGGATGGATGAGGAAAAAACAAAAATTGAAATAGTGTACAAATGCACTTTTAAAAATCATTGAAACCAGTTTCCAAGATGTTAAGGAGCAAGATTAGAAGGGAGGTAGAGAAGAAGGCCAATACGTGTAGCAGTTACCATTTAAAGCATCCTTTGCCATAGTGGGTCTCCTCTGAGGAAAAGACAGGACACAGTCCAGCAGAAATTACAGCAAGTGGTTGGAATTTCCCCAGCACCCTCCACACGTGTTTCTGTAAGTGTATGTGCATTAAGAGCTGCTTAGTGTAGGTCAGGGCATGAGGCCCAACATGACAAGAAGGACCTCTTCTCACATGCTCATGTTCTTATGAGCTATGACTCCCCAGCCACTGCTACCACACTCTTGAACGAAATGCAATATAACCCATAGCCAGTCAGCTCTGGGATTTCAGACCTGGCTGTGCATGCCTGTAACCCAAGTGTCTTGGCTGCAGTTATCCTGTCACCCCAGCTCCATAATTCTTATCTTGGCATGAGAAACTTGTAAATTGTATTTGGGGCTAAGACTTCAGAAGCAATAAGTTAAATCCTAGAAATAAGTGTGCAGCATATAGGAGAAATAGGCCTGCAGCATTGTACATGTATTGAAGGAGAAGAGAGTCTCAGAGGATGAGATGGCTGGATGGCATCACCAATACACTGGACATGAACTTGGGCAAACTTTGGGAGATCGTGAGGGATAAGAAGGCCTGGCATGCTGCAGTCCATGGGGTCACAAAGAATTGGACACGACTGGGCAACTGAACTTGACTGATTGTACCTGTGTTTCCATGAAGCTGTTGGATCAAGCAGACACCAAGTAGGTGGTTGCCCCAAATGCGTCCACTGGTATAGTTCACATATTAGGGAGGAACTTCTTGGGCTGCATGAGTGAATACCCATGGAAGCACAGCAAAGATCATGACCTAAATCCCACACATAGAGAAGAGTTCTCCTTCATGGTGCTCTATGCTTAGTAAGAAAATGTGCATTCATTTTTGTTGCTAATGAAGTCCCCTCCAAATGGGAATAGTTGCTCTCTATTTCCTGTATCTGAAATCAGCTAACACCAGCTAGTCCGGGCAAAGAGATCCCAACAGATGGGGAGGAATTGTAGCCTTATTGTCTTTGCCTCCATTCTCTCCTCCGTGATCTTACAGTATCAACCTTGTGTATTTATTCCATGTATTTTTCTACAATAAAAGAGATGGGGTCAAGAATAAGGTGTGATCCAACTGAAGTTTGCATTAGCTCAATGAATCAAACATTTCTTGGGCTTCTTGCAAGGCTATTATAAAGCCACTGAAAGATTTTCTATCCCACTTTAGATGTAGTGATGTATTTTATTTTCCCGGCCTCTGAAATCACTGTGGACGGTGACTGCAGCCATGAAATTAAAAGATATTTGCTCCTTGGAAGAAAAGCTATGACAAACCTAGGCAGAATATTAAAAAGCAAAGAGACCAGTTTGTCAACAAAGGTCCATATAGCCAAAGCTATGTTTTTTCCAGTAGTCATGTTACTGATGTGAGAGTTGAACCATAAAGAAGGCTGCGCATGGAAGAATTGATGCTTTCAAACTGTGGTGCTAGAGAAGACTCTTGAGAGTCCCTTGGATAGGAAGGAGATAAAATCAGTCAATCCTAGAGGAAATCAACCTTGAATGTTCATTGGAAGGACTGACACTGAAGCTCCACTACTCTGGCCACCTGATGCGAAGAGCTGACTCATTGGAAAAGACCTTGATGCTGGGGAAGATTGAAGGCAAAAGGAAAAGAGGGGGATGGATGACAAGATGGTTAGACAGCATCACTGACTCAGTGGACATGAATTTGAGCAAACTCTAGGAGATAGTGAGAGGCAGGGAGGCCTGGTGTGCCACAGTCAATGGGGTCACAAAGAGTTGGACATGACTGAGCAACTGAACAACAGCATCCCACTTGTCAGGGCAGGGAAGCCAACTTACTGCTTGTAAGCTAGGGGATGTAGACTAATTTTTCTCTCTGGTGTCTTTCTTGGATTCTTTAATTCAATGCCAGTAATCACTCTCCAAGCCCATGATCCAACTTGTTTCTACCAGGACAAGAAAACCAAGGATGAAGCCAAGATATTAAATGTGATTAAGATTTTTATCCATGGTCAGATCATGAGAAGACTGGAATTACCATCTTCTCAACCCAATTGTTTCATAGATAAGGAAACTGAAGCCCAGAGAAGTCATACAGTATACTTAGAGTCACAAGAGTATTTAATGAGAAACTCAGGATATGTACCCAAGTCATCTCATTCCTTACTCCATCTTCGGTTACTCCACTACACAGATGAACTTTATCCTTGAAAATCACTGTCTTCATTTTCAGGAAAGCACAATATCTCATCCTTCCTCCTTCTTTTACATACTGTGTTCACCTATTTAGTCTCCATCCTCTGTTCTGTGAAAGCTTGTCTCTCAAGAAAGCTTACTTTGGAGGTATCTACACAAGCGACACCCTTCCCAGGCATATTTACATGGAAAGACTTATTCTAATACAAGGCTTTGAGCAATGCACTCATTGCAGAGCCTCAACATCATGTCACAGACAGTCACTTCCTTGGCCTGTGTGTAAATCCAACCTAATAATGACAATATTTGCAGCTGCCCCCTAATATAAAGAACATTTGTACTGGCAAATTTTCTTAAAAGGTGGGCAATGTGAAGGAAATGTGTATTTCTGGGAAACACCATCCTGAAGTCCCAAGGAAGAACAATGCTCCTTCTTTCCAAAACATTGCTGAATTACTCTCCAAGTGAGTTCTGAGATCAAGTTCTGAAAATGTGTATTTCACAGTCTTTCTTGGGATGCCCTTGTGTTAGACAATGCTTCACTGTTTTAGAGAGAAAAAGCATTCCTGTTACCAGGTAAGCCACTCCTACACACTTCATGGAACATGTTGGAAAGAGGCAAATCACCATTCATTCAGTTTATTCCTCAGCTCCTTAGGGACTGACTCTGCATCAGGGCTCAATACTGAATGGAAGATTTCAAACCCCAACTTGAATTGGTCAGGAAATGGGGTTCCTACTCAGGCTAAAGGAGCCATAGGTCCTAGGTACTGGAGGAGGTGATATGTACAAGTTATTGAATTCTCAGGGACTGTGAATTCAGAGTCCTAAAGATACTGTCTGGGGATTAGCAAGATCTAAATGGTAGAGAGACTATAGTCCTGGCAGAGATCATTCAGAAAAAAAACATAGAGATGACAATTTATGTAGGCATACATAAGGACACGTGGCTTATAATCAGCCTGTGTACTGTGCTTAGTTCCTCAGTTGTGTCTGACTCTGCAACCCCATGGACTATAACCCATGAGGCTTGTGGGTTGCCGTGCCCTCCTCCAGGGGATCTTCCCCACTCAGGGATCGAACCCAGGTCTCCCACCTTGCAGGCAGATTCTTTACTGTCTGAGCCACCAGGGAAGCCCATTAATCTGCCTATTGTATTCCATCAATAAAGGCTGGGAAGACTCACAGAATGTTTTATGCTGAGACAAGAATACCTTTACCACTGAATATAATAGTAACAGTAATAGTTAAAAAGTTTCTTATATTTTATTAGATCTGTGCCACACTTCCATCCTGTCTCTACACCCTTGAATAGATTTTCTTATTTACAACTGTAGTCAGAATCAGATGGGCAGTAACAGAAAGACAAGGGATGAAGTAGTCAAGGAATGAGAATGGAATTGATGATCAACTTTTTCTGAAAAGAAGCCCTTTGTGGTTCAGAATGGGAATTTGAGGCTACTCCAAGATCAAAGGCCCATCCGCCTGACTTCCTGAACCACAGGGCAAAGCCTTTTGACTGAACTGTAAGATACTGCCTGCTGGAGTAAGCAGTACAGTGGGTCCCCATATGATGGGGCTGTGGCCATCTATAAAATCAGGGATGTCTGGGACTAGATTATGCAGCTGTGTACATGCCAAAGAGTAAATCATCTTCCAGAGTAAATAAAATCTGTAACATGGGATAACTCCTTATCCCCAAATACTAACATTATGACAGGACTCCAGTCTATCACTTAATACCAGGAACATAGGAAGTGCTCAGAATCCCAATTGTTACTATAACTAAAATCTTTTTCAAAATCTGAGTTTCCCTTTCCATTTCTATTGAAACAGTAGTGGGATAAGTAGGGGCAATAGAGTCAAGAGATCTGATTTGCCACTTACTAGTTCTTGACCTGGTCAACTTACTCCCATCAGCAGATTCACTCTCCTTGTCCATAAGATGTTCACATTAACAATAATATCTGCCACACAGTAAATTCTCAGTGAATATTAGCTTTCTTCTTCCCTCTTATTTGCTTCACAAGCTTCATAAGACAAAGAGATAATTCACATGATCTTATTATTGGAAAGGGACCCTCTTTTCTACATTCCCTAAGAAAGACTGGGTAAGAGTAAAGGCTTCTAGCTAAGAAAAAGTGTTTAATGAAGATAAAAGCTCCAAATCTCTGCTTTGCTCTTGAGAGCAAGAGGGATGGGGGAGGGGTCGATGAGCAGATAGCTACGGGTGACAGCAGTTACGAAGGGCAACTCTTAGCACTTAACTAAGAGTTTTTGCTTTTGGGACAAGAACTTAGAAGTCTCTCTACTTGGTTTTGGTTGTCCCTTTTGTAAAACACCCGTGGTATCAGGAAAATATGGGAATCTACAAGAGATCAGAGATACAGTCCCTTTTTATAAAGGGTTCATAACTCATTGGAGAAGGCAATGGCAACCCACTCCTGTACTCTTGCCTGGAAAATCCCATGGATGGAGGAGCCTGATAGGCTGCAGTCCGTGGGGTCACGAAGAGTCAGACACAACTGAGCAACTTTACTTTCACTTTTCACTTTCATGCATTGGAGAAGGAAATGGCAACCCACTCCAGTATTCTTGCTTGGAGACTCCCAGGGACGGCGGAGCCTGGTGGGCTACCATCTATGGGGTCGCAGAGTTGGACACGACTGAAGCGACTTAGCAGCATAACTCATTAGAAATAATACAGTGTTGTGTAAACTTCCAAGCAGATCAGGACACCTCTAGTTGCCAAGAGGATCGAGAGAGGAAGATGGAACCTGATAGAGAGGACTGGTGAGATCTAGAGGTCAAATGAGCCTTTACATAGAAATGATCAAAAGTGCTATGACTTAATAAAACAGCAAAAAGTTACTTAAAAGACAGATTCTTTACCCAAACAACTGCTAGACAGTTATAAATGTTTGTTTATTGGTATGTTGATGTAAATTTTTTGTGGAGCCCAGTACCATAACATTAAAAAAAAATCAAACTGTATTTATAATAAAAAAAAAAAGGTGGACAATCACAAGCATAAAATAACCAACTAATTTATACATTTTTTGGCGGGGGAGTGACTCAAAATCCAGGAACTTAATTCTTGTCGAAAATGTCATGACAGAGGCGTAAGTGAGCTTCTGGGTCATTGATAAAGAGTTCCCAGGACTGGACAGGAGCTGAAGCTACCCTCTTCTTCATTAAGTTGAGAACTTGCTCCTCTGAATATCATTCTGAAGTATCTGCAGTGGAAGGTGTATCTATGAGGAAATAACACAATTAGTAAATCCCAGGAGGATAGGGAGACATTAATTGTACTCCAGTGATATAAGACCTATCTGGGTAAAGGTTTATTGTTCTTGATGCTCATTTGGTTTGGCTTTCCTAAACTGAATACCCAAAGTGTAGAAACCAAATCTTTCCTACATTCTATTCATGTATTATAAAATGCCTAGAACTGTACAGCACCCTTTGGGCACTTTATGTTTGTTGGAACATAAAGGATTGAATTGCATATAAAGCATTCTGCTTATCTTGTAAGAAATTATTCTGATCTAATAATAACCCTTAGCTCAAGGTGTAGCAGCTTTGCTAGCATGGGGTTGACTCCAGAAACTGGCAGCCTAAAGGATTAGGTATAAATGAGGTCAGAGTAACATCTGGGGATGGTGGCCATCTGGCTCAAAGAAAGTGAGACCTGTTATTGGGCTGTGGAAACTTGATTGGTTCAAGAACTTCTGTTCTTACTATGCTTCTCCTAGCTATTGGACTCCTACTGTAGCCTCCACACACCAGGCATGCACATGGCTACATGAAATCCTGAAATAAATTTGACAGCTTTGGGCCATTTAGCCAAAGAACTCTGCTTAACTCAGTGTCCCTGGCATCTCATGGTCCATTTGCCATTGGTTTCCAAGACTCAGGTTCTGTAAAATGGAATAATAGAGAAGTGTAGAAAGGGATACACTGATCAAGGCTAGGCCATGAGAGGGGGATGGTTGACAACTTTAAGAACTATGTACATGGAAAAAGTATTTACCCCTGCCAAGATATCTTAATGACCCTTCTTCCAAAAATCACCTTGCTCTTCACTTCCTCAGACTCAGAGGCTTTTTAAACTATTACCAGGCTAAACACCCCTCTCTTTCTTTCTCTTTTTCATAACGTGTATTTATAATGCACTGTGAGTATTCTGAAATTGAAGTGTATTAAATAACATCTGCATCTATATTCATAAAAATTAATATAATATCCTAATTAAATATATAAGTGAAGTATAAGAAATAATAATAAAAATATGTATTTGAACATGTACATTTCTGGGTGCAAGTGAACTGTAAGATACAATTCTCCTTTATAAATAATCAGCACCAAACTACAAATGCAGACAGATACAGGTATTTATTTTGGTTACTCAACTATCACAAGTAGTATTGTTATTGGTAATATGATTTTTCTGAAAGGGCCAGTGCATACATGTGTGTGCTCAGTCATGTCCAACTCTTTGTGAAAGGGCCAGTACCTCTTGGTAAATACCAACAAAACATGAAGGTACTCTTCTTTTGATTTGCAAGGTGGCTGCATTCATAGAAAATCAGCATATATTAAAACCAAGCAAAACTACATTTTGTCTATATTTAAATAGGATTTAGGGTGTTAGGGTGTCAACTTGGCTAGTTCTAAACAGTTGTTTTGTCTATGTGGATATCTGGCAAGACATTTGAAACTGTGAGAGATGCGAGAAATTCTTTATTGGAAGGGGCTTCTCCATACCTTGTATGGAGTTTGCGTCTTTGACCACGTCCTCTGGTGCTACCAGTGGTCCTCACTCTGCAAACCCACAGTCATCGAGACAATGAAGTGCTGTCCGGCAAATTTTCAAAATGGCCTGGAAATTCAGTTTCCCTTGAAACTTTGTTTTGAGGGTAATTTTTTCATAAAGAAACGTTTCTGGTGCTGGTAATGGAAGTGAGGAGCAACTTAAGAGTTAACTCAGAAATGATTATTCCTAGTCAGAAAAAAAGTTATATTATACACAATTTTAGTCCTTTATAGGGCAAATCTTTTGTGTCTGCAGGCGCCATTTAAATATATTTTGATCATAGTTTATGAAGGAAATTATGTGATATATGAATTTGGGAATGCAAGGAAGTCTTAGGACACGATTTTTAGGAATATCCAGAGTCTTATACAGTAAGTGACGTGTGCATCTTGTCTTGGGTCCCAGAGAGATGTGACTCCCTGAGAATAGGGACTGTCTCATTTCTGCATGGCTTCTACCTCAGATCCTTTCCACATATATATTGCTTGTTAGTATCCAAATTTGGGGGGTACAAATATAGCACGCATGATTAATGAGAAATAATTGGTTAAACTGCGAGATGAACTGTAGAGGTGGGGTGGGTATGGGTTCCTGCTCCAGTTTCTGTCTAAATGCCAATATTGAAGTCACTTGTCCCACCAGAAGTAAGTAGGTTACAGTCCCTCCTTCATTACTATTGTATGAGCCCTACTTAGAAGCAGCTCCTGTAAAAAAAAATTCTCGGAGAGAAAGTTTTAACCCGTGTAATGAGAATGAGAAGCCATTTGTATACACAAAACCGAAACATACTAAGTTAACTAAGTGTGTTTTTGTTTTGTATATGCATTCATTTGTATTATTTTCTAGATTCCACATATAGGTGACATCATACAGTATTTGTCTTTCTCTGCATTTTCAAAGGCTGCAAGTTCTCTTTAAATATGATACCCTATTGACTGTATTTAAGGTAGTCACTTCCCTGCAGCATTATCTCCTAAATGCCCATGACAACTAACTTAGTAGTTACAGAAACAGACTCAGAGATACAGAAAACAAACTTGTGGTTGGTACCACAGGAGAGAAGAAGGGAGGGACAAATTAAGGGTATGGGTCTAATAGATACAAACTATTATGTATAAAACAGATACGCCACAAGGATATATTATATAGTATAGGGAATCACAGCCATTATCTCATAGCAACTTACAATGGAGTCTAGTCTACAAAAATGCTGAATTACCTTGCTGTACACTTGAAACTAACATGGTGTTATAAATCAACTGTGTACTCCAATTAAAAAAAATAATTTTTTAAAAAAGGAAATGCATGTTGGTGACCTGGGGCCTTGCTATGAATAAGTGAGCATTATTACACAGACTACTCTGGGGGCAGGGCAGCAGAAGGATGACACAAAAGAGGAGAAGCAGAACTGAGGATGACACAAAAGAGGAGAAGCAGAACTGGGTCATTGTCCAGCTGCAGTGCTCAGTGAGCTCAGCTGGAATGAGAGACCGGAAATACGCGATCAGAGCTCCGTGATGCAGGAAGGGCATATTTACACAGAGGTCGATGCACGTCGTTCTCCTTTCATCTAGAAAGTTGAGTATTTCCTGAGTTAAAACATCCCTCCAGGTACTGCTGTAGAAAAGGAACAGACAGACCTGGTGTGCCTGGTCTGAATAGTGTAGACAAGCTGCTGCTGCTCATGTTGAGCTAACCCAAGCAAAGTACATCCCTTTAGTGAATGCTGCCTGATAAAGCTTATTTCTGTCTAGGTCGACTATTTGTTATACAGATTTTAAAGGAAGCAGAGAAGTAAAACTTTTTCCAAAATGATTCAGTAGGTCAATATTAAGTGGTAAAATTTTCTCTAAACTGTAAGCTTCACAAGAGAAGAGGTTGTTAAAAGTAATCTTTATAATTCTCATAGCATATAATAAAAATGGTCCAATAGACTATACAGTTAAGTATTTGGTGATTCAAATAAAAACAGTAAAGGAGACAAATAATTAAACTATGCTTTTGGATCCCATCATTCTAAAAATTTCAGGCACTCTAGATTACAAATAGTTATACAAATTATAACACCATGTTAGTTTCAAGTGTACAGCAAGGTAATCCAGAGTCCTCATAAGCGTGTTTCTTGGCTATGAGTCTTCAGTTTTCACATAATATAATGACATCATTTCCAAACTCAAAGTGGGAGCAGCAAACAATGTTTTGCATTTATAAACCACATAATCGAATTAACTCAAGAAAGAATACCCATGTTGTTGTTGAGAAAATTACTGTCCTGAAATAAATGACTCTTTAGATGCTCTTGGTTGCCTGATTTTCTGTATTGTTTTCGTTGTATTGCCTTATTATCATCGTTACAGCTTTCTTTCTTTCCTTTGGTGAAGGGGATAGCATATGAGGAAGTGTTAGTTTTCCCTGTGGTACCATGTTTTCTAGATCTTTTTCACTGTAAATTGTGGCAAAAGCATTTAGAAGTCACTGGTAGGCAAATACAAAACACTGTAATTTTAATAAATTTCAGCATCAAACAGATACTGTTTAGCCTTTGGAACCAGAGATGAAAGCAGCCATGTATTAGAGGCAAGGTGCTCTTCTTAGCCTCTCTGAGCAAGAATATTTATTTAATAACCGTGAAAGATCTTCTGTCCAGGTACTTCCGTTTATATTTGGTTAGCTGTTTGCAGGTTCCCCATATGGTGGTAAACGTGAGAGTCTGCAGGGCAGGGGCCAAGGCATGTACACTTTTAGACCCTCAACAGTGCAGGAAACCTATGTAGAATTCAATCGAATTGGAGGAGAGAACGGAGAGTCGCTGGCTGCTTTATCACCTCAGTACCTATTCACACAGTAATTTACAGGACATTGTGGGAAATGTATGGGTTCTGGAAGGATAGGTAACTTACTGCATTCTGACATTAGAGATGTAATGGTGTTTAAACTGAAGATATGGTTGACCTGCAGCCCTGTGGTTCTCTAAAGAAAAATACAATGAACTCAGTGTAGTGAAAAATGCCAGAATGTTACATAAATGCTAGGTGTGTGACTCTTAAACTCTTAAAAAAAAAAATATATATATATATATATCAGTTAGAAATTCTGATGTCACACATGAAAGAAGTCCAACTCAAACTGGCTTAAATTTAAAGAAATCTATTGGCTCTAGTACCTAGAAGTCCTGGGGGTAGTCTAGAGGCTTAAATCATATATTCAGAAGCAGTTTCTCTGAATCTCTGTCCTGCCTTTCTCTATGTGATGGATTCATCATGAATTGGCCTTCCTTGTGGTATAAAACTGGCTGCAGGAACCTCTAGACTGGTATCTTTTTATAAAATTTATTTGTTTTTAATTCCTTCGGCTGTGTTGGATCTTCATTGCTTCACCGGGGCTTTCTCTAGTTGCGGCAAGTGGGGGCTGTTCTTTGTGTTGTGTGGGCATCTCACTGTGGTGGCTTCTCATTGCAGAGCGCGGGCTCTAGGCCTGTGGGCCTCAGTAGTAGTGGTCCACTGGCTCTAGAGCTCAGGCTCAGTAGCTGTGGTGCATGGGCTTAGTTGCCCCGCCACATGTAGGATCTTCCCAGACCAGGGATCAAACCAGTATTCCCTGCATTGCAAGGTAGATTCTTAACCACTGGCCTGCAAGGGAAGCCCTAGTGTGATATCTTAATACTACCAAATCCATTGGAAGAAAATAAATTCCTGTTTCCAAGTAGTCTGGTCATAATCTCCTTGAGTCTCATAGACTTTGGCTAGAATACATTCTCATCCTTGAACCCATCACTGTGCCCAAACACACTGAATTATGAGCCCCCTTCTCCCTAATTCATACTTTAAAGGCCTAACTCCTGATCCCTTAGAATGTGACTGTGTTTGGTGATATGGCCTTTAAAGTGGTAATAAGATAAAATGAGGTCATATGGGTGGGCTCTCATCCAATACAACTGGTATCTTTATTAGAGGAGAGTAGGACAGATACATGGGTGCATAGGGAGTCCCAGTGGCTCAATGGTAAGGAATCTGCCTGCCACTGCAGGAGATGCAAGTTTGATTCCTGGGATGGGAAGGTCCTTTGGAGAGGCAATGGCTACCCACTCCAGTATTCTTTCCTGGAAAATCCCTTGGACAGAGGAGCCTGGTGGGCTACAGTCCATGGGGTGGCAAAGAGTCGGACAAAACTGAGCAACTGAACACACACACACACACACACACGGATGCACAGAGGAAAGACCATGTGATAACACAGCAAGATGGCTACCTGCAAGCTAAGGAGAGAGGCCTCAGAAGAAATTAAACTTGACAACACCCTGATCTTGGACTTACAGCCCCCAGAATGGTGGGGAAGTACCATTCTGTTGTTTAAGCCACTCCATCTATGGTAGTTTGTTATGACGCCCTTGGTGTTCAGTTGCTCAGACATGTCTGACTCTTTGCCTCAATGAACTGCAGCACACCAGGCTTCCCCATCTTTCATCATCCTCCAGAGCTTGCTCAAACTCATGTCCATTGAGTTAGTGATGCCATCCAACCATCGCATCCTCTTTCGTCCCCTTCTCCTCTTGCCTTCAGTCTTTCCCAGCATCAGGGTCTTTTCAATGAGTCAGTTCTTTGCATCAGGTGGCCAAAGTATTCGAGCTTCAGCATCAGTCCTTCCAATGGATGTTCATGGTTGATTTCTTTAGGATTGACTGGTTTGATCTCCATGAAATCCAAAGGACTCTCAAGAGTCTCCTCCAACACCACAGCTCAAAAGCATCAATTCTTTGGTACTCAGTCTTCTTTATGGTCCAACTCTCACATCCATACTTGACTACTGGAAAAAAAAACCATAACTTTGACTGTATGGACCTTTGTTCACAAAGGAATGTCTCTGCTCTTTTATATGCTGTCTAGGTTTGTCATAGCATTTCTTCCAAGGAGCAAACGTCTTTTAATTTCGTGGCTGCAGTTATCTGCAGTGATTTTGGAGCCCAAGAAAATAAAGTCTGTCACTATTTCCATTGTTTCCCCATCTATTTGCCATGAAATGATGGGACCAGAAGCCATGATTTTTGTTTTTTGATTGATGAATTTTAAGTCAGCCTTTTCACTTTCCTCTTTCATCTTCATCAAGAGGCTTTTTAGTTCCTCTTCACTTTCTGCCATAAGGGTTGTATCATCTGCATATCTGAGGTCATTGATATTTCTCCCGGCAATCTTGATTCCAGCTTGTGCTACATCCAGCTTAGCGTTTTGCATGATGTACTTTGCATATGAGTTAAATAAGCAGGGTGACAATATACAGCCTTGACATACTCTTTTCTCAATTTGGAACTAGTCCATTGTTCCATGTCCGGTTCTAACTGTTGCTTCTTGACCTGCATACAGGTTTCTAAGGAGGCAGGTAAGGTGGTCTGGTAGTCCCATCTCTTTAAGAATTTTCGACAGTTTGTTGTGATCCACACAGTCAAAAGCTGTAGCATAGTCAATGAAGCAGAAGTAGATGTTTTTCTGGAATTCTCTTGTTTTGTCTATGATCCAGCAGATGTTGGCAATTTGATCTCTGGTTCCTCTGCCTTTTCTAAATCCATCTTGAACATCTGGAACTTCTCAGTTCAAGTACAGTTGAAGTCTAGCTTGGAGAATTTTGAGCATTACTTTGCTAGTGTGTGAAATGTGTGCAATTGTGTGGTAGTCTGAACATTCTTTGGGATTGCCTTTCTTTGGGATTGGAATGAAAACTGACCTTTTCCAGTCCTGTGGCCACTGCTGAGTTTTCTAAATTTGATGTCATATTGAGTGCAGCACTTTCACAGCATCATCTTTCAGGATTTGAAAGAGCTCAATTGGAATTCCATCACCTCCATTAGCTTTGTTCATAGTGATGCTTCCTAAGGCCCCCTTGACTTCACACTCCAGGATGTCTGGCTCTAGGTGAGTGATCACACCATTGTAGTTATCTGGGTCATGAAGATCTCTTTTATATAGTTCTTCTGTGTATTCTTGCCATCTCTTCTTAATATCTTCTGCTTCTATTAGGTCCATACCATTTCTGCCCTTTATTGAGCCCATCCTTGCATGAAAAGTTCCCTTGGTATCTCTAATTTTCTGGAAAAGATCTCAAGTCTTTCCCATTCTATTGTTTTCCTCTGTTTCTCTGCACTGATCACTTAGGAAGGCTTTCTTATCTCCCCTTATTAATGTGCTATGGTGCCCCTAGCACATTAATATAAGGACACAGAATACACTTATATGAGCCAATCAGGGCCTAGTCATAGAAATGGGGGTGAGATCAAGCTCTTTCAGTTTTATGGTGGAGAATGAAAAAGAGCCATTTCTCAAAGGAGGTTTTAATTTCTGTCTCAAAATGGATGAGGAATGAATCCTAAGTAGTCAAATTCAGATGCTTCTTATATATTAGGGTGTGCATGCATGCACAGTAGTAACACGAGGAAGATTAAATGAGATAACATATGTAGTACAAGGTCTGGCTTGCGGTAGATGCAACACAAAAAAAGTTCTCGTGCTCAGTTGTGTCTAACTCTTTGTAATTCTGTAGACGGTAGCCACCAGGCTCCTCTGTCCTTGTGATTTTTCAGGCAAGAATACTAGAGTGGATTGCTATTTCCTCCACCAGGGGATCTTCCTAAGCCAGGGATCAAACCCCTATCTTCTGTGTCTCCTGCATTGCAGGCAGATTCTTTGCCTGCTGAGCCATCGGGGACTCAAACGTTTGTTGTCTTGTCCTCCCCTTCTTGCTTTCCCTTCTGTTTTATCTCTAATTTCACTGAATTGATTTTATAAGATACCACAACTTTCCAAATTCTCAACACAAGGATCCTATTTTTCTTCATTTTTACATGCTGTTTTTACCCCCTCAAGGAAGTAAGTCTTAAATTTTATCAGGGTTTACTTCCCTTCCTCCTGGTGTTTTAGAATTTTCTAGACAATGAAGATGGTTTTTTTAAGGAAGTATATCAACGACTTAGCAGCAGCAGCAGCATATCAAATATCTCTGTACCATAGGGGAATTATCACACCATTGAAAATCAGCTGAAATCTACAAGGATGACTTGTCAACTGGGGCTAATGAAATAAGAAGCAAGTGAGATCTGAAGTTAATCAGGGGTCTCTGTAGGGTGTGTGATTGTCCTGTAATTAAATAAGTGCAGACACACAGAAAAAAATAACCCTTCTATTAATATATAAAGAAATGGGGTTAGGAAATACAAGATTGAGTTCAGTAGATTCAAGTCGTGATTCTGCCACCAAAACTGAGTGATCTCAGTTGAGAGTCTGCTTTGAGTCTCAGTTTGTTTACCTGCTACTTATCTCACCATGTGTTCTAGATGGTTTCCCGGTGAAAGGAAGGGGGTAGGAGAGTAAGAAAGAAGGGTAAGAAAGTAGGGCTGGAGAAAGGAAGAAATTGGCCTTCAAGGCAGGCCTGAAAGAGCTTCAGCCCATTCGTCCATATGCTCTGAAGGGAATATAACCCATCAGGTGCTCCATAATGAGCCATAACAGCACCCAGGCTTTATATCTATGCCTTCCTCAGTTGCCCAGTGTTGGCTGCACAAGCAGGAGCACCTTAACTCAGGTACCTCTGCAGCTGACACCCGTCCTGAAGGAGCGGATGGCTGGAGGCCGTGCCATGGTTACCTGGCAAAATGATTGTGTCTGATAGGGCTGACAAACACACACAGAGCATCTTTCCTGTTCATGTCCACTGTTTAATGTCTCTTCACATGACTGAATCCCAGCCTCCTTACCCCTCATCTTACAATCTTTTCCCTTCCAGATCCCTCACCAACTGGCCAGGCTTTTCACCACTGCCTGTAAGTTCATGTATTCTCAACTTGGGTCTCTTTGTTTTCCAACAGCGAAAGTGAAAAGCCAGGTGCAATTCCCAATGTTCTTCCAGTTGGCAGGGTTTTCTCTCACTACCATCACTGAAGGCTACCCTTGAGGGCAGCGCAGCTTTGCCACGTACACAGCAAGTGCATCACCAAACCGAAGTCAGGCTTTCCCTTCCTCCTGCAGCTGGTCCTGACAGATCTCTCACACTGACATAGGTGTGAGCTCGGAGAGCCGCCCTGGGGCATGTCAGGGGGCATGTTTTAGAAAGTGTATGTTATTCTACTTCACATGGCAGAGCTTTGCTCCAGAACTCCAGGTACCTATGCTGTAAATCTCTCATACTCCACATGACATTTTTCTCCCAGATTATACTTGCAAAAGGCTACTTCTTCATGAGTAATATCATCAGTATGTCGGTCATTATAAAAATCTTGAGACGGATGAGATTGCCAACTTGAGACAGAACAGCCAGATCACCCTGTCTTCCAAAGTATACCTTCCCATTATCATCAGTTCTACAAGAAACTCTGAAAATAAGGGTGCTTAATTCAGATCAGTTAGGGTACACTGTATGCTAAGTCTTGTGTCTTAGAGATTCTTAATAACAGGGATATATTTCAAGCTTTGAAAAGTTCTGTATTAAAGACATGTGTTTATTCTCAGTGTTTTCAGAACGTATTTTATTATGGGAACCACTGCTCCCTCTTTGTCGGTAAGATCTGTCAACGACCTTCAGAAACAGAATTCACTGGAACTCACAAGGATGGTGCTGGGTTCGAGGGCTCCCAGTGGTGAGCCTCAGGAATCCCATCACCTCTGTTTTGCGAAGAACCGCCTTTACCCATCACACCTGACCTTGGAACCAACGAGAAAGTCCCTAGAGATGTGGAAGGTGTGAAAAGGGAAAAAAGTGCTTGTTGATGAAGAGGCAATGCTCCTTGAGGGGAAGAAATGATGGGCTCGGGTGGACAGTTCCTGAGCATAGGAGGAGAATAAATAGAGCTCTCAGAGTTCGTGGAGTAAGAGTTCTGCTTTCCGTAAGTGGGCGCAGAGGCCGGGATCCATGCTGTAGAGAGGCAGACAGTGAGTGAGTTCTGTGGTCAATGGTGGGACACATGGGCAGACTCCCAGGCCAAATGGATGCCTTGGCTCCTGACTGTTCCAGCTGTCGCTTTTGTTCTTTTCATATAAACAAAGCTAATATCAGTTTAGAGAAACATTGATATCAATAAGCACCATGAATGGAACATGTACTTGGAACCGTTTTCATATTACATCACTTCTGTAAATCATAGATGACACCTGTTTGCACAGTGCTTACTGATTAACCAACTTAAACAAATCCTGTGTAGAGAATTAATTTGTGTATGAGGAACAACATAAGATTATAACATTTTCCACGTAAACAGCCCCTTTTATACTCACAGAATTTGGAGTATAATTTATAAACGTTACAGTTTATAAACGTCTAAACTTAGGTAAAAGTGCCTTTCAAACACAGCAAGGAAGAGAAGAAAAATGAAATATTTTATTTTATTTTTATTTTTATTTTTTTACGGGAAACTGAAGGCCTGCTCGTGAAGAGCGCGACTTGGCCTTGGCGCGGGCCTTGCTGCCGGTCTTGCAGCGGCCAGACATGCTGTATGAGGTAGAGGAGCGGTGAGAAGGACGGCTGACAAAACACAGGAACAGCCACCCGCCGCAGTCTAACGCTCAAAATGAAATATTTTAGAGAGAATAAATAATGTTCAAAATGATGTGGGACGATGTAACTGAGTTTTGATAATGGAATATGCTCAGAATCCATGTATGCTGCTTCCAGGCCTAGTGCATGAAAACCCCCTACATAATGCTTCATCCTGCCTTCTGCTGCCTACGGGCAGAATTCAGAGGGACGGGCTTGTACTTCTAGAAGAGCCTCCACTAAGGCTGTGGGGCGTGTGTGTGGGGGGCGGGGGGTGGGTGGAGCTACACAGAAGGCCACCCAGCCACCGGGAACATGCACATTGCATTTTGCTTGACTAAGAAACAAACTTACATTCTATAAAGCTTTGAAGTTTTAGAGTTTGTTATAGAAAACAGCATTTCTTATGTTCATTAACATAACAAGTAAGAATCATCACTGGGTCAATTTTTGTTAAAAAGACGTATCACATCTAAGGGAAGGAAGAGGGAGATAAAAACAAACAAAAAAGTAGTTTATTTCCTTTTCCTTCCTTTTTAATTAAAAGTTGATATCCTTTATCAGATGTAAAGACTTTGTTCACACATTTCTTTTCCGACTGTAACATCATATCAGCTCCTGATTTTTACAAATGAGGATATTAAGGCTCTCGGGGGGGGGGGGGGGGGGGGTTTTCATTTTCAATGTCACGATAGCAAATGGTAGGTCTGGGTCTTGAACCAAGTCATGTGACACCAGAACCAAACAGAATATTTTGTTTATTTCAGTATGACATGAATTGGTTTAGATAGTATTAAAGGACACTAGGCATTGTCTTCCACAAAATGGGAGGTCAGGGAGACTTCACTGGATATAGAAGTTATATACAGGGTTTCATTTTATCAAATATTTACCTGCTAATAAGCTTTTTTGAAAGACACTGGACTTCTAGTTCCATGCTTTAGGATTCTAAAGAAGGTGGAACACAGCACAGAAAAGCTGCTGAAGGGACAGTGGCTTATCATTTGACTTTTTAAGGTTTTATCCAAAGCATTCTCAAATTTGTTAACTCCACTTCATGTGATGGCCTTCTGCTTTAGCTCTGCTCTTTTGAAATGTCACTCTCCACAATGCCCTGCATAGGAGAAAAAATTCTATTATGCAAAATACCTCCACTCCAAATGACATCAGCCTATCACTTCACCTTTCCTGCCCTCTTATATTCCACCCCCAGCTTTTGTAAACATAATTCAAAATGAATATTGCCTTTTCCATCAAGACTGAATTTGAGGCTTTGCTTGAAATCACCTTGGCATATTCTCTTGACCAAGGGTGACGAATGAGAAAATGAGATGTGAACATGCTGAAATGCTGGGGCCCTGACTGTGCCCCAGCTCCTGCCAGCTGGCATTTCAAAGCCACCCAAATTGCCAGGTGCTCAAACTCCTGTTTCCTCCTTTCTGTCAGACTGCAACTTACCTGGTCAGATTGAAAACTGCCAAGAAGCAGCCATTGGCTTCTACCCGGGTTTCAGTCTCTGGTCTGACTTTGCACTGAGGCCTAGGGCTGCCAGTGTCTGTTGTTTCTGAGGCCAAGGGATTCTTTCGTGAGGAGTAATGATTGCTGCATAGACTGTCTGGTGGAGGGGGTCCCAGTGTTAGGATGTCTGCTTTGCCAAGTCAAGGTTGATGACCTCTTTAGGTCTGCTTTGTTGTTATCTGAAATTCTTAGCTTGGATCTAGAGCCCTGGGAAGGGGCTTAATGTCATTTTCAGAACAGGGTACAGAATAGAACATGAGTGTTACCTCTGATTGGTGAAAAGAATTGTTCCTGGGGCATTTTATTTACAGGGATTCTGAGTTATGGCTCAGCAGAGTAAAATAACATAATTGATTTTAACAATGTCCACCAGGGATATCGTTTGGGGAGTAGGTGGTTTATGGAATGTATATTTGCCAGCACTGATCTAATTACAATCCTTCATAGCACAGATACTGTAATCAAAGCTCAGGAAGGACTTACAGTGAAAAGAGACCAATTTGAGTGTCAGAGATGGCCATGTCCTGATTCCTATGTTTTTCTGTAACCCTGGGTAAATTACTTGTGTTTCTGAGTCTTAGTTCCTTTGTGTGTAATAATAATAATAATACAACTAACGATATCCTCCTAACATACTGGCTATGATAATTAGACAAAATTATACATATGAAATTATCTATTATAGTTTATAATTCATAGTATTTCAAATAAATGCTTATTCTTTCCCTCTACAGAAAACAGGTAAGTTGAAATATAATATAGGATGGCATCTTTTCTTCTTCTCCCCAAAAGATCAGAGAATCTCAATTAACTTCCTAGGAATTGCCCCTTAACTGTTTCATCCCCATTTCTATCCTTAACCTAACATGCATCTCACAACAAAAGACTCTCATGAAATAAATAATTTATTGAGTGCCTGAAGAATACCAGGCACAATAAATAAGACAAAATATTAGTTTTCAAGGAGCTGTGTAACTAACATTAAAGATAATGCTTTTCCAGCAATGAAGTTCTAAATAGATTTGCCTGGGAATGTGCCCTTAATTTATTCTAAGTTAGTTTTCCAGTGATTTTCAGAGGATTTCAAATCTTCAGTCTAAGTATCTTGTTCCAAAAAGGTTCCACATCAGCTTAATTTTGGAGAGTATAAGCAGAAATGTGAAGAGGTGGTACCCCTTTCACCCAAACCCTAAATGACGATGGAGCTGTGCAGTCTGAGGAGAGTAGGGCCAAAAAGATGGCTTTGGTACTCTGTTCCTCTCTGCAATTAAAAAAAAAATCAGTACCTATAGTATCAGCTATATCTGTACACATAAATTAAGCTTTCCTGAGTACCAAAATGGGCTTACCCAGAAGCTCACTGGTAAAGAATCTGCCTGCAGTGCCGGAGCTGCCCTGGGTTGGGAAGATCCCCTGGAGTAGAAAGTGGCACCCCACTCCAGTATTCTTGCCTGGAGAATCCCATGGACAGAGGAGCGTGGCAAGCTATATAGTCCATGGGGTCACGAAGAGTCAGACACATCTGAAGCGACTTAGCATGCACGCACACCAAGGACCAACATGTCTGACCAAAGGGAGAAAGTTGCCTTGGCTTGTATAATACTTCAGAAGGTCAGTGGTACTGACCTTTGTGTCATTTGGAACCAGAAATGTGAATGGCACCAAGTCTACCCTCCCTAGTCATCTTTTGCTTTATTTTCCCCTGAATGCTAGCTTCTGCTCCATTCTCTTCCACAAATACCTCTCAAAGAGGTATTGGTGGAAGGTAGGGAGACTCAATTCTTTTGTTTTGCTAGCCAAAGATAAAATATTTCTCTTCTTCCAACTTCAGTTGAACAAATCTTGGAGAAGACATCTGACTGTCATGACTTGAGTCATATGCCTATTATTGAACTATATCTAAGAATGGCTCACAGAGGTCATTTGAGTGACCTTATGGTGGAGGCTGGGGAGAGGTAAGTGGCCAGCAGGCTACAACTGCCAGCCCCTGCTAGAACCACTTGGGCTGGAGAAGCCTTTATTAGATACAGGAGTAGGAATGGATGATACTCTTCTGGGCAAATAGACATCTACTTCAGTGAGGACATCTAAACTCCATATGCAAGAGGGAATACAGTGAAAAATCTGCACAGAGGGATACAGTCTACTGTATCCCTACAGTCATTGATGGTGTCTTCTGACTTTTGTTTGGTATTCTTATGGCAGAGTCTAAGGAAAGCAAAAATTATACTGCTGGACAAAAAGGCAGAGTAAAAGGAAAAAGTAAAGAAAAATAATTTGATTGGAAGTTAAAATTCATAATAGACCATTAACTCTTAAAAAAATTCCAAGGATTTTCTGATTCTTCTTCATGTAATTTTTTAGTGAGATTAAGTTCACATACATACAAGTAACCATTATGAAGTGAAAAACCCAGTGGAGTTTTGTACGCTCACAGTGTTATGCAACCTCCATATCCATCAAGTTTGAAAACATTTTCATCATCACCAAATAAAATCCGGTACCCATCTTCATCCCCCGCAGTCCCCAGCAAACACGTTTACCTTCTGTTTCCATGTATTTACCTATTCTTGATCTCATGTATAAATAGTCGTACAAAATGTGTGACTTCCTTCACTTGGCAAAATGTTTTCAAGGTTTATTCATGTTGTAGTGTGTATCAGTACTTTGTTCTTTTTCATGGCTGGATAATATTACAGTGTGTAAAGGTACCGCGTTTTAAAAACCCATTCATTCATTAATGGACCTTTGGATTTTGACTCTTGTGAGTAGTGCTGCTAGGAACAGCTGGACACAGATGTTGTTTGAGTACCTGTTTTCAATTTGGGGGGGTATATAGGAGCAAAGTTGCTGTGCCAAGGAATCATTTCATGTTTAACTTTTTGAGGAATTGACTAAATTGTTTTTCACAGTTGCTAAAACATTTTACTTTCCCACCAGAAAATTCAAAAGTTCTAATTTTTCTGTATCCTTACCAACACTTATTTTACATTTTTAAGTGCTAGTCTTCCTAGTGAGTGTCATACATTTCATTGTGGTGAATGACAGATGAAGTTGAACATCTTTTCAAATGCTTTTTTGGCCATTTGTGTTTCTTCTTTACAAAAATGTCTATTCAGATCCTTTATCCACTTTTATTTTTCTTTACCCACTTTTTAATTGTGTTGTCTTTTTGTTACTGACTGTAAGAGTGCTTTACATATTCTGGATAGTGGTCCCTTATCAGAGATAAGATTTGCAAATATATTCTCTAATTTTGTAAGTTGTCTTTTTACTTTCTTGATAATGCCTTTTCAAGCACAAAATATTTCCTTTTTATGAGGTTCAGTTTATCAGTTTTCTCTTCAGTTGTTTATGCTTTTGGTATCATATCTAAGAAACCATTGTCAAAACCAAGATCATGAAGATTTATCCTTATGTTTTCTTCTACGAGTTTTATAGTTTTAGCTGTTATATTTAGTCATTGATTGAGTTTGAGTTAATCTTTGTGTATGATGGGAGGTAGGATTTCAACATCATTCTTTCTTGTGGACATACATTTGTTCCAGTCCCATTTATTAGACAATTTTTTCTCTATCCTATTTAATTCTATTCTGCTGCTGCTGCTGCTAAGTTGCTTCAGTCATGTCCGACTCTGTGCGACCCCATGGACGGCAGCCCACCAGGCTCCTCTGTCCCTGGGATTCTCTAGGCAAGAATACTGAAGTGGGTTGCCATTTCCTTCTCCATAATTCTATTCTAGATGTCCATATAGTTTTGAAAATTTACTTTTAGCATAAAAAATTTCACCTTATGTATAACCAAAAATTCTGACTACTCACCAGGCTGAAACTTTGGAGTAGCTTTTCCGGTCAACATGTGAGACCATGTTGCATCAGCCGGCAATGGAGGTTTGATGTGGGGATTCTTTCTGGATTAGATTACTCTACAGCAACATTTTATTTCCTGTCAATATTATATCTTCAGATGAAATTCAGGCACAGATTTTCCATGCACATCCACATATTTCCCGAGCTAGTTAATCTTCATCAGGTCATGTGTCCCGTTTTGCTTTCCCGCCACCAACTTTGTTTGTGTCACTCTCCTCTTCAACACTCTTAATGGCTTGGAAATACATTCTTTACCTTCTTTTCAATGATTAACACTTGAAATAGATGTTATTTTTCTCACATATCTTTAAGGAGATCTCATTTAAGTCAACATATTTGAGAAAGTTTTCTCTGGGGGAGTAGTTAAGGAAGGAAAAAAACTTACAAATGGGTTCTGAACTTGAGGCTACCAAAAATGCAGCCACAGCAAAAAAAAAAAAAAATCGGAAAGAAAAATCAATCAGTGATTATAATGTAAACTTTTCAGATTCTTTAGAATAGGTTATATGCCTGATTAAGTTTGTGATTGAAGATGCTGCTGGAGAATAGGTGCTCCATTTGATATCAGGTGTGCACTGCTTTTGTTATCCTGTATAGTGGGGTTTTTTGGGTTTTTTTTGATGATGGCAAGAGATTCTGCTTCCTGGATTTGCCATGAAAACCCTATTTCTTAAAAAATGTAGTCTTTGGCATGGCATCAAAGCACCCGCATTCTTCTTAAATGGAGCTACTTCTTGGGAGTTCCTACCTAGTAACTCAAAGTGAACAAGGCGTGAAACCATATTGCATTTATCTACCTGACAACCACATCCACTCTTATTAGTAAAGGAACCAAGCATGTTCTCTTGTAAAAGGACAGGGTGGGCAGGAATAAAGTATCACCATCGCACATACAACTCCTAATTTCTATCTTTCAAATCACTGTGGGTGGGAGGAAAGCAGAGACAGAAAAAGAATTCCAAATATTTGAGACTGAACTGTTGAACTAAGAAGACTTTCTTGATACTGCTAAACAGAGTAAGAGCCTAAGTATTAATCCCTCTCTGTGTACTGTGATTATTGATTTTCCTGCCAAGGTGAAGATGCTTGAAGGAGTGAGGCAGGTGTAAGCAGATCTGGACAAGACCTTGGAAGAGGTCTCCTTCTCCTGCACACTGTGGTTATGATGTTAGAAATCAAGCCATTCGTGGAAGTAGAGCTAGACAGCTAGCTCTGTGGGGATTCTAGCTCTGTAGCCACACGTTTGATGTCCACCGGGTGCTCAAATGCTATTCCTTTTGGTTAACGTTTTGGTTACCTCTAAAATGAAGATACAGACAGGCAAAAACTTTATTACAGTAATTTGTGCAGTAATGTGCATGAACATTTGAAGTCAGGGTTCTGACTTTTTGATAACTGGTTCTGATTTGGGGAACAGTGTGAAGATTGCAGGGCAGTCTAGTGAGGTCTGGGTTGGGGGAAACTGCTCCCTAAACTTGCCTCAGTTTACCTGATCAGTAACTGATTTCCACTTGTTGCTAAAGGGCAGGAAGGAATCCATTTCGGCCTCCCAGAAGTCAGGAATGAGCGGAAGAAAGATTGCTGAAGTTGGAACTGGAAGATTGCTCAGTCACCAGCTGTGTGATTTTAGAGAAGTCATTTGATCTCTCCAAGCTTCTGTTTCCACAGCTGTAAAACACGGGCTAATACTTCTCTCTCACATTGATGTGAGGATTAAATGAGCCAACAAATATAAAGCACTATATAAATGTATTTCTATAAAACATCAGGAGTGAAGTATAAAATCTTGCCATCCACTTATTACCTCTGTCATTGGAGAGAAGAAGAGGGGATTAAATCTGGCAGGTACTAAGCTCCAAGTTTGATGTCAGTTCTTTCCTCCCACTCCCCTATTTGCAAAGAGTTTTCTTCTATTGTTGAGACTCACTGGAGCTTGGGCCAATTACTTGTGTTGACATGTCATTGGATAAAGTCATAAGCACCTGGCTCTAAGGTCTAGGAGCCCGGCAGCAGCTCCAGGGCCTTCCAGGCTGCGGGCAGTGTCGGCAAAACCCATCTTTCCCCACCCTGGGCACAGACATGCCTGGTAGAGGACACTACTGGACACTATTAACTCTGCTTTTAAAAGTAGAGACTGAAGTGTTGGTGACCGGAGAGTTTAAATAAGCTTCTTATTTTGTACAGGGGTACAGTCTTTCTTACATTGTCTACTCACTCCGAGCACATGACCGTACTTGTAGTGGTCAGTTGAGATTTACTTAATCCAAATATACATTATTGGTTTTTGTTCACTACATGGTATTAATAGTAACAGAAAAATTTGAGGGAAATGTGTATATTTATCTTTTTATATTATACAAGGGTTTTTAAAGGTTAAAATATTTTACTAGTAATACAAAATGATTAATTTAGAAACGAATTCACTGAATTTAAGTGAAAGACCAGTCACTTAAGATAGAGTATGTATACCACATGTACATATATTACATATATACACATATGCAATGTATAAAAATACATGTATTTATACACATAACTATCTGTGTGTATATATGTGCATATATCTTTATACACACAGATATATTCACACGGTGGTATGCTAGTAAATGTTTAATAACTGACTCTCCAGATCACCTTTTCTTGGGCTTCCCATGTAGCTCAGTTGGTAAAGAATCTGCCTGCAGTGCTGGAGACCTGCATTCAATTCCTGGGTCAGGAAGATCCCCTGGAGAAGGAAATGGCAACCCACTCGAGTATTCTTGCCTGGAGAATCCTGTGAACAGAGGAGCCTGGCAGGTTACAGTCCATAGGGTCGCAAGAGTTGGATACAACTTAGCGCTATCTTTCTTTCTTTTCTTTTTCCAGATTAAAAAAAAAACAACAACAACCAAAAAACCAAGTATGTAATGTTTGGCATTGTCCATGGTGTAAATACTCCTACTATGTCTGATTTCAAGCTGCTACAGTGACATCACTGTATGTTGGAGTCAGGACAAGGTGTGAAGAGTAAGCTTATGTGAACCCATAGAGGCTGGCTTTAGCACATCACTGGATGGATATATGCACTGTTCATCTACTAGGTGGATACATGTAACATACAGAAGCCTATAAATGACACATACAGTGTGATCTTGATATTAAACCTTACAGTTCTGTTATTAACAGATGGCTTCTTTTTTCTAGGGGATTGCAGAGCTTTTTAGGTACAGCCTGGAAGAGTGATGTTTTGCCCATCCTGTCTAGAGTCTCTGCCTTTTCATCCTCTTGATTCTATGTGTGCTAAGTTGCTCCAGTCGTGTTCGACTCTGTGCAACCCCAAGGACTGCAGCCCACCAGGCTCCTCTGTCCATGGAATTCTCCAGGCAGGAATCCTGGAGTGGGTTGCCATGCCTTTCCCTAGGGATCTTCCTGACCCAGGGATCAAACCCTGGTTTCCTCCATCACAGGCAGATTCTTTACCATCTGAGCCACCAAGGAAGCTTATAAAGGATCTTATATAGATCACTCATGGAAGAAATCAGCTGGACAAAGCACCATTATTGCAGATTTTCCAGGAGTCTCTGGTTTTCAGGTTATTTGTCAATAGCTCTAGGGTAACCACTGTGGTCAAGAGTGGCAGTCTGCAGCAACAGCAAACAGCAGGATAGTTGTCACGAACATACACGCACACACTACCACCACCTCCCCTCCATCTCTACCTTGTTTGGTGGAGCCTTGCTTCTTCTCTGGGCAGGCCTACAGCAGGAAGAAAGGTTGCCCATGCAGTATGACTTAAGGTTGCTGGGAAGCCTTCTTCCTCCCTCCTCCCTTCAGAAGTACCATCCACCAGCCTGGAAGCCTGGAAAGTGTCCTCTGTATTTTCTGCTCCACTGTTGCTGCTGCTGCTGCTAAGTCACTTCAGTCGTGATCCTTTTGTTCCCATTAATAACATTTTCCATTTAAAAAGCTTAGCCTAATTGGTAAGGGGGAAGCATAGGATGGGGGACCAGGACACAACATTAAAGATAGTAAAAAATCCACAAACTTGCTTTTTGCACATTTTAGCCTAAAATACCCTTCCAGATGGCAGTCTAATTTCCCTCATTTTCCCGTCCTCCTGCAGCTCATCTCCCCACGTGCAGATCTACCCCTAACTATTCCTGGTCTATACTTTAGTTGATGCTAACTTATATACTTAGTCCCCAAACCTTGAATTATTTGGAAGACCTTAGTAACAGGTCATTATTAATTTATTAAATTCAATATTGTACACGGACCCTGCCCTTGAAGAGTTCACAATTTGGAAGGAGAGATATTAGAGAAAGCAGAATAATTACTTTGCAACTATGTACTTTGTCCTACTGGAGAGTTACTTCCACAGAGCTTTATAGAACCCAGAGAAAATATTACCCAGTGGTTATTAGTGAGCACCTTAGAATTAGATGGGCTTGGTTTTAGATACTGATTTTGGTGTTTACTTGAGGTTAAACTTGGGCAAATTATTTAACTTCTCTGACATAAATTTTCCTAATAATGCCTATTACATTAGGTGATTACACAGGAATGAATGTAACTTCCATAAAGGCAGGCATTTTATGTTGTTAGCGACTATATTCCTACCAAGTAGAAAAGTGTTTGGTGCATAGTAGGTGGTCAATAAACCAGGTAAAATGCCTAGTAGATTATCTGAAGGTGCTTGATAAATGGTAACTGTTATTATTTTATTTATACACTCATAGGAGATAAGCAGTAATTCTGCCTGTGGGATTTGATTAAAAAAAGGTTCATGGAATTTTCATCTTGAATGATACATGAATTACTAGGAGGAAGAAGGCCAGAGGACATTCCAAGGAGAGGAAATAGCATGAGTCATTGCATCCATGAGTGGTTTAACAATTCAAGAGTGGAATGCTAGACTGAATAGGAACATAGTGGTCTGAAACAAGAGTCACCCACCAACTCCACTGCTAATCTGCCTCTTCCTGGGCTAGCTATTGGATCTCCATTTTCATACCCTAATGATAATGGTCATCAGTTATATAATGCTTACTGCATATCATGCACATAACATATATTGACTCATTTAATCCTTCTAAGAATTCTTTGAGACAGATACTATTATTATCATTTTAAGAAAAGGAAAGTACATCAAAGAGGAATTGAGTAACTCATCCATGGCCCACAGCTGGTAAGTAGAAGAGTTAGAGTTCAAACCCAGACTCTTTGTCCCCAGAATCTCACTTTTGATCCCTATCCTTGATAGCTTCTAGGTCATAACCAGATTTTGTGGTCAACACTGCTCACCAAAACTCTAGGCTCACAGGGAAAGTGATGGCCATGTAGCTTCCTTCAGGCAGCATGATGTGATCAAATGATGCCCTTTACTTCCATGCTTCTCATGCATGAGAGTCTCAGGCAGGAGAGTCAGGGCTCCCCTGGTGGCTCAGACGTTAAAGCATCTGCTTGCAATGCAGGAAACCTGGGTTCGATCCCTGGGTTGGAAAGATCCCCTGGAGAAGGAAATGGCAACCCACTCCAGTATTCTTGCCTGGAGAATCCCATGGACGGAGGAGCCTGGTGGGCTACAGTCCACGGGGTTGAAAAGAGTTGGACACGACTGAGCGACTTCACTTCACTTCCATGCTTCTCATGCAGGAGAGGCAGTTTTGGTACAGAATAGTGGGGTCTCTGTCAGCCTACACTGTTGAATATCTTCATAGAGGATAGTTGCCTTGAAAAGATGACTAGGTCCATAAGCGTACATGAGAAATAATTAAATTTTGTTGTAATATTTTGGGATTATTTGTTACTACAGTGTAACCAGGCCTCTCCTTATTGATGCAACTCTTCATGCTCAGACCCTTATTCTGACCATGTGGAACCTCTGCTTGAATTCCTGAACTAACCTTTCCTTTCTAACCTTTGCATCTACTCATTTAGTATCTGGACTCCACTTACTCCATTTTGGGGGCCAGATGTGCCCAATCTCCCATTTATAGAGGTTCACACACTTATTTATACTTATCAGTTGCATATCTCAGAAGCTCAGGTTTTGGCTCAGAACTCCTATTTGTGGATTGATCAATAACATATCTGCCTGGCTATGTTACCACACAATGCTGTGAGGTACCCAGTGAAAGCACTTTTCCCAGTTTATTTGTCCCTTAAAAACTACATTATGATATGTTTCTGAATAGTGCAATATTTCCCTAGTAAGCTCTTAGGCAAGATCATTAATTCTCAGATAAACCTGTACCATAGCTTTCACTCCTCTAAGATCTGTGCTAGTGTCTGATTCTGGCTTAAAGCCCTGGATCTCTGATTGTCTTTTCAGTGAAGGCCACTCTACATGTGTCCAGAATGCCTGTGCTAGCAATTCAGAAACTTTGTGAGTATTGATAGAGTAAGCTCAACTTCTAATCACACA
The DNA here is from genome assembly GCF_029378745.1 of Bos indicus. Taxonomy (NCBI): domain Eukaryota; kingdom Metazoa; phylum Chordata; class Mammalia; order Artiodactyla; family Bovidae; genus Bos; species Bos indicus. Next base: position 42,987,258 of record NC_091767.1, on the reverse strand, counting down.
CTAGCATTCCTTATTCTTTGGATATTTTCAATCTTCTTCCTGTTATGCTACTACCAAAGATGACAAAAATAAAGTGGATATTTAATATCTGAAACCTGGCAAGAGAATGTTTTTATAAACAAGTGGAAAATCTTGTTAGGCAGAATTTTGAGACTGCATCCAAGTATCCTGCCCACTATTGGGAAGGATTTGCAAATACAGTGTTATGTTACATTTTATAGCACAGAGGATTTTTGTAGATGCAATTAAGCTTCCTAATTAGCTGACATTCAGTTAACCAGAAGGGAGATTTTCATGGCTGAGCCTGATATCATCAGGTAAGTCCTTCAAAGAGACAAGTACTGTTGATAGCCTCCAAGTAAGAAAAACCATGTTGTAGATTGTCCATGGAAGGAGACATAGGGCTAACCTGAGACCAATTTCTAGCTGATCAGTTCAGTTCATTTCAGTTGCTCAGTCATGTCCATTCTTTGTGACCCCATGGATTGCAGCATGCCAGGCCTCCCTGTCCTTCACCAACTCCCAGAGTTTACTCAAACTCATGTCCATTGAGTGGGTGATGCCATCCAACCATCTCATCTTTTGTCATCCCCTTTTCCTCCCACCTTCAATCTTTCCCAGCTTCAGGGTCTTTTCAAATGAGTCAATTCTTCCCATCAGGTTGCCAAAGTGTTGGAGTTTGAGTTTCAGCATCAGTCCTTCCATTGAATATTCAGGATTGATTTCCTTTAGGATGGACGGGTTGGATCTCCTTGTAGTCGAAGGGACTCTCAACAGTCCTCTCCAACACCACAGTTCAAAAGCATAAACTCTTCGGTGTTCTGCTTTTCAGTTGGCATTCAGTCCAACTCTCACATTCATACATGACCACTGGAAAAACCATAGCTTTGACTAGATGGACCTTTGTGGGCAAAGTAATGTCTCTGCTTTTTAATATGCTGTCTAGGTAGGTCATAACTTTCCTTCCAAGGAGTAAGCGTCTTTTAACTTAATGGCTACAGTCACCATCTGCAGTGATTTTGGAGCCCCCAAAAATAAAGTCTGACATTATTTCCAGTTTCCCCATCTGTTTGCCATGAAGTGATGGGACCAGATGCCATGATCTTAGTTTTCTGAATGTTGAGTTTTAAGCCAACTTTCTCACTCTTCTCTTTCACTTTCATTGAGAGGCTTTTGAGTTCCTCTTCACTTTCTGCCATAAGGGTGGTGTCATCTGCGTATCTGAACTTATTGATATTTCTCCTGGCAATCTTGATTCCAGCTTGTGCTTCATCCAGTCCAGCATTTTGCATGATATACTCTGCATAGAAATTAAATAAGTAGGGTGACAATATACAGCCTCCACATACTCCTTTCCCAATTTGGAACCACGTTATTCCACATCCAGTTTCAACTGTTGCTTCTTGACCCACATACAGATTTCTCAGGAGGCAGGTCAGGTGGTCTGGTATTCCCATTTGTTTAAGAATTTCCCACAGTTTGTTGTGATCCATACAGTCAAAGGCTTTGGCATAGTCAATAAAGAAGAAATAGGTGTTTTTCTGAAACTTTCTTGCTTTTTCAGTGATCCAGCGGATGTTGGCAATTTGATCTCTAGTTCCTCTGCCTTTTTTAAATCCAGCTTGAACATCTGGAAGTTCATGGTTCACATACTGTTAAAGCCTGGCTTGGAAAATTTTGAGCATTATTTTGCTAGCATGTGAGATGAGTGCAATTTTGCTGTAATTTGAGCATTCTTTGGCATTGCCTTTCTTTGGGATTGGAATGAAAACTGACCTTTTCCAGTCCTGTGGCCACTGCTGAGTTTTCCAAATTTGCTGGCATATTGAATGTAGCACTTTCACACCATCATCTTTTAGGATTTGAAATGGCTTAACTGGAATTCCATCACCTCCAGTAGATTTGTTCCTAGTGATGCTTCCTATGGCTCACTTGACTTCGCATTCCTGGATTTCTGGCTCTAGGTGAGTGATCACACCGTTATAATTATCTGGGTCATGAAGATCTTTTTTGTATACTTCTTCTGTGTATTCTTGCCATCTTTTCCTAATATCTTCTTCTGTTAGGTCCATAACTTTTCTGTCCTTTATTGAGCCCATCTTTGCATGAAATGTTCCCTTGGTATCTCTAATTTTCTTGAGGAGATCTCAAGTCTTTCCCATCTATTGTTTTCCTCTATTTCTTTCCATTTCTCACTGAGGAAGGCTTTCTTATCTCTCTTTGCTATTCTTTGGAACTCTGCATTCAAATGGATATATCTTTCTGATAGTGAAAAAGAAAATGGGATCACAGTCCTATAGCCACAAGGAATAGGGTTCTACCAACTGGAATGAGCTTGGAAGGGGGCTGTCAGTTCCACATGAGAGTCCAGTGCCTACCAATTCCTTCATTTTAGTTTTACATGATCTTAAGCAAAAAAACTCAGGCTATGCCTAGAAATCTAGCTTACAGAAACTAGGAGATAGTAAATATCTGTCGTTTTAAGCCACTAAATTGTGTGATAATTTGTTATGAAGCAATAAGAAAGCTAATGGAATAATTTATTGCTTAAATGGGGAACAAGAGATAACTTGTTTTATACCAGGATAAACATAAAAGAAAAATGAGATTTGTTAAACAAAAACTTGTGTTATAAATGCCTTTAAAAATTGATTGAAAAAAAGCAAAAAAAATAAAAGCAGTTCTTACTGAGTGAGAGAAGATGAGTCTCACTGACTTCCCTCCAGAATAATTCGCTGTAACGTTACATTCACTTTTCTCATTTAAGAATTGTTATATTAATGTTAACAGGTTTATTGAGATACAAATGATATACAATTACTTGAACGTATTAAGCCAACTGTTTGAACCTCTTGATGAAAGTGAAAGAGGAGAGTGAAAAAGTTGGCTTAAAGCTCAACATTCAGAAAACTAAGATCATGGCCTCTGGTCCATCACTTCATGGCAAATAGATGGGGAAACAGTGGCTGACTTTATTTTGGGGGGCTCCAAATCACTGCAGATGGTGACTGCAGCCATGAAGTTAAAAGACACTTGCTCCTTGGAAGGAAGTTATGACCAACCTAGACAGCATATAACCTTGTATCAGATCAGATGAGATCAGTTGCTCAGTCGTGTCTGATTCTTTGCTACCCCATGAATCGCAGGACGCCAGGCCTTCCTGTCCATCACCAACTCCCGGAGTTCACTCAGACTCAAGTCCATCGAGTCAGTGATGCCATCCAGCCATCTCATCCTCTGTCGTCCCCTTCTCCTCTTGCCCCCAGTCCCTCCCAGCATCAGAGTCTTTTCCAATGAGTCAACACTTCTCATGAGGTGGCCAAAGTACTGGAGTTTCAGCTTTAGCATCATTCCTTCCAAAGAAATCCCAGGGCTGATCTCCTTCAGAATGGACTGGTTGGATCTCCTTGCAGTCCAAGGGACTCTCAAGAGTCTTCTCCAACACCACAGTTCAAAAGCATCAATTCTTCAGCACTGAGCCTTCTTCACAGTCCAACTCTCACATCCATACATGATCACAGGAAAAACCATAGCCTTGCCTAGACGGACCTTTGTTGGCAAAGCAATGTCTCTGCTTTTGAATATGCTATCTAGGTTGGTCCTACCTTTCCTTCCAAGGAGTAAGCATCTTTTAATTTCATGGCTGCAGTCACCATCTGTAGTGATTTTGGAGCCCAGAAAAATAAAGTCTGACACTGTTTCCACTGTTTCCTCATCTATTACCCATGAAGTGATAGGGCCAGATGCCATGATCTTCGTTTCTGTTGAGCTTTAAGCCAACTTTTTTCACTCTCCTCTTTCACTTTCATCAAGAGGCTTTTGAGTTCCTCTTCACTTTCTGCCATAAGGGTGGTGTCATCTGCATATCTGAGGTTATTGATATTTCTCCTGACAATCTTGATTCCAGCTTGTATTTCTTCCAGTCCAGCGTTTCTCATGATGTACTCTGCATAGAAGTTAAATAAGCAGGGTGACAATATACAGCCTTGATGAACTCCTTTTCCTATTTGGAACCAGTCTGTTGTTCCATGTCCAGTTCTAACTGTTGCTTCCTGACCTGCATACAAATTTCTCAAGAAGCAGATCAGGTGGTCTGGTATTCCCATCTCTTTCAGAATTTTCCACAGTTTATTGTGATCCACACAGTGAAAGGCTTTGGCATAGTCAATAAAGCAGAAATAGATGTTTTTCTGGAACTCTCTTGCTTTTTCCATGATCCAGCGGATGTTGGCAATTTGATCTCTGGTTCCTCTGCCTTTTCTAAAACCAGCTTGTACATCAGGAAGTTCACAGTTCACATACTCTTGAAGCCTGGCTTGGAGAATTTTGAGCATTACTTTACTAACGTGTGAAATGAGTGCAATTGTGCGGTAGTTTGAGCATTCTTTGGCATTGCCTTTCTTTGGGATTGTAATGAAAACTGACCTTTTCCAGTCCTGTGGCCACTGCTGAGTTTTCCAAATTTGCTGGCATATTGAGTGCAGCACTTTCACAGCATCATCTTTCAGGATTTGGAGTAGTTCAACTGGAATTCCATCACTTCCACTAGTTTTGTTCGTAGTGATGCTTTCTAAGGCCCACTTGACTTCACATTTCAGGATGTCTGGCTCTCGGTGAGTGATCACACCATCATGATTATCTGGGTCGTGAAGATCTTTTTTGTACAGTTCTTCTGTGTATTCTTGCCATCTCTTCTTAATATCTTCTGCTTCTGTTAGGTCCATACCTTTTCTGTCCTTTATCAAGCCCATCTTTGCATGAAATGTTCCTTTGGTATCTCTGATTTTCTTGAAGAGATCCCTAGTCTTTCCCATTCTGTTGTTTTCCTCTATTTCTTTGCATTGATTGCTGAAGAAGGCTTTCTTATCTCTTCTTGCTATTCTTTGGAACTCTGCATTCAGATGTTTATATCTTTCCTTTTCTCCTTTGCTTTTTGCTTCTCTTCTTTTCACAGCTATTTGTAAGGCCTCCCCAGATAGCCATTTTGCTTTTTTGCATTTCTTTTCCATGGGGATGGTCTTGATCCCTGTCTCCTGTACAATGTCATGAACCTCATTCCATAGTTCATCGGGCACTCTAGCTATCAGATCTAGGCCCTTAAATCTATTTCTCACTTCCACTGTATAATCATAAGGGATTTGATTTAGGTCATACCTGAATGATCTAGTGGTTTTCCCTACTTTCTTCAATTTAAGTCTGAATTTGGCAATAAGGAGTTCATGATCTGAGCCACAGTCAGCTCCTGGTCTTGTTTTTGCTGCCTGTATAGAGCTTCTCCATCTTTGGCTGCAAAGAATATAATCAATCTGATTTTGGTGTTGACCATCTGGTGATGTCCATGTATAGAGTCTTCTCTTGTGTTGTTGGGAGAGGGTGTTTGTTATGACCAGTGCATTGTCTTGGCAAAACTCTATTAGTCTTTGCCCTGCTTCATTCTGTATTCCAAGGCCAAATTTGCCTGTTACTCCAGGTGTTTCTTGACTTCCTACTTTTGCATTCCAGTCCCCTATAATGAAAAGGACATCTTTTTTGGGTGTTAGTTCTAAAAGGTGTTGTAGGGCTTCATAGAACCATTCAACTTCAGCTTCTTCAGCATTACTGGTTGGGGCATAGACTTGGATTACTGTGATATTGAATGGTTTGCCTTGGAAATGAACAGAGATCATTCTGTCGTTTTTGAGATTGCATCCAAGTACTGCGTTTCGGACTCTTTTGTTGACCATGATGGCTACTCCATTTCTTCTGAGGATTCCAGTCCGCAGTAGTAGATATAATGGTCATCTGAGTTAAATTCACCCATTCCAGTCCATTTTAGTTCGCTGATTCCTAGAATGTCGACATTCACTCTTGCCATCTCTTGTTTGACCACTTCCAATTTGCCTTGATTCATGGATCTGACATTCCAGGTTCCTATGCAATATTGCTCTTTACAGCATTGGATCTTGCTTCTATCACCAGTCACACCCACAGCTGGGTATTCTTTTTGCTTTGGCTCCATCCCTTCGATCTTTCTGGAGTTATTTCTCCACTGATCTCCAGTAGCATATTGGGCACCTGCTGACCTGGGGAGTTTCTCTTTCAGTATCCTATCATTTTGCCTTTTCGTACTGTTCAGGAGATACCCCTTGTCCAAGGTAAGGAGCAGTGGCTGTGCTTTGCTGGAGCAGCTGTGAAGAGATACCCCACACCCAAGGTAAGAGAAACCCAAGTAAGATGGTAGGTGTTGCAAGAGGGCATCAGAGGGCAAACAAACTGAAACCATACTCACAGAAAACTAGTCAATCTAATCACACTAGGACCACAGCCTTGTCTAATTCAATGAAACTAAGGCATGCCCTGTGGGGTGATCCAAGATAGGCGGGTCATGGTGGAGAGATTTGACATAATGTGGTCCACTGGAGAAGGGAATGGCAAACCACTTCAGTATTCTTGCCTTGAGAACCCCATGAACAGTATGAACAGTATAACCCTGTATATGAGACAGCAAAAGAGACACTGATGTATAGAACATTCTTTTGGACTCTGTGGGAGAGGGAGAGGGTGGGTTGATATGGGAGAATGACATTGAAACATGTATAATATCATATATGAAACGAGTCACCAGTCCAGGTTCGGTGCACAATACTGGATGATTGGGGCTGGTGCACTGGGACGACCCAGAGGGATGGTACAGGGAGGGAGAAGGGAGGAGGGTTCAGGATGGGAAACACGTGTATACCTGTGGCAGATTCATGTTGATATATTGCAAAACCAATACAATATTGTAAAGTTAAAAAATAAAATAATAAAAAAAATAAAAGCAGAGACATTACTTTGCCAACAAAGGTTAATCTAGTCAAGGTTATGGTTTTTCCAGTGGTCATGTATGGATATGAGAGTTGGACTGTAAAGAAAGCTGAGTGCCAAAGAGTTGATGCTTTTGAACTGTGGTGTTGGAGAAGACTCTTGATGAGAGTCTCTTGGACTGCAAGGGGATCTAACCAGTCCATCCTAAAGGAGATCAGTCCTGGGTGGTTCATGGGAAGGACTGATGTTGTAGCTGAAACTCCAATACTGTGGCCACCTGATGCGAAGAGCTGACTCATTTGAAAAGACCCCAATGCTGGAAAGGATTGAGGGCAGGAGGAGAAGGGGATGACAGAGGATGAAATGGTTAGATGGTATCACCAACTCAATGGACATGAGTTTGGGTAAATTCTGGGAGTTGATGAAGAACAGGGAGGCCTGGCGTGCTTCAGTCATGGGGTCACAAAGAATTGGACATGACTGAGCGACTGAACTGAACTGAACATATTAAAATGTAGTTTGGTAATTTTTAACATATGTATGCATCTGTGAAGTCATCATGACAATAAGGATTATGAAAACACCTATCACCCACCAATATTAAATATGGCTTCTTTCTAATCCCCTTGTAACCTTCCTCTCCACAATTGGGAACATCATGGCCAGTGGCAACCCAAATCAAGAATAATAAATTGTTCTCAGCTCTTTCTTATAATCTCCACATTTTAAATAAACATTATAAATTTCTTATAATCTGCACATTTTAAACTGGTCTAGGTTGACAATTTCAGACATGGCTCAATCTGAAACCCATGAAAGAACTGGAGGATAATAAAAAGGGACAGGAAAACAAAAACCTTTATTCCCCTATATTCAAATGATTGCTCGTGTAAATATGTCAGAGTTTCCCAATCACGTTCTGACAGTAGCACAACCTATATCAGGAAAACAAGGCATTTTAACCTTTTCCCAAGTCCATCCATGAATCCAGCCATACTTCTTTCCTTCCACACACATTGATTAGACTTTCTTCCTTTATTCCTTCTCCAGGTTATTTTTGGATCTACCATCTATATATATAGAAATTAATTATAGAGGAGGACAACATGACCTCTTTTAATCTTGGACTTCTGTTAGATCATTCCCTTAGGAGATACTTCTTTTCAGAACTAGCTGGACATATTTTACTTCAGTAATACATAAGAAACCCAAAATAAGCTTTTTTTCAGTTGAAGTATATGAAATAGGCATTAGCTTCTTCATTTTTTTAGAGTTCCTAGAAATAAAAGTTTCAAAAAGAAAACAGTAAAGGCAATAAGAGTGATTATATTTTATGGTTCATATTTCACATTGATGAGGTCCTTAGACATGATCAGTTAGTTTTATTTTATGTATCATAATTTGTTCCTTCGGAGAAGGCAATGGCACCCCACTCCAGTACTCTTGCTTGGAAAATCCCATGGACGGAGGAGCCTGTCAGGCTGCAATCCATGGGGTCGCTAAGAGTCGGACACGACCGAGCGACTTCACTTTCACTTTTCACCTTCATGCATTGGAGAAGGAAATGGCAGCCCACTCCAGTGTTCTTGCCTGGAGAATCCCAGGGACAGGGGAGCCTGGTGGGCTGCCGTCTATGGGGTCGCACAGAGTCGGAAACAACCGAAGTGGCTTAGCATATAGATATGAAATGTTGCAATTGAGTACCAGATAAGTCTTTTAAAGATAAGCTCATTCAAATATAAATTCCTTCTCACTTTTGATGGGATATTTTCAAGATTGCCACTGTCTCCTGCTTTATAGTGTTTCACAATTCTTCAAAGCACTTCACTTATATTCTCTCTTCTGATTTGTCCAATATCGCTGTGAAGCAGATAGAGCAAGTAGTTTTATTCCCATTTTAAAATGAAGGAAAACTAAGGATTAGGGAGATTATTTGGCTTGCCAAGGGTTGGTTGTGTTGAGACTAAAACCCAGATCTTATGTATAGGTCTTTATCTTACCCAAGACTGTTTGTGCTCTTTTTCTGAATAGGCATAATTTTAATAAAATATTCCAAGTAATAGGTAAAAGATGATATGTGTTTAGTTACCTTATGGTACTTTCTCAATGAAGGGATTTCTTATAAAGCATTTCTCCAAATCAGACAAATCAAACTAGCATAGTTATTTTAAAACAAGTTCTGTTAAATCGCTGTTCAAGAAATACAGTTTTGAAATTGTAAAAGGTCAATATTAAAGGTGTTTAGTTGCCTCTGCTGTAGGAAAAGACAAAAACATTACAGTTGTGCAAGTTCCTGCAGGCAAAGCAGAGGGTGGAAAAGGTCCTCCCCATCTGTGTTTATTATGACAAATATTGTTTAATCTTCCACCTTAAGTTCCAATTGCCAGATTTTTTTGTTGTTAAAAAATAAGAGAAAAATGATGACAACTTGAAAATGGGAGGTAAGGGCCTCTTCAAGTCCTCATTGTCTAAGGAACAATTCAGAACAAATCTCTGCTCTGGGCTCCACCTGTCAGCTCCTAAGTGAAGGGGAAAGACCAAAGAATGGCCCTGTAATTTCCATGTGAATAGGAAACCTATTTCCCAGACCCACTGCTCAGGATAGCACGAGTGAAACTGTTAAAAGACAGTTTCACCTGAAGGAAAAAACAATGCAAGGACCAATATTTGTTTTCTTGGCCAGACAGTGTCAAGTGTGGAAAGGAAAATATTTTTATATTTAAATAATTTTAAAGCTAAGAATAAAAATCTACTGCACTAAAGTGGGAGATGTGACTCAAAGACAGCCCTTGACATCTGATGCTCTCACTGGGTTCCAGGGACTCCAACAAGTGGTAGGAAAAAGTTGGTGTAAGTGAAGAGTGGGTACGTGAGTAAGGCAGAAGCAGAAGGCTTTTGAGCTATATCAGTTTTGTCATTGTCATTCAGGTGCTAAGTCATGCCTGGCTCTTAGAGACCCCATGGATTGCAGCATGCCAGGCTCCTCTGTCCTCCACTATCTCCCAGAGTTTGCTCAAATTCATGTCCATTGAGTCAGTAATCCTATCTAACCATCTCATCCTCTGCCACCCCTTTCTCCTCCTGCCTTCAGTCTTTCCTAACATCAGGATCTTTTCCAATGGGTCGGCTCTTCACATCAGACGGTCAAAGTATTGGAGTTTCAGTATCAGTTCTTCCAATGAATATTCAGGGTTGATTTCCTTTATGATTGACTGGTTTGATCTCCCTGCTGTCCCAGGGACTCTCAAGAGTCTTTTCTAGCACCACAGTTTGGAAGCATCAGTTCTTCAGTGCTCAGCCTTCTTTATGGTCCAACTCTCACATCCATATACGAATACTGGAAAAACCATAGCTTTATACAGACAGTTTTTGGCAATATGATGTCTCTGCTTTTTAATACACTGTCTAGCTTTGTCATACTTTCCTTTCAAGGAGCCAGTGTCTTTTAATTTACATCACTTTAGCCTCCCAGAAAAGATGATTCTGGGTACAAACTTCATCTACCTTGGAACTAGAAGGGAATGAAGTGGCTTATTTTGAGTACTTTGTGGTTTTAGTCTTATTGACTTAGAAACACATTTTTCTCTCTTCTTTCCAGCCTTCTTTCTTACTTCCTGCCTTTACACATGTTACTCTGCAACTCCAGTTTCACCAGCTCATGCTTATTCCACATTCTTCAGTTCCTCATACTAACCACCTTAATGACCCAAATGTCAGCAGAAAACCTGGAGCTCCTGAGTTTCTCCTTCCTCTTCCCTGCCCATGCTGTGTTACATGGTCCCCCACTGAAGCCCAGTTCCAGGCAAACTCTCTCACTGGTCTCCTCCCCACTCTTTACTATGCAGGCAAGACTTTCTCTAATGTTTTTCTGTTACCTCTGCCTTTCTTCTTTTCTGCTTCATTCCATCCTGTATATGGCCATCAGCTTAGTCTTTCTCTGATGCCCCTCTACTCAAATCACTCAAGTCGTTCTTTTGCTCAAAACTTCCCAACATTTCCTTATTATATCCAAATGAAAATCTAGACTTCTTAGTTTGGCCTTCAAGTATTTTGAGGGAGGCTGTTCACTGTGGACCAGCAGGATTCCTGCACATCCTTACTGAGCATGCCAACCACACAGTCTAACTGTCCTCTGGCTCTGAGGTGTTTCTGTAGCCAGTCACATGGCAACTGTGTAAGTCAAGGTGAGTGCAGCCTGATTGCATGGAGACTGTGTGCTCCCTGGAGAAAGGGGGCTGGCTTGCTTACTGCCTACTATAAAAGGTGCCGAGCCTCGATCCTGGGTTCCTCTCTGACACTCTGGCCCACTGTTTACATAGCTGCTATTCATATTCATGGGAACACCCCCTGGGGACAGGGGTGCTCTCAGGCAGGGAAACTAGCACAGCTATGGGGATGCTTCTGCTGTTTCCTGGCTGTGGAAAGTGCATCGTCTTGTTCAAATCCATCACGTTTTGTTGTCTGCTTTGGGCGAATATGGAGCTTTGGCAAGTTGACCTGATTACTTAGTGTGTGGAAGGGTGTTCTTCCTTTTCAGAGTATTTTTATAATTCCTTTTAGTGCTAAATATGTAGTTGTTTAATGAATCAGTTAATAGATAAATCCTTGGAACTGGCCAAATCAGTCTAGACTCTTTTCACTCAGAACCCAGTACTTACCCATTTCTTCTCACATTGTTTAAATAATAGGCAGCATTTGTTGAAGACTTCAAAATTCTCCAAGCCAGGCTTCAGCAATATGTGAACCATGAACTTCCTGATGTTCAAGCTGGTTTTAAAAAAGGCAGAGGAACTAGAGACCAAATTGCCAACATCTGGTGGGTCATGGAAAAAGCAAGAAAGTTCCAGAAAAACATCTGTTTCTGCTTTATTGACTATGCCAAAGCCTCTGACTGTATGGATCACAATAAACTGTGGAAAATTCTGAAAGAGATGGGCATACCAGAACACCTGATCTGCCTCTTGAGAAATTTGTATGCAGGTCAGGAAGCAACAGTTAGAACTGGACATGGAACAACAGACTGGTTCCAAATAGGAAAAGGAGTTTGTCAAGGCTGTATATTATCACCCTGCTTATTTAACTTGTATGCAGAGTACATAATGAGAAACACTAAACTGGAAGAAACACAAGCTGGAATCAAGACTGCCGGGAGAAATATCAATAACCTCAGATATGCAGATGACACCACCCTTATGGCAGAAAGTGAAGAGGAACTCAAAAGCCCCTTGATGAAAGTGAAAATGGAGAGTGAAGAAATTGGCTTAAAGTTCAACATTCAGAAAACAAAGATCATGGCATCCAGTCCCACCACTTCATGGGAAATAGACAGGGAAACAGTGGAAACAGTGTCAGACTTTATTTTTCTGGGCTCCAAAATCACTAGAGATGGTGACTGCAGCCATGAAATTAAAAGACGCTTACTCCTTGGAAGGAAAGGTATGACCAACCTAGATAGCATATTGAAAAGCAGAGACATTACTTTGCCAACAAAGGTTCTAGTCTAGTCAAGGCTATGGTTTTTCCTGTGGTCATGTATGGATGTGAGAGTTGGACTGTGAAGAAGGCTGAGCGCCAAAGAATTGATGCTTTTGAACTGTGGTGTTGGAGAAGACTCTTGAGAGTCCCTTGGACTGCAAGGAGATCCAACTAGTCCATTCTAAAGGAGATCAGCCCTGGGATTTCTTTGGAAGGAATGATGCTAAAGCTGAAACTCCAGTACTTTGGCCACCTCATGTGAAGATTTGACTCACTGGAAAAGACTCTGATGCTGGGAGGGATTGGGGGCAGGAGGAAAAGGGGACGACAGAGGATGAGATGGCTGGATGGCATCACTGACTCGATGGACGTGAGTCTGAGTGAACTCCGGGAGTTGGTGATGGACAGGGAGGCCTGGTGTGCTGCGATTCATGGGGTCGCAAAGAGTCAGACACGACTGAGCGACTGATCTGATCTGATCTGATCATGTATGTCAGGAACTGAGCTGTTTTCAGGAAATATTGTAAATTCAAAGATGAATAGGATATGGTTCCTAAGTGCATTAACTCTCAGGCTGCAACAGAACAATTCTGTATAAGGGATATGTTCTATCACAAGAGGTATTGGCTAAGCTGCTCTTGCAGTACAGTCAGGGCTACAGTTGTTTTTGCTGAATGCAATGTCTGGGTAATGCTTAGAAAGAGGGTACATTTTCCCCTGTGTTTGTCATTTCCGCCCAATATGCTCAGGGGCACAGAGCTTATCTGCTTTAGTAGTTCATTTTTTAAAAGTTTGTATTGTCACTTTTTAACCCCTTACAATGAACTGAAGCATCCATTTATTTAATTAGTTGATTTAAATGATTATTTATTTAGTATTAGGTTTGTCTAGTATATTTACTGAGCACTGCTAAGTAAAAGGCAATAGACTAGGAACCAAGGAACAGATACCTTTCCTGTGAAGGTAGACTCTGCTTTAGGGAGTTGACGTCTGTAAGCCTGTACCCAGAGCACCCCAGGCTCCTACAGTGCTCATGGAAAGGAACGTGAATTCCCCGGCTGGCTCCTGCAGTCTGTGTGCCAGGGCTCTTAGCCCTGACTTGCAGCTGGAGTGCTGACAGGGTATCAGTCATCGGGGGCGTCAACAATAAAGGAATTTTAAAAGCCTGTCTGTCTTATACCCTCCCATCCAAATTCCTTAAGTGCTATGAGCAGCAAAATTCTGACAGGAATAGGTTTTTATTTCTTACTCAACCTGGGAATGGTTTGGCTTTGTGGAATCTGTGAAAAGCAAGAAAGAAAAAGGAAAAGGAGGCAATGGACTCTTTGTGCTTTTCATACATTTGGAGAACTCTGATGGCTGCTGAGATTTCTTCCCATGTAAAAATGGGTGAAGAAGGTGAGGAGAGGGAAGCAGCACTTGGGAATGGAGGGAAGAGTATCCATTTCATAAAATGCCAATGTCTTGGCACTCCTGACTGGTCCTGAGTGACCTGGCTCTTCCATTTGGAGACAAAACAAATACACACTATTAGGGAATGATAGTAAGATCTGTGCTCTTAGGAAAGGGTAAAAATCTACAGCAAGCTCATCTTTCCCTGTTCTGGGGCTTTTCTTCCAGAATCAGTTCTTGCATGTATTTGTTTCTCTGTGTATTTTGGTGTTTCCATCTCCCCAGGTTTATTTTCCTCTTTAGGGGTTGTTGGGGAGGAAACTTAGGTCTGAAGTTAGACAGTTGGGTTCAAGTTACAGGTTCACCCCTTCTACCTGTGTGAACTTAGACGAGTTACTTGACCTCTCTGAGTCTCTTCTCTTTTCAGATGAGTTTCTTCATCTAAAAAGTGAGGAAAAGGAATAATAATAATTGCAAACAAACTGGAGAAAATTTGTTAAGCCCATCTATAAAAAAAGATTTTGCAGAGTACCTAGTGCATTAGAAGCACTCAATAAATGTTAGCCTTTTGTGGTTGTTATTCCCCAGCCTCTGCTGCTGCTTCTTCCTCTGCTTCCTACTCTAGACTGGCATCACTTTCAGATAAATCCTTGAATGGCATTTATCCCATTGAATGTTGAGTTCTCGCTGGGACACCAACAGACTCTAATTGATTCAAAGGGAAACAAGTGATATTTCTGACAAACTCAAGATTGTGCTCTAAGATTCATGCCTTTTCCCTTAGAATGGAAGTTACTCTTGCTCATTTTACCCCAATGAAGAAAGGTTTAATAAGCTTATCCAAGTCATACAGCAGCTAGTGAGAGGCAGGGCCAAGAGTGGCTCTTGGCTCAGCACTCCATGGCTGGCGCTCTTTCCTATGTATCAGAACTAAATCAAACATAGGTCTCCTTATACCACTACAAAAAGAAAGTACTGGGATAATCAGCAGATACCTTCTAACTTATTATTACAAGAACTATGGTCTTGGATGTGATGGTCTTTTCAAGTTCATCTTTCCAAGGCTATAAGCCCTCAAGCTCTCTAAGCCAAAAAAGAGGAGTAAGATTGGGTTCCAAAGAGAAAGCATTATTTTTTTCCCCATAGGAAGAGTTTCTACCAGTTTAGTCCAGTTCAGTTCAGTTGCTCAGTTATGTCCAGCTCTTTGCGACCCCATGAATCGCAGCACACCAGGCCTCCCTGTCCGTCATCAACTCCCGGAGTTCACTCAGACTCATGTCCATCGAGTCGGTGATGCCATCCAGCCATCTCATCTTCTGTCATCCCCAATCCCTCCCAGCATCAGAGTCTTTTCTAATGAGTCAACTCTTTGCATGAGATGGCCAAAGTATTGGAGTTTCAGCTTTAGCATCATTCCTTCCAAAGAACACCCAGGACTGATCACCTTTAGAATGGACTAGTTGGATCTCCTTGCAGTCCAAGGGACTCTCAAGAGTCTTCTCCAACACCACAGTTCAAAAGCATCAATTCTTCAGTGCTCAGCCTTCTTCACAGTCCAACTCTCACATCCATACATGACCACAGGAAAAACCATAGCCTTGACTAGACGGACCTTTGTTCACAAAGTAATATCTCTGCTTTTGAATATGCTATCTAGGTTGGAGTCTGCCAAATCCTGCAATGTCAAGTAGCTGCCTGGTTTTCAGCAAGGTGGACACCAATGTTCATTGCCACTGAGTCTCATGCTTGCTAGTGGGAAAAATGGTCTCTGGCCTCTGACAACGTTCAATGTGACTTCACCAGCTAAAGTTTCTTTTTCAATACTCACCAGTTGGGTCCCCGACAAGGCTGCTATTTCCTTTACTAGTTGACCTATTGAAGAAAAGGCATCTGCAGAGACAAATATTTTTGGTTTTGTTTTTCCTTGCTGACAAAAGTCATCCTAGTGACCCTAACATGAGCACCCGTTGGTCTGGGAGTTATATGCACAGAATGTTAAAGTGAAGTGACAGGATTTTTCGTTTTGTCTGGAAAAAATTCTGCCCATTTAATCCCTCCTGGCTTCCACCTGGCCCTGTCACTTTTGAAACCCACATCCTCTGCAGTCATTTATGGTTGTGTACACTGGTCTAAACCCACACTAAAGAGAGACTGTTCCTTCCACTAGTAAATAGTCATCTTTTTGTGCTAAGAACTATTAGCTTTCTCCTCCTGCTATTTTTGGTGCTGGCCTACAAAAGGCCTAGGATTACGTTTTATTTTCACTTAAGGTTTTTATTCAAGTATAATGTACAGGGAGGAAAGTGTAAATGATGAACATATAGCCCAAATGTATCAGCCTGAACATATCCCTTCAAGTACTACTACAAGGACTAGAACATTATCTGTACTCTGGACGTCCCCTTTGTAACCTTTCCCAGTCCCCGAAGGTAACAGTTCTCCTGGTACCAGTTATCATTGATTGATTTTGCCTTTTGGGGAGACATTCTATAAATAGAACCATATTGTGTGACTCTTGTGTGTGGTTTCTTTTGCTCAGTGTTAGGTTTGCAAATCTTATCCACTACTTTTAGTGAAGCAAATTCACTGTCCTTACTGTATATTTTTCCCATCGCTGTTTTGTTTTATCAAAACATATTCATTTTACTGTTGATGAACATTTGGATTGTTTCTGTTTTTTTTTTTTTTTTTCTTTTTGCAAATAATGCTGCAGTGAAGATTTTGATGAACTTAGAGCATGTACATAGTTACTTCTGTTGGTACCTGTGTAGGGGTGGAATGATTGGATCAGATTTTATGGATATGTTTAGCTTTATAGATACTGCTAGTTTTCCAAAGAATTTATTTAACCTCCCCATCATGGACTAGCATATGAAAGTTACTATTTCTCAAAATCTTAGCCAATACTGGTTATATTGCTCTCTTTCAGTTCAGTTCAGTTCAGTTCAGTTGCTCAGTCATGTCCGACTCTTTGTGACCCCATGAATCGCAGCACGCCAGGCCTCCCTGTCCATCACCATCTCCTGGAGTTCACTCAAACTCACATCCATCGAGTCAGTGATGCCATCCAGCCATCTCATCCTCTGTCGTCCCCTTTTCCTCCTGCCCCCAATCCCTCCCAGCATCAGAGTCTTTTCCAATGAGTCAACTCTTTGTGTGAGGTGGCCAAAATACTGGAGTTTCAGCTTTAGCATCATTCCTTCCAAAGAACACCCTGGGCTGATCTCCTTTAGAATGGACTGATTGAATCTCCTTGCAGTCCAAGGGACTCTCAAGAGTCTTCTCCAACACCACAGTTCAAAAGCATCAATTCTTCGGTGCTCAGCTTTCTTCACAGTCCAACTCTCACATCCATACATGACCACTGGAAAAACCAAAGCCTTGACTAGACGGACCTTTGTTGGCAAAGTAATGTCTCTGCTTTTCAATATGCTATCTAGGTTGGTCATAACTTTTCTTCCAATGAGTAAGCGTCTTTTAATTTCATGGCTGTAATCACCATCTGCAGTGATTTTGGAGCCCCAAAAAATAAAGTCTGACACTGTGTCCACTGTTTCCCCATCTATTTCCCATGAAGTGATGGGACCAGATGCCATGATCTTCGTTTTCTGAATGTTGAGCTTTAAGCCAACTTTTTCACTCTCTTCTTTCCCTTTCATCAAGAGACTTTTTAGTTCCTCTTCACTTTCTGCCATAAGGGTGGTGTCATCTGCATATCTGAGGTTATTGGTATTTCTCCCGGCAATCTTGATTCCAGCTTGTGTTTCTTCCAGCCCAGCATTTCTCATAATGTACTCTGCATATAAGTTAAATAAGTAGGGTGAAAATATACAGCCTTGATCATGCCCTACTCTTTGCGACCCCATGGACTGTAGCCTGCCAGGTTCCTCTGTCCATGGGATTCTCCAGGCAATAATACTGGAGTGGGTTGCCATGACTTCCTCCAGAGGATCTTCCCAACCCAGGGATCAAATGCATGGCTCCTCTGCCTTCTGCATTGGCAGGCAGGTTCTTTACTATTTAGTCATCAGAAAAATGACTTTTCTTATTTGGAACCAGTACTCCTTTTCCTATTTGGAACCAGTCTGTTGTTCCATGTCCAGTTTTAACTGTTGCTTCCTGACCTGCATATAGGTTTCTCAAGAGGCAGGTCAGGTGTCTGGTATTCCTATCTCTTTCAGAATTGTCCACAGTTTATTGTGATCCACACAGTCAAAGGCTTTGGCATAGTCAATAAAGCAGAAATAGATGTTTTTCTGGAACTCTCTTGCTTTTTTGATGATCCAACACATGTTGGCAATTTGATCTCTGGTTCCTCTGCCTTAGTTTTAACTATTCATTAGTGCATTTAATTTGAATTTTTCTAATAACTAAATAGTAAAGAACCTGCCTCCCAATGCAAGAGGCAGAGGAGCCATGTATTTGATCCATGGGTTGGGAAGATCATCTGGAGGAAGGCATGGCAACCCATTCCAGTATTATTGCCTGGAGAATCCCATGGACAGAGGAACCTGGCAGGCTACAGTCCATGGGGTCGCAAAGAGTAGGGCATGACCGAAGAGACTTAGCACGTGCACACACAAGGAAGTTTAACAGAATTTCCTGTGTATTGGCCATTTGGGTATCGTCTTTGATGAAGGGCCTATTCAGTACTTTCCCCATTTTTTTTTTTATATTTACATTGTCTACATTTTTCTTATTGATTTTGAAAAATTATTTATTCTCTATGACTGATTTTTATTAGTCACAGATATAGTAAATATTTACCTTGAAGGCTTGTCTTTTCACTATCTTTTATTGAATAACGTGGAAAAAGAACTGAGTAAATGTTCATATGTGAAAAGGTTGTGTGTCATAAAGAAGTCCCTGGTTTCCCAATTTAATCTATACAATTTAATTTATATACTTCCAAAATAATGACAAGATTTTTCATGAACTTAACAAACGAATTTTATAATTTGCATGAAAAAATAGAGTTCTGAGAAAAATCATGACAACTTCAGTGAGGAAGAACAAAAGTTAGAGTTGCTCACTTATGTGAACATGATTTTCAAGAACACTTACAAAACTAAGATTGATGTGGCACTGATGCAGTGGCAGGAAAAAATACACCAATGAACAGATAATAAGCCAAGAAATGTACCCACATAAACATGGGAAGGTGGTATATTGTAGTAATACAATGAGTAGTTATACAAATGAATAAGAGCAGGATTGACTTTGCAATAAACAGTGCTAGGAAGTTATGAAAGACATCAATATGTGTGATTCTTAGCTGTTATCTGATACTTAAAAAAAATCATTCCTAAAGATGAAAAACATTGCAATAATACATTTAAGAGAAAATACAAAGCAATATATTTTGTTGCTTAGTGGCAGAGGACATTTAATGAAAAATGCCAAAACCAAAATAATAAGTTTAATTAATTTGACTACATTAAGGTGAAAAATCTTCCATTAGAAGACTCCTTAATGTATCAGATCACACAAAAAGAAGATTAGGCAGTAAATATGAGTCAAAATGCAGAATCCAGGTTATATAATAGAGTCCCATAAATCATTAAGAAAATGAAAGATAATGCAGTAAAAAATGGGGTGAAGGGTATGCATAGGAGATTCTTAGAAGAGGTAGCCCATGTAGCCAGTAAACACACTTAAAATATATTCAATATCACTAGTAATTAGGAAAGTTCAACTGACAACATCAAGATAGTATTTTACCCAAATAAAAATGGCAAAAAATACTTAAAATGCCAAATGTTGGTAAAATAAAACAGGAATTCTAAAACACACCTGCTGTGAGGTTGGAATGAAAATTGATAGATCACTACTGAAGATGAATTGTTAATATCTAAGCTTCCCTGGTGGCTCAGAGGTTAAAGCGTCTGCCTGCAATGCAGGAGATCTGGGTTCAATCCCTGAGTTGGGAAGATCCCCTGGAGAAGGAAATGGCAAACCACTCCAGAGTAAAGTTCAAAGTGCCTTCACTAATGACCTAGAGATCCTACTTACTGGAATATGCCATACAGTAACCTTTGCATACAGGTACAAGTTGACATGTATCAGAATATGTAATATTCATTATTTATAATAGCAAGCAATTGGAATGAATCTAAACACCCACCAGCAGAAGACTAGGTATAATGGTTTTCAGATGAAAAATAATATGCAATCATTAATATGTACATGAATTGATATTTACATATCAAGAAAAATAGAGCTCAAATCATTATACTGAATTTAAAAAGTTTTAAAATATTAGCCAATCATTATGATGTCATGTAAAATTTTAAAACACATCAACAGTGCAGTTTATTGATTTTAATCCATTGAAACAATAACTGGCAGTTGACATACTAACTTCAGAGTAGTGGCTTTTTCAAGGCAGAGAGAGGAGGGAAATTAGATCACAGAGATGTATAAAGCATCTTAAACTCCACAGTGTTTTGCCGAAACAAATATTAGCATTTTTTAATATGGTACAAAGGAATATTTTATACTCTTCTTTGTGTTTTTCTGTTTGTCTTACCTGAACAGGCAAGTCTTAAAAGTGTAAATTCAGAGGTCAGTATGCATATGAAATGGTTTCAACATTAGTAGCACACATGCAAAAATGCAACATCATACAAGAAACTTTCTAAATTTTTTGAATGAAGGGCAGAATGGCAATATGCATCGACATTTACTTTGTGCATTCTTTTTGAGCCAGAAGTCTCCCTTTAGGAATTCATCCTTAGGAAAATATGGGGCAAGTAGGCAAAAATACACATGTGGTTATATTCCTCACAGAGTATTTTTGTTACAGCTGAGATTAAAAAACAATTTTAAGTCTTCCAATGGTTGATTGATTAAATAATTTGTGATGTATTTACCCAATGGAGGTCTATCCTATCATTAAAAATCCAGATCTGTTTCATTGTCATCAAAGGACATTCATGATATATTGTAAAGTGAAATGGTTGTAGAAAAATACTTAAATGTTATGACCCATTTATATAAATGTATATACATATATACTTTTAAATGTGCCTTTTGAGATTATGTGCATAAGAATCTGGCTTTATTTTAAAGTACAGAATAAGATCATGAATGATTATTCATTTATTGGTAACTTTCTTCAGTCTTGCTGGAAAGGAAAAAATTTCTCTAATCCCCAGATTGTTTTGGCTGGTCTAATGATTAAACACCAGTATTCTTGCTGGAAAAATCCCACGTTCAGAGGAGCCTGGCAGGCTACAGTCCATAGGGTCACAAAGAGTCAGACACAACTGAGCACATGGCACAATAATTAAATTACACTGACGAGATAAAATAACAGGAGAAAAAAAAGCAAATTAATTTCATCAATGAAGTAACAAAACTATGCAGCTTTTATAACTTTTAGACAGAGATACTATCAGTTTGTGAGGAATAGACAAGATGAAGAATTCTGGACTTGAGAAGGTAGTAAAGAAGTCGTGAGAGTGGTTTATTCAGTCTTCTCGGCTCTAAAATCCATGCTTCTGGTAAGCATGTTTCTCTACCTCCTGCTACAGGGATTGAACCTTCTCCACAGGAGACTTCTTTCCTGCTTTCAGGGAGACAAGGGGGCTTCATGTCCTTCTTATACCAGCTGTTCCTGAAGTAACATTAATTCAAGATAATCAGTATGCCATAAGCGGCGTATTTGAGCGTGGCCTACCCTGAAACCCATCAGTCCAACATCTTTTTTTTAATAAATATGCACAATTTCTATATAAGACTTGGAGATATTTTCATTTGAAAATAAGAGGACATTAGTAACTGAAGACAAGAACTATTTGAAGTTAAAGGACAAGGATTTGAACAGCCTATGAAGACAGTGAAATCACTGTATGCAGAATTGTCTACCCCTCCTGTCCTCTCACTAACCACCTCTACTGCTACCACACACACACACACACACACCTACTCAAATGCAAAGGTGAGGAGAGAGAATGGAGGTCGAACATAACAGCCATGACAAGGCTGCTTTGTGAATGGGCTGAAGGAAACTGTACTGTACATGCCAAGGGATTTCACTGAGCTTTTGAAGGATGGGAAGGACAATGGAGGGAGGGACTTGGAAAGGATTTATGGGGGCCAGGATTAAGAGAGCGTGTGAGAATGCTGTCACTAAGCCGGCTGGAGGTAAGAGAAACATGTGGAACACTTCAGATGAGACATTAACTAATGCTTCTGCACAGGTGCAGCTGAATGAGGCTCACACCTTGTATCAGATGCTCTTCGTGTTGTCCAGAATGTCTGGGTAAACACACAGACATGGTAAAGCCGACAGGGAGGCTGGGCAGAGGAGGGAGACCATCTCTACATTCCTTACTCTCTAGGTTTAGAAACGCAGCTTGACTTCATGCCCAGAATTTGCCCACGTGTTTCTACCCACACAGTTAGCCACAGATACTCCCAGTAAGGCCCTGGAGTCCAGTCCAGCCTTTCTGCCTCCTCTCACTGTTCTCTCTGGGTTGCTGAACATCAGACTGCTTTGTAATACATTGGGGTCTGAGTCAACTTGTTAATATGGTTGCTGAGAAAAGTTCAGTCTGCCCCTAAGATGCTTTATCTCCAAGGGGATCCCCCTAGTATAAAATGATATAGATGTGGGGATTGGTGGAATGAGAGAAACATTTATTAAATGCCTATAATATGTCTGATACTTTTATATGCACTATTGCTGAGATTCTCTAAGCCACCCTACGGAATATGTTTATCTTTCTGGTTTTATAGGTGAGAAAGCTGAGTTACAAATGGATTCAAAGAATTTCTAGTTCAAGGTTTCAGTGAAAATTGTCAGTAGTAGATTGAAAAAAAAAATTATTCTTTCTGGACTCCCAAGGTTTTACAAACTGAATTTCTTATCATGTCAGTTAGTTACAACTAATCTTTTTAATGAAATATAGAACTAAGTAAAATAGAAAACATCAGGATGGGGGCTTCTCTGGTTTTTCAGTGGTTAAAAATCCACCTTACAATGCAGAAGAGGCCAATTTGATCCCTGGTCCAGGAAGATCCCACATGCCTCAGGGCAACTAAGGCTGAGCACCACAGCTATTTAGCCCACTCTAGAGTCCATGCTCTGCAATGAGAGAAGCCACTGCACTAAGAAGCCCATGCCCTGCAACTAGACAGTAGTCCCCACTCTCCAGAACTATAGAAGCCCACGTGCAGCAGTGAAGACCCAGTGCAGCCCAAAATAAAATAAATTAAAAAAGAAAAGACAAAAAGAAAACATCAGGATGTACCCTACATATGCAGGATTCTTTTTTAATCGTGAAGATTTAATGTGTGTGTACTGTGATACATGCAAATATATTTTTTACTGAGGGGTGTGGGCAAAGAATTCACAAGTTTTAATACTTCACCCTGCAGTTATCTACCTACCTTTTCATCATCCCCACTCCCAGCTTAAGCTGTAGAACCTCTAAATTGGGTCATGAAGATAAGCATGATCCCTTCTCATTTGAACAGTATCAAGACAGGTCTAAGGGGAATCAGAAAGTTTCTTAAATGCATATTGTAAGATGAAAGAGACTTGTGACTTCCTTTTGAGTTTTTGTCTGAAAATTGTGTGGAGTTGAGGGCCGACCAGGTCTCTGTTATTTTTACCATTATTAATGATGCATTAAAGATGTAAAGTAATGCTCAAAATTCTCCAAGCCAGGCTTCAGCAATACGTGAACCCTGAACTTCCAGTTGTTCAAGCTGGTTTTAGAAAACGCAGAGGAACCAGAGACCAAATTGCCAACATCTGCTGGATCATCGAAAAAGCAAGAGAGTTTCAGAAAAACATCTATTTCTACTTTATTGACTATGCCAAAGCCTTTGACCATGTGGATCACAATAAACTGTGGGAAATTCTGAAAGAGATGGGAATACCAGACCACCTGATCTGCCTCTTGAGAAATTTGTATGCAGATCAGGAAGCAACAGTTAGAACTGGACATGGAACAACAGACTGGTTCCAAATACGAAAAGGAGTACGTCAAGGTTGTATATTGTCACCCTGCTTGTTTAACTTGTATGCAGAGTACATCATGAGAAATGCTAGGCTGGAAGAAGCACAAGCTGGCATCAAGATTGCCAGGATAAATATCAATAACTTCAGATATGCAGATGACACCACCCTTATGGCAGAATGTGAAGAGGAACTCAAAAGCCTCTTGATGAAGGTGAAACAGGAGAGTGAAAAAGTTGGCTTAAAACACAACATTCAGAAAATGAAGATCATGGCATCTGGTCCCATCACTTCATGGGAAATAGATGGGAAAACAGTGGAAACAGTGTCAGACTTTATTTTTTGGGGCTCCAAAATCATTGCAGATGGTGATTGCAGCCAGGAAATTAAAAGACACTTGCTCCTAGAAGAAAAGTTACGACCAACCTAGATAGCATATTGAAAAGCAGAGACATTACTTTGCCAACAAAGGTCCGTTTAGTCAAGGCTTTGGTTTTTCCAGTGGTCATGTATGGATGTGAGAGTTGGACTGTGAAGAAAGCTGAGCACCGAAGAATTGATGCTTTTGAACTGTGGTGTTGGAGAAGACTGTTCGTGTTTTTTTATTTTATTTTATTTTATTTTTAAACTTTACAATATTGTATTGGTTTTGCCAAACATCGAAATGAATCTGTCACAGGTATACATGTGTTCCCCATCCTGAACCCTCCTCCCTCCTCCCTCCCCATACCATCCCTCTGGGTCATCCCAGTGCACCAGCCCCCAGCATCCAGTATCGTGCATCAAACCTGGACTGGAGAAGACTCTTGAGAGTCCCTTGGACTGCAAAGAGATCCAACCAGTCCATCCTAAAGGAGATCTGTCCTGGGTATTCTTTGGAAGGACTGATGCTAAAGCTGAAACTCCAGTACTTTGGGCACCTCATGCGAAGAGTTGACTCATTGGAAAAGACTCTGATGCTAGGAGGGATTGGGAACAGGAGGAGAAGGGGACGCCAGAGGATGAGATGGCTGGATGGCATCACTGACTCGATGCATGTGAGTCTGAGTGAACTCTGGGAGTTGGTGATGGACAGGGAGGCCTGGCGTGCTGCAGTTCATGGGGTCGCAAAGAGTCGGACACGACTGAGTGACTGAACTGAACTGAATGATGCATAAAGTAGGGAAATATAGTAAGCAAAGGGAAGTGGGCAGCCTAAAAAAGTTACTGGTGCCATTGCCCGCTTGCAGGCTGTATGAACTTTAGAGTTTTTAAAATTATTTGCAAGATTGAACTATATTGTACCTTCAAGAAAGATGTGTGAAAAAAGAGACATGGATAAAGGAAAAAATAGCATATAACAGGCACAAAAAGTGATTCTAGGACCTTTTCTTTCTCATCACTTACGGTCATGTTCCCTGACCATTTTTCATTATGAGGCATTTAGAATACTAAAACTCCAGGGAAATGAATGAAGTGTGCTGAGTTACCATCTTCTTTTATAAATTATAGCTTCATTGACTCACATATGCCAAATATCACTATCTTGTACTGGTGAGAGATCTACAGTTCTTCTCTTCCTCATCTGGTTAAGAAATATCATTGAATACTTATTCAAGCCCCGAGGTTTATTCGTCTATTCAAGGACCAAAGCTAGAGGCTTTGAGATACACAGAGACATCACAGAATAAGGTGGAAGAGAATTCAGTTAAGTAATCCAGTGAACATAAAGAAAGATAATTAAGTGCTAGACAAGATCTGCTAAAATAAATGTTATGTAAGTAGATAAAACTAAGGAAAGTAATCATTGCCAATGGTGTATTTAAATTATTTAACTTCATAAAGTTTTTAAACAATTTAGAATTACTAAAAAGTTGTAAAATAGTACAGACAGTTCCCATATACATTTCTCCCAGCTTCCTCTAAGGTTAATATATTGTATAATATTTGTCAAAACTAAGACATTGACATGGGTATTGAAAAAATAAAAGTCAGTCACACAGTGGTGTCCTACTCTTTGCAATTCTAGGGACTGCAGCCTGTCCCACTCCTCTGTCCATGGAATTCTCCAGGCAAGAGTACTGGAATGGGTTGCCATTTCCTTCTCCAATGGCTATTTAACTAAATTACATACTTTATTCAGACTTCATCAGTTTTTCTGTTACTGTCATTGTTCACTGCCATTATCCAATCTAGGACACTTTGTCACCTCAGAATGTGTTTAATTTTGATATTGTTCATAAAAATAATGATTATTTTTCCAAGTCTATTTTGTAGTGGGCAGAGGGAATGATATAATAGGTTTCACCAGCTAGGATATTTTTTGCTGGATCATAGAAATCTTGATCAGAATAGAACTTGTATGTCATTCTACCAGTCAGCTAAAGAAGCTGATTTTGAACATGGATGGTATAAAACCATGAACTTCTCACCTTCAGCTTTGTCATGAGAAGTGTTTATAGGCCAGTCCAAAATTGTTAATTGATAATTACTAAAATTGTATATATAAGCATCTATGTAATTTTATACGTATAATTACTAAAATTATTTATAGAGGATTGAAGGCAAAAGGAAAAGGGGATGGCAGAGAGTGAGATGGTTAGATGGCATCACTGATTCAATGGACATGAGTTTGAGCAGGTTCCAGGGGATAGTGGAGGACAGAAGAGCATGGAATGCTGCAGTCCGTGGGGTCACAAAGAGTCAGACACAACTTAGTGACTGAACAACAACAAGAAGTATGTATAATTGAGACGAGCCCAACAGCTGATCCCGTTCAGCCCTCTCATTTACAGCTGTAAGAACCGAGACTGACAGAGATGCGACTTAGTCACTTCCGGCATTGATAGCCAGTTTGGAATCCACTTTTGGCTCTTTTCTTCCCTTTGGAGAGGAATCATTGCTCAAGTCCCATAAAAAATAAAGTGCAGCTCCTTTGGGAGAACAGAAAGAGGACAGATAGAGAAAGAGAAAGCATTAAGGTATCTTCTTTCCTCCCTTTCCCCAAACTTAATACCATTTTTATCAAACATTCTGTTCATTGTGAAGAAGCTTTACCATCTCTACCTGTGTGGCCTTCAGAGAATACTTACCCTCTTGAGTGGATAATTACCTGTTCTCAGCTTTCTACCACATCATTTCAAAGCAGCTGGACTTCTCAAGTCTCTGGAATTCCTCAACAACTACTTCATCTCTCTGTCTCTCTTTGGGAGTTGGTTGGGCTCTCTATTCCTTCTTTTCTATGCTCTTTCTTTCTTCTGAAGTGTTACCTTACCTGTATTGAGTTTTAGTTAGTATTTCCTTAGATTACTAAGAAAACTAAACTGTGGCCAGGTACTTGGGAAAGAATGTCTGTGAAAATCATAAAATGCTTCCTCTTAATCCACTATGATTAATTTTTCCATCAGAATTTTGAGTCTATTAGGCTTGTTTTTATAGCAGTTACTGAAAAAGGATATCTGTCAGGCATACCATATATTTATTGTAGATACCGTTGTTAACGAATTGAAGTCAACATATCACCTTTCAGTTTAAAGTGGTAGGTATCAAATGAATAACCAGAAACAAAACTTGTCAGTTATGTCTGGAAAGCCATTGTTCAGCACACACTAAATAAAATGAAGTGCCTCATTTCAAAGAGATGAGGGCTCAGTCTTTTTTAAACCCATCACCTAGCCTTACCTCACACAGAAACAAAATAGTCATATTCCTTTTTGTAGAATGCAGAGCTCTTTAATAAACAATGGCTTGATATTTAACTGGAAATGTAAGAAATCATAATACATTTTTGGGTAGACTTCTTAGTTCTGTCTAGATGCATAGGTGGAGAGAAGATTTATTTTGAAGTCAGAACTGGATTTAAATACAGGCTCTTCAATTTATTATTTGTATGACAGTGGGAAAGTTACTTATTTCTTTTGAAGATTCAGTTTTCTCATCTGCAAACACTTCTCATGACCACATTAAAGGTGAAAACTGAAAATATTGATTTCTCTATAACTTTCTAGCATTTTACTGTACTCCATAAGCCAAAATATTTTTAAAGTCATGTCTCTTCAAGTTATCAAATTAATAAAACTCTTAAAAAGTGTTAGTCACTCAGTTGTGCCAACTCTTTGTGACCCCATGGACTATAGTCTGCTAGGCTCCTCTGTCCACAGAATTCTCCAGGCAAGAATACTGGAGTGAGTACCCATTCCCTTCTCCAGGGGATCTTCCTGACCCAAGGATTGAACCCAAGTCTCCTGCATTGCAGGCAGATTATTTACTGTCTAAGCCACCAGGGAAACTTCTTATATTGCATGTTTAATTCTAAACACAACTCAGGAGTCTTCTTTTTTAAGACATGTTTTAGAGGATAGTTGATTTAAAATGTTGTATTAGTTTGAAGTGTAAAGCAAACTGATTCAGTTATATATATTCATATATTCATTCCTTCTCAGATTCTTTTCCTATGTAGTTTATTACAGAAATTGAATGGAGTTCCCTGTGCTGTAGAGTAGGTCCTTATTGATTATCTACTTTATGTATAGTAATATGTTTGGAACTTGGGATTAACATGCACACACTGCTGTATTTAAGACCCTTCTTGACCTAGCTAATTCTTCTACATCATGAATACCTAACAAGCGTGTAAATACCTTGAGGTCCTGAGCCACCTATATGCTTCTTGTGTGTTGATTTTCCTACGGCATCTAATGTTATGCCCCCTGTATGGGAAGGAATTAATGAGATAAAGAGATAAACTGAACTAAATTGGTGGAGCAGTCTTATAATGACTAAAGGGAACTTTTTTATTGGAATGTTAGATGAAGTTGTGGATTGATTACCTATAACAATAAGTTAAACTGTGAAAGATTACATTTTCTTCAGTTTTAAGGGAACTTTGAATAAAGAAACACTTTAAGGAGTAGAGAGGGTGGGTTAATGCTTAATAGAGAGGGTAGTAGGTAGAATGAGACTGTATATTGTCACCCTGCTTATTTAACTTCTATGCAGAGTACATCATGAGAAATGCTGGGCTGGAAGAAGCACAAGCTGGAATCAAGATTGCTGGGAGAAATATCAATAACCTCAGATATGCAGATGACACCACCCTTATGGCAGAAAGTGAAGAGGAACTAAAGAGCCTCTTGATGAAAGTGAAAGAGGAGAGTGAAAAAGTTGGCTTGAAGCTCAACATTCAGAAAACGAAGATCATGGCATCTGGTCCCATCACTTCATGGGAAATAGATGGGGTAACAGTGGAAACAGTGTCAGACTTTATTTTTTGGGCTCCAAAATCATTGCAGATGGTGATTGCAGCCATGAAATTAAAAGACGCTTACTCCTTGGAAGGAAAGTTATGACCAACCTAGATAGCATATTGAAAAGCAGAGACATTACTTTGCCAACAAAGGTCCGTCTAATCAAGGCTATAATTTTTCTAGTGGTCATGTATGGATGTGAGAGTTGGACTGTGAAGAAAGCTAAGCGTGGAATTGATGCTTTTGAACTGTGGTGTTGGAGAAGACTCTTGAGAGTCCCTTGAACTGCAAGGATATCCAACCAGTCCATCCTAAAGGAGATCAGTCCTGGGTGTTCTTTGGAAAGACTGATGCTAAAGCTGAAACTCCAATACTTTGGCTACCTCATGCGAAGAGTTGACTCATTGGAAAGACTCTGATGCTGGGAGGGATTAGGGGCAGGAGGAGAAGGGGATGACAGAGGGTGAGATGGCGGGATGGCATCACTGAGTCGACTGGACCTGAGTCTCAGTGGACTCCGGGAGTTGGTGATAGACAGGGAGACCTGGCGTGCTGCGATTCATGGGGTCACAAAGAGTCGGACACGACTGAGCGACTGAACTGAACTGAAAGATATCCCTGCCCTAATCCTCAAAAGCAGTGAATATCTTACTTTAAGTAGCAAAAGGGATTTTGCAGATGTGAATATGTGTTATCTTAAATTATCTGGGTGAGTCCAATCTAATCATAGGAGCCCATTAAAACTTCTAACTCACATAATGATAGAATTAAACATTCATGTTGTTTTAAGTCACAAAATATGTGGTCAGTTGGTATTGTAGCGATAGAAAAATAATACTCTTTCCCTTAAAGGCTCTTAAATTTAAGGAAAGAAGAAGAGATAGAAGATGACATAATGGACCAGAAATGCTCATGAATATGTTGGTTTTTATTTCCAGTTCTTGAAAACTCAGTGAGGAGCTCAGTGTCCTAAAATGATAGGGAGGAATCAGAGATCTGCCAATGTTAGTGTTGTGGGAGTGTGTAACTTCCTCGGTTCTGTCTCACTGCAGCAAAAATTTGCAGACCAGTGTTACAGATCAGAGTTTTATTCAGCAAGCAAGGAGAGTACACCCCCTCTCCTTGGAGGCATGAGAGCAGGCCAACTCCAAAGGAGAGGCCCCAGTCTCTCCTGGTTTCCTCTTTTTATATGTTTTGCCTCCTCCCCTTGAGCCTGCACTATGTAAGTTGGGCTAGCCAGGAGGGCTGTTTGTTTCACCCGAGGTTCTCATTCTGATCCTAGGATATGCTTTTGTTCCATTATCGTGGGGGTTTTCCTTTCTTTGTCTTTTAGTCACCATTTTGGACTCCTTTTTCCTATTCTAACTGCCTAAAGAAAGCTTAGTGCCGAAGAATTGATGCTTTTGAACTGTGGTGTTGGAGAAGACTCTTGAGAGTCCCTTGGACTGAAAGGAGATCCACCCAATCCATTCTACAGGAAATCAGCCCTGGGTGTTCTTTGGAAGGACTGACGCTAAAGCTGGAACTCTAGTACTTTGGCTACCTCATGCAAAGAGTTGACTCATTGGAAAAGACTCTGATGCTGGGAGAGATTGGGGGCAGGAGGAGAAGGGGACAACAGAGGATGAGATGGCTGGATGGCATCACTGACTCAATGGACATGAGTCTGAGTAGACTCTGGGAGTTGGTGATAGACAGGGAGGCCCGGCGTGCTGTGATTTCATGGGGTCGCAAAGAGTTGGACATGACTGAGCGACTGAACTGAACTGAATATTAGAATACAAGAAGAGGTCAGTATCCTAATCATGATGTCAAACTAATGGTCCATAGAGGAAAAGCCCCACTTTCACAGGGACTTGGGGAGATAAAAACCCTTGTTGAGCTGAGGTCTAGGAAAGAAGTAGGGTAAACTGTTATAAGCTTAGGAGATCAGATCAGATCAGATCAGTTGCTCAGTTGTGTGCAACTCTTTGCAACCCCATGAATCACAGCACGCCAGGCCTCCCTGTCCATCACCAACTCCCGGAGTTCACTGAAACTCACGTCCATCGAGTCAGTGATGCCATCCAGCCATCTCATCCTCTGTTGTCCCCTTCTCCTCCTGCCCCCAATCTCTCCCAGCATCAGAGTCTTTTCCAATGAGTCAACTCTTCACATGAGGTGGCCAAAGTACTAGAGTTTCAGCTTTAGCATCATTCCTTCCAAAGAACACCCAAGGCTGATCTCCTTCAGAATGGACTGGTTGGATCTCCTTGCAGTCCAAGGGACTCTCAAGAGTCTTCTCCAACACCACAGTTCAAAAGCATCAATTCTTCAGCACTCAGCCTTCTTCACAGTCCAACTCTCACATCCATACATGACCACTGGAAAAACCATAGCCTTGACTAGACTAGAACCTTTGTTGGCAAAGTAATGTCTCTGCTTTTGAATATGCTATCTAGGTTGGTCATAACTTTCCTTCCAAGGAGTAAGCATCTTTTAATTTCATGGCTGCAGTCACCATCTCTAGTGACTTTGGAGCCCAGAAAAATAAAGTCAACCACTGTTTCCACTGTTTCCCCATCTATTTCCCATGAAGTGATGGGACCGAATGCCATGATCTTCGTTTTCTGAATGTTGAGCTTGAAGCCAACTTTTTCACTCTCCACTTTCACTTTCATCAAGAGGCTTTTGAGTTCCTCTTCACTTTCTGCCATAAGGGTGGTGTCATCTGCATGTTTGAGGTTATTGATATTTCTCCCGGCAATCTTGATTCCAGCTTGTGTTTCTTCCAGTCCAGCGTTTCTCATGATGTACTCTGCATATAAGTTAAATAAGCAGGGTGACAATATACAGCCTTGATGAACTCCTTTTCCTATTTGGAACCAGTCTGTTGTTCCATGTCCAGTTCTAACTATTGCTTCCTGACCTGCATACAAACTTCTCAAGAGGCAGATCAGGTGTTCTGGTATTTCCATCTCTTTCAGAATTTTCCACAGTTTATTGTGATCCACACAGTCAAAGGCTTTGGCACAGTCAATAAAGCATAAATAGATGTTTTTCTGGAACTCTCTTGCTTTTTCCATGATCCAGCAGATGTTGGCAATTTGATCTCTGGTTCCTCTGCCTTTTCTAAAAGCAGCTTGAACATCAGGAAGTTCACGGAGCATGTGAGATGAGTGCAATTGTGCAGTAGTTTGAGCATTCTTTGGCATTGCCTTTCTTTGGGATTGGAATGAAAGCTGACCTTTTCCAGTCCTGTGGCCACTGTTCAGTTTTCCAAATTTGCTGGTATATTGAGTTCAGCACTTTCACAGCATCATCTTTCAGGATTTGGAATAGCTTAACTGGAATTCCATCACCTCCACTAGCTTTGTTTGTAGTGATGCTTTCTAAGGCCCACTTGACTTCACATTCCAGGATGTCTAGCTCTAGGCCAGTGATCACACCATTGTGTTTATCTGGGTCGTGAAGATCTTTTTTGTACAGTTCTTCTGTGTATTCTTGCCATCTCTTCTTAATATCTTCTGCTTCTGTTAGGTCCATACCATTTCCGTCCTTTATCGAGCTCATCTTTGCATGAAATGTTCCTTTGGTATCTCTGATTTTCTTGAAGAGATCCCTAGTCTTTCCCATTTTGTTGTTTTCCTCTATTTCTTTGCACTGATTGCTGAAGAAGGCTTTCTTGTCTCTTCTTGCTATTCTTTGGAACTGAGATGGTTGGCTCAATTCCAGAACTATTTTTTACTAACTTTATAAATTTGGGCAACCCCCTTACCCACCAAACTGCTCTAACCTTCAGTTTCCTCACTGGTCAAATGATAATATTAAAGGTAATTTACCAATTTGGATACCAGGAAACCTATGCATACAAATCCTCAACACAAGTCCATGCACAGAGAAGGTATTAAATAACCACTCGCCCTTTTTAGTTATCATTATTCTTATTGGAAAAGAATTGTGATTCCTAACGTCCAGCAAACTAAAACAGGGTAGCCACAGGGATTTATTTTTTGATCAATCAAAAGATTTTACTATGTATCAGATACTGCATTAGGCACTAAAGATAGAGCAGGGAATAAAATGGGCACAATCCTGCCCTCACTGAGCTTCCAGTCTCCCAAACAAGAGTATTTTTTAAATGATGGGTTTTTTTAAATATTTGTAATAAATAATAAATGATGAAAATATAATAAGCTCTTTTAGTACAAATGTATGTAGTTCATATTATACATAACATTCTTAATGTATGATCATTATAAAAATAATACATAAATATTTATTGAGGATTCTTATTATACTGTTAACAGAAGACAACAGAGTGTCATTGAATAATGTCAGAAAGACAACAGGTGAATCATTATGTTTAGTGGACAATTTTGGGAGGTGTTATGTTTTGTCACTGTCATTTCTATGGGCCCAAGTTCATTATTAGAAATAAGTCGTTAAAATTTCAAAAATTGTTAAAGATAAAACTAGACATAAAAAAAAAATCTCAGCTCACTGAAGCACCAAGTGAGGTTAAAATGGTTTATATTAAGAGGGAAAATTTTTAAAATTCCCCAAATAGTATATATAAAGAGTAAAAGTTCCTTATGTTAGAGTTCTGTAGTTGAAGGAAGTAGGGTTATCAGGACCAAACAAGAGAGAATCACGAAGCAAGAAATTCTACACCTACACCGTTTAGGGCCAGTACCAACCCACGCATGGGAAGGAACAGAATAAAGGTTCCTTAAAGGTTGGTGACTTGTATGAAGGCATAATTTGAACAATTACAAGCATTGTTCAAAGATAGCCTTGACAAGTGGTAGCAAACTTTGTTCTATATATACTCCTTTAAAAGACTTCATCTTTGCCTATCCAATGAATATAACATAGCTGCTCATTATGGCCTTCGTTAGCATGTTCTTGATCACTAATGAGGCTGAACAAGTTTTCGTGTGTTTGTTAGCCCTATGAGTTTCTTCTTCTCTAAATTGCTTCATGCCTGTTCATGTCTTTAGCCCATTTTTCTATTGAATTTTTTGAGATTTTTTGATTTGTAGAAAGTTCTTTATATAACTGAGGGGAGGTTTTAAATTATAAATATAATTTCCTTTATAGTTATAGAGTTATTCAAATATTGTATTTCATACTGAGTAAGATGTGGTAGTTTATGTTTTTTAGAGGGAGTGGTCCATTTCATCTCCATTGTCAAATTTATGTGTAGAGTTCGATTTTTGTATGTGTATGTTGGAGTTTGTTCATAGTGTTACAAATTAGCCTTTTGATGTATGCAGAGTCTGTGGTAATATTCTGTGTCCTTCCAGATATTAGTAATTCATGTCTTATCTTTTTTCTAGTGTTAGTTTTGCTCTAATGCCAATTTTGTTGAACCAACCTTTTGTCTTATTGATTTTTTTCCCTCTTTTCAATTTCATTGACTTGTGCTCTCCTCTTTGCTTTTTGGTCTCTTATGCTGACTTTCAATTTTTTTTTGTCTTTTCTTTTTCTAGGTTCTTGAGGTAGGAGTTTAGAGATGATTGATTTGAGACTTTTCCTTTTTTCTAATGTACACATTTAGTGCAATAACTTTCCTTCTCTGTGTTACTTTAGTTGTGTCTCCCTAGTTTTCATATGTTGTGTTTTTATTTTCATTCAGTATATTAAAAAAATTATCTTGAGATTTTCTCATGACTTATGAATAATTTAGGAGTATGTGGTTTTATTTTTGAATATTTGGAGATTTTCCTCTTGTCTGTCTATTATTAATTTCAAGTAGATTCCATTATAGGCAGAGAACACATTTTATATGATTTAAATTCTTTAAAATTTTTGTTTTATAACCCTGGATATGGTCTATCTGGGTATGTGTTAAATAGAGTGGTATTTAAGTTTCAATTAGATCCTTGCAATAGATGGTGGTGTTGAATTCTACATCATTGCTGATTTTCTGTCAAGTTCTGAGAGAGTGAAGTTGGTGCCCCCACCAATAAACATAGATTTGTCTATTTCTCCTTTAAATGCTATAAGTTGTGCTTCACATTTTTTTCAATAATGTTGTTTGGTCATCCACATTGAGAATTATTGAGTAACTCTTCTATCATTATATAATCTCCTCTGTCTCTGGTAATTTGCTTTGATGTTAAAATAGCCACTCTTGCTTTTCTTTGATTAATATTAGCATGATATATCTTTTTTCCATGCTTTCAATTTCAACTTGAATTATCTTTAATCTGATTTATAGAAGATAATCAGTAATGTCAAAACTAAGATGGCTGAAATGTTAGAATTATTGGAAAAAAATACTCTAAGGAGCTATGATAAAAAGAAATTGCTTAACAGAGCAATTAGAAACATACTTGAAATAAATAAGAAAACAGAAAGTCTCAACTAAAAATAGGTGATAGTGAGAAACTAATGAAAATTTTAGAACTGACAACTATGCTAACAGAAATTAAAAAAAAAAAAAAATTCAGATAGCTCAATACCAGACTGAGAAGGACAGAGGAAAGAATCAGTGAACTGGATGGTAGAACAGTAGGAATTACCTGGTATGAAAAGCAGAGAGAAAATAAGCTGAAGAAGAATGAATTGAGTCTTAAAATCTGTGGGGCTATAATAAAAGATCTAAGATTCGTGTCATCAGTTCTGGAAGGAGAAGAGAAAGATTATAAGGATGAGAAGAATTTGAAGAAATAATGGCTTAAAACTTTCCAAATATGGCAAGAGACATAAAGCCTAGCTTCAAGAAGAGAAACTCTAACAGAATCTAAAGAAACCCATACCCAAACATGTAATTAACCTTCTGAAAACTAAATACAGAAAAAATTTTAAAGCAGCCAGAGAAAAAACAATACCTTATCCATAGGAGAAAAAACAAAGCAAAACAATTAATATGACAGTGTATTTCTTACAAGAAACCATGAATGCCAGAAGAAAATAGTCCAATATTTTTCATATGCTAAAAGAAATGTAATATTAACCCAGAATCCTATACCCAGTGAAATTATACTTCAAGAATGAAGAAAAAATTCAAGACATTCTCACTTGAAGGAAAACAAAGATAACTTGTGCTCTGCAGTCCTGCCATTAAAAATAAAATTAAAAAAAGACTAAAGGAACCAGGTAAGGCTTTGTTAAAAAACATTTAAAGACAACATATTAGTCAGTGTCACCTAGAGCAAGGAATAACAATGGAGCGAGCAATGGACTAACTAAAAATTTTGAGAAGGCTGAGAAATGAGAGATTTTGGGGGAATGAAGCTTTAAAAAGCTTCTATTTATTCCTAGGAACCCAGCTGGCCTCGTATATGCCTCAATCTAGGTGCACATTGGAAAAAGACTGGAGAAAGGCCTAAACGCTTGTACCTTCAGCTGAACAGTATGATCAGGGAAAATGTGAATATCACCTCTTCTGGAGACTTCCCTGACTCTCCCCTCAGGGTCCCCAAGGCACTTTATGTGCTTACCCATTAACTATGTGACCTGGGCACATTCCTTATTCTGCATAAATCCCAGTTTCTTCTCTGTAGAATAGGAATAAAAATAGCAAGATACTTCCCACCTCCTTGGGTTGTTGTGAGGAGAAAACAGGTTAAAGCACATTGGAAGTGCTGTTGTTATTAATTAGCATGATATGTGAATAGCATGCTCCTCAGAGCAGGAACTTTGCATCCCTAGGACATAGCACCCAGCTATGCACTCAGTAAACATCGATTGACCCATCCACCAGGAGAGGTCCTTTCAGATCATTTTCCAGCTTTCTCACTTCATAGATGAATTTGCTGCAGAGCAGAAAGATGGAACTTATTCAGAGACCCCAGCTAAGAGATGAGGGAGCCAGGCCTCTGATACCAGAATTCTCTCTGCTCTTTCTCAGGTGGCTTCGTGTGCTCACAATTTCAGAGACTCATTTTTCTCTTCCCTAGCAAAACTCTGTGAAACCTGTTGATTAATGATTAAGTGACAGAAAGAAAGGGTTGCTCTTTCTCTGGGCAAAGAGAGATGATATTAAACTCTGCCTGGGGCAACATTTCTGTGGGACGATGCTGTGGGGGCAGCTGCTGCAACAGCAGGGGCTTCATGGAACCACCAGGAAGCCCCTTCCAGGCACCGGAGCTCGCCCCACACCCTCCCCTCTCTGTGGTCCCATAAATCGCTCCAGAGGGTATGTCAGACTAGACTGATGTGTGGGGTTTTGGTGTCCCTGACAGTCTTTCAGCTGAGTTATTACCAATAGATCGTGAACATATGCATTTCACACATATGAAGTGAGACTCTGGAATTTGTCCAGACTCGTCAAAATTGAAGACGGAGGCAAAGTTTGTGACCCAAAGATGAGAATCTGGAGAGCTGCTGGAATACCTCATTTCCCATGTTGTAATCGTCTCTATTTTTTTTTTTAAACAAAGATCTTTTTGTTGTTTTCTTATTTAATATTGAATGGACACTTCTGAAGCATTTGATAGAAGGAGCCTCATGTAGTATAAAAACTTTCATTTCTCAATGAAGTCTCTTGGGTTTTAGCTCCCATGCTAAGTAACAGGCTGTGTAGCTCAGGCAAGTGGCTTAACTTTTCTGATTCTGAGTTTTCTTACCTGAGTGATAGAAGTCTTTGGTTTCTAAGATCCCTTCCAGTGTTAACATCAGGTTTCCAAATACTCTCCATCATGCTTTGAAATCTTTGTGAAACTCCTATGTTCCTATGGCTGGCATTTGTGCCATCTTCCCCATGTCATACAGAAGGGGGAGGGAGGAAAATACAACACTGGTGTCTATTCTGTAGCAGACTTTGTGATGTAGGAGAAAGAAACAGATCAAGATTTAAATCTTATCCTTGCCAGTAATATTCTATGTGGCTGTAACTTAATTACAGAGTAAATACATAATCTTCTTAACATGGTGAATTATATTTACATTTATTAAGTTTAAGTATGTGTACATATATGCATATATATATATATATATATATATATATATAAAGGAGGAAGACCAACAGTTAATATTTAGAGGAAGACCAACAGTATTTAGTGCGCCCCTATTAACTATTAGTCTTCCTCCTCTTGCTGTTTTTGCCCCTCAGTAGGGATTCAGGTGAATAGGTGGCAGCTTGCCAGTCTGCTCTGTTCTTGAAAAGATCTAGAGTTTCCAGTGTTTTTGTCTTGGGCTCTCCTGGTGACCCATCTCTTGAGTCAGCCTCTCTGCTTGTGGACAGCTGAGCTGAAATCAGACTTTGGATGGTTTCTCTGGCAATCCTGTGTTTTGTAATCAAGGGAAACGTATTCCACACATAGTTTAGTCATTATTTCAAGTTGGGCACAACAAACACTCCAACTGGGTAGAATGTGCTTTGGATGTGTAATATCCAAGTTAAGGATGATCTACAAGTGTCAGGTCACCTCAGACCTTTTAATTTGCAAAACGTGGGTATTGGGAGAAACTAGCGATTTGCAAATGTCTCTCTGAGAACTTCTTACTGTTCTCGGTAAGAATATTGAGGCAATTACATGAGAATTGGGTCTTCTTCCCTTCTTTAGGTTTTCTCATTTTTTAATGTATTCTCCATTCTGCCGTGTAGGCAATTCTGTTGGACTTTTGCTTCCAAGAAATTTTTTGAAGCAGTTCTCATTCTGATCAAGCACAGTGCACTCTATAGCCTCAGTCACAGAATTTCTTTAGTCTCTTGCTGATCTGGGATTACTTGCTGTGTTGCTTGAAAGTAATTTGCTCAGTAACAAACTCATAGTACTGCTGCTGCTGCTGCTGCTAAGTCGCTTCAGTCGTGTCCAACACTGTGCGACCCCATAAACGGCAGCCCACCAGGCTCCGCTGTCCTTGGGATTCTCCAGGCAAGAACACTGGAGTGGGTTGCCACTTCCTTCTCCAATGCACGAAAGTGAAAAGTGAAAGTGAAGTTGCTCAGTCGTGTCCGACTCCTAGCGACCCCATGGACTGCAGCCTACCAGGCTCCTCCATCCACGGGTTTGCCAGGCAAGAGTACTGGAGTGCGGTGCCATCGCCTTCTCTGACTCATAGCACTAGGATACCTCAACCATCACCTTGCATTTAAGTAATCCAACCTTGTTCAACAGAATCACAGGCATCTGGGGAGGAGAGAGAGATGGGGGATTCTCCATCCTCAAATTCATGCGACTGCTTCTCTGGCAGGAGATAATCTATCCCACAAAGTATTCATTTACCTGCTAAATTTGAGGGGTTGAATAACGTGCTGACCACGGAGTCTGTGTACCTCACAATTTTATTTCGGCTCTTACACAATGTCCTCCCTCAGCACATGAGCATGGATGTTTCACCAAAAAGTTATTTTTATCCTTGGTTGTTATAAGCATTTAATTTCTCAAGGAAATATTTAATTGAAAGAAATATAATATGAAATAGATTGGAACTTCCCATCCTGAGGGCAGTTGGGAAAGGTGTATTGCTTGCCAAAAAGTTTTCAGGAAGGAAAGTTTAAACCAAAATTTAAAGTAAGTATGAAAATTGCTCTCTACCTTCTCTTCCCCCAACTCTGTTTCTACAGATTTCTGAGAAGAGGAAAGAAGAGGAGGAAATAAATGTATTTGTTTTTCTGTTTAATTACATTCGGACACAACAGTGTTTCAGCCCCTCTAGAAGTTGATTTATTGGCTTTTTCAAAAGTATGACTACAGATTTTTTGTTTGTTTGTTTTTGACAGATATTTTAAATATCTTGCTACTTGTGCTTTTTACATGCTGGCACATAAAAGAGAAATTTTATATATTCGTATTGATTCATATGATGATCTCAAAGTACTCAATGAGTAGACCTTACAGAAATCCAGCTTTCTCTATTGATGAAGGGGAATCTGCCTCTTCTTGCCAGAGCAGAGTCTGAGCCCAGGAAAATAGCATGTGAAAGCCTTCCTTTCACATCTGCCCCTAGCTCTCAGCCAGCAACTCATGCACACTGCTCTCCTCCCAAAACACTGTGGTTTGACAATTGCAAAACATCAGGACAGTCTTGATCAATAAATATCAAATCTTAGTAAATTATTGTAATTTACATGTGTGTGTGTACAGAATGTTGCCCTGAGTAGAGCAGCATACAGACAACTGTCTGCCTGGGTAGGACCCACACAGGGCAGGTCGAGCTGTGCCATAAAGGAGTGGAGAAGGGGGCGTAGTTATGGCCCTACTCTACCTGCTCGTTGGTTAAGGGTCCCCCTCCCGCGGAGCATGAAACCCAGCACTTCCAGCTTGCTCTGTGGCTGCCTAAGCATGTTCTCTCAGGCAGAGTTGCAGGTGCTCATAGTAAGGTAGTAAGATGCTACCCTGAGGTCCTAGAAGGGTAAGTGCCAAATAGCCAAATACAGAGCACTAGAAACACCTGCTACATATTCATCCAGTGTGGTGGGAAAAGGGAGTTGGACTGGAAACAAGGAGTGGCTGTGAGTTGTGAGGTGATATAAATGCTCCAACTAAATGACAAGGCTCCAAACCCCACTAATGTTCATGGCACAATCATTTACACAGTGCTATAGGAGTTAAAATATCACTTTAAAAAGCTGCTGCTGCTGGTGCTGCTAAGTTGCTTCAGTCGTGTCTGACTCTGTGCGACCCCATACATGGCATCCCACCAGGCTCCCCAGTCCCTGGGATTCTCCAGGCAGGAACACTGGAGTGGGTTGCCACTTCCTTCTCCAATGCATGAAAGTGAAAAGTGAAAGTGAAGTCGTTCAGTCGTGTCCGACTCTTAGCGACCCCACGGACTGCAGCCTATCAGGCTCCTCCATCCATGGGATTTTCCAGGCAGGAGAACTGGAGTGGGGTGCCATTAAAGTATAGTTAATGTACAGTATTGTGTTGGTTTCAGGTGTAGAGCAGAGATTCACATATACATATCTATATATCTGGAGCCAAAGCAAAAACAACACCCAGTTGTGGATGGGACTGGTGATAGAAGCAAGATTTGATACTGTAAAGAGCAATATTGCATAGGAACCTGGAATGTTAGGCCCATGAATCAAGGCAAATTGGAAGTGGTCAAACAGGAGATGGCAAGAATGTCATTCTACGAATCAGCAAACTAAGATGGACTGGAATGCGTGAATTTAACTCAGATGACCATTATATCTACTACTGCGGGCAGGAATCCCTTAGACGAAATGGAGTAGCCATCATGGTCAACAAAAGAGTCTGAAATGCAGTACTTGGATGCAATCTCAAAAATGACAGAATGATCTCTGTTCATTTCCAAGGCAACCCGTTCAATATCATAGTAATCCAAGTCTATGCCCAACCAGTAACGCTGAAGAAGCTGAAGTT
Organism: Bos indicus; assembly: GCF_029378745.1. Classification (NCBI taxonomy): domain Eukaryota; kingdom Metazoa; phylum Chordata; class Mammalia; order Artiodactyla; family Bovidae; genus Bos; species Bos indicus. Next base: position 42,946,144 of record NC_091767.1, on the reverse strand, counting down.
GAATGGTTCTATGAAGACCTACAAGACCTTTTAGAACTAACACCCCAAAAAGATGTCCTTTTCATTATAGGGGACTGGAATGCAAAAGTAGGAAGTCAAGAAACACCTGCAGTAACAGGCAAATTTGGCCTAAAGTACAGAATGAAACAGGGCAAAGACTAATAGAGTTCTGCCAAGGGAACGCACTGGTCATAGCAAACACCCTCTTCCAACAACACAGGAGAAGGCTCTACACATGGACATCACCAGATGGTCAACACCAAAATCAGATTGATTATATTCTTTGCAGCCAAAGATGGAGAAGCCCTATACAGTCAGCAAAAACAAGACCGGGAGCAGACTGTGGCTCAGATCATGAACTCCTTATTGGCAAATTCAGACTTAAATTGAAGAAAGTAGGGAAAACCACTAGACCATTCAGGTATGACCTAAATCAAATCCCTTATGATTATACAGTGGAAGTGAGAAATAGATTTAAGGTCCTAGATCTGATAGACAGAGTGCCTGATGATCTATGGATGGAGGTTCATGACATTGTAGAGGAGACAGGGAGCAAGACCATCCCCATGGAAAAAAAATGCAAAAAAGCAAAATGGCTGTCTGAGGAGGCGTTACAAATAGCTGTGAAAAGAAGAGAAGTGAATAGAAAAGGAAAGATATAAGCATCTGAATGTAGAGTTCCAAAGAATAGCAAGGAGAGAGAAGAAAGCCCTCCTCAGTGATCAGTGCAAAGAAATAGAGAAAACAATAGAATGGGAAAGACTAGAGATCTCTTCAAGAAAATCAGAGATACCACAGGAACATTTCATGCAAAGATGGGCTCAATAAAGGACAGAAATAGTATGGACCTAACAGAAGCAGAAGATATTAAGAAGAGGTGGCAAGAATACATAGAAGAACTGTACAAAACAGATCTTCATGACCCAGATAATCACTCTGGTGTGATCACTCACACTCACCTAGAGCCAGACATCCTGGAATGTGAAGTCAAGTGGGCCTTAGAAAGCATCACTATGAACAAAGCTAGTGGAGGTGATGGAATTCCAGTTGAGCTATTTCAAATCCTGAAAGATGATGCTTTGAAAGTGCTGCACTCAATATGCCAGCAAATTTGGAAAACTCAGCAGTGGCCACAGGACTGGAAAAGGTCAGCTTTCATTCCAATCCCAAAGAAAGGCAATGCCAAAGAATGCTCAAACTACCGCACACTTACACTCATCTCACATGCTAGTAAAGTCATGCTCAAAATTCTCCAAGCCAGGCTTCAGCAATATGTGAACCGTGAACTTCCAGATATTCAAGCTGGTTTTAGAAAAGGCAGAGGAACCAGAGATCAAATTGCCAACACCCAGTGGATCATTGAAAAAGCAGGAGAGTTCCAGAAAAAACATCTATTTCTGCTTTATTGACTATGCCAAAGCCTTTGACTGTGTGGATCACAGTAAACTGTGGAAAATTCTGAAAGAGATGAGAATACCAGACCACCTGACCTGCCTCTTGAGAAATCTGTATGCAGGTCAGGAAGCAACAGTTAGAACTGGACATGGAACAACAGACTGGTTCCAAATAGGAAAAGGAGTACGTCAAGGCTGTATATTGTCACCCTGCTTAATTTAACTTATATACAGAGTACATCATGAGAAATACTGGTCTGGAGGAAGCAAAATCTGGAATCAAGATTGCTGGGAGAAATATGAATAACCTCAGATATGCAGATGACACCACCCTTATGGCAGAAAGTGAAGAGGAACTAAAGAGCCTCTTGATGAAAGTGAAAGAAGAGAGTGAAAAAGTTGGCCTAAAGCTCAACATTCAGAAAACTAAGATCACGGCATCTGGTCCCATCACTTCATGGGAAATAGATGGGGAAACAGTGGAAACAGTGTCAGACTTTATTTTTTGGGGCTCCAAAATCACTGCAGATGGTGATTGCAGCCATGAAATTAAAAGACGCTTACTCCTTGGAAGGAAAGTTATGACCAACCTAGATAGCATATTCAAAAGCAGAGATATTACTTTGCCAACAAAGGTCCATTTAGTCAAGGCTATGGTTTTTCCAGTGGTCATGTATGGATGTGAGAGTTGGACTGTGAAAAAAGCTGAGTGCCCAAGAGTTGATGCTTTTGAACTGTGGTGTTGGAGAAGACTCTTGAGAGTCCCTTAGACTGCAAGGAGATCCAACCAGTCCATCCTAAAGGAGATCAGTCCTGAGTGTTCATTGGAAGGACTGATGCTAAAGCTTAAACTGCAATACTTAGGCCACCTCATGCGAAAAGTTGACTCATTGGTTAAGACCCTTATGTTCGGAGGGATTGAGGGCAGGAGGAGAAGGGGACGACAAATGATGAGATGGCTGAATGGCATCACCAATTCGGACATGAGTTTGAGTGTACTCTGGGAGTTGGTGATGGACAGGGAGGCCTGGCGTGCTGCGATTCCTGGGGTCGCAAAGAGTTGGACACGACTGAGCGACTGAACTGAACTGAACTGAAGTATGACCATTGAAAAGGATCATATACAAAGATCATGTTGCATTCATCCCAGGGTTGCAAGTTCACAAGGATGGCTCAATATGCAAATCCATCAGTGTGATACTACATCAGCAAAACCCACATGCTTATCTCAATACAATAGATACAGAGAAAGCACTTGACAGAATTCAGCATCTGTTCATGACAAAAACTCTCACCAAAATCAGTACATAGGGATCATATGTTAACATAATGAAAGCCATTTATTACAGATCTCAGTTCAGTTCAGTTGCTCAGTCACGTCTGACTCTTTGCGACTCCATGGACTGAAGCATGCCAGGCTTTCCTGTCCATCACCAGCTCCTGAAGCTTGCTCAAACTCATTGAGTCGATGATGCCATCCAACTATCTCATCCTGTGTCGCCCCCTTCCCCTCCTGCCTTCAATCTTTCCCAGCATCAGGGTCTTTTCCAATGAGTCAGTTCTTTGTATCAGGTGGCCAAAATATGGGAGTTTTATCTTCAGCCTCAGTCCTTTCAATGAATATTTGGGACTAATTTCCTTTAAGTTTGACTGGTTGGATATCCTTGCAGTCCAAGGGACTCTCGAGTCTTCTCCAACACCACAGTTCAAATGCATCAATTCTTTGGCACTCAGTTTTCTTATAGTCCAATTCTTGCATCCATATGTGACTACTGGAAAAATAAGAGCTTTGAGTAGACAGACTTTTATCAGCCAAGTAATGTCACTGCTTTAATATACTGTCTAGGTTTGTCATAGCTTTTCTTCCAATGAGCAAGCGTCTTGTAATGTCATGGCTACAGTCACCATTTGCAGTGATTTTGGAGTCCCCAAAAATAAAGTCTGACATTGTTTGCATTGTTTCCCCACCTATTTGCCATGAAGTGATGGGACTGGATGCCATGATCTTTTTTCTTTGAATGTTGAGTTTTAAGGCAGCTTTTTCACTCTCTTTCTCTTTCATCAAGAGGCTCTTTAGTTCTTCTTTGCTTTCTGCCACAAAGGTGGTGTCATCTGCATATCTGACGTTATTGATATTTCTCCCAGCAATGTTGATTCCAGCTTGTGCTTCATCCAGCCTGACATTTTGCATGATGTACTCTGTATATAAATTATATAAGCAGGGTAATAATATACAGCCTTGACATACTCCTTTCCTGATTTGGAACCAGTCCATTGTTTCATGTCCGGTTCTAATTGTTGCTTCCTGACTTGCATACAGATTTCTCAGGAGGCAGGTCAGGTGGTCTGTTATTCCCATCCCTTGAATAATTTTTCACAGTTTGTTGTGATCCACATAGTCAAAGGCTTTGGCACAGTCAATAAAGCAGAAGTAGATGTTTTTCTGGAACTCTCTTGGTTTTCTATGATCCAATGGATGTTGATAATTTGATCTCTGGTTCCTCTGCCTTTTCTAAATCCAGCTTGACCATCTGCAAGTTCACGGTTCATGTACTATTGAAGCCTGGCTTGGAGAATTTTGAACATTACTTTGATAGCATGTGAGATGAGTGCAATTGTGTAGTAGTTTGAACATTCTTTGGCATTGCCTTACTTTGGGATTGGAGTGAAAACTGACCTTTTCCAGTCCTTTAGCCACTGTTGAGTTTCCAAATTTGCTGGCATATTGAGTGCAGCACTTTAACAGGATCATCTTTTAGGATTTGGAATAGCTCAATTGGGATTCCATCACCTCCACTAGCTTTGTTCATGTGATGCTTCCTAAGGTCCACTTGACTTTCACATTCAGGATGTGAAAATGACATTTGCATTCCAGGGTGTCTGGCTCTAGATGAGTGATCCCACCATCATGGTTATCTGGGTCATGAAGATCTTTTTTGTATAGTTCTTCTGTGTATTCTTGCCACCTCTTCTTAATATCTTCTGCTTCTGTTCGGTCCATACCATTTCTGTCCTTTTATTGTGCCCATCTTTGCATGAAATGTTCCCTTGGTATATCTAATTTTCTTGAAGAGATCTCTAATCTTCCACATTTTATTGTTTTCCTCTATTTATTTGCATTGGTCACTGAGGGCTCAAACAAATCCTTTTGTACATGAGGAACCAGGACCCCACAGAGAGAGACTGAGCCAGACCTGCCTTTGAGTTCTTGAGTGTCTCAAGCAGAGGTATGGGTAATAATTGGCCTGCCACAGGGGCAGGGACTCTGGGTGCGGCAGATCTGGGTCGCACAGTGTGTGCATAATCCCTTGTAGAGGAGGTTGCCATTAACCTACCATAGAGCTGCTGAACAGACGACTCATAAACAGCAGAACAATTATACTAAAGAGCTAGAGCCGACATGATACTCACTGGTAAAAAGCTGAATGCTTTCCCAGTAAATTCAAGAATAAAACAAGATTTTTTTCTATTTAACATAGAATTGGAAGTCTTAGTCACAGCAATCAGACAAGGAAAAAAAAAGAATCTGAATTGGAAAGGAAGAGGGAAAACTTACTATTTGCATATGACATGATACTCTGTAAGTGAACCCTAAGATCCACACTAAGATGCTTACTTGGCTCTTATGAAAATGGGGATGCATTTTGTTAACCTATACTGCATGAGTACTCAAGTCACGTACATACTGTGGCATGAATTTTTCATTTGTCATTGTTAGTCTACTCTGCTTCAATCAAACAATATGTTAACTGCATTCATTGCCTACCATGGGCCTTACACTTTTTAGGACTCTGCGGAGATGTTTTAGGACAGACTATTGTGCGTATCTTCTTGATGAATAAGCAGGAAAACTTCTCCCTTACTGGCTTGAAACATACGCAGAATTTGGGAGGCTGAAAACCCTTCGTCAGCTTAGCCAGGGACTCAGTTTACCCTCTGCCCCTAGGTGATTGTCTTACTACCTTGGTGAAGCCCAGAGAGATGAACATTACCTCCTCTGAGTTAGAGAAAGTGTCCTCCTGTACTGTTCAGAGTTTCTTCATCTTTATTGGGCATGGTATTTTTTGGCAGTCTGATGAAACCAAAGAATCCTCCTCAGAATAATATTTTTAAATTCGTTAAATACATACTAGCCTTACAAGGGAAAACATATTAAAATAGACTTCTATGTCAGAAGACTTTAAGTATCTCTATGAGTGAGGAATTCTTTCTGATAAAGAATGATGCAACCACAACAAAAAGAGATTCAAAATATTTATATTGAGCTTTATACTGATTTTTCTTTGACAAGCTTTCAGAGTTTTATTTGAAACATTTGAATTATACTTATACCTCCTCAGGGTAGACACAAAAATGCACCTGGCCTAAAGGTTGCTGCAATGGAGGGCTTTAGTCTTCTCTGTCCTCTGCTGCAGGGCTTCCGAGATGGTGCTAGTGGTAAAGAATCTGCCTGCTAATGCAGCAGAAACAAGAGACTTGGTACATCCCTGAGTCAGGAAGATCCACTGGGGGAGGAAACGGCAACCCACTCCAGTATTCTTGCCTGAAAAATTCCGTGGACAGAGGAGCCTGGTGGGCTGTAATCCACGGGGGCTGCAAAAAGGCGGACACAACTGAGAAGCTGAGCATGCGTGTCTCTCAGGTGCCCCGTGAGATGGAGTGGACCAGTGCCATTTTATGCCTTGAGTTACCTGATTATTAAGTAGGGTCCAGGTGCTGGAAGCAGAGTTGCTATTGTGAAAGTAGGGAATGAGAAATGCCGGAGTTTGAGTAGAAGACTGGATCAAAACCAGAAAGGCTGAGGGGATAGAAGAGAGAGACAAAGGAAACATTAGCCAAGGAATATAGCCACATTTCAGTGTGGCTCTAGAGCAAGTGAAAAAAAATGCAGTGGTTTCCAAGATTGTGCTAAGAGTTCATTTCTAATTTTGTTAGTTGTGTCATGTTATGCCTCTGGTATAATTTAAAATATTTAAGTCAAGTGGGCACTAAATCATATTTTAGGTAATGAACTGTGGTGTTGGAGAAGACTCTTGAGAGCCCCTTGGACTGCAAGGAGATCCAACCAGTCCATTCTGAAGGAGATCAGTCCTGGGTGTTCTTTGGAAGGACTCATGCTAAAGCTGAAACTCTAATACTTTGGCCACCTGATGCAAAGAGTTGACTCATTGGAAAAGACCCTGATGCTGGGAGGGATTGGGGGCAGGAGGAGAAGGGGACGACAGAGGATGAGATAGCTGGATGGCATCACCAACTCGATGGATGTGAGTTTGAGTGAACTCTGGGGGTTGGTGATGGACAGGGAGGCCTGGCATGCTGCGATTCATGGGGTCGCAGGGAATTGGACAGGACTGAGCGACTGAACTGAACTGAATAATATTATATATTACAGTACAGAAAACATGTATCTCACATTTTCTACATATCAATAAAAATTTTCATTTTTGTAAATCTAATCATGAAAACCAAACCTAAAAATGTTCTATAATAATGGTGGTCCAATTAGAATAGTGGATATGTTTACACTTTCTTCCTGAGGACTTAAAAAGTTTTTTTTTTCTTTTTGAGACAACAGATAAAACACTATCTTCCTCTGCATAGCTGCTTGAGAACAGCATTAATTCTGTTGTGACCAACCACCAACTTCCTTCCTCAACCAACCTACCCTGACCAGCAGAGCCACCTAGTGGTCATTATAGGAAACACTACAGTCCAGAGTTGCTTTACCACAGGGCTTCCCAAATTCCAGCCTGCAGTATCACTTGGGCAGAAACACAGATTGCTGCACCTGGTTCCCAATTTCGAGTCAAAAATGTGGAGTTGGCTCAGTATGTTGGATTTCTAAGAGGTTCCCAGGTTATACAGTAGAGAAGAGCTGTTGGTCTGGGAATCATATTTTGAAAACCACTGCTTCACCATAATGTTCTTTCTTTTAATGGTGACATATACAATTCTATGGTTTTCAATAATCTCACTGACCAGGGGTCAGTTAATTTCAGACTTAAGGTCAGTCTCTTTTACGCATGAACACAGACTTTTTCACATAACTGCATTTTTGTAACATGTCTTGTCCACCTTTTACCTAAGATATTATAGAATTTTTTTCTCCTTTTCTTTTTTCTCTTTGTTTCCCCCAGATGTAATTAAAATTAAAAAAGGAAAAAGGAAGAGCCTGACATGGTCTAATAAGCATGACTAGTTAACGCATCTGGTTAAGTAAATAACACTACAAGTTTTGTAATTTGCCAGTTGCCATTATATCCTGAAGCCTTAGAAACTGTACAGTTATTTATAACTCCACTAAAGTTTCCACTGGCCTCCACATCTTCCTCTAATTAAAATGTTCCCTCATCAAAAAATAATAATGTTGGAAAGCTTACATTATATTTTTTCTGTTATTGACTGTACTTTGTGGAAAGCACAGAATAGTATTAATACGTTATGGGTTAAGAAGATTTTGAGGAGCCGTAAGCATGATTTCTATTCTTATTTCTCCATGGGATAGATCCTGACTTCCAAAAAACCAGCTGATAAATGAACCTCTGAAAACTGCTTATTTATAAGTTTCAGTTCAGTTCAGTTCAGTCGCTCAGTCATGTCCAACTCTTTGCGACCCCATGAATCGCAGCACGCCAGGCCTCCCTGTCCATCACCAACTCCCAGAGTCCACCCAAACTCACGTCCATTGAGTCGGTGATGCCATCCAGCCATCTCATCCTCTGTAGTCCCCTTTTCCTCCTGCCCCCAATCCTTCCCAACACCGGAGTCTTTTCCAATGAGTCAACTCTTCGCATAAGGTGGCCAAAGTACTGGAGCTTCAGCTTTAGCATCATTCCTTCCAAAGAAATCCCAGGGCTGATCTCCTTCAGAATGGACTGGTTGGATGTCTTTGCAGTCCAAGGGATTCTCAGGAGTCTTCTTCAACACCACAGTTCAAAAGCATCAATTCTTCGGCGCTCACCTTTCTTCACAGTCCAACTCTAACATCCATACATGACCACTGGAAAAACCATAGCCTTGACTAGTCAGACCTTTGTTGGCAAAGTAATATCTCTGCTTTTCAATATGCTATCTAGGTTGGTCATAACTTTTCTTCCAATGAGTAAGCGTCTTTTAATTTCATGGCTGCAGTCACCATCTGCAGTGATTTTGGAGCCCAGAAAAATAAAGTCTGACACTGTTTCCACTGTTTCCCCATCTATTTCCCATGAAGCGATGGGACCAGATGCCATGATCTTCGTTTTCTGAATGTTGAGCTTTAGGCCAACTTTTTCACTGTCCTCTTTCACTTTCATCGAGAGGCTTTTTAGTTCCTCTTCACTTTCTGCCATAAGGGTGGTGTCATCTGCATATCTGAGGTTATTGATATTCCTCCCGGCGATCTTGATTCCAGCTTGTGCTTCTTCCAGCCCAGCGTTTCTCATTATGTACTCTGCATATAAGTTATATAAGCAGGGTGACAATATACAGCCTTGACGTACTCCTTTTCCTATTTGGAACCAGTCTGTTGTTCCATGTCCAGTTCTAACTGTTGCTTCCTGACCTGCATACAGGTTTCTCAAGAGGCAGATCAGGTGTTCTGGTATTCCCATCTCTTTCAGAATTTTCCACAGTTTATTGTGATCCACACAGTCAGAGGCTTTGGCATAGTCAATAAAGCAGAAATAGATGTTTTTCTGGAACTCTCTTGCTTTTTCAATGATCCAGCGGATGTTGGCAATTTGATCTCTGGTTCCTCTGCCTTTTCTAAAACCAGCTTGAACATCTGGAAGTTCACAATTCATGTATTGCTGAATCCTGGCTTGGAGAATTTTGAGCATTACTTTACTATATAAGTTTAGGGCTGCCTATGCTCATGGACGGAGAAGGCAATGGCACCCCACTCCAGTACTCTTGCCTGGAAAATCCCATGGACGGAGGAGCCTGGTAGGCTGCAGTCCATGGGGTCGCTGAGGGTTGGACACGACTGAGTGACTTCACTTTCACTTTTCACTTTCATGCATTAGAGAAGGAAATGGCAACCCACTCCAGTGTTCTTGCCTGGAGAATCCCAGGGACAGGGGAGCCTGGTGGGCTGCCATCTATGGGGTTGCACAGAGTCGGACACAACTGAAGCGACTTAGCAGCAGCAGCATGCTCATGGAAGACTTTGATAATTCAGTTGTGTACACCTATAGCTATCACAGATAAAACTCTCTTCGTAGTTAAAAAAGCCACAAGTAGTAGAGAAGCAGATCTTAGTGTTTAATATTTTTAGTCACAACCCAAAGGATTGTGAATCTGGGTTACCCCCTAAACTTGAGTCATCATTGTGGTATTCTTAAAGACCGTATCTTTTTAATTTTACCTCAGAAGCATTTTGAATCAACCCCCGCCCCTTGGTTGATTTCATCTTTTCAAAAAGAAGAAATAATAAACGTACATTTCCTGAGACCATGTGCAGTTCCCTCCGAGCCAGCACGGCAACTCCTCAGTCGCTTGCTTGAGCAATTGCGTCTCCCAGCCGCTCCACGCAGAGCTTGAACGTCCCCTCAGTGGGAGCTCTGGGTGGAGATGAAGGATGTGTGGAGGACACCATGACCCTCCTTCCCCAGTGGCCCTGCCGCCAGAGTAACTTTATAGGCCAAGTGAAAAAGTACTGGGGACTAATTTGTAAACAAAGGCTTCCTTTGAAATTAGACAGACAAGTAGATTCAAAACAATTGTTTGTGTAAGCAAAACTGGGCCTTCTTTATTTCTGGAAACAGCCAGGACTTTTGACACAGCAGAGCCGTGAGTGTGGGGCATTTATTCAGTAGAACCTTTGGGACTAGCAGTCTTAGATCTCGACCTCACAGAAATAAGGAAACTCATTCAGCATACTGAGGTGTTGTTGCTTCCTGTGTTTCAGGATTTCTTCTTGCAGGAAGATGGGCCATGATTCTGCTCTGCATTGAACCCTGAGATCCAACTTCCAAAGCGCAAGGCATGATAAGGTACAGGTTTATGGAACATAGATATTCAAGAGCATAAACGTATTAAAGACACTCTTGACCCTAGAGACACAAGACCTTGAAGGAAAACTTGGGAGTCAATACTCTGTTGCTTTCCAAATATCTCCCTCCTGGGACTGAGGAGTCCAAAGATCTTGGATTCTTAGTTTCTGATTGGCCGTGAGATCATTGGGAAAGAAGTTCTGTGACTGACTGAGACTCAGGCTTTGGTGCAGGACTGCGCCCCATTGCCCTTGGGCAGAACATTCTTTCTGTCGGCTCCTGTAGGGTAACTACAGACTCTGAGGGGCAAGTGCTGCACTGCGTACCACAGAGGATGCCAATCAAGTTGTAATCAATACAATTTATATTTAAATTATCCACCATTATGCCTGCTTGAAATTCAAAGCCAAACTCATCAGTGGCAAAAATTGCATCGTCTTATCAGGGAGAAGTTTCTTGTAACATTTTAGACTCATTACACTCTCGTATTTAATTTCCATTGCTACCCAGTTTGAAACGTCTTTAAATCAGTTGTTTACGATAAGAAAGCAGTCCAACATGACCTCCAAAATCCTAGAGCAGCAGGGGAGCCAGGGAAGCATGACAAACTCTCCTGCCAAGAGCAAGGGATTTTCCCTTCATGCTTCTCTTTGCCTTCTTTGCCTTCAAGGAGGATTTCTGCTGTCTCTTGGCATTTTGGGTCACTGAGTTCTGCCTGCACTGGCTGGCTCAAACATCCTTGCCCTGATGCCAGAGAGCCCAGGCAGAGCACCAGAGTGTCTCTCTGTCCAGCAGGCTGCACAGCTGTATTTATCATGGTGAGAGTAATACCAGCACATGCAAAAAACAGCTGCTGCCTTCAGGTCTCCAGCACCCAAGAACAAAAATAAGTCCAACCAACCTAATATATTTTCCACTGTGTGTCCCACAAGTTTGAAAAGAGCTCCTTAAATTGCTTTTGTTTCCATTTTTATGGCCCCAGGGGGAAAATATCTATCAGATTTAGTATATGCATTTTACTTTGTGGCACTTTGAGATTCGACCATATCATCTGTAATGAAAACAGAGCAACCTTTAAAATAAAATAAAAAAAAAATTATTAAAAAAAAACACAACACTTTGCCAGAGACATGGCCTGAACCAGTGCCAAAGATTTCAAGCTGGTGAACCAGCAAAGGAGTCAGATAAATCAGAATGAGCGTAACAGATCTGATCTATTTCAGTTCAGATTAACCTCTTTACTATGTCTTCAATGGCCAAAAAACCCTGGGTTGCAGGAATAAAAATGTTTAACAGAGCAGAACCTCTGGGGAAAGAAAAAATAAAAAAAGAGAAATTGCATAAAGAAAAGTGAGACGTGTGACCATAGCTATACATGACCTGACCATGGTGAGGATTGAGAGCAAGAGGGGAGGATTCTGTGCCAATCTGAGAACCAGATTTATTTCACTTGTATGTAACAATTTCAGGTCCCAGTGACAGTTTACATTAGTTGCCAACAGCTGCTTGTAGGTCAGGTAACAATCGCATTGAACAGCCTCATAATGAACAACTGCAAATTCCACATTGGTGTTAATTACATTTCATGCTCTTTGAAAGTCTCAGAAAGGCTGCGTGAAAAATATAGAACCAGGTTCTGCTTTTCTGATCCACACTCCCAATCAGGATAAAGCCCTTTCTGCACCTTCAGAAGTAAGATAGTGGGTGGTAAGATGGTCACGAATCATGGACCAAGTGGGTCTTCACCTGGGCCAAGATGTCTGGGTATTTTCTAAGAATGGAAGATACTCATTCAAGCCAAAGGATTTGTAAGAGATAGAGGAGTGCATTCCTGGGCTGACCAGGATGGAGTCAGATTTTGTACAGGATAAGCAAGGCAAATAACATACAGGGTCCCCTTCTCTGTGTCAGACAGCTTCCCTGATAGCTCATTTGGTAAAGAATGCAGGAGACCCTGGTTCAATTCCTGAGTCAGGAAGATCCACTGGAAGATCCACTGGAGAAGGGATAGGCTACCCACTCCAGTTTTCTTGGGCTTCCCTTGTGTCTCGGCTGGTAAAGAATCCACCTGCAATGTGGGAGACCTGGGTCCGATCCCTGGGTTGGGAAGATCCCCTGGAGAAGGGAAAGGCTACCCACTCCAGTATTCTGGCCTGGAGAATTCCATGGATTGTATAGTCCATGGAGTTGCAAAGAGTCAGACAGAACTGAGTGACTTTCACTTTCACAACTTAAGCATCACAGTAATCGTAACAGTCCAATCTGAATCTAGACCTGTAGGCTTTGGGTGAGTAAGTGTCCTTGGCTAGTGTTTCTCATACTCTCCCCGCCACCCCAAGTTTTATTGAGATATCACCGACTGTAACTTTGCATATGTTTAAGGGGTACAACATAATGATTATATATATATGTATATGATGATCACAATAAGTTTAGCTGACATCCCTCACCTCACATAGTTTATAGTCATTTCTTGTGATTAGAACTTTTAAGTTCTTATATGTTTGACATGCATATGAATTTATCTAGGATCTTGCCAGTTGCAGATGCTGACTTAGCAGGTCGAGCATGGGGCCTCAGATTCTGCATTTCTTATGAATACTCAGGTGATGCCAGATGTTATAGCTTTGCAGACCATACTCCCAGTGCTGAGTTTTACAACCTTGAATTCTGTTGAAATTTTGAACTCTCTGAGACAAGACATGAGTCATGCCGGGTGGCACCCGGTGATGCTGAATGCATCCTTGCAAAGGTAAGTTGGCCTAGATTCTGACACCTTTACTTTGTGACTCACTAGGGTTTCTCCAAAGAATTTATTGGGCTGCCTCTACAAGCGTTGTTTTCATTTCCACTTTCTAATTTACTCATGGACACCCTGGAGAGAGCTGTGACAAAGCTTTGGATATGTGTGAAACTCTGTGACCCTTCTTCAGCTCTGATACTCATAAATATTACTTAGAGACAGGGAAATATAAGCTTCAAATATCCACACATTTTCCTGTTTGAAGACCCAATTATTATTTAAAATATACTGAGAAGGCAAAAATTGTATGGCACCAAGCAAGAACTTTTAATTTTTCATTGCAGTGTGAAATTTAGCACAGAATATTCACTTCGCCTTTACACAATTCCTCAAGTTTTGTGATAAGATCAAGAAGCTTTACATGAATTTCTGTAAATAAATATATAATATTAATTCCTGTATTTTATTACTATATCATATGAATTTGTACTATCAAAGATGTGTTTAGAAAATACTCCTATAACAAACTCTATGCTATTTTTCTTCAAACCATGCAAACTATGTTTCCTTAGAGGTGCCTCCATAGGGTATCAAATTGTCGCTCTCCATAAGGTCAATGAAAATTCATGACCTAGTAGGGAGGTTGGAGATCAATGCACCAACCTTTTGAGAAGTTTTCACGGATAGTGATAGTTGGAAACAATGAGACGGAAGAGATAATCTAGTGGGATCCTGAGATATGTCTCATTCAGTCTCAAATCCCCAACCCAGCTGAGACATCCCATCCTTTATAAAGCTCCTACCCCTTGGCAGAACACTGAGCAAGACTGTTAATGTTGAAAGGGATATTAGAGTCAACTAATGTAAGTGTGGTGACCACATGGTTTATCTTTCAAACTGGGACACTTTTGAAAGTAAAATGAGGAACAACTAATAATTATGTAAGAACAACAGCTGCAAACTAGTACAATGTAGGAAAAAGTGGAATGTGTGGACATCTTAAATATAACCCTGCCTTCTAATGAGGATGAAAATCCACCCAATTCCATCCCAAACAGTTGGCCATTTGACCTCTTTGTTGAGCACCTCTAAGGAAAGGTCCTCATTCCTACCTAGGATGCTTATTCCTCTATTAGGTTGGTTTAGTTATCAGAATGTTCTTTCTACCATTGGCATATTATTTGCATAACACTCCCTTTGCTTCATATGGCCTACTGGGGCCACCCAGAACAAGTGGGCTTCCTCTCCTTGGTGTGACCGCTCAGAGGATTGAGTGGTTTCCCAGTTAGGCTAGTTCCCCAAAGTTGCTGTCACTTCTTTCCACCCATATTTCCCCAGTTCCTTCTAATGGAGTGAAGGACTCATGGTCCCTCTACCAACAATCTGGGTCTCAGGAGGTATGCTAGGTAGAAAGAGTATTGAAGGGTATTTAGTCCAACTTCTCACCCCATGTTCACGTCTCCTCTAAGACACCCTCCAGGCTGTTGTCTACTCTCTCTTTAAACATTTCCAATGAATGGGAACTTACATTTTCAGAGGTAGATTATTCCATCTTTTTCCAACTCACAACTGAATGAAGAATGTTCTGCCAGAGCTCTTAAAAGTCTGTTTCATTATACACTCCACAAAGAGTCTTATCAGAGGATAAAATTAATTCTAAGAATTTTAGAGTCAGTAAAAACACTGAGTAAATCCAATTGTTTCTGGGAAACATGTGACACTGATAATGAATCATCATTGCCTTTAATCATTCAATAAATACTTGTTGACCATACACTACTTTTTAGAGATTAATCATGGCACAGGGTCCCTAGGAACTTATTCTTCTTTGGGGGAGATAGAAGGTAAAATTGTATTATAGCACTTATCACATACTGTCTTATATTTTATTCATTTGTAAAAGTCATGTGGTGATAAAGAGAAGGGGAAACCAAGTTAGTGTTGGCATGACAGGGAAGACTTCAAAGGAGGTATCAAATGAATAGGTGAACAGTGTTTCTCTAGACAAAGAAGATGGAGAAAGCTGTTAAGCAGAGTGTACAATGTATACAAAGAGAGGACTCAAACACTTTTCATTAGATGACTCAGAAGTTCTCAAAATTCATTCCACTTGATTCATGGATTAAGTGACTTGGCAATTTTTATATCTAAGAGTGAGTTTCCAAGATGATACATTTTATTAAGAATGGTTGAAGCTGACTTGGAAACTCTTTAATTCTTCAGTGAGAGGGTTATTTGAAATCTTGATTCTTGTGTTTACTGTATAAGAGACATAGGTGATGTACGCGAGGCAGCAAAAGAGACACAGATGTATAGAACAGTCTTTTGGACTCTGTGGGAGAGGGAGGGGGGGATGATTTGGGAGAATGACATTGAAACATGTATAATATCATATAAGAAACGAATCGCCAGTCCAGGTTCGATGTAGGATACCGGAAGCTTGGGGCTGGTGCACTGGGATGACCCAGAGGGATGGTATGGGGAGGGAGGTGGGAGGGGGTTCAGGATTGGGAACACGTGTACACCCGTGGCAGATTCAGGTTGCTGTATGGCAAAACCAATACAATATTGTAAAGTAAAGTAAAATAAATAAATAAATAAATTAAAAAAAAAAAGAGAGAGACATAGGTGATATCCAGGCTCTTCTTATCTCCAGAATTCTGTTAGTGTCATGGGTACAGCAGTAAAGTGATTCCTGGAGTGAGAGCCTGGGACTGGTCCTATGTCCAGGTCTCACTATTAAGTAGCCTTCATGATGAGGAAGGTCCTTCGTCTCCCTGAGGATTTCCTTCTTTGTAAAATTGGAGGGTGTTCTATATAAATCTTAAGGTTCTTTTTGTATCTAGCATTTAAAAAATTAACTTATTTTTTTGGCTCTACTGGCTCTTTCGTTGCTCTGCAAGGGCTTCCTCCAGTTGCGGTGAGTGAGGACTACTCTTTGTGGCAGTGTGGGAGCTTCTCATTGCAGTGACTTCTCTTACTGTGGAGCATAGGCTCTAGGAGCCAGGGCTTCAGTAGGTGCAGCGTGTGGGTTCAGTAGTGCGACTCTTGGGCTCTAGAGTAGTTGTGGTGCATGGGCTTAGTTGCCCCGAAGCATGGGGGATTTCCTTGATCAGGGATCAAACCTACGTCTCTTGCATTGGCAAGTGGATTCTTAACTACTGGACCACAAGGGAAGTCCTGAATCTGGGGTTTTATAATAACATCTTCTTTCCTTGAATGTTTTCTACACCCTTTGTGATGTTGTCCAGTAACCCTGTCTAGACTTGGGAACTGGCTTTGTCTGAGCTTGGGGATGACCAGTGGCCAGTTCCATTGACTGGAGAGAGCTGAGGATAAAGGAAAGCAGGTTGGAGCTGGGGAAGGTAGAGTCTGCTGTGTGTCAGTGCAACAAACCGAATGGGAAACAAAAACCACATCAGAGCTGTGTAGTGAAACAGCAGTTCTCCACGTGCTTAGTATCTTCAGCCCTGGAAGAATAATTCCCAGGTTCTTAGAATTAACTCATACCTTCCTTCATCCAGTTTGTCACAGGGCATCATAATTATTGTTTTTAATCATAAAATATTTACAAAATACTCAGAATTATAGAGAACAATGCTTACCTGGTGGCTCAGACAGTAAAGAATCTGCCTGCAATGCAGGAGACCTGGGTTTGATCTCTGGGTCAGGAAGATCCCCTGGAGAAGGGAATAGCAACAAACTCCAGTATTCTTGCCTGGAGAATTCCATGGACAAAGGAGCCTGGTGGGCTACAATCCATGGGGTTGCAGAGAGTCGGACATGGCTAAACGACCAATACTTTAACAGAGAACAATATACAGACACCAGTGAACCTCTCACCCAAACTTTTTGAGTATCAACATATATCTGTATATTTGCTTCACATATTTTCTTAAGAAAAATAATATTACTAATATTATTATTACTAAAATATAACTAAAGCCTCGGTGCTCTCCCCACCTCATTCCCTCTCTCCGCAAGGGCGAAACTATCTTGAAATTCACATATATCTTTACTGTATTTTTTTTCACTTCTGCAACACATGTATATATTCTTAATAATATATGCATGCTGTGTTATATTATGCACTTAAAAATGTTATATAACCAATGTCATTCTCTATGATGTTGTGACTTACTTTTTTTTTTTAACCTGGTACTAATTTTTCTTATTTGTCCATGTCAATACTTATAAATCCAATTCTCTCAGCATCACTTCAGTATAACAGTCTACTGTATGAATAGGCTTCTTATTTATTTACTCCCCTCTTGGGGGTATTTTTATAAAAATATTCTGGGGAAGAGAATCCAGGGTGATTGAAGGTCCCTTTCTCTGGGCTTCTGTTGTATGCTAAGAAGGGTGCTTTCATGGCCTTTATCATACTGCCTTTTCATCCTTGATTAGCTTTCTTCCTGAGAAACAGAGACAGTTTTAATTCACTCATGCGGTCGTTCATTCAGCAAGCAGTTAACATTAGCAATTATATTTCAAGGAGTCTGTGGAAATGGTTTTTGAAACGTGAAAACTGAATATTTCCAGGATAGATATAACCTGGAGCAGAAATCATGAACCGTACTGGAGACACATGGTCTAAATTGAGCACAAGGAGGAGTCTTATTTTATTTATAAATTAATCTAACATTTGAAAAAATGAGAAACCACATATAAATCAAAGATTCTGGCTTCTCTTGAGAAACTGAAGAACTGACACAGCCCATATACTTGTTTGTTGAAAACTGACTAAAGCTGGGGGATGGCAGGGCCCTTTAGATATGGCATTCTGTCTCCACTTAGATTACTGCTCTCCTTTATGGTATATGCTTGGGTCTCGTGAATCTTCAAGTCAGTCATGCTTCACATAAAGGAATGGGGGAGCTCCCTGGGGGACGTTGGGCTGACACTCTGTCTACACATGCGCCAGGACAAGTATGTCTGACGCAAAGCCTGTCCTCGGGGGCAGGGCAGAAGGTGAGAAGATGCAGCAGCCTAGCCAGTAAGGCATGGCGCTTGGGAGATTAAACAGAGCATCACTTGCCTGTGTGGTAAAAGAGATGATCAGTACTCCTATTGTATAGCAGCATATTAAGGCATTACCAGTCTCCTTTAAAAACAAAGTTTGTTGTCATTTGACTCTGTTTAGTTGATTTTCCTGACTAGTCTAAAACCTGAATCTACAATTTCCCCATTTCTCCAGTCACCACAGACTTATAAACAGAAAAACCACTCAAAGGAGGGAAGGTTATATAGCATGGATGGTTCTTCCCTACGAGGTGCTTACTTGGGTACCTAGTTTTTTGGTCTTTATTCCCCTTGCAGTTTCTAGTAGATCAAATAAGAATTCTTGGTTGGTGTGAGGTTCTTCTTAATGACTAATCTTAATGTTGTTACAAGAATTAATAATAGAAGGAGGAACCACCAAACAATGGCCAATGAAAAGGGTATGAGAAAATCATAGATAATAGTTTTAAGGTTTAGAGACACAGTGATTTCCAGATGTACTCAACTGTCCATTTTCAGAGATATGTTGACTGGGGTATTTCCTATTTGACAGCTTACATGAGACAGGATGAATGGTACCTGATGCCTTAGAGTATTAAAGACCAGGCTTTCAACTTTAATTCTGCCCTTTGCCAGCAATTCAGTTTTAAATGTATCACATTATGTATCAGAAGTCCTAATCCTTATATCTATAAATGGGGATGGTAATACCTCCTGCACAGAATTAAATGAGGTAGTAAATATAAACCACTAGAGCCATACCTGGTGTATGTTAAGTCTTGAATTTAAAATTATTACTTGTATGGCAATAACCATCACAATACTGTAAAGTAATTATCCTCCAATTTAAAAAAATATATTTTAAAAATATTACTTGGAGATTTTAGTATTTGCTACCTGACCTGAGAAATTCCCAAAGTTATCAAATTAACAGTTTCCAAATTTGTTCTAAATATTGCACTGTTGGTTAGAAAAATATCTGAATCCCAATTCACAGAGTAGGCATTGAGAAGGGAGAACACTGACAAAGTGATTTGTTTTTTATCATGTAAACCAAGATGTTGTCAGAGTTGCACACTCAGTCCTTCTCTAATTTGCTGACTCAGAAATTCTCAGCTCTGCTGCCTTACTTACCAGTATCTCTGTGATTTACAATGACCTCTTTTGCCATGGGTAGTTCATTCTTTTTTTTCTCTTTCTCTTCTAGTCAGAAACTCATGACTTGATAATGTTTCCTCTCCTTTACCTTAAGCTCTCCCTCACACTGACCCATGATTCATCTCTAATTTTTGCCTTTGCACTCATGGATCACCATTAATCAAGGTTTGCTCTGAGTTATGTAGCAATGCCCCTCTCTGTCATGTCTCATGGACGTGTATCCTAAGCTTTCTTATCCATTCTTCCTAGATACTTTTGCTCATTATGGCTTCAGTGATCTAGAACTCCCAGTTTCATATCTGCAGCCAGGGTCTTGATCCTGTTCCAGTTGTTCATTTGACATCTTCACCTGTGAATCCTGCAGAAATTGCAGCCTTAGGATGTCTCAAAGTGTGTGTCTCTCCATCCCATCTATCTTCTACCTCTCATTCTAAGTTCCACGCAGGGACAGTAGTCAGAGCCCTAAAGATCATACTAGACTCCTTCTGCTTTCTCTCCAGGTTACAAAGTCCACTGAAGTCCAACTTGACCAAGTCCGCCATGCTCTCTTTGCCCCCACTACTGCTGACTTTCTGCTGGCCCTTCCCATTTGTACCTGGATTAATGCCAGAGTCCCATGGCTTTCTATTATAGTTTACTCCCTTCTGGTATCTGTTTTCCTTTCTTCTCATGCTGAGAGAATGGTTGTTTAAAAATATAATGTAGACAGTGTTACTTCTCCCACTTTTCAAATTCTATAATGTCTTCTCATAACCTTTGAGGTAAATCTCTAAAACCTAACCATGCAAATAAAACCCTTTATCATCAGACTGGCTCCTTCTTCTCCTACCTCACTTTCTCATCACCCTTTCATGACTTCCTGGGGTTCCACTCATCCAAAATATACGCACTTCTCTGATGACTCCGTGCTTGTCTTTGTTACCTTACCCTTACACATGTCCTTCTCTGTGCCTGGAACACTCTCCCTTCTCCGTATCATCTGTAATTTCCTCTTTCTCTTTAAGACCAAACTCAATTGCCACCTCGTCCAAAAGACTTTCCATGAACTCTTATGTCCATTAATCATAAATTAGTTCTGACTAATAAATTATGGAAAAGGGGGCTTTGTTGCTTATGAGCCAAAACTATTGAAAGCAATGTGCTGCTTCCATACCTTTGTTTTTCTGCCATAGAATATTGGAGGCCACACATTTAAAATGATTATAAGGTATATGCCCAATATATATGAACCTTCACAAGAGAAAAAAACAAGGTATTCTGTGTTGAACCTCTTAGGTTTCAGGTAGCAAACCTGAAATCTCAGGCTTGATTTGCTACCACAGCAAAGTCAAGCTATCTGATTAGGACCACCTTCCCTGAACTGAATGAAGGACACTTCCTTTTTGGCTCTTCAACATGTCTGTGCTGGAATTGTTGACTTCCCTTCTTTTCTAGTTTATGAGATCCTTAAGGAAAGAGATTCCTTTTTATCTCTGTGGCCTCCATCCACTCCAGCACAGTGCTAGCAAATAATAGGAACTCAAGAAACACTTGCTGAATTGAATTGCATCTTATCTGTCCTAAGCATTGGCAGATTAGCCACAATAATATCCACCTTGTGTAGGGATTTATGGTATAAGGTGATTCTGCCTAAAGTCACTCAATCCACTAAATGTCAAAGATGCTGAGTTGGTGAGACTATCCAAGATGAATCTTTTGAGTTTGTTAAAACTCTTCTTTTTCTCTCACCTTTATCAGTCAAAATCCCACAGTAAACAGATGTAATCTTTGTGAGGGAATTGAAAATATTTTTTAAATGAAAGAATGATTTACAGAGGTGTGGGAAGGATTAAGGGAATCAGCCATGGGTGTTGAAGTTCCTGGGCACTAGCATCAGGGTAAGGGTGGACACGGTGTTCCTAGAGCCGCACCAAAAGCTGCAACTGAGAACGAAGGTTCATAACAGGAGCTGTAGTCGTGGAAGGATGCGGTGATTAGCATAATTGCAACAGATCTGGAAGGAGTATGAGCTACAAATACCCCAATCTCTCTTTTCTCCTTCCGTGGGATCTTCTGCTAAGACTTCCATGTTGACCAAACCCAACTGAAACGCAGGAGCAATGGAGCCCAAGTGATGCAGTCTCTGGGGTTAGACTCTCAGGGAAGATGGGGCAAATCATTTGAGGGGCAGAATGAAGAATAATCAGCAAGTATCTTCAAATCAGTATCTGACACTCAGCTGAGACTTGTTTTGCTTTCACTTGAGTGTCTAGTGAAGAGTAGGAGACAAGATAAATACTAGTTTATTCTGATACTAGCTTCTAAATCATCCACCGAAGCCCAGCTGATATATCCCTTAGGAAACCTTCCCTGAACCCTCAGGAGGGATAAATGCCCTTCTCCGATGCCACCTTTTTCACAGCAATTCCGAAATTAGGTTGAAATTGTACCTCTTTTTGTATCTGTCTCCCTCACCAGACTCTAAGCTCCTTGGGGTTAGGGACTGCATCTTATACATCTTTGAAACTTTAGCTTCTGGCAAGGATATGGCATCTAAGATTCCTCATTTTGACCCACAGATTTTTACACAAAAACATACTTTTTATACCAAGTTCTAAGTCCTCAGCTGCAAACCCTCTCTTGAGCGTGACATACAGAAAATTAAAAAACAGTGGTTCTTAAAACATAATATAAAGTTGACATTCTCTATGCAACTGACTTTTCAGTCCATTGAGAGGGAAAAGCAAAATTATCCAATTGCTTTATGTATTATATTAACAAGACATCTCAGCCTGAACATTGAAGAATGCAGTGAGGGGCAGGCATCATCTCTGTCATAGGGCCACTTACAGTCTATAACCATCCCCAATACACAGAGAAGCACTGAAGCCAAAGAGAGAACTGTGACATTTGCTTCCGGTTTGCTTGGTTACACAGCGTCTTTCTGTTTGAAAACAGAGTAGAACAGTGCACAGCCCATGGATATTAGAACTAGACTATTTTGAGATTAAATCATATATTAATGCATATATGTGGAATTCTAGAAAAATGGTATGGATGAACCTATTTGCAAAGCAGAAATAGAGACAAAGGTGTAATAAACAAGCATATGGACCCCACAGGGGATGAATTGGGAGACAGAGACTGACATACATACACTGCTGCTAAGTCGCTTCAGTCGCGTCCGACTCTGTGCGACCCTAGAGATGGCAGCCCACCAGGCTCCCCCGTCCCTGGGATTCTCCAGGCAAGAACACTGGAGTGGGTTGCCATTTCCTTCTCCAGTGCATGAAAGTGAAAAGTGAAAGTGAAGTCGTTCAGTCGTGTCTGATTCCTAGTGACCCCATGGACTGCAGCGCACCAGGCTCCTCCGTCCCTGGGATTTTCCAGGCAAGCGTTCCTGAGTGGGTGCCAGTGCCCTCTCTCATACACACACTACTACGTATGAAACAGGTAACAGTGAGAACCTGCTGTACAGCACAGGGAGCTCTACTTAACACTCCGTGGTGACCTAAATGGGAAGGAAATCCAAAAAAGAGGGCATGCGTGTATATGTATGACTGATCCACTTTGCTATACAGCAGAAACTATTGTAAAGCAACTATACTTCAATAAGAATTAAAGAAAAGAAAAGCTGACCCTGGCACCTGGAGCTAGAGAACAGATGATGCAGAGTCTGTACTGAAGCACAGAGAGGTTCTACATGAACCTCCACAAAGGATTGGTTTGCTGATCCATGTGTCCCTGGATATTTGTTGGTGATTGCAACATGCTGTCAACGTTACATACAAAGGTTCGTTCTTCAGCTCTAAACTCCGAACATCAATCATACACCAAAAAACAACCTGCACTGTAGACAGTGCTGCTACCTGAGGGCGGCTCAGAGAGAAAAGATCCTTTACTCCTTAATCCATTCGTTCATTGTTTTCACTGAAAGCTCAGCAACTTAAAAATCATACAGCACTACTTTATGACCTTGGAGTAGTTTCTCAACCTTTTTGAGCCTCAATCTCCTCATCTGTTATGCCTACATTGTGGGGTGGTGGTGAAGCTTAAAATGAGAAAGTGTTGTAAAGTGCAGATTCCGTGTAGGAATTCAGTTGTTATGAGCTCCTTCCTTTCCCTTTACATTACAACACCATGCTCAGAGACTGGAAATGAGAGACTGTACTCCATCCTACACACACTGTAGTAGACATATAGGCATGGAGTTGCCAGGGTAGGTGTATATGAATGGTACCAAAGGGGAAGGATAAAATCTTTTGGAAATGATTAATCCAAACAAATATATGAATTGCTTAAGCCACAATGACTGGATCAGATCTAAATCTCTTCTTTGTTGATGTTGATGTGTAAACACTAGGCTGAGTCTTTAAATCTGACATCATGGCAGGCAGGGTCACCTGTGTTCTCACCCAGACTTCCTTTAGTCTTTATTTCATCATAGTCCACCTTCTTGCTGCTGTCCAAAATGCATTTCCAGCTACTTCTCCCCTATTACAACCCAATACTCACCACAGCCACACAACACACAGTGAATAAGGTGGATTGGAGAAACAAAATCTTCCAAAGAAAATGAGGAATGTGAAGCAACTCTGTCTCCATTCTGTGCTGTCAATTCTTTCTGAGTGTCAGAACACAGTCGTAGAGTAGACGATGCCATCTTGTGGTTTTCGTGAAAATCATCCCTTGAAAAATTCAAAAAGGTCATTGTTTAAATCTCACCACTAGTGTGCCTTTCTATCGCATTTTTACAGATTAAGTCATCATCTACTGAGACTTCACCTAAAAAAAATGTGAGCCGGATTACTGATAAAGCAGCAGGTCAGTCTAATATGGGAAAATCCCGCTACTCTATCTTTACAGACTCTTAGTACAGTTAGTAAAATTATGCATTTGACCAAAAGTTAGATGCAGTCTGGCTCTGTGGTTTGCTTTCCTTGGGAAGCAGTCATACGTTACTTTTTAAAAATATCGTAGCCTGGAATACTGATTCCCATGCCACACTGTCATCCTGTGTCAGCACTCAGGGCAGTGAGTCCTGTGCAGAAAGCTCTCATCTACACTTGTCCAAAAACGTTTCCTCTAGGTTACAATCTGCACGTAAAGGTTTCACCAACAGCAGCTGTTTGGGCCACTTTTTGGTGTTATGTGAATATTGTGGGTTTGGTTATATTTCCTTGGAACATAAAAATAGGAGGTTTTGGTTTGTTACCTTTGAAACTCAGGGAAATCAAAACCAGAACTCATTCTGGATGCCTAGGTGATTAATCTGTTGTGTTCTCTGAGTTGAAATAGTGACTTGGTGTCCTAGAATAGCTTCTGCAGCAATATTACATCTCTGGTCTATTCTATTCAAAAGTAACCAAAACAACATTAAGAAGAATCCCAGAATAGCACACAGAGTACTATTATATATAATAAGCATACTAATTAAGGTTTCTTTTATTGTTTATAACCCAATTTCAGTGGAGTCTACTAAAAGAAAACTTAAATTGAAAATGTGGTTTTAAATTATTAATATTTGAATTTTAATTTGCTGTATACTGGTATTAAAACACTTTGACAACATCTGCGGGAGTAAACTGACAGTGTTTTGGGAGGCAATTTAAATGACTCTCATAAAATTTATTCTTTCAGTCAACGGGTACTTCTTGAGGGCCTACTAGGTCTCAGGCACTGTATGAGGGGTTAGTACCCAGAATGAAGTAATAAGATATGATTCCTGCACTCAAGGAGTTCACAGTGTAATGGGCAGAACAAATGAGCAAACTAGAAATTATAAATGCATGCGGTTAGTTCTATAATAGGAAAGTTAGGGGCGATGTGGGCCAACACGGAGCAATACAGAAATCCCATCTTAGAAGTCATAGGCTTTTAGATGAAAATAACAAAAGCTGAGTGAGAGTTGACGTGCAAAGAATGAGAAATAATATTTCATCCAGAGAGAAGAATATGTGCTTTCTTGGGACCTTTCACCAATGACAACACTTAGAGTAGCAGTTTCACAGTGGAGTGATAACCTCAGTAGCATTTCTACTGGTCTCTCTTTTAGTATCCCCACCTTCAAACCCATTCTAGACACGGACGCCTGTGACCCTGTAAAAAAATGTAAACTATAGAACAACAGCTGAGAAAACTGTGCCCAAAGATACACTCAGAAATACTATTAAAAATTGTTTGAATTCTAAGAATTGTTCGAGTAACCCACAGAAAGGCAAGAAAATAGAAACACAGGAGTAAGAAACAAAGGAAACAAAGTTAAAAATGAATAAAATGGAAAACTCAGGCTCTAACATATGAACAATTACGTTAAATGTGAATGGTCTAAACACACTAAGTAGAAGTTAGAGATGGCCAAGTGGATAAATTCTTCTTAGCTTTAACCTAAAAAGCATGGTATATAAAGAGAAAAAGGTATAAATTTGAACTCATAGAATTAAAACCTTTGTTCTCCTAAAGATCTCCTTTGTAAAGAGGTAATAAGGTAAGGTACAGAATAAAAGAAAATATTGTACAAGCCACATATCTGACAAAGATTTTGCACTGGGATATATAAGGAATTCTTCAAAACTCAACAGTTTTAAAAGCCCCAAACAATACAATTGGAAAATGGGCAGAATACATAAGTAGATATTTCACCAAAGAGGATATATGGATGGCCAGTAAAGATAGGAAAACATGCTCTGTATCTGATTACTATCAATCATGAGCTATTATAGAAATTCAAAATAAGACAATGAGATAACATTATGACCTACAAAAATGACTAAAATTTTGAAAAAGCGCCAACACTAAATACTTACCAGGATTTGGAGAAACTGAATCACACATTCACAGCTGGTGGAAATGTAAAATGACACAGCTACTCTACTAAATGGCTTGTCTATTTCTTTTAAAAGTCTCCCTAATTACTATGTTACTCAGCAATTTTACTCTCAGGTATTTACCTCTGAGAAATGAAAACTTAGATTCATACAAACACCTGCCCTTGAATACTTAGAGCTTTGTTCATAATACCAAAGGCCAGAAATAACTTAGATGTCCTTCAATGTGTAAACGGTTCAACAAACGGTGGTATATTCGTACTATATAATACTACTCAGCAGTAAAAAATGAACTATTGATACACATAGCAACCTGGAAGAATCTCCAGAGGTATACGCTAAGGGTAACGAGCCAATCCTCGAAGATTCTGTACTCTGTAATTCTGTTTATAAGTCATTCTTTAAATCACAAAATTGTTGAAATAGAGAACAGATGGCCATGAGAGAGGAATGGGGAAGGGAAGAGGTGCAGGGGTGGGGGTGTGATTGTAAAAGGGCAACCAGATACAGATGCACACCGCTATAGATAAAGTAGATGGACAGCAAAGACACAGGCAACTGTATTCATTATCTAGTATTGATAATAACCTATAACAGAAAAGAATCAGTAAAAGAATGTCCATCTATCTGAATCACTTTATTGGTCACCTGAAGGTAGACAACATTGTAAATCAACCCTACTTCAGTATGAAAAAGGGGCACCCTCAGGATTCCATAGTGACTAAGCTGTCCGGTATCTTGAGTGTTGGTAGATACCTAAACCTACATACACGACAAAATTCCATAGAACTCAAGCCACAGACTAGGGGGACATGTTTGCAAAGGACACACTGATACAAAACTGTATCTAAAATATACAAAGTCCAAAATATACAAAGAATTGTTATAACTCAACAACTAGAAAATGAATAACCTGATTGAGAAAAATGCCCCCAAGCTTATATCAATTAAAGAGATTGATTGAATCAGTAATCACCTACGACAAACAGAAAGCACCAGCCCCGGAGAGGATCACCGGTGAATTCTACCAAATATTTAAGGAAGGAATTTACCAGTTACACTCCTCTCTACATTCTCTTTCAGAGAATAGAAGCAGAAAGAATACATCCTAGGGTAGCATTACTCTAATACCAAAACCAGACAAAGATATTATAAGAGGGTATGTCCCTGATCATTCTTTTTAAAATGGCCTGCCCAGGAACTATCTTATTCCCTTTATTATCTTATTTATACTAACTGTAATTAGAAACTTTTAAACTCTGTTTGCCCTTCCCCTCCCACCCTTGAACATGGCTACTCCTACAGAATGCATTTTCCTGAGTGCAGAGATGTTTGTCTTTTCTGCTATGCTTCAGTGCCCAGCTTGGTACCTGATTCTTAGTAGGTGCTCAGTAAATATCTCCTAAATGAATGAATTTTTAGTAAGTGCATTCATGTGCCCAAGAAGATCCCATTAAAATCAGGGGGAAACGAACAGAAGGAATGACTATAGAGCCTTCACAAGAAGCTGTTTAAATTGCCATTCCATGGAGAACGAATAGTTTTAAAGGAAGGAAACCATATTGCTTGGTGGGAACCAAAGTCAATTCCCCAGTTTTCCTGAACATATGTAGAAACGAGTTTGAAAAGTAATTAACTCCAGGCTCCTGACTCCCTGTGCTCTGAGTGTAAGAATGAGGTCATTGTAGTACCAGGGCAAATAAGGCCTTGTGTTCTCCCAAGATGAAGATCCAAAGTCAAGAAGAATTGCAAAGCACTCATTTAGGGTACAGGGTGGTAGGATGTTTCATTTTAGTTCATTGTTGCATCTATTGTTTGCCTGCTGTTAGGCTGATAGCTCCCTCTTTTCATCAGGTTTGGTGCCTGGTATCTATGAAAGCATGAAAGAAAAAGAAAATGCCCAACTTTTTAAACAAAATGTGTTTATTCTCCACAGCAGACTTTGGCCTGACTTCATCATGTAGGGACTGTTCAGAAGCAAAGCTCAGAGGGGCCAGGAAGACATTTTCCTCCCTCACCTCCCGCGCTACAGACTATTGCGAGGTGTGCCATTGCAGACAGCCCCTCGGCTGGTCTAGGGACGGACTTCCCACTCCCCGCTGTCTCAGTCAGTTTTGTCTGATACAGCAAGATACCACAGAATGGGTGGCTTGCACAACAGAAGTTGATTTCTCATAGTTGGGCAGGCTGGGAAGTCCAGGGATCAAAGAGCTGACTGATCTGGTTCCTGGGGAGAAAGCTTTTCTTAGTTATGTCCTCATATGGTGGGGAGAGAGGCTGAAAGAAAGCTCTCTCTTGTCTCTTTGTAAAAAGGCACCAATCTCATTCGTGACAGCTCCACCCTCATGACCTAGTGACCTTTGGAAGGCCCATCTCCAGATACCGTCATGCTGCTGCTGCTGCTGCTAAGTCGCTTCAGTCGTGTCCGACTCTTCATGACCCCATGAACTGCAGCCTACCAGGCTCCTCCATCCATGGATTTTCCAGGCAAGAGTACTGGAGTGGGTTGCCATTGCCTTCTCTGAGATACCGTCATACTGGGGATTAATTTTGACACAAACATCGAGTCTGTAGAACCTGCTAACCTCGCCTCTCTCTTCTGACCCCAAAGTGTAATTCCTCAATTGCCTGCTCTTAGCTGGGTCCTGGGAGTGTAAGAAATGGATGGTGACAGAATTTGTTATTTTAGTAAAATGGCCTCTTCAAGCCAGTGAGCCTAGAGTAGAGATCTGAAGAAGTGAGGGAATGGGGCTTTGAATTCCCTGGGGGAAGCTTGGTCCATTTAGAAGGAAAGGCAGGTGTGGAGATCTGTGGCAGCACATGCTTGGTGTGCATGAGGACAGCCTGAGACGAGGGCGGCTGGACCAGTCAGCAATGGGAGGGCAATAGGAGAGGAATCATGGGAGAAGGACCAGGGTCAGTTTGTGTGGGGCCTTGTGGCTGCAGTAGGGGCTTTGGTTTTTATTCATTATGTGGGAAGAAGTCACTCAAGGATTCTGTGCTGTGATTTGATTTATATTTTGAAATGTTTTCTGTGCTCTGAGGAGACTGTAGAAGGTGAGGAGTAGAAAAAAAAGATAACAGGATGCTATTGGAGAAAGTTACAGAGGCGAGGATGCAAGCTGCACGGCGGTAAGAAATGGTGAGCTGACTGAGACAATGTGCATGAAAAAGTTAAATAATTTGGACTAGGAATATAAGTTGAAGCTGAAACTGTGACGCAGTATATCAGCAGTAGGAACCTCTGATTCAAAAGGGATACACTTTTCACTTTGAGGTACAGTGGTCTGAGAAGAGCTTTCCTAGAGGTAAAGAAGATACTGGCCATACCCACTTATTCCTTGTGAGTAAGAAGATTGTGTGTGTGTGTGTTGTGTGTGTGTGTTAGTCGCTCAGTCATGTCCAACTCTTTGTGACCCCATGGACTGTAACCCACCAGGCTCCTCTGTCCATGGTATTTCCCCGGCAAGAATACTGGAGTGGGTTGCCATTTCCTTCTCCAGAGGAAGAAGGACATGGATACTCAAACCGAAGTCACCAAACTGTTTTGGGGTTGAAATAGATGGCCAAAGGTTGGATGTCAGTGACAAAAAGTGGATGTGTTCTGTCTCTTAGTATTATGTCAACAGCTTATTTAACCCTGTGATGAAGCATTTTGTGGAAACAAGGTAATTGTACATATGTATATAGATAGGTAAGATAGATCTTTGGTTCTCCTTTAGAGGAAAGCTACTTTATAAATAAAATAGTAGTTGTTTTTTGAATTAATATAAGTTTTTCTCCACCCAGTAGGAGTCTTGGTCTTCCTTTGAAACACGGTGATGTAACGGAGAAGGAAATGGCAACCCACTCCAGTGTTCTTGCCTGGAAAATCCCAGGGATGGGGGAGCCTGGTGGGCTGCCGTCTATGGGGTTGCGCAGCATCGGACACGACTGAAGTGACTTAGCAGTAGCAATGGTGGGACTTCAAACAAAACCCTCCATAGATCTCATTGGATTGTTCTATCTAACATCTGAAGTTATGTTCAAGAAGATAAAACAATTTTCTTCCAATAAGTTTGATGTTACAAAGCCTACTCACTCCTGGAGAGGGAGAAGTGCCAAGAAACATAGTATACCATTGAACTTGACAAGGCCTGACTTTAAAAACTGGGTTTCAGTGAACTCTGCTGCAGTAGAGACAGCAGCACAGAGAAAGGTCATCAGATTCCACCTTGTCATCTGTTTCCTGCGGTATTCTTTCTTTACTTTCAGAGTACAACTCACTCACCATCTCCTGTGAGTAATCTTCCCCCATAATTGCCTGCCCTCTTAGAAACAGCAGTTTTCTTGAGCCCTGGCAGTAAAGTGCAATAATACCACATTACCGGGTATGTAATCTTCAGTTTGTTAATGAAGTAGGGGGCTTGCCTGCGTTATCATCTCATCTTCCCATTTTGCAGTATCCTCTGAGGGAGGGCCCAAGTTAAAGTTTTAAAAATTACACATTTTTTATTTTATATTTTTATATATAAAAAATTTATCACTCTCTAGGACCTCATATATGATACAGTGTAGATGGGTATAGATGGAGTGATTGTCGTTGACTGTGGCTGCCCATTAAGATCACCAGGGGAAACTTAGGAAATATCAGTGCCCAGACGGAGAAGGCAATGGCACCCCACTCCAGTGTTCTTGCCTAGAGAATCCCAGGGACGGGGGAGCCTGGTGGGCTGCCACATGTGGGGTTGCACAGAGTCGGACACAACTGAAGTGGCTTAGCAGCAGCAGCAGCAGGGCCCAGACCTCATCTTCAGTTATTGGGACTTCAGTGATTGAGGGTAGAGCTCTGGTTCAGTTCAGTTCAGTTCAGTTCAGTCACTCAGTTGTGTCCGACTCTTTGCAACCCCATGAATTGCAGCATGCCAGGCCTCCCTGTCCATCACCAACTCCCAGAGTTCACTCAAACTCACGTCCATCGAGTCAGTGATGCCATCCAGTCAAAGACGGTATTATTAAAGGTCCCTAGGTGCTTTCTGTTTGCAGCAAGTGTTAAAAACTACTTGGTTTGGGCAGGTTCTGGAAGCACGTTATATCACCTTTACAAACTGTTTTCTCATCCTTTAAAAAACAGGACAGTGACTACTCCCCTGGATTGTTATTGCTTGAATTTCAAACCCTGTCACCCATTCGAATTCTGTCACCTTAGCTGCTTAATCTCTCTAAGAATTAGATTTCTCTTTTGTAAAATGGGGGTTTTAATAAGTATCAACACATAGGTTTGTTGTGAGGATTAAATGAGAAAATGTGTGAGAAGTACTCAGTCTAGTGTTTGGAATATAAGAGTTCAGCAAGCTTTAGCCAGTGTATGTGCTGCCGAGCACAGTACGTGCCCCATGGTGGACCCTAAATCAATGTTAATCTCTTCTCTGATCCTTCCATCTGTAGTTTATCCTGATCTGTCTATATAAGCTGAGACTTACATGTCTAATAACCATATCTCTCTGAAGCAGACTGTGATGTCTAAATCCAAATTTGAATTTTGTCCCTTATTTAATTATGGTGACTTCAAGAGAACATGGGGTATGTAGTTGTAAGACTAGGAATGTAATTATAGATATAATTAAGAAATTACTCTGCTTCTAACTTCTGAAGAAAACCTTAGGGGAACAATACCTGCAACTTTGGGATTGAAGCCTTGGGCGATGCCAGGAACCTCAGAGGAATTAAGAAAACTTGTACAGGACCTTGTTACTCTAAGCATGGTCCTGAGACCAACAGCATCAGTATCTCCTGGGAAAGTGAAAGTGAAAGTTGCTCAGTCATGTCCAACTCTTTGCAACCCCATGGACTATACAGTCCATGGAATTCTCCAGGCCAGAATACTGGAGTGGGTAGCCTTTCCCGTCTCCAGGGGATCTTCCCAACCCAGGGATAGAACTCAGGTCTCCCACATTGCAGGTGGATTCTTTACCAGATGAGCCACAAGGGAAGCCCAAGGGTCTCCTGGGAACTTGATGGAAAACATAATCCCAGGTGCCACCCCAGACCCAATCAGAATCTGCTTTTTAACAAGATGCTCAGGTGATTGACATGCACATTCAAGTGTAAGATGTACTCTTGTAAGATGATGACATGCTGGTTGACAACTGTAAGTACCCATTAAGCTAGAGTCAAGGGGTTACTTCATTACCATGCCTGCGGTCTTGGGCCCAGTTTGCCAAGTCAGTTGCTAGGACCACACTGTAGCATCGTCTGGTTCTGTATCTGAAGCAGCTCTAAATCCATCCTGTGCCCCCAACCCCATTACTGTGAATACTAAACCCTTGTTAGATTCATGAAGTGTGCCTTGAATTCATCACCCTTTGCCTGTCTCCAGATTTCCAGATCTGACCCTGACCTCCTTGCCTTCTGACTCATCACCTTACTCTATAAAGGAGCTCTGTAAGAATCCACACATGCGAGACTCTTTCCTTGTACTTCCTTCCAGGATCTGACAAATGGTGACGATCTTTTATTCCTGATCCTTGGCTTTTCCTCTTTGTCCCTTCTCATGTTTTCTTCATCTCTCTCTAGAAAACACCCTTACCTAGCTAGCCCAGCAGTTGAGAGCTTTGGAACTCTCCTGGCCACTCTGAAAGGAAACCTGACTAAGGAGACAGCTTCCAGTGAGTCTTTGAATGCAGTTTGGACCCTTCTGAGAGCCATCTGACCTTCGTTCGTGCTCTTCAGTGATGCATGGCCCTCTGTAGCAACTTTCTGTAGAGACGGTGTGAGGCAGGAGAAGGAGCCTGTGAGTTAGAGGCTACACCTGGCTTGGCAGCAGAACACTCCAGTGACTAACACCACTCTTCATCTTCTCTTTAGAAACCTCCATTTTGGAATGGCCTGCAAGTTCTGGCTTTTTTTCCCCCATCTCTATTTTCATCTCAACCAAGTTGGTTAACTGAAAGACACTCTCTGCTTTGCAAACCACAATTATGTTGGGAATGAAACTCAATAGAAGCTGCATCTGGCATGTAAATCACAGATCATTCACTTAGCAATAGCCGAAGAGAACCCACCAAGCTGCCCTTGCTTGTTTTCCTGTAGATACGATATTTCAGTTTATTTTAGTGCATATTGTTTGGCATTTTAAATTATATATTTTTTTATCCCAGTCATTTCACAAGCAAAACTGACTTCCCTGATAATTAAATTTCCCCCACAATAGGAATTTCACCACTTATTTTCATTTTACTACAAGATGCCTGTGAATTATTAAGCTGGTGTCAGCTTTCACCCACCCACATACCTTCAAAGCAGTCTGGAAAAGGTGTCAGCATTTCTAAGGTGTGCTTAGATGATGTGTAGTTCCCACAGTTTCACGTCTGGAGGCATGTGTCATGTAATTTATGCATGCAGGCTAGCTCAGTTCATGTTTGGGATTTGTTTTTGAGGTGACTAAATTTGGGAAGCTCTGAATGCAAAGATATAGCTTTCAATTGGTTCTAATAATATATGTTCTATTTAATTTTTATTAAATATACTTTAAATTTATTTAAATATACTCTTATTAATATTATTTTGGGTTTTGAATAAGATTTAGTATTCCACAAAGTCCATTTCAGAAGAAATTTGACTAGGACAAATAATAGTCTATGAGACTGATAAATTCAGGAAAAGATGGTTTGTGACCCCTGTACATTTAGAAGTTTACCTGATATTTGGGGGTTAACTTGACCTATTCTGTTTGCTGAATTAACCACTTTTATCCTAATCATTCCCTCCCTCACTGCACTAATGCTCACACATTATCAGTTGGACAGATCCTTCTTCAGCCAACCCAAATACAGTATTTTTCAAACTGCCAGTTTCAATCCTTTAGAGAGACATGATAACACTTTAGTGAGTTTTATACAGCATTAAAAAAAAAATTGAATAGATCAGAGTGCCTCACAGGCAAAAAGGATAAGTATTGTTTTGTGAAATTTTTATTTCAGTGATATGTGTGTATATGTAATTACATGCTAATGTAGATTATGCTGCTTATTGTGAGTTGTAGTAAAAGAGTTTGAAATGCATAAATGGACCTAATATCCACTGCCTCTTGAAATGATTCATGATCTAGAGTTTGAGGATCTTCATTTTTTCAGAAGCAAGAGTCTTTTAAGTTGCTATTAAGCTAATGGTCATGGCCAGGACCAGGTATTAACTCTGGATCCCATCAGTTCAGTTCAGTTCATTTCAGTTGCTCAGTTGTGTCCGACTCTTTGTGACTCCATGAACTGCAGCACGCCAGGCCTCCCTGTCCATCACCAACTCCTGGAGTCCACCCAAACCCATGTCCATCGAGTTGATGATGCCATCCAACCATCTCATCCTCTGTCATCCCCTTCTCCTTCTGCCCTCAATCCCTCCCAGCATCAAGGGTTTTTCCAATGAGTCAGCTCTTCACATCAGGTGGCCAAAGTATTGGAGTTTCAGCTTCAGCATCACTCCTTCCAATGAACACCCAGGACTGATCTCCTTTAGGATGGACTGGTTGGATCTCCTTGCAGTCCAAGGGACTCTCAAAAGTCTTCTCCAATACCACAGTTCAAAAGCATCAATTATTCGGCACTCAGCTTTCTTTATAGTCCAACTCTCACATCCATACATGACTATGGAAAACCCATAGCGTTTAGATGGACCTTTGTTGGCAAAGTAATGCCTCTGCTTTTTAATATGCTGTCTCGGTCGGTCATAACTTTCCTTCCAAGGAGTAAGCGTCTTTTAATTTCATGGCTGCAGTCACCATCTGCAGTGATTTTGGAGCCCCAAAAAATAAAGTCTGACACTGTTTCCACTGTTTCCCCATCTATTTCCCATCACCGGATGCCATGATCTTAGTTTTCTGATTGTTGAGCTTTAAGTCAACTTTTTCACTCTCCTCTTTCACTTTCATCAAGAGGCTCTTTAGTTCTTCTTCACTTTCTGCCATAAGGGTGGTGTCATCTGCATATCTGATGTTATTGATATTTCTCCCAGCAATCTTGATTCCAGCTTGTGCTTCTTCCAGCCCAGCGTTTCTCATGATGTATTCTGCATATAAGTTAAATAAGCAGGATGACAATATACAGCCTTGACATACTCCTTTTCCTATTTGGAACCAGTCTGTTGTTCCATGTCCAGTTCTAACTGCTGGATCCCATAGTTAACTAATAATACTGAGAATAACCTGGGACTTCCCATGTGGCTCAGTGGTAAAGAATTTGCCTGCTGAAGCAGGAAATTCTGCTCCCTGGGTCAGAAAGATCCCCTTGGAAAAATAAATGGCAGCTCACTTCAATATTCTTACCTGGAAAATCCTATGGACAGAGGAGCCTGGTGGGTTATGGTCCATGGGGTTCCAAAGAGTCAGATGTGACTGAGTGACTGAGCGTGAAAGCACACCCACTGATAATCTAATTATCGAAATCTGTAGTTCTCAAAGTATAGCTGCTGGACCAAAAGCATCAACATCATCTGTGAACGTATTAGAAATGCAACTTCTACATCTATTGAGATGATCATATGGTTTTTATTCTTCAGTTTGCTAATGTGCATCACATTGGTTGATTTGTAAATATTGATAAATCCTTACATCCCTGGTATAGATCCCACTTGATTATGGTAGATGATCCATTTAATGGATTGTTGGTTTGGGTTTGCTAGTATTTTTTTGAGGATTTTTGTGTCTGTGTTCACTACTGATCCTGTGCTGTGTTGTTCTTAGTCACTCAGTCGTGTCCGACTCTTTGCAACTCCATGGACTGTAGCCCACCAGGTTCCTCTGTCCATGGCATTCTCTAGGCCAGAATACTAGAGTGGGTTGCCATGCCCTCCTCCAGGGGATCTTCCCAATTCAGGGATAGAACCCAGGTCTCCTGCATTACAGGGAATTCTTTACCATCTGAACCACCAGGGAAACCCAGAATACTAGCGTGTGGGTAGCCTATCCCTTCTCCAGGGTATCTTCACTGGATTGTTATTTTCTTTCTTGTGTTAGATTCATCTGGTTTTGGTGTCAGGGTTATGCTGGCCTCACAGAAGGAGTTCAGAAGTTTTTCCTCCTCTGCAAATTTTTAGAATAGTTTCAGAAAGATAGGTGTTATCTCTTCTCCAAATGTTTGGTTGAATTCACCTGTGAAGCCATCTGGTTCTGGACTTTTGTTTGTTTGGAGTTTTTAAATTACTGATTAAATTTATGTTACTATTAATTGGTTTATTTATATTTCTACTTCTTTCTCATTCAGTATTGGGAGATTGTACTTTTCTAGACTGATGCTAAAGCTGAAGCTCCAATACTTTGGCCACCTCATGTGAAGAGTTGACTCATTGGAAAAGACTCTGATGTTGGGAGGGATTGGGGGCAGGAGGAGAAGGGGACGACAGAGGATGAGATGGCTGGATGGCACCACCGACTCAATGGACATGAGTCTGGGTGAACTCCGGGAGTTGGTGATGGACAGGGAGGCCTGGCATGCTGCAATTCATGGGGTCGCAAAGAGTCAGACATGACAGAGTGACTGAACTGAACTGAACTGAAGAATTTTTCTATTTCTTCTAGGTTGTCCATTTTATTGTCATATAGTTGTTCATAGTAGTCTCCTATGATCTTTCATATTTCTATTGAGTTAGTTGTAATTTCTCCTTTTCCATTTTTTATTCTATTGGTTTGAGCCCTCTCCTTTTTTTTCTTAATGAGTCTGGCTAAAGGTTTATCTTTTCAAAGAACCAGCTTTTGGTTTCATTGATCTTTTCTTTGTAGTTTAGTCTCTATTTCATTTATTTCTGCTCTGATCTTTATGACTTCTTTCCTCCTAGTAACTTTGGGTTTTCTTTGTTCTTCTTTCTAAGTTACTTTAGGTGTAAGGCTTAATTGTTTATTTGAAGTTTTCCTTGTTTCCTGAGTGAGAGTGAAAGTGAAAGTTGCTTAGTTGTGTCCGACTCTTTGCAACCCCATGGATTATATAGTCCATGGAATTCTCCAGGCCAGAATACTGGAGTGGGTAGCTTTTTCCTTATCCAACCCAGGGATTGAACCCAGGTCTCCCACATTGCAGGTGGATTCTTTACCAGCTGAGCCACAAGGGAAGCCCAAGAATACTGGAGTGGGTAGCCTATCCCTTCTCCAGCAGATCTTCCCAACCCAGGAATCGAACCAGGTGAATTCTTTACCAACTGAGCTATGTTTTTACTGCATCCCATAGGTTTTGGATCTTTGTGTTTTTGTTTTCATTTGTCTCTAGGTAATTTCTGATTTCCTGTTTGATTCCTTCAGTGATCCATTGGTTGTTTAGTAGCATATTGTTTAGCCTCTACATGTTTGTGTTTTTGCAGTTTTTTTCAAAACTAGTAGATCAACTAGTAGTTGACTTTTAGTCTCATAGCTTGTGGTCAAGAAAGATGAATGTTGCCATTTGCCACAACATGGATATACTTGGAGTATATTATGATTCACTGTATTATACACCTGCAATTTATATAATATTGTACATCAGCTATACTTCAGTTTAAAAAAGAAATGCAACTTCTCAGGTCCTACCCCAAGCCTACTGGATTAAAATTCTTAGAGCGGGCCCAGCACTCTGTATTTTAACAACCCTCCAAGTGATTCTGATACATGCTACAGTTTGCATGTACTGGCCTATAATTATATGCGACTCAAGTTTTTGATGGAAAAGGCAATGGCACCCCACTCCAGTACTCTTGACTGGAAAATCCCATGCGTGGAGGAGCCTGGTGGGCTGCAGTCCATGGGGTCACAAAGAGTCGGACACGACTGAGCGACTTCACTTTCACTTTTCACTTTCATGCATTGGAGAAGGAAATGGCAACCCACTCCAGTGTTCTTGCCTGGAGAATCCCAGGGATGGGGGAGCCTGGTGGGCTGCCGTCTGTGGGGTCAAACAGTCAGACATGACTGAAGCAACTTAGCAGCAGCAGCAGCAGCAAGTTTTTGAGTCTGGACTTTGCCTCTGCTTGTTAATGCAGGACTTCTTTCATCTGAAAGCTCCACCCCAAGTATTTCTACAGATCATCAGGGAGTACCTCTTGAATGAGGATCAGTTCAGTTCAGTTCAGTCGCTCAGTCGTGTCTGACTCTTTGCGACCCCATGAATTGCAGCACGCCAGGCCTCCCTGTCCATCATCAACTCCCGGAGTTCACTCAGACTCACGTCCATCAAGTCGGTGATGCCATCCAGCCATCTCATCCTCTGTCGTCCCCTTCTCCTCCTGCTCCCAATCCCTCCCAGCATCAGAGTCTTTTCCAATGAGTCAACTCTTTGCATGAGGTGGCCAAAGTACTGGAGTTTCAGCTTTAGCATCATTCCTTCCAAAGAAATCCCAGGGATGATCTCCTTCAGAATGGACTGGTTGAATCTCCTTGCAGTCCAAGGGACTTTCAAGAGTCTTCTCCAGCACCACAGTTCAAAAGCATCAATAAATAAGCCCTATTGAGTTATTATGTGACATCAAACAATGTTTTTCCACTATTGTATGAACTTATAAAGCTTTTTGGGTTTTGTTTAGAAAACAAACAGGGTTCTGTTTAGAAAGTGTTACTATTTATCAAATGGCTTTTAATATGAGTCTGTATACTGGTAATTCTTGTGTGATTTAAAGTCTATTTTTAATACACTTTTGAAAACCTAAGTAGAAATATCTTATTTAATATTTCAGTAAATCTTATATAAATTATGTGAGATAATTTACATAAAGTGATTTGTGTATGGTAAAAAGTAAAGTTTCTCTCTGGTCAGATGAAGACTCTTGGCTTTTAGATTAAGAAGACACAGAGTCCTCTGACATGAATGTTCCAGTTTATGCAAGATGAACCCTAATATTTGGGAAACTAAACGCGTAGTCTTACATGAGGTTTTTAGTCCGGAGGTTTTCAATCCCAGTGTTTAACTGACACATAGAGTTCCCTGAGGACCTAAAAAGAGAGCATTAGGTCTTTGGGCTGAGAATTCTATCATACCACATACACACACCCCCACACCACCACCACCACCGCCATAAACCACTCCGCATATACTCTTCCCTGAACCGCATCCCACACACATCTCCCCAGACTGTCTTACCACACCCACAGGCACCACACCACATACTACTCTCTCACTCTTCCTCTCTCTTTCACACACACACACACACACACACACACACACACACACACACATACACACGTATGAATATTGTGCCTCCATGAATTGTCTTCCCTCTGCCTCTGAGCCTGCTTCTACTCTCCATCACTCAGAGGGTGAAGAAGCAGTGTTCT
Organism: Bos indicus; assembly: GCF_029378745.1. Classification (NCBI taxonomy): domain Eukaryota; kingdom Metazoa; phylum Chordata; class Mammalia; order Artiodactyla; family Bovidae; genus Bos; species Bos indicus. The sequence goes on along the minus strand of NC_091767.1, from coordinate 42,906,803 downwards.
GCCATTGGTATAGGTGGGAAAATGTAAGGTGTGTTTAAAGAAAAAAAATCTGAAGAGACCAATTACCATGAAAAAAAAATAGTAAAACTTGTCAGAGAACGCCTCACAAAAGGCTTCAAGTCCAGGCAGAGGAGTTACAGTAGAGAGTTTCAAGACTTCAAGGAGTAAAAATTTCTCTATATATAAATTATCCCAGAATACAGGGAAAGAGAAAACTTCCCAACTGACTTTACAATGTGAACAAACCCTAGAAACCAAAGCCAGACAAAGAAATGGCAACAACAACAGAAACATACCAATTGAACCTATGGTTATAGGTGTAAATCATAAAATCAATATCCAATATTAAGTGTTAGCAAATATAATCTGTCAGTATAGTTAAAAGAATAAATACAAGACAATGTGATACCTTAGCTGAAGAATATAAAGACAATTCAGCATAAAGAAATATAGCAATATAACCCATCACGATAGTAAGGTAGAAGAGAAAAATATATGATCATCTAGATTGATGTGATAAGTATTTTGATAAAAGTCAACATCCATCATCCCTTATTAATTACAAAACACTAAAAAAGACAACAGTGCTTCACAAAACTTCTATACTGTGTAAAGTTGAATAACGATAGAAAGCCCTAACAATAGACCCCAAGAAATCAGAAAAATAATAAGAGTATGGACCCTGGGGTAGGAAATGGCACCCCACTCCAGTGCTCTTGCCTGGAGAATTCCACAGACAGAGGAGCCTGGCTAGGCTACAATCCACGTGGCTGCAAAGAGTGGGACACAGTTGAGCAACCAAGCACAGAGCAATCTGTACAGTGATGAAGGAGGCTAAGGAAAATGATCCCCAAGGCCCTTTCTAGTCCTGACAGTGTGTTATTCTATATGTAAAAGTCTGGACTCCACTGAACAACATAGTCACTATTTAACGCTGAGTTGTCTTGCGGTGTCATATAATAGTTAAATGACTCAAAATTGCCACAGTCATACCCAAAGTGCAATCGATCAAAGAAGTCAGAGAAATAATAAGAATAGGTTCTATGATCACTAGTATTCGGCTTTGTACTTTGTATTTTTCTATATATGTACATCACTAAATAATGTATCACTCTATTTTCCTATCTCTTAACATTTTATAAATAGGATTATACTGTATGAATTCTTTGTGACTTGATTTTCTTACTTAATATTATACTGTTGAGATTCTTAGGTTGGTGAATAGATCTATATAATGCATTCATTTTGGCTTTTTAAGTATTCCATTGTATGAATATGCACTAAATTTTTATTTTTATGTAATAGGCATTTAGCTTGCTTTCATTTTTGCAAATATATATAATACTGCTGTGAATATTTATGCATATATCTCTTGGTTCACATATGCAAGCATTTTTCTAGGGTATATAAAAACATAGATTTCACTTTATAAAATAATGCTGTTATTTTCCAATATGCTTGCTTACAATTAACTTTTAATAATTATACTAAAGATTTAATGGAAATTCTGCTTCTCTAGTCTTCATCACATATATGCTTAAAATTAAAATACTAGCTAATCTAGTGAGTATGTGATGCTATTATATTATGGTTTTAATATGTGTTTTGTAATTAAAGATCTATTTGAGAATCTTTTCATATATCTTATTAACTGAAGTATTTTTTCATATGTCTTGCAAGTTTTCTGAAGGGTCAGTGGTTTCTTTTTTATTGTTTTGTAAAAATTCTTTACATATTTTGAGACAAATTCTTTGTGAGTTAATGTGTTGCAAATATCTACATCAGTGCGGGGCTTGGCTTTTCACTCTGATGGTAATTTTTGATATCTAATTACCTTCCTAAACTCTCTTATTAATTTTAATAATGCCTGTAGATACTTTTGTGTTTTTATCTATAAAATTTTATTTTCTTTGAATAATAAGAATTGTATCTATTTTCAATTTTTACAGCTTTTCTGTTCCTTTATCTGTCTAGAACTTTCAATATAATTTTGAATAGAAGTAGTGATGGTGAAAATCTCATCTTGTTCATGGTTTAAATATTGAAATTTTTTTCTCATTTCATTTCTCAATTGGGTATGGTATCTGCTTTAAATCTTTTAGGTAAATTCAGGTTTTATTAGGTTAGGAAAATTGTCCTCTTTTATTGATTGTGAAATTTTATAAATGCCCCTTCTACATCTTTTGAGATAATTATATAATTTTTTTTTCCTTTAATCTGTTAAATTGGCAAATTTTGTTGATCTTTTTGAAGAAAAACTTTTGGTTTTGTTTATTTCACTTATTGTTTTTATACTCTGCATTTTGTTGATCTCTGCTCTGATATTTATTATTTCCTTCTTTCTGCTATTTTGGGTTTAGTTTGTTCTTCTTTTTCTGATTCCTTAAGGTATAAGATCAGGTTGTTGTTTTCAGATCTATTTTCTTTAATGTAAACATTTACAGTTATACATTTTCCTCTTGGCTTTCACTGCATTCTATAACTTTTAGAATGTTGAGTTTTTATTTAAATTTTTCTAAAGATATTTTCTGACTTCCCTGGTGACTTTTTTTTTTTTATTGTTTTATTCAGCCAGTCTTTGTTTAAATTCTCCCAAGTATTTACTGATTTCTTAACATTCTTTCTGCATTTCAGATCTTTCTTCTAGATTCATTTTCCTTTTTCTGAAGTTCATTCTTTAAAAATTCCTATAGTGAATTAGAGATCAAACCCTCTCTATCTTAGGTGCTTTGAAAATATCTTCATTTCATCTCACTTTTTAAAAGATAGTTTCATCAGAGATAGAAGTTCAGATTTCAGTATTTTAATGATAGGTGCCATACCTTTCTCTTCCAATGTTGCTGTGGTTGATTCAACAGTGGTGCCCCAAATATGTCTACATTCTATTCCCAGGAACCTGTGAATATGTTACCTTACATGGTAAAGCATACTCTACAGATGTGATTTCATTAAAGATATTGAAATGGGGAAATTATCCTGCATCATTCACATGAGCCCATTGTAATCAAAAGGGTCCTTTGAGAGACAGGGAGGAAGGTCAAAGTCCACAGTAGGACTTCTGATAACAGGAGTCACATGATGGCAGCCTCTAGAAACTGAAATGGACAAGAAGCAGATTCTCCCCTAGTGTCTCCAGAGGTGACCAGCCTGGATGACATCTAATTTTTAGCTTCATGATGCTCATCTTGGGCTTCTGACCTCCAGAATTATAAAACAACAAATGTGTGATACATGTTTTGGGGTTTTTAGCCACTAAATCTGTGGTGATATGTTACAGCAGCAGTGGAAAACTAAAGTAGTTGCTTTTGAGAAATCCGCTGCCAGAATAATTATAGTCCTATAATTGATCGTTTGTTTTTTCTCTATAGCTGCTCAACTTTTTAAAATGTTCGACTTTCCTTTAGTATTCTGGACGTTTATCTTCATGTCCAGTTGTGGTTATCTTTGTATTTATCCTGCTTTAGTTTCCTAATTGGAATCTTTGATCACTGCTGGAAAAATCTCCTGTACTGCTTCTTCTGGTATTATCTTTGTTTTCTCCTCCTGAACTCCTTTAGTGTTTGTAAGTCTTTTCACTTTATTCTCGATGTCTCTTTCTCTCTCTTTATATTTTGTGTTTCTGTGTGCTGGATCCTCTGTAACCTCTCACACCTATTTTTCCATATTCCCTCTTCAGCTGTGTCTAGTCTTCTTATTCTACCCATTGACTTTTTATAAAATATTATTGGAAAATATTTGATGTCGATGTCAATATCATGTCAGTTTCAGGTGTACAGCAAAGTGGTTCAATTATATATAGACACATATTCATTCTTTTTTAGATTCTTTTCTAATATTGGTTGTCATAGGATGATTAGTAGAATCATCTAGGTGATATGAACTATGTGACATACAGAATCCCTGGTGCTATACAGTAGGTCTTTGCTGGTTATCTAGCTTATACTTAGTAGTGTGTGTGTTTTCATCATAAACTCCTGGTTTATCCCTCCCCATCACATTTCCCCTTTGATAGACCCCAAGTTTGTTCTCAATATCTATAAGTCTGTTTCTGTTTTGTAAATAAGTTTATTTGTATTTTTTTTAAATTAGATTCCACATATGAGTGATACTGTGCTTGTCTTTATCTGTTTGACTTACTTCACTTAGTATCATAATCTTTTGTTTCATCTACCCATTGACTTTTCAATGAGAATTTATATATTTCACAGTTCTAAGAGTTCTAGTTGGTCCTTTTTCAACTATATACGGTCAGTTTTGATAGCCTTCTGTTCTTTTATTGTGCATTCAACAATATCATTTATTTCAGTAAATATGTAAAACATGCTGATTTCACATTATGTTTGATCATTCCATTATCTGCAGTTTTTATAGCTCTAATAGGGTACTTTGTTGTTTCTCCTGACTCTTGTTCATGGCTTTTTTCCTTTCTTTGTGTGTCTAGTCTGTTTGTGAGCTGTTGTGTCTTGCAGCTTTTATCTGGGAGTATGTTTTTAGGCATTTGCACAGTGTAGTCCTTCAGACAAAAAATTTGCTTCTGCTAGGCAGCTTGGAGAATTATCAACCAGAAAATACTTTAAACTAAATTTAAAACTTAGGATTTTGTATGTCACATAGTTCCTATCAACTCAAGTTCCAAGCCTCTGTTTTATGGGTTTATAGTTTGGGATTTTAATGGGAGGCTTTTTTTTTTATACTCCTCTCTCTGCTTCTGTCCAGGGTCAAGCCAGAGATAGATCACCACTTCTCCTTCTGCACGATAGATCCTTTCTAGGTCACCTACTGAGCATGTCACATTTTTGGTGACATATGTGTGAGGGAATTCCAATCAGATCTCCCACACCGCTCAGGCCCAGGGCTTTGCTGCTGTCCTGTCAGTCCATTAAAACCCATGACCTCAGCCACCAGGGAATGGTGAATATCTTCAGGGCAAAGCAGACTCTAGTATTTGTTTATCAGTTACTGGGCTTGTCATTTCTAGCCTCTGAGATTCCTTTATTTTTCTGGCAGCTTAGGTATACATTATTAATATGTCATTAATATTTTATGCCACATCTTTAGGTGTGAGGTCTCTAAAAATCTAGTATGCCATATTTTTTTGAAAGCTCTTTGAATTAGTTAGCTACTTCCGTGTAACAAATTATCCCAATACTTAGTATGTTCAAGCAATAGGTTTTATCTCCTAGGTTCTGTGGGTCAGGAATCCATACGCAGTTTCTCTTTCATGAGGCTGCAGTCACGGTGTTGGCAGGCATGTCACTCATTTCAAGGCTCAATTTGGGGAGGATCTGATTCTAAGCTCACTTGTGTGGCCGTTGGCGAGACTTATACCCTTGCTGGCTGGTGGTTGGAGACATTAGTTACTTGTTAAGTGGTTCTTTCCACAGGAATACCTACAACATAGCCACTTGTTTCTTCCAGAGTGAGGGCTCTGAGAGAGGGAGAGAGAAAGTAGGAACACATGGATGTCATGGCCTCCTTGTAACTCAATCTCAGAAGAGACATTCCATGACCTTTGCCATCTTCTGTTCACTAGAAGTGAGTCACTATTTCCAGCCCCTTCTCAAAAGAGGTGATGACAGAAGTGTAATCATTTGAAACCATTTTAAAGGCTGCCTACCTCACTTGTATAAATCTCTTTTTAAAAAGTAAACAACAAAGTAGAAAAAAATTAAAAAGTATAAATAGGCAATTTTTTCAAAGAAGAAATTTAAATATCTGATAAATATATAAAAATTGTCCAATATCTCTAGTAATTAAAGAAATGCTAATTAAAACAGCAGTTGGATAACAATCTTACCTATCAGACTGATTGACAAAGATCTTTTTAATATCGTGTAGAAAACAAAATATGGAAACTAGCAACTTTGTGCAATGCTAGTGGGAGTGTAAATTAGTATTTACTGTGATTTAATTTGAGAGTGGGTCACTGTCCTTAAAAGTCTACGTAGCCTGAAAAAATACATATATATGTTAAAATTTATTGTCTAACAATTTTACAATGAGAGACTTGCCCTAAGGAAAAATTATAAAAGCTTGAAAATAGTCATTGACCTATGTTCATCTTTTTGGTAAACCCTTTTAAAATAAATGTGTAAAAGGAGTCATTGGTAAATAAATTATCCCACATGCTCATAAGATAAAACTATGCCTCTGTTAAAAATAACAAGTCTGCATATGTTAACATGGCAAGATTTACCCAAACATATTGTTAGTAAGCAAAATAGTGTATATTGAATTATTTATTTTTATTACATATAATGTTAAACACATGTATATACAGAGGAAATATTAGCAAGCTATGGAAATAGTATTATTACATCATCTCTGGGTGATGGAATTAAGTTGCTTTTTATTACGTTTTTGCTTACTGTATTGTCTAAATTCTCCAGAAATAATATATTTATGTATCAATTATCATAATTTTAAACAAAAAAAAGTTTATCTAAGATGAAGAAAAGTATAACCAAGCAACCTCCTATAAGATATAACTTTCCAATTATTTAGTAATTTATTTCTGATACTCTTGTTAAAAGTTCAGATATATACGTTTATCACTATATTGAAGATAAATACATAATGCAAATATTTATTTTGATCCAAGAACCCTGCCATTAAGAAATTCCCACCCTTGACCCACAGATACTAATAATTATACAATTAATCTAATTTTCACATTGGAGCACCATTACCAAACCAATAATGAGTCAAACTTCTTATAATATAGTGTACAATGTACAAAGCAATTTTTACATCACTAGTTAATTTTATCATCAAAACTTTCTGTGATATGTGGGTATCCTAATCATTACATTATAAATAAAACTGAGACTCAAAGAGACCAAATAATTTGCTAAGGATGTGATTATTAGCAAATGGAAGAGTTGAATTAAAGAATTTTTCACTATTGACTGCAGGTCCCCGGAGGTCCTTTCAGTGTCCAGCATTTGTATGCACCTCTTCCAAGCTGTCTTACTCTGCTAAGTTCAGGGAGCAGAGAGATAAGCAGAATATCACTCTATCCTTAAGAAGTTAGTCTTAAGACCTCCAGGTTCCCTTCTCTCCTAACAGATAGTTTTGTAAGTAGATTTCTGGCACAGAAGGTTTTTTGCTAACATACACACAGGGAGGCTTGTATTTTCCCCTCATTGATGAAGCCTGTGTGCCATTCACGCAGTGATTTCCATAGGTGCATATTATAACTTGCCAGAGTCTTGTGTGATTGGATTCTCTAATTTAAAGAACTTCTTTTAATTTTGAACACTGTGCAAAGTTCAAACATTTTCCTTTGCACCAAAAATGGAAAAGGGGACTCTATGGTGCCCAACAAGTTATTGTAGCTTTGTAGATGAAAATGCAAAGTAGTCCTCACGGGGAAATGTAAAATGTGCCCTCACAGTACTGTTCCTTGACTGCAATAAGGAGTCAGGAAATGGTAGTGGGAACCCTCTGCAGGGCTATCTTAGAAATTTGAATCAGAACCATTGAATTTAGTTATTGCTTTAATTTCCATTTGATATTTACTTTTAATATCTGTGCCATTTTATGGGTGTTAGTATGAAGTTCTATTTTCTTAGTTGTGTTGTGAAACATTCCTAATCTACTTGTGTTTTTAAAATGCAGTTGGTCTGTTTATGAAAAGAAAGTGCTATGTGTCATTAAAAAGCAAACCTCTAAGAGAAAGAAAAACTCAGGCAGAATTGAAATCGTGCAACCCACTTTTAGAGTTTGGTTTGAAATGTGATCATATTAACTTTCATTAATGCATTCAGTTAATATATGAATTATCCTTGGTAAACTCCTTTTATACATTGAACTTCCATTTTAACATTATTATTCATATTATAAAATGTACTCATAAATCTGTGTTTATATAAACTGGCACCCGAAGAGACAAATCAATCAGTTGTTAAGGCAGTGGTGGCATGGCGATAAAGGAACAAAGTATGATTCAAGTGGGACTAACAAGGATTCTGTGCCCCAGCCTACTAACTGTCTGATTTTGGATAGGTCACTCAGCCCCTCTGAGCCTGTTTCTTACCTGGAAAATACGGATAATAATGGTTATACAGTTGTTGTGGGATCAAACAGAAGCTCCCATAATGATAACAGCTCTTCAGATCAGTTCAGTTCCATCATTCAGTCGTGTCTGACTCTTTGCAACCCCATGGACTGCAGCATGCCAGGCTTCCCTGTCCATCACTAACCCCTGGAGCTTGCTCAAACTCATGTCCATTGAGTTAGTGATGCAATCCAACCATCTTATCCTCTGTTGTCCCCTTCTCCTCATGCCCTTTCCCAGCATCAGGGTCTTTTCCAATGAGTCAGTTATTCACATCAGGTGGCCAAAGTATTGAAGTTTCAGCTTCAGTATCAGTCCTTCCAATGAATATTCAGGACTGATTTCCTTTAGGATGGACTGGTTTGATCTCCAGGCTGTCCAAGAGACTCTCAAGAGTCTTCTCCAACAGCATAGTTCAAAACCAGCTCTTATTTATTGAAAATTTACTAGGTCTGGTACTGCTCTAAGTTCTTTAGGTGGATTGTTTTATTTAATTTTGTCACAACACTGACTTTCCATGAGTACTATTATTATTATTGTTTATTATTATTATTACTATTATAATACTATTATTATTACTGTTTATTATTATTATTACTGTTATCCCCAACTTATAGATGAGCAAACCAAGGTGCAACGTGGATTGAATAACTTGCTCAGAGTTGCACAGTTAACAGCAGAGGCAAAATTCAACTTCAGACAGTTTGGTTCCGAGGCTCACAACCTTAGCCACTGGGCCACTGGAATATATTTCCTTTCAAGTAAAATCTCTGGTTGGGTTTTAGCTTTTAATGGTGCACAGTGGAAAAGGAGTTCTTATTGTAGCTAATTTCTGTAAAATAGGTAATTAAAAACCACCTTGCAGAGCTATGTAGTAAAGATAAATGAGACTTTAAATGAATTTGCTATACATATTATATATGTGCTTATCAACGTATGCACAGTATATTTTGAATTCAGTTCTTTGCAGTACAGAGTGAAAGAGGTGGCAAAATAAGTTGGGTGAAGAGAAAAAACAGAAGAGGTGGTGGTCGGAGGCATGGGGCCACTGTGGGTTTCAGAGGAGGAGACATGAAGGCTTATTTGAAGGTCCCGGCTGCTCTATTCTGGGGCATTCACAACTGGAAGCCCAATGTCTAGCCATTCAGCAAAAATACCTTCTCTGACAGAAATTGCCATTGTAAACAAGACTATAGAAGAAAGCCTTGCACTAGCAGTGAAGGCAAAGGAAAATTCTTAGACACGTTTTGATGCTGAGCAAGAGCCCACAGAGGGAAGGTTATTGAACACACAAGAAGAAAAGCTTTGGTTCAAACAGGCTTGGATTCTTTCTGTAAGTCTGCCACTCACATCACATCTATACTCTAAGCTGTTATTTGTTTGTCTGTAAATGGGTATAATAGTTGCTTCTACCTCTTAGGAGGGCTTCCCAGTGGTTGTGGTGGTAAAGAACCCGCCTGTCAATACAGGTGGCATAAGGGATACAGGTTCGATCCCTGGGTCTGGAAAGACCCCCTAGAGAGGAAAATGACTACCCACTCCAGTACTCTTGCTCATGAAATCCCATGGACAGAGGAGCTTGGTAGTCTACAGTCCATGGGGTCACAAAGAGTCGGACATGACTGAGCGACTGTACACACACACACATATACACACACCCCTCGTAGGACTGTTGTGAAGATTGAAGCATGCATACAAAGCACTTAGAACCGCAGCTGACTAAAAACTGAATAAATGTTAGCTTGTAATACGATTGTGATTATAGCTGATGGAATGAGGATTCTGTGTAATAAAAACAGCACCTTGTCTGCGTGTAATGGTACACAGCAGGTGCCCACCGCCCACTTGTTATTGTTAGTAACATCATTGTTTTTAGGGCTGCAGTTATCACTAATGAGTCATGATATTTTGATTCTATTCCCCATTCAATGCTGTGGCCATAGAAAAGTCATTTCTTTGAGCCTTGCTTTCTCCTTACGTGAGATGGAATAGTTGGACTAAATTAATGGTTCCCAAACACAGATAAATCTGCTCTAAGTCAGAACACAGCTTTATCTGTTCATGTTCAGGAATGATTAATGCAAAGAGTTGGACACAAATGAGCGACGGGGCACACAGAGCACACAAGTCAGAACGTAGTTTTCTCGGGGACACGTTGGAACTGGCTCCATAAAACTGCTAACTCTTCTCTGTTGCTGTTGTTGTTCAGTCACTAAGTTGTGTTCGATTCTGTGACCCCGTGCCTATCTCTCTGAGTTTGCTCAAACTCATGTCCATTGAGTCGGTGATGGTATCTAACCATCTCATCCTCTGCCACCCTCTTCTCCTTTTGCCTTCAATCTTTCCCAGTATCAAGGTCTTTTCCAATGAATTGGCTCTTCACATCAGGTGACCAAAGTATTCTTTACTCTGAGATAAAGTTCCTTTATACATGTAACTAATTTATTTCATGAACAGATAGTTCATGAAAGAGATGATGGGCTCTGTCAGGCCCATGGTAAGAGCCTCAGATGGAAACAAAAGTAGATAGTAAGTAGCCTTTTTAAAAATTAGTATTTGTCAAGGTACTGTGCTGGAGACCATATGAATATCTACTTCCTTTATTTTAAAAAAAATGTATTTTAATTCTACTGTTGTTGTTCAGTCGCTAAGTGATGCCTGACTCTGTGACCCCATGGATTGCAGTATGCCTGGCTTCCCAGTCCTTCATTGTCTCTCGGAGTTTGCTTAAACTCATGTCCATTGAGTCGATGTTGCCATCCAGCTATCTCATCCTCTGTCATCCCCTTCTCCTCTTGCCCTCTATCTTTCCCACCATCAGGGTCTTTTCCAATGAGTCAGCTGTTTGCATCAGGTGGCCAAAATATTGGAGCTTCACCTTCAGCATTAGTCCTTCCAATGAATTCTACTACTCTTTGAAATAGAGAATTTGGGGAAGTATCCCTGCCTTGATGATTGCTAAGGTACTTCCCAACACTATTAATTTAGAGCAGAGTTGAGAGAACCTTGCTGACAGTCAAGTTCAGAAAGAGATGATGGGCTCTGTCAGGCCCATGGTGAGAGCCTCAGATGGAAATAAAAGAAGAATAAAGCTCTTAAAAGGTTACCGGAAGTACTTCTTTCTTTCAGTCAATGTTTATAGATCACTTACTATCGCCCAGGCACCATGCAAAGCCCTGGATATGAAACGGTCAGTGTAATAGGTTGAATCGTGGCCCTGAAGAATATGGCCATGCCTGGAACTGAGAAAGTTTGTACCAAAAGTCGGGAGGTGCTACAATAAATACCTAAAACGCAGAAGGTGCGTCGCATCTGGATACAGGACAGAGGCTGTAGAAAAAGCCTACAGTGCCATGAATGCATGGTTAGGGGTGATTCTCCTGAGACCTCAGAAGAGGAGAGCTATGGAGAAAGCCCCAGTCTTCATAGGGAATACCCATATAATACTGACAGAAAGCTGGTAAAAGTAGGAATGGTCAGGACATCCCAGTGATGTCTCAGATGGCAATGAGGAACATGATACTGGAAACCGAAGAAAAGCTAATCCTTCACATAAAGTGGCAGAGAGCTTGACTGGACTGTGTTCATGTTCCAGTGTTTTGTTGATGATTCTACTGTGAGTGGGTAAAATTGGCTATTTGGCTGAAGAAATTTCTAAGCTAAGTGGCTTTTCTTGAATCGTTAGATAAAAATGAAAGAAGAGAGAAATGATTTGAAAGTACAATTGTTCATCAAAAGGGAAACAGAAATGGAAAACTTGGAAAATTCTCAGCCTATCCATATTGAAAGAAATCATAAAATACGTTCAAGAGAGAACAAAGGTGTGACTAAATAGCATTTGACTGTATCTGCACACAGGCCGGGGCCCCAGCGGAGGGGCTGCAGCTGCTCAGTGCCACTTTACATAGCCGCTGGGCTCCTTCTTGCCTCCTAGAACCACAGTCCTTGGCCGGTGTGGGCCCTGTGCAGTGCTGCTGTGGTGGCCAGCCCTCCAAAGACAAAGACACTAAGCCCTGGAGGGATCCGTGCGGTGCCTTCCCTGCAGGCGAACAGGGTACAATAGCTGTGGAGCTGGGATGGCTGTAGAGAACCGTCTCTGTGAACAAGACCTAGCAGAGCTATGGAACAAGACTGTCCTCGTACCCCAACCCAGGAGATCCCGGATGGGCTGTGCCCGGCAGAGCCCTTGGACATGCCTCTCAAAGCCATGGAAGGCAGAACCTCTACCTCAGTGCACCTTAAGGTTCTAGGCTTAGTAGGGACCTGTTACCCCTTTCTTCATTCCCGTCTCTCCCTTTTCACCTGGGCATATTTATGCTACGCCTGTCCTACCACTGGATTTTGGAAGTACATAGCCTGTTTGGTATCACAGGTTCACGGCTGGAGAGCAGTTTGCCTCTAAATGAATGAGTCTCATCCATGTCTGACGGAAGTGATACTTTACTTGAGACTTTGGATTTAGTTGGGTTGACGCTAGAATGAGTTCAGACTTTGGAGGCTGTTGGGAGGGAATGAATATGTCCTGCATGTGAAAAGGATATGAACATGGCGGGGGCCAAGGGTGAGATGCTAATGGTCTGAATGTCTGCCCTCAAATCCTTATGGCAGAATCCTAACCCCCTAAAGATGATATTAGGAAGTGGGGCTTTGAGAGATGCTTACATCATGAAGATGAAGCTCTCATGCATGGGATTATTGTTTTCCTAAAAGACCCTACAGAGCTCCCTTGCTCCTTCTAACATGAGGACACAGCAAGAAGGTAAGAGTGATGAATCAGGAAGAGGCCTCGTCAAAAGGCAACGATGCTAGTGCCTTGATTTTGGACTTCCCAGCCTCTAGAACTGTGAAAGATGAATTTCTAAGGCTTATAAACTACCCAGTTTGTGGCATTCTGTTACAGTAACCCCAATGGACTAAGACATGGAGCCAGAAGCATTTGTTTATTCTTTCAACAAATATTTATGGATCACTTACTACAGGCCAGGTGCCATGCAAGGCCCTAGGTGTAAAAATGATCACTGTACTGGGGTGACATTCCCCCCAAAAATACATGTCTGTGTCTTAATTCCTGGAGCCTATGAACATTATCTCATATGACAACAGACTAAATGAGTTAAAGAAAATGGTAATTTAAGTAATTAAGTTAAGGATGTCGAGATGAGACCATCCTGGATTATCCAGGTGGCGGGGATGGGGCAGTGGCTAAATCCAGGGACAAGCGTCTTCATGAGAGACAGAAGAGGAGACAGACTCATGAAGAGGAGAGGGCAGTGTGGCCCCGGAACTGGAGGTGAGAGTAACACAGCCACCTCTCAAGGAGCAACTGGAGCCAAAAGAAGCTAGAGTCAGCAAGGACCTGATTCTCCCCTCCTGGGACTTTTGGAGGGGGCCCAGCTCTGCCCACACCTTGATCTCCAATGTCTGGCCTCCGGAACTATGGGAGAGTAAATTTCTGTTGTTTTAATCTCCCAGTTTGTGGCAATTGGCTATAGCAGCCACAGGAAATTTCACATAGTCAATAACATGGACATAGTATCTTGCCTTTATGGTACTTAGAGAGAGAAAGAGAATTAAAGAAGCATTACAATAAAGAGGGGCCACAGTGATGAGCCATAGAATAGAAGAACATGGGTGCTCTGGGACTGCTGGTATACCAGGAACCAGCAACTTGGATGAAGGATCTGGAAGCTTCTGCACTGCTGGCTGAGCAGCAGCAGAGAATAGTCCCTCTCTTGATGCCCCAGCTCTGGCCTCTCTGCAGTTAGAGCCCAGCAGGGACATGCTCTATATTCCTGAATCCCGGTTCCTCCAGCTGGAAGGTGTGTAGGGTGGGGCTGCCTGACCTCTCTGCATTCTGAATCTGCCAGTCAGGACTAATGAAGCAGACCCCTGCAAGATATACCAAACCCTGGACATGCTGCTGAACACTTGCGAGATGGTCCCCACAGGACTCAGCAGCTGTGACTGCCTCTCTGAGGGCGAGTATGCCTTCTGCCAGTTCTAGCACTGGCTGATTGTGTGGCACTCTGCTGATTAGGACATCCCCTGGCATTTAGGCGACTCTCATAGAAATCCATACACTTTAAGAGCTAGTCCCAGCTTAAATCTCATCAATTCAAACTCAGAAGAAGCCACTGGTAGAAAGATAAATTCAGTGAACTTTGGTGGGGATACCTATGTAAGGACGAAGCAGGGGCCTCTTTGTGCTGTTTTTACATTTTCCAGTGCTGCAGTTTTTCTCATTTTAAAGCATTCTTCTTATGGATGTACGCAAACATTGACAAAGTAGACAGGAAGCCTGGGGAATATGAATACATGTAAATATCAAGTCAGACATTTTTTAAGGATGTCATTTATTCTAAAGCATGTTAGAATTACTTTAAAACCATTAGTGTCTGGATTCTCTAAATGTAGAGACACGCTTTAAAAACACACTTTTCCTATCAGAGTTTAATAATGGTAAAGGCAGATCCTTTTTTCAACAATAAAGAAGAAAAAATACTGTTTTTGACCTGACAAACCATAACATCTGCCTGTAAGCTTTTCATCAAGACCCCAAACACCACATTTTGAGGTGTTCAGCTGCAGAGTTACCCTGATTAAAAATTTCAGGGAAAAGCTTGTGATGTTGACTTGAGTGCTATAGGTTCTATATTTAGGGCTAAGTCAAACTTTGAACAGACTTTATTGTTGGACTTTAGATTATTGCAGATTGTGACATGTTTCTTTTAAGTTCCCTTTGCTATCCTTGGAATCAGAGGTGAAGAATGATCTTCCTTCTTACTTGCACCCATCCTTGAATTGTGTGTCGGGCATCTGGGTACTGCAGTGCATCCCATAAAGCACTGTGGAAGACATAAAACAAGGGTAAAACATCAAGTGTCCAGGGTCAAAGCTCTTAAGCAAATCAGGAAAAGCTGCCAGCCTTCAAGAGCTAATGTCCCCT
Source organism: Bos indicus (assembly GCF_029378745.1). Taxonomy (NCBI): domain Eukaryota; kingdom Metazoa; phylum Chordata; class Mammalia; order Artiodactyla; family Bovidae; genus Bos; species Bos indicus. The sequence goes on along the minus strand of NC_091767.1, from coordinate 42,891,798 downwards.
TACAAAAGAACAATTTAAAATAAGAAAGACAATCATGGTAACTCCATTTGCATTTTACTTCCATCAGTTTGCACAGAATCCCATCATCTCCAGCAGCTTCCCTTCCCACATGTGTCAGAGAAAGTCAGCAGCTGTCCTGGACCAATATCTTGCCCTGTGAAGAATTACTAGGAACTACTTTTACCAGCTTTAAAAGATTTGCTCTTTGCATGCTCTCAGAAATTACAGTCTGAAGGCAATTGATTCTAATTATGGATGGGAAAATGGATTTGGAGGGAAGAGAACTCTTGCTGGCCTGATATTTCTGCAGATTGTGGAAACTGGCTTTATTTGAAGTTTCAGACACTTTCCTGAAATGACGTAGCCTCTCATTTCCTGCCCCGCTCTCTTTTCTTGTGAGAGGAATGTGAAGAAAAAAATTTCTCAGAAAACTCTCTGCCATCAATTTTAAGTTGAAATATAGGAAGGATTTTGATTCATGGTACCAAGAATGGGGAAAGGGGGAAAGCCATAGAGAGTGGACAGGAAATGAACAGAGAGAAAAGGAAAGAAAAACACTGCCCAGACACTGTGTATTCTCAGCCTCTGTCCCAAAGACATATTTGCTCATTCATTTGAACATGTACCTAGAATTAATGTTAGTTCCTGCAGAAAAAATGAAGGATCCCTGGATGGTTTCAGTCATTTATTTCACCCTCCCATAGTTTGACTTATAGGATAAATAGAAAATAACTTTCAGACCAAACAACGTGTTAGAGGTGACAATTCTGTGATGTCTGTAAATCTAAGCTTTCTACTCACCACTCTGAGAAACACCACTCTTGTTAGCAAGGAACCTTGAGATGATAACTAAAGGGCACTTCTATTGATGTGTTAGTATGTTGAAGCATTTGAAAATATGTGACGTGCATTATGATCATGGGAATAAAGATAAATGATAATTAACTTAATACAAGTTTTATAGTCCCATATAAAAGAATACCTGAGGGTTAAGTGATTCACCCGTGGGAAACGCTTAGAACAGGCTCTGGTACCTATGAGTGTTCCATAATACTGGCTCTTTCTATGATTGCCTAGGCTATCTCTTTTGGTTAAAAATGCTCTTTTGCTTTAGAAAGTGAAAATGAAAGTCGCTCAGTCATGTCCATCTGTTTGTGACCCCATGGACTATACAGTTCATGGAATTCTCCAGGCCAGAATACTGGAGTGGGTAGCCTTTCTGTTCCCTAGGAGATCTTCCCAACCCAGGGATCGAACCCTCTCGCATTGCAGGCGGATTCTTTACTAGCTGAGCCACAAGGGAAGCCCTTGCTTTAGAAACTACATGTTTATAAGTACTAGAAGAAATTGGAAAATCAAATTGAACTTAAAAGGAATTTGAATGGTCAAATGGTTCTGGGAGACAAAAGCAAGTTTTGTCTTCCCCATACTAGAAATGAAAGCTTGCATGTGCTCTAATTTTATTTCTAATCCATATTCAGAAAAATGAATATTAATGTATAGGTATGATAAGAAAGATATAGAATTTGGTTTTGATTGAAATAGCTGTTCTGGGTATAATCCTCAGTAGCATCATCTCTGTAATGGGCATAAGTGTCCTTGTGGTTGGGGGCAAGATAGCCCCCAACCAAATGTGAAAACTTGATATGGTTTTATAAAGTATTCAGTTTTAATCTGTTATGATATAAGCATGTTGTCCTCTGAGGGATAAGAAAAAAACTTACTGAGTCATCTTGGAATGTAGCGAGTAAGACCTTGATGTAACATTCTGACTCTCTCTAGAATCCTTAATAAAAGTCTTTCATCCATTGGTTTACATTTCCCTGAGATAAGGGTCTTCCATTCATAGCTTCTCTCCTCTCTCTCTTCCTACACCAAAGACCCTGGGAATGTAAACCTACACGAGCAAGAACTCCTGCCCTGCTGGGTGCTAGAGAATCTGGTCCCATACTGAACATCCTGTTCTGGGAATGCGCAAAGAGACATTGGAGGATGAGGGAGGAAGTAACTGACACTGCCTGGAGCAGTCCAGGAAGGCACGGGGAGGAGGTTCCTCTGGAGCTGGACCACCAGGAATGAGGCAATTTCTCCCAGCTTTGAGGATGACTGAAGGGGAAGAACACTGCTGGCTAAAGGCATAATGAGTATCACATAAATTGGAGACCTACATGCACTTGTTTGCTAGCAATATTGTTAGACAAAAAAAGTTTTGTTTAGGTGAAGAGCCATGTGTCATAATTAACTAGAAACTTCTAATACTGATGATAACATGTATCACTTATTATATACCAGATTCTGTCCTGTTTAAACCTTCAGCAGTCTTGAGGATGCCGCAATTTTTATACCCATTTGACAGATGAGAAAACTGAAGCCAAGAGATGTTAAGACACTCACCAAAGATTACACATTTAGTTAGGAGAAGATTGGGAGTTTGATCCAAGACAGTCTGGCTCTGGATTCTAGGCTGGTATCCACAGCACTCTTACTGCCTCTATAGCAACAATCTGGAAGTTGAAATATCAAGACGTTATTTCCGACTCTTTAAAACACTATTTACACTACAAACTAGTCGAGGTGATTTTCTAAAAACAGGCCTTCGCAGTTTTGCAGTCATTGCCAAAGCATGTAAAATGTGAGTTTGGGGGATTTACTAAGAATTCGAAAATTGCTTTTAGATCCTTTTGTAGAATTCCCTGGTAATGGGAGAGGTGACTCTGGTTCATTACTGTCAGTGTTTGACGTTGCACGTGCGTGCTCAGTCATGTCTCACTCTTTGTGACCCGGTGGACTGTAGCCCACTAGGTTCCTCTGTCCATGGAATTTTCCAGTCAAGAATACTGCAGTGGGTTGCCATTTCTTACTCCAGGGGACCTTCCTGACCCAGGAATTGAACCTGCAACTCCTGTGTCTTGCATTGGCAGGCAGATTTTTACAACTGAGTCATGTATCTATCCATTATAGAGAATATACTGAACTAACTCCTTCCCCCTGACCTCAGTGAAACATTTAATCAGTCAGTCAATGGTCCATGTCACAAAAGGCCAGAATGGTTGTTAAATTCATTAACATTAAATTGTTAATGTTAAAAATTCACGTTCATGAAATCAGAGGGAAGTTTATTTTGAAAATCAGAGGGTAATGTTTTCCTCCATTTCAAATGTCCCATCATTCTCTCCGGTGAGAGCTTTCTGGCTCTCTTCTCCACTGAGAGCTAAAGCTTCTTCTGGTTTGGCTGGTGTGACATTCAAGTTGCCACGTTAAAAAAATTATAATTCGATGACTTCCTGGCTCTGGCCCTATGCTTGCTACAGCCCAGGGGGTGGCGCTCACTGCTCTGAGCAGTATTGGCCAGCTGCCGCCTTTCTGCAGGTGCCCAGGTCTGTGCCCTGAAATCGAAGCATCTGCACATTCTCTGGGGAGTCACTTCTCTGCCTTTCTTTCTTATCCCCTCTCTTCTCTCTCACACATCCCGCCTCACACGCTAAGCTCTGCCTTTGAACTGAAGAATGGCCTTGATTACAAATACCTGCTCAGACAGGCCCAGCCTCCCCCAAAGAAAACCCACCACCATGCCTTGGCGACGTCTTACGTGGCACTCTGAGCTGTTTGTGGCGGGGACACTCAGAGTCTGCTGCAGCTCTTGTCTCTTGATTAGGCCCTGGAGCCAAGGCTTCCAGGAGGAGCCATGCTCGTCAGCTGTCAGTCAGGAGGCAGCCTGTCCCTCCCAGGCGCTGCCCCTGCCACAGGAGGGTGACCGGACTGTAAAAATGAAATAGACTTCAGTGGGATGCCAGAAATTCATTTTCTCCTTCAGATGCTTTCATCTCACTCATTTCACTGTGTTTACAGGCCCACAGGTTTCCTGAGGGCAGCCATGATTTAGATTTACAGTTCCCCAGGCAGTCTGATTCTGAGGAAAAGTTATAACACCTGTAATGTATTACTGTCTCCTAGAGGAGCAAAGCATGTCAGGGGCTGTGGAGGTTGGCTACCCCAATAACTGCAGGCTCTCTCTGCACTGCAGCACCAACAAAGGCAGGCTGGGCTGCACGCCTCAGCCTCTCTCCTTATCTGTCTGCATGTAGGCACGCAACACACTCGGGCTCTTAGAGATTGGGTGATGGCGATGCTGATGGGGAGGTGGGGTGGTGGTGACTTCAATGTTTCATTAAAAGAGGCTCTGCATGGCCACTCCCCAGACAGTCCACAGGACCAAGTTCCGATATTAGGCCCCCAAATGACTGGGTTTGCAGGGGAAGGAACCATAAGGCAGTCAGGCTGGGATGGGGGACGTGATTGCTGTTAGCAAAAGCAGAAGCTCCCTACAAAATCTTGTCTCTCTTGTTGATTCCTTTTGCTTAAAATCTGGTGCATCTTTGCTAAGGAAAGTAGAACTGGCATTAGGCTAGTCCTGAGGGGGGCTGTCAAATGGGGCACAGGACAGGTGAGCAGGGGGACTCCCTTGAGGATGCGGATGTTGCCTCTCAGCTGGGGACCCACTTAGGGGGCAAAGCCATGAGGGAGTCACTTTTTGAAGTGGATGGCAGTGACGGGCATTGTTCAGCCTGCCTCTAGTACCAGCTCTCAGATGTGGAGATCAACAGGTTCATTGTCTTTCCCCACAAGCCCTTTCCTTCTTCTCAAGGATCCCTTATGAGTCCAGCTCACCATTTCTCATGTAACAGTGTCTGTCTGGCTTCCCTAAGGGTGGAAGATACATAGAGATGCTCATTCGCTTGTGTTCCTCAAGTGTGGGAGGGGCCTCTTCCTCTCAACAGTGAGAGCTGTTCTGGGCAGTGAGTATGAGGACTAGGTGGCTAACAGTGTGTTTGAATCACCATCCTTATGACTATAAAGTTAAATGTGGTTATTAATAATGAAAAATTACATACCATTAGGAGTACTCTTGCCTGGAAAATCCCATGGACAGAGGAGCCTGGTAGGCTGCAGTCCATGGGGTCGCTAAGAGTCGGACATGACTGAGCGATTTCACTTTCATGCATTGGAGAAGGAAATGGCAACCCACTCCAGTGTTCTTGCCTGGAGAATCCCAGGGACGGGGGAGCCTGGTGGGCTGCCGTCTATGGGGTTGCACAGAGTGGGACACGACTGAAGCGACGTAGCAGCAGCAGGAGACTGTTACCCAGAACCCAAAGATCATCTAAAATCTTGAAAGAACACAATAGGCTCTATTATTAGTGTTTTTCTTGTATCTGCCAACAGGTTCTAATGTTTAGGGGGTAGCCACAGTTGTAAGTTTGGTACGTTATTTTTTAATTGTTACTAAGCCACTTGAAGATGGAAAAAGTTTGGTCATTTTGGGTCCTCGAATGCCTGAAGACTAGGACCTCCTTTCATTTTAACTCCACCCCCCACCCCCCGTCCCACCCCTCTCCTCACCCCTGCTGATTTAACTTCACCATGTGAATAAGAAGTCAACTTACTGTTGTTATTTTGTTGTTACTGTTGTTTTGAGCACTGAGATTTCATTTCTGCACTTCTCTTTTTTTTTCCCCAACCCCTCTTCCACTGAAATCTTGATGGAGAGTCTGAAATCTTGTATCTGAGGGTTTCTACCAGCCTTCCTCTTAATAAAGCATATTTAGAAATATGCTTTGAGTGATTCTCAAAGCATAGTGCTAGACCAGCAGCATTGACATCACTTGGGGACTGGTTATGCAAATTCTCAGGTCCACCCCAGCCATGTTAAAGTGAATTCTAGAAGTGGGGCTCAACAAACTGTGTTAAAGACCTCTCAGGTGATTCCCGTGCAGGCTCAAGCTTAAGAATCCCTGATAATGGTAAGGCCTTCTCCCAAATAAACAGGCAAAGTCTGGTTTAAAGTGGCCATGGGTAAATTCTGTGTGTGAAACACTCATTTATCCTTTTCTTTCAAATTCTGGGGCCTTTAGGCTGTTCCCAAGTAGATAGCCTGTTCCTCACACTCTCCTGGACTGGGTCTAAGCCATGCCAGACGAGGGACAGACGTTCTTGGAAAGTGGGGCCACTCTTCTCTTTCTGTTCATGGGCCTCTTGCCTGTCTTAAAAAATATTTGGCTTCCCTAGTGGCTCAGTTCGGAGAAGGCAATGGCACCCCACTCCAGTACTCTTGCCTGGAAAATCCCATGAATGGAGGAGCCTGGTAGGCTGCAGTCCATGGGGTCGCTAGGAGTCGGACACGACTGAGCGACTTCACTTTCACTTTTTACTTTCATGCATTGGAGAAGGAAATGGCAAGACACTCCAGTGTTCTTGCCTGGAGAATCCCAGGGACGGGGGAGCCTGGTGGGCTGCCGTCTTTGGGGTCACACAGAGTTGGACATGACTGAAGCAACTTAGCAGCAGCTTAGCAGCCGATTTATTGTTAGCCATGATCTAGCATACGGAAAGAAAAAAAGTCAAGCTTTCTTGAAGTTGTAACATTTCAGTCAGGGTTATTAGATGTATTTAAAATATGGAGCCATTGGGAAGGACTGACCAAAAGCTTGGGGATCTCAAAGGAAATTTTTCTATTTCTTTTTTTTTTAATTAGAGGATAATTACTTTACAGTATTGTGATGGTATTTTTGCCATACATCAACATGAATCAGCGTTAGGCATACCTATGTCCCCTCCCTTGTGAACCTCCCTCCACTTCCCTCGTCTCCCCACTCCTTTAGATTGTCACAGAGCACTGGCTTTGGGTTCCCTGTGTCATATATCAAACTCCCACTGGCTGTCTGTTTTACATATGATAATGTATATGTTTCAGTGCTGTTCTTTCAATCCAAGGGAAATTTGATCTAAAGGATAGGCCAAAGATTCAATGTCTACGTGAGCAACAGAGAGGGTCTAGCGCTCTAGTGGACTCAGCAAACTCTGTTTCCTTTGCCTTCTGGAAACATATTTCCCGGCTCCTCTTGCAGTTAAGTAGAGCCATGTGATTATCTTCTGGCCAAATGCCATATCTGGTCCCATGTCCTGTGCATGCTGTCTTTCCCCTTCCACTGGATGGTGTGCAGGAGAAAGAGGGCCTAGAGCATGTGGATTCACAGGACGCAAGGAGCCTGGTTCCTGAATGACGGAACAGAGCAGAGACCTCACTGCACCCTTTTCCCCGTCTGGCCCCCAACACATACTTGTGTTCCATCCCATGCTGGACTCTGACATGGGTAAGAAAGAAAGTCTTATCATGTCAAATCGCTGAGATTTTGGGGTTTATGTTTTATATGATGAAATCAGTGATTTTTCACATGGTTGAAAACAGTTTAGGAATTTCATCTCTTGATAAAAGTCAAATACTTACGCCTCCATCCCTTGTGGCTAATGAATTTTTTTCTTTCTCTATCACCAATACTCACCTTTATTGAGCAAGTTCACCTTGCCAAAGAAGACCGGTAAGATCATCAATTTGGATAAATACCCCCAGAAGGACATGCCAATTTACATAATAGTAATACAAAGAAAGTGTTCAAGAGAAGAAAGTAAGATTTTATTAGGCAAGCTTTTCTTCCATTCAGTGCAGTTTAGAACATTAATAATCTTAAGGAGAACATCTCTTCTTTTTTTATATACTAGAAAAAATTAATATAATTAAATGGCTTAAAAGATATTAGAGCATAATAATAATAGCTTACATTTGTAGTAGGCTTAATATGGGCCAGTCATTTTGCTAAGCACTTTACATGAATTATTTCCTTAAAAGATAAAGAAATTGAGTCCTGGGAAGTCAGGTAATTTGCTCAAGTTTACATAGCTAGGAAGCAGCAAATCCAGGAATCCAGTAACCCAAGACAGCCTGGCTCCAAAGTCCATGCTCTTAAATACCATACTCTCCCTAATAAAAGATCAAGAAATGTCAAGTCATCTTTAAGATGAATGGTGCATTCTGATCATCTTTAATGAACAAACAGATCCATATTTCTAGACCAAAAAATCCACTTTAATTTTCTTTTTGTAACAAAGGCCTTTGAGATGGCAGGTGCATTATGGCCACTCTGGTTGGGACTTCTGACTAATACGCTGTCTGATCTGTTCTGAGTCCTCACTGTTGATTCTCCTTCCCCATGGACATGTTGCTTGGGATTTATGTGATTCTTCTGCACTTTGTTATAGTGCGGCCAGATCCACCTTACCTGACCCTGTTCTCCAAGAGTACCCAGGCCTGCTTCCTGGATGAGAGCAAACCAAAGGTGAAAAAGGCATCCGGAGAGTGAATCTGGCCAAGTTCCTTAAAGATTCAGCTTTGATTTTCGTTCTTCTGCAAAACATTACTGCCATGATAGCACTCTAGCTTGGCTTGGGATAGCTACAGCAGAATTTCTTGCTGTTCCTATATTAAGAATGTGTTCTCAGAAACAGCTGGTGTGTTACAAATGCAACTGAGTGCCTTAGGAAGTGAAATGATTGGAATCCCACTCCTAAGCATGCAGGCTGTCGATATTTGAGGGTTGGTAAATGACATGGCAGGAAGGATGCCACAGGGACCAGAGACGTTAGAGCTTGAGAGAACCAAGCTCCATGTGTCTCATGGCTTTGTCAACATGACTTTTACCTAACCATGACCATGGAGTACTGTTGTAGGAAGTTTATATTTGTACATCAGTTCTCAAATAAGATGTTGGCTGAGGACAGTGCTTCATGACAGTCTTCATGGACAAGCATGGGTGGCATATGGGTAGCTGTGAGCAGTTTTTCTTCATTTCTTTGGAGATAAAATGGCCAAATTAGAGGAGGAAGATTTTTTTGTTTAATCAGATATTAGGAAAATGCCCCAATATTAAAGGATATATTAGCCGTAAAGGATTCACAGTCTCTTAAGAATAATCACAATGAACGTTAGTAGAATGATGTGTGGTTTGCAATTCAACTTTACATGTATTGTCCCAGTTGGTCTTTCAGAAAAGATAAGTGGGCGGGACAAATGTCACTGTTTTCATCCCCATTTTAAAGATGGAGAAACTGAGATCAAAGAGGTTAAGTGACTTGCCCAGCCTATCTACCTAAGAAGTGATGCTGCATTCATTACCTTTCTGACCTCCTTCCTTGACTATCAACTTTTAGCTTACAGGACAGTGTATCCCACAATTTTAATTTACTATCTTGATCATTCTTTTTCAATTTTATTTCTTGAACTTTTTTCTGTCTTCCTTGAGGTACTGACATTCCAGATTTTCATTTACCTTTTCCTTTTTCTCCCTTTTTTGATAAACTCTCATTAGGAAAACTCATCCATCCCCATTGGAACGAAATCAGTGATGGATTTATTCAACATTCACTTCAACCTCCTAATATTTTATCTTCCTATACAGTAAAAGCGGGACAGTTAAAAAAAATGAATTATATTTCCCAGACTCCCTTGCAGCTAGATCTCAGGGTACAAAATAAGTTCTGCTGATTAGATAATATGTAAGATATTTTAACATCTTTAATGAGATATGATTCACATACCATACAATTCAGCCATTTAAAGTATATAATTTGATGACTTTTAATACATTCAAAGAGTAGTATAACCACCATGATAATCAAGAAAATATGTACTTTCAAAAGGCAAAAGTGAGACCAAAGCCATCTATTTGCTGCTTTTGATGATTATTGCTGGTGAGCACAATCATGGAGGCTTTGGGCTCTTCTGAAGCAGTTGTGTAGTATCCAGTCACTGACTTCCTATATGTCAAGAGGCACTTGCAGCAGTGGAGTAGTGGCTTCCTGATTGCTTGATTGAGCTACCTAATTATGATGGTGATTGTAGCTTTCCTCACACATTAATTCTGCAAACATCTTCTGGGCGTTATTCCTGAAAATCCAATTTCAAACCTGCTCCTCCAGCCTTTCCAACAATTTCATGAATGCTTAATTCCCTGTATTAATTCCTTGCTGAGAAAGTAGTGAGAGTAATTTGTCTCTTCCAAATAGACCACTTTGAGCTCAGTTTTTGTATTTTTAACTTTCAATTTCTCTACTTCGAGGGTACCTCCTAGTCAACCTTCCCCAAACTGAACTGATTATGCTCACTCACAAGTCTGAGCATCCTGAGTCTCTCACTTCATCGAACGTCTCTACCAACAGCTCAGTTAACAGGTCAGTAATCTTGGAGTCATCCTTAACCACCTTTCCTTCCAACTTCCCTCTTGACCCAAAAACCAAATCCTAAATCTGAAGGTTCGCTATCATCTCTGGTTAGACATTCTTTCTCTCTTGCTTGGGTTGTTACAAAGTAACAGCCCTTACTCCTAACTGGACCCCTTCATATTCTCAGATCAGCCTACATGTAGACCAGATGATTTACCGAAAGCACCATTCTCATCATTGTCATGCTCTTTCTTAAAACCCTTTAGTAACTCCTCTTGCCTAAAAGTAAAATGTAGGATTGAAGTTCCTTACCACAGTGTTCAAAGCCCTTCATGATGGGTCTCTGTCTAGCATTCTAGACTCATTTTCTGCTTTTTCTTTTCTCACTTTTTATGCTTCAGTCATATTAGACTATACACTATGGCTTTTCACACTCTTATTTATTTTTGAGTAGGCAGTTTCTCAATTGTAATTTTACTGTTGATTTTTTTAATTTAAATTTTCTTTTTGTCCTTCAAAAACCCTACTTAAGTGTCATCTCTTTGACTGTGAAGCCTTTATTGCCCAAGTTCCCTAAATGCCCTATACACACCTCAGTGTAATCAGCCACTGCCTTCTCTCATCCTCCCTTCTACTTGATGTATCCTATATGGCCTGTGTCTCACGTGTTGTGCTTATCCCCTAGTCTGGTACTGTGTCTCACTATCTCTGTGCACCTAGCACAGAGCCTGACACACAGCAGATACTCCGAATGATTTAAGAGCATAACTGAACTGCAACCCATTACCAAATCTAATCATCTTTCTACTAAAGGTTTAGAATAAAAGGTGGCTAAATCAAATATTAATATAAGTAGGGTTGAAGATACCATGGTATAATAAAGAAACCACTCTTCTCTATACATTCCCCTTTGTAGATAAATACCCAAAATATTGTAAGTGGTTATTTGAACAGATATTGTACACCAGTGTTCATAACAATACCATCCACAGTAGCCAAAATGTGGAAGCAACCCAAATGCCCATAGATGAACAGATAAACAAAAATGCAGTATTTTCACATAAATGCAACATTATTCAGCCTTAAAAAGGAAGAAAATTCTGATACATGCTACAGCATAGATGAATCTTGAAGACAATTGCTAAATAAGCCAGATACAAACAGATATATATTGTATGATTTCACTTATATCAGATATCTCTACCTTATATAGCAGTCAAATTCATAGAGAAAGTAAACTTCTGATTTCCAGAGGCTAGAGGGATAGGGGAATGGGAAGTTATATTTTAACTTCAATTTGGGATGAAAAAAAATGCAGATGCGTGGTGATTGTTTCACTACAATGTAAATATACTTAATGCCACTGAACTGAGCACTTAATATGGGTAAAATGGTAAATCTTGTGTTATATATATTTTACCACAATAAAGAAAGCATTCTTCTGTTCAGGATACGTGAATTCTATTCTCAGATCTTCCATCACACAGCAATGTAAAACTGAACGTGATACTCTACTCTCCTAGGGTTCAGTTTCCTTACCTATCTAAAGGGAATAAAGGCTTGACAGTCTCTTCTAGCTTTAAAATGATCTTGCTACCTATTAGAAGATCTAAGCCTATTAATATTTGGTGAAGGGTCCATGTCAGTGACCACACTGCAGGAGATTCACTACACCTCAACCTTGGAGAACTTCCACAGTTCTTCTCCTGGGGGCTCTTGGGGGACAGCTGAGCTTCCGCAGGATGCTCCTAGTGATGACTGACTGCAATATGATACTTCCTCTGTGTCCACGACGTATCACCAAGGGAACAGAATGTCTCTTCAGGATTCAATTAACCGTTAATTCATTTAGCATTTATTAAGTATTTGCCATATGTCAGAGTCTACTAAGTATCAGGACTACAGGTAATCTGTAAGACGTGTGGTTCTGAGTACTCACAGTACTGTGGGAGACACCAACTTCTTAACAAATACTGAAAAGGATTTTGCATTTGAAAAATCAAAACATATATTTACAAAGAACTGTGGGATTCCTATGAGGAATAAAACATCACAGAGAAGGTTAATTCTGTATTAATCTTGAATGAGGAGTTCATGAAAAAGGAGCTGAGTGAAAGAACTCCTGATTGTCCTCTTGCATCACCCACTGTGTTCATGCTGCCCCAACATGGCAGCTGGGCTATGAGAACAACATAGGAAAGGTGGCCATATGCATGGCAGGATGGCTTCTATAAATAGCATTTTTTCTTAAACCTGATATCTTCTGATATATTCTCATAGATACACCCTCTCTTAATAGCCTTTAAAGACTCCCTTAGGCAAAAATAAAATATTACTCACAATTGCTATTCTCTTAATAGCTTTACCCGTGTTTGCTGTTCCAATGTCAACAGTCATTATATAGCTTGGCTTTCAATGTGGGATTAAACCTTCTTTTATTCTTGTAATCATCAGAAAAGCAATTGGGTAGTTAGTATGCTCTTTGGAATTCCATCGCAAAAGAATGAAGTTCTGCCAGATTCTGTCTTGGAAGAAGAAAACAGACGCAAAAGGTGAAAAGAAAGAAAAAAAAAAAAAGCTCCTGAAAGGGAGGTGCTGACAGGTTACACCAGTCACAGAACAGACAGGCAGCACCCAAGGGTCACCGACTTGGAAGATGTGCCAAAGTTAGCCAGCCGGTCCCAGCATGCAGAGGCTGGAAGGGAACTAATTAATTAAAGAATATCAAACATGTTGTCAGAATGCAGACAGCAGAAGATAAAATGGACTTCACATAGTTTAACCAGTAGGAGAGGAGTAAGATCATACTAAACTCATAAAAAATTTCTTCAAAAAAAATAAGTTTAACACGTTTGATTCTATCATGATTAGAAGAAAAATTGCTCTTTCAAATTCTGACCAAAGAGAGGAACCAAAGTCTTCCTAAAAAAAAAAAAGAACTAAATATTAACATTTATTGAGCACCTACTATGTGCAAAACACCAAGAGAATCCTTCTGGGCAAATAAGTTAACGCTTGCATTTACATTGTATTCTATGTAGAGTTTTGCAGTGTTTCAGCCTGGATGCCATTTTGTTTATGTTGCCTCATTTAATTCTTGTGACAGCAAGTGGAAGGAGATGTTATTTTCACAGATGAAGAAGCAGGTAACAGACCTAGGTCTTAACTCTGATTTCCCAGTGCACTGACTGTGTTATTTTTTTTTTGTTTTAAATTAGAGTTGATTTACAGTGCAGTGTTACTTTCAGACATACAGCAAAGTGAATCTGTTATACATATACATATATCCACTTTTTTAAGATTATTTTCCCATATAGACCATTACAGAGTATTGAGTAGAGTTACGTGTGCTCTCTAGGTCCTTAGTAGTAATCTATTTTTGAAAAAATTTGTTTTGTCTGAACTGGTCTTTGTTGCTGCGTGTGGGCTTTCTCTAGTTGCAACCAGCAGGGGCTATTGTCTAGTTGCGGTGCACGGGCTTCTCACTGCAGTGTCTTCTCTTGTTGCAGAGCATGGGCTCTAGGGTGTGCAGGTTAAGTAGTGGTGGTGCATGGGCTCAGTTGCATGTGGAATCTTCCTGGATCAGGGATCGAACTGGCATCCCCTGCATTGGCAGCAGATTCTTAACCAATGGACCACCAGGGAAGGCCTAGTTATCTATGTAGTGTAGCGTGTACCTGTGTTACCTTTGAAAGTTATACCTCACTGCACCTGAAGCCCCCTCTCTTCCCTCTATTCCACAGGGAAGCCAGGCAGTAGTCACTGCAGTAAGAATGGCTTCAGTGGGGGTGACTAAGGAAAGAGTCCATCTGCTTTGCTGGCCTAAGCAAAATGCTGACACGGACAGGGTTTGCCTCAACCATTTTTTCCTCTCTCTTAAAAAGTTTTTACTTCTCAAGGCATGAGACTTCAAATTCTCCTCTCCCTCCTTTCAAAAACCTGCTCTCGAGTCCTGCCTTCACATCAGGCTGTAAAATTCCCAAGAATCTTTTTTGGTGTCAACTCTTTCAAGAACATCACTGTTTTAACAGGGAGCTAAGCATTGAACTAAGATTCCCTAAGCAGTCTTTGATCTGTCTGGAAACTTTAGAATCTTACCTGGGAGAGTTCTCCTGCCAGGCTGCTTTAAGGGCATGCTGTTAGCATGTGTCTCCATTTGTGGCTGGAGCTGGGATGCAGGCTCATAGATTCATGTCGTTGCTAGGGGAAGAATGCTGTAATCCATTGCCACCATAGGCAGGTTTCTGCATCTGTCAGCAGATATTCCTCTTCTGAACCTTTACATTTTGATGCTGTCTTTGGGCCTAAACATAATGTTAAAAATTACTGCTCATGATGGAAAAAGATAACAAGAGAAAGAGTGGTTGTTTCCATGCCCACTTAAATGGGACCACCCTGCCCATCCATCACATGCCTTGTGACTATGGTTTGGAAGGAGAGAAACCTTTACTGCGTAGGGCCCCCCTCCTTTCCTAATCAGCTCACACTCGGTCCTTTCTTTATGTTCACGACCTGCTGCCAACAGATCTTAGAATTGCAGAAATATAAATAAATAAATAAAATGGTTGTCCCTTACAAGAATATCAGATACCTCTGCTTTTAGTAAAGAAAGGAAAATACAGCTTCAGGACATTGTTAAAGAGGGCAAAGGAGTTGGTAGCTCATGGTATCTACTTATGGCCTGAATTCACACTAACTAGCAGCCAACTACTCCCTTAACCTTGAGGCTGTTCTTGCTTAGATTCTCAATAATAATTTCTCCCTTAACCAGGGGGTACCATTGCCACTTACTTAAATTATCCTCACAGGGATGATAAATGCCTGCTCTGGGGTTCCTATTTGCTGTATTCTTCTTCAGAAACTTGGAAATAGAAGTTTTCATCTTGTTTCAGACCACTCTGTTGAAAGTTTTGAAAGAGCTGGAAAAAGAAAGCGACAGAAATAATATCCATGGAGTGTGTATTATATAGCTGGTCTTTCGTGTAAATGCCTTTACTAAGATCAGATCAGATCAGATCAGTTGCTCAGTCGTGTCCAACTCTTTGCGACCCCATGAATCGCAGCACGCCAGACCTCCCTGTACATCACCAACTCCAGGAGTTCATCCATCGAGTCAGTGATGCCATCCAGCTATCTCATACTCTGTCATCCCCTTCTCCTCTTGCCCCCAATCCCTCCCAGCATCAGAGTCTTTTCCAATGAGTCAACTCTTCGCATGAGGTAGCCAAAGTACTGGAGTTTCAGCTTTAGCATCATTCCTTCCAAAGAAATCCCAGGGCTGATCTCCTTCAAAATGGACTGGTTGGATCTCCTTGCAGTCCCAGGGACTCTCAAGAGTCTTCTCCAACACCGCAGTTCAAAAGCATCAATTCTTCAGCACTCAGCCTTCTTCACAGTCCAACTCTCACATCCATACATGACCACTAGAAAAACCATAGCCTTGACTAGACGAACCTTTGTTGGCAAAGTAATGTCTTTGCTTTTGAATATGCTATCTAGGTTGGTCATAACTTTCCTTCCAAGGAGTAAGCATCTTTTAATTTCATGGCTGCAGTCACCATCTGTAGTGATTTTGGAGCCCAGAAAAATAAAGTCTGACACTGTTTCCACTGTTTCCCCATCTATTTCCCAGGAAGTGATGGGACTGGATGCCATGATCTTCGTTTTCTGAATGTTGAGCTTGAAGCCAACTTTTTCACTCTCCACTTTCACTTTCATCAAGAGGCTTTTTAGTTCCTCTTCACTTTCTTCCATAAGGGTGGTGTCATCTGCATATCTGAACTTATTGATATTTCTCCTGGCAATCTTGATTCCAGCTTGTGTTTCTTCCAGTCCAGCGTTTCTCATGATGTACTCTGCATAGAAGTTAAATAAACAGGGTGACAATATACAGCCTTGACGAACTCCTTTTCCTATTTGGAACCAGTCTGTTGTTCCATGTCCAGTTCTAACTGTTGCTTCCTGACCTGCATACAGATTTCTCAGGAGGCAGATCAGGTGGTCTGGTATGCCCATCTCTTTCAGAATTTTCCACAGTTTAATGTGATCCACGCAGTCAAAGGCTTTGGCATAGTCAATAAAACAGAAATGGATGCTTTTCTGGAACTCTCTTGCTTTTTCCATGATCCAGCAGATGTTGGCAATTTGATATCTGGTTCCTCTGCCTTTTCTAAAACCAGCTTGAACATCAGGAAGTTCACGGTTCACATATTGCTGAAGCCTGGCTTGGAGAATTTTGAGCATTACTTTACTAGCATGTGAGATGAGTGCAATTGTGCGGTAGTTTGAGCATTCTTTGGCATTGCCTTTCTTTGGAATTGGAATGAAAACTGACCTTTTCCAGTCCTGTGGCCACTGCTGAGTTTTCCAAATTTGCTGGCATATTGAGTGCAGCACTTTCACAGCATCATCTTTCAGGATTTGGAATAGCTCAACTGGAATTCCATCACCTCCACTAGCTTTGTTCATAGTGATGCTTTCTAAGGCCCACTTGACTTCACATTCCAGGATATCTGGCTCTAGGTCAGTGATCACACCATCGTGATCATCTGGGTCGTGAAGATCTTTTTTGTACAGTTCTTCTGTGTATTCTTGCCATCTCTTCTTAATATCTTCTGCTTCTGTTAGGTCCATACCATTTCTGTCCTTTATCGAGCCCAGTCTTTTTGATTGCCATTATACAGTTGGGTATACCAGTCCCATACATTGTACTGAACTTGCCTAAGGTCAAGTTGGGCTTGCATGAATTTGCAAGCCCAGTGACATGAGCCACTCTACCATCCCACCTCCCTGAACCATTATCCCTGACAATCACAGGCCCAGTTCTAGACTCTCTTTGTTATCTCTATAACATGAAGAAAGTGGAAGGTTCTTAAGTTCTACCACAATCACTTTGGGTGGCAGATTTATTGCTCTAACTCTGGAAACAATTGCTGATTCTCTCCCCAAGCTACAGTGCAGCTGAGGCCAGAGGGAACACTGAAGAAGGTGTGGATAAGCAACA
Source organism: Bos indicus (assembly GCF_029378745.1). Taxonomy (NCBI): domain Eukaryota; kingdom Metazoa; phylum Chordata; class Mammalia; order Artiodactyla; family Bovidae; genus Bos; species Bos indicus. The sequence goes on along the minus strand of NC_091767.1, from coordinate 42,874,742 downwards.
CAGAGTCACAATACTGGATGGACTTGATGATTATCTTGGTCTCTTCTTTCATTGATATCAGGAGCCCTGAGCCCCATAAAGAGATTTTGATGTATATAAAGTCATACAAGGAATTAAGCTCAGTTTAGAATCCAAACCTCCCAAATCCAGTGCTTCAAATGCGTCCCTTTGATCACGCTGTGTTTCTTCACCCATACCACCTCTGAACCACAGGATGAGGGCTGGATGTTGCCTCTAGGGATTTGCTGAGAAAGAACCATTCCACACAGAGCACTGCTTCAAGATACCAAGTCATTCAGATAAAGACCCTAGATATTCACAAGCCATTCAACCCCCACGATAGGATATATCCTGTGCTGAGATCAGAGTTAGCAGTGCAGTTCCTAGCACATGACACCTTGCTTATTTTGATTTATCCGTTGTCTAAAAGATGATCCAGAAGTTGGGTGCTACTTCTAAATCACCAGGTTTTTCATTGTAAGTGACAACCTTTGCATTTTATTAGCATGGTCTACTTTTTAATAAGCCTTTACTGGCCCAATATATCATAACAACGTCATTAAACCATTCCTCTCTACTGGTTATAAATTGCCTTGATGGTGTTGTAATGACGTTTCCCAGAGCACCTTTGACAGAATGAGTCTCAAGATCCAGGAATGTTATTGTCACAGCAGAATGACATCCCAGCCCAGCCTGGATCCCCTCCTCAAGGCAAAGGCTTGTGGTGCCTAGGAAAAGGAGAGAGGCGACTGTCCAGGGTGCCACGGATATGTCTGTCATTGATAAGCTGTTACACTTTGGAAAAGCCGCTTAACCTCTTTGGGCCTCTTCTTTACCTGTAAAATAAAACCTTCTTTGTCTGTCTCATAGGGTTACTGTGAGGAACAAAGAAGATAATGTATATGAAAGCACTTTGAAGAACCAGTTGGATTCTCTAGAAACCAGACTCTGAGATAGATTTGAGCCTGCAGGGTATTTATCAGAGAGTGCCCTGAGATCATACCCCTGGAAGAGGGGAGGAGGAAGTAGTGTTGGACAGGGGAAGAAAACCAGTAGCTTATCAGGCCCTGTAACAGCCTCAGTCACACCCATGAAAAAACCTAGAGCTAATTTGGCCTTTCAGCAGGGTCTCATGTTGTCTGAAATAGCCAGGGTTTTTGTGTGTGTGTTCAGTCGTGTCTGACTTTGCTCCAGACTCCTCTGTCCATTGGATTTTCTAGGCAAGAATACTGGAGTAGGTTGCCATTTCCTTCTCTGTGCTTTATGCTGCTGCTGCTAAGTTGCTTCAGTCGTGTCCGACTCCGTGCGACCCCATAGATGGCAGCCACCAGGCTCCTCCATCCCTGGGATTCCCCAGGCAAGAACACTGGAGTGGGTTGCCATTTCCTTTTCCAATGCATGAAAATGAAGAGTGAAAGTGAAGTCGCTCAGTCGTGTGCAACTCTTAGCAACCCCATGGACTGCAGCCCACCAGGCTCCTCCATCCATGGGATTCTCCAGGCAAGAGTACTGGAGTGGGGTGCCATTGCCTTCTCTGTGCTTTATAGCCACCATCAGTTAGTCATTAAATGTCAATTGCCTCAAGAAGTAGTAGGACCCTGGGCTCGGTGACTCTCTGCAACTGAGATATGACAAGTGAAGGCTCTGCTGAGAGCATTCCTGGTAGCTAGGGTGAAAGTTCTTTCCTTTTTTTTTTTTTTTTAGTATTCTTTTCCATGATGGTTTAATCATAGGATACTGAATACAATTCTCTCTGCTATACAGTAGGACCTTGTTGTTTATCTATTCTGTATGTAATAGCTTACATCTGCTAACCCCAGCCTCCCATTCCATCCCTCCCCCAGCCTTCTTCCCCTTGGCAAATAGCAGTCTGTTCTATATGTTCATGATTCTGTTTCTGTTTCATAAGTAGGTTAATCCGTGTTGTAATTTAGATTCCACAGATAAGTGATACCATGTGGCATTTGTTTTTCTCTTTCTGACTTCACTCAGTATAAGAATTTCTAGTTGCATTTATGTTGCTGCAAATGATATTCTTTTTTATGGCTGATTAATATTCCATTATATATATGTACAACAATCTTCTTTTTTTAAGTTTATTTATTTCTAATAGAAGGATAATTGCTTTACAATATTGTGTTGGTTTCTGCAATACATCAACATGAATCAACCATAGGTATATTTATGTTCTCTCTCTCTTGAACCTCCTACAACTATCTTCTTTATCCCTTCATCTGTCAATAGACATTTAGGTTGTTTCCATGTCTTGGCTATTGTGAATAATGCTGCTATAAACATAGGAGTGCTTGTATCCTTTCAAATTATAGTTTTGTCCAGAGTCCAAATGTATTCCCAGGAGTGGGGTTGCTGGATCGTCTTGTAGTCCTATTTTTAGTTTTCTGAGGAAACTTCATACTGTTTTCCACAGTGACTGCTCCAACTTATGTTTCCACCAACACTGTAGAGATTTTCTTTTTCTCCACATCCTCTCCATCATTTGTTATTTGTAGACTTTTTAATGATAGTCATTCTGGCTGGTATGAGGTGGTACCTTGTTGTCGTTTCACTTTGCATTTCTCTAATCATTAGCGATGTTAAACATCTTTTCATGTGCCATCTGTGTCTCTTTTGGAGGGATGTCTGTTTCAGTCTTCTGCCTAATTTTTGACTGCGTTTGTTGCTGTTGTTGAGTTCTATGAGCTGTTTGTATATTTTGAAGATTAAGCCTTCATCTGTTGCATCATTTGCAAATATTTTCTCCCATTCTGTAGCTTGTCCTTTTGTTTTCTTTATGGTTTCCTTTGCTGTGCAAAAGCTTGTAAGTTTGCCTATGTCCCATTTGTTTATTTTTATTTCTGTTGCCTTGGGAGACTGACTTAATAAAGCATTGGTATGATTTATGTCAAATAATGTTTTGCCTATATGAAAATTCTTTCCTTAAAGACAGAATCTTGTTGGCACAACAGTTTCCACCCCAGATTCACTTCATATTCAGGAATTAAGATCTTCCAAGATTCCAGTGAGCATTTTTTTCCTGGGGAAAACTCAAATGGGGAATATAAATGGGATGAACTATAGTCCCTGCTGCTGCTGCTGGTTTCAGAACCATAACAGATATTTCCCCCCACCCTTCTCCTGTTATCCATCTGAGATTCCCCTCACCTCTGCAAGTACTTCTGCTTGTCTTGATTGCTGACCTGGTATGGTGATCCAGATGGGTTGAGCTTGATGGGTTTGGAAACCTGATCCTGGTACCCTTTTTAGGTCAGACTTGGTTTATTTGTCTTTTTACATTCATCATTAGGTAATGGCATTTCAAGAGACATTCAAATATGCACCTGGATGCCAAACATAGTCTTGTCTGCCTTCATTGTGCCAAAGTAGCTCTCTGATGAGGATCAGTTACCTCTGCAAAGATGGCATCTCTTCTTATCCACAGGTCTTTAGACGCAGGAATCTACAAAATAACAGATAAAGCTGTGTCTCTTGACTAAAAGGCTCCTTCTTGGGTGACCAGGACCACTAAACCCACAGAGATTAAAGTTGTGAGAATGGAAAGCATACATTTCCTAATTGGGCCACAGTGACTAGACCACTCCTGCTTCTGTACCTTGGTTCTCAGGCCCGCATGTTCTGATTATTGGAGACAGAGCCACTTAGGCAGATCTTTGGTTCAAGGTTTGTACTGTGCCCTAGAGGTTGGCACACCTTCCTTATAATATTGCTTCTGAGTTGGTAGTTTAGCCATGACTTCCACAAGCCATTCTAATACACTTTCTTGGCAGGTATGTCTGGATGGTGAGATATGTTCTATGACCAGTGGATCTCACAGACTATACTGTCTCAGTCTTTGCCTTATAGGGCCCCACAGTCTGATTCTAAGATAGAACTAGAATTCTATGGTGGTGAATCAGACACTCTGTAAGCTCTTGAGAGTGCTTTTGCTGAATTTCCATGGGCAAGAAAGGCATACTCATACCTGAAAAATATTTCTATTTTTGTCAGAATGAATATGCCATTTCATTCAAATGAAATGCCGTTTTCTGGACTGAAAAGGTCTCATGCAGTCAACTTGCCAGCAAGTGGCCAATTGGTTTCCTGACTGAGTGATATCATATCAGGATCTCAGCACTGGTCTCCGTTTCTGATAGACTAGATATTTAGTGTCAACAGTTTCTAGGACACCGTTATTAAGTGGTAGTCTGTGCTTTTGGAACATGAGCAGTCTCTGTCCCTGTGATGGTGGCCATTGTTCAACTGCCCATCATGCTAAAACTAAAGTGGCCAGTAACAGAGCCTGACTGACATCAGCTGGCCAAGTCGTTTTGTCTAATCGGTGTTTACACTCTCTTTTGTCTCAGAAACTCTCTATGGGATACTAAGACTCTTCACAAAGAATCCCCTCCTGTGCACATGTGTATTCTACTGCCACCACTCCCTGCCCTGCGAATTACCTTGTTGGTCATCTTCTAATCTTTTTCTTCCAAGTCCATGACCAGCCACCCAAGTTGTTCACCAGTCTCTGTGAGTCTGTATATATTCAGATCTTAGGCCACTTATCTTTCCTCATTCTTCCTCTCCTTTCACTATCCATTTCATGTTTTCCTCACCTCAGCCAGCTCCTCTGTTGATCCTCGTCACTTGCCTGGTTTGGTGACCCAGACACTTAAGCACAAAATGGTCTAAACACCTAGTCTTGGAGTTCTTCTCAGGTCAGAGAAGGGTAGATGATCAGGTTTATTTCCAAAAGCCCTTCTTGTAAGGAATACTTCCACACATAACTGTTTTTCAAGGCCAACCCAAGGTGAGGCTGTAGTGTATCTGTATATTTTCAATTTTGACACACAGGATGAGCCAGTTCATTTGTCTATGTGGCATAGGCTTTTTTCTTCTTGGTAGGGAAATCATAGGAACCTCTCTTCACTATCCTGTGCACCTGTGGGTGTGATCTGAGAGCGGACTGCTGGCACAACAGCGGGAGATGACATTAGAGTCTGGGTTCCGTGCCGCTGGCTTGATTTTCTTCTTTGGCCCTGCTTGTAACTTATTCTAGATGTACTTTTTCAGTCTTGTATTATATCGCTGCTGGGCTTGCTTGATATTATGACTTGGTGAATCAGACAGAACCCAGTTCATAATAGGCCATTCTGGATGCGTGGTCACTTGATGTCCCACAGGCAAATGCTCTGTATCTATAAGATACCAATAGCTATGTCAAATGTTGTTTTTCAAAAAGTATGTAATTCTTCGATGGGAGTGGCATAGCCTTGCTCCAGAAGCTCAGGCATCCATACTGTTATTCTTCTATTAGGGCTTACCATAAATTTCATATGATATTTTCCCTGTAAGTAATACCTCTAATATCATACCATTTTCAGTGTATTTACACTGTATCCTGAACCTGCCGTGCAAGTTCCTTTTCTACTCTGGTCTCTCTAAAAACTGACAGCCTTCTTGGCATGGGTGGAAGGAACATAGAGTATGCTGCCTTCAAGACACAAAGAGGCCTAATGGGCACTGTGCTTTAATTCTTCATGGTAGGAGAAATATGATGAAATAATTCGATATTTTACTTTGCATGGGGTGTCCCAGCATGCCTCTAAGCACTTGGACCTCTCAAAATTTTCCTAATGCAGCAGCCTTCTTGATCTTTGTAAGAAGTGTCTAAATGCCAAAGCACATGCATCTTAGTGAGACCTCCACCGTGCTAGCAGCTTCTTGGTCATCTCGACCAATAAACATGATGCTATCGAAGTATGGATTAACGTGGTATTCTGTGGAATATCCAGATGGTTAAGATCTTTTCAAACTACATTATGTCAGAGGACAGGAAAAGTTAACACAGCCCTGAGGCAAAAGTATAAATGTATATTGATGTTCATTCCATGTGAATTCAAGCTGTCACTGCTTCCTTATTTAATAGGGAAAGAAAAGAATACACTTGTGAAATAAGTGGCTATATGTCATGTACCTGGGGCCATATTAATCTGCCCTAGCCAGGACATCATATCTGGTCCAGCCGCTGCAATTGGAGATGATATTTAGTTGTGTTTGCAGAAGTTTTTTGCCTTTAGAAGATATCTTTTTTTTTTTTTTTGCAGGGACAAGACTGGTAGATGAGGTTGTGATGGGTACTAACATTCCCACATCCTTTAGATCTCATGGGATGCTCTTATTTCTGGCACACCCTGAATATGCAGCCTCTAACATTTTATCTTTTCCAGGGGAGAGGAGAAAGGAGCTGCTTTAGCCTTTGCCCTAAAGTTGCCCTTTCCCCACAAGTCGAAAGACCCACTTGGGGAGTTATGTGGACCATAAGCTATATCCACCCTAAATGTATACTTGGAGAGTGGTAAAAAGACTGAATTGGTAGGTTTGGGAGCCTAATGGTCCCGCTGTGAGCTGAACTTTGCCCAGGATTCAATTTACTAAGTGGCCCCTCTAACAAAGGGAAGACAAAGGGAACATGTTAGTACTTTACATCTCTTGGCACTCCAGCAGTTCTGAAAATGTTTGGATAAGAGACTCAGACGAAGATGGTGTAATAGAGGTTCCTGAATTTCCCTCCTCTGACAGGCATACCAAATGTACAGTTACATAGAGCACAACTCCTGAAAGAAATCCAGCAACTAGCTGAGTGACTCTTTTACATCAGGCTACTGAGAAAACACCCACATTGACATTGATAGGAAAGGCTGAGACACACTCTCAGCTCCACTCCCTGACACAGCAACATAAAGTCAGGAGGGAACCCCAACTCCCAGCTTCTCCATGAGAGTGAAAGGTTTGAACTTAACATCTAGGGTCTGAAGTTTTAAGGTTTCCACCCAAAGAATGGGTGCCCCCAGACACCTACCTCTGAGAGCCAAAGAGGCTCACATTTCCAAGTCCCACTGACTTGGAAAAAGTCAAGAAGAAGAAGAAAACCAAGAAGATGCTATTAATGGTGTACAAACATTCACCATAGCTCCTTACTCAGAGCTTAGCTCAGAGGGAACAGGCAGAAACACCCATCTCCTCCTTGTCTTTCCTTGGAAGGTGTTTCTCTATGTACTTTACAGGCTGCTGCCTGGAGGTTTAGCTAATTAGCATACATCTAGGTGCTGACTGCAGTCCTCCTTGGAATCTAGAGGAGGAGGTGGTCACTTCTTCACCCTTTGGCTCGTTACAACAAGGCCAAGTTGCCAGTATATCCCAGGAAGGTGCTTTACCACACATCTAGCACCCTAACTTTGATGGCTTCCACCCAAGGAACAGGAAGCCAAATCACTTAGCACTGATAGCCAGCGGGGTATGAATGCATTAGTCCCACAGGACTATGGCAAACAAACGGGTCCAGGGGCACTCTATACCTATACAGCCAGACTCAAGTGCAGAGAGGAGTAGGCAAAAAATGCTCAGCTTTCAGTTTCTTCCTGGAATGGGAAGCTACTGCCTGAGGGTTTGCCTTCTAATCAGCCTGCATATAGGTGATGACTGAGGTCTCCTCTTTGGGACACTTTGGACATGGATCTTGGCACACTTTCAACTACCGGGAGCCATTAGAACAAAGATGGGACCTTACACAATCACAGAAGTTTGAGAGGCAACCAGGAGCTTGGGCTATATTGATTGATGAGGTTCATCTCCTATGTGACACCAGTCCATCAAGATCAGAAGAGGTGGCTGTTTTACCTATCTGTGCAGAAACCAGCACACAGACTCTAGGGAAATAAAAAACCAAGGAGATATATTCCAAATGAAAGACTAAGATAAATCTCCAGAAACTGAACTTATTGATATGGAGATAAGTGGTTTACTTGCTAGGGAGTCCAAAATATCAGTCATAAAGAAGCTCCCTAAGGTCTGGAGGGTAATGCATGAGCAAAGTGAGAATTTCAGTAGAGATAGAAAATATGAAAAGAGTCAAACCGAAACCATAAAGCTGAAGAAAATATCAATTGAACTGAAAATTGCAGTAGAGGGGTGAATCAGGAGACTAGATCAGGTGGAACAAAGGCTCATGGAACTCGAAGACAGGGCACTGAAATTTATCCAGTCAGAAGAGCGCAAAGAAAAAAGAATGAAAACAAGTCGAGATAGCTTAAGGGACTTATGGGACACCATCATGAGGACCACTGTAAGCACTGTAGAGTGTCCAGAAGGAGAAGAGAGAGAGAAAGAGGCAGAAAGCTGAACTCAACAAAATAATGGCTGAAAACTTCTCTAACCTGGAATAGAAGCAGATGTCCAGATCCGGGAATCCCAGTACATTCCAAGTAAGATGATAAAGAGACCTACACCATGGTACATTGTAATTGAAGTTATATGTATAGCATAATTAGGTTAAAGATAAAGAGAAAAGTTTTAAAGCAACAAGAGAAAAGCAACTTGTTATATACAAGATAGCTTTCATAACATTATAAGATTTTTCTGCAGAAATCTCACAGGCCAGGAGGGAGTGGGAAGATATATTCTAAGTGCTGAAAGAAAAACACTTTATTTGGCAAAGTTGTCCTTCAGAAGTGAATAAGAGATAAAGACTTTTCCAAAATATATAAGGGACTCAAACTGGAAACAAACAAAATCACACACACACACGCACGCAATTAAAAATGGGCAAGGGACCCGAATAGACATTTTCCAAAGAAGACATACAAATGGCCTAAAGGTACATGAAATGGTTCTTAGCCTCACTAATCATCAGGGAAATACAAATCAAAAACCACAATGAGATATTACCTCAAATCTGTTAGGATGTCTGTTACCAAAAGGAGAAGAGACAGCAAACGCTGGCAAGGATATAGAGAAAAGATTACCATCATGCCCTGTTGGTGGACATGTAAACTGGTGCAGCCATTATGGAAAACAGTATGAAGATTCCTCAAGAAATTTTTACAAAGAATTACCATATGAAACTGTGACACTGGAGAAGACTCTTGAGAGTCCCTTGGACAGAAAGGAAATCAAACCAGTCAATCCTAAAGGACATGCAACCCTGAATTCATTGGAGAGACTGATGCTGAAGCTGAAACTCCAATACTTTGGCCACTTGATGCGAAGAGTCAACTCATTGGAAAAGACCCTGATGCCAGGATAGATTGAAGGCAGGAGGAGAAAGGGGCAACAGAGGATGAGATGGTTGGTTGGCATCAACTCAATGGACATGAGTTTGAGCAAACTCCAGGAGACAGAGAAGCCTGGCATGCTACAGTCCATGGGTTCACAAAGAGTTGGACATGACTGAGCGACTGAACAACAGCAACAACCATATGATCCAGAAATCCCACTATGCCTGTGTACTCATTTTGGATATGTAACCAAAGGAAATGAAAGCAGTACCCTGAAGAGATACCTGTATTCTCATATTCATTGCAACATTATTTACAATAGCCAAGGTATGGAAACAACCTAAGTGTTCGCTGACAGATGAATGGATAAAGAAATGAATATGTATATGTTTGTGTGTCTCTGTGTGTGTATATATTTACTCACCCTAAAATAGAAGGAAACCTATCATTTGCAACAACATGCATGAAGCTGCAGAGCATTATGCTAAGTGAAATAAGCCAGGCAGAGAAAGACAAGTACTGGTTGGTATCACTTATATATAGAATCTAACACAAAACAAAGTTGAGTTCACACAAGCAGAGAATAAATTGATAGTTGCCTAGGACTGGGGAGGTGGGAGAAACAATAGGGAGAGGCTGCTAAAAAGGCACAAATTTTCAGTTACGAGATGAATAAGATCTGAGGATCTAATGAATAACACGGTGATTATAGCTGAAAAAAACTGTATCGTGTAATTGACTTTGCTAAGAGAGTAGAACTTAAGTGTTCTCACACACACACAAAGGTGTTTGTGTAGGATGATAGATGTGTTAATTAACTCAGTGGTGGAAATCCTTTCTCAATGTATAGCTGTAGTGTTAGCCACTCAGTCATGTCTGACTCTTTGTGACTCCAAGGACTGTAGCATGCCAGGCTCCTCTGTCCATGGAATTCTCCAGGCAAGAACACTGGAATGTCCCTTTTGCAGGAGATCCTCCTGACCCAGGGATCAAACCCGGGCCTCCCACATTGCAGGCAGATTCTTTACTGTCTGAGCCACCAGGGAAGCCCCTTCTCAATGTACACATTTATCAAATCACCACATACACTTTAAAAATATTACAATTTCATTTGTCATACCTCAACAAAGCTGAAAAAATTCATAAATGAAAATATTTGGATATCTCCCTGCCTTCAGCGTTCGGTTTTCTGAGTAAATGAGGTTTCTTTTGGGAAAGACTGAAACTATTATTACTATGTATCTTTGTCATCATGCATTAATAGCAGGGTTCTTACTCTTGTGGATTTAGTTGTCTCCTCAGCCAGTGGATTCTAGATCCACAAACTGGATCGGGTCCAGAAACTGGGCAAGGAATTGTGGTATTCTACTGAGGCAACTGTATTCCGATATCAGATCATCGTTACTGATTTCCTCTGGTGGTACAGTCTGAACGGCGTCCCTATTGGTTGTCCAAACATTTCCCCCCGGGGAAGCTGGATTCATCAACCATAGCTCTGAAGGTCAGGCCCGCCTTGGTTGCCACTCTGACTTGCCGCTGGTTAGAGTAATCCCATCTACTTGTCTTTCAACTGCTGGCAGTACTGCCTGGTTTCCATTGTTCTGGAGCCACCCCCGCTACTATCAGTGAACCCAGGTCTGTAATGACTGCCTACAGACAGCTCTGATCTGTAGATAGAGCACCACTGGAGCCACCCCCGCTACTATCAGTGAACCCAGGTCTGTAATGACTGCCTACAGACAGCTCTGATCTGTAGATAGAGCACCACTGGACATTTTCATGGTGCTGTTGTCCTCTTACAAGACCATTCTTTATGGCCTTGATGATTGGTGCAGCCTTCTGGCTTTCCTCTGGACCACGATTACTTGGGTTTTCTGGCCTTACATAGTATATCCACTTCAGCATGCCCACTTCTCTAATTCTTTTACTCCCTTCCTTTATCAACTATCATGAGGACTGTGATATTTGAACCTCACTGACTGTGGATAGTCACTTTTTCCAGGTTTCTAGGAGTCATCCTCAAAGGAAGTTTACATTATCTTCTGGGGTCTTTTGCCAGGGTATTAAATTCTATTTCTCAGGAAAGTACTCTCAAGTCATTAAACTCTTCTTTATCTCATTTGATGTTCTTGCCCTCTTGATGCAATATCTATTTTAACTCCCACCATACCTAGTGGTTGGGTTTTATGGCTCCTTTGGGATATAGTCCCTCTTATCCCTTATAAGGCCAAACACGTCAGCAGCTAGGTTATGCTGCGATTTAACTTCAGAGTCCAAAAGAGAAGGTGCAGGCAGGTCCTGGGAGGAGGACATGCCTTCTTGAGGAGGTCTCTTCATGGTCTTCAAGCAAGGAGGTGATGTTAAGTCTTCCTAGGGAGGGCTAGTCCACTTATTTAGACTCATGAAGTTCAGGAAAGCCTAAAGATTCCAAGTTTTGGGGATTCCAACCCAGATGTTTCCATCCTATATGCCAGGGTCCCATATTTTGCCAGAGGCCTGACCTTGAAATAGCAGAACTTCCTTGGCTCAGACTTCAACCTTCTTTGGAGAGTAGTGGTAGAGACAGAATGTTTGTGTCCCCTCAACATTCATATGTTGACACCTAATTTCCAATGGGATGGTATTTGGAGGTGAGGGCCTTGTAGGGAAGTTATTAGGTCATAAGGATGAAACCCTTATAAATGAGGTGAGTGCTCTTTGAAAAGAGGTCCCAGAGAGAGTTGCCTTGCCCATGCTGCCGTGTGGGGACACAGGGACAAGATGGCTGTCTATGAACCAGAAAGTGGGCCTCCCCAGACATAAGACATGCCTGTCCCTTGATCTTAGACTTCCGAGATTACAGACTATGAGAAATAAATGTTTGTTGTTTATAAACCATCCAGTCTGTGGTGTTTTGGTTGAAGCAGCCGAAACAGAATAAGGTAGTTTGGCTATTTTTATAATGAAGCTCTGGCTCTGGTCCTCCCCCTCCCACTGCAGAAGATGAGCTTGTTTTCCTATGCCACCAAGCGGCATTGTCTTATTTGGCTTTCAATTGCCTATTAATAGCTCTAAGCCTTCATTATCTTTTTCTAGAATGTCATTCAAGCTCAGCCACTGGAATCTACTGCAATTAGTTTTTTTCCCCACGTAGTTTTCAAAAACCTGATATAAAGACCATTACTGCATGCCTTTCTGCCCATACACCTTCCCAGTTCAGCTCCAAGTGTCCGTTTAACAACTGGACAGTCACGTTGTGCCAAGGACTACATACTTTACTGACGAACAGCAACTGGATCTTCACTGACAACCAGGTGATGAGTGTGTGGTCCATCTCCAGAACCCCATCTTGCCATCTTCTTTCTTCAGTCGGTCCTGGAGCCAACAGACCCATGCTGGGTTCTCCAGGGAGCAGTTTTGAGTCAGAGTTTAATGTACAAGGTATTTATTAGGGGTGCCCTTAGACTCATAGCCCTGATAGAGAGGGGAAGAGCATACACTGAGGTAGAAAGACAAGTCAAGTTGTGATATCACCAAAACTGTAAGAAACTCTGGAGCTAAAATGACGTATTAGAGCCAAATAGAGTTTGACTGAAAGTCAGTTATTGGATGTGGGTTGCTGCCCTGGCAGGAAGGGACAGGATTTGGAATGAAAAGCTCTGCAGCTGAAGCAGTCTCTGAAGGGGCGGATGGCTGGAGGCTTTGTGTTGACACTACACTCTAAAACAAGGGCCACAAATCTTTTCATTTGTGGGGAGGGGCCTGGGGAACACAGCCCAGCGTTCATCACAGAAAACATTATGGCCCTTACTCCCCAACCCCAACACATTCCTTACATTACTTCCCAGGCTTGTTGCTAACTTGCTCTCTTTTGCTACATTGATGCTGTGCCGTCTTAGTTTCTCACATACTAAATCCCTCCATTACCTATTTCCCATGAAGGTTAAAGGGGTCAAAAGGGACAATGGATATGAAAAGGCTTTGTAAAGTCTAATCCACTTTACGAATCCTAGCAAGTATTATAGGGGCTTCCCAGGTGGCTGGGTCGGAAAAGAATCTTCCTTAAGTGCAGGAAATGCAGGAGACGAGGGTTCGATTCCTGAGTCAGGAAGATTCCCTGGAGTAGGGCATGACAACCCACTGCAGTATTTGTACCTGGAGATTCCCATGAAGCCTGGCAGGCTATAGTCTGTAGGGTCTCAAAGAGTCGGACACGACTGAAGCAACTTAACACGCACACATGGGAAAGTCATCATTGCTAACTTTCAAGGTTATTAAACATGAAGAAATATTTGGTAAAAAATAAATTTCACCTGATAAACCTCTGTTAACAAAACTGCCTAGTTTCTTAGCTTGACCCATGGAGACTCTGCTTTTCATGATAACACTGCTTAAGGATACCAGATCTTTTTAAAGCTGTTTTGAAGATCAAAAAACCATCTTTAGAGTTCATTACTATTAGCAAAACCTCAGTAACAAAAGTCTGATCTTTGGTGGTGGAGATGAGGAGGCAGATGTGGAGAGAGAGGGAAAGGACGGTTATTTACCGAGTTCTAATTGCTGAGCACTGTGTCAGGGCTTCACCTGTTGCTTTCCCCATCAACCACATATAGTTTAAAAGTGGGTCTTCAGAGCTCCAGGTCAAACAGCAGGCTTTTTATTTCCATTTCAGGAATCCCCGTTGCCTCCTTTAAGAGACAAGAAGACCCACAAATCCTGTCTCGCTGTTCCTAAGGTACAGAAACTGAAGTCATTTTTCTCTTCCTTTCTTGGAAAAATGCTGTTATGTCTGCAGAGCATAAGTCTGTAAAAACACAAAAATTAATATATCATATCCATCTTCAAAGTAGCCATATTTGGGAATAGGGAAACTACAGTGAGTATTTTTCCTGCAGCAAATCAGAGGCTAAGCCAGACGCCCAAGCCCCAGAATGCACCTGTGTTCGGCAGCTGTATCTGGGGAGTCACCCAGCATGATCTACTGTGCTGGCTCTTTCCAAGAGGAGCCTCAGAAGGAAGGAGAAAAATGTCTGAGGGCTCGTCTGGGGAGAAATAAAAGAAATAATTGTCCTAAAAAAAAAGGAGAAATTGGTATTTCACCGGCAGCCTAAGATGCACAGAAGCACTTTAAACTCCTGTGGCTGGCATCCGTCATCTGAAAATCACCAACTTGTTTAAAAATCCCTCACCGGGGGATTGTGCTGCTGCTGCCAGGCAGCCTGAAACCGAGTGTGTCTAGATACTCATATGTCCTCGACGGGGGCCCTGGGGGACTCTGGTGTGCTGCGGCCTGAATGCCTCTTGCCAACATTCGTATGGGAACGGCAGAACAAGAAACTTGATTTCAGCACAAGTCAGCTGCTATGGAGAAGGAGCCACGTGGAAGTGAGGTTTCGCCATCAAGGTTTCAGTGAGCCCCAGGTGTACGGCAAAGGGGGAGGATTTTTGCCCCAGACAGGGTCCCCTATTGCAGTGCACACTGTTCCCGGTTCTGGCTTTCTTAACACAGAGACGAAATGATCCTGCCTGGAAACAACGCAAGTGTTGTGATACACAGAGCTGTGGGGTATGTGTGGGTCTGTGGGTAATGATTCTAAAGCGCCCGTTCCAAACTAGGTTTGGGTTCATGTTTTTCTGTCGGCATCTACCATTATTTAATTTCCCTCTTCTCTTCACTGTGAAATTGTACTCTGGTAAAGTATTTTAACTTGGTTCAGAGATGAATGGCAATGGGGAAGGTAAACCTAAGTTACACCATAGCAACAATATTAAAACAAGCCAGAGAAAGGCTTAACAGCACTGGGCATGATAGGTGGTCAGGTTTATTGGAAGTCAGGATCTAAAGGCTCCTCTTCATTCAAACACCACATCAATGTGTGATGTTAGCTGAGCCAAGGTGCCCCCACTTGGTTCCCCATTTCTTCATTGGCAGGATGGACAGAGTGTAGGCAGTCTGAAAGATTGCTTCCTGTCATAGCAGATTATGGTTGCCATCATTTTGTAGCTATCGTCTATCCACCTGCAAACATTTGTCTCAACGATGATGATCTTTGCACTTTAGCCTGGTGACCAGGTGAATGGTATAAAATTTTCAATTGCAGGTGATGGAAATCAAACTAACAGTGGTTTAAGCCTTGATGAAACTGAGCTATGATGAAACATGGCACGAGGTGGTTTGGGAAGGTAAGGTTTGTTTTTTGAATCAACTTTACCATTATGATTCAAAGCACTTTATTCATGTTTGAAGCTATGTTTGCGGTGGTATCTACCAGTGGATTGACTCCTGTATTATTATGGAATCCCTGTCATGTTTCTGCCTTATATGTGTATCTAGTTCTGTATCTCTCCTTGCCTTAGAGAATAATTGCTCTGATAGCAGTTACAGTGGATTTTTTTCTTTTGCTAGTTTGTATAGTATTTTTTTAAACTTTAAATCTTTTGGGGTATTTGTATTTCAGGCATATACATCTGTGTTTTGCAGCACATAACTGAGTTTTGATATTTTATCTGGCTGGTGTATTAATCTTTTCCGTGGAGTATTTAATTAATTTAAATGTAATATATTTACTGATATATTTAAAATTTATCTCTGTCTTACTACTATTTTCTCCTTTTGATCCATCTGTTTTATGTTCCTGTTCCTCTCTTTCCTTGGTTCTTTTATAGTAATCAAATGTTTTAGTATTCAAATTCCCTACTTCTAGCTGGTTGGTTATACATTCCTTTATAATTTTTTTTAGTGGTGACACTAGAGATTTATCATCAATTAATCATAATTGAAGATTAGTGATTACCATTTCTGCCTTTTGGTATTTAAGATTTAGGATTTGCCCCTTCTGCCTTTTGTGTTATTATTGTCATATATTTTAATTCTACATATATTTCAAATCCTTTGAGAGATTACTCTCATTGTTACATACAATCAGTACTTATTTATATTTACCACATTGTACCTTTTCTGTTGTTCTTCATTCATTCCTACAATTCCCTTCTCAGATCATTTTCCTGGATCATTTTTCTTCTCTCTACAAAACTCATTTTACTGTTTCTTTTACTTTTACTATTTCTAGAGCAGGTTTGCTGGTGGTGTATTATCTTAGTTTATGTTTGTCTTAAACTGTATTTATTTCACTTTCAGTTTTGAAGGTAGAATTCTAGATTTTCAGTCTTGTCTTTCAGCATTTTAGAAATGTCACTGCCTTGTTTCCTGGCTTTCGTTGTTTCATTTGAGACCTAATATTTATCGCTGCTTTACTGAAGTTAGTGTATCTTGTTTCCTGACTGCTTTTATGATGTTTCTCTCTATTTCTTTCTATGATGCAGGCCTGGTTTAGATTTATACTTCTGTTGACCTTTCAGGTTACTTCTGGTTATGAGGACGTCTAGAAAAGTATCTTGCAAAAGGAAGTGAAATTCCTGCTATTGGTTTATGCTCATTAGGGTTTATTTTCTGGAATTGGGTAGTTTGCCACCCCCTTCCAAATCAGTGTTCTATTATCAGGATGTGAAATGGCCTTTAGATGAAAAATCACATCCTGTTTCAATGTGATACAAACAGAGGGGAATACAGAAAAAAGAATATAGTAGGTAGTCAATGCCCTGATTCTTGAATGAATAAGTGATGAATTAATGACAAAATAGTCACTTTGGATTGGTTGGGTGGAAAGTAAAAGGTAAGTTTATGAAATCGGTCCTTCCGTTTCCCTTCCTGAGCAACATGTCTACCTGTGTGCTCTATAAGGGTAGAGATTGTGTCCTGCCATCTTTGTAGTTAATATGTTGTTATACAGAATGCATTCAGCTGCCATTTGTTAATTTGAAGAGAACTTTGAAAGATTGAAGAGGATTTGGACAGTTTTAGAGAAGAGTGTAACTGCTGATATCATGGTGAGGAGTGTGTGTGTGTTGAAAGTGAGTCGCTCAGTCATGTCCGACTTTTTGCTATGCCATGGACTGTAGCCTGCCAGGCTCCTCTGTCCATGGAATTCTCCAGGCAAGAATACTGGAGTGGGTTGCCCTTACCTTCTCCAGGGGATCTTCCCAACCCAGGGGTTGAACCTGGGTCTCCTGGATTGCAGGCAGATTCTTTACTGTCTGAGCCACCAGGGTGAACAATTGTGAGTGTAGGGTGCGTAAGGGCTGGACAGTATGCAACAGTCTCACTATGATGGCAAGTCCATGTTAGCAATAAATGAAGAGCTACCTGCCAGGGCTGAGCATTTGAAAGTTTTTATATAAATGGGTATCGAATGATAGATATTTCACTTGACAGAAAATAAAAGAAATAAGAAAGGAACCAGCCCAAGGTCACAGTATCTAAGATAGAATCTACTAAGTAGTCCAGGTAGCAACACTAATGCTCTACTCTCCATTAAAATGAAATCGTTCCATTGAATTTTAGGGAGTTTTGAAAGACATTGTGTGACCTAGACACCAGATACGTTATACACACTTAATTGCATAATGAATGAATCAACTACTTTAAATCACTTTACAAAAATCCCATACACTATCACATTTCCTTCCTTGTTACCAATACCTGTTAAACGCAATCCTCATAGAGAAATAACTCACTTCATTGTATTAAAAATGCCCAATTGGAGTCCTTTAAATGTTGCAGTTCTCAATTATCTCACCCCAAATCCACTATGAAGTGATAATTAGGGGCTAAAAGCTAAACCGATTACTGCAGAATTTTCTCCTGACAGCCATTTAATAGCTAATCAGGTGTTAAATCCCCAAATTATGCATTTCTCAGCAGCACACAGATCACAATAAATTTTAAAAGTTTTAAGTTATCAACTTGTCTTTCATGACTTTGCCCCAACACTCCAAAAGTAAAGGAATTAAGAGTTTAGAGGATTAAAAATCCTGGACAGTTTATTCCATTTCTTTATGTGGAATGTTTGTTTTGATTAATGATGACTCAAATCCAGATTCTGACCATAGCACCATATTCTAAGACCTATCTTTGCCCATAGAAAGATTTTACATCTTATTAGTATCAACCGATTAGTGTTGCCTGATTTGTATATACAGGAAACCTACAACCAGAAGGGTGGAGGTCAAGAAGCAAGTATGTGTACGGTGAACACATAGGAACAACATATGTGGCTTTACTAGCTTTGAATGCCCTGAGTTTTCACGGGTATATGACGCATGCTAGGGGCTTCCCAGGTGGTACAGTGGTGAAGAATCTGCCTGCCAATGTAGGAGACTCGCAAGAGACACAAGTTCAGTCCCTGAGTGGGAAAGATGGCCTGGAGAAGGAAATGGCAACCCACTGCCGTAGTATTGCTTGGAAAATTCCATGGACAGAGGAGCCTTGAGGGCTCCATCCGTGGGGTTGCAAAGAGTGGAATGTGACTGAGCATGCATGCACACACAGGGGTACAGACTGTTCCACCGTTATTCTAATAACTACAATGTGAAGTCTGTGGTTAGAGACACTGGACTTCACTCTGACAAAACTGCTTATACTACATCCAATGCACGGTGGTCACCTAAGCAGCAGAGAGTGAAGGGGAGAATACATATTTACATGGTGATTAATGGACCATCAGACACCCTTCTGGAGAAGGCAATGGCACCCCACTCCAGTACTCTTGCCTGGAAAATCCCATGGATGGAGGAGCCTGGTAGGCTACAGTCCATGGGGTCGCTAAGGGTTGGACACGACTGAGCAACTTCACTTTCACTTTTCACTTTCATGCATTGGAGAAGGCAATGGCAACCCACTCCAGTGTTCTTGCCTGGAGAATCCCAGGGACGGGGGAGCCTGGTGGGCTGCCATCTATGGGGTCTCACAGAGTCGGACACGACTGAAGCAACTTAGCAGCAGCACAGACACCCTTCTAGCTGCTAAGCTACTGTGGCCTTCTACCCCTACCTCAATGAAATGGAGGGGAGAGAAGCTAACAGGAAGATTAAAAAAAAAAATGTTTACATACAAGATAATTTTTCATCATGTTGAGCAATTACCTGTAATAGGTACCCTGATAGATAACATGGGCTTTCTTGGTGGCTCAGATGGTAAAGAATCTGCCTGAAATGCAGGAGACTGGGTTCAATCCCTGGGTCAGGAAATACCCTGGAGAAGTAAATGGCCACCCACTCCAGTATTTTTTACTATCCATGCTGTGAGTATGTTCCACATTATTACATATAAAGCCAGTGAATGAATATAACACAGTTATTTAACTCTAGGTCTATGGTTTTCAACCAAGGGAGATTTTGCTCCCCAGAGGACATTTTCTCAATATCTGAATACTTTTTGGTTGTTGCAGTCAAAGGGCAACCTTTAAAGGAAGGATGTTCCTGGCATCTAGAGAGTAGAGGACAAGGATTCTGCTAAACATACTGCAGTGCACAGGACAGCTTCCTACCAACAAAGAAATATTTAGTGCCAGTAGTGCCAAAGTTGCAAAACACTCCTCTACTCTAGACCCCTGTAGCTTTGACCCTGTATCTTTTTGATCTGTATTCTCTAGGGCTGCACAGGGGAAGATGGAGCACAGCAACAGTGGGCTGAAGATCTTGTAAGTCTACATCCTGTTCCCCATCTTTTATAAGAATATGTAGTTCTGTCTAGCTCTGTCATCCTATTCTCCCATTTTTTTCTGGGCTTTATTAATTTTCTTCATTATTTACCAAAATGCCTCCTCACTGCTTAGGAGCATTGTCAGTTTGATTGCATAATTGCACCTTCATTTAACATACACTTTTCAAGCATCTGTTGTGTGCTGTGTGTGGTCCTTGACTTCATGGATCTTAACTGGACAATATCAACAAAGATGTGCTAAAGATAAAAGTTAAGAAAACATATATATATATATATATGTGCACACACACACCGTGCACATACATTTGAGAGTCTCATTAGAAATCATGTTGTTTGGACTGAGATTTTCTTGAAGGAATAAACAGGAAGAGAAGTACATTAAAGAATAAAACTGAACAATGACCCTATCTAAAAGGAATGGTTTTAGAACTGGGATGGTTCAACCTATAGAAGGCGAAGCCAAAATATAGTGTCATAAAGTTATAAAAGTCCCCCCAATTTTCTTCTTTTTAAAAAATTTTTAATGAAAACATTATATGCACTTAGTTTTGATGTGAAATAGTAATTACCAATAAATAGCAATCTCTGCCCATTCTCCTTGGTGCCTTGACATCTCTCCAAAGCATTGACTTTTACTTATGTTACCTGTTTCTTTTTTATATTTAGGGTGGTATTTTTAAATAAAACTTTTATGCCATTCCTTGTTTTTTCCTTTAAACCCTAACAGGAGGAGCCTCACACCACCGAAGGCCCCACATGTCACAGAGACACAAAAACCATCTATTATAAAATACCCAGACAGCTCTGTCACTCAGGATCTGTGGCTCAGGACTCACACAGCACACGCTACTGTCCCAAACGTTGGCACTTGTGACCCACACTTCTTTGTCCCTGGGGAAGTGCTTTTCTACATTTCTTTCCCTGCATCCCAAAATCAAAAAGACTGACATTTGGTGGGTTGTGATGCTGTGGCTACACAGAAATCACTTCAAAACATGGCAATGATTTGAGTGGCAAAAGCTTTTAGGAAAGAGAGAGGACGAATTAATTAACTTGTCAAATCCTTCCTCTCAGATTCTTGAATAAAGAAGAGTCGTTTCCTAAGAATTCCTCATGTCCGTTTCCTAGTTTGCAGTGCATAGCTTCGTAAGTAATCACAAATTAGCACAATATTCACAATTGCACTTGGCAGCTGAGGAACATTTCACACCATTAAGTAATTTATGTTCCTCTTTATCAAATGTAAGAAGCTTTTTAAATGAGTAGACTTTATTTCTTAAGGCAGTTTTAGATTTACTAAATTATTAGATTTAGGGCAATTTATTTAGATTTAGAAAAATCGAGCAGATCACACAGAGAATTCCATATAAGCTTCTCTCCCTTACACAATTTCCCGTATTAGTAACATCTTGTCTTAATGTCTTAATGTTGTTTATTTGTTACAATTAACAAACCAGTGTTGATCTATTATTAGCTAGAGTCCATAATTTACATACAATTTCACTTTGTGTGTTGTCTAGATCTATGAGTTTGAAAAATGCATAATGTCATGTATTCATCATTACAGTATCAGAATAGTCTCACTGTGCTAACAATCTTCCGCGCTTCACCTATTTATCCCTCCAGCTATCCTCAAAACTCAGGCAACCACTGATCTTTTTATTGTCTCCACAGTATTAATATTAAACCTTTTCCATAGTGTTATGTGGTTGGAATCACACAGTATGTAGCCTTTCTAGACTGAGTTCTTTTACTTAGCAATGTGCATTTAACTCTCCTTCATACCTTTTTTGGATTGATAGCTCATTTTAAAAATTGCTGAATAATACTCTGTTGTACAGATATTCTAGAATTTATCCATTTGCCTACTGAAGGTTATCTTGGTTCCTTCCAGTTTAGGGTACTTATGAATAAAACTGCTATAAACATTTATGTGTAGGTTTTGTATTTTCTGACATTATTTTAAAAAATATTTCCCTACCTTTTATTCCATTCTTCTCAATTTAGAATTCTAATTACAAGCATGCTAGATGGCTTTTTACTTCCCCACGGTGCTCTAAGGCCTTGTTTTTTTCTTCAATTGTTTTATCTTCTCTGTTCTTCAGATTCAATCATTTTATTGCCTTATCTTCAGAGTTCATTGATACTTTTTTTTTTCATTGATACTTTTTAAAATCATAGTTCTGCTGCTGATAATGTTTCACTCACCATGCTGCTGCTGCTAAGTCGCTTTAGTCGTGTCCAACTCTGTGCAACCCTGTAGACGGCAGCCCACCAGGCTCCCCCGTCCTTGGGATTCTCCAGGCAAGAACGCTGGAGTGGGTTGCCATTTCCTTCTCCAATGCATGAAAGTGAAAAGTGAAAGTGAAGTCGCCATAGTGAACTTTTAATTTCTGTTGTATTTTTTGGCTTTAGAATTTCTACTTAGTTCTTTTATATAGTTTCCATTTCTCTCTTGCTATTTCCTCTCTTTGTATTCACTGTATTTTCTTTTAATCCTTATTTTATTTACATAATTTGACAAATTTATAATATTTACTCTAAGGAGTTTTCTGCTAAATACAATGCCCAGGTATACTTGGTTTCTATTTATTTTGATTATTCATTTTTCCCTGTGTGTATTACTCTTTCCTGTTTCTTTGCATTTCCAGGAATTTTTGGTTGAAAACTGTACGTTATGCTTTTGTTTATTGTTTGATTTTGAGTTTTCGGGGGGTTGTTTATTTGTTGTAACATATAATTACCTTGTCTGGACTAAAACCACAAAATCTGACTTCTCAGATTGTTCAACACCTAACTTTGTTCAGTTTCCAGCTGCTGCTTTATAAATATGGCTCTCTGGGTATCTCCCTTTTGCCTGTGTATTTTATTAATCAGTTGAGAATTTGAGCAAATTTATACTAAGATTTTGGGGTTCATCCTCTCTCTAATTCCTTTGCTATGTGATTCCAAATTTCCAGTTACTCCTTCAGCTCCAAGTTCTTCCCTCTGACATCTGCAGTCAGGAAGTTTTCCACTTTTTGCCACTTGAAGTGCATGCGGTAGGTAGTGCACTCAGCCAAGGCACAAGACGTTCACAAACCTCATCAGGAGCCATGGAGTCTTCCAAGTGTAGACTGTCCTCTAGTTTTTGCCTGCCTTTTTGATGAGCTCCCTGGGGTCTTGTGTGTGCATGTGTAGTATAATAGCCAGAGATTTGGGCAGAGCTTATGCTCAGATTTTAGATACAAGTCTTTCTGATCCTCTCTCACTTCCAAAAATCATTCCCTTAATTTCCCTGCTGCTCTGATAATCTGAACTCTGTTGTTTGCCGCCTTGAGCTGACAAGGCTCTGATTTTCTGTCACCAGACCTGGGGTTGGAGTTTGGGATGCATTTAGGTTAAAAAGCTATATTATCCCAGTTCTCATCCAAAGCACCAGCTATCTACTAATAGTATACTCCCTTCCAGTCTCTGCCTGTTACTGGTCATTTTCCAGTGACTCTAAGAGATAATTTTACTTATAATTTTATTCAGTTCAACAATAGTCTACTGGAGGTCAACCTGTCCATTCCAGCATCACTGTATATCCTGCCTATGTTACATTAAGTTTTAATCTTTCATAGAATTTAAAAGACAAAAGCATTAAAAAGGATAATATCTATTTAACAAACACATATTACATATAGACATATAGAGAGATGTAATTTGTGACATCAGTAACAAATGGCAAGAGAGTGGAGAAATAAAGGAGTAGAAGATTTTTGTGTGTGATTGAAATCAAGTTGTTAGCTTAAAATAGATTTTTATAACTTTAAGATGTTGTATGTATCAGTGATTCCCATGGTAACCACAAAGAAAACATCTACAGAAGATGCACAAAAGGAAATGAAAAAAGAATCAAAGGGTGTCACTATAAAAACCAACTAGATGCAAAAAAAAAAAAGGCAGGAAGACAGGAAATGAGATACCAAAAAAAGCTCTAAAACATTCTGAAAATAACAAAAAATGGTAATATTAGGTTCTTCCCTATCAGTACTTACTTTAAATGGAAATAGATTTAACTCTCTAATTCAAAAGATACAGATGAGCTGAATGGATTAGAAAAACAGAATCTGTTACTTAAAAAACTAAAAATAGAACTGCCATGTGATTCTGCAATCCCACCCCTGGGCATGTATCTGGAGGACAGTATCCAAAAGGATAAATGCACCCCACTGTTCTTTGAAACACTGATTACAATAGTTGAGACACGGAAGGAACCTGAATGTTTATTGACATAGGAATGAATAAAGAAGATGTGGTACATATATCCAATGAAATATTAGTTGGCCATTAAAAAGAATAATGCCATTTGTGGCAACGTGGATGTACCTAGAGCTTGTCATTGTGAGTGAAGTAAGTCCAAAGAGAAATATTATATGATATTGCTTATGGTACATATATGTGATAAAATATTACTCTGCCATTAAAGAGAGCGAAATAATGTCATTTGTGGCAACATGGATGGACCTAGAGATTGTCATACTGAGTGGAGTAAGTCAGAGAAAGAGAAATAGCGTATGATGTTGCCGATTCTAAAAATAAATTATACAAATGAACTTATGAAACAGACTCACAGAGAATGAGCCATGTACTATGGGGAAATGTGGGGGGAAGGGATAATCAAAGGAGTTTGGGATTGCCATGTACATACTGCTATGTTTAAAACAGATAAGCAACAAGGATCTACTGTATGGCACAAGAAACTCTGCTCAATATTATTTAACAGCCTAAATGGGAAAAGAATTGGTAAATTCTTGGCAAGAGTATGTAAATTTTATGTTGTGTATATCTACCACAACTTAAAAACAAGATACATTTCCTTTTGACATATTCAAATATAACTCTTGTTTGTGAAATATTCCTTTGACATCCACAGATGTCAATGCCCCTTTTACCATTATTCTTAGGATTTAACTTCGGTCTTCTGTTAGATCCTCTGGTTTCTGGATCCTGTGGCTTTCCGTCTTTTAGGCCACTGCGCTGTCTGATCCAATACCTCCAGTAGTTCCTGAGAAGGGGTGCCTAAGGCATAATGTTTTTGAGACCTAGCATATCTGAACATCTTTTGTCCATCCTCATACCTGATCTTGACCAGTCATCCATCTGATTATGAAAATCTTGGTTGAAAACTGCAATTTTGAAATGGTACTTTTTTTCTTTTCTTTAGTGAGGTGGTTGAAAAGTCCGCTGCCATTCTGACTGCTCATTTCTTCAGTGAGATTTGAGGGAGTTTTCTTTTGTTCTCAGTATGCTGGGCTCCTTATTGAAACTTTAGTTGTCTACGTTAGTATGTTGGTGGTGTGATGCTTACTCAGTGTGCCCTTTGATTCTACGATCTCATGTTCTTCAATTCTAGAAAAAATCTGTTGTTTCTATAATTTACTTTCATTTCCTATATTTCCACTTTGAGAAAATTTTACCATTCACGTATTATATGAATCCTCTTGTTTTCTAAAATGTTCACTCCCCTTCACCATCTTTTTGACTTTTCCCCTCTGATTTCTGAGAGATTTCCTCAGGTTTATATTCTAAACATTATATTGGATTTTTTTTTCATTTCCGCTAGCACACTTTAATTCCAGCTTCTAAAATATATTTTTAAATTTTGTGTTGGTTTCTCTTTTTGTAACTTCCTTGTTCTGTCTTCTTTCAACAATCAAAAAGTAGTAATTACAATTTCTGTATTTTTGTTTTTCTCATATTGTCTTTTTCTGATAATTTGTTTTGTCTTCCTTCTTTTATCTCAGATGCTTTCCTCAAATGACTAGTGGGAGGTTCAAGAGGAAGGGGATATACACTGCTATATTTAAAGCGGATAACCTACTGTATGGCACAGAAAACTCTGCTCAATATTTTGTAACAACCTAAATCGGAAAAGAATTGGTAAATTCTTGGCAAGAATATGGTAAATTTTATGTTGTGTGTACCTACCACAATTTAAAAATTAAATTTTCTTTTTTTCTTCTTTTTTAACTTCTTACCTTACTCCTACATTTTGCTATGCCAGTCATATACAAATTAAGAACCCCCTGGGTTCCAACCCATTCAGAGTCCTAACCTAGAGTCTTCTTCAAGGGTTGTAAGGGGTAATTTCTTAGTTTTGTTGGAGAGAGGATGTTGGGGTGGAACTGATTCCTATGTAGTTTTTAAATTAGTCTTCCTGTTTTCTAGCCCACTCACATTTCCACACCAGGGGAACATTTCATAGTCCCCTAGTAATTCCAGTTCTGGGTCTTTCCAGATTTTTTAGTTCAGTTGCTGGCTTCTGGGTCCTCATTACTACAGATGTAGTTTTCAGCTCTCTTTGGTTTTCTAATTCAGCTCTTCAGAACCTCTGCTTTTTATCGTCTGTCGGTTTTATGCTGATGTCTCTTAACCCATTCTCCTTGATTTTTTTTTAAATGTGATTTTACTATGATTTTGGTGCATTTCAAGAAATTGAAGTAAAAGCATATACTAATCTGTAATAATTTCAAGAATCTCATTCTTAAATCACTTTATCATGGCCCATCACGTATAGAATTGTCTATCCTGAAGAGCATTTGTTTTCTCTTTACTATTGTTCACTCAAGTTTTCAGCACCTACTATATGTCAGACATTCTACTAGACTGAATGAGACATCAAGACATGGTAAGAAATGAGTTACTTTTGAGAAACCTACCACTTCCATTGCTGTAGGCAGGTTTTGAGGAAGATATTCACTACATAAGCCTCTGTATAAGTTATTTTGCCTTCAAATGCTGAGAAAATCTTTGTCTGTCTTAAAAAGTAGATACATTCCCCCCCACCACCACCACACCCACCCCACCTGTTAATATAAACCATGCAACTCACTGTGCGTCACTTTGCACCTAGGCTTCCAGGATGCTCACAATGGATTGTGAGCTTTTAACTCCATATTTATAAATTATGGGTGTTTTCTTTCACCTCCTGCTTTCTATTTCTGATCTATATCCTTATTTATCTTGATTTTCAGTTAAAAAATATTGTTAAGTTTTGTTTAATTCATCTTTTATTCAATGAGATGGCATGGGTATTTCTATCTGCATACATTCTTTTTTATATTTTCCATTATGGTTTATCACTGGACATTGAAAATAGTTCCTTTGCTATACATTAGGACCTTGTTTATCTATTCTAAATGTAATAGTTTGCATCTATCAACCCCAGTTCCCAGTCCATCCCTCTCCTTCCTCTCTCCCCTTTGGCAACCCCAAGTCTGGTGTCTCTGAGTCTATTTCTGTTTTGTAGATAGGTACATTTGTGCCATATTTTAGATCCCACATGTAAGCGATATCATATGGCATTTGTCTTTATTTTTCTGACTTCATTTAGGATGATAATCTCTAGTTACATCCGTGTTGCTGCAAATGGCATTATTGCATTCTTTTTATGGCTGAGTAATGTTCCATTGTATACGTACCACATCTTCTTTTATCCATTCATCTGTTGATGGTCATTTAGGTTGTTTCCATGTTTTGGCTCCTGTGAGTAGTGCTCTTATGAACAGAGGGATGCATTCATCTTTCTGAATTGTAGTTTTCTCTGGATATTTTTCCAGGAGTGGGATTGCTGGATCATATTGTAATTCTGGTCTTAGTTTTCTGGGGAATCTCCATACTGTTTTCCACAGTGGCTGTACCAACTTACATTCCCAGTAACAGTGTAGGAGGGTTCCCTTTGCTCTACACCCTCACCAGCATTTGTTACTTGTAGACTTTAATGATGGCTTTTCTGACTGGTGTGAATTGTAGTTTTGACTTGCAGTTCTCTAATGATTACTGACGTTGAGCATCTTTTCATGTACCTAACTGGCCATATGTATGTTTTCTTCGGAGAAATGTCTATTAAAAACTTCTGCCCATTTTTTGATTGGGTTGTTTGCTTTTTTGTTGTTAAGTTGTATGAGTTGTTTGTATATTTTAGAGATAAAGCCCTTGTTCTGTCATATCATTTTAAAATATTTTTCTTTCATTTCATAGGTTGTCTTTTTGGTTTTTTTATGGCTTCTTTTGCTGTGCAAAAGTTTGTAACTTTGTAAATAGAGTAGACTTTAAGTGAGAAACTCATTCAAAGAAAATGACAAGCTTTTTAAAATTTTCTACTGTGGGTAAAACAAAGGCCAAATAATAGTTCCTATAGCAAAGCTGGGCACATAGTAGGGCCTTAAAATTCTGAATGAATGAATGAATATAAGAATTTATTGGAAATCTGCTAATTACTAGAATGCTTTGTTACTGTAGAATTGAAGGATTCCTTTCACTGGCCTAAATCACAAACATTTATCAAGTGTTTTGTTTGCTTGTTTGTTTGTTTTTTAGTTCAATGTCATCTTAAATTAAAAAGATTCATTTTTTTGTCCAAAAAGAGAATTAACCTGATGATCTCTCGTGGTGCTGTCAACTGTAACATTTCATTATTTCTATGATTTTAGAACGCTACCAGTTGTTTGGTTTTATATTTTATAGCCAGTCCCAGAGCACCTAGCCTGGCAGTAGAGTAATTTAGACCTTAACCTACATCAATGCCATGAGCTTCTGCAGATTGGGGTTTTGTTGTTCTTCTATGTTTAGAATCATGTAAAACAAAACAAAATCATTCTTGATCGAGTGATTTTTTTTTTTTTTTTTTAAAGGGGCTGCCTGTGTTTCAGGTATTGGACTACATAGTCACTCTCTACAAGTCATATCCATCAGCTCTCATCAAGTTCTCCAGTGCAAAAACCCTGTCCTCCCTAAAAATGGCAAAAAATTTTTTTTCTTGATGGGTGAAGTAGTATGAGATCAAGAAAGTTTTCACCCTTGGTAAAGCCTATAAAGTTTCGGTCTTGAAGAGTACTTTTAAACACGTTTCTGATGGATTCAGTTGTTTTGCTATTATTGTAAAATTTACTTGCTCCTCTGGTAGAACCAGTCAGTATTAGCTAGTTCATAACACCTTTGAAGTATTTATACAATACAGTGATTTATTATTGAGTTAGGTGACTTACTTTTCTCCATAAGGAAAAGATGGAAGAAACAAGATTGACCAAGTAAATGCTAATATTCAGAATGTGATTTAGAGTACAGGGCTCAGACTGGTTTTCCCATTACACTGAAGGATTACATAGATGTGTAGAAACACTGTTGGTTCATCATTACTAATACACACATGCCAGGACATATGGGCAGGTAGAAGGATTGAAAAGCAACTGCCTTAGCTGTAGATTCCAGGGAGTTTAGAGGCTTAAATCACAGAGGCTTGACATCAGGCAAATGGAGTTTCTGAGGCTGAACAGTAATTTGGAACCCAAGGCATTTGAGAATGCCAGTTATTAAGAAAAATTCTTTTCTTAAGTTTGTTATGGAAAAGCAACCTCTACAAATGCGGTTATCCTAGTACTAGTCTTCCACAGTTTGAGCTCTGTTCCTTTTTCATTTGAAATAAACATTGCGACCAGCATAGTTATACCTCTCACCCTACTTTGTGACAGGATGGGGAAAATTTATAATGGAGATTCTTGGAGAAAAGAATATCTCAAATCTGTTAAAAGACAGGTTGGATTCAGCTTTGAATGGGATGATATCGTGTCTATTCAAGGACTGGGGCCACTTGTGCTTATTGTTTTAGTGGGAAAAGGTGACTTGACCCTAATTCAACTTTCTTTACTCTTAAGTGAAAAAATAGGAGATTTTGATTGATCATGTAGCAAACATTGAAATTTGAAGATGCAGTGAATGAAAGGAAGGCTTCCTCTTGATAGTGATGTGACAGGAGAATCACAACATTCATAAACACACAGACACAGCGTTTAGATCTTGTTGGTCAAGTACAAAGACTGTAAGACGGGAGAAGGCAGCGGCTACATGGTTTATTTGGTGTCTCTAGTACTATTGTTTAGTGTTTTCATGTTCTATTGCTACAATTAGATTGCAAACCCCTTAAAATCAGGAACCAGATACTTGCTTTTGTTTCCCCCAATGAAAGTAACATAGTATCTTGCATTCTAATGTGAAATATCCTGATATAAGGAAGAAAATATTTGACTTAAAGGAAAGGGCATCTGAGGCAAAGTACTTCAACATTTGTAAAATCAGAGGATTAGACTAAAGAAGTATAGGTGGGAGAAATAAGCATGTGATAGAGTGAAAAATCCACGGGTTCCTATTGTATCAAATTCAAGTTTGAATTAAAAATTTTTTTGGTCATCTATTTATTTTTAATTAAAGGACAATTTCTTTAGAGTAGTGTACTGCTGCTGCTGCTAAGTCACTTCAGTCGTGTCTGACTCTGTGTGACCCCATAGATGGCAGCCCACCAGGCTCCCCCGTCCCTGGGATTCTCTAGGCAAGAACACTGGAGGTTGCCATTTCCTTCTCCAATGCATGAAAGTGAAAAGTGAAAGCGATGTCGCTCAGTTGTGTCTGACTCTTTAGCGACCCCATGGACTGCAGCCCACCAGGCTCCTCCGTCCACTGCTGCTGCTGCTGCTGCTAAGTCGCTTCAGTCGGGTCCGACTCTGTGTGACCCCATAGACGGCAGCCCACCAGGCCCCGCCATCCCTGGGATTCTCCAGGCAAGAACACTGGAGTGGGTTGCCATTTCCTTCTCTAATGCATGAAAGTGAATAGTGAAAGTGAAGTCACTCAGTCGTGTCCGACACTTATCGACCCCATGGACTGCAGCCTACCAGGCTCCTCCGTCCATGGAATTTTCCAGGCAAGAGTACTGGAATGGGCTGCCATTGCCTTCTCCACCTCCGTCCACTAGTTTCTATCAAACATCAAAATGAGTCAGCCATAGGCTTACCCATGTCCCCTCGCATTTGAACATCCCTCCTGCCTCCCTCCCCATCCCACCCCTCTAGGTTATTACTGAGCCCTGATTTGAGTTCCTGCATCATACAGCAAATTCCCATTGGCTATCTGTTTTACATATGGAAATTTGTGCTTCCATGCTACTCTCTCCATATCCCACCCTCTCCTTCCTCCCCCGCAGCCATGTGCATAAGTCTGTTCTCTATGTTTCTGTCTCCACTGCTTCTCTGTAAATTGGTTCATCAGTACCATGTTTCTAGATTCCATATATATGCATCAGTATACAAGATTTATTTTTCTCTTTCTGACTTACTTCACTTTGTATAATGGGCTCTAGGTTCATCCACCTCCTCAGGACTGACTCAAATATGTTGCTTTTTATAGCTGAATAATATTCCATTGTATATATATGTACCACAGCTTCTTTATGCATTCGTCTATTGATGGACATCTAGGTGCTTCCATGTCCTAGCTATTGTAAACAGTGCTGCAATGCACATTGGGGTACATGTATCTTTTTCAGTTTTGGTTTCCTCTGGGTATATGCCTATGGGATTGCTGGGTCATATGGTGGTTTTGGACTTCCCTGGTGGCTCAGACAGTAAAGCATCTGTCTACAATGCGGGAGACCTGGGTTCCATCCCTGGGTCGGGAAGATCTGCTGGAGAAGGAAATGGCAATCCACTCCAGTACTATTGCCTGGAAAATCCCATGGACAGAGGAGCCTGGTAGGCTACAGTCCATGGGATCACAAAGAGTTGGACATAACTGAGCGACTTCACTTTCCTTTCACTTTCCTATGGTGGTTTTATTCCTAGTTTTTTAACAAATCTCTGTACTGTTCTCCATAGTGGCTATGGCAATTTATCTTCCCACCAACAGTGCAAGAGGGTTCCTTTTTCTCTACACCCTCTCCAGCATTTACTGTTTGTAGGTTTTC
This sequence comes from Bos indicus, assembly GCF_029378745.1. Classification (NCBI taxonomy): domain Eukaryota; kingdom Metazoa; phylum Chordata; class Mammalia; order Artiodactyla; family Bovidae; genus Bos; species Bos indicus. The sequence continues at coordinate 42,843,391 of NC_091767.1, read as the reverse complement.
TGATGATGGCCATTCTGACCAGTAAGAGGTGATATCACACTGTAGTTTTGATTTGCATTTCTCTAATAATGACATTGAGTATCTTTTCATGTGTTTGTTAGTTATCTGTATGTCTTCTGTGGAGAAATATCTGTTTAGCTCTTTTGCCCACTTTTTGATTGGGTTGTTTGTTTTTCTGGTATTGATTTGTATGAGCTATTTGTGTATTTTTGAAATTAATCCTTTGTTAGTTGTTTCATTTGTTATTATTTTCTCCCATTCTGAGGGTTGTCTTTTCACCTTATTTATAGATTCCTTTGCTGTGCAAAAGCTTGTACATTTAATTAGGTCCCACTTGTTAATTTTTGTTTTTATATCCATTACTCTAGGAGGTAGATCATAGAGGATCTTGCTGTGATTTATGTCATAGAGTGTTCTGCCTATGTTTTCCTCTATGAGTTTTACAGTTTCTGGTCTTACATTTAGGTCTTTAATTCATTGAGTTTATCTTTGTGTATGCTTTCTATTTTTTATTTATAAAACTTATTTTGTCAGTGAGATCACAAATTCTGCTATCTAGTTCTGTCAATCTTCTTCCTTACTTTTTTTCTAGGTTTCATTCATTTTCTTCATTATTCAAGATATTTCTTAATTGCCTAGGTACATTATTAGTGTTAGTACATATTTGCATATCTTTAGCAAATAATGTTTAAGTGCTCATTGTGTATTATGTATAGTCCCTGACTTTATGCATCTAAATTAGACATTAGTGGTACATGCCAAGAAGATGTTATAAAGATAAAAAATTAAAACATACACATATCAGATTATATATATTTTCAGACATGGTGGGAAGTAATTTAGACTGAGGTTTTCTTAGGGAATTTACAAGGCAGAATCAATCACGTCGAAGAATAAAAATTGGAAAATGACTGATTCAAAAGGAATGGTATTAGAAATGTAATTATTTGATTTACGGAGGAGAAGACTAACACATAATTCAGAAAAGTCCTGGTGATTTTTTTCTTTCATATCGTTTTCTCTTAAAGCAATATTTGTACCCAGCCTAAAAAGGCAAATAATAATTACTATAAAACAGCAGTTCCCTGCTTAACGTCCTGGTGTCTTGATACCTGATCAGAAAAGAATCCACTTTTGTTTATTTTCCCTGTTTCTTTTGATATTTAGTAGCATCTCACGTTCAAGTCTAGGTTAAAAACTATTTTTTTAATTCAGGAAACTTGTGTTTTCAACCATACTGCTAGCTCCTGGGGTAAAAGGATCTTCTCTTTCATGGTGTTTATAGTACCATGCCAGGCACAAACAAGATAGCTATTGTTTGCTACTTGATCAAATTTGGCAACCTTTCCTGGTGTTTCTCAGAATTCATAAGTGTCAGTGAGCATCCATTGTCTCTGTAAACAGCTGAGGATATTTAGTTTCAGAAGGCATAATGATGGAGTGGAAAGATTTGGAACTGAACTTGAGAAGTTGTTTTTGCCACTCCGGGCTTTTAGTTCCCATCTGTAAAATAGGATTATCAGCTTCTGCTTTCTTTCAGATACAAAAGGGAATCAAAGGAGATTTACATATGCACCTATAAAATGCTCCATAAATTAAGCTGTCATTCTTATACTGTCTGATAGTGTATCCTGTGATGATGGAAATGTATATCTGTGTCATCCAATATGGCAGCCACAAACCACTAGCCACATCTGGTTATTTGGCACTTGAAATGCAACTTGTGTGGCTGAAACTGAATTTTAATTGTGTGTACCTTTAATTAATTTCAGTTTCCATAACTGTTTTGAACAGTGCGTGTCTAGTCTGCTGCTGCTGCTGCTAAGTTGCTTCAGTCGTGTCCGACTCTGTGTGACCTCATAGACAGCAGCCCATTAGGCTCCTCTGTCCCTGGGATTCTCCAGGTAAGAATACTGGAGTGGGTTGCCATTTCCTTCTCCAATGCATGAAAGTAAAAAGTGAAAGTGAAGTCGCTCAGTCCTGTCCAACTCTTAGCGACCCCATGGACTGCAGCCTACCAGGCTCCTCCGTCCATGGATTTTCCAGGCAAGAGTACTGGAGTGGGATGCCATTGCCTTCTCTGCATGTCTAGTCTACCTTTCTGATTTTACCAATTAGGTAATGAAGCTCAAAGAGATTATATTGCTATGTGAAGGTCACATGACTGGTATCTGGAAGAGATAAAAACGGAGCTCATAAGTGATTTTTTTTTTTAGTGTAGTAATTTTATAATTATTGTTGAATGATCAGCATAACCTTTCCATTGACATTATTGTATTTCTGAATAATCAAAGGAGAGTCATTTGTAAAAATTAGGGTAGGAAAATCAAGCTGAGAGCAAGTTCCTTTGTACCAAGATCAAATGTTTCCACTTAGATTGAATGGGGCTTAGTGACTGGATATAGTCTAAGTGTGAAGCAGATAACATTTTAGGGACACATGGATTGACTTATAATTTTAGGGACACATGGATTGACTTATAATTTAGGTGAGAACTTATTTGTATTTTATTTTTGATGCTAAGTGAAAGATAAAAGGACTCTTAGACTTCATTAAATTTATCTAATTGTACATGAGGGCATCTTGACCCCAAGAAGAATTAAGACAAGTTAACATCTATATTCCTGCTATTGAATGCCTAGTTCAATGTCACTTTCACAGATCTAATATCTGGGTTTTGTTTGTTTGTTTTTTTTTTGGGATAACATTTGCTGTGCCATTTCATTATAAAAGCAAGTGTTTCATTGTAGAAAATGTATAAAAACATTTTTACAAAAGAGGAAGATAAGAATCACTTCTATTTCTTTTACCTCCAGATACACACTTGGTAGATTTTTTTTTCCCCTGATTCTTTTATATATAAGATAGTTTTTGAAGTAAAGTTGAGATTATTGCTTGGTAATCTGATTTTTTTTTTTCACTTACCAAGAACATTTTCTCAGGGACAGATTTAGTTTTAAATTCTAGAACTAGTTTACTGAGCCAGAGGACATTGAACAGGTCCCTTGACTTTTATATGCCTAGTGCTCACAGCTTCCTATTAGTAACACTAACACCTACTTCCCTGGGTTTTGTAAGGATTAAATGAAATTGTGTAAGTTGAGTTTCTGGCACTATTTTCTCTTTTTAATCTAATGTTTATATTTTAGCTAAAGTGACTTGACTGATCCAAGCAGGATTTCTCAGTCAGAAAAGTATATGAGGGTCACCTCAACTAGACAGCTGCACATGGATCGAAGCCAAAATGAGAGCCCGGATGGGGGTCTCCACGTGAGATACAGATGAAAGAGGAGAGAGTTGAGAAAAACAAAACAAGCAGACCAGCACTGAGAATAGGAAAAAGGTCAGCTTCTAATCCTTTTCGCTAGTCCCGTGTCTCTACCACATCATTGCGCAACTCTGAACCTTCAGTTTGTGAAATGAACTAGGAGTCCTGTCTCTGCCATCATTGTCTGGGTAACCATGTGTAAGTCTCATTCTCTCCAGTAATGTTTCATCATCTGAAGAAAGAGGGGTTTATGCTAGAGGGTCTCATAGTGTATTTTTACATATTCAAATACCTTATGTCCTATGATTCCAGCTGGCTTGCTAATTCCCTCCTAGGACTTCTTGCAACTACCCTGGGTCACCTCTTTTCACCTCCAGTCCAAGGTTCTCCCTAGAATCTGCCTGTGTGCATGTGGTTAGTCACCAGTCAAGTCCACCTCTTTGTGACCCCATGGGCCTTAGCCTGCCAGGCTCCTCTGCCCTTGGAATTCTCCAGATGAGCATACTGGAGTAGATAGCCATTTTCCAACCCAGGAATCGAACCCAGGTCTCCCGCACTGCAGGCAGATTTTTACCATCTGAGCCACTAAGGAGAACTAGAGGCACTCAAAGTGAGGTGCAGGTTGACAAGTACAGTGGATTAACTGTATCGTTCTGATCATCTCCAAGGAATACACAAAATATGACAAATACACTTTACAAAAAGTGTGTCGTTTCTGCAAGAAAAAAGTAAAAGCCAACTCATGTTTCTTCATTGTTCGCTATCTGCCAGGCATGCTCTTCTTAAAAATCCTTTCAGATCATTATTATTGTCCCCATTTTATAGGTAAGAAAACTTAACCACTTTACCAAGGTGGCACAAGTATTGATTTACATTATTCCACTTTGATTTAAACAGTCTACTCCAGTGCTCTCAATAATGAGAATACAACAGCTTCTCTATAATTGATCAATACAAGAGAAATCATTTGGAAAAACATAGCTGGAATCCTGCATGAACACAATGGTTGGTAGTTTTGGAAGAAGTAAAGACTAACTAGCATGTGCTTTTGCCCCCTTAATGATTAGTTACCTTATGTAACCAGTGACTACCCACAGGGCATGGGACAATGCAAGTATCCAGTATAGGATGGATGGATGAATAATTAACTGAATGAATAAATAAAAAAGATACAACTTGCCTTTCCTACCTCAATCAGAAGCAGAGGATTTGAGATATTATTCTGCATGTTCAGCATGAGAATAAAGCTTCCTTTCTATTGAGTCTGTATGGAAATGCAAACAGGTGTTAGAAAGCTAATGTTACATTTCCACAAAATCCATTTAAATAAACATGTCTCAGCTTGCCATAGTTCTTTGAACCCGGAATGTAACATGACAACAGTCAAAAAGCATAGAGGGAATTTTACTGGGAGCTCAATGAAAAGCAATTTGCATGGGGATCTACATATCAGCAAATTTTCTTGCAGAGAGGATGATTTGGTGACCATAAGCCAAATTTTAAACCAGATACAAACCAAGGAATCATAGAGATTAGAGTCCCTCAACTGTCCAGAAGTCTATTAAATGGTCACATTCATTTACCAAAAGAACCTCTAGTAAAACCCTGCTTTATTCAAATTGTCATCTCTAAGAAAGTAGCCTTTTAGTAATGAAGGATACAATTCTTCCATTTGAACAGTATATTGGTGATGCAGAAGAGTCAGTTTAAGAATTTTCCCTCTTCAAAGTTTGATTGTAAAAATGCAATTCTAAGTCTTAGAATCCCCTGCTTTTCAGAAAACAAATATGAAAAAATAAAAAGATAGGCTTGAATCCATGAGGGAGAACTCTTTCTCTGATACAGCACTTCTTATCTCCCTTTGTCAGCTGCGTTTGTACTGGCCTCCCTAGTGAGATGCTGTGAGCTCCTGGACAGTAAACATCTCATCTATCCCATCTTCTCTCAGTACCTCACACACAGCTTTTCATACAGCAAGAGCTTTTCATACAGCAAGAGCTCAAAAAAAAAAAAGGTTGTATTAATTTGAATCAGTTCCAGAAGTCTTTACATGTAAAAGCTATTTATGAATGTTCCTTATGACTTGAAAATGGAGAGGCTATAACTTAAACCCATGTGCCATTAGAGAGTGAACCCCCTAATTAGCTCAAAAAAGTGGACACCAAATATGGACAAAGAGGCAGAGAAAGACTAATAAAATACTGCATAGGACTGTCCTAACTGCAACATTACTTTGCCAACAAAGGTTCGTCTAGTCAAGGCTATGGTTTTTCCTGTGGTCATGTATGGATGTGAGAGTTGGACTGTAAAGAAAGCTGAACACCAAAGAATTGATGCTTTTGAACTGTGGTGTTGGAGAAGACTCTTGAGAGTCCCTTGGACTGCAAGGAGGTCCAACCAGTCTATCCTAAAAGAGATCAGTCCTGGGTGTTCATTCGACGGACTGATGCTGAAGCTGAAACTCCAATACTTTGGCCACCTGATGTGAAGAGTTGACTCATTGGAAAAGACCCTGATGCTGGGAGGGATTGGGGGCAGGAGGAGAAGGGGACGACAGAGGATGAGATGGCTGGATGGCATCACTGACTTGATGGACATGAGTTTGGGTAGACTCCAGGAGTTGGTGATGGACAGGGAGACCTGACGTGCTGTGATTCATGGGGTCGCAAAGAGTCAGACATGACTGAGCGATTGAACTGAACTGAACTGAATTGCAACAACACAACATTGTTCCTGTGGAGGCTGCCAACTATGACTGCATTTGGTCAGAGAGGAACAGGTTGAAATACATATATTAGTTGGTATTGGGGAGCCATGTTGTTTGATGAGAACGATTAACCTAGCATCCACGACTATAGGTATATGGAAAAATAAGTAGTTGATATGCTGAAGTCAGTCAAACAACAGGCCCCCGTTCCTGCCAGTATCTGTAGGTGGCCTCTTAAAAACTTGGAGTGGAATAGATGAGGCAAAGATTTAGTCTGTCTCAGACTGGGCAGTTTCTCAGCCTTAGTGTATTCTTGGCCACTCTTTCTATGTTGGTGACCTCGGCTGCACTCCACAGCACCTGTTAAACAAGATGGACCTGAACCTTCTTAGCACATGAGCATGATACCACAGAACTCAGTTCTTGCTCTTGTGTTTCTCTGGGCACTTTCCACCTAGTATTTTTTCTTGAATCCCCCATGCATTTTGTCTCATAACAGTGATGAAAAAGAGTAGAGAAAGATGCCACCAGGGGACTTGGTACTTGTGAGATAGGAAAGATGAGTCAGAAGTGCTAAAAAAGATGTCTCCATTAACTGTCCTGATCCTTTTCTCAGATACCACAGTTCCAACCCATTCCCTAATGACTGATACTGAGAATTCTCCAGTAAAAACTAGCTGAGAATGCTGTCTTCATGTATAACTCCTTCAACATTTACAATCAAATTATATCCTTAGCTGTTTGTCTCATTTAAGAGGACAATATCTTTCCTCATTCCCAAAACTAGCATCTTCACCTAAAGATCTCCTCTGTTCCAGTCTCTTTAAGAACTTGAATCATCAGTCGTTTCCACTCTTGTCTGAGATGTCTCCCTCTCTATTGATTTTTTTCCTTTTATTAAGTGAACTGCTTAAGTCTTTCACACTTTTAGAAACAAACCAATCAGCTTCCACTAACCTGTAGACCTCTTTATAACTACAACTATAAACTTTTATTTATATAGATACAATGGTCTGAATTCACTGACTCCATTTTGGACTTGCTAGTCTTTCCTCAATCTGTGATACTATGATGTTTAGGATTAAGTTTAGGGAGGTGTCCAATTCCAAATATTAATTAAGACATTAAATTTCACTCAAATAGCAGTTATTTCCTCTTCCCAAGCTAGGGGTTTTGGCAAGCCACAAGACAGAAAAAAGGGGGCTTGGTCCTTCTTTTTCTTATTCTATGACTCCCCTTCTTCTCCTTCATCTAGTATCATCATTCTAATACCAGCAGAGCTAGAACAAGAGAAGGAAGATAATGAAGGCAGAATATTTTTGCTTGGTGGTGGGCCAGCCAAGAGAGCTTTACATTCACTGTCCTGACAAATGTTTAAAATTCTGACCTCTCCAAACTCACCTTTCACATGTATCCTATGCTCCAATCATCTCTTCTGTATATTTTTGATTCTTCACAGGTCTTACTGGAAATGTCAATTGCAATTTCTAGGTGATAGATCTTCCTTTTATCCTCCTTCATCCCCTTGTATTTTTCTCTCTTTTAAAATTGGAATTTAGTTGCTTTACAATGTTGTGTTAGCTTCTGCTGTATAGGAATCATCCACACACATACATTCATCCGCTCTTTGTCACCACAGAACATTGAGGGGAGTTCCCTGTGCTATGTAGTGGCTTCTCATTAGTGATGTTCCATTGTATGTGTGTACCGCATCTTCTTTATCCATTCCTCTGTTGATGGACATTTAGGCTGCTTCCATATCCTGGCTATTGTGAATAGCGCTCCTGTGAACATTGGGGTGCATGTGTCTTTTGTATTAATAATCATGGTTTTCTCCAGGTCCCTTGAATTTTTAGGCAACTACTCCACACACAGATGTTCTCTTTTGAAGGTTCAGTTGTCTCTTCAATTGACCCCCTTGGGCAGGATTTCAGCAGGACAGTTTTATTTCTTCGACAGGACCCCATGTGCTCCAGGGAGAATCCTTATGCTTTCTATACCTAAAATCTCTGGATCATGGGCCAAGCCCTATGCAACAGCCTGGGGGATGTTGTGGTAAAAGGTATTGCTTTCAATAAACCTCCTATTTTTGAATATATTGTTCATCATTTAGCCTGGGAATAACAGACTGGGAGCACATAAAGAATATGGCTTTGAAAAAGGCCTTCACAACAAGGCATTGCCTTCTGACCTTTCTAAACTCACCTTGCACGTATATCCTATGCTCCAATCATAGGTACTTCCCAAATTACAGAATAGTCAGACCTCGTGTCTTTGTTTATGTGTGCTTCCTGCCCTGACATCCTGTCTTCATTTGGTTCATGCCTACACATACCTTCAAATTCGTCTCCCCTAGTATCCTTAGCCTGACCACTCCCACCCCACTCTATACCCCAGCATGCCCAGCTTTAACTCTTCAGTACTGTTTGATAGGCTATGGCATTTGTTGTGCTGTAGAGTTTAGTGGTTACCGTGGAATCAGACCTGTGCTTACTCTGACTCTGCCACCTGCTACTGTGTGACCCTGAGCTATTTGCAGAACCTCCTGAAACTTCATTTCCTGGAAGAAATGAGTGATAATGCATATATATCTCATCAGGTCATTAGGAGGGTTAAATAAAATAATGCATGTAAAGCATTTAAAGCAGTGCTTAGGATATTTAAGCTTTCATTAAATGTTACTTGATATTAATCATAGCATGTATGGGGCTTTTCACAGTACCAAACTCAATAAAGAAGCAAAGAGGTATACTTTTTCCCCTCGAATTCTCAAAGCATTCACAGCCTTGGATTTTATTCCATTAAAGAATTAAATTTTTGTGAGGAGGGCTTGGAAGCTGTCCTAAATCAAAGTACAACGGGACACAGTCATTCCGCAGAGCCAAGGGGCTGCTTCCTGGCTGGGGTCCACGCCCTCCTCACTCCACCAGGCCTCTCAGCCACAAGCACATGAAGGGCAACTGTGACTCCGGCAAGAGGCAACCCCCTTCCAGGCCTAGAACTTTCTCCTCTTAGAGGAGAAAATGGCAAATAAATAAATAAAATCTGTATAAATTTAAATAATTGGAAGGCAGCTTGACTGAAAAAGACACTTTTCTTTTTCACCACAAATGTCACCATCTGGACTTTTCCTTTTTTAATTTCTTTGGGACCTGACAAGTCACTGGGCTGATATAATCACACCCAGTCAAAAATGACAGACACATCTCTGCGAGTTAGGGTGGGCAGAGTTCCAGGGTGGCCGGGGAGGACCCAGAAACCAGTGGGAGAGTGGCTTCAACAGCCCTCTGACTGGCTCGCCTTCCCCCATAACACAAGAGCTTCTGAGGTGTGATCAGCTTAAAATACACACCATGCTCATATACACACACGTGTGCGCACACACACACATGCATTTGTGGATGTGTGCATGCTTACAAGATGGCATTCAATTAACCTGCTAGTTAACTCATTTTTCATTTTTTCAGTCAAAAAATATAAATAAATAAAACTAAAGGGCAAGAAAGGCCAGTCAGCAGACTGTGCTGCTATTAATAAACTACATGTGGCCACCCTGTTTCTGTGCTTGCCTTCTTTTCTCCCCAACGGTCCTTTATCCAGCAAAGCAGGAATATTCTAAGGGAACCAGCAAAGTAATCCAGGTTTCTTTATTGGTCAATTCGGCACCTTCACGTGGCCACAAGTCCACAGATGGACTCACAGCTGTCATGTGCAAATACTCCCATTCACAAAACCAGCTTATTTAATATTTTATTTTTGCAATTTCTATGTCATTCTGGTTATGATTGTCTGAAAAAACAACACCTTCCCTGTAGATCTTCTGGATAGTATTTTTTCAAAACAAGGGAAAATACCACTTTGCAAATTTTATTGTATGGCAATTTACAGTATTTCTGTCTATATTTGCCGATTGCTTATTTTATTTGGATAGGACTTTGTGTGTATACACACATATATACATTCACATATATGTAAACACACATATTCATTTGCCAGATTTTTGCCATGTTCTATGTACATACAGTGAGCTGATGTTAGTAGGGCAAGGTCTACTAACAGTGCTTTTCTACAATGAATGTGGCTGTGAATCACCTTAGGAGATTGTCTAAATACAGATTCTCATTCAGTAATCTGCATTTCCATATTGCCAGTCCAGGGGCCACACTTCAAGTAGCAAAGAGTCAGGGACATTAGACATAGTTTTATATGAGAAATTTGTGAGTCCCTCTCAGCAATTCCCTCAGCTTCACACCCCACATCCAGTAATTAATCAGAATAATCACTTCTTAGATACCTCCAAAGTTCACCTTTCATTTCCATCCTCACTGCCACTAGCCTGGTCCATCTGCATCACAAACTCTTGTCCACCAGATACAGTAATCACCTCCTTGTGGCCTTCTCATCTCCTCTCGTCTCTCTAGCTGTATTTAACACTTCCACCAGAGAGATATATTTAACATGTACCTCAGATCTTGGATGGCTCTGACTTACAACTCTTAGATGGCCTCCTGTTGTTCTTAGGGTAACAGCCAGAATTCTCAATATGTCCTGTAAAGCCCATGGTGGTCCAGCTGACTTCTGCCTCCATCAGTTCAGTTCAGTTGCTCAGTCATGTCCGACTCTGTGACCCTATGGACTGCAGCACGCCAGGCTTCCTTCTCCATCACCAACTCCTAGAGCTTGCTCAAACTCATGCCCATCGAGTCAGTGATGCCATCCAGCCATCTCATCCTCTATCATCCCCTACCCCCCTTGCCTTCAATCTTTCCCAGCATCTAGATGTTTTCCAATGAGTCAGTTCTTCGCATCATGTGGCCAGATATTGGAGCCTCAACATCAGTCTTTCCAATGAATATTCAGGGCTGATTTCCTTTAGGATGGACTGGTTTGATCTCCTTGCAGCCAAGGGACTCTCAAGAGTCTTCTCCAGCACCACAGTTCAAAAGCGTCAATTCTTTGGCACTCAGCTTTCTTTATGGTCCAACTCTCACATCCATACATGACTACTGGAAAAGCCATAGCTTTGACTAGATGGACTTTTGTCAGTAAAGTAATGTCTCTGGTTTTTAATATGCTGTCTACATTTGTCATAGCTTTTCTTCCAAGAAGCAATTGTCTTTTAATCTTATGGCTGCGGTCACTATCTGCAGAGATTTTGGAGCCCAAGAAAATAAAGTCTCTCACTGTTTCCATTGTTTCCCCATCTATTTGCCATGAAGTGATGGGACCGGGTGCCATGATCCTAGACTTTTGAACATTGAGTTTTAAGCCAGCTTTTCCACTTTCCTCTTTCACTTTCGTCAAGAAGCTCTTTAGTTCCTCTTCACTTTCTGTTGTAAGGGTGGTGGTGTCATCTGCATGTCTGAGGTTATTGATATTTTTCCTGGCAATTGTGATTCCAGCTTGTGCTTCATCTAACCCGGGATTTTGCATGATGTACTCTGCAGAGAAGTTAAATAAGCAGGGTGACAATATACACCCTGTCTCCACAGCATCATCGTCTACCAGGCTCCCCCTCCATCACCATACTTCATCCACTCTGTCTTTCTCTTGGCTTCCAATATGTAAGACATCTTCCTCATGCAGGGACTTCAGACTTGACTTTTATAGAAGCTGCCTGAAACTTTTTCTTCTTCTTTTCTTCACTGCTCACCCACTCCGTTCCTGTCAGCTACTCCCAGATCTCTATGTCAATTCACCCTTTGGTTCTCAGCTCAGATTTAGGCTATCCACCTAGGTTTCCATTCCTGGACAGATGCTATCAAAGCATTCTGTACTTTGTTCTCAGGGCACTTTTTAATGAATCATTTACATAGTTATTTGCTTAGTGTAAGCTCTGTTACACTATTAGGGGCTTTCCTGATAGCTCAGTTGGTAAAGAATCTGCCTGCAATGCAGGAGACCCCGGGTTGATTCCTGGGTCAGGAAGATCTGCTGGAGAAGGGATAGACTACCCACTCCAGTATTCTTGGGCTTCCCTTGTGGCTCAGCTGGTAAAGAGTCCACCTGCAATGTGGGAGACCTGGGTTTGATCCCTGGGTTGGGAAGATTCCCTGGAGAAGGGAAAGGCTACCCACTCCAGTATTCTGGCCTGGAGAATTCCATGGATTATATAGTCCATGGGGTCACAAAGAGTTGGACACAACTGAGTGACTTTCACTCACTTTCAAGCTCCTTTAGGGAAGAGGCCAGGTCTGCCTCATCCATCGTTGAACCACTAGCACATACAGAATCTTGGTAAATATTGCCAGTAATGAAGGAAAACAGAAACGAGCTGGTGATGAGGACTATTCCACAGCTACAGTGAGAGCAAATAATCAGGGTTTCCTGGGGCTGAGGACAGGTGGAATAGGGAAATGGGGGTCAGATGTTGTAGGTCACAGTGGACCATGTCTGGGTAGGATACTGGGGAGAGAGCAGGTCCTTACCAGGCAGATGTGAAAGGGCGCATTCCAGACAACAGGGGAGAGGTAGGCAGCAATCTAATGTCAAGGGCCTTTTATGCCATGGGAAATACTTTGATATTAGGCCTATAGGTGAGGAGGGGATAGGGGACTGAATGGTTTTAAATCTTGAGAAGATATAATTAATTTTGTCATAATTAAAGCTGGGCTGCAGAGACACCTTTGTGAAAGCTTCACAAAAGATAGGGTAAAGAACTGAGATCAATAGGATGGGTAAGAAATTCTGATATCAATCTATGTAAGAAATAAAGTAAGAATAAATGTCATTATAGAAAATAGTGTTTTCCCCAGCCTTTTTTGTAATTGGGACCTAAGCATGTTACCTGGACTCAATCAATCTACTATCTGCCCCTCCCCAGACTTTGGATTGAGAAATAATGACCCATGGGAGCAGGAGCAGTTGAGAATCAGTTTATTCTGTCATTCATTCAAAAAACATATTTGAACATTTACTCTATGACAGGCACTTTTCAAGGTACTAGACATATAGCAGAGAACAAGGCAGACAAAAATCCATGCCCCCGTAGAGCCCACGTTCTACAGGAGGAAAAATAAGCAAGTAATTGAGTGGACTGTATAGTTTGTCAGATGCTATTAACTGATATTAAAAAAAAAAAAAAAAAGAAAGCAAATATCATGGAATAGGACGTGGTGAAAGAGCGAAAGATATGGAAGGCATATTTTGTTAAATTAAATCTATTTATTTTTAAATGAAATAAAGATGAGTATTTTTATGGTAAAAGTTCACAAAGAAGATAGACATCATAAACCATTAAAAACAAACAAAGATACAGAAAGCAAAAACCAGAAGAAATAGAAGGGGAAAGAAAAACGTATATAATCGTGGTGAGACATATTAACCTTTCTCTGAGAATATTTTATCAAGTACAGAAAAATAAGAATAGGATGTCATTAATAATTTAATAATTAAATATAATAGATTTCTATTTCCATTAATCTGAAAGGCATAATTTTTAAAGAGTGGTACTGTTGAAGACCTCTCTGAAAGGGTGACATTTGAGCAAAGACATAAAGCATCTACGAAACCAGCCAGGTGGATATCAGGAGGAAGAATGTTCCAAGCAGAGAAGACGTTAGGTGGAGATTATAGCAGCGGCATCTTGGGGCCCCCGCAGCTTTGGTGCCAGTAGCCCTCTCCTGCCCGTGGCGGCAAGCCACAGTGGAGGCACAGGCTATTAGCAGCTGCCTCACCAGCGGTGTGCTCACCAGATGGTTCTGCGATGGGATATGGGCTCTGATTCCAGCGTACTGCCTCATCTCCCTTTTTTCTGCCTGTTTTCTGAACTTGGTTCTCCAGCCTTCCTAGTGACTCTCTGCATGCTCTGAAATCCTTTCAACAAATTCCTATTCTTTTGTTAGCCCACGAGTGGATAACTAAGAGCTCTAACCATTATAAACAGTGAGTTCCTGGTCCACAGGGAACTTCTGTCTCTGAAGTTAAGAAGTGAAGAATGTCTCTGTCCATTCTCTTAACCCACAGCTCTTGTTCAAGGTGGCATATGAGATTTTTAACTTCTATGATGTGCTACCAGTTGCCTTGCCCAGAAGAAGCAGCATTGCATGTACCTTTCGAAGAACAAGTGGATAGAATCACAGACTTGAGATAAAAATGAGAGTACAAAAGGCTTCCTTTGGAAAGGATCCTTTTGTGTTAGAAAAAGGAAGGACAAAAGGGACCCAGTGAAGACACCTGGGTAAAATGTCATAGCTCCTAAGTTGAGATAACGGAACAAAAATCAAACCACCATGACGATGAGACAAAAAAGGGGACTGTCAGGGATGAGGTATCTGTATCCTTTAAGGAAGGTATATTTTCTCAGTTCTGCATTGCATTATTTTTTCACATTTCAATTGCAGTGAAACTGGTACACTTTCTTAACAACAGTCATATTCTGAACTTCCAGGAACTATGAACAAAACTACAAACCCAGCATCTGGGTGTGCTTGGACCAGCCATGTCACTTTAGACTTCTCATATGCCAGACTGTAATCATTGCTAGCTGTTCTTCCAGATGTCCAGTGCTATGATTTTTATTATAGTTATTGATGGGCTCTGTCTGACCAGGAAGGAACTAAGAGGCTTCTTCCTGAGGTTGAAGTGTGCTGGTTCAATCTCTGTTCCCTGGCTATTGTCAGCTTTCTCCATCTCAGTCGCCAGTAGGAGAGAATGCAATTAATGACATCTGTTTACTGTCTGTATTTGTTTTCTGCATAACAGACAGCTACAAGGCTTGAGAGAACACAGTATCCAGCATTTATGTCGCTTACATCTAAGGTTGGCGTGTATTGGCTAATAGTGCCTGGGCCTGGCTGGGGTGGCCCCACTGAGATGACCCTGACCCATATGCCTCTCAGCCTCCTCCTGGGCCCCAGAGGGCTCACCGGGGCATGTTGTTCTTCCAGAACTTGGAGAGTAAGCCACACTGTGCAAGTGCTTGTCACGCCTTAGATTACATCCCACCCTCTAACATTCAGTTGGAAAAACAGCCGTATGGGCTCCTCAACATCAAAGTGCAGAGAAGCATCCTCGGCCCGCAGAGTTGGGGAGTGAAGGAAGGTAACCTCCACCTTCTCCCCAAGCATCATCTGATCACCAGGGAATTGCCAGGTTCTGGTTTCACCTAGTTCCAACCTACTGATCTGCCCCAACCCTGGCTTCTGGTTTCAATTCCAGTAGCTAAAACAGATATTTTTTTAATATCCCTGAGGGACAGAGAGCCTGGCTCACATTTTCTGAGTTCTTAATGTGTGTCAGTTATTTCTGTCCCTGGAGAAGGAAATGGTGACCCACTCCAGTATTCTTGCCTGGAGAATCCCTTGGACAGAGGAGCCTGGCAGGCTACCGTCCACGGGGTCGCAAGAGTCAGACATGACTTAGCGACTAAACCACCATCTCTGCCCAGGTGAGTTAAGTAGTTATCCTCAGTTTTAGTAAAGAAACTGTTACTCAGTGGGTCTGTGTCAGGGACTGTCATAATGACTTAATTACTGTGTGTGTGTGTTTGGGCTTGCACCCAGTCGCTCAGTTGCCTCCAACTCTTTGTGACCCCATGAACTGTAGCTTGCCAGGCTCCTCTGTTCATGGAATTTTCCAGTCAAGAATACTGGAATGGGTTGCCATTTCCTCCTCCAGGGGATCTTCCCAACTCAGGAATTGAACCTGCATCTCCTGCAGTGGTAGGCAGATTCTTTACCCTGAGCCACCTGGGAAGCCCCTTAATTACCATATTTATCCCTGGAAGAAACTAAGAGACTTAGGACAAAGGATAAAGTGTGCTCATACTTTCTGTTTCCTGGCTATCATCATTCTCCATCTAGGAAGCCAATATGAGAGAGTAGAATTGATGGCATCTATCTACTGCTGATATTAGGTTCAGTTCAGTTTAGTTGCTTAGTCATGTCCAACTCTTTGCAACCCCGTGAATTGCAGCATGCCAGGCCTCCCTGTCCATCACCAACTCCCAGAGTTCACTCAAACTCAATGTCCGTCAAGTCGGTGATGCCATCCAGCCATCTCATCCTCTGTCGTCCCCTTCTCCTCCTGCCCCCAATCCCTCCCGGCATCAGAGTCTTTTCCAATGAGTCAACTCTTCGCATGAGGTGGCCAAAGTACTGGAGTTTCAGCTTCAGCATCAGTCCTTCCAAAGAACACCCAGGACTGATCTCTTTTAGGATGGACTGGTTGGATTTCCTTGCAGTCCAAGGGACTTGCAAGAGTCTTCTCCAGCACCACAGTTCAAAAGCATTAACTCTTCAGTGCTCAGCTTTCTTCACAGTACAACTCTCACATCTGTACATGACCACTGGAAAAACCATAGCCTTGACTAGACGGACTTTTGTTGGCAAAGTAATGTCTCTGTTTTTGAAGGAGTAAGCGTCTTTTAATTTCATGACTGCAATCACCATCTTCAGTGATTTTGGAGCCCAAAAAAATAAAGTCTGACACTGTTTCCACTGTTTCCCCATCTATTTCCCATGAAGTGATTGGACCAGATGCCATGATCTTCGTTTTCTGAATGTTGAGCTTCAAGCCAACTTTTTCACTCTCCTCTTTCACCTTCATCAGGAGGCTTTTGAGTTCCTCTTCACTTTCTGCCATAAGGGTGGTGTCATCTACATATCTGAAGTTATTGATATTTCTCTTGGCAATCTTGATTCCAGCTTGTGCTTCTTCCAGTCCAGCATTTCTTATGATGTACTCTGCATATAAGTTAAATAAGCAGGGTGACAATATATAGCCTTGACGTACTCCTTTTCCTTTTTGGAACCAGTCTGTTGTTCCAAGTCCAGTTCTAACTGTTGCTTCCTGACCTGCATACAGATTTCTCAAGAGGCAGGTCAGGTGGTCTGGTATTCCCACCTCTTTCAGAATTTTCCACAGTTTATTGTGATCCACACAATCAAAGGCTTTGGCATAGTCAATAAAGCAGAAATAGATGTTTTTCTGGAACTCTTCCTTTTTTCATGATCCAGTGGATGTTGGCAATTTGATCTCTGGTTCCTCTGCCTTTTCTAAAACCAGCTTGAACATCAGGAATTTCACGGTTCACATATTGCTGAAGCCTGGCTTGGAGAATTTTGAGCATTACTTTACTAGTGTGTGAGATGAGTGCAATTGTGTGGTAGTTTGAGCATTCTTTGGCATTGCCTTTCTTTGGAATTGGAATGAAAACTGACCTTTTCCAGTCCTGTGGCCACTGCTGAGTTTTCCAAATTTGCTGGCATATTGAGTGAAGCACTTTCACAGCATCGTCTTTCAGGATTTGAAATAGCTCAACTGGAATTCCATCACCTCCACTAGCTTTGTTCATAGTGATGCTTTCTAAGGCCCCCTTGACTTCACATTCCAGGATGTCTGGCTCTAGATCAGTGATCACACCATCGTGATTATCTTGGTGGTGAAGATCTTTTTGTACAGTTCTTCTGTGTATTCTTGCCACCTCTTATTAATCTCTTCTGCTTCAATGGTATGTTAGGTCCATACCATTTCTGTCCTTTATTGAGCCTATCTTTGCACGAAATGTTCCCTTTGTATCTCTGATTTTCTTGAAGAGATCTCTAGTCTTTCCCTTTCTGCTGTTTTCCTCTATTTCTTTGCATTGATCCTTGAGGAAGGCTTTCTTATCTCTCCTTGCTATTCTCTGGAACTCTGCATTCAGATGCTTATATCTTTCCTTTTCACTTCTCTTCTTTTCACAGCTATTTGTAAAGCCTCCCCAGACAGCCATTTTGCTTTTTTACATTTCTTTTCCATGGGGATGGTCTTGATCCCTGTCTCCTGTACAATGTCATTAGTTTGTTACATATCAAATAACCACAATGTCTCAGAAGCTCAGAACAATCAGCATTTATGCTTATGTGTTGAGGTTAGACATTGAATCCAGACCAACATAACTGTGAATGTTGGTTGGCCTCAATTTTCTCATCAGAGAAAAAAAGACAGTAGCACCTGTCGTGCAGTGTTTGTGTGATTAGCTGGTATACACTCAGAGAAAGTGTTAGTCGCTCAGTTGTATACAACTCTGTGCAACCCCATGGACTGTAGCTCGCCAGGCTCCTCTTCATGGAATTCTCCAGGTAAGAATACTGGAGTGGGTTGCCATTTCTTTCTCCGGGATCTTTCCGACCCAAGCATCACCTCCGGGTCTCCTGCACTGCAGGAAGATTCTTTACGGTCTGAGCCACCAGGGAAGCCTAATACAGAGTCTAGCACACCTGGTAAATAAGTCTCCCTCTTTGATTTTACTCAAGGAGATTTGACCATCAGCAGCTACATCTGATACCTTCAAGCACCAGATTTTAGAGCCACCCTGTGTCAGACTTTTTGGGACAAAAAAAATAATGCAACAGTTTGACTCATGATACTTTGTGGAACCTTCATTTGAGTGAAAAAAACTTATATATGTGACAGCCGTACAGTGAAGGCTTGATTTGTGTGCATGGGTTAGAAAGGAGGGTGTGCACTGGAGGAAACGGAACAGAGCTAATATGTTACCGTCTGTGATTTGACCTGCTCTCTGCCTGACTAGCTGCATATTCATGTCAATTTCCTCCCGGTTACCTAGGACAAGAAATGAAGAGGAAAGATCTTTAATCATTTTTTTTATTCTAATTGAAACATTTTCCTTGCAAGTGAAGAGAGAACAGGTGCCTAACGAGCCCACATGATGATTCACAAGGTAGTAGATATCGCCACAGATATAATTAAACTGAAAGATCAATGAAAATTTCCTTTTTGGACTCAAGCCAGGTCTACGCAGACTGGGATCCAGCTAGCTGTATTTATGCACAGTGATATTCAGAAGTGTGTACTCACGCAGGTGTGCCCCGTAGTATCATATCATGATAAATTAAACAGCCACAGACTCAAACATTGAGGATAACTTATTTAAGAAAACACAGCTATTTCTGTGTACAGTTAATGATCCTGGACTACAAGCATCATCTGTCAGGAAGGCAGACAATTGCTGCATCTTATCAGGTCTCACTTTCCCTTTTCCTTTATTATGCTTTTCATTTTTGGTCTAAAAAATACAACCACATAAGTAAGCACTGGCCCAGAGGCTCAAGATCTGAAAGAAAGGGAGGAAGCAGAAAGAAATGGAGGGAAGGAAGGAGGCAGGAAGGGAATCATCAAGGGAAAGAAACATTGCCAATGTGTGACCTCTCCTTCAGAGTTCCAGGAAATTGGATTGCATTTGTACCAAGATGTGTAGCCTGTCTGGCTCTTTAGGACCCTTAGACTCAGTGGGCCTGTAAATAAGCCCTTACACATCTTGTGAGTCCAAGGTTCTTCTGATAAAAGGAACAAGGGAAGAATTTAGGGGAGTTGGTTGATCTTTGAGATCTGCACTGATGCAAATTTCGCAGACCCGATAGGTTTTTCACAGCCTTCTATTTTTTTTTTTTTTTTTTGAAATTTCTTTGCAGAAATGAAAAAACAACCTGAGAGTTCTATTCAGTTGTTTTGTAGCAGCATTGTAATTGAAAAAAAAAAAATCACTCCTGGAGTTAGATACTCTTTTCGTTAGCTCAGGCTGCTATAACAATATGTCATAGATGGGCAGCTTAAATAACAGACTTTTATTTCTCACAATCTGGAAGCTAGCAAGTCTGAGATCACAGTCCTAGCAGTTTTGATGTCCCATGAGAAGTATCTTCTGGCTTGCAGATGGCCATCTTCTTGCGATATCCTCACATGACAGAAAGAGGCAGATCTAATGTCTCTTTCTCTTCTTAAAAGGGCACTAACCCCATCATGATGAGCTCCACCCTCAAGACCCATGAACTCATCCAAACCTTATTACCTCCCAAAGGCCCTGCCTCCAGATACTATCACATTTGAGATTAGGACTTCAACATGTAAATTTTGAGGGGATACAGTCCATAACAGATACCAAACCAAACACCTCTGTGGTCTGGTCCTTTCTACACAATAGAGGTGAATCTGACCCCTAAAGCTTACGGGAAGATTGATGTCTTACATGTACTTATTTCATTTAAAAGGAGACAATGGAAAATCTAGTGCCAATATTGTCCACTCATATTTTAGAAAAGAAAAGAATGTAGGAAAGTTACTATAAATTCTAGTGTTGGAAAGATCCTTAGAGATAAGTCTAGACCAACATATCGTCTAGACCAACATATCTGTTCTCATTAGGATAGATTAACTGCACTAACAAATTTAAAATTTCAGTGGCTTAACAGAATGAGGATTGTTCTCATCCAGGAAAAGTCTGATCCAGATGTGCCCAGTTGGCAAATCTCCTTAAGGGTGAACTTAAGGATTCAGGCTGTTTCCAGTGGGAGCCTTCGCCATCTCAGAGCCTTTAGAATCCTTTGTAGAAGGTGGGAGATCACACATGGGGCATTTGATGCAGGTGGCTAAAAGTGGTGCACGTTCCATTGACCAGAACTCAGTCACATGGTATTATCTAGATGCAAGGGGTGGCTGTGGGGGCTGGTGCTGTAATCTTCCTGTGAAAGCGCACCACCCAGCGCCTTATTTCTGCCATACTCACTGTTTTCCAGATGAAGAAAGTAGGCTTAGTGTTTGATGTGTTTAGAATGAATCAGTGGCAGAGGTGGGATTAGAACTCCTATCTCCTCACTCCATCTTCTTTCCTTTATTTCCCATCACCTCTTAGCTCTTTGAAGAAGTACAGCAGGACTTAGGGTTTCTGAAGGATAATCCCTAGCCACAAAGAAGCCCCTTCTCCTTAGAATCCAAATCAATACCTTTTGTATACTTAACAGAGAATACACATAGAATTTAAAATTAATTGACTTAATTTGGTTTTATTTTTCAGATTATTTCTTAAATGGCTTTTTGACTTCTGAAAAAGACCACACTCACCAAAAATGAGAGCAGTATGATACTGTCTTTGATCTTGTATAACAGCTAATAGTGTAGGGCATGTGATCATGGCTAAATAAATATTTGTTGCTATGTGTGGTCGTTGTTGTTCAGTTGCTGTTGTGTTCGACTCTTTGCAACCCCATGAACTACAGCATGCCAGGCTTCCCTGCCATTCACTATCTCCCAGAGTTTGCTCAAACACATGTCCATTGAGTCAGTGATGCTGTACAACCACCTCATTTATGTCATCCCTTCTTTTATTGCCATCAGTCTTTCCAAGAATCAGGGTTTTTTCCAATGAGTTGGTTGTTTGCAACAGGTGGCCAAAGTATTGGGGCTTCAGCATCTGGCTTTCCAATGAATATGCAGGACTGATATCCTTTAGGATTATACTGGTTTGATCTCCTTGCAGTCCAAGGGACTCTCAAGAGTCTTCTCCAGCACCACATTTCAAAAACATCAATTCTTTGGTGTTCAACCTTCTTTATCATACACCTCTCACATCCATGCTTGACAATTGGAAGAACCATAGCTTTGACTGTACAGACCTTTGTCAGCAAAGTGGTGTCTCTGCTTTTAAATGTGCTGTCTAGGTTTGTCATAGCTTTTCTCCAAAGGAGCAAGTGTCTTTTAATTTTGTGGCTGTAGTCACCATCCTCAGTGATTTTGGAACCCAAGAACA
Source organism: Bos indicus (assembly GCF_029378745.1). Taxonomy (NCBI): domain Eukaryota; kingdom Metazoa; phylum Chordata; class Mammalia; order Artiodactyla; family Bovidae; genus Bos; species Bos indicus. Next base: position 42,821,890 of record NC_091767.1, on the reverse strand, counting down.
TAAAATCTGTCCATGTTTCCACTTTTTCCCCATCTATTTGCCGTGAAGCGATGAGACCAGATGATCTGGTTTTGTGAATGTTGAGTTGTAAGCCAGCTTATTCACTCTTTTTTCTCACCTTCATCAGGAGGCTCTTTAATTCCTCTTCACTTTTTGCCACTAGGGTGGTATCAGCTGCATATCTGAGGCTGTTGATATCTCTCCTGACAGTTTTGATTCCAGCTTGTGATTTGTCAAGACCCGCGTTTCTCCTGATGTGCTCTGTATATAAGTTAAATAAGCAGGATGGCAATATACAGCCTTGATGTACTTCTTTCCCAATTTGGAACCAGTCTGTTGTTCCATGTCCAGTTCTAACTGTTGTTTCTTGACCTGCATACAGGTTTCTCAGGAGGCAGGTAAGTTGGTCTGGTAATCCCATCTCCTTAAGAATTTTCCACAGTTTGTTATGATCCACACAGTCACAGGCTTTAGCATAGTCAATGAAGCAGTTCAGTTCAGTTCAGTCACTCAATCGTGTCCGACTCTTTGCGACCCCATGAATTGCACCACGCCAGGCCTCCCTGTCCATCACCAACTTCCGGAGTTCACTAAAACTCATGTCCATCGAGTCAGTGATGCCATCCAGAGAGAGTCAGCCATCTCATCCTCTGTCATCCCCTTCTCCTCCTGCCCCCAATCCCTCCCAGCATCAGAGTCTTTTCCAATGAGTCAACTCTTCGCAATGAAGCAGAAGTAGATGTTTTTCTGGAATTCTGCTTTTTGTATGATACAACAAATGTTGGCAATTTTATCTCTGGTTCCTCTGCCTTTTTCTAAATCCACATTGTACATCTGGAAATTCTCAGTTCATGTACTGCTGAAGCCTAGTTTGAAGGATTTTGAACATTACCTTACTAGCATGTCAATAGGTAATCTGAACAGTCTTTGGCATTGTCTTTCTTTGGAATTGGAATAAAAACGGACCTTTTCCAGTCCTGTGGTCACTGCTGAGTTTTACCAATTTGCTGGCATATTGAGTACAACACTTTCACAGCATCATCTTTTAGAATTTGAAATAGCTCAGCTGGAATTCAGTCACCTCCACTAGCTTTGTTTGTAGTAATGCTTCCTAAGGCCTACTTGACTTCACACTACAGGATATCTAGCTCTAGGTGAGTGACCACACCATTGTTAACGAGATCATGAAGAGCTTTTTTGTATATTTCTATGTGTTCTTGCCACTGCTTCTTAATATCTTCTACTTCTGTTAGGTCCTTGTCATTTCTAACCTTTATTATGCCCATCTTTGCATGAAATGTTCCCTTGGTATCTCTAATTTTCTTGAAGAGATCTCTAGTCTTTCCCATTCTATTGTTTTCCTCTATTTCTTTGCGTTGTTCACTTAAAAGGGCTTTCTTATTTTTCTTTGCTATTCTCTGGAACTCTGCATTCAGTTGGATGTATCTTTCCCTTTCTCCTTTGCCTTTCACTTCTCTTCTTTTTTCAGCTATTTGTAAGGCCACCTCACACAACCATTTTGCCTTCTTGCATTTCTTTTTCTTGGGGATGGTTTTGATCACCACCTCCTGTACAGTGTTACAAACCTCCATCCATAGTTCTTCAGGCGCTCTGTCTACCAGACCTAAAACCGTGAATTTATTCAGCACTTCCACTGTATAATCATAAGTGATTTTATTTAGGTCGTACCTGAATGGCCTAGTGGTTTTCCCTACTTTCTTCAATTTAAGTCTGAATATTGCAATAAGGAGCTCATGATCTGAGCCACAGTCAGGTCCAGGTCTTGTTTTTGCTGACTATGTGGAGCTTCTTCATCTTTGGCTGCAAAGAATATAATCAATCTGATTTCAATATTGACCATTTGGTGATACCCATGTGTAGAATTCTATCTTGTGTTGTTGGAAGACAGTGTTTGCTATGACCAGTGTGTTCTCTTGACAAAACTCTGTTAGCCTTTGCCCTGCTTCATTTTGTACTCCAAGGTGAAACTTGCCTGTTACTCCAGGTATCTCTTGACTTCCTACTTTTGCATTCCAATCCCCTATGATGAAAAGGACATCTTTTTTGGGTGGGGGGCAAGGTTAGTTCTAAAAGATCTTGTAAGTCTTCACAGAACCATTCAACCTCAGCTTCTTTGGCATTCCTGGTTCTGGCATAGACTTGGATTACTGTGATGTTGAATGGTTTGCCTTGGAAACGAACCAAGATCATTCTGTTGTTTTTGAGATTGCATCCAAGCACAGCATTTCCGACTCTTTTGTTGACTATGAGGGCTACTCCATTTCTTCTAAGGGATTCTTGCCCACAGCAGTAGATATAATGGTCACCTGAATTATATTCACCCCTGACTGCCCATTTTAGTTCACTGATTCCTAAAATGTTAATGGTCACTCTTGCTATTTCTTGCTTGACCACATCCAGTTTATCTTGATTCACGGACTTATCATTCCAGGTACCTATGCAATATTGTTCTTTACAGCTTCGGACTTTACTTTCACCACCAGACACACCCACAACTGAGCGATGCTGCTGCGTTAGCCCAGGCTCTTCATTCTTTCGGATCTGTTTCTGTTCTTCCCCAGTAGCATATTGGACAGCTACTAACCTGGGTGGCTCATCTTCCAGTATCGTATCTTTTTGCCTTTTCATTTTATTCATGGGGTTCTCAAGGCAAAAATACTGAAGTGGTTTGCCATTCCCTTCTTCAGTGGACTACATTTTGTCAGGCCCTGACTAGTAGGGTCATGCCCTTCAGCTGCACTACGTAGCCAGATGACTTGCTGGGTGCTCTGGATATCCCACTGCTGGTCCTTGTTGAATGTGTCATACAGAGTCTTAAAAAGGCATCTATGGAGAAAACAGTAAGGGAAAGACCAATAACTTTCTGATAAATGGGTAGGGAATTATTACATGAAATCATCAAATACTTAAGAGGACCTAACACATATCAAGCATAGTTCTGAGAGCTCAGAATATGGCAGAGAAAGAAACAGTTTTTTGCACAAAATCTTACAGTTCAAACTGTAAGTTCTGTGAATTCAAAACTTAGAGCTTGAACTCATTTCTCTAATGGCTGACTGTGTAATACAGGGCACGTTTACTGCTCCTAGCTTACCTTCTTTTGTTACCTGTGAAAGAGGGATAGCAGCTGTTATCCAATACCTCTCTGGGCTATTAGCAAATAGTAATAGAGCAAGTGGAGATCTAAAACGATCGAAAATAAAAGACCGAGTGATACATTTTTAAGGGAGGCAGGTTAATGAGCCATGGATGTGGAGAGCAGCTCAATTGGTTCCAGTAGGTCATTATTAGTCCTTTCTTCAGAAGGGCTCATCTTCAGATTGCTACTTTCTGGAAATGATATGGCAATGATGGAAAATGCAGAGCAGCACCAAAGAAAGGGTTTAAGACAGCCCTATACATATGAAATGAGTTCATCAAGATTTATGTCATTACAATAAACCACTAACAGAATTTATGATGATGAGATCATTATGAAGGACTCCAAAAAATGCAGTTAACTGGCCACTATGACCTCAACTCTCACAGTCCCCTCAACTCTCAACAAATGTCTCCACCTTTAGAAATGACTTTTTTTTCCCCCTTTGTAAAGAAATATATTAATTTATTTGTGTGTAGGAAGTCTCAAGATTCTCCAACTTTTTCATTCAAGGAATGAAGAACACTCAACTGCCTACTTCCTCAATAAAGGAAGTCCCAAGCTACACAAAAGTGATCATTAACTTGACTCCTTTTATTCCTTTTAAGAATTATCATGTCAAAGACTTTCTCACTGAAACTTTTTTTTAATAATTTTATTTTATTTTTAAACTTTACAATATTGTATTAGTTTTGCCAAATATCGAAATGAATCCGCCACAGGTATACATGTGTTCCCCATCCTGAACTTTTAACCCAGTCTCCTTATAAGCACCAGGATGCCCTGATGAATCTCTTGTCTTGACTTAAGGCTTTGTGTTTTCAGTGTATGTTTTATCCAGTTCTAGACAAGCCAGCTCCTTAAGAGCAGCAACTGTGTCTTACTGAGCTCTGCGTCTCACATACCTTCCCCAGAGACCACCTCATGGTACACGCTCAGTAAATGTTTTGGAAAGAGTGATTGCAGTTTTCCAGGTTGAGGATGAGACAGTGTCCTGGCCTATGTACTTCTTTGTGTCCAGAACCACTTTGAAGAAGTGAAGGTCATTCTCCTGATAGGACTCAGGACACTTTTTCTCTACAGGGCCAAGTAGTGACTATTTTAGGTTTGTAGGCCATCCAGTCTTTGAGGAAACTGGTGTAGTAGCACAAAAGCAGGCTCAGACAATACATTAAAAAATAAGTGTAACTGTATTCCTCCCTCCAAAAAAATCTTTCTTTATAGATATTGAAGTTTGAATTTCAAGTTGAAATTGATACTGAAGTTGTAATTTTCATATTTTAAACAACGTTGCTCTTCTTTTGATTTTTTTTTTTTTTTGATCATTTAAAAATTTACTATCCTTGGCTCATAGGACATACAAAATCAGGTGGTGGGTCGTGTGATCTGGGGTTACAGTTGGTGGACTGCCACACTAGATTGTGGGGTTGCTGGTGCTGGTTTTGGTGGTGGGACTTACTAATGAGATGAAGAGGTTTTTGGAAACTGCAACTTCATTTCCTTAACCAGTTCACTAGTGTGCTTTAGTTGGTCCAGTTCCTGAGAGGGGAATTACTGTCTTATCTGCTGCTGTCCTCAAGGACACTTTAATGAATTAAGGTCATAGAATTCTTGGGCAAGATAACACCTCCTTAGGACTGGAGAGTTATGATGAAAATATTAAAATGGGAGACTAAAATATAATTCATGATTTATGGTGAGTCATCTTAGATACTTCTAAGAATCAATAACCCATATCATCATTCTCATTTATCCTATGACATTCATTCATTTCACAAAGCAAGAATTACTGATAATATGAAATATATGCCAGACCATATGCATGGGTCAAGCGGGATATGCATCCAGAATTCTGGTACTACTGTGAGACATGCTCAGGAAACAAATACATCTGTTTTTATACATTAAAAATTCATATTTTTAATATATTGCTGGTGTTTACTATAAAAGAAATCACTTTGATAATTTTGCTGCACAAAAATATACACAGCAAAATACAGTCAGTAGTTTCATGTAAGCAAATATAAATAACAATAATATTTTAAAAATCAATTAGAACCCAGCAATTTAAGGAATTTGACCCCTAGGTTTCCACATACCTGTTGGTTGACTATCAGAGAGAACCAGACTCTGTCATGTAGCTGCTACCATTTCAGAGAGAATGAATGCAAGAAGGTTGATTTAACAAGTAAATTGCATATACTAGTTTTTATGTAAACTTACTTCTGTTTACTAATTTTACTGTCTAAAAGCATAGATATTGGAGTCAGTTCTGGGTTCAGATCCTTGGCTTATTATCACCTATTAACTATGTGAACTCAAGCTAGTTACTTAACCTCTCTGAGCTTCCGTTTCTTCACCAAAAAAATGGAAGCATTAATGATTGTGCATTCGAGAACAAACTGCAGTTCTTACACATTGATAGCAAGGATTCACTACATAGGTATTCTTACTAATACATTTGTCATTAGAAAAAGAATAGAGTTTTTTGTTTAGCGAATTAGCAAACTTTATAGAGGTGTAATGTAATTTCAAATATAAGGCAGTGTTGAGATTCTAAGAGACACTTTCGCTTGCCTAGGCTTGGAAGGTAGTAGCGATGTGCATGTCTCTGTTTTGCTTAAACACCAAAACATCTGAGTTTGGTTTTCTTCTTGGCTGTTTTCTTGATGCACTGTGGGCAGTGGGGATGTTCCCTGAAATTTCCACTGTATTTGTACAACTTCCCTTTACCTAATGTTTTGGAATCCCATCTTAATTGTGTTTTTCTTTTTTTTTTGTTATCATCTGATTTCCTTTCTGCTTAGTTTTTGGGTTCACTATAGTTTATCAGAATCTTACTTATCCAAAGCCTCTGATTTCAAATTATTTTTCATCATGATGTTGTTGATCTACTTAAATAAACCAATGGATGGACAGTTTCAAACCCTTGTCCCATAGACAGCATCAAGATACACAAAACTTAGGATATTTAAAGGCTGTATAAGAGAGATGGGAAGACTTGTTCATAGCATGGTATGATCTCCAGGCTGCAGAGTGTGACAGAAGGAGTGTAGATTAGAAACCAGAGTGCTTGGCTTCGTTGTCCTCTCAGCCATCCCAGACCATGGGCATCCTCAGCTCTCTCTCAATTCAGTAGTACTGGTCAATAAAACAGGAATGACTAGGATACTTATCTCACATAGTTTAGTGTAAATAATGTAAATGATACAGTAATTATTTAATAAAATCACCATGCATACTGCTACAGGGTTATTATAATTATTATTCACCCCATGTGTGTATGTGTCACAAGGATTCCATTTAGGGAACAAGTAATTTGCAGTAGTAAGAGTCAAGTCCCACTTCTGACACTAACCAGATGTGTAACTGAGGACAAATTATTCATTTATTTAAGTGCTAATTTCTATATCTGCAAAATAAGTTAGGTACTTATCAATGCCCCTTTCTGACATAAAAGTCTGGGGTTTCATGAGGACCAGGATGCAGGTATAGACAGGCAGAACAGCCAGTCTTCCAGAGAAGTACTAACTGATGCTTTAGTCAGTGGGCCCACCAAGACAGTGGGAGCCTACAGGTGGCTTTGGGAAGGGGATCCCAAAGAGCTCACCGGGTAACAGAGCACACCTGGGACTCAGAGGCTTACTTCACAGAGGCCCCCATGTGGTTCCAAACTGACAAGACTGAGCTAAACCCAGAGCAACCAGAGTCAGCACTGTTGACCATTGCCTTGTCTGAAGTGATAAGGACTGACCCAGGTATCCTCCACATAAGTAAGGAGGAAGAGAAGCAGAGAAGGTCCAGAAATTACAGCCTCTGAATGGGCTTCATGGCTCCTGTCTCCTTCTCTAATCCATCCCCCATATTGCCACCAGAGGGACCCTAAACTCATATATGGTCTTCCCCCTGTCCAGATTAAAAGTCTCTGATTTCTTTCAAGAAAAGCTGCTCAGTGTTACTGATCATCAGGAAATGCAAACCAAAAGTACAACGAGATATTACCTCACATCTGTCAGGATGGCCGTTATCAGAGAGCAAAAGACTGCAAGTATTGGCAAGGATGCGGAGAAATTAGAGTCCTTGTACCTTATTGGTGGGAATGGAAAAATGGTACCGCCACTATGGAAAACAGTATGGAGTGTCCCATCTTCCACAAGGTGAAATCTAAGCTCCCTTGCTTATAGGGCCCTGTATTGTAAGTAGAGTCTACTGAACTCCTCAGTTTCTTTTTCCCAAGAGCAAGCCCCTCTGAACTTACCATCTTTTCTTCATAACTCACTGCCTTCACACATGCTGTTCCTCTGCCAGGAACATCCTCTCTGCTTGGAGAATTCTTCCTTTTCCTTTTTTGTCCTGGTTCAGATATTACTTTCATTGTACATATTATGGCAACTACCATAAAGTTATTTTTTAAGAAGGTGTCTACTTGTCTGCTTTTCTACTGGCATATGAACTTGTGGCGATGGACCTATGTTTTATTGTGCTAACAAGTGCTTAATTAATTTTCTCCAGAGCTTACTAATGGTTAACTGAAATGACCTAAGGGATGGAGGCATCTGGAGAAAACAGATAGAAGAACAGAGCCCTTGAGAACATAAACAGACAAAAACCTACCAAGGGACAAATTTAGATTCAATGAAATCATAAGCAAGGTACACTTTTCCCAATGAAATGATTTATTCAATAATTATTTGGTCAGTTTCTCTTATGCACCAGGTAGCAAGGATACCTGGTATCCTGATAATCTCCTGGTATACTGGGTAGCAAGCGAGGCTGGCTTAGCACATCCCATCAACTGGGATGCCAGTATTCCTGGCATGTGGCTGATAAGGGGGAAGTGGCACAGTAAGAAGGAGAATAGCAAACAGGGGACAGAGGACCCAAGGCTTTGCAGGTTAGGGTGAAAACTTCACTTTTAGTATAAATGCAATGCTTTCTTACAAGTGATTTGCTGTAAAAGTTTTTAATCAGGGTAATTAACCATCTGACTGACATTTGGGGGAAGTCACCCTGGCTCTTCTGCAGAGAATAGCGAGTATATATAACTGGGGATACAGTTAGGAGGCTGCGCACGAGACCAGGTGAGAAATGACATTGGCCTAGCAGCCAGAATCATCCTCAGGACGGTCAAACACAGATTTCTGAGCTGCACCCCTGGAATTTCTGACTCTCTAGTTCTGGTGGTGATGGACATGGGGGCAGGGTGGAGGATTTGCCTTTCTAACAAATTTCCAGTGATGCTGATTCTGCTGTATGGAGACCCCTTCTATGAAATAGAGGTGGTCATTAAGTTGGACCAAAGTGTACTGGTTTGGAATATAATCTAGAGATAGGATTAGGAAGAATGCTCTTGTATCAATACTAGAAAATACTCGGACAAGGAACATTCCTATCAAACTTGAATGAGATAAATACCAGAAAATACTAGGAAAAGGAATATTGATCACATGAAACTTAACTGAGGTTTAAAACAAAAAGGCAAACAAAAGTAACCCCCTTCATACAATAGGCGATGGATGTATGGACATCATTTATGCCCTCCTTCCCCTGCCACACACGTGAACACACATAGACACAGATTCACAGACACGCACACACATAGACAAGTAAAAGTAAATGGTTTCCCAAAGTGTTTGAAGAAACTGTGTGTTATAGGATCAAAGAACTCCTAAAAGTTTAGGGTCTATGAGTCGTTAAGATTGAGCAAGGGCAAGTAACTGTGTTTTATCATTGTTAGGCTCTGGAGTTATCAGATGAAAAGGAGAACAGGGTATATAGTCCTGGGGTGTGACCTAGTGTAATTCCTTCCAGAATTTGAAAATAATGAGGTCACTGCAGATGCAATCTGTTAAATTAAGATGAGGTCATTAGGATGGGTTCTAATCTAATATGATGGGTATCCTTATGAAAAGGGTGAAAAGGCAAAAGATAGGAAGCAAACCACCAGGAGCTAGGGGAGAGGCACGAAGCACATTATTCCTCACAGCTCCTAGAAGGAACCAACCCTGCCAACACCTTGATTTTATTTATTTTTATTATTTTGGCTGAGCTTGGTCTTCTTTGGGCTTCCCCAGTGGCTCAGCGGTAAAAGACTTTGCCTGCAATGCAGAAAACACAGGAGAGGTGCGTTCGATCCCTAGGTTGGCAGTATCCCCTGGAGGAAGGAATGGCAACATACTCCAGTATTCTTACCTGGAAAATCCCACGGACAGAGGAGCCTGGAGGGCTGCAGTCAGTAAGGTCGCAAAGAGTCGGACACGGCTGAAGCACTGAGCACACACGTGTGCACACACACACGGGTCTTCATGGCGGTGCGTGTGCTCTTCTGTAGTTGTGGAGCATGGGCCCTAAATCAGATGAGTTCAGTAGTTGTGGCATGCGGGTTCTCTAATTGTGGCATGTGGGCTTAGTGGCCCCAGGGCAGGTGGGGTCTAGTTCCCTGACTAGGGATCATCTCTGCAGCCCCTGTATTGAAAGGCAGGTTCTTAACCACTGAATCACCAGGGAAGTCACCAGCACCTTGATTTCAGACTTCTAGACTCCAGAGCTGCTTTTAAGACTCTCACTTTGTGGTACTTAGTTATAGCAGTCCTAGCAAGCCAATACAAGCCCCTTATGGTTATAGCTTCATTGCACTGTACACATAGCTCTTAACCCTGCCTTCTTTGTCTCTCATATCTGCTTCTCTCTTGTACTCTGTAACCAGTAGGCCAACACTGACCCTTCCATAGTATAAACCAAGTCTCCCAGGACTCTAATCAGGGCACAGTATCCTAAAGATCCCACCTAACCTTTCCAGATATGAGATTCTGACATACTTCCCCACTGGACCTCTGCCTCTTTAAGAATCTGTTCCATGTTTTATTATTCATCTTTGTTTCCTCCCAATGACCAGAGTTCCTAAAACATAGCCTGTGTGTTTGTTGAATGAATAACACAATTAATGAGCTAGTCACTCTTTATCTCCGTCTTCCTTTGGTAAATGGGAAAACTCAAGAGCTTTTGACCTTCATGCTGCTGTCTTTTCGTCAATACAACGAGTTGTTTATTTGGGGAGCATCTGTTTTCAGATCACATTACTCAGTAAATGTGTGTTCTTAATGAAGGTGATCAGTGCAGATCAAGCTGACATCAACACTAAAGATATGGAGGATTGCTTTGGTGTGCAAATGGAAATGGTTTGGTGCCGGGAGATAATGAATACACAAGAATTAGGACTGCGTTATTAAACGGAGGGGATGAAGCTTGTCATTAGTTCCCACTGCTTCTTGGAGTTATTGGTAGTAGCTATTTGAGTGAGGAGACAGGAGCATGTGGAGAAGAGGAAGTGAAGAAATGAATGTGTAGATAATGTCTGCTCACTGAGACAGTGTGGTGTTTGGAATCGATCATCCTGCAGCTTTTGCTGAGAGGCTAGTGATATTGAACTGATCTGTTTTCCCAAACTCCTCAGAGGTGCAAGCAGCTGACAACTCCACAGATTCCTCCTCATGTCTGCCCCAGACTTTGATCTCAGCCGGGACAATAGGCATACTTTGGGTTAATTCTGGGCAAAGGAGAGATCACTACTTCCCTACTGATGGGCCACCCAAAGCCCTCTGAAAATACAACCAAACTCTACCAGAGTTGATTCATTTAGCATTAAGTAAATGCCCATAATCATTAGCCATTTACTCTGCCAGGGGACTGCTGTCATCTTTTCAGAACTTCCTGTACAGCAAGAAAGTTTCTCAGTGAAAATCCAATGTAGTAATTTAGTCTATGTTGTTTTTAGGAAATGCTCCAAATTTTCAAAATTAGTTTTTTTTTCAACTTTGGTAATATGCATTTATTTATTTTTTAATTGAAGTATAGCTGATTTACAACATTATAGTTTCCAGTGTACAACAAAGTGATTCAGTGTTTTCACAGATTATATGCCATTTAAAGTTATTACAAAATACTGGCTATTTTTTGGTGTTGTACAATATATCCTTGTTGCTTATTTTATTTTAAAAATTTTATTAAAAGTTTTATCTGCACTGGGTCTTTGTTGCTACACAGACTTTTCTCTAGTTGCTGCAAGTGGGAGCTACTCTTTAGTTGCAGTGCATGGGCTTCTCGCTGTGGTGACTTGTCTTGTTGCAGAGCATGGACTCTAGGTCTTCAGTAGTTGCAGCTCACAGCCTCTAGAGCTTGGGCTCAGTAGTTGTGGTGCTCAGGATTAGTTGTCCTACAGCATGTGGGATCTTCCTGGACCAGGGATCAAACCCATGTCTCTTGCATCTGCAGGTGGATTCTTAACCACTGAACTACCAGGGAAGTCGTGTTTATTTATTTTATACACAGTATTTAACATCTCTTAATCCCATCTGAGAAACTAACTAGTTTGTTCTGTCTGTGAACTATTTCTGCTCTGTAATGTACATTTGCTTGTTTTGAGATTCCAATATAAGTGATAATATAAAGTATTTGTCTTTCTGCTTTCTTTTGTTGTAGATGAATTGACCTTAAGTGTATGAGTTTATTTCTGAGCTCTCTATCCTGTTCCATTGATCTATATGTCTGTTCTTGAGCAAGTACCATATTGTTTTGATGACTGTAGCTTCATAGTGTAGTCTGAAGTCAGGGAGTATGGTTCCTCTAGCTCTGTTCTTCTTTCTCTAGATTGTTTTGGCTATTTGGTATATTTTGCATTTCCATACAAATTTTAAGATTTTTTGCTCAGATACCACTTCACCACTTTGGGTCTAAGCTGCATCTGCCTTACAGACAAGCTCCCAAGTGGAGCTGGAGCATTCCCTTGACTCAGATTAGGGTGCACACAGTGGTGGTGGTTGCAGAAAACTGACCAGCCACTTGTGTGGTTTTCATTTCGCCCTTTCCACTTGGCTTCAGGAGCAAGGTAGTGTGCACATGTTCCTCACAAGTGGACAACAGGTTTCCCACAGGCCTCCTATTAGCCTCACCAGCCCTCCCACCAGCCAAGAGGGCTCATCTTCCCTATTTTGGACCACAGACCTGGGACACCCATAGGTGGCTCGAACCATGCACTCCTTAGGGAGGATCTCCACCTGTGTAATCTCCCTTTTCCTGAGTCCCCTCCCAGGGGCACAGTCTGACTTGATTGCTTCTCTACCCTTTCTACTTGATTCTTCATGGATCTTTCTTTCAGCCTTGTTTGTACAGGGTCTCATTACCAGTTTCTTTAGTTTTCGATGTGAATTGTTCCACAAGTAGATATATTCGTGATATGTTCATGGGGGGAAGTGAGTTACACGTCCTTCTTCTCTGCCATCTTGATAAACACCCCCTCAAAATAACTTTTAATTTCTTAAACTTTGAAATTTGTTTTTTAATTTAACGTACCCTTCCCCAATCACTACGAATAATTAGAAAAGATAGTACAGAGAAAGAAGACAATAGGCCAGAAGTTAAAAGCAATAGACTAGACTACTGGTTAATGGATATCCAACATGCAATTCCAAAGGAGTAGACTATCATAGTAGTCACATGAAGTTCATGGTGAAATGGTGAAGTGATGGAAAATTAGTATTTGGAATAAAACACCTTGAGTTAAATCCCAGTTTGGCCTTCCCTAGATGTGTGAATGGCACCCCACTCCAGTACTCTTGCTTGGAAAATCCCATGGACGGGGGAGCCCGTTAGGCTGCAATCCATGGGGTCACTAAGAGTCGGACACGACTGAGCAACTTCACTTTCACTTTTCACTTTCATGCATTGGAGAAGGAAATGGCAACCCACTCCAGTGTTCTTGCCTGGAGAATCCCAGGGACAGGGGAGCCTGGTGGGCTGCTGTCTATGGGGTTGCACAGAGTCGGACACGACTGAAGTGACTTAGCATAGCATAGATGTGTGATAGGGGAAAGTCATTTCACATCAGTGAACCACAATTTTTGTGATTCTGGTTCTGTGGTTTCTGTGGACTGGGGTTAATGTATAGAGTTTTTATAAGGATTGAATAAAACAATGCATATAAGGTATAGAATACATGTCTTGATACATACATGCTCAGTTAAGAGTAACTGCTGTTATTAAATCATGCATACTGTGTCTATACTAGCAACCATTTATATCAGCTCTGATAATTTTAAACTAGTATGCTTATAGAATTGTTCTGGTAATTTTATGAACATTTATTACAGCCCCCTGCCCAGTGTTGGAGTTTGTTCCTTTGTTTGTGAGACACTAAATGACTATAACTGAAAGATCAGGAATTCTTATAAAGTTCAGAAATAAATCAAAAATACTTATCGTGAAACGTGCCCTGTTGCCTGTGATATCTTTTGGCTAGAACATAACAAAACTCCATGTAACTAGAACAAGTCAGAGATCCTTAGTCACATGGCAGCTGTTCCTTGTGCTCCTTATTCAGACTTGGGTGCTCCTTTAGTGGGTGGTAATTCTGCATCTCCTTCAGGACCAGGTGGAACAACCATGGGACAAATACTACCAACAGCTAGGCATACCTGCTTTGGACCTTTAGGTTAGAAGAAATAGATTTTCATTGTACTTGAGCCATCACAGCCTTAAATTTCTCTTGTTGTCCCTGTTAAAACAGTTTAGTTTAACCTAACTAATACAAACTTTCTTAACACTACTCTAGGGTTCAAGTTCTTTTTTTTTTATTTTATTTTAATTGGAGGCTAATTACTTTACAATAGTGTAGTGGTTTTTGCCATACATTGACATGAATCCACCACAGGTATACATGTGTTCCCCATCCTGAACCCCACTCCCACATCCCTCCCCATCCCATCCCTCAGGGTCATTCCAGGGCACCAGCCCCAAGCACCCTGTCTCATGCATCAAACCTGGACTGACGGTCTGTTTCACATATGATAATATACATGTTTCAGTGCTATTCTCTCAAATCATCCCACCCTCGTCTTCTCCCACAGAGTCCAAAAGACTGTTCTAGACATCTGTGTCTCTTTTGCTGTCTTGCATATAGGATCATTGTTACCATCTTTCAAGTTCTGTCCTATGTGATATTTCCAGGAGAAAAAGTGGGGGTGATTCATCTATATTTCATAAAGGTAATAACTAGGAAAAGATTGTAAAAAATAATTCCAACTGTACTCTGAGACATAAAACATAGATGGTGGTTATAATAAAGAATATAGATTTAGGATCAAGTATTCTGAGGCCAGCAGATCCACAGAACTCTTTCCAAGACTAACAAGTGGGGGGAGGGTGCAGCTAGCCCTTTCCAGTTCTCTTTAGAAAGCCATGAACAAAGATAGGATATTTACAGTGAATTTTGAACATTTGAAGAAGTGAAGGCTGAGATTTTTCTGCAAATACAAATACATGAGGGCTAAGATAGAAAGGTGCTTCCCTGGTGGCTCAGCAGTAAAGAATCTACCTGCCAATGAAGGAGACATGAGTTCAATCCCTGGGTCAGGAAGATCTCCTGGAGAAGGATATGGGAACCCATTCAGTATTCTTGCCTGGGAATCCCATGGACAGATGAACCTGGTGGGCTACAATCCATGAGGTCGCAAAGGAGTCGGACAAGACTTGAGTGACCAAGCAACAGAAACCGATAAAAAGAGGTGACCTATACCAGTAGAGATGTGATAAAATATGAGCTATGTTTCATCAACAAAAATGGAAGAAGAATCCAAATGAAACAAGAATCCAAATGGAACTAGAACAGAGATTATTGCATAGAATACATCAGCAAAAATGTTTTTGTTGATTTCTTAATAAAAATAACTTGGATTAGAATCCCACTATTTAGGGGGTTTTATATAGATTTTTACCTAAATGAATTATAATAAATAGTATTTTGTCCTCATTGCATAGTTTGGCACCAATAAGTTATAATCAATACTTTGCTCATTCCCATAAAGTTCCAAATTCACTAACTTGTCTAGATATTGTTGCATGTGGATTTCAAACTGACAGTATGCTACCTAGCATTTTAATGTAGGCCCTAGTGTCCCGAGAGGGCAAAACTAAGTATATTCTCCTGATAAAATGTTATATTAACTGAATATTTTTCTTTCTGGGCATCCTAAACTTTACAGTGCTATTTAACTAACAGTGCTATTAATTCAGATGTGAAATTCTAATATTTCAGTATTTAGACAAATAAGATTTAGAAAATAATAGACTTGTAAGAATTTGGCCCCCAGTATCCATTATTATTGGTATTCAAGGTACACTTGAAATTCATAATCATTTCCCTGTAGCAGCAATCAAGTTATTTTGTTTGAAAAGCACCATGAATGATACAACTGGGTAGAAGAAGGAAATACTTTTGTTTCCATCATTATATTATTCACCACTGAATCACAGGGGCCTAATTTGTGGGAAGGCACATTGTAGAAACACAGTAATTATTTGTTGAATAAGTGATAGAAAGAAAGAATGAATGGGGTAGGAAGAAAGATTCAGACTTACAGGAGTGTGGGTCTTAATTGTAGCAATCATAGTGAATCTGTCACACAAACAGCTGGATAAGGGAAAGTCAAATGTCTCCAGGGGCTAAATTCTGGGACATAAGAACATATCATTATAGAGACCTCATATAACCTCTGTCCAGCCTGAGGCTGCCCTGGTTGGCTGGAGCCCTCACTGCATTTTTTTCTATTGTTTTTTAATTAAGCAGCTAGGTTCCTGGGTTAATAATATTAATGACATTCTGAGTTTTGATTTTTTCTCAATTTTTAATCAGAAATGGAGACATGTCTTTTTAATAGTTTTAATGATTTCTAATTTTAGGAATGTTCATGAAATCAAACAGTCTGAATTTTAAGTGGAGCTGCAGATATCAAAATTGGGTATTTAAAAAAAAAAATTAAGAAAGACACTAGTTTCCAAAATGCCAAATGTGTATAAGATTTGCCTACCTTTGTACAATTTCCATTCATTTACCCTCACAAAAATGAGATAAATTGAATGTCTTATTCTATTAACCTTTTATAAGGGGATTCTGATTCTTAGCTCTCAGTGAAATTTAAAGTATTGTTAACTCACAAATCAACAGTATGATTATAAAGCTTCTTGAAGGCAATCACTGGAATGCATTAAGTAACTAGCAAGATTACATGGTGTTTCTAGCCTAATGTGGCACAATTCAGATTGCAGTAATTGGTGCCCAGTGAAGAAAAGTACCAGTCAAATCAATAAACTTAGACTCTTGTACATTGATAACTGAGCCTGGCTGTTAAAAGTCATTGATTACCAAGAGAACGGCTATTAAAAGAAAGAGGCCAAGAAGCTGACTGGGATGTTTTACTCTAATAAAAAAGTAGCTCTGCTGAAGTAAATAGTTGTTGTTTCTCAGCAATAAGTCGATTTCTGCAAGAGCACATCAGTCATTTGCCAAATCAGATCCCCTCGGCCATGCCGACCTGCTCAGCCCACGTATGTTTCTTCCAATTCCGTTTCACTGGGTTTGGTGGCAAATGACAGAATGGAGGGAATATTTTGACATTTTACTGTAGTATTGTTCCAGATTTGGGGTACTGGTGCTCTTGGCATGAATTTCTAACATGTTCTGTGTTGCCTGCGGTTTTACAGGCTTCCACATCACCTTCCTCCTCTGACCACTCTTCCTCTGCAGCCCAAGGACTGAACGAGAAGGTTGTACCAACTATCACTTCTGGGTATTTTGGTTGTACATGCACAGATCAAAGAGATGACTACTGGGTGGTCTTAGTGGACCAACTGTGATGTGAAGCTCCACCAAGACTGCATACATAATGCGGCCTCTGTATGCATCCATGTAATAAGGATGTCAGCATGATGCTGTGAATTTCTGGGTATCACTGTCAACCTGGATTCTGTGTCCTGCAGTCCTCTGGATGTTGATACACTCCCTTCTCCCTGGTTCAGAGTTATCCCAAGTAAATGGCCATCGGTTCCTTTGGAGCTGAACTGGAATACTGCTGCCTTTCATGCTTGCCAATTATTTCAGTGCCTTCTTCCGGGGTGGGACGGGGGCAGGGGGGTGGGGCAGTCTCTTCTTCAGCTGGGGGTTTCCTAGTGAGAAAGGATACTCAGGTTTTTAGACCAGACAGTGGATCATGGCTCTTCATTGGAGTGATTCTCATCAACTTCTTTTTTTAAAAAGTTTTAAAAAAAAATTCTTTTTGGTTGTGCTGATTTCTGTTGCTATGCGGGCTTTCCCTCATTTGTGACAAGCAGGGGGCTACTCTCTTGCTGTGGAGCATGGGCTCTAGGGCATGCAGGTTTCAGCAGTTGTGCCTGCTGGGCTCTAGAGTGTGGGTTCAGTAGTTGTGGTGCCCAGGCACAGTTCCTCCATGGCATGTGGAGTCTTCCCAGACTGGGATCAAGCCTGTGTCTCCTGCATTGGCAGGTGGATTCTTTACCACTGAGCCACCGTGGAAGCCCCCACTTCAACTCCTTGATCATCCAACCTTCATTTCTTTTGCTGCTATACATTGGCCCAGCTCCCAAAGCCCCTGTCTTGCACCAGTTGTTGTAGGTTGGGGTCCCTGTTTGGATGTTTACCTGGGAAAGCACTGGGTATCAGTAGCTGAGAAAGGGAATGAGAGGATCAGGAGCTGGATGAGGGAGAGAGTGAAGGGGCAATAGAGGTTCTCAGAGGACCCCATAGAATCTCACAGGGAACTCTAAGGCCAGAACTCTTGTCCTTCAGGTGGGCTAAGACAGCTAGGCCATTATGATTTCTGAAAGTCATTGGATGTGAGCTACTCACGGAAAGGAGTGTGACTTTTGAGTGTGGTAGGTCTCAGTAGCTGAAGCATGCCCTGAAGGGGCAGAAAGCTGAAGGTCATGTGCGCACAACAAGCAGTAGCGAGGCTTTCATGAGAGGGGTCTGAGCAGCATGCCCCATGTCCACCGCAGTAACTGTTATCACCTGAATCAGGACTGTTTTTGTGACACAATGGGAGCACTACTAGTAAAGGTATGATAAAAACAGGTGTGAACATGCACTGTCTCAGGCAGACAGTCACTCTGGCTATCATAAGGTCTGCTGACACCCCAAGCAGATACTTGACTAATTATGGCAGCACCTTGAGTTTTGCTGATGTGGAAAAGTGTTCATTCTTCTATTGCTCTTCGAACATGTACCTATCAACTATTGAGAGGGATCAGGTATTTGAAGGATGTTAATAGGAATACAGCATGAAGCCTCTTCTCCATGAGTTTGCTGATTGTAAGAAACACTATAAAAAGATTTTCTCATGACAAAACTGTGTTTTAATGTAAAGTCCTTAAAGATACATCAGTGCCATTAAATCAAACACTCCCTGGCTTATTTCTTTAAATCCTGAGCTGACAATGTAGAATTATTTTGTATTAAAAAAAAGGTTTTACCTTGTTCTTGTTCAGTTGCTAAAGCATGTCTGACTTTTTGTGACCCCCATGGACTACAGCATGCCAGGCTTCCCTGTTCTTCTCTATCTCCCAGAACTTGCTCAAACTCATGTCCATTGAGTTGGTGATGCCATCCAACCAACTCATCCTCTGTTGTTCCCTTCTCCTCCCGCCCTCAGCCTTTCCCAGCACTGGGGTCTTTTCCAGTGAATTGGCTCTTCACATCAGGTGGCCAAAGTATTGGAACTTCAGCTTCAGAATTAGTTCTTCCAGTGAATATTCAGGGTTGACTTCCTTTAGGATTAAGTGGTTGGATATCCATGCTGTCCAAGAGACTCTAGAGTCTTCTCCAACACCACAGTCGGAAAGCATCAACTTTTTGGTGCTCAACCTTCTTTATAGTACACCTCTCACACATCTGTATCTGACTACGGGAAAAGCCATATCTTTGACTAGACAGACCTTTTCCGGCAAAGTGATGTCTCTGCTTTTTAATACACTATCTAGGTTTGTCATAGCTTTCCTTCCAAGGAGCGAGTATCTTTTAAATTCATGGCTGCTGTCACCATCCGCAGTGATTTTGGAGCCCAAGAAAATAAAGTATGCCACTGTTTCCACTTTTCCCCCATCTATTTGCCATGAAGTTATGGGACTGGATGCCATGATTTTAGATTTTTTTTAATGTTGAATTTTAAGCAAGCCTTTTCACTCTCTTCTTTTACACTCATCAAGAGGCTCCTTAGTTCCTCTTCATTTTCTGCCCTTAGAGTGGTATCATCTGCATATCTAAGGTTGTTGATATTTCCCCTGGCAATCTTGATTCCAGCCTGTGATTCATCCAGCCCAGCACTTCAAATGATGTACTCTGCATGTAAGTTAGATAAGCAAGGTAACCATATACAACATTGATGTACTCTTTCCCTAGTTTGAACTAGTCTGTTGCTTCACGTCTAGTTCTGTTTCTTCCTGACCTGCATACAGGTTTCTCAAGAGGCAGGTAAAGGGGTCTGCTATTCCCATCTCTTTAGGAATTTTCCACAGTTTGTTGTGATCCATAGAGTCAAAGGTTTTAGCTTTTGGTAGTCAGTGAAACAGAAGTAGATTTTTCCCCCCTGAAATTCCCTTGCTTTCTGTATGATCCCATGGATGTTGATAGTTTGATCTCTGATTCCTCTGCCTTTTCTAAACCAAGCATGTACATCTGGAAGGTCTTGGTTCACATATTGATAAAGCTTAGCTTGAAGGATTTTGAGCATTACCTTACTAGCATGTGAAATAAACACAATTCTGTGCTAGGATGAACATTCTGTGGCATTGTCATTCTTTGGGATTGGAATGAAAACTGACATTTTTCAGTCCTGTGGCCACTGCTGCGTTTTCCAAATTTGCTGGCATATTGAGTGCAGCACTTTCACAGCATCATCTTTTAGGATTTTAAATAACTCAACTGGAATTATATCACCTTAACTAGTTTTGTTTGTAGTAATGCTTCCTAAGGCCCATTTGACTTCACATTCCAGGATGTCTGGCTCTAGGTGGATGACCACACCATCATGGTTATCTGGGTCAATACAACTTTGTTTATACAGTACTTCTGTGTATTCTTGCCATCTCTTCTTAATCTCTTCTGCTTCTGTTAGGTCCTTATGGTTTCTGTCTTTTATTGTGCCCATCTTTGCATGAAGTGTTCTCTTGATATGTCCAAATTTCTTGAAGAGACTTCTAGTCTTTCCCATTCTATTGCCCAAACATGTGGTGCTAATCCACAAAAACAAGCCCTCCTTCCCAGAACCATCCCTAATCAGCTACTCAAAAAACTAGCTGAACTTTGGTAGGTCTCTCCTGCTAAAGTCTTACAAAGGTTTCCACCTTCTTCCTTAGATTAAAAGGCCCTTCCACAACCTTTTCTGACCAACATTTAAGACTAAAGCCTTATGCTAATGGTTCTCTGGTTGGCATTCTTCTAATAAAAGGGAGATGTTAATGAGAATTAAGGAAAAGTTTAGTACCAGGAGAAAGTTGTTGCTTCTGTGACTGTCAAGATGTATAGATGTGCTGGACTAAAAGGGCACCTATAAATCTTCATGAATAGTATGAAAAGGCAAAAAGATAGGACACTGAAAGATGGTCTCCCCAGGTCAGTAGGTGCCCAATATGCTACTGGAGATCAGTGGGGAAATAACTCCAGAAGAATGAAGAGACGGAGCCAAAGCAAAAACAACACCCAGCTGTGGATGTGACTAGTGATGGAAGTAAATTCCAATACTTTAAAGAGCAATATTGCATAGGAACCTGGAATGTCAGGTCCATGAATCAAGGCAAATTAGAAGTGGTCAAACAGGAGATGGCAAGAGTGAACGTTGACATTCTAGGAATCAGTGAACTAAAATAGACTGGGTGGGTGAATTTAACTCAGATGGCCTTTATATCTACTACTGTAGGCAAGAATCCCTTAGAAGAAATCGAGTAGCCATCATAGTCAACAAAAGAGTCCTAAATGCAGTATTTGGATGCAATCTCAAAATGATAGAATGATCTCTGTTTGCTTCCAAGGCAAACCATTCAATATCATGGTAAGCCAAGCCTATGCCCCAACCTGTAATGCTAAAGAAGCTGAGGTTGAACGGCTCTATGAAGAACTACAAGACCTTCTAGAACTAGCACCCAAAAAAGATGTCCTTTTCATTATAGGGGACTGGAGTGCAAAAGTAGGAAGTCAAAAAATACCTGGAGTAACAGGCAAATTTGGCCTTGGAGTACAGAATGAAGCAGGGCAAAGGCTAATAGAGTTCTGCCAAGAGAAAGCACTGGTCATAGCAAATACCCTCTTCCAAAAACATAAGAGAAGACTCTACACGTGGACATCACCAGATGGACAACACTAAAATCAGATTGATTATATTCTTTGCAGCCAAAGATGGAGAAGCTCTATACAGTCAGCAGAAACAAGACTGGGAGCTGACTGTGGCTCAGATCATGAACTCCTTATTGCCAAATTCAGACTTAAATTGAAGAAAGTAGGGAAACCACTAGACCATTCAGGAATAACCTAAATCAAATCCCTTTCGATTATACAGTGGAAGTGACAAACAGATTCAAGGGAGTAGATCTGATAGACAGAGTGCCTGAAGACCTATGGACGGAGGTTCATGACATTGTACAGGAGGCAGTGCTCAAGACCATCTCCAAGAAAAAGAAATGCAAAAAGGCAAAATGGCTGTCTGAGGAGGCCTTACAAATAGCTGTGAAAAGAAGAGAAGCGAAAGGCAAAGGAGAAATAGAAAGATATACCCATTTGAATGCAGAGTTCAAAAGAATAGCAAGGAGAAAGCCTTCCTCAGTGATAAATGCAAAGAAATAGAGGAAAACAATAGAATGGGAAAGACTTGAGATCTCTTCAAGAAAATTAGAGATTACTAAGGGAACATTTCATGCAAGATGGACTCAATAAAGGACAGAAATGGTATGAACCTAACAGAAGCAAAAGATATTAAGAAGAGGTGGCAAGAATACACAGAAGAACTATACAAAAGAGATCTTCATGATCCAAATAACCACGATGTTGTAATCACTCACCTAGAGCCAGACATCCTGGAATGTAAAGTCAAGTGGGCCTTAGGAAGCATCACTATCAACAAAACTAGTGGACGTGATGGAATTCCAGTTGAGCTATTTCAAATCCTAAAAGATGATGCTGTGTAAGTGCTGCACTCAGTGTGCCAGCAAATTTGGAAAACTCAGCAGTGACCACAGGACTGGAAAAGGTTGGTTTTCATTCCAATCCCAAAGAAAGGCAATGGCAAAGTTGTTCAAACTACTGCACAATTGCACTCATCTCACACACTAGCAAAGGCAAAGTAATGCTCAAAAGTCTCCAAGCCAGGCTTCAACAGTACATGAACCATGAACTTCCAAATGTTCAAGCTGGATGTAGAAAAGGCAGAGGAACCAGAGATCAAATAGCCAACATCCATTGGATCATCGAAAAAGAGAGCTCCAGAAAAACATCTACTTCTGCTTTATTGACTATGCCAAAAGCTGTGACTGTGTGAATCACAACAAACTGTGTAAAATTCTTCAAGAGATGGGAATACCAGACCACCTTACCTGCCTCCTGACAAATCTCTATGCAGGTCAAGAAGCAAGTTAGAACTGGACATGGAACAATAGACTGGTTCCAAATCCGGAAAGGAGTATGTCAAGGCTATATATTGTCACTCTGCTTATTTAACTTATATGCAGAGTACGTCATGCAAAATGCTGAGCTGGAAGAAGCACAAGTTGGAATCAAGATTGCCGGGAGAAATATCAGTAACCTCAGATATGCACATGACACCACCCTTATGGCAGAAAGTGAAGAAGAATTAAAGAGTCTCTTGATGAAAGTGAAAGAGGAGAGTGGAAAAGTTGGCTTAAAACAAAACATTCAGAAAACTAAGATCATGGCATCCAGTTCCGTCACTTCATGGCAAATAGATTCTGAAACAGTTGAGAGACTATCTTTTGGGGCTCCAAAATCACTGCAGATGGTGACTGCAGCTATGGAATTAAAAGATCCTTGTTCCTTGGAAGAAAAGTTATGATCAACCTAGACAGCATATTAAAAAACAGAGACATTAGTTTGCCAACAAAGGTCCATCTAGTCAAAGCTTTGGTTTTTCCTGTATTCATGTATGGATGTGAGATTTGAACTGTAAAGAAGGCTGAGTGCCGAAGAATTGATGCTTTTGAACTGTGGTGTTGGAGAAGACTCTTGAGAGTCCCTTGGACTGCAAGGAGATCTAACGTGTCCATCCTAAAGTAAATCAGTCCTGAATGTTCATTGGAAGGACTGATGCTGAAGCTGAAGCTCCAATATTTTGGCCACCTAATGTGAAGAACTGACTCATTTGAAAAGACCGTGATTCTGGAATCGATTGAAGGCAGGAGGAAAAGGGGATTACAGAGGATGAGATGGTTGGATGGCATCACTGACCTAATGGACATGAGTGTGAATAAGCCCTGGAAGTTGTTGATGGACAGGGAAGCCTGGCGTACTGCAGTCCATGGGGTCACAAAGAGTTGGACACGACTGAGTGACCGAACTGGACTAAAAGGGAAAATTGAAGGCTTAGAGCTACAAATATAGTAGTCTGGACTTTGAATATTCTTTATTTCTTTGAAAAGAACCAAAGAAATAATCTCTAAATCATAAGGAATGCAGTCCTTGTGGAATAGGAGTATAGTGGTCACATTTCTGTACATTTTGACATTCACAAATGAGAGTTCATTTGAAAGTTACAGCAAAATCTTGAAATAGATGAGAATAGATATTGCTAATATCAACATTTGATAAATAAAGAAACTGAGGCTTAGATATATTATATGAATTGCCAATAGTTTGTGAAATATTAGAACAAACATTTTCTATCATGATTTCTGGATATTGATCTTGACCTGAAATCAGAATCATAGTGGGAAAACAGTAAAGCCATCTTGTGTCTGGGAAGGGAGCTTTTTTGTCATTGGTTTATCTTAGCACTAGCAGAGATTCTGGCATTTAATAAATATTAATTGCTTGATAAATATTTACTGGATGGAAAAATTAAAGAACTGAGAGTTCTAATGAGATCTACTACATGAGCCCCTATACATGGTTGTGGTGGTGAACGAAATACAGTAGTGTTGAACAAGAGAGAGTAAACAGACTCTGTAAGTGGAGAGGTGAGAGGTAGAGTGGAGAAGTATCTGTACCAGCAAGGGCCTGGAACTGAGTGGCACGATACACCCATGCAGAGCCAAGGAATTTCTAAATAAGGTTAATTTACAAATAAGGTTAATTTGGACAGCTGACCTGTTTGCATTTATTCTATGACTTTTAATAATCCAGGTTTTGTTGGATTTAGGATAGTTAGCTGTAATTTTAGGCAGACACAGATAAGAATAAAGACAGTTTCTCAGAGAGCAGCCCCAAGTCTTTGTCTTCTCCATTCATCTTTAAGGCCCAGTTGAACTTTGGACCAAGTGACAAAGCTATTGTTAATACCTAGGGTCAATGAGAATTTATGAAAGTGGAGAGGATGATAAATTATAACTAAGGTGAATGTTCCAGATGTTTTAAACTACTGCTTTTAATACTCAGGACTTTAATTGGGTGGTATTTATTTTTGTAAGGTGTGAGAGAGGCATATAAGTTTTTCATATGGATAGCTATTATTGAATATGTAGCTGTCAGTGACTAGAGAGGCTTTCTTCATTGATCTCAATTACCCATTGGTCTCAATTGCCACTAATGTCATTGATTAAGAGTTCATATGTTAGAAGATCTGTTTGTATTCTCTCTATTCTAACTTCTTCTATGAAATATATTACAAAATTCAAATTCTGCAAAAGAATGTACATATATATATTATAAGGAACAATATAGCAGATATTGTACTACTTTATTGCTATAACTGTGTATCACTCTCTGATTCTAATTGACTCTTCACAAAATGTTTTACCTCTTCACATTTATTTGAATCATAGTCTAGTAAGACTGAAAGATCTTTTAGCCCAACTCATTACTTCATCCGTAAGGGAATGGAAATATACTGCTGTTAAAATGAATGACTTCCAGCTATATCAATATGGATATTTATAAAAATATAGTGTGGAAAAGGTGAGGGGCAAAGGATATGTAAGGTATGATATGTTTTACATTTCCTTTAAATAAGACTTCATACAGAATTTTATGAATTACATTTAATATTAATTTTCTATACATACATAAATTATAGGAGTATACTTATATGTATTGAAAGGATATGCCCAATTTCAGAATATTGGCAGAATATTGGAAACTTCTAGAGAGGGAAGTAGGTAGAGAGAGAGTAAGATTTGAGGAGAATGTAGCTTTAACCATTGTATCAGTTATCTAGTGCTGTGTAACAAACCACCTCAAAACGTAGTGGCTGGAAAACAGCACATTATTGCTTATGATTATGTGGATTAACAATGGCAGCTGGAACAGACTAGGCACTTCTTCTGGCCTTAGCTGGGCTCCCTTATACATTTGCAGTCAACTAGCATATCACCTGGGGGCTGGTTGGCACCGGGGAGAGGGGAGTGACTGGGACTCATGCCTCTCATCACCCAGCCCGAGTCCTAATCATGTAACTGGCAGGGTTTCTTGTAAGTTCAGGCTCAGAACTAGTACACACTGACCAAAGCAAGTCATAAAGTTTCATTCTGTTGGTTAAATCAAACCGTAAGTCCAGCCCACTTTTAAGAAATACAGAAAAAGACTTCACCCTTCATGGGAGGAAGTGCAAGGTGACATTGGCAGGATGTGCCTACAGGAAAATTGGATCCTCATGTATTTTCATAATTGACCACTGCCACATCTATAGCCTTATTTTTAATTAGAAAAAATGTCAAAATACTAAAATTCTGAGAGGTAGATAAATGGACACCTGTTGTTTCTGTACCTTTCTGCATGTGTGAAATTGTTTGTAATTGATCATTTTAATAACATTGAAAATATGACTACACAGTCATCTTTTGACACCAGAACTATTTCCTGGAGTCCCATCAAATCAATGCCAATGACCCATAGTTACACACCTAAGATTCTTATCATCTGGAACTTTTAATATCGTATAGATAAAACTTGCAGCATTTGGGGGCCTAGCTCAATTTCCACTTAAACAGCAACATTCAGTCTTCTGATTTGCTCCTATTGCTCTAATTATCGAATACTTACCTGAAGAAATTATTTCCTCATTTCCTAACCCATCCTGCCACAGGCCTCTTCTGTGCTGGGTTAAACCCTAGCTAAGGAAAACACCTGTGGACTGCAGGATAATGAGAGAAGAGAGGATTGCCTGGCTCTCTGTGAAGCTTTGCACATTTGTCCACTGATGTGCCTATGGTACAAATGGAATGAAACAAAATCTGTAATAGATATGAAAGAGATATTTCTGTCACTGCTACATTATCTATGGAAAGGTTTATCCACGACCGAAACTTTAATGTCAGTGTAGAATCCTCCAATGTATTTTTCAGCTTTCTTTTTCCTACTATTAAGTTGTGTGTAAGGAAACCATAGGCTGATTCTAGTAGCAGCCTGACAAAAGCATAGTTAAAGATGCAAATGTGGTGTGGGTCAGACATCCCAAGTGCCAACACGTATTATGTTGGGTAATCTGCTATTTTGGATTATCCCTTTGTTTCTCTGGGTAATTGAGAGTTTTCTATATCCACAATTAACTCCCGCATCTATATATAACTAAGCCCTTTTAATTTTGTATCCAACCTACAATGGGACCTGCTCTACCCAAGAATTAAGCTTTTTCCCAGCCACCTTTTCAGACCTCTGGGTCTCCCCATTCAGCCACTTGTGACAATCTGTCCCAGAAAATTGGAAAACCGTTCAGTTTAATTGGTTCTAAAATGGAGGATTCAGTGCCTGTGCTGAGTTTGAGGATGAAACTAACATTTTACAAAGCCCAGCCCAGCAGCAGCTGCCCTTTGGGATTTGGGAGGTAGAGCAGCAAGTCACTCTGGAATTTAGAGCTTTATTACAAAGAAGTGCTAACTCTTCTGGTTCTGCTTATAAATGGAATAAAGGGAGAATCTGGCTCACCCATGAGTGCTTTAACCTTGTACATGCTCAATATCCTTATGAAATGCAATATCTTATGATCCTTTAAATAACAAATGACCTTATTCCCTTTTATAGGGTCATTAAGGCCTCTAACGGTCAAGGTATAAATCCCAGCCACTACTGCACATCTTAATTTACTATTCATATGTAAAGCTCTCTTTGGTTCTCAATTACTATACAACAGCAACCGGCTCATCAAATTATCCCCATCGGAATGTGTCTGTTAAAGACATTGCAGTTTACATCTGAGGGCCCTAATTAAAGTCACAATACTTGATAAACCTTGAACAACTAGTAATTGGAAACTAACAATTAGTACCATCCACCTCAGTTGAGATCAGCTCTACTGCTGGCAACATGACTAAGCAAAAGGAAATTAGCACACCAGAGATGGCCCGCATGCCAAATATTTGTTAATGTCCACTCCTGGGTTTCAGCCAGTATAGTTAAAAGAAGTTGGCATTAAAATATTATTAGCTAAAAGTCTTTATATAGATACCTGCGCCATGGAACAGATCAGTCTGATATCCCTGTGGCTTTTCAGGCTTTATCATGCTCATTACTGTTTTCATCATCCTGTCTGTGGGTATCTGTGGAGATGGTGCTGTAAGACCATCTCTTTGAGCTTCTTTTCCTCTCAAAAGCCTGTGGCTTGCTTTCTTTTGTAACAAAGCATAGGTCACATTGGCCTACTGTATTCTGCATATACTCCCCCTGCTTTGTGCCCCTTATTGTCTACATCTTCAGAATATCTGAGGCTCAAGGCATTGCAGGAAGCTCGTGGATTGATTTGGTGAGTCTAAGAGGAGCTTGAAGGACTGCAGGCACTGTGCCATGTCTCCCAATTAGCCGCCATACTATTCTGAGACCACCCATTTTGGAGGGCAACTGGGAAGAGCATATTCTAGTTCCCTGCCCTAGAGACTTGCTGATGGGACTTTTCTAACTGGTAGTGTGTTCACTGTGGTCCTTTGCAATGGACAACAAGAGTAAAAAATCTTACAATGACCTTCTGTTTTGTTGGTCAGCATTGTGCCCCCACTCTCTTATTCTCATTTCATTGAATAGCTAATGAAATGGGATATTACTTGAAGGAGCTTCAGCAGACTTGATGAAGCATCCCAAATGCTTCCTCCCCAATCTGCTTACCTCATGTTTTTCCAGGAGTTCTTGGCAATGGGAGAAGTGTGATGCTTCAGTAGTCTTCCCTGAAAACATTGCTTCACTTACCATGGCAGATATGGTTTAAGATGATTTTGTAATCTTTATCATCCTCTTTTTCACCCTTTGCCAGAGAATCAGCTTGGCTGTTCCAAAGTCTTCCCAGGAACTGATCACACAAGTGAACGATAGGTAGTGGTACTTTGTGTTCTTTTATACAATGAGCAAGTGTGGCTTAGGAAGATTTGTAGTTTTATTTCAGAATAAGCACTGGTTCTCAACCTGTTCACTGCTCTGAAACTTGACCAAATAAGTTTTCACAAGAGCAAGTGGATTCAAATTCATTCCATGGCAGGCTCTGTGATCTGCTTCAAGCTAGTCCTTGTGTAGCATTTAGATACGCACCGACTATGCCCTCCACTCTTTCTCTTACCATGGTGGACCAAACCCAGAAGAAAGCTGAGTCAAATATTATCCAATATCAAGTTACTGCAAACCAAATACAAGATATTCTCTTTGTATGGGATAGATCCTTACTCCCTGGGCTATCCACAAGATTGAATAACTTCAAAAGGCATGGTCAGTGTACACTAACTAGAATACTGCTTAAGTGGTTTTGTGAATAGTTTGTCCATCTGGTGAATGTAATAAATGCTACTTTAAAGTACTTAAAATTAGCTCTAAACTTGAAAACAAAATTATTCTGTAATTTCCTGTCAAACAGGAATTTAATACTATAAATAGATATTGGCCAATGTTCAAGGTAGCCATTGGCTTTCCTATAGGCACTTTAATTGGTTGGGAACAACCCTAATGAAAACCATCAAATAGGGATATAGAATCCTCTATTATTTCTCAGCTTTTTGGCTAAAATCAAGTGTAGAATCCACTACTCCACAGCTTTTTTGTCATCCTACTAGCTGCTCTCTTTTCTAGAACCCACCTAATGACATTAACAAAGGGAATGCTCTCAGCTGATTGAAACCCAATTTAAGAAAATCCGTGATAACAGTAAATGTTATCTGGAATTCTACAGAGTTTTCTGAGAGTCATTAAGAGCAAAAAGAATGAAATTCTGATCATGCAGACAGTATGACAAGAAAAGGGGACAGCTTACTGAGACCTTGCTCACAAAAGAAGAATCAAGAAGGAGAAGACACCATAGAAAACAGAGAGATATATAGTAACCTATCCTTTGTCCATAGAGAAAGAATTCTGTATCATATCAAGTGGGGCTTATAGAAGGCTGTCTGCCACTCAGCTCATGGAATCTTTGAGACTCTGGTTTATAGAGCTTAGAGTTAATTTAGTCTAAGATTTTTTCTAACATGTTGACCCTTCTTGGATGGTCATTTGACCTCTGTTTGCACATCCATAGGGACAAGGGATTCACTCCTAGTTGTGGCGTGTCCTATTCTTGAACAGCTCTGCTTACTGATGTTAAATTCAAGTTTGCTCCTCATCACCTTTCCCCCATTGGTCTTGGTCTTCTCTCCATAGACAGAAAAAGTTTATTTCTTCTTACTCAGAAGCAGTTTGCTCACCATTTCAGCACAATTTCCAACCTTATATTATTCTTATTATAGTTTTAATTCTTATTTTAGTAAATAATGAGAAAAATATAATCAGTAAACTACATCCAGATGTAACCAGTATGTTAATATTTTAGTACATATCTTCTAGTTTTTGTATCATTTTGTATGCATATATTCTTTATAGAGAAATTAAGTTTATAGTGTGTATTTTGTTTAAAAGTGGCAATTTTCAGATAATAAGTTATCAAAGGCATGTTTTTGTATGTTTTCTTCTACAGTATTATTTTTAATGGTTGAATCATATTTTTTATTTTATCAGACTATATTTTATTTACTGCTTTCCTTTTTTACTCCATTAAATGGTAAGCATTTAAACGTCTCCTGATATAAGAATACTTCAATTAATATTTATCGATATATGTATGCTTATTTGCTGCTCATTCTGTACTAGCAGCCGTACTAGGTGCTGGGTAACAGAAGATAAAACTATTTCAAAATGATCCCTGCTCTCAAGAAGCTTAGAATCCTGTAGCTTAATTTATAGTCATCTTATTGCCTTAGGTAATAGGTAATTTTAATTGCCTAGAAGTAGCTGAACCAGGATAAATGCACATTATGCACTGGATTATCCTTTGGTTCTATTCAGGAGTATGCTCTCCATTTTTGAGCCTTACGAGCACTGAATTTTTATCATTTTGTTAAGCCTTCCAAATTTGTTAGGTTAGCTATTAAATCATCGATGTTTTAACTGGATTTAAATATAATTTAAAATTTAAATTTCTTTAATTTCTGCTGATTTGCTGCTAAAACAGGCCATGTTCAGCAGACTGGAGTATTCTTCATAAAATACTTTTACTAGGATAAACGAAAAAATAAAGTGTTCTTTTATAAGCTAACAAGTTAAATCAAAGGTAGAAAATACCTATGACCTGATTTCATCATTTCCTTGAACTTCAGTCAGATTGCTTGCTTATTTCTTCAAGTGACTGGTTTATGTTTCAGCAAGTGTTGCAGGGTGCTCAAAACTGAGTGCTTTCTTTTACAGCTGATTTCTTCCACTGAAAAGCCTTTGACCCCCCATGAAACCAGGTTTTAATAGGATTAATTTAGTTTTCAACGTGTCACAGTGACTTAACTCCCAATTATCTTGTGGTAGTATGTGTTTGTCTCAACCTACACATTATTTTAATGTAGCTGTGTTCAATTGCATGTGAGTAACTGTGTGTGGCTTTGTTTAACGAAGTATCACCTGATCTGTTCCACAGCCGCCATCATGAAACACAGAGTTGTGGGTTGGACTCAGAGCATGAGAACAAAGTCTGAAACAGGAGTCCGAGCCTCAGTTACCCTGGGAGGTTCCTTATGGGGGTCTTGCTGTGGCTTTTCCCGGGTGTGCTGCTCTTGGTGAGATGAAATCACACAGAAGCAACTGCTTCATCCCACTGCTCTGTGGGTGTGTGACCTGACAAAGAATCAGCCCATATTACCTGCTGGCCTTCAGACATTGTGTGTGTGTGTGTGTGTGTGTGTGTGAGAGAGAGAGAGAGTGTGAGAGAGAGAGAGAGAGAAAGAGAGAGAGAGTCACTCAGTTATGTCTGACTCTTTGTGACCCCATGCACTGTAGCCAACCAGGCTCCTCTGTCCACGGAATTCTCCAGGCAAGAATACTGGAGTGGGTTGCTATGCCCGTCTGTAGGGGATCTTCCCAACCCAGGGATCAAACCTGAGTCTCCTGCATTGCAGACAGATTCTTTACTGTCTGAGCCACCAGGGAAGCCCTAGTAGATGCCCCAACTGTGGGCAGGAATTAGAGCAAAGAAGACTCAGCCACCTAGTGTAGGGGTGGTTTCTGCTTGGTCTCAAAGGAATTAGAGACATGTTTGGTCCATCTTAGATGCCACTTTTCCGTGAAGCTTCTTCTGGTCTTTTCTAATGAGTATAAATGACAACCCCCCCCCGCCCCCGGCTCCTCTGAAGCTGCCAGGTAATAATAGCAAACACATCTATAATGTTTATTATGCTAGGCACTCTACCTCTAACTCATTTAAACCTCACAGCAACTCAGTGGGAACAGTATTATCTCCGTTTTTGTGAATGAAGAACAAAGAACTTAAGTAACTTGTCCAAAGTCACACAGGTTTCCTGATAAGTAGGAAAGCATAATTCCAACCCAGCCAATCAAGCTCTAGACTTCACTGTGCTCTAGTTTTAACCTCTCCTTTTGAGGATATACTCAGCATCAGCTATTTGCCCTAGAATGGACAGTTTAAGTTCCCTTTCATAATAAGGGAACCATGCCTAGAGTGATTTGCCCAAAGTAACACTATCAGTGAGAGATAAAAATGAAATTAAACCCAAATGTCCTGGTTCCTTCATTACGCTGCTCTGAGAGTGCATCCCATATCATAGTTAGGATATCTTATTAGCTGGCATCTAGTGTCATAGGTGTTATACTCATCCTAAGTACTTTATTGTGAACAGGTGGTACTAGTGGTAAAGAACCTACCTGCCAATGCAGGAGACAAGAGACACAGGCTCAGTCCCTGGGCCAGGAAGATCCCCTGGAGGAGGAAATGGCAACCC
The DNA here is from genome assembly GCF_029378745.1 of Bos indicus. Taxonomy (NCBI): domain Eukaryota; kingdom Metazoa; phylum Chordata; class Mammalia; order Artiodactyla; family Bovidae; genus Bos; species Bos indicus. Next base: position 42,789,507 of record NC_091767.1, on the reverse strand, counting down.
ACCCACTGCAGTATTCTTGCTTGGAGAGTCCCATGGACAGAGAAGCCTGGTGGGCTACAGTCCATGGGGTCGCAAAGAGGTGGACATGACTGAAGTGACTTAGCTTGCTAGCTTACATCATGACATAATGCATTGTTCATAAATGTTCATCTTTTATATTTTAGTGTCTCTATTTGTACTATTGTTATAATAGTTTAATTTTTGCCTGTTATTTTTTTTTATATTTGCTTGTATGCTTACTAAAATAGGGCACACACCACCAAAAGAAATAGCACCACAATCAGAAAATACTAGCTTAGTGATAAAAAACAAAAAACACTGACTTGAAGATGGGGTCACGTGATAGCTTTGTCACTCACCACCTTTTGGGGTAATCACCAGAGCTTTGTTTGCTCTTTTGTAAAATGGGTCAAAAATATCCTTGTCTTTTTTATCTTTCTGGATGGATGGGATGATCATATGAGGAAAGAACTGGTTCTTTATGTACTCTGGAACACAATCATCATCGCCACCATTATTACATGCACCTTCTTACTCCCTGTAACACCCGTCTGAGCATACGTGGGTAATAAATACTCAAGAAATGCTTATTGAATGAACGGAGATGTTTTCTAATTCTGTGTAACTCTCAACATCCCCTGGAAATTCAGACAGATAAAAAGAGGGTTGAATTGCACTTGCTGTCTTGCACCTGCCCCTTAGAAGGTGTTTCCTGGTGCCTTGCATCACAACTTGATTCTGACTCTTCAAAGCTCTTATACCCTCACTATTTCCCATAAGAAATCCAGTCACTCTCAGCATTTCTGAGTTGGTAACTTTTCTGAAGAATTGAGAGATGTATGGAATGGTATCAAATCCCAATCCACATAGCTTCTGTCAACTCCCTAGTTTTCATTTTCATTCATATTCATATTTTCTCTCTTATACACACAGTTTTTCATTCTCTCATTTATATTCATTCTCATATATATGTGTGTATTTCTCTTTTTCTCTCTCCATTCCTCTTTCTAGTGCAGATCTTTTCATCCACTCTTACCCTTAGAAAACCTAAACAGTTCTTATTTCAATCTGACTATAAGTATAGCAATAAAAATAATAATAGCAGCAGCCTCCTCCTGCCACATACATTCATCCTTTGTTCCTATGGCAATCCTATAAGATAGACAAGGCAAGTACAAGGCAAGTCTCTGTGTTATAGGTGGGAAAACAGAAGCCATAAAACATCCCAGTTTGGTTATGATATTCTTATAGAAAGTCAACATTTGAAACTTGGTCTCCTTATTCAGAGTCCAGTATTCTTTCTACTTCAACAGGAAGTTCTCGAGGCATCTCCTCTATGAAACTAGGGTATTTAGAGTAATTGGATCAAATGAGATCACTTAAGGAAAGAGTTTAGGTGGGTAAGTAAAAGAAGGGATCCAAAAATGGAACCCTGAGAAATTCTGGCATTTAGAAGAGAATCCTGCAGTGAACGCTGAAGTAAAGTGGCCTGAAAAGTAAGAAAAAAACCCTAGAACCATGCAAAACTCAGTAGGGTGAAGGAACTAGGAGAAACGTTTAAGGCTGAGAGTAAAACAGCTGATCTGTTGCTGCTAAATGGAATGAGAATCAGACAGTCCTTGCTGCAGCCATACATAACCCGGACAGGAGGCAGGTCCCCAAGAAGGTGCAGAGGCTGGGAGCTGGAGTTTAGGGGTTGTGAAGCAATCCCAGGGTGATGGCTGCTGTTGACCATAGATTGAGGGATGTGAGGGAGGAGATTCTGGTGGGAAATGCCTGTGAAGGAAAGTAGGGCAGCCATGGAAGCAAGTGATACTGCTGAGTCACACGTAGCGGGTGTAGCCATCACCATAGCCTCTATCCCCCAACATGCCCACATTGGCAGTTATACAATAGAGAGGCTGGCCCATCAAATGCCTGATGACTGAACTACAGAATAGGACCCCACCCAGGGTGTCCCTTTAAGTGCCCGATGCAAGGATCTACAGAGTAGGACCACAGCAAGGGGGGCCCTTCTATGTTCCTGAATGGGTGGAGCTATGGGGAAAGAGTAGCCAAAGAGGCCTTCTGATCATCAGCTACAAGAGGCTGGAAAAAAGACTCTGATAGAGCCATAATGCCTGCAACAGAGGCAGTCCGTGTCCCTGCACACTTGTCACCACCAGGGTCCCCACAAGCCAAGCAGCTGTGACATCTTCACACTCAACCCTCACTGGGGCAGAGCTGCCACAGGCAAAAAAAATCTTGCATCTATGCACAAAAATCACTTGCATTTCTACATACTAACAATGAAAAATCAGAGAAATTAAGGAATCAATCCCATTCTCCATTGCAACAAAAAGAATTAAATATCTAGGAATAAATTTACCTAAGGAGACAAAAGAACTGCATACAGAAAATTACAAGACACTGATGAAAGAAATCAAAGATGACATAAACAGACGGAGAGATATTCCATGTTCCTGGGTAGGAAGAATCGATATTGTGAAAATGACTATATTACCAAATGCAATCTACAGACTCAGTGTGATCCCTATCAAATTACCAATGGCATTTTTCACAAAACTAGACAAAAAATTTCATAATTATATGAAAACACAAAAGACCCTGAATAGCCTAAGCAGTCTTGAGAAAGAAGAATGCAGCTGAAGGAATCAACTTTCCTACTTCAGATTATACTACAAAGCTACAGTCATCATGACAGTATGGTATTGGCACAAAAACAGAAATAGAGACAAGTGGAAAAAGATAGAAAGCCCAGAAATAAACCCATGCACCTATGGATATCTTATTTTTGACAAAGAAGTTAAGACTATACAATGGGGCAAAGACAGCCTCTTCAGTATATGGTGCTGGGAAAACTGGACAGCTACATGTGAAAAAATGAAATTAGAACACTTCCTAACACCGTACACAAAGAAAAACTCAAAGTGGATTAAAGACCTAAATGTAAGACCAGAAACTATAAAACTCTTAGAGGAAAACATAGGCAGAACACTCAACGACATAAAGCAAGATCCTCTATGACCTGCCTCCTAGAGTAATGGAAATAAAAACAAAAGTAAACAAGTGGGACCTGATTAAACTTAAAAGCTTTTGCACAGCAAAGGAAACTATAAACAGGGTGAAAAGACAACCCTCAGGATGGGAGAAAATAATAGAAAATGAAACAACTGGCAAAGGATTAATTTCCAAAATATACAAGCACTCATACAACTCAACACCAGAAAAGCAAACAACCCAATCAAAAAGTGGGAAAAAGACCTAAATAGACATTTCTCCAAAGAGGACATACAGATGGCTAACAAACACATGAAAAGATGCTCAACATTGCTCATTATTAGAGAAATGTAAATCAAAACCACAATGAGATATCACTTCACACAGGTCAGAGTGTCCATCATCAAAATGTCTACAAACAATAAATGCTGGACAGAGTGTGGAGAAAAGGGAATGCTCTTGTACTGTTGTTGGCAATGTAAATTGATATAGGCACTATGGAAGACAGTATGGAGATTCCTTAAAAAACTAGGAATAAAAGCACCATATGACCCAGCAATCCCACTCCTAGGCATATACCCTGAGGAAACCAAAACTGAAAAAGACACATGTATCCCACTGTTCATTGCAGCACTATTTACAAGAGCTAGAACATGGAAGCAACCTAGATGTCCATCGACAGATGAATGGATAAAGAAGTTGTGGTACATACACACAATGGAATATTACTCAGCCAAAAAAAGCAACACATCTGAGTCAGTTCTAATGAGGTGGATAAACCTAGAGCCTATTATACAGAATAAAGTAAGTCAGAAAGAGAAAGACAAATATCGTATTCTAACTCATATATGCGGAATCTAGAAAAATGGTACTGAAGAATTTATTTACAGGGTGGCAGTGGAGAAACAGACATAGAGAATAGACTTATGAACATGGGGAGAGGGGAGGAGAGGGTGAGATGTATGGAAATTATAACACAGAATCTTACATTACCATATGTAAGATAGATAGCAAATGGGAATTTGCTGTATGGCTCAGGAAACTCAATCAGGTGCTCTATATCAACCTAGAGGGGTGGGATGGGCAGGGAGATGGGAGGCAGGTTCAAAAGGGAGGGGATATATGTATCCTTATGGCTGATTCATGTTGAGGTTTGATAGAAAGCAACAAAATTCTGTAAAACAATTATCCTTCAATTAAAAAATAAATAAAAATTTTAAACAATAAGAGAAAACCCAGAGGAGGGTATTGTTCTAGGAACTAAAAGAAGACAATGTTCCAAAATAAGTGTGGTCAAGTGGGTTTAATCATTATGAAGGATTCACTTGGAAGATAGAGTCCACAGGACGTAGCAAAATGCAGAGCATTGATGATCTGGAAAAGAATAGTTTCACTGGAGTGATTGAGCAGGAAGCCAGCTTGAGATGGGTTGAAGTATGAATAGAAAATGAAGACTTGAGAATACTATGTGTAGACAACTTGGGGATAAGAAAAGCAAAAGCAAGGTGGTAACTAGAGGGATATTGACAGTTCAGGAGAAGGAATTTTCTTTGCATTCTGGTTTGCTAGAACAAGTTTGAGTGCTGATGGTATTCATGTAATTGAGAAGATAGAATATGTAAACAGAGAGGTTAATTGAAGGCTTTTTGGTTTTCTTTCAGTAGCTTTAACTAATCCCTTCCCACTCTTTTTCTCTCCCTTTTCTTTCCTTTCCTTCCGTTCTCTTTCCTTCCCTCTTTCTTCATTCTTTTTCTTCTTTCCTGCCTTCCCTTCCTCCCACCTCCCTCCTTCATTCGTTCCTTCCTCCTCCTCTCTCTCTCTACACACACACACACACACACACACAAAATGGGTTCCCAAGGACTTACTACTTACAGACTATCAGCTTGAAGACCTAGCATGCAAGATTGCAATCCAAAAAAATCCAGCTCCATTCAAAACTTGACCTATCTTTCTCTCACAGCTTGCCCTTGTCAAATTGTTTCTTTATCCTCAGAACATTTTTGCTCCCTCAGATCATGAAGTCCTTTAGGCCACAAATTTAGAACAAAGCAAGAGTGATAATTCCATTAATGCCACTTCTCAAAAGGTATTCACATTTTTAAAGCTATACAATGGACATGGTAATCACCACATGTATTAGTTTTCTATTCTTCACAAATTAACACAAATTTAGCAGCTTAAAGCAACACCCATTTATTCTCTCACAGTATCTGTACGTTGGTAGTCCAGCATGGTTCAGAGAGGTTCTCTACCCAGAGTGTCATAAGACCAAAATCAAGGTGGTGGCCAGCTGGCCTCTCATCTGGAGTCTCTGGGAAGGAATACACTGCAAACTCATTCAGGATCCTGATTCAGTTCTTGCAATTATAGAACTGAGGTCTCTATCCCTTGCTTCCTGTCACCTAGGGTCTTCTCTCAGCTTCTAGAGGCCAGGAGTGCTCCTTGGCACATGGCCCTCTCCATCTTCAAAGACAGGGAGAGCATGTTGAAACTCCTCATGCTTTGAATCTCTCAATTCCTTTTCTGCTACAAGCCTACCAGTCAGAGAAGTCACTGCTCAGGCCAGGCCCACCTACATAATCTCCATATCTTAAGGTTAGCTGATTTACGATTTTACTTCAATCTCCAAAAGTCCTTCATAGCAGTATCTAAACTAGTGTTCAGTTGACAAGGAGACAGAACTCTTGCTTTAGCTTATTGGAATCAGGATAGCCTCTCACCCATGGATAAGACTCAACCCCTTATAAATTACAGTTGCCAGTCTTGGTCTCTCAAAAAAAAAAAAAAAATCATTTGTATTTCCTTGCCTTGAATTCAGTAAAATATGTTAGTTTCTTCTGTTGATGAGGATGAGATGGCACTTTGAGAAGCTGCTCATTACTTACAACCGAAAGAAATGTGGTTAAGAGACTGGGTACTCGTCAATGACACCCTTACTTCCAGTCGTCCATGTCAAGGACACTTAGCACCTTCTGTGTTTAAAACACCATCCTAAGCCAGCCCTAGGGTGGAAGAAGAGAATCAGTATCTCCACTTCTTGGGGAAAGCTACCACCCTTAAGATGCAGGGAGCCATCATTGTGTTCTTCCGAGAATGGAAGATTAATTCAGATGATAGGCACCTTCCCCTGCCCACCCTCTGCCCCTGGTCATAGTGCCCTTTCTGCATCTATGTTCTTAGGCTCTATTATTTCTGTGGACTCAGAGTCCACATTTGGCTGACATTTGATTCAACCATGTGACTTGCATTGGCCAATAGGATGACAGCAGACTTGACATAAGCAGAGGCTTGAAAGAGTAGGAGCACATTTTGCTTCCTCTCTTGAAACCCTTCATGCACGATGAGTATAATCCCAGGCACCCAGGAGAATGAGAGACCATGTGGGGCAGAGCACAGCCCATATAGCCCTGCCCATCCTTAACCTCCCAAATCCTTGGCGACCCAACAAGTCAACCCAACAAGATGCAGGAACAAGCCCCGCCCAGATCCACAGATTCACCCAATTATTTGGAGAGAGAGGAAGACAAGTTTCCTAAAATTTATGGCCTTATTCATTTGAGAGACATCAACTGCTTCGAATACAGCCCAGCTCTCCCTCTCTTCAGATTTTAACAAATCTGCCAGATTTTTCTGGCATCAGCATCAAGCCTTTTAATTAAGTAAAAGAAAGGGAATTAAGACAGAAGCATGATTATGTGAGTTATTCTTATGTACCCATAGAGAAAGAAAAGCAGAGACTGCCAGCTGCAAACATCTGCAATAAAACAAGTGTTGGGACAAAAGCAACTTCTGCTGCCGCCTCCTTCCCCTCTTTCAAAAAAATACCAGTCTTATAAAGGGCACTAAATCAGTGATAAGTTACTAGCTGTATAATATGTGCCTGTCCATCTCTTGAGATATTAAACCAAGGTCCCTTTTGGCTCACGTTCTGTTCCTGGCATGAAGTGTCCAATAAAAATCCTGTTCTCTGAGGGCATGTCAGGAAAGAGCAGGGCACAGACTTGCCGAGCCCTCCCTCACTGGTCCAGGAGAGCCCTGGGCAAGCCTGTCCCTGTGGCCTGCCCCTAAGACTGAGCCACCAGAGTTCCTCTCTGATCTGTAGCCCCTGGCAATCACCCAGAGCTCAGACAAACCAGTGTAAAAGTGAGGGAGTGTCTGTAACACACTCAAGTCCCTCCAAGTCCAAGGTGGTCTAGGAAATTTCTGGGATAGACCTACCTGGGTAGTAAGGGAGATTGGACATGGGACAAGAAGTCAGGAAACCTGGAATCAAGTCCTTTTATCATTTAATTGTGTATCCTTGAACAAGATTCCTAAGTTCCTGGACAGATACTCTGCATTATCTCCCATAAAATAAGGATAATGATGGCTGTTGGCTAACCCCATAATTGAGTTTTTTACATTGGATAATATATGGGAAAAGGGACTTGAAATGGTAAACACTGCATCTAGACACTCATTCTTTTTTGTTATTTTAGTTTTTTTGAGATATGACACACAGCACCATGTAAGGTATATAGCACAATGATTTTACATATATGCATCATGATATCACAATAAATTTAGTGAACATCTATCACCTCATATAGATATAAGGTTAAATAGAAAAAAGTGCTCTTACAATTAAAATTCCTAAGATTTACTTTAAACAACTTTCAGGTATAACATACAGGTATGTTAATCATGTTTAAAGTGTACATTGCATTCCTAGTACTTATTTATCTTATACCTGGAAGTTTGTACCATTTAACTGCCTCCATCCACTTCCCTCTGCAGCAACCCACCCTGCCCTGGTAACCACAAATCTGACCTTTTTTCTTAGTTTTTTTTTGTTTGTTTGTTTGTGCTTTTTGAAGTATAATTGATCTTCAACACTATGTTAGTTCCTGTTATACAACATACTGATTTGGTATTTCTATACATTTAAAAATGATCACCCAATTGGTCTAGCCACAACATGGCACCATACAAAGATATTATATAGGTATTAAATGTATGGGCTTCCCTAGTGGCTCAGATGGTAAAGAATCTGCCTATAATGCAGGAGACCTGAATTTGAGCCCTCTTTGGGGAAGATCCCCTGTAGTAGGGATTGACTGTATTCCCCACACTGTACATTTCATACCTGTGACTCAATTTTTAGCACTGAAGTGTTATACCTCATAATCTTTCTCATCTATTTCTCTCCTCCCTCTATCCACCTATACTCTGGCAACCGCATGTTTGTTCTCTGTATCTATAACTCTGCTACCGTTTTCTTATGTTTATTCATTTGTTTTGATTTTTCAGTTACCCATATAAATGAAATCATACAATATTTATCTTTCTCTGCTGACTTATTTCACTTAGCATGATACTCTCTAGATCCATCCAAATAGTCATAAGTGGCAAGATTTCATTCTTTTTATGACTGAGTAGTATTCCATTGTGTGTGTGTGTGTGTGTGTACCACAGGTTCTTATCCATGCATCTGTTTAATAGATACTTAGATTGCATCCATATCTTGGCTATTGTAAACAATGTTGCAATGAGCATAGTGTGCATAAGTCTTTTCAAACTAGTGTTTTTCTTTTATTCAGTTAAACACCAAGGAGTAAAATTTATGGATTATATTTCAGTTCTATTTTTAAGTTTTCAAGAATATTAACACTGTTCTCCACTGTGGTTGCACCCATTTAAATTCCCATCAGTAGTGGACATGGGTTCCCTTTCTTTCACATTCTTGCTAACACTTGTTATTTGTTGTCATTTTGATAATAGCCATTCTGACAAGTGTAGGTAATAATTCACTGAGGTTTTGAATTGTATTTACCTGATTATTAGTGATGTTGAGCATCTTTTTATGTGCCTGTTGGCCATTTGTATGTCTTCTTCAAGAAATGTCATTCAGATAGTATGCCTATATATAATTGGGTTATTTGATTTTTTTGATGTTGAGTTATATGAATTCTTTGTATATTTTAGATATTAACCACTTATCAGTTCAGTTCAGTAGTGTCCAACTCTTTTCAACCCTACGGTCTACAGCACACGTGGCTTCCGTATCCATCACCAACTCCTGGAGCTTACTCAAACTCACGTCCATTGAGTCAATGATGCCATCCAACCATCTCATCCTCTGCTGTCCCCTTCTCCTCCCACCTTCAATCTTTCCCAGCATCAGGGTCTTTTCCAATGAGTCAGTTCTTCACATCAGGTGGCCAAAATATTGGAGCTTCAGCTTCAGCATCAGTCCTTCCAATGAATATTCAGGAGTGATTTCCTTTACGATTGACTGGTTGGATCTCCTTACAGTCTAAGGGACTCTCAAGAGTCTTCTCCAACCTCACAGTTCAAAAGCATCAATTCTTCGGCACTCAGCTTTCTTCATAGTCCAACTCTCACATCCATATATGACCACTGGAAGAACCATAGCTATGACTAGATGGATCTTTGCTGGCAAAGTATTGTCTCTACTTTTTAAATGCTGTCTAGGTTGTTCATTCCTTTACTTCCAAGGAGCAAGCATCTTTTAATTTCATGGTTGTGGTCACCATCTGCAGTGATTTTGGAACCCCAAAAATAAAGTCTGCAACTGTTTTCATTGTTTCCCCAACTATTTGCCATTAGATGGGGAAACAGTGGAACCAGTGGCTGACTTTATTTTTCTAGGTTCTAAAATCACTGTGGATGGTGATTGCAGCCATGAAATTAAAAGACGCTTACTCCTTGGAGGGAAGTTATGACCAACCTAGATAGCATATTTGGAGAAGACAATGGCACCCCACTCCAGTACTCTTGCCTGGAAAATCCCATGGAAAGAGGAGCCTGGTAGGCTGCAGTCCATGGGGTCACTAAGAGTCAGACACCACTGAACGACTTCACTTTCATTTTGCACTTTCATGCATTGGAGAAGGAAATGACAACCCACTCCAGTGTTCTTGCCTGGAGAATCTCAGGGACGGGGAGCCTGGTGAGCTGCCGTCTCTGGGGTCGCACAGAGTTGGACACGACTGAAGCGACTTAGCAGCAGCAGCAACAGACAGCATAGTAAAAAGCAGAGACATTACTTTGTCAACAAAGGTCCATCTAGTCAAGGCTATGGTTTTTCCAGTGGTCATATGTGGGTGTGAGAGTTGGACTGTGAAGAAAGCTGAGCACCGAAGAATTGATGCTTTTGAACTGTGGTGTTGGAGAAGACTCTTGAGAGTCCCTTGGACTGCAAGGAGATCCAACCAGTCCATCTTAAAGGAGATCAGTCCTGGGTATTCATTGATAGGACTGATTTTGAAGCTGAAACTCTCATACTTTGGCCACCTGATGTGAAGAGCTGACTCATTTGAAAAGACCCTGATGCTGGGAAAGATTGAGGGCAGGAGGAGAAGGGGACAACAGAGGATAAGATGGTTGGATGGCATCACCGACTCGATGGACATGAGTTTATGTGGATTCCGGAAGTTGGTGATGGACAGGGAGGCCTGGCGTGCTGCGGTTCACGGAGTCATAAAGAGTCGGACACGACTGAGCAACTAAACTGAACTGAATTGATGGGACCAGATGCCTTCATCTTAGTTTTCTAACTGTTGAGTTTTACACCAACTTTTTCACTCTCCTCTTTTACTTTCATCAAGAGGCTCTTTAGTTCCTCTTCACTTTCTGCCATAAGGGTGGTGTCATCTGCATATCTGAGGTTATTGATATTTCTCCTAGAAATATTGATTCCAGTTTGTGCTTCTTCCAGCCCAACATTTCACATGATGTACTCTGCATGTAAATTAAATCAGCAGGGTGACAATATACAGACTTGACATACTCCTTTTCCAATTTGGAACCAGTCTGTTGTTCCATGTCCTGTTTTAGCTGTTGCTTCTTGACCTGCATACAGATTTCTCAGGAGGCAGGTAAGGTGGTCTGATATTCCTTCTCTTTAAGAATTTTGCACAGTTTGTTGTGATCCACACAGTCAAAGGCTTTGGCATAGTCAATAAAGCAGAAGTAGATGTTTTCTGGAATTCTCTTGTTTTTTCTATGATCCAACAGATGTTAGAAATTTGATCTCTTGTTCCTCTGCCTTTTCTATATCCAGCTTAAACATCTGGAAGTTCATGGTTCATGTACTGTTGAAGCCTGGCTTGGAGAATTTTGAACATTACTTTGCTAGTATGTGAGATGAGTGCAATTGTGTGGTACTTTGAACATTCTTTGCCATTGCCTGTCTTTGGGATTGGAATGAAAACCAACATTTTCCAGTCCTGTGGTCACTGCTGAGTTTTCCAAATTTGCTGGCATACTGAATGCAGCGCTTACACAGCATCATCTTTTAGGATTTGGAATAGCTCAACTGGAATTCCATCACCTCCACTAGTTTTGTTGATTGTGATGCTTCCTAAGGCCCACTTGACTTCACATTCCAGGATGTCTGGCTCTAGGTGAGTGATCACACCATCATGGTTATCTGGATCATGAAGATCTTTTTCGTATAGTTCTTCTGAGTATTCTTGCCACCTCTACATAATATCTTTTGTTTCTGTTAAGTCCACACTACTTCTGTCTTTTATTGTGCCCATCTTTACATGAAATGTTCCCTTGGTATCTCTAATTTTCTGAAGACATCTCTAGTCTTTCCCATTCTATTGTTTTCCTCTATTTCTTTGCATTGATCACTGAGGAAGGCTTTCTTATCTCTCCTTGCTATTCTTTGGAACTCTGCATTCAAATGGGTATATCTTTCTATTTCTCCTTTGCCTTTTGCTTCTCTTCTTTTCACAGCTATTTGTAAGGCCTCCTCAGACAGCCATTTTGCCTTTTTGCATTTCTTTTTCTTAGAGAAGGTCTTGAGCACTGCTTCCTGTACAATGTCACGAACCTCCGTCCATAGTTCTTCAGGCACTCTGTCTATCAAATCTACTCCTTTGAATCTGTTTGTCACTTCCACTGTATAATCGAAAGGAATTTGATTTACGTCGTTCCTGAATGGTCTAGTGGTTTCCCTACTTTCTCCAATTTAAGTCTGAATTTGGCAATAAGGAGTTCATGATCTGAGCCACAGTCAGCTCCCAGTCTTGTTTTTGCTGACTATATAGAGCTTCTCCATCTTTGGCTGCAAAGAATATAATCAATCTGATTTTAGTGTTGTCCATCCAGTGATGTCCATGTGTAGAGTCTTCTCTTATGTTTTTGGAAGAGGGTATTTGCTATGACCAGTGCTTTCTCTTGGCAGAACTCTATTAGCCTTTGCCCTGCTTCATTCTGTACTCCAAGGCCAAATTTGCCTGTTACTCCAGGTATTTCTTGACTTCCTACTTTTGCACTCCAGTCCCCTATAATGAAAAGGACATCTTTTTTGGGTGTTAGTTCTAGAAGGTCTTGTAGGTCTTCATAGACCTCTTCAACCTCGGCTTCTTCAGCATTACTGGTTGGGGCATAGACTTGGATTACTGTGATATTGAATGGTTTGCCTTGGAAACGAACAGAGATCATTCTGTCGTTTTTGAGATTGCATCCAAATACTGCATTTAGGACTCTTTTGTTGACTATGACAGCTACTTGATTTCTTCTAAGGGCTTCTTGCCCACAATAGTAGATATAATGGCCATCTGAGTTAAATTCACCCACCCAGTCCATTTTAGTTCACTGATTCCTGAAATGTTGACGTTCACTCTTGCCATCTCCTTTTTGACCACTTCTAATTTGCCTTGATTCATGGACCTAACATCCCTGGTTCCTATGCAATATTGCTCTTTAAAGCATCAGACTTTACTTCCATCACCAGTCACATCCACAGCTGGGTGTTCTTTTTGCTTTGGCTCTCTCTCTTCATTCTTTCTGGACTTATTTCTCCATTGATCTCCAGTAGCATATTGGGCACCTACCAACCTGGGGAGACCATCTTTCTGTGTCCTATCTTTTTGCCTTTTCATATTGTTCATGGGGTTCTCAAGGCAAGAACACTGAAGTGGTTTGCCATTGCCTTCTCCAGTTAACCACATTCTGTCAGAACTCTCCACCATGACCCCATGACATATTTAATTGGGTTATTTGATTTCTTTTTTTATTTTTTGATGTCGAGTTATATGAGTTCTTTGTATATTTTGGATATAACCACTTACCAGCTATATCATTTACAAATATCGTCTCCCATTCAGTAGATGGCCTTGAGTTTTTTTGATAGTCCTTTGTTGTGCGAAAGCTTTTTAACTTTGCTGTAGTCCCATTTAGTTTGATTTTTGTTTTGTTTTTTTTTGTTGTTGTTGTTGTTTGTTTGTTTTTGTTTTCCTTGCCTGAGGAGGTAGATCCAAAATTATATCACTAAGACCAGAGTGAAAGATCTTACTGTGTATGTTTTATCCTAGAAGTTTTATGGTTTCAGGTCTTACATTTAGGTCTCTAACATAGTTTGAATTTATTTTTATGCACGCTGTTAGAAAGTAGCCCAGTGTGATTCTTTTGCATGTAGCTGTCCAGTCTTCCAGTAGCATTTATTGAAGAGACTGTCTTTTTCTCCATTGTATATTCTTTCCTTTTGCCATAGATTAATTGGTTATAGAGCATGTGATCATTTCTGGGCTCTCTATTTGGTTCCATTGCTTAATGTCAGTTTTTGTGGTAGTGCCATACTATTTTGATGTCTGTAGCTTTGTAATATAGCTTGAAATCAGAAAGCATGATACCTCCAGCTTTGTTCTTTCTTAAGGTTACACTGACTCTATGGGATCTTTTCTTTTTCCATACAAATCTTAGAGTTATTTGTTCTTATTATGAAAAAAAAAATCATTGGTATTTTGATAGGGATTGAATTATATCTTCTATATTGGATAGTATGGTCATTTAAAAAAATATTATTCTAGTTCATGAACATGGTATAACTTTCCATCTGTGTTATCTTCAATTTTTTCATAAGAGTGGTTTATTTTCCATATACATGTCTTTTACCTCCTTAATTATTCCTGGGTATTTTATTCTTTTTGAGGCAATTGTAAATGGGATGTTTTTTATTGCTTTTTCTGACAGTTCAGTGCTAATGTATAGAAGTGCAATGGATTTCTCTATATTAATATTGTATGTTACAAATTTACCAAATTCTTTGATAAGCTGTAGTAATTTCTTGGTAGTATGTTTAGGATTTTCTTTATAGCATCATGTCGTCTGCAAACTTCCAATTTGGATTTCTTTATTTCTCTTTCTTGTTTGATTGCTGTGACGAGGACTTACGGTACTATGTTGAATAAAAATTGTGAGAGTCTTATTCCTGATATTAGAGGAAATGCTTTCAGCTTTTCACTGTTGAATATGTTATCTGTGTGCTTATCATATGTGGGCTTTATCATGTTGAGGTATGTTCCCTCTGTAATCACTTTCTAGATAGATTTTATCATATATGAATGTCACTGACCTCTTAAGTTCAAAAACATTTTTAACAACCCTGCATTTTTACTACCTTCCCATGTTTACTATTATTGACATATTTTATACCTTTTTGTTTTCTGTATCTCTTAACTATTTAATGCAGATATGGATAATTTTACTATTTGTCTTTTACTCTTCCTATTAACTATATGTGGTTAATTTGATACCTTTATGTATATATTCCTTTATCAATGAGCTTTTTGCTTTCATAATTTTCATGTTTCTAGTGTGTCCCTCCAGAGAAGGCAATGGCACCCCACTCCAGTACTCTTGCCTGGAAAATCCTATGGACGGAAGAGCCGGGTGGGCTGCAGGCCATGGGGTCACTACTTGTCGGACATGACTGGCGACTTCACTTTCACTTTTCACTTTCATGGATTGGAGAGGGAAATGGCAGCCTACTCCAGTATTCTTGCCAGGAGAATCCCAGGGATGGGGGAGCCTGGTGGGAAGCTGTCTATGTGGTCGCATAGAGTTGGACACAACTGAAGCGACTTAGCAGCAGCAGCGTGTCCCTCTTTTTTGCTTAGAAAAGGTCCTTTGGTGTTTCTTGTAAAGAAAGGCTAAAGTTTTTGTGGTGCTGAACTCTTAGCTTTTGTTAGTCTGTAACACTTTTGATCTATCAAATCTGAATTAAGGCTTTGCCAGGTAGAGTGTTCTTGGGTGTAGGTTTTCCCCTTTTATTACTTTAAATATGTACCACCGTCTCTGGTCTGCAGGGATTATGTTGAAAAGTGAGCTGATAGCCTATGGGAATTCATTTGTATGCAACTTGTTGCTTTTCCCTTGCTACTTTTAATATTTTCTCTTTATCTTTAATTTTTGTTAATTTAATTATGTGTCCTCGTATGGTTCTCTTTGTGTTGTTCCTGTTTGGAACTCTGTGATTTCTGGACCTAGATGTCTGTTTCCTTTCCCAGGTTAGGGAAGCTCTAACTGGAGTTGGATTCAAGAATGGCTGACTGAGGGATCCAAAGTATCTTGGAGCTGATGTCACTGTGCTGTTGGGGTCTCAGGGCTATGGCTGGCTTACTGGTGGGCAAAGCCAGGACGACAGGGGCCCTGATGTCAGCCCAGTGGTAAGCAGGGACAGTCTTTGACACTCTGACTATAGAATCTGGGGTATCTCAAAGCTAGTGTTGGCCCACTAGTGGGTGGAGCCAGATCCTGGGTGACTGGCTGAGGGGCCATGGTGTTTCTTCCCTGCTGTTGGCTTACTGGTGGGCAAGGCTAAAGCCCAGGGATCTCAGCTAGTGCTGGCCTGCTGGTGGGCAAGGTGAGTCCTGACATGGCAGACTGCAGGTCTGTAGTGGTCTTGGGGCTGGCATCTTTCCTATGGTGGGCAGGGCCAGGAAATCAAAGGATCCTAGGGCTGGTGCCCACCCACTGGTGGGTGATGCTGGGTCCTGGGTTAGTGCTTACTTACTGGTGGGTAGAGCCAGGTCTTGGGATCTCTCATGCAGGGCCTTAGGGATCCCTAGTGCCAACACACTGGTGTTCAGGGACAGATCTTGGACCCTCTGATAGACACAGCTGGGTCCCAAGTTGTCTTATGGGTTCTTAGGGTAGCTAACCTACTGGTGATGGGGCTGTGTCTCTGCCCGTCTAGTTGCTTGACCTAAAGCATCACTGTACTGGTGTAGTGAGGCTGGTGATGGTGCTAGGTCCCAAGGATAATAAGCTAGAGGGAGGATTCCAAGTTGATGTTTGCCAATACCAATGTCCTCATAGCAGACCAAGCTCCCCAAAATGACTACTGCCAGCATCTGTGTCCCCAGGGTAAGCTCTAGTTGCCTCCTGCCTCTCTGAGATGCTCTCCAAGATCAGCAGGCAGGTCTCACCCAGGTTCCTTCCAAATTGTGGCTTCTCAGGACAAGTGAGAGTAGTCTCTTCAGCCCTCTGGCTTTCTCACAAGTAAGCCCCACTGGCTTTCAAAGCTAAATGTGCTGGGGTTTTATCTTTCTAGTGCAGGACCCCTGGGCTAGGGAGTGCACTGTAGGGCTCTGACTCCTCCTCCACGAGGAGAACGTCTGTGATTGCAGTTATCATCCCATTTGAGTGTCACCCACCTGGAGTATGGGTCCTGACTGTACATCTCCACCCCTCCTGGCCATCTTGTTGCAGTTACTTCTTGATAGCTTTTTATGTAGAAGGCCTTTTCCCCTAGTCTTCTGGCTTTTCTCATCAACAGTTGCTCTGTAAATAGTTGTAATTTTGGTGTATCTATGGGAAGAGGTAAGCTCTGGGTCTTAACCAACTTAGCCATGCCCTTTGACACTCATTCTTGTCAAGTAATGTGAAACCGTGGGTGCTAAGATCAGACTAGCTGGATTCAAGCTCCTGCCTCTTAGTGACTGCTTGATTTTGAGCAATTTATTTAACTCAACTTTGCTCATCTGTAAAATGGGCTTAATAAAAATTCTTGTAAGTTTTGAGGATTAAAGACACTATCAGAAAAAGTCCATGGAATATAGTAGCACAAAATGAATATTATTGCATTATTTTTATTGTTGTTATTTTAAGTATTATTAATCTCTATTTGGTATCTTTAGCATTTCTATCTATGCTTCATTTAAAAAAAAGCATGAAACTAAAATAGACAAACATTTGAACTCATATTTCTGGTTCTCAGCTTCTGAATCCTACAGCCTAGAAAACTAATTAACTTACCTGCTCAGTGATGGTGCAAACAAGATTAAGTGACATAATCTAGGTAAAGTGTCTGGAAGACAACACTTATTCAGTTTTAGTTATCTTCCCCACCCAACCCCCTTTTTCTTTATTGTGGTAAAAAATACATGACACAGAATTTACTATCTTAACTATTTCATGTGTACAGTTGAGTAGTATTAAGTGTATCCTCACTGTTTTGAAACAGATTTACAGAATTTTTTCATTTGACATATTTGAAGCTCTATACTCACTAAATAATTTCTCTTTCTGCCATTCTCCCAACCCCTGGCAACCACCATTCTACTTTCTACCCCTCAATTTTCTGCTATAGATACCACCATGTATAAATAGAATCACACAGTATTTGTCCTTTTGTGACTGGCTTACTTCACATAATACAATGTCCTCAAGGGCTATCCAGGGCATAACATGTGATAGGATTCCCTTCCTTTTTAAAGGCTAAATAATATTCCATCGTGTGTATATATACCACATTTTGTTTATCCATTCATCCTCCTTTAGGCTGCTTTTACCTCTTGGCTATTGTGAGTTGTGCTGTTATAAATGTGGGTGTGAAGTCCCTTTTATCTCCTGTACTGATGCAAGTAATCAAATTACAGGCATGTATACAGTTTTCGTTTTTGCCTTTTCCTAGTTCAGGCAAATTATATTTGAATAACAATGTCCTACAAGTGTTATCTTTTTTTAAGTTAATATCTTAATATAGACTTCAAAATTAACAAAATCAAAGGTAGAAAAAGAGAAAGAAAAATACTCATTCTGCATTTACCTGTTAACTTGGAGTCATATTTAGCTCTTGCTATGTGCCTGCCTGGAGAACCCTCCTGTACAGAGGAGCCTGGTGGGCTAGAGTCCATGGGGTTGCAAAGAGTCAGACAGGACTGAGTGCCTAAGCACATGTGCTTGTTATTGAGGAAAGAGTGTAAACAGACTTTCTGTAATTGAGATATACTCCAGTTTGCATTATTACTAGAGATGTATAACTGTCAACAACCATCCTATCAGAAGTACAGTCCAATTCTGACTTCTTGTTTAGTATTTGTTTTTACTCTCCCTTAAAACAGTATCTAGCACAGAGCAGGCACTTATCAAATACTCTTAACAAACCTTGAGTGAATAAAGTTTTCATAAGGAAGCAAATCACTTGAAGAGGAAACTATTAAATCTCAGGGTGGCAAAGAGAAATGTTTTATATTGGAAAATTAGAAAGGGGAAAGCATTACTTTCTCAAGGAAAAAGAGCAGAGTCCTGGAGGACTAGATCAGCAGTGCCTTCCTCTATCAAAGATGATAAGATAATTTTTAAAAATGTTTCTTGAGTTAAGCACTTTTTCATTGAAGAGCTAAATGTGCATGAGGGATATTTTTTAAATTCCTGTGACTTACACAATCAGTACATATTCTATAAGCTATTGTTGTTGTTTAGTTGCTAGGTCATGTATGATTCTTAACAACCCTGTGGACTGTATCCTGCCAGCCTCTTCTGTCCATGGGATTTCCCATGCAAGAATACTAGACTGGATTGCTATTTCCTTCTCCAGGGGATCTTCCTGAGCCAGGGTTTGAACCCACGTCTCCTGCATTGGCAGGTGGGTTCTTTAACCACTGAGCCACCAGGGAAGCCATTCTATAAGTCATTCTACCAACCTTTAATACTTAAAAGTATAAGATTCTTTATTTTCTACCACAGCTTCTTGTCTGAAAGACTCCACACCAATAATCAGTTTATCTCCACATTAACGAATACCTCTACCTGATTGAAAGCATGGACTAGAAACACAAACTCCTTCGGAAAATTCAATTCTACAAATAGTAGCAGCTAGATCAGTTGAACATGCATTCTGAGGCATATTATCTTACTAATGTACCTTGGGCATGTCAAGGGTAAAAGGTAGAAGAGAACAGCAAAATCAGATTGCAGAAGAGAATCTGTATCATTGTTTACCCTGCCCTGTCTGTTCTCTGGTTCTTAAATTCAAAGGTTGGAGCTTTAGAAACTGGGCAGAGGGTGGAGGAAGCCTTCTCTGGATGTTGATCTGAAAGTATCATAATTGTAATTATAGTACATTGCCACAGAGTAAATACAGACACAGTCCAGATCTGTTTCTCATCATGGATCTCGTCATTGTGTTGAGTAAATGGCTAGATTACCTCTAAAGCCTTTCACCTCACTGTAATGTAAATCTACAATTAAGGAATTTGTCCAAGATGACCATAGCTGGTAAGTGACATCATTCAAGTTCATGTTACTGCCAAGTCTCTTCAGTCATGTCCGACTGTGCGACCCCATAGACGGCAGCCCACCAGGCTCCCCCGTCCCTGGGATTCTCCAGGCAAGAACACTGGAGTGGGTTGCCATTTCCTTCTCCAATGCATGAAAGTGAAAAGTGAAAGGGAAGTCGCTCAGTCGTGTCTGACTCTTTAGCGACCCCATGGACTGCAGCCTACCAGGCTCCTCCATCCATGGGATTTTCCAGGCAAGAGTACTGGAGTGGGGTGCCATTGCCTTCTCTGCAAGTTCATGTTGCCTGATCCCAAATGCAGGAAATTTAGATTTAAAAGATAGATGGTTGAATGGATGAAAGGATACATACATGCATATACTACTGAGACTTTATTTTAAAAAAGGGGAAGGGCAAATTCCTGATGACAGTTTAGCAAATATACTATCCTACTTTTTAAGAAATCTGACTCCTCTTCCTCAGTTATTTTTCTTTTTAAAAATGAGTGCCAGATTGACTGTCCAGTTGCCAATGTGACAAACTTAAACATTCCATGTTCTTTCATTAGCCAGCCACAGGTTGCCTGTCCTGTGACTGGGCCATCACACACTCTTGCCCTCTTTGTGCCAAGGCCATCAACATGGTAGCAACAAGGCGTCCAGTACCCAGCCTGACAACATCATCTGGTGCCTCTGGGGAGGGGAAAAAAAGAAGCCAACCAATCACCAACCCTCTAGAAAGGCATTTGCTAACTGCCCACTAGCAATTGTTGAGTGATAACACATGCAGTTCTCCACATGTTTATGCAGAGTCTCAGATTTATCTGACAGTTTTACACCCTCAGGCATGATACACAGTAATTAAAATTAAAAATGTTTTGACAGCCTAAACAAATGGCTATATAAATTAGAAAGCTGTAAAAAGTCATGGTAGCCAAAAATAAAGACATATAGATAAATCATAAAATTATAAACAAGGAGAATGTTTTAATACAGGCATGTTTATTCCAAGACACTTAAAAATACAGGCTAACTTTTGCCTGAAGGAAGATGGTGGTGAAAAGGAATCATGGAAACTAGCAAAACCATTCTTTCCTTATTAGCAAATCTTTTTTCTACCATTCTCTGGTAACTAAAGAAAGGAAGAAATTTGTTGAGGCTTTCCAGCTTCCTCTAAATCTACAATCAGCTGTAGAATCTCCAAATTTTAAAAGCACCTAAATCAGTTGCCTAGAATCTTTACTATTAACCTTCCCAAATGTGTAAAATGATGTGGGCTATATAAAACCTGGCTTGGTTTCACATTTCTCAAATGCATGGCATAAAACGTGTGTTTATGAAATGAGCCAAATATATGATCTGCATGTGAATATAATTCCTTTCAACTAGATGTGCATGAATGTTAAAGTGTCATCTTTCACTTAAATCTATCAGGTTGATGTCAGAAGAAATCATCATATCATCTGGCCTCAGTATTTTTCCATTTCTCCCAACTAAGCCTGCTCACCACTTCCCTAATACATTTGAGTACTAGACAGTTTCAAAAGAGGGAACAAAAAAATAATTGGAAGTAATCAATGGGATTTTCTGCACCTAGAAGGGCTAGATTGCCTGAAACCAACCATATCATGTGGATATTCTTTGTGATACATTTTCAAAGCAGTCCTTTATTAGGCAGAGTTCCTGAAGATTTATTGCCACTTCATTACTATGTCTCGTGTATCCATGTATTAGGAAATGAGAACTGAGGAAACACCAAAAGTCTTTGTGGCAGTCACTCCAGACCTTCTCGCTTTGTCCTGCACTCTTCCTGTCAGTCCTTCGCCCTCTTAGCTCTATTTCTTATTCTTCATCCCACCACTACCTCTCTTGACTTGCTATTGCTGTTTGGTCTCCCCATTTTAATGCTCTTTACTCACTACCCAAAAACAAAGGACTTGGTTCAGATCTGCTTTGCTAGATCAGCCCACTGAGAATCCCCTCAGAGACATACAATCTGATTTCCTTGGTCTAAGCCCCCGTTCCACACTGACCCCTGCATAGTCATACCCCATCTCCAGATGGGGCAAAGAGAATTTTACCCTGATTTTGAAATATAAATGCATGATAAAATAACCATGTTTATAATAATCCATGATTGAGAATCTTTACATTTTAGGGTTTCTCAGATGTTTCTGGTAAATGAATTTGGGAATTGTGGCCATTTGTTTTGTTTTAGCTGTTTCATCCAGTGAACTCTTTAAAAATGACAATAATTACAACCATAGAAAACACCTAATATATAAAAAGATGATTCCTGCTAAAACAAGAACAATATAAGATGAACCATTTGCTGTTAGAGCAAAGCCTGAGCCAAGGGCAGCAAAATTAGGCTCCTGAAGTGAAGTCGCTCAGTCGTGTCCGACTCTTTGAGAGCGCATAGGCTATACAGTCCGTGGAATTCTCCAGGCCAGAATACTGGAGTGGGTAGCTGTTCCCCCCTCCAAGGAATATTCCCAAGCCAGGGTTAGAGCCCAGGTCTCCCTCCTTGCAGGGTGATTCTTTACTGTCTGAGCCACCAGGGAAGCCCTTACTTAAGTGAATGGAACAGAGTCTAAGGCAACAGTTGTAAGGACAGGGCTGTGTTACAACATCTTTTTGTTTTTAAGGACAGTAACAAACTGAAACATTAAAAAAAAAAACCCTCCCAAATGTAAATGTTAACAATTGAATTTCAAAAACCACTGTCTATCCTTCCTTCACAAAAGAAAACCATCTTAGTAGGCTAGAAATGACCCCACAGTCCTCAGTTTGCAACCTGTAATTTAAGCTTTTGTATTAGTTAGCTATTGCTATGAGACAAATTGCCCAAGAATTTAGCAGCTTAAAACAGCAACCATTGATTTCACACAGTTTCTAAAAGTCACAAATCCAAAGCTGGCTTACTTTGATGGTTCTAGCTCAAGGTCTTTCACAGGTTGCAGTCAAGCTATCAGTTGGAACTAGTCACCTCAGGACTCAGGTAGGATTTACCCACTCACCTGACTGTTGTCTGGAGGCTTCCATTATTCTGCATATGGGCCTCTCCATTGGCCGCCTGAGCATCCTCATAACATGATCACTGATTTCCCCTAGAGAGAGTAAGCTAAGACAGAAAGCAAGATAGAAGCCATAATGCCCTTCATGACCTAGTGTCAGGTTATCTGTCAACAACTCTGCCTAATTCTCTTGGTCACACAGACCAGCCCTGGGATGATGTGAAATTGGATTTCTCAGAGGTGTAGTAGCATGAATTGGGAGTCACTGGGAGTCACAGATTGACTACTATAGCTTTAGAAACATCAAAATGGGTCAAATAAAGGCTGCTCAAATTTTTATTAAGGTTTATACCATAAATCTGGCCCCCTTTTTTCTAGCTCCTTATCTTCATCATTTATTCCTCTTTTCCATCCTCTCTTATCACTAACTTGACTCAGGAAAACCCTGCTTTTCTGTTCAATATTCTTTTCAGGCTAAGATTTTTCAGCTAGTTCCTGCACTTCTGTTCATCTAGTCTTGATGAAGTGAACTTCCTTTGTATTTAACTATTGGCTCCAACTGGCAATTTGTAGTACCATATGCCAGGGGTCTGTGAGGCAGAGAGTAGAAATTAGAATTAGGAGTTTGCAGGTACTGTGACTCAGACTCCAACACAGTGTTCAGAAAACATTTGTAGAGAATAGAGTGTGTACCAGAGTCTGTGCTGCTACTGGGGGATTTATAGATAATCCTGATATATCATAGAAATTATGAATCAGAGGTCTAGGTGGTTAAACAGAGAGTTGGAGAACCAGCCAGGAAGTATAGTAATGGATAGGAAATCATCAAAACGGTTTTGGAGATGCCTGGCAGTCTGTGTACAGAGTAGCAGAGAAACAGGAATGCAAACATTGGAAAGAGTTGAGACATAGCACAATTACTAAAGCATATGTCCCAATTGCTCAACATTTGCCTTATCCAGGAGTTGATGTGAAGATGTAAGAGTCCCTGGATCCAAGTGTGAAGAGGGGTAAGGTAGCAGCTGTCTGATAGAAAGACCACTGTGACTAGAGTTGAGTTTAGTTGATGGTGGACAGTTGGCAGTGATTTTGTTTTGGCCCCCTCATCTGTAAAATAGAAATAATAGTAATGTAAAATATTACTGTCTAATATAAAATCAAATAAATGCAATTATATAAGTGAATGAATATATAGAGAGAATTATAAAGTGTCATAGGTTTGTTTTGAAAATTAGTTTAATTCATTTCGTATATGCGAGGCACTTAGAGCAATCCCTGGTACACAGTAAGCACTGTATAAATTAGAGTTACCATCATTCGCTAATCAGAGCCTCATTTCCCAAATCCAGGGGGAGAATATTTACAAACCTACGTAGCTTAGATCAAGTGTCTACTGAAGATAATTGATAAGAAAACAATGGGACAGTGTACTGAGAGGAAAGAAAGATGAAGTCAGGCAGAATACTGGATAATACCAGCAACTAGGAGCCAGAATAAGAAAAACGTATATTTATTTAATTTTAATTGGGAAAAGAAACCCTCTTAAATGCATTAGACATCTCTTTAGTGTCTTAAAGTGTTCTCAATATGGCATATTTTTTTCTTGATTTTACAGGTTATCATGTTTACTGTTTTTTATGCTAGAATATGATATCACAATACCTTTTGGAGTTTATATTATATGAAGTGTTGTATCCTGTACTAAATGATCTCAGACTTCTAAATTTTTAAGGTTCTTATGTTTACTATTATGTCGAAGAATCAGTAAGACTATACTGCTAATGGCTTTTACCTGTTAGTGCTATCAGAATCCCAAATTCAGGTAGACTCTCCCTTTTTTCCAATTTGCTGCTTCTCTTTGTTCCCCAGTAATCAATGACTGAGATTATTAGGATTATCTGGAAAATATAAGACAGATTCTAACTAAGAACCTGAGAAGTCTTCCTATGGATAAAATATATCTGCTCTTTATTGTATCTATTTAGATTAGAAATCTTTCTTGCCTCTAGATGACTATAACACTCTGAGAATTTCAAACTGAAAGAGAGGCTTACAAAAAAACAGAAATTGTGGTAGGAATTACTGGGGGAGTACAAATCAAAAATATTTCTTTGGAGAAATTCTAGAAGCGTAAGGATCACAGGGAAGCTGCCAACAGTGATTCCCAGCTGCTTGCAACACTGACCTGTAATTCTTATGACTCAGGAAGCCTACAGAAGCCAATTCTAGTGAGTTTAGCTGTCTACAGCACTTCAAGAGTGATTCTCAGAAGACTCGTTGGAATTCATGAGAAGCCCCACAAATTCTTGATTTCTAGAGATTCCCTAGAAGACAAAGCAAGGCACTGCAGATCATCTCAACTATTTACCTATAGCTGCTGCCACAGTAATGATTTCTTCTCCCCTATTTTCAAGTCTTCTAAGATAGTATCCTAAAACCATGCACTGAATGGGATTCTATAAAATGCAGATCCAGACTTCTTCCCTGCAAATGTAGAAAGAATGAGGTGTAATGCCTAGTTTAACAACAGAGAGTTTGACACTGTCCACCCCTTTATCAGCTTAGCAGTTATGCACACCTCTCTACCCATATTTGAAATTTCAAATAACAATATCATGCTTATGGCTAACATATATTAATATAACTATACCTTTAAATACCAAAGATATATTCACTTTATCCCCCCAAATGGAAAACAGAAATTTTATAAGTTTATAAATTTTATACTACTTTTGAGTAATTTCCATTCTTTTTTCAGTGAGTCCTCTTGATATTCTGTAACTTAAAAAGAAGACATTATTAATTAATATATAAAATATATATATAAGAAAGCTAAGAACAAACTATGTCTACTACAGTCTTCGTTTCTGAAACTGGTCAGGAGACTATGCTGGTTATTTGTTTCTTCCATGGCTTAGTCTGTATTCTCTTTATTTTAGCTAAAATCACAGCTGTTCTGCCCCATACCTTCATTTCTAGGGCCATTATTGGTCTCCCAGTATTGCGTTGTCATAGTCTCCCAGTAACTTTTACTCTATACATGTAAATCCCAAGAGTTTCACAAGAGAATATCCTACTTATGGAGGTAATCCTTCATGTCCCACCATGTAACATTATGAAACCACCCTCATTTCTCTAGCAAAATTGAGCACCATAATGTGTCTTTGCCTGAAGCATTAGGCATTATGACATTATAGCTAGCGGCAAAAGAAACTCCAGAGTGCCATCTAATAACCTCAACTTCCAGTTAACTGCATTCACTACTGTGTTCCCAGTGGAAATACTCCTCTCTTGAGAATTAGTATCTTTAAAGACTCCAAAGTCACAAAAGCAAGAAGCAAAAAATTTGGAATAGACTATTAAGGGATAATAGAGAAAGAAGTCCATTTTACCCCTTCCTTCCCCGAATTGTATGTTCCAGCTATAGGGAAAAATAGCCCCCAAAATATACGGCAGCATGTTGGTTTTTTCCAGATCTATAGTTGCTAGCACGGTAACTGGGTCTTGAGTAGGCTGTTCCACTATTCTACCAGGGAAGTCTCTTTGGGGTTATAAGAGAGATAAAATCAATGAATACTGTGGTTGTGCATCTATTCTTTTGTTGTAAAATGAGTTTCTTCGTTAGAAGCAATGTTGAGTATGATGCCTTGAAGGTGAAGAAGATACTCAGTGTATCCACAAAAGATATTGTGGGTAGAATCACTGCAGATTACAGGGAGGATGAGCAAATGGAATTGAGTATCAATTCCAGTGAGTAAAAATTTCATACTTCATGATGGAATGTCCCAATGTGATTACTTGCCACCAAAGGGTTGGACAGTGTTCCCGGGAAATGATGCCATTTTCAGCATTCAGTATTGTCTCTAGTCTCGGTGTGTTGGGCACTCAACAGTGATTGTTATCTGTATTGTTAAATCCATATATACTTTTAACATACCCTTCCTGCAAAGTCTGCTTTGTTCATAAACCCATGACTAGAGAAAGAGGCTGACAGATATCTATCCCATAGATCTTCTTGTCCACTTGATTAATAAGAAACTCCTTTTCAGGGAAACCTTTGTGTGAAATTCACCTGGATAAAAATATTCTCATACCCATTCTCAGATTGTTGCTGTTGTTATTCAGGCACTCAGTAATGTCCAACTCTTTGCGACTCAATGGACTGCAGCATGCCAGGCTTTCCTGTCCTTCACTATCTCCCGGAGTTTGCCCAAACTCATGTCCATTGAGTCGATGATGCCATCCAACTATCTCACCCTCTGTTGACCTTTTGTCCTGCTTTCAATCTTCCCCAGCATCAGGGTCTTTTCCAATGAGTTTGTTCCTTACATCAGGTGGCCACACTATTGGAGCTTCAACATCAGTTGTTCCAATGAATATTCAGGGTTGATTTCCTTTAGGATTGACTGGTTTGATCTCCTTGCTGTCCAACAGATTCTCCAGAGTCTTCTCCAACACCACAATTCATAAGCCTGAATTCTTCAGCACTCAGCCTTCTTTATGGTCCAGTTCTCATATCCATACAGGACTATTAGAAAACCATCAGTTCAGTTCAGTTGCTCAGCTATATCAGACTCTGTGACCCCATGGAGTGGAGCACACCAGGCTTTCATGTCCATCACCAACTCCCAGAGCTTGCTCAAACTCATGTCCATCAGATAGTTGGTGATGCAATCCAACCACCTCATCCTCTGTCATCCCCTTCTCCTGCCTTCAATCTTTCCCAGCATTAGGATCTTTTCCAGTGAGTCAGTTCTTCTCATCAGGTGACCGAAGTATTAAAGCTTCAGCTTCAGCATCAGTCCTTCCAATGAATATTCAGGACTGATTTCTTTAGGATGGACAGATTTGATCTCCTTCCAGTCCAAGGGACTCTCAAGAGTCTTCTCCAACACCACAGTTCAAAAGCATCAGTTCTTCAGCACTCAGCTTTCTTTGTGGTCCAACTGGAAAAATCATAGCTATGACTAGATGGATGTTTGTCAGCAAAGAAATATCAGTGGTTTTTAATATGCTCCCTAGGTTTGTCATTACTTTTCTTCCAAGGAGTAAGCGTCTTTTACTTCCATGGCTACAGTCACTATCCACAGTGATTTTGGAGCCCAAGAAAATAAAGTCTGTCACTGTTTCCATTTTTTCCCTATCTATTTGCCATGAAGTGATGGGACCAGATGCGATGATCTTTGTTTTTTGAATTTTGAGTTTTAAGCCAACTTTTTCACTCTCCTCTTTTACCTTTGTCAGGTTCTCTTCACTTTTAGCCCTTAGGATGGTGTCATCTGCATATCTGAGGTTATTGATATTTCTCCCAGCAATCTTGATTCCACCTTGTGATTCATCCAGTCTGGGTTTCGTATGATGTACTCTGTATATAAGTTAAATAAGCAGGGTGACAATATACAGCCTTGATGTACTCCTTTTCCTATTTGGAACCAGTCCATTGTTCCATGTCCAGTTCTAACTGTTGCTTCTTGGCCTGCATATAGGTTTCTCATAAGACAGGTATGGTGGTCTGATGTTCCCATCTCTTGAAGAATTTTTCATAGTTTGTTGTGATCCACACAGTCAAAAGCTTTGGCATAGTCAATAAAACAGAAGTAGATGTTTTTCTGTAATTCCCTTGAGTTTTCTGTGATCCAGCATATATTGGCAATTTGATCATTGGTTCCTTTGCCTTTTCTAAATCCAGCTTAAACATCTGGAATTTCATGTACTTTTGAATCCTAGCTTGAAGGATTTTGTGCATTACCTTGCTAACATTGTGTGGTCATTTAAACATTCTTTGGCATTGCCTTTCTTTGGGATTGGAATGAAAACTGACCTTTTCCAGTTCTGTGACCACTGCTGAGTTTTCCGAATTTGCTGTCATATTAAGTGCAGCACTTTCACAGCATCATCTTTTAGGATTTGAAATAGCTCAACTGGAATTCCATCACCTCCACTAGCTTTGTTCATAGTGATGCTTCCTAAGACCCACTTGACTTCACATTCGAGGATGTCTGGTTCTAGTTGAGTGATCACACCATTGTGGTTATCTGGACATTAAGAGCTTTTTTTGGTTTGTTTTTTTTCAGTTCTGTGTATTCTTGTCACCTCTTCTTAGTATCTTCTGCTTCTGTTAAGTCCATACCGTTTCTGTTCTTTGTTGTGTCCTTCGTTGTGAAATGTTTCCTTGGGATCTCTAATTTTCTTGATGAGATCTCTAGTCTATCTTATTCTATTCTCTCCCTCTGTTTCTTTGCATCATTCATTTAAGGGGAGTTTTGTTGTTGTTGTTGTTTTGTCTTTCCTTGCCATTCTTTGTAACTCTGCATTCAAATGGGTATATCTTTCCTTTTCTCCTTGGCCTTCTGCTTCTCTTCTTTTCTTAGCTATTTGTAAGGCCTCCTCAGACAACCATTTTGCCTTGTTGCACTTCCTTTTCTTGGAGATGGTTTTGATCATTGCCTCCTGTACAATGACATGAGCCTCTGTCCATAGTTCTTCAGGCGCTCTGTCTATCAGATCTAATCCCTTGAATCTATTTGTCACTTCCACTATATATTCGTAAGGGATTTGATTTAGATCATACCTGAATGGCCTAATGGTTTTCCCTACTTGAGAAAGTTCCAGCCATGGACGTTTTCCTCTGTCTTCCTTATCAGTCGCTCCTCAAACTTACATCCTTTCACCATCTGGCTGAACCACTGACTGTTGCCCACAGATTGACATAAACCTTATCTCTGCCTATGTATCTTTTCAGGTAAAGGTAACAACTGGATGTGTCACTGAAAGTTCTGCTGGGAGTATTCCCTTCCCAAATGTCTTTCCGAATCATTTCAGAGCATCCTTATAAAGCTGCAGCTGTCCAATTTGGAGTTGTGATAGCATTCCTTTTGGAATTTTTAGGCCTTTACAGTAGTTCTGAATTCACTTCTTCTTATAATTAGTGGCATGAACTTTCCATGGGTTTGAGGGAGAAGTGGCTGTTTCAATCGTAGTTACCATAACAGTCAGCTGCACACGAATTTACTCAGTCCTCGATGACCCACCTGAGTCTAGTCTCGTATATCGCCCTTCTATTTGGTGATGAAGTGCTGTCATGCATGACTGAATTTTATATATCTTGATGGCACACACAACACCTTATTCATGAGCCATAACTCAAGTAGTATGGTCAGTTGGTCTTCTGTGGTCAGTTGTTTAGTTTCCAGTATGGCCCAGTAACAAACAGGCACTGTGTTTTCAAGATGAGAATTTTTTGTTGCAAAACAGGGCATGTCTTTCTATCCAAATTTTAGAGTTATATATGCTCTGTGATTCTCCGAGTGGGTTTGCCAGAAGTATCATATCAAAGCCATATATATTACAGATAATTAGGTTACAGTTTTATCTAGTGAGTCATATGGTTGAAATGGAAAATCAGCTTGCACTGCATCCTGGACCTGCTGCAAAATCTCTTCTTGCTTTGGGCTCCCATCACAACTGGTACCACTGGTAAACTAGATAAATATTCAATAAGTGGGTACAATAACACATTCCTATACTGTCTATCTACCTTCCAAAATGCAACCATCTTCACCAGACATTGTGACTCTATATTAATAATAGGAGATACAAGATACATCAACTTGTCTTTCTCTTTAAATAGAATGTCTCATTATTTCCTAGATCACTGGACTCCTAAACATCACACTGGGGTAGCAGGCCCCCGACTTTCCCTCAGGCTTATTCTTACCTTCTAACGTGCATATATTTCATAAATTCACCTTGAGTACTCTCTACTTCCACGTCCACTCAGCACTGTCATCAACCTAGTGGACCGCACGATACCCTGTGAGGTAGTGGCGTGATCAAGTTCGTTTTAGACAGCATGAGTTCTTTTCAAACTCTTGTTGTGCTCCAGATCATCTGGAGATCATGTTAAAATTTTGATTAAAATCTTGTTAAAATTTTGATTCAGTAGATTTGGAGTGGGACCTGCATTCCTAACAATCTTCCAGGTGATGGTAATGACACTTTGAATAAAAAGAGACTAACTTCAACAAGAGAATCCGAAAGTTGACATGTTGTTGAGTCGCTAAGTCATGTCCAGCTCTTTGCAACCCCATGAGCTGCAGCACACCAGGCTTCCCTGTCCTTCACTATCTCCCTGAGTTTGCTCGAACTCATGTCCATTGAGTCAGTGATGCCATCCAACCATCTCATCCTCTGTTGTCCACTTCTCTTCTTGCCCTCAATCTTTCCCAGCATTAGGGTCTTTTCCAATGAGTTGGGTCTTTGCATTAGGTGGCCAAAGTGTCAGAGCTTCAGCACCTAGGATTGCCTGGTTTGATCTTCTTGCTGTCCAAAGGACTCTCAAGAGTCTTCTCCAGCACCACAGTTTGAAAGCATCAGTTCTTTGGACCTCAACCTTCTTTAATCAAAAACTTGACATACCCCTGAAGAAAGTCACTGATGGTATAATACTCTCCTTTCCAAGTGAAAGCAAACTGTTTTTGGTGATCTTGTTGATTGCAGAAAAAAGATGCCAAGTCAGTATCTGTATAGCAGTTTGCCAAGTTTGTGTTGGACATGCCCTGATAAAGAGACCACAGTTGGAACAATTAATGCATATGGAATGACCTCCTGATTAAGTCTGTGAAAATACACTTTCATTCTCCAAGAGCAGTCTATCTCCTGCACAAGTTAAATTAGGAGATAAAAGAGAATTAATAGAAATCAGCACATTTCATCCTTCAAATCTCTAATGGTGAAACAATTCTCTGCATTTTCCCTAGGAAAGTAGTAGTATTTATGATTTACCATCTTGATATAAAATGCATTCCAGGTGGTTTCACTTGGCCCTTTCCACCATAATAGCCCCCATTTCATAGATGGAGTAACTAGAGTATCAGATGTATGTATTGGGCCAGTTGCCAAGTAAATCTGCCCCTTCCTTGCATCTAAAGTGAAAGTGGAGTTGCTCAGTCATGCTCAACTCTTTGTGACCCCATGGACTGTAGCCTACCAGGCTCCTCTGTCCATGGGATTTTCCAGGCAAGAATACTGGAGTGAGTTTCTATTTCCTTCTCCAGGGGATCTTCCCAACCCAGGGATTGAACCTGGGTCTTCTGCATTGCAGGCAGACACTTTACCATCTGAGCTACCAGGGAAGCCCCCTTGCATCTAAAAACTGGAGAAACAACTACAGAGAGGAACTGTAAACCCATTGGTCTTACTATAAATGGACTTAAACTTCATTTATCAACTGAACTTCCTACTCTAAGTGATATATCAGGTCTACAAAGATTAGTGTTTGCATTCATTTTTAAGAGGTGTACTGTAATGTCTGAGAAGTCTAGGTGGTTGTTTTCCCAATACACAGTCACTCTGATAAATAGCCACTTTGAGGAAATGCTGAGAGGAAGAACTGTAGATCATACTTGGGACAGTCTTGCAGGGTCCTTCTTCAAGGAGCCTCTGCTTAGCCTTCATTCAGGAAACTGAATGTTGTACTGGCTTGGGAATTGAATGAAGAATTATGCTTTTCTCCCTCTGATGTCTTAAGTTGGATCTCCATGCACCAGAACTCAAGGATGTTTTATTTTTTCCCCTACTTCTATGTATTAAGTGCATCTCAATAAGCCTGTTCACCAGCTTTAGTCACAGGGATATCCTAACCACTCCCAAAGATTTCTACCAGCTAAATCAAACCATCCTGAATGGGGTTATAGACCCAACACCTATTCCGATAATAGCATCGATCTTATGATAGGCACTTAAGCCTTGCCACTTAATCGTCTCCCATTTCTGGACACCATCATCCACTAATGAAATTAAGGAACCTTTTTCAGTGGCTGTATCTTTTGCCATCATTCCCAGATTATAGAGAAAAGCCACACAAATTCTTTTAGGGATGCTGGTGCCACCCTTATTTAAGTCATTTCTTGATACCTTAGATAGAAGTGTGCCCTCTTAGTCCTACTAGGAGCCTAGTGGGCTGTATGCAAAAATTTACATGATAAATCAAATTTATCATTCTAACCGTCTCAAGTTTTTGAATTCTTTCATCTGCATCCTGCCAAGAAAGTTCTAACAATTCTGACATCCCAGAAAGTGTTGAGTCTTGTCTTTCAGATAACCAAGTAAATTTTTAAATACTATCTTATTGAGATAACACACTGAATGCAAAATTCTATGCTAAGTGCACCCATCTTGATAAATTTTGCATTTCTTTTCCCTTGTCTTAAAATTCATTTCCCTACATGTTCTCCAGGTTCTGATGATATCAATAGGCAAAACCTTTCAGTGGAAATGCTCCCTCTTCTAGAGTCAGGCATTGCAACCTTCTGAAATCTATAGAGATTTGTCTCAGATTATGAATGTGGAAGCAGAAAAGCTGGTAGAGGTGAGTTTTAAGAAGAACTGATATCTTCTTGCAAGGCAGTTGTTTCAGATGAGGTCCTTCAAAGGGCTTTAGGCAAAGGAAGGCTAGCATTCCTCCTGGGGATCTATTAATGAGATCAGCAATCACAAACACATCCAGGGAAAGAGAAGTCCATTCAGTCAGCACAGATCCTGTACCCTCAGGCAGACATGCCTTAGTTTTCTACAGAACTGATATTAAAAGTTTATCTGTACTGTGACTAAAATTTATGAACTTTGAAAAGAGAGTTAAGCATTTAAATGCTACACTTCCATTTAGTACTAGGTGTCCTAACTTTTGCCATTATGCATTTATTAACATGTTAATTATCTAATAATCATATAACCTAAAGCAAGGAGAAAACAGTACTAATTGTCTAGATAGATTTATTTGACTAATTGCTTTATTTTGTTTGTAGCTTCCTTCTATTATTTCTGCAATTTGTATTTAAATGTTATATATTATACTTTCTGAGAAGTGGCTCTAAAAATTGTATCTTCTTTCCTACTTCCCTCAGTCAATATCTTGATTCAATGGCCTTCAACTGAGAGCTAGTGAAAAACCTGGTCTCCTAGTAGATTTCTGTAGAAGAGCTCAAATTCAATATGCTTTGATGATTAGCGAAGAATGCTCTATTTTATTTTGTACTATTCCAATAATGCATTTTAACTATTATGTTAAATAATAAACCGTATAATAATATTTGAATCTATATGGATGCATGTAGCCATACTATGGATAGAGTTCTCTCTGGAGAGGTACAAAGAATCATCATTTAAACTATCATTTAAATTATTTTAAGATTAACTTCCAAATAGAATAACATTAAAATGCATAATTCTTACCTGCATAATGTTGCTCTGGAAATCACTGTCTCCATTTAAGAACTGCTGCTATTTAGCAAAGATAAAAAATGTGCCTGTGTTTAATTCTCTAGACAGGCCCCACTGAATGTATATGCATGTGCCAAATAAAGAGGCAGCTTCACCAAAGCCAGTTTTTAAGCTTCTATAAAGTTTATTATGCAATGCTAATTCTCTTGACATTAATGCATGTTTATTTATAAGCAACGAAAAATGATTGAAAATAAAAAATGTCAAGTAATGAATTATGTGAAATAGACATATTGAAAACGTGAAATGATATAAAACCACATACAAAAAATAATCACAGCTTTTTTTTTTTTTTTTTAAATAGATGCCTGATTGCTTTAACATTCCCCCTGAAGGTTTTCCTTCAGCCTCGAAGGATAAATTACACAAAAGGGACAAGTTTTCATGAATCTGTAGGCTGACACTTTTATAATAAAAAGTGAGAAATGTTTAAATAATACTAAGGATTGATCAGAGTGACAGAAAACCAGGAGACTAGACAGGGAAGGTTGGTGTGCCATCCTTAATTTGTGTATGCAGAGATCAGGAAATTTAAAACTAAAAACTACATTTTGCTGATGGAAGTTGCTTGTAAAGAGTAGCCCTTCTGGATAAGGGTGCTGCTGGTGCTGCTGCTAAGTCGCTTCAGTCATGTCCGACTCTGTGCCACGCCATAGACGGCAGCCCACCAGGCTCCTCCGTCCCTGGGATTCTCCAGGCAAGAACACTGGAGTGGGTTGCCATTTAGGCTTTCTTAAGATCTTATCTACTGAGTTGATTAATTGACTGCTTGGTATATCAGTCAGATCAGATCAGATCAGTCGCTCAGTCGTGTCCTACTTTTTGTGACCCCATGAATCGCAGCACGCCAGGCCTCCCTGTCCATCACCAACTCCCAGAGTTCACCCAGACTCACGTCCATCGAGTCAGTGATGCCATCCAGCCATCTCATCCTCTGTCATCCCTTTCTCCTTCTGCCCCTAATCCCTCCCAGCATCAGAGTCTTTTCCAATGAGTCAACTCTTCACATGAGGTGGCCAAAGTACTGGAGTTTCAGCTTTAGCATCATTCCTTCCAAAGAAATCCCAGGGCTGATCTTCAGAATGGACTGGTTGGATCTCCTTGCAGTCCAAGGGACTCTCAAGAGTCTTCTCCAACACCACAGTTCAAAAGCATCAATTCTTCGGTGCTCAGCCTTCTTCACAGTCCAACTCTCACATCCATACATGACCACAGGAAAAACCATAGCCTTGACTAGACGGACCTTTGTTGGCAAAGTAATGTCTCTGCTTTTGAATATGCTATCTAGGTTGGTCATAACTTTCCTTCCAAGGAGTAAGCGTCTTTTAATTTCATGGCTGCAGTCACCATCTGTAGTGATTTTGGAGCCCAGAAAAATAAAGTCTGACACTGTTTCCACTGTTTCCCCATCTATTTCCCATGAAGTGATGGGACCAAATGCCATGATCTTCGTTTTCTGAATGTTGAGCTTTAAGCCAACTTTTTCACTCTCCACTTTCACTTTCATCAAGAGGCTTTTGAGTTCCTCTTCACTTTCTGCCATAAGGGTGGTGTCATCTGCATATCTGAGGTCATTGATATTTCTCCTGGCAATCTTGATTCCAGCTTGTGTTTCTTCCAGTCCAGTGTTTCTCATGATGTACTCTGCATATAAATTAAATAAACAGGGTGACAATATACAGCCTTGACGAACTCCTTTTCCTATTTGGAACCAGTCTATTGTTCCATGTCCAGTTCTAACTGTTGCTTCCTGACCTGTATACAGATTTCTCAAGAGGCAGGTCAGGTGGTCTGGTATTCCCATTCAGTAACCGTATGCATATACTTCAACCTGGGAGTTAGAGATTTGGGGAAGGGCATTAGCCTGCATGTAGATTTAGCTCCTTATAGACATCAATTTTGTCATCTTTTTAAAATACTTATCTATCTGTTTGGTTGCACCTGGTCTTAGTTGCGGCATGTGAGATCTTTTAGTTGTGGCATGTGAACTCATAGTTGGTGACATGTGGATCTAGTTCCCTAGATCAAACCTGGGATCAAACCTGGGCCCCTTGCCTTGGGAGTGTGGAGTCTTAGCTACTGGACAACCAGGGAAGTCCCAACATCCATTATGTGTTAATGGTTAGAGAAATCAATGCCTAAATCATAAAGAGTGTGAAAAAGCCTGTGTGATAGTTGACCAAATATCTGGAACATAGCTTATAACCAGGAGTCCTAGTTATCCAGGAAAGTGCTGCTGCTGCTGCTAAGTCGCTTCAGTTGTGTCCGACTCTGCAACCCCATAGACAGCAGCCCACCAGGCTTCACCATCCCTAGGATTCTCCAGGCAAGAACACTGGAGTGGGTTGCCATTTCCTTCTCTGATGTGTGAAAGTGAAAAGTGAAAGTGAAATCGCTCAGTCGTGTCAGACTCTTCGCAACCCCATGGACCACAGCCTACCAGGCTCCTCCATCCATGAGATTCTCCAGGCAAGAGCACTGCAGTGGGGTGCCATTGCCTTCTCCCAGGAAAGTGCTAACAGTCATAAAACACAGGTCACCTCTTTAAATACCTCACCTCCACCTGCTTGTGTCTGTGTCTATATCACCTGCCTCCTATAAGGATGAGCCATGTACTTACTTACTGAGACCAGCCCCACCATTGTGCACAGTCCCACCAAATATACTCTCCAGAACTGCCCCCCTCTCCCCTGTATCTTTATTTCACCCTCTCTGTGAGATCATTGGCTTGACTATAAAACTTCCAAGAATTGCATCCTTCTGAAACTCTCCCTTGACTCCACCTTCCCTTCCAAGCTTCTGCCCATCTCTCTGCTCCCCTTTATAACAAAACTTCTCAGAGAGTTGCCTCTATCCAGTGTCTTTACTTCTTCATCTCCCATTTTCCCTTGGGCCCCCTCCCATCAAGTCTTGGTCTTCATCACTTTCAGACAGACAACTGTTGTCAAGACAAGCCCAGGCGTCTTTGCTGCCAAACCCAGCGGGATGTTCCTGAGTCTCCTGGCACTGCAGTTCCTCAGAACCACACACCTGGCCATGCCCTTCCACACTATGTCCTTTCTGTGGCTGAGTCATGGCACCGTTCTTTCTGGGTCCTCTCTTGTCTGACAAGCCTCTTCTCCTCATCTCCCCAACCTCCAACTTTGGAATACCCTGAAGATTACACCTGAGGCTTCTTCTGTATTTAGACTCACTCTTCTGTTGATTTAATTACATTGTCATGACTGCCAAATACTCCCAGATTAAACACTCTATCCCAGGGCCCTTCTCTGCCTCCTTAACATCTCCACTTAGATATCCACTTGTCATCTCAAACTCAACATGTCCAAAGCTAAACTCCTGACTTCTCTACTGAAAGCCTTCTTCTGCCTTCCCCATTTTAGGGAGCTCAACTCTGTCCTTCCAGTATCTTAGACCAAAAGTTTTGGAATCATCCTTGACTTCTTTCTTTCTCTCACACCCTCATCTCCATACCATCAAGTTCTGTCAACTCTACCTTCAAAATATGTCAGACACCAATCACTTCTCACCTGCTCACCACTGCTGTCCTGGTCCAGGTCCCTTTTGCAGAAGCCTCTTAATGAGCCTCCCTGCTCCCCTGACCCCCGTTATTTCCTCTCCTCAGTTCTCCGCTTCGTAGCCAGCGTGATCCTTACAAGCAGTTTGTCAGTGAGTCAGGTCATGTGGTTCATCTGCATGGAACTCTTCAATGTCTACCACCTTAGAAGCAGACTTTAGAGGGAGGATTCTTGATCAAATGATCTATCAAAGAAGTGCTGTGAGAAAAGAAGGTCAGGGGAGAAGGGAAAGCAAGACATGGAAGTGGAGGAGGATATGAGAGAGTGTGGATTCAGGCAGTGGCCCACCCTCAGCCTGACCTGACGAGGGAGAGCTCGAGTATACCCCTCACCTGAAAGTTGTCTCTACAGTACAGGGAAGCTGGACTTTCATATTCCTCTGTCACTCATTTATCTGCTTTAGGCCACTCTTCTTGTGGCTCCTCCAGCAATCCAAGCTCCTTCCCTCTCCATTTCCCTCTGGTCAGATGTTTGTACCCAGGTATCACCACTCTGCTCCCTCATGGCACACTAGTCTGTGTTCTGATGAACCTTCTCACTGAGGCTTCCCCTGGCCATGTGTCTAAAAGAACAACTCCTTTCCCCTTTAACTTATTTTATCTTTTCCTTAGCACTTAGTATCTCTTGATATAAAAATAGATCACATTGGCCTCCCCAGCTGCAGTCAGGGGCTCTGTTTTGTTCACTGTAAAGCTTCTGAGCCTAGCATAGTGCCTGGCGTAAAGCAAACCCTCAGTGCGTAACAAGTGAGGAATAATGACGACATCACAGAACATCCTAGGGAAGATTAATGTCTGGGACACCGTGGGCCCTCTCTTTGGATAGGAAGGCAGATTTAGCTACTCTGCTTATATCAAATCCTCTACCTAAAATATTAGGAAACAGCTTCTTTCAGTTTAGTTCAGTTCAGTCGCTCAGTCATGTCCGACTCCTTGTGACCCCATGAATTGCTGCACACCAGGCCTCCCTGTCCATCACCAACTCCCGGAGTTCACTCAAACTCATGTCCATCGAGTCGGTGATGCCATCCAGCCATCTCATCCTCTGTCGTCCCCTTCTCCTCCTGCTCCCAATCCCTCCCAGCATCAGAGTCTTTTCCAATGAGTCAACTCTTC
Organism: Bos indicus; assembly: GCF_029378745.1. NCBI lineage: Eukaryota > Metazoa > Chordata > Mammalia > Artiodactyla > Bovidae > Bos > Bos indicus. Next base: position 42,751,215 of record NC_091767.1, on the reverse strand, counting down.
ACATGAGGTGGCCAAAGTACTAGAGTTTCAGCTTTAGCATCATTCCTTCCAAAGAACACCCAAGGCTGATCTCCTTTAGAATGGACTGGTTGGATCTCCTTGCAGTCCAAGGGACTCTCAAGAGTCTTCTCCAACACTACAATTCAAAAGCATTAATTCTTCAGCGCTCAGCTTTATTCACAGTCCAACTTTTTCATCCATACATGACCACTGGAAAAACCATAGCCTTGACTAGACAGACCTTTGTTGGCAAAGTAATGTCTCTGCTTTTGAATATGCTAGGTTGGTCATAACTTTTCTTCCAAGGAGTAAGTGTCTTTTAATTTCATGGCTGCAGTCACCATCTGCAGTGATTTTGGAGCCCAAAAAATTAAAGTCTGACACTGTTTCCACTGTTTCCCCATCTATTTCCCATGAAGTAATGGGACCAGATGCCATGATCTTTGTTTTCTGAATGTTGAGCTTTAAGCCAACTTTTTCACTCTCGTCTTTCACCTTCATCAAGAGGCTTTTGAGTTCCTCTTCACTTTCTGCCATAAGAATGATGTCATCTGCATATCTGAGGTTATTGATATTTCTCCCGGCAATCTTGATTCCAGCTTGTGCTTCTTCTGGTCCAGCGTTTCTCATGATGCACTCTGCATAGAAGTGAAATACGCAGGGTGACAATATACAGCCTTGACATACTCCTTTTCCTATTTGGAACCAGTCTGTTGTTCCATGTCCAGTTCTAACTGTTGCTTCCTGACCTGCATATAGGTTTCTCAAGAGACAGGTCAGGTGGTCTGGTATTCCCATCTCTTTCAGAATTTTCCACAGTTTATTGTGATCCACACAGTCAAAGGCTTTGGCATAGTCAATAAAGCAGAAATAGATGTTTTTCTGGAACTCTTTTGCTTTTTCGATGATCCAACAGATGTTGGCAATTTGATCTCTGGTTCCTCTGCCTTCTCTAAAGCCAGCTGGAACATCTGGAACTTCACGGCTCACGTATTGCTGAAGCCTGGCCTGGAGAATTTTGAGCATTACTTTACTAGCATGTGAGATGAGTGCAATTGTGTGGTAGTTTGAGCATTCTTTGGCATTGCCTTTCTTTGGAATTGGAATGAAAACTGACCTTTTCCAGTCCTGTGGCCACTGCTCTTTACACCTAAGTTATTAAAAAGACACACACAGTGCCTGTACCACTATTAATTTCTAGCTTACACTGCAGGTTGGTGAATTGTCCCCCTTGACACTTTGCAGTTTGGACAGGAACTTCTTTCACATACACACAGTTCTTCTGGTGCCAAGAGGTCCTGCCACTGTATGAAACAAAGAAAGGACAAATGGACAAGGTTCCTGGACACCAGGAATGAACTGCTTCCAGTTTTGACATCTGTCCCACTCTCTTTCTTGAAACCTCCAAGATTCAGAAATCAATTATTAGGGACTGGGATGCGAAAACAGAGTGAGACTTTTTCTCTGTAAACTGAAGAGTCCCCACCCCGACTATCCATGACTCTTCCCAGAATCTTTTCATGTAGACATGACCAAATGTTAAAGAAAAGCTAACAAGAGGGAGCAGAATTTTAGTTATCATCATTTATAGATAAGGAAAAAAATTCAAAGCTTGAGGAATGCTAAAATAAACTGTAACAAAGCTTTCTTTCTGGATAACTAACATTAATAAGTTACCTTTGAAAGTCAAAAGGAGGACAAAGGGAGCACAGGCTACAAAGCGAGGATCACTCACTCAAAGGGATTCTGAGAGCTCCAGCTAGAAGCTCAGCCATGCACTCACATCCAGATAGATGTAGGAAGAAGCACATTCACACAGCCTTTGGGGGGATCTTCATCATGCTTTCATATTTTCCTGTTTTAAATATTGAATGAGTATTCCCACATACAGTGTTCCCTGTAAATTGGCTCCTCTCTTCCTAGAAGTATTCAATTCCCTAAAATGGCATGCTTAAATAAAAGAAGAAATGGCATGATGGAGAAAATTGGGACTATTGATGGCAATACCAGAGTAAAAGCATGACATTGCCTTTCTTCTGATATTTGGTTTATAGAACCTAAATACTTGTGTCTCATTAAAAGGGTGAGATGATGCTGTCTTCTGTGCTCTCTGCGTGTGTTGTCCTTCCAGACAGAGGCCTTGGTACCTGTTCGGCCTTGAGTCTGTCCAGGCAGGATGACTATGGCAAAACGTCTTGGTTAAAATAAACTAGAGGAGGCACTAAGAAAATTGATCTGTCTGTCTTGTGAGTAATAAAGGAACAAAGTACATGTTAGTTTGGGACAAAGTACCTGTTAGTTTGCTGGGGCTGCCATAATGAAGGACCACAGATGGTTTAAACCACAGAAATTTGTCATCTCACAGTTATGGAAGCTAGACAGTCAAAACTGAGGTGTAAGCAGGGTTGATGGCTCCTGAGGATGTGAGGGAAAATTGTTTCATGCTTCTCTCCTCACTTTTGGTGTTTTGCTGGAGTCTTTGCCATTCATTAGCTCGTGACAGCTTAACTCCAGTCTTCACTTGGTGTTCCCTCTGTGTCTTTGTCCCTGTGTTCATATTTCCCCTTTTAATAAGAAACCCATCATATTGATCTATGACCCAACCTTGAAACGTCATCGTACTTGACCATCTTAGAAGTAAGATCACATTCACAGATGCTGGCTAACTCCCACATGTTCTGGAGGGTCCTAATTCAAGCCCCAGCAAAGGAGAGCAGCAGACTCTGGGAGAGAACTGGGATTGAACCTGAGAGACGTATTAATTCTGTTCCCCTCATCCTTAAATCTCTTTAGGACATCCCCGTCCATGCATCTATAAGACTATGGGAAGGAGTGGGGCCCACACTCAAAGCAAAAACTCCTTCAAACTCTGCATTCAAGCGCAGGTCCTAACTGGCTCTGAAAGCAATGTAAATAACTAAAAAATATCATGTTCTCAACCTCACAGGACATCTAGGAAATGGAAGTGGAAGCAGTAAGATACACTGAAGGGAATATAAACAGGGGAATGATGTGGCCTGATTGCTTTCTTTTTTCCTTGGCTTTTATTTTTTTAATTGAAGTATAGTGTAAGTGCAATGTTATACTAGTTACAAGTGTGCACTATAGTGACTCATGATTCTTAAAGGTTGTACTCCATTGTAATTGGGCTTCCCTCATGGCTCAGTTGGTAAAGAATCCACCTGCAATTCAGGAGATATGGGTTCAATCCCTGGGTTGGAAAGACACCCTGGGGAAGGAAATGGCAACCCACTCCAGTATTCTTACCTTGGAAATCCCAAGGACAGAGAAACATGGGGTCACAAGAGTCGGACATGACTTAGTGACTAAACCACCACCACTGCCACTCCATTATAGTTATTATGAAATACTGGCTATATTCCCCGTGTGGTACAATATACCCTTGTAGCTTACTTTATACTTATTAGTTGTACCTCTTAATCGCCTATCACTCCCCCGGCTTCCCTCTCACCACTGGTAACTACTAGTTCGTTCTATCTGTAAGTCTGCTTCTTTTTTGTTGTATTTACTAGTTTGTGGTGTTTTTTTTTTTTTTTGATTCAACATATAAGTGATATCATAAAGTATTATATCTTTCTCTATAATAGAGGACAGAGAATTAACTGACTTATTTCACTTAGCATAATACCCTCCAAGCCCATCCATGTTGTTGCAAATGGCAGAATTTCATTTTTTTAAATGACTGGGTAGTCTTCCATTGTATATATGTTCAGGTGGATCCATGATAAAGAATCTGTCTACCAGTGCAGGAGACACAGGAGACGTGTGTTCAAGCCCTGGGTTGGGAAGATCCCCTGAAGAAAGAACTGACAACCCACCCCAATATCCTTTCCCGGGAAATCACATGTACAGAAGAGCCTGGTAGGCTATAGGCCATAGGGTTGCAAAGAATCAGACACACCTGAGTGACTAAGCACGTGCACACGCACACGCACACACACACACACACACACACACACATGCACACACACCCCACATCTTTTTTATCCATTTATCTAGCTGACGGATGCTGAGGTTGCTTCCATACCTTAAGAGTTATAAATAATGCTACTGTGAATACTGGACTGCATGTATCTTTTGAATTCATGTTTTTTTGTCAGATATATTCTCAGGAGTAGAATTTAATATATTTTGCTATGGACAGATACCAAAACTTAAATAGGTTAGATTTAAGATTGTTATAATACAAAAGAAGTAACCTACAGAATATCAATATGTAAAAATAATTTGGAATCCTATGAAAACTGAGTCTCTAGCAATCCTAATTGAGATTATCTGCCTAAGCTGGGAAGCCAAACAAAAACCCATCCCAGTGATTTCCAGGGTTACCTTAAATGGACTCAGGATAAGTGAATTTTTAGAATTAAGCCCTTTGAAAAGAGCTTAAGTTGAAAAGTTAAGACAGTTTAAATAATTTCTTCTTAAACTAATGATCCGACTCAGGAGTTTCTCTTACACCAACAAGAAGTACCCAGCCGGCGACCCACCCAAGTCTGGCCAGCAAAGGTGCTGTGCAGGCTCCTGGTTTCATACCTGGCCTTTGGGGATAAGCAAATCTCAGCCCCTGTTCCAGCCTCTACCAGCTCTGAGCCTTGGCCAGGTTGCCTCACCTCTCCAAGCCTCAGTTAGCTCATCTCTCAAACAGACTGGTGGGTGCACAGCTCCTAGCATCCTGGTGGGATGAAACGAGATGGTGACTGCATCATCATAAAGTGCTAGGACCTTGCCCAGGGGATTGCGAGAGCTCAATAAACAGTGAGTATCAGTTTTAAAAAGCCTAAGAGTGTGGTTCTTCAGCTTCTTCAACTCCAACAGAGAAAAACTGTGTGATGTATTAACTTCTAAATCAGCACATGCTCGAACACTGCCTTTTGTGCCACTAATGAAAGGATGTGCCTTTTTCAAATGCCAAAAGTCCCACAAAGGAAATAACTGGAAATTATAGACATCTCCTCAGCGCCCCTCCCTTCCAAAAGGAGAACAGCTTTTCATTTATAACCACTGGACATCTTAATCCAAGAAGAATCCTCATCATATTATAGACTGATGTCATGGGAACAAAGCCTATTACGAATCGGTACCACAGTGCATCTTTCCTAGCTGTCCCAAATTTCAAAGGGCTAGATTACCCTGCTGTGTATTTCTTTTTCCAGTTCAAAGCTTGAGAGAAGCTCACAAGAGAAACTGGCCCATATAGTTCAACTAACTTTAGTGAAAGACAGCGTGTCCACTGGGTAAATACAAAAATGAGACCCAGACTTCCCAAGGCTCAGGATTTCCATGCTAATTGAACTGTCATAAAATATATACCAAAATAAAGAATGTTTTTATGTGTCATTCTTCATAACACCCATAGGGATGGATATTATCCAAAATTCAAGTGGTACAAGGACATTTTTTAAATAAATGGGATGAATTAGACATCAGTATTTCCTGTTATAAACATTTAAAGACAGTGCACTGTCTCCTTTTTCTGTCTTATATCTCCTCTTATTCTTCAGTTTGGTTTCAAATATATAACTGCTTCCTGACTCCTACCAGTTCATTAATTATTAACAGAAGGCTATCAAGAACTCAAACCTCTGTATTAAGACAATATAGTTTACATTGGAATGCAAATACATTTCTTCACCTCAAAGAGGGCTTGTTTTATTGTCTCAGAATAAAAAGAATATGCTTTTTGTTTTTAGTTTTTAAATTTATTTTATTAAAGAATATTGTTTGCAATTATTTCTGCTATATAGCAGTGATTCAATTATATATATATATATGTATATAATAATCATTTTCATGGTCTTTTCCACTATGCTTTATTGCAGAATATCGAATATAGTCCTCTGAGCTATATAGTAGGACCTTGTTGTTTATCCATTCTATATATAGTACTTTGCATCTGCTAATTCCAAATTCCCAATCCATCCTACCGCATCCCTCCCCCTTAGCAACTGCAAGTCTGTTCTCTATGTCTGTGAGTCTGTTTCCATTTCATAGGTAAGTTTGTGTCATATTTTAGGTTCCACATATAAGTGATATCACATGATATTTATCTTTCTCTGACTTACTTCACTTAGTATGATAATCTTTAGGTCCATCCATATTGTTGTAAATAACGTTATTTCATTCTTTTTTATGGCTGAATAGTATTCCAGTGTGTGTGTGTGTGTGTGTGTGTGTGTGTGTGTGTGTACAATGTGTCAATGGATACTTAGGTTATTTCCATGTTTCCATGTCTTGGCTATTGCAAATAGTGCTGCTGTGAACACAAAGATTTTTGTTTCTTTTTGTATTGTACTTTGATCTCGATATATGCCCAGGAATAGGATTGCTAAATCACATGGAAGCTCTGTTTTTAGCTTTTTGAGGAACCTCCATACCATTTTTCATAATGACTGCACCAATCTACAAAGAATATACTTTTTTGAGGTAGCATTGAGTTTGTTGAATTACTAGAAGGGCTTGGTTTCCAAAAGGCTTACAGAACAGTTTCCTTTGCCTGAACAACAATTGGTATTAATGTTTTCTGGTCACCTTGGGTAATGCAAAGACATTAAGACACAATGCTTGCTTTAGGAACCAATAAGTTAAGTAATATGGAGTGTTTAGAGACCACAAAGACAACAGGTAGTGTATGGCAAAGATTATTCCTATGCTGTAGTGGACAGTGGGTAGTATTCTGAGCCATGATGAAGCTTCAGACTTGGGAGTGGAAAGGGTTAAACATTTAGGGTTGTGGAAGAGTGAATGTTCCGAGCCATGCTGTGGATATGGATATGACCTAGATACAGATGGAAGGAGGTGACAAGTAGCCTGCCGTGGAGTGTTTGGCGGATGCCATTGATGTTCTGCCTTGTATGCTCTTGACCTTCCTGAGTTCACCCACACCTGTGGGAGACAACTCCTTACACCCCAACCCCCACTTCAGCTTCTTGTTCTCTCTGCTTCTCTGCCTAAGAGGAGAGTTGGCAAGCAGGCAGCAGGTTCAACCTAAAAATGTAAACGTGTGTATGTGTCGAGGAGGGTGGGTCTTAACGCCCTCAGAGTAAACCTCAACCCAGGGAAGATGGAGCCCACGAGTAAATGTCCTCTGATGTGGTGGTTCTGAAGTATGTTCCTCTTCACTTTCTCAGGAGATTTCAGTGGGATTGAGCCCCAGGTGCCCACAACCATAAGCCCATTGGTAACTCAGTGTTGACCTTCCTCCCTTCTTTCTTTGTGCTTCATAAACTAGATTCTCCCAAGTCTTTGTCTCAGCGTCTGTTTGGGGGGATATTGAGAAAGAATCCGATGGGATGAAGGATGATGTTCCATGATGTGGTCCCTGCAAAGGAATGGGAAACTTTCCCTACCGGGAAAGTTTCCCCTGCCTCTCAGTATCATCAGCGCTTCAGCCATGAACCACCGGCTTGCAGTTCCCCAAATGAGCACACTTGCTCACACCATAGGTCCTTCGCTGGTACTCTGCCCATCAGGAGAAATAGTACTCATGCCTGTCCACCTCCAGTTGGCCTATGCAAGTTGCTGTTTCTCTCTCCAGATTTAGACCATACATGGACTTCTCTGTGCAAACTCTCCTCTACTCCACTTCGCCAGTCTCTTACAGACCTGGGCACACCTTTCTCTTCATACCCATGATCTGTCACAGCATTTATTACATGATTTGTAGACAGCTGGTCTACCTAGCTGTCTGTGACTTAACTGAGAACTCCTTAAGGGCAGGTTGGGATTTCTTCCTTGTTTTCTCCGGATTCTTAGAACCTAACCTATCCAATACCGTACCATGGGTATGGTAAATAAACAAATGCTCAATACATTTTTTTTTTTAAATAACAGTGTCCTAGATGACACCCAGTGACTCCTGGCTTTTTTATTTCCTAGTGAGAATTTCTGTAACTGGATTTTATTTTCAGAGAGCTTTGCCCTTATTCTCAGCCTAAACTTCTCAGGCCTGGGAACAGAATTTGGTTAACCTCCTAAACATGAGAGAAATGTATTAATCTGCTGAGGCCAGATTAATACTTCTACCCTCACTCCATTCTGGCAGAAATACAGAAAAAGCCTACTTGTGTATCTTCACTCTCACTGTGATAGTAGATCTTTTGGAAAGCTACATTTTCCCTTTTACAACATATTTTTCCATGAAAACCTCTTTTTCAAATTTTCCAGCTGCTTTTGTTCACATTTTAATGCCATTCACTTCTTTTTTCTCATCTCATCAATTTGATTCTTATAGATTTTTCCTCATCTTGCCTCTCTCCAGAGTCAGAGCTTTTTTTTTATTCAAGTCCCTGAATTCATTTCTTATTTGGTGCCTAAGTAGACTAAAAGCTCCAGCAAAGGCGAGGCCTCAAATGTTCAATTCCAAAATCCATCCACCAGTCTTTGGCTGGCCTATGTTGGATCCACTCTCCTGTTTTGGCCTACCTGTCCTGGGTCCCACCTTTGTTTTGGAATCTTTCTTTTGCTTTGTTCCCCCTTTCCTTTTCTCTCTGCCCTTACATGTAGGATCCCCAGTGTCACTTTCTCAGTCTCCGCTTCTCACTCTCCAACAGCTCCTGCACGCTTTCAGTGCTTTCACTGCCCCTGCCACCAGTCAGCTCCCTTTATTGTCTCTAGCTCTAAGCTTTTCAACAAAATCCAAGTTCTGCCACCCACTTTGCTCTTGAGTGTCTGCGCTCTGTTCTGTGAATGACTCCAATTGATATTAAGAATGAAATCCATCTTCCTTCTTTTCTAGCTTCTACTTTCTTGATCACAACCATTGTAGTCACTGCTGATTCTTTCCCTCTGTTTCCGCTCAGAGTCAATCAGATACAAAGTCATAAAGAACTTACCTCCAAAAGATCTACTACATTCAGATAAACTGCTCCGTTCTTACCACTGCTGCCATCTTTACAGGCTTCCCTGAACCTGGTTTGGAATCACTGCAGTAGCTTCATAATTCATCTTTCCACTTGAATCTCTCCTTCATCAGTCTCCTCACTGTTTGCCACTAGGTGAATTTGTTACTGTCGTCATTCACAATTACATGGCAATGAGAGCCCTTGAGTGGAAGTCTAGAAACCTCAACACTGAACAACTAACTAATATCTTTACCCTCCAGAACTTCACTGCACCATATTTAAGATGTGAAAAATGGGCTGAATGATTTCTACATCTGTCTTGCTCTACAATTTTTTTCAGTGCATTTATTAGGATATAATTTACATACTTCATAAAGTTTACTGCTTAAAGTATATAATATTTCTGAACATATTCACAAGTTCTATCATCTAATTTTAGAATATCTTTATCAACCTTAAAGCAAACCATTAACAGTCACTCCTCATTTCCCCAGCCCCAGCCTCCAGCATGAGGCAACTGCTAATATATTTTGTCTCTATAGGTTTGGCTGCTGTGTGCATTTTATACAAACATGATCAAACCACATGTAGCCTTTTGTGTCAGGCTCCTTTCACTTAATGTTTGCAAGGTTTATCCCTGCTGTAGCAGGCATCAGTTCAGTTCGGGCACTCAGTTGTGTCTCTTTGCGACCCCAAGGACTGCAGCACACCAGGCTTCCCTGTCCATCACCAACTCCTAGAGCTTACTCACACTCATGTCCATAGAGTTGGTGATGCCATTCAACCATCTCATCCTCTGCCATCTCCTTCTCCTCCTGCCTTCAGACTTTCCCAGCATCAGGGTCTTTTCCAATGAGTCATTTCTTCGCATCAGGTGGCCAAAGTATTGGAGTTTCAGCTTCAGCATCAGTCCTTCCAATGAATATTCAGAAGTGTTTTCCTTTAGGATGGACTTGTTGGATCTCCTTGCTGCCCAAGGGACTTGCAAGAGTCTTCTCCAACACCACAATTCAAAAGCATCATTTCTTCAGTGCACAGCTTTCTTTATACCCCAACTCTCACATCCATACATGACTACTGGAAAAACCATAGCTTTGACTAGACAGACCTTTGTTGGCAAAGTAATGTCTCTGCTTTTCAATATGCTATCTAGGTTGGTCATAGCTTTTCTTCCAAAGAACAAGTGTCTTTTTATTTCATGGCTGCAGTCACCATCTGCAGTGATTTTGGAGCTTCCAAAAATAAAGTCTATTACTGTTTCCATTGTTTCCCCATCTATTTGCTATAAAGTGATGGGACCAGATGCCATGATCTTAGTTTTCTGAATGTTGAGCTTTAAGCCAACTTTTTCACTCTCCTCTTTCACTTTCACCAGGAGGCTCTTTAGTTCTTCACTTTCTGCCATAAGGGTGGTGTCATCTGTATATCTGAGGTTGTTGATATTTCTCCCGGCAATCTTGATTCCAGCTTGTGCTTCTTCCAGCCCAGCATTTCTCATGATGTACTCTGCACATAAGTTAAATAAGCAGGGTGATAATATACAGCCTTGACATACTGCTTTTCCTATTTGGAACCAGTCTGTTGTTCCATGTCCAGTTCTAACTGTTGCTTCTTGACCTGCATAGAGATTTCTCAGGAGGCAGGTCAGGTGGTCTGGTATTCCCATCTCTTTCAGAATTTTCCACAATTTGTAGTGATCCACACAGTCAAAGGCTTTGGCATAGTCAATAAAACATAAGTAGATGTTTTTCTGGAATTCTTTTGCTTTTTCAATGATCCGTCGGATGTTGGCAATTTGATCTCAGGTTCCTCTGGCTTTTCTAAATCCATCTTGAACATCTGGAAGTCCATGGTTCACATAGTGTTGAAGCCTGGCTTGGAGAATTTTGAGCATTATTTTGCTAGCGTGTGAGATGAGTGCAATTGTGTGGTCATTTAAACATTCTTTGGCATTGCCTTTCTTTGGGATTGGAATGAAAATGGACCTTTTCCAGTCCTGTGGCCACTGCTGAGTTTTCCAAATTTGCTAGCATATTGAGTGCAGCACTTTCACAGCATCATCTTTTAGGATCACATTTTTATGGCTGAATAATATTAAATTTATAGATATCCACACTTTATTTATCCATTAATCAGCTGATGGACATTTTTATTTTTGCTTTTTGGCAATTAAGAATAATATTGCTGTGACAGATGTAAAATTTTAGACATTATTCTTATCATAGCAAGAGAGAAACGGAGTAATATTCCATTTTTCATTATTCTCTACAGATAAGCTGTAAAATACTATTTTCACACTGGGATGGGGAACTCACAAAGGAAAAATCTACTGACAAAAGTCTGAGAAGGTGTCTCACCCCCCACACATGAAAAAAAACACTTGAAGAAGTTTGTTACTGCTTTCAACTGTGTAGCCATGTCTATTAAAAGCCACTTGTAAATAGCTAACTTCAGCTCTGGCATGCCATAGATTAGCCATATTTGTTTTCCAGGGAAGATTATAAATAGAGGGGGAAGGGGGGAGTGAAACAGAATGTATTTTGCAAATGAGCCCAGATGGAAAACTAACAGATGGCCATGCACTGTATTTTGTGTGTTCAGACCTACATTTAAATTAAAAATTTTCATAATTATGATTAACGTCTGTAGCAACACTAGTTTTCCTGTGGTGGCATCATATATCATGTATTGGAGGTATTGAATAGAACATTTGCATGAAAAGGTTGCAGACTTTATACAAATTTTGGTACTTGCCTGCCCTACACTTAAGAAGGAAACAAAACAAAACCTCACTCAGCAACGACAGAAAGTGCTGAGAAAACTTCAGTGCAAGTGGACTTTCTATAATAAGCCCGTCTGCCGCCATCTGGCTTTTCCTCCCATGTTAAAACTCAAAGCCAGTCATTCTGTGCAGAGGGGAAAATAATGGGCCCTTATTTGCATGGCTATATTTTTTTTTAGATTCTGATGTGAAGATTTTTCTTCGGGATCACATGCAGTTTTTGATTTTCATCAACATAAGCATTATTTATTTTCTAATGGTATCTCTCTCATCTTATATGTTACGCAGCTTCATTTCATTTGCTTCTATCCTTTTCCCCTTGCCCTTGGTGACTCCGTGTCTTCTTACTTTCCCAGTCTTCTTAGAAGTGGGCAGTGTTGAGGAAGGTCTATGAAATTTCGGTCCTCACAGAATCAGGACTCGGGAGTCTGCACAGTAAAGCCCGACTCACTCTTTCTAGAGCTTTTGGTCAATTGGGTGGACATTGTGCAGACTCAGATTCTAGATGTATAAAATGGGGGACTCTCACTTCTCTTCATGAAGTGTCTAATCTACTCTCTGTTTTTGGTCTGCCATGGTGCTCTGCTCTGGGATGTATCCAGGCTGCCTCGCATTTGGGTGGTTCCTTATTCTTGCCTTCTGCTCCTCTGACATACTCTTCACCTCATGTTGGATTTTTACCTCTATCACAATGTCACAACTTGGCCCATTTTTGACTTACAACTCTGTCTGAATGTTGACATTTTGCCTTGAGCCAATTATTCCTCCCCCGGCATAATATTTGTTTCCATGTATGAGAAATATCATACCTGTTGTGCTTGTTACTTGACTCCAACACAACACAGTCCTCAAGGTGACTCCTCCTAGGTCCTCTAATGGCCAGGCTCCCCTCTAGTGGAGCTCCAGCTGGACAGACCAATTGATGTATTTCTCTAGGATGCCACTGACAACGGCAAGTCTACACATAGGAGGGTATTTTTATTTACTGATTCCCTACAGCTGCTTCATTTTGACCAAAAGAGCAAATAATATTGACAAACATTCTGAATTCTTGTGGTGGTAAGACCCAAGGTTTACAGTTGGGACACTAGTTCATTTATATTAACAACATCCACGGAGTCTGAAAAGTGGAGTTGAAGAAACTTATTTTAGGTAATTTTCAGCTTTTCAAGAAGTCATGTGAAAGGGTGGAGGTAGTGATGGGGAATAAAACCATGTAGTGGTGGTCCAGCCCTTTGATTTATGCTTTCTGATTTTGCATTAGAAATTTTATTCTCTAAACACACTAGTGAGAAGAGAGTGTAGGTAGAGATGGGCGTGTGGACAGCAAGACTGCTTTAGGATATTGAACATGCGATTTGGAAAAGTTAAGCCAAAGTTTTGAAAACAACATCATCTTCTCCCTTTTCCAGATTCTCAGGACAAGTCTGAGGACCTGAAAAGGATAAATGAGAGGGCCTCAACAGCAGCTGCCCATTTATAAGTCAAATCAGCACCTTTGTTCTATGAATATTTTAAAATATCATATGTGCCTATACATTGGAGAAGGAGCATATTATTATGCCAAAAAAAAAAAAGAAGTCTCAAAAGAGCTGCTGAGCACTTAACAACATCACTAATTACTTGTATAATGTTTGGCAAACAGTCAAAACCAGAATTTTTTTCTAGTAAACATATTTTTACACATTTGTCCTCCCTACAAAAATAACCAGTTGAGATGCATATATTTTCACTTGCACATGTTTGCATTGCTGAGGCGTAAACCAATCCTCCCTTAAAAGGTTCATTTCAAAGTTATTAGCTAATTCATAAGCCCAGCAAACCTGGGGGCCTGTGAGCATATGCTTTGCATTGAAACACCAACTTGATAATCAAACAAGGAGCAATCTAATATGAGCTTTCAAGGCAGGTGAATTTGACTGTAAATCATGGTCCTGCACATAGGCTTGTATTTTCTATTCTTAATTACATCTGTGCAGATCTCCATTTGTTTATGGTTGCCTAATACATCGAGTGGGCTATTTGCATTCCCAGAGGCACGTTACCGTGGTGTGCACTTCTCTGAAAGAAAAAAAAAAAATTTGCTCAACCATTAATTCTAATATTAAGTACAAAAAAAGATATAGAAGTAAATGCTCTTCAATTCAGCAAATGCTTGTGGAACACCTATGCACAGAGCTGATAGGAAACCATAGGAAATCCATTTCACCTAAACTCATTGAAGCTCAATCTCCTCATCTATAAAATGGGAGTAATAGCAGGGAAAAAAAGAAGTATTCATTTAAGTGCTATATGAATATGAGTAAGAGGTAGTAAATTGCAATCCAATACTTTATCAGCATCACTTAATTGCAGGTATTTTTCTGTGAAAGACTTTGTGAATGTGATGGGAGCAAACACAGAAGGCAGTTGCTTTTACATTCAAATCACCTACTTTGTTTTACTTTTATCCATCTTATATTATCTGAGAAAGGATTTATGGTGACCAGTACCAGTTGGTCGTGTGTGTGCGGTATCAGCAATATGACTTGGGAACATGTCTTTATCTGGGAGATGCTATCAGTTTGTGAAAACAGAAGGAAAGCCGGGGGCTGACTAGCTCTACATAAGCTTGTTATTAGTTTTGTCTAGTCACTAAGTCATATATGACTCTTTGTGACTCCACAAACTGTAGCCCACCAGGCTCCTCTGTCCATGGGGTTTCCCAGGCAAGAATATTGAAGTGGGTTGCCATTTCCTTCTCCAGGGGATCTTCCCAACCCAGGGACCAAACTCATGTCTCTTGTTGGCAGGCGGATTCTTTACCACTGAGCCACCTGGGAAGCCCATGTAAGTTTAAGGAAAGGTTTATAAAAAGAAAAGACAGCTTTCATGTTGCTTCTAGGTGACTCTATGGGTTTCCTCAGATAAGAAAGCAAAGAACACCAACAGATGACTCCCACGGGATTGAAAATGGCATGTCTAAATGTAGCCTCTCTCGGATTGTATCTGCCTGAAAAATGGAAATCTACATGTCCTACCTACCACACAGCATCCTTGTGAAGATCCAAAACCCATACCATTTGTCAAAGCTCTTCATAAATACCGACCAACCAGGTCTTTGTTATCTTTCTGTAAATCTGAGTTTAGGAGATGAGAAACTGCGTATTAAGGAGCATCAGTAAATATCCTTCCTCAGAGGAATGGGAATGAATGAATAACCCGAGAGACATCTTAAGCTCCACCTAACTTTGACATTTACATCCTAATTATTGTCGATGTTGTCTCCTCATGGCCATCTGAGTAGTGAGGGTGATGTAAAATGGCAAGATTGAAGCCGGATCATGCCTGTCAGAAACAGAACAAGAAAGGAAAAGGAAGTTGTCCGAGTCAGTTCAGACCTCCAGCCCTTCCTCTGTAATATGATGCTGAGTGGGATGTTCTCTGAGCACTCTTCTGACTCCAGTAGTCCCTAAATCAGAGAATAAGTGAGTGATGGTTTAAGTGTGTGGAGGTGAGTGATGGCATACTAACATCACGGGGACTGTCTCTTCATTATCATGAGGGGTGAGCATTAGAAGATTCTCTAACACAAGGCAGTTGGAAGCTGTGCTCTATGGCCTGAGGGTCACCTTCTCAGATGGCCACTGAGGGTCAGAGAAGCTTGTTCTGAAAAGCCAGGTCTTCTGTAGCCCCTGCTCATAGGCTCAGAACCCGCCGTTCATTAGTCCTTTATCAGTGTCTCTGGTTTCCTTCATATGCACTGCAAAAGTGTGATTTCCCCAGGTAACCCCAGTCACTGCAGTGACAGAGAATCATATTTGCAATAGCCTTTCAAGAGTGTTTCAGATTAGAAGTGACCACAATTTATGGTCTCAGAAGCCACAGGCAGTTGACTGTCTCTTATTAAGAATCTCGCTTGAGAAAAGCCAGTAAATACTTCCATATCCTTTTTCTTTTTCCCGTGTTTCTCTCATCTGTCCATATTCTTTCCTTTATTCACTCACTCATTAACTTATTAAATAATTCCTTTATTAATTTTCTTTCTAAAGACCCATTTGCTGTTGAAACCTCAGTCAGGTTAGTAATTGCTGATGGACTGGAGCCCTGGGCCATTTTAGGAAAATGGTCCCCAAAGTGGCTTGCTCTTGCCAGAATATAAAGTCCTAATTAGAAGTGTAATTCTGAATTGAGCTGAAGACAAAGATGTGGGTAAGAACACTATTCCTTTTGAGAACCAAGAGGTTAAATAACTTGCCTAGAGTCCCTGTAAGTGGCTGGGTTGGAATTCAAACCCCAGCCTTCCTGACACCAGATCCCATATTTTTCCAGGAACCCTCACCATCAACAGGGATGGAAATTGTTCAGAAAAGCAGCCACTCACTCAGCGTTTCCCTCCTGCCTAAAGAGTTTCCAAAAGGCTCTGCATCCTTGTGCTTTTTAATCCTGGGGATACTCTTCATGACTGAATCAATGCAGCAGGAACTGAATCTTAGGTCCCAACCTGCTGGCCTCAGCATCTTTATAAGCACCCCCATTCTATAGTCATTCCATTACATGGTCAAGATTGAACATTTCTCTACCTTTTATATTCAGGATAAGTTTATTTCCTGGGAGATCATGATAAAGAGGTGTCATACAATATAACGAGTTTGATGCACTTAGTACTTGGAGGGTTTGTAGAGCTGGATATGCATGTCCCTAGAGTTTCCCTCTCTGAAGGCCTCATTTCTTGGGTGATCTTGGCAGTGGCAGCAGAAACCCTCACAGCAAAACGCAGGAAATCCTTCCATTAATATCAAGTAGCAGAACCAAAGATGCTTGCTAGTAGCCCTGTGTGTTGGAGAAGGCAATGGCACCCCACTCCAGTACTCTTGCCTGGAAAATCCCATGGATGGAGGAGCCTGGTAGGCTGCAGTCCATGGGGTTACTAAGAGTCGGATACAACTGAGCGACTTCACTTTCACTTTTCACTTTCATGCATTGGAGAAGGAAATGGCAACCCACTCCAGTGTTCTTGCCTGGAGAATCCCAGGGACGGGGGGAGCCTGGTGGGCTGCCGTCTATGGGGTCACACAGAGTCGGACACGACTGAAGCGACTTAGCAGCAGCAGCAGCAGCAGTAGCCCTGTGTGCAATCAGGGCTGTGGGTTGTGCAGAGAAACTTCTATTTCTTGAGAATTAAATGGCCAGGTATCCAGTTGTAGTCTGACATTCACTAAAATAGGTTCTGTGTGACAGGGCTTTTTAAATGCTCTTGGGTGTTTTTTTGGGTTGCCCTTTCCCATTTTATTTTGCCAGAGATTGCTTTATAGAGAGAGTATAAATCTCAGATAACTGACACATGTGTCTGAGAACTCTCTCATCTCTTTCTATTCTAGAAACTAACAGAAAAGTTTCAGCTCTCATATGCTGAGCTTGTGAGAAATAACTTCAGTTAGCATCATGTCAGGTTTTGGAAGCTCATGTGTTGCCAAAGCTTTGCAGAAAAGAAGTAGGATGGCATTATGTCTTGGTTGGCCCTGGTTATGGTTGAAACATTCAAGCCAGATCCATGTGGCCCATTCAGGATGACAGCTCTCTATAGCTTCCTGTTCATATCTAAGTATCTTGGGTAAATATCTCCTCCATTTCATTCACCTCTGAACTTTGCTTACCAGAGACTTGCTGTCTGCATTCTACTCCTGCCAGGAAGCAGGACTGTGATGGTTACTTTTATGTGTCAATTTCACTGGAATAGGGGCTCCCCAGACATCTGATCAAACATTTTTCTGGGTATGCAAGTGAGAGTGTTTTTGGATGAGATTAACATTTGAATCAGTAGGCCAAGTAAAGCAGATTCTCCTTCCTCATTTGGATGGGCCTCATCCAGTCAGTTGAAGACCTGAATAAAACAAAAAGGCTAACCCTCCTGGAAGTAAGGGGAACTCCTCCTGCCTGACTGCCTTTCAAGTTAGGAAACAGCATTTGATTTTATTTGATTTTAGTTTTCTTTTAAAAAAATTGAATTATAGTTGACTTATAATATTATGTTAGTTTCAGGTGTATGACATAAATCAATACTTTTAGTTAACTATACAAAGTTATTATAAAAATATTGACTATATTCCCCATGCTGTACATTACATCCTTGTAACTTATTTCTTTTAGACATAGGAGTTGTGCCCCTCCCCAACCCATTTCTCCTCTGGTAACCACTAGTTTTTCCTCTGTGTCTGTGAATCTCTCTCTCTCTGTTTTAATTGTTTATTTGTTTTATTTTTCAGATTTCACGTATAAGTGAAAGATTATAGTATTTGTCTTTCTGTCTGGCTTTCCACTAAGTATAATAGCCTCTGGGTTCATCCATATTGTCACAAATGGTAAAAATTTTATCCTTTTTTTAATGGCTGAAAAATATTCCATTGTGTGTATACATCACATCCTCTTTATTCATTCATCTGTTGAGGGACACTTAGGTTGCCTACATATCTTGACTAGTGTAAATAATTCTGCAGTGAACATTGGGCTGCATTCTTTTTCAACTCGTGTTTTTCTCTTCTTCAGATGTATACCCAGGAGTGGGATTGCTGGATCATGTGACAGTTCTATTTTTAATTTTTTGAGGATCCTCCATATTGCTTTCCACAGTGGCTATACCAATTTACATCCCCACTAATAGCACATGAGGATTGCCCCCCATTTTCTCCACAACCCTGTCATATAATACATGGGGACTTAGGTTTTTATTTTAATGCTATTAGACTCAAACTGAAACATCAGCTCTTCTGGGTCTTCAGCTTACAGATCTCGAGACTTGTAAGCTTCCATAATTGTATAAGCCAAATCCCTTATAATAAATCAGTATCTCTCCATCTTTCCTATTGGTTCTCTCTGAAAATCCTATGTCTGAAAGACATACCTCTTCTCAGCTATTCTCTTGGAGAATAACAGTCACAGATCTCCCTCCTCACTCCCCTCTTCTCTAGTGTCCTAGGGCTACTGTAACAAAGTAACAAACTGAGTGTGGTAGAACAACAGAAATTTACTTCCTCACAGTTATAGAAGCTAGGGGTCTGAAATCAGATGTCACCAGGGCCAGGTTCTCCCTGAAGGATCTAAGGAAGGGTGCTTTATTGACTCTTGCAGATTCTGATAGAAGCTGGCAACGCTTGGTGTTCCTTGGCTTGCAATTGCATTAGGAATTTCTGCCTTTGTCTTTGCATAACTGTCTTCCCCCTCTGTGTGTCTAATTTCTCTTTTTTAAGGGTATCAGTTTTTGGATTAGGAACTTGAATTCAATATGACCTCATCTTAACTAAATACAACTGCAAAGAATCTTGTAGACTATTTCTATTCCCTATGAGAATTCTCTCTTATACAAGTATGCACAACACGCACCCCACCCTTGAGATAATATTCACAGAACCAGCTGTGATACATGCTTGTACATAGAATAGGAAGAATATAAAACAAAGAGAAATGATAGATGATAATTTCTCAAGATATTTTACTGATTCAGTGGTAAGTGTCTACTATTAGAAAGCATTGTACAGTATAACACTTATTTGGACATACTCAGAAATGACTCCTGCCACAAAAGAGGCAGGATGCAAAGGAGTCATATGATAACGTCCTTCAGTGCTGGGAACATAAATCAAGGTTCCGAGGCAATGAGAGAGTAGCATGGAAAGCTGCCACATCCACTGCATGGTCTGCCTTCCTGTCACCGTATCTGATTGCTTTCAGTGGCTCCTGCGGTTGCCTCTTCAGTCTGTGGCCATTGTAGCAGAGACGGTTTCACTAACCAGGAATACTCATTGAAAAGATCAACATTCCTCAAGAGATGCCAAATCAGTTCAGTTCAGTCGCTCAGTCATGTCTGACTCTCTGCGACCCCATGAATCACAGCATGCCAGGCCTCCCTGTCCATCACCAACTCCCGGAGTTCACCCAGACTCACGTCCATCGAGTCAGTGATGCCATCCAGCCAGCTCATCCTCTGTCATCCCCTTCTCCTCCTGCCCCCAATCCCTCCCAGCATCAGAGTCTTCCAATGAGTCAACTCTTCGCATGAGGTGGCCAAAGTACTGGAGTTTCAGCTTTAGCATCAGTCCTTCCAAAGAGATGCCAAATACTCTCTGCAAATTTATGCTTTTGGAGAGACTCTGCTCAGACTGTCCAGTTCTCTTCTGTTTTCTATTCACAACTCGCGGTTTGTGTTCTCCTGTCAAAACTAAAGTTCAGTATGATTTTTGGAGTTATCTGGATGTTTTACAGGGGTTGAGGGTCGTACTCTCAAGATACACTCACCTCTGGGAGTTTCCCAGTGGTCTAGTGGTTAGGACTCGGCACTTTCACTCCTGTGGCCCAGGTTCAATCCCTGGTTGGGGAACTAAAATCCCATAAGCCACACCACTGGGT
Organism: Bos indicus; assembly: GCF_029378745.1. Taxonomy (NCBI): domain Eukaryota; kingdom Metazoa; phylum Chordata; class Mammalia; order Artiodactyla; family Bovidae; genus Bos; species Bos indicus. The sequence goes on along the minus strand of NC_091767.1, from coordinate 42,731,190 downwards.
CCCGCCAAAAAAAATTCATGAAAGATACACTCACCTCTCTGGTGCAGGTCCATCACTAAAGATGACTGAGAACCACTTCCATCTCCAAACTTGCCTTTTCCCAGCATCCTATTGGGGTTGAGCCCTTACAAAAGGCAAATATACATGTTAGTCCCAAATTCCTTAGATATCCCTCCCACTACTGCTATATTTAAAAGATATAACCAAACAGGACCTACTCTATAGCACAGGGAACTCTACTTAATATTATATAACCAAATGGGAAAAAAAGAGTTTGAAAAAGAATAGATATGTGTACATGTATAACTGAATCGCTTTGCTGTACACCTGAAGCTAACCTAACATTGCTAATCACCTGTACTTCAATATAAAATAAAAAGTTGCAAAAAGACAAATATAAGTATAAATAGAATAATTTAGTCCTCTAAAGCCAGAAAACAAATAATGTCACACTGATGGTTACACTTCAAGTTCTAATGTTATTCTTATCCACTTGCTCATATCGGATCACTCTTCAAAGCCACCCTGTCCCTCAGGTGTTTCTGGGAATCCACAAAACAGAGTATCAGACACTGCAGCAAGCACTTCTTCTACCCACCTCATATCCTCTGGACATTTCACTCCAGTTGTTAATGTAAGAACCACCTTTACAAGTAAGACCTGAGAGCATGTAGCCTCAGCTACACTAGAAATCTCATTTTCTGTCAGGGGCTTCTCTCATTCTAAGTATTTCTTTTATTATTATTATTATTATTTTAATTTATTTAGGGAAACATACTCCCAGGTGTAAAACCTGGGCTAGTGGAGGATGAGTGTCATGCATAAACACTTCCATCTTCTATGATCCCTCAAATGCCTAATTATAAGGAGAATTCTACATGGCGTTTCAGAATTCCAGTAAGATGGAACTTCAGCTACCCAGTTGGTGATCAGTTCAATAACATATCTTTGTACCAATGTTTCCACCCTCCCTATTCAATTTTTCCAGTCCCCAACCCCTGTTCCCTCAGATTGCTGTACACAAGCCTTTGACTCAAGCTCTGCTTTCTGGGGCAAACACACTTAGGCTAAACACCTTGCTTCTTTGCTACAAATACAGAGTCACACCTACCATACTGCTTATCCTTACCTTAACTTCAGCTAGTCAAAATATACATGCTACACCAGAGCCTTCCTGAAGGAATCTCATTGTTGCCCCTGCTAATGGCATCCCACATAATGCTAATGCATCAGGGGTCTGACTCTTTGTGACCACATGGACTGTATCCTGCAAGGCTTCTCTGTCCATGGGATTCTCCCGACAAGAATACTGGCGTGGTTTGCAATTTCCTTCTCCAGGGGTACTTGCTCACCTAGGGACTGAACCCACATCTCTCGCAACTCCTGTGTTGGTAGGTGAATTCTTTACCATTAGGCCACATGGGAAGCCCATACAGATAAAGGCTACTTGTCGAATGTTTTCTCTCATCTCTCTATCATCTGCCCTCGTACCAGCCACCTCTTACAAAAGTAAACATACCAAATTCTTCACTTCTCTTTTAGTCAAAGCAAAAATTTGCATTCTACCAGTACACACAAATAATTATGCTGGACTAAGGGAACATTTCATGCACAGATGGGCTCAATAAAGGACAGAAATGGTATGGACCTAACAGAAGCAGAAGATATTAAGAAGAGGTGGCAAGAATACACAGAAGAACTGTACAAAAAATATCTTCATGACTCAGATAATCACGATGGTGTGATCACTGACCTAGAGCCAGACATCCTGGAATGTGAAGTCAAGTGGGCCTTAGAAAGCATCACTACGAACAAATCTAGTGGAGGTGACGGAATTCCAGTTGAGCTATTTCAAATCCTAAAAGATGATGCTATGAAAGTGCTGCACTCAATATGCTAGCAAATTTGGAAAACTCAGCAGTGGCCACAGGACTGGAAAAGGTCAGTTTTCATTCCAATCCGAAAGAAAGGCAATGCCAAAGAATGCTCAAACTACCGCACAATTGTGCTCATCTCACACACTAGTAAAATAATGCTCAAAATTCTCCAAGCCAGGCTTCAACAATACGTGAACCATGAACTTCCTGATATTCAAGCTGGTTTTAGAAAAGGCAGAGGAACCAGAGATCAAATTGCCAACATTGGTTGGATCATCAAAAAAGCAATAGAAAAACATCTATTTCTGCTTTATTGACTATGTCAAAGCCTTTGACTGTGTGGATCACAAACCGTGGAAAATTCTTCAAGAGATGGGAATACCAGACCACCTGACCTGCCTCTTGAGAAACCTATATGCAGGTCAAGAAGCAACAGTTAGAACTGGACATGGAACAACAGACTGGTTCCAAATAGGAAAAGGAGTACGTCAAGGCTGTATATTGTCACCCTGCTTATTTCACTTCTATGCAGAGTACATCATGAGAAATGCTAGGCTGGAAGAAGCACAAGCTGGAATCAAGATTGCCAGGAGAAATATCAATAACCTCAGATATGTAGATGACACCACCCTTATGGCAGAAAGTGAAGAAGAACTCAAAAGCCTCTTGATGAAAGTGAAAGAGGAGAGTGAAAAAGTTGGCTTAAAGCTCAACATTCAGAAAACAAAGATCATGGCATCTGGTCCCATCACTTCATGGGAAATAGATGGGGAAACAGTGGAAACAGTGTCAGACTTTGTTTTTTGGGGCTCCAAAGTCACTGCAGATGGTGACTGTAGCCATGAAATAAAAAGATGCTTGATCCCTGGAAGAAAAGTTATGACCAACCTGCTCCTGCTGCTAAGTCGCTTCAGTCGTGTTCAACTCTGTGCAACCCCGTAGATGGCAGCCCACCAGGCTCCCCCGTCCCTGGGATTGTCCAGGCAAGAACACTGGAGTGGGTTGCCATTTCCTTCTCCAATGACCAACCTAGACAGCATATTAAAAAGCAGAGACATACTTTGTCAACAAAGGTCCATCTAGTCAAAGATTTGGTTCTTCCAGTAGTCATGTATGGATGTGAGAGTTGGACTGTAAAGAAAGCTGAGCTCTGAAGAGTTGATGCTTTTAAACTGTGATGTTGGAGAAGACTCTTGAGAGTCCCTTGGACAGCAAGGAGATCCAACAAGTCCATCCTAAAGGTAATCAGTCCTGAATATTCATTGCAAGGACTGATGCTGAAGCTGAAACTCCAATACATTGGCCACCTGATGTGAAGAACTGACTCTTTTGAAAAGACTCTGATGCTGGGAAAGATTGAAGGCGGGCGAAGAGGGGATGACAGAAGATGAGATGGTTGGATGGCATCACTAACTCAGTGGACATGAGTTTGAGTAAGCTTCAGGAGTTGGTGATGGACATAGGGTCACAAAGAATTGGTCACGACTGAGCGACTGAACTGAACTATGCATATAGGGCTTCCTAGGGGGTGCTAGTGTTAAAGAACCCACCTGCCAATGCAGGGGACATAAGAGACTCAGGTTCAATCCCTGGGTGGGGAAGATCCTCTGGAGAAGGGCCTGGCAACCCACTCTAGTATTCTGACCTGGAGAACTCCATGAACAGAGAAGCTTGGTTGGCCACAGTCCATAGGGTTGCAGAGTCAGACACACACACGCACATACTCTGCATATAAATTAAATAAGCAGGGTGACAATATACAGGCTTGCTGTACTCCTTTCTCAATTTTGAACCAGTCTGTTGTTCCACATCCAGTTCTAACTGTTGTTTCTTGACCTGCATACAGGTTTTTCAGGAGGCAGATAAGGTGGTCTGGTATTCTCATCTCTCTGCATGCTCACTAACATTTGTTATTTCTGTGTGGTGTTTTTTTTTTTTTTTTCCTTGATGATAGCTATTCTGAGGCAAGTAAGGAGATACCTCTCTGTGATTTTGATTTGCATTTACCTGATGATTAGCAATGCTGAGCATCTTTTCATGTGCCTATTGACCATCTACATTTCTTCTTTGGAAAAACATCTATCCAATTTCTCTACCCACTTTTTTTTCCTTTTAAATTTTTATTTTTTTGAATTTTTCACCAGAAACATTTTGTACTGGGGTATAGCTGATTAACAATGTCGTGGTAATTTCACGTGAATAGCAGAGGGACTGTACCCATATTTTAGTTGAGTTGTTTGTTTTTCTGATGGTGAGTTGTATGAGCTATTTATATATGATGAATTTTAATCCTTTATTAATCATGACATTTGCAAATATTTTCTCCTATTCACTAGGTTGTCTTTTTGTTTTATCAGTGATTTCCTTTGCTGTAAAAGTGCCTTTAACTAGGTCCTTTTTGTTTGTTTTTGCTTTTTTCCCTTTATTTTAAGAGGTGGACCCAAAAATACTGCTGCAATTTATGTCCAGGAGTGTTCTGCCTGTTTTCCTGAAGGAAGTTTACCATGTCCAGCCTTATGTTTAGGTCATTAATCCATTTTAAGTTTATTTTTGTTTCTATTTTTGCTTTGCAAGTAAATTAATCTGCATCATTTTTCTAGATTCCTATATAAGCGATATTACATGAAATTTGTTTTTTTCTTTCTGACTTCCCTGTGTCTGACAGTCTCTAGGTCCATCCTTGTCTGCAAATGCCACAATGTTATATATGGTATTACAGAATGTTCTAATTTCATTCTTTTACATGTAGCTTTCCAGTTTTTCCAGGGCCACTTATTGAAGAGACTGTTTTTTGTTTTTTTCCCCCCATCATATATTCTTATCTCCTTTGTCCAGGGGATTGCAAAGACTTGGATGTGACTCCGTGGGCATGCATGCATGAGTTAATTTCTGGGCTTTCTATTTTGTTCCACTGATTTATGTGTCTGTTTTGTGTATGAATTTTTCCTTTCCATGTTTATCAAAATTTTACTTGTATATATCTAAAAGTCTAGTTCTTCAGGTTGGTTACCAAAAGTAGCAGTTTCTTCCTTCCCCTACAGTTTGCCTTTTTTAAAGGTCATCTTTAAAATTTCTACTCATTTAACCCTTTTGCAGCTTACCTCCATATGTCTTAAAAATATATCAATAGTTGTTCATTTTCAACAGATACTATTATTTCTCTCTTTGTGAAATAGCATGAAGAGTTAGTTTTCACTTTAGCTCTAGAACTATCACCCTTACACATTTTTCCTTCCCCTCTCTTCTCAATAAGATTATGTCACAATTTATTTGTATCAATAATCTGTTTACTATGTGCAAATTTTATTCACAGCTAAGAAACTATGATAGGGTTGTTCTGCTCTGCACTACTTTTTCCTTTGCCTGGAATTAATGATTTTTTTTTTTTTTTTTGCTTTTTAATTTATCACTATTTCAACCTCAGACTTTGTGTCAGCTATTTAAATATACTATCAATCAATATGCACATGAGGCATTCTGTAAGTTTTGTCATCTTGGAGAATTCTCTCCTGGAGCCTAGTTGCCAATCAACTATTTGATAGCCATTCTATTTGAAATCTCCTTTCACCATCATCAGACTACTTTACCTTTCTCTTGTGTCATGTCTTCTGTTTCCTGTACTCCATGGTTTTCACTACTTTATTTACTCTCGTATTGGTGGAGGTCACTTCTAAGAGCTTCTTGAAAAGTCATTCATGGGAGATAAATTATTTAAGACTGTGTATGTCTGAAAAGAGTTTTCTTCTATCCCAATACCTGAGTAATATTTAGCTGGGTATAGAAATCCAGGATGGAAGTCATTTTTTTAGAATTTTGAAGGAATTTCTCATTTTATTCTATTTTCCTATACTTTTCTTAAGAAACGTAAAGCCATATTGATTGCTCATCTTTTATATGAGCCCTAATTTGTTTTCTTACCTGGAAGATTTTAGTACACGTTCTTTGTCTCCAGTGTTTTTAAGTTTCACTATTACTTTGCTGTGAGCCTGTTTTTATTCTAGATTCTCAGTGAGCCCCTTTAACCTGGAAGTCAGGTTCTAATTCTGAAAATTATGCTCTAATAGTATCACTAGTGATCCTCTTTCTTCGGTATTTTTTGTTCTCTCTTTTGGAGCTGTAACTTACTAAACCTCCTGTTCTGTCACCTATTTTTTTTTTCTTTATCTACTATGTTTTTTTCTATCTTATTATCTTTTCAGGCTTTCAACTGAGTTTTTCATTTCTGCTATAATTTTGTATTGCTTGCCAAAAACCAGTGGTGTTCTCTGAATATTTTTTTTTTTTTTAATGAAGCATTCTATTCTCTCTTTGTGGTTACATTATTTTCTATCTCTGAGCTTACTAAGGAAAATAATATTTAAATTTCTTTCTCATTTCAGTATTTGTTTATTCCAAGTTGCCTTTTTATATTTGTTTCATTGGTGTTGCCCTTTCTTGTTAGAAGCTTTTCTCTGAATTTTTGTAATTCTTTAATTATCTCCTTACATGAGAGTGAGAGACTGCAAACTCAATAGATTTAGAGTAACTCAGGTAGGGTTTGTGAACTGCAATGAGCTTGAGTCACAGTTGAGACTGTTGAGAGAAAACACTTTGCATATCCTGCCTTAGGGACAAAAAGCCTCATGCAAGAATTCTGGAACCCTGGTAGAGAAGATAGCTGGAAATCTCAGCATTCTGTAAGTATTTGTTCACTTAATTTCCTACTTTTATCATGAAACAATTGTTGATAATGTGGAGAAAGAAGCCTTCATACGTTTTTATGGGATGTAATTGCCAAAACTTGTAATCACCTAAGATATCCTTCAATAGGTAAATTGATAAACAAATTGTGGTACATCTATTCAATGGAATATTACTTAGCAATAAAAGCAAGTGAGCTATCAAACCATGAAGAAAAAAAATAATGAACCTAAAATACAGACTAATTGGAAGGAGCTAGTCTGAGACCTCTATATATTATATTTTATAATTCCAATCACATGGAATTATGGAAATGGACAGCAAAAAGATCAGTGGTTGTCAGGGGTTTGGGGAAAAAAAGGAAGGGATGTGTGAGTGAAGCACAGGGGATTTTTAGGTGGTGAACCTATTCTGTATGCTACTGTAATTCTAGATACCTGACGTTATACATTTGTTAAAACCTATGGAACTTTGTGGCAAAAGTAAGCTTTAATCTGTGAACCTTAAAAAAAATCATTTAAAAGAGCAGAGATCTCATGAAGGAAAGCAGACTGTGACAAGGAAATATAACTGTATTACAGCTGTAGGAAACAGCCTCACTGAAGGGAATGGGGGGATGTTGCTGGCCTAAGTTGGGAATGAATAGAGTTTGTTGGACTAAAGACAAAAAGAAAGTACACTCTAATTAATAAAGTTGGTTTCCATGAGGATAGGGCTTAACAAATATGATATATAGGTATATATACTAAATGTGTCTACTGGAATTGAAAAATTAAGAATTGTATGGCAGACAGTGTGAGCCAGGTTTTTTTCTGTTAAAATAGGAATCTACAATTAAGCAAGGGAAGGAGGCCAAAATTATCCATGTGGAAATGAATTAGAGTTTGAGACATTGTTATGTATATATATCCAGATTACATATGAAAGTATAGATAGAAGTTAATTATATTAGTTAGTATACATACGTATAGTCCTTGCTCTGTCAGTTGCAGAGGAGCTATAAGCAACAGTGCCCAGTAGCAACAAGTAAACCTAACACCAGTATCTTGGTTTCTAATATCATTGTTCAATAAACTGGATATTTTGGATCTAGGAAAATACACAAGATAAGCCCGGAACATATTATGGTAACAGATAAAAGCTGGAACAATTTGAGCCACAAAATAAATAAACTAGCATTGTACCATGTCCCAAAGTATTAAATAAATATCTCTTAGTTCATACCAGGTATAAATAATTGATAAAATAAATGAGGATGAAGAGACAAATCTCCCATGCAGAAGAATTTCAAAATAATTTATGTAGGTATTCCATCCTCAAAAAGGAAGACCATCACTACACTCCTTAAATGTGGCCTGCCCATGGTGATTTTCTTCCGAGGAGCAGGGTATAGAAAAGAGGAAAAGGGTACTTTACAGAAGAGAAATTTGTTGTACAGTCACCCTCAACCAGGTGATCAGGGTCAATATCTAGAGTGATAAGTCACATTGAAAGCACATATCTCTGTTATGATGTGATGAAATGTCGCTATACCTCTGTTATCATCTTCCTTTAAACCTATTATTCCAGTCTAGTCATGAGACAAACATTAAGAAAATTCCGTTCAAGGGACATCCTACAAAACACTTGACCAGTACAGCTCAAAACTGTCAAGTTCATCAAAACTAAAGGAAGTCTGAGAAACTGTCTCAGCCAAAAGGAGCCTGACAAGTAAATGTGATGTGGTCATCAGGAAGAAATCCTGGAATAGAAAAAGACATTATTAGGTGGAAAGTAAGAACATCTGATTAAACTGTAGACTTTCATTAACAGTAATGTTTCAGTTTTGGTTCAATGACTGTAGCATATATACCACACTAAGATGGTAATAACACAGGAAACTACATGAAGAAATATTAATATATAGGGATTCTCTGTATTCAAACATTATGCACATCTATAGAAATTCTAAAACATACTGTATATTAATAAAATTTAAACATAGAAAAAACTACCTAGTCTCAATCATTCTCCCTCAGATATTTCATATAGTAGTTTGTTTTTTATGTCTGTAGACTAATTTGTTCATGCGCCTTAATTTTCAAATACTTGACATTACAGTTATTTGCTTCCTTAGTTATTTAATCCTTTATAATGATAGATTATATTGCAATTATTTTACTTTATACACTCTCAAAGTCAACTGCAAAAATCTTTAAGAAGTTATCTCAATAAGCCAACCCCAAGGCCATCCATGCTTCTTCCTATTAAAAATGAAATACCATACATACTGTATATAATAGTGAAGGGAGAAGCTAAATATTTGATGTAAATATCAGCTCCACATTATAGCATTATAAGTCCCTATGTTTTTTAATTTCTTAAGAATTATACAAAAATAATTTAAAAGTTATTAGAATCTTAAGGTTCATTTTTTTTCTTTAAGGGATCTTTTCCAAATGAGAAGATGAAATAGAAAAACAAGATTAGGTTGTATCTTGGTGGGAGCAAGTAATCATAAGTAATCCTCTCCCAATTAAAATTATATCAATAATAGTTTTATTAACTTCAAAAATATTTACTGAGAACAAATTATGTATAAAATTGTGTAAATATCTGCTGCTGCTGCTGCTAAGTCACTTCAGTCGTGTGCGACTCTGTGCGACGCCATGGACTGCAGCCTACCAGGCTTCTCCGTCCCTGGGATTCTCCAGGCAAGAACACTGGAGTGGGTTGCCATTTCCTTCTCCAATGCATGAAAGTGGAAAGTGAAAGGGAAGTTGCTCAGTCATGTCTGACTCTTAGTGACCCCATGGACTGCAGCCTACCAGGCTCCTCCATCCATGGGATTTTCCGGGCAACAGTACTGGAGTGGGGTGCCATTGCCTTCTCCCGTGTAAATATCTACTAGGCAACTAATTGATGTGTTTCACTTTTTTCCTTCCTTCATGTATCAAGTGGGTACTTATTGTTAAACTGTCATGTGAAAGCCTGGAGCTCAGAAGAAAGGCCAGGCTAGAGGGGATTTAGTGGTTTTCTCCCTATTAGTGATGTTTATAGTAGTGGAAGTAGATAATCTCTTCCACTAAATGCCCCTAGAAAAGAGAAGGGAAAGAATGATAAAGAACAGGAAGGTGCCAACAGTAATGTTTCATAACAAATCATCTCCAAGCTCAATGGCATAGAGTATTTCTTCTCATACTTATGAGTCTCCAGTCTGACTGAAGGTTGACACATGTAAGTTTTGTTCTGAGACTCAGGCTGAAGCGACAGAAGCTACCCAGGAGAACATCTTTTCAAGGCAATTACAAATGTACAGGCATTTGTTGTTCAGCTGCTCAGTCATGTCTGACTCTCTGCAACACCATGCACTGTAGCACAGCAAGCTTCCCTGACCTTCAGTATCTCCTGGAGTTTGCTTAGACTCATGCCCATTGAGTCAGTGATGCCCCTTCTCCTCTTGCCCTCAATCTTTGCCGGCATCAGAGTCTTTTTCCAGTGAGTCAGCTCTTCACATCAGATGGGCAAAGTATTGGAGATTTCAGCTTCAGCCTTTTGCAAATGCTTCATTTTTTATGAATTGAAATTTTGTGCCAATCCAATGTTGAACAAGTCTACCACTGCCATTTCTTCAACAGCATTTGCTCACTTTGTGTCTCTTTGTCACATTTTTATAATTCTTACAACATTTACAATTTTTTCATTGTTTTTAATATTATTTTATTGTTTTTAATGTTATGATGTTCTGTTATCAATGATCTTTAATATTATGATTGCAAAAAGATTGATGCACTAAAAACCTCAGATGGTGGTTAGCATTTTAAAATTAAGGTGCCACATTGGTTTTTCAGACATAATGCTATTGCACACTTAATAGACTCTAGTATAGTGTTATCCTAATTTTATATGCATTGGGAAACCAAAAAGATTTGTGTGATCTGCTTTATTGAGATACCTTCTTTATTGTGGTCATCTGGAACTGAAAACTTAAGTGTCTCCAAAGTCTGCCTATGTTAGAAGGCAAGCTAACTCTGCAAACACATTTCAACTACTCTTTGGGTCAGGTCCACTAAACATCAGTTCAGTTCAGTTCATTTCAGTTCAATCGCTCAGTAGTGTCTGACTCTTTGTGACCACATGAATCGCAGCACGCCAGGCCTCCCTGTCTATCACCAACTCCCGGAGTTCACTCAAACTCACGTCCATCGAGTCAGTGATGCCATCCAGCCATCTCATCCTCTGTTGTCCCCTTCTCCTCCTGCCCCCAATTCCTCCCAGCATCAGAGTCTTTTCCAATGAGTCAACTCTTCACATGAGGTGGCCAAAGTACTGGAGTTTCAGCTTTAGCATCATTCCTTCCAAAGAACACCCAGAGCTGATCTCCTTCAGAATGGACTGGTTGGATCTCCTTGCAGTCCAAGGGACTCTCAAGAGTCTTCTCCAACATCACAGTTCAAAAGCATCACCTCTTTGGCACTCAGCCTTCTTCACAGTCCAACTCTCACATCCATACATGACCACAGGAAAAACCATAGCCTCGACTAGACAAACCTTTGTTGGCAAAGTAATGTCTCTGCTTTTCAATATGCTATCTAGGTTGGTCATAACATTCCTTCCAAGGAGTAAGTGCCTTTTAATTTCATGGCTGCAGTCACCATCTGCAGTGATTTTGGAGCCCCCAAAAAATAAAGTCTGACACTGTTTCCACTGTTTCCCCACCTATTTCCCATGAAGTGATGGGACCAGATGCCATGATCTTAGTTTTCTGAATGTTGAGCTTTAAGCCCAACTTTCTCACTCTCCTCTTTCACTTTCATCAAGAGGCTTTTGAGTTCCTCTTCACTTTCTGCCATAAGGGTGGTGCCATCTGCATATCTGAGGTTATTGATATTTCTCCCGGCAATCTTGATTCCAGCTTGTGCTTCTTCCAGCCCAGCATTTCTCATGATGTACTCTGCGGAGAAGGCAATGGCATCCCACTCCAGTACTCTTGCCTGGAAAATCCCATAGACGGAGGAGCCTGGCGGGCGACAGTCCATGGGTTCGCTAAGAGTCGGACACGACTGAGCGACTTCACTTTCACTTTTCACTTTCATGCATTGGAGAAGGAAATGGCAACCCACTCCAGAGTTCTTGCCTGGAGAATTCCAGGGACGGGGGAGCCTGGTGGGCTGCCATCTATGGGGTCACACAGAGTCGGACATGACTGACACGACTTAGCAGCAGCAGGGTGACAGTATACAGCTTTGACGTACTCCTTTTCCTATTTGGAACCAAATAGGTTCCACTAAACATAATACTGACCAAAGCATTGCTCATCTCAAAGTCCAGGTGTATAGAAGTATATTCCACCTCTACTGAGAGTTGGCTACATCACAGTATACTGGACATGGTTATGGGAAAAGATGAAGAGCTGGGAAAAAGAAAAGGGAAATGAAGCACCAAAACAGAATATCGAGAAATGTCTACATTTAGGGATCAGTAGACTAAATATTATTTAGTAGACTAAAGTATTCTTGGGGCTTCCCTGGTGGCTCAGCCAGTAAACAATCTGCCTGCAGTGTGGGAGACTTGGGTTTGATCCCTGGGTCGGGAAGATCCCCTGGAGAAGGAAATAGCTACCCACTCCATTATTCTTACCTGGAGAATTCCATGGACAGAGAAGCCTGTTGGACTACAGTCCATGGAGTCACAAAGAGTCATATACGACTGAGGGACTAGGGCTTTCCTGATGGCTCTGCAAATAAGGAATGCGCCTGAAATGCAGGAAAACTGGGTTTGATTCCTGGGTCAGGAAGGTCCTCTGGAGAAGAGAATGTCAACCCACTCCAGTATTTTTGCCTGGAGAATTCCATGGACAGAGGAGCCTGGTGAGCTGCAATCCATGTGGTCACAAAGAGTTGGACATGAGTCCAACTTTCACTTCACTTCCACTTTTTCAGACTAAAATAATTCACTGAAGAAAATTAAAAGGTTACTAGTGTAAGTTTGGAGAAGGCAATGGCGCCCCACTCCAGTAGTCTTGCCTGGAAAATCCCAGGGATGGGGGAGCCTGGTGGGCTGCCGTCTATGGGGTCGCACAGAGTCGGACACAACTAAAGTGACTTAGCAGCAGCAGCAGCAGTGCAAGTTAGGGCCAATTCACACCAAGAGCTTTGTTCTAGATTATTGTGTCACAAAGTTTGGCCATCTATCAGGTGATCTACAAGTAGTATGTTCTTTTCAAAGTGAAAAAAATAAGAATAATTTTATTCAGATATTTTTTACAAATTTGAAACATAAGGTAAATTATAATTTTCCATAAAATCCTATTGTGCTTTTAAATATCATTATTTTCTTAACAGGTGGCATTCATCTTGGCTAGAGTAATTTCTTCCTGTCAATTTTCTTTCTTTTTTTAATAAGCTTTACTAAAAGTAATTTACATAAATAAAATTCACTACTTTTAAATGTGAAGTTTAAGCAGTTTTGACATGTATAGTTATGTAGCGTTGTCATTGCCATGAGTATTACCTAGATATTGAACATTTGCATCAACTCAAATAGTTCCCTTGTACTCCTTTGCAGTACAAGGGAACTACTCTCTACTCTCCCCAGGATCTGACAATTACTAGACTGACTCTCTGTCACTATGGCTTTACAATTTTTAGAAGTTTATGTAAATGGAGTCATATAGTTTTTTGGGCCTCAGTTAATTAATAGCATGATTATTTTGTGATTCATCCATAAGAAAATACATCAGTAGTTTGTTCCTTTTCATTGCTGAGTAGTATTCCATGATATGGATATACCATAATATGTTTAATCATTTGCCAGTTTTTGGTCATTAGGATTGTTTTCATTTCAAGGTTATTATTAATACAGCTTCTCTGTGACCTGGCTCTGAAGGCCATGCTATTAATCTTTATGGTTTTGTCTGTTCAATGAAGTTCCTGTGAATATTCATGTGCACATCTTTGTGTGGACAGATATTTTTATTTCTCTTTGGTAAATATTTGAGAATGCTATTGCTGGGCTATATGGGTGTATCCTTTGTAAGAAAATCCCACTGTTTTCCACATCTGCTGTATTCCCATCAGCCATGAGCGTCCCGATAGTTCCATACACTTAAACTTACATGGTACTATGCCATGGCACTTAAATTTTAGCCGCAGTATCAGGTATGTAGAACTATCTCATAATTGTTTTTATTTGCTTTTTCCCTAATAATTAATGAAGTTCAACAACATTTTATGTATTTATTTACCATTTGAAATATCTTCTTCCGTGAAGTTTCTCTTCAGATACATTGCCCATTTTTACATTGTTTTTTTCTCATCTTTCTATTTAGGAATAAGTGTTCTTTATAGAATTTTATTTTATTTATTTATTTTTTAATTTTATTTTATTTTTAAACTTTACATAATTGTATTAGTTTTGCCAAATATCAAAATGAATCCACCACAGGTATACATGTGTTCCCCATCCTGAACCCTCCTCCGTCCTCCCTCCCCATACCATCCCTCTGGGTCGTCCCAGTGCTCTAGCCCCAAGCATCCAGTATCGTGCATCGAACCTGGGCTGGCATCTCGTTTCATACATGATATTTTACATGTTTCAATGCCATTCTCCCAAATCTTCCCACCCTCTCCCTCTCCCACAGAGTCCATAAGACTGTTCTATACATCAGTGTCTCTTTTGCTGTCTCGTACACAGGGTTATTGTTACCATCTTTCTAAATTCCATATATATGTGTTAGTATACTGTATTGGTGTTTTTCCTTCTGGCTTACTTCACTCTGTATAATAGGCTCCAGTTTCATCCACCTCATTAGAACATTTTAATACAAGTCTTATCAGATAGATGTTTTGTATATATTTCACCCAGTCTGTGACTTGCCTTTTAATTTTTTTAACAGTATCTCTCAAATAATAAAATGTTTTCATTTTTATAAAATCTAATTTATCAAATTTTTATTTTTTGTAAACTTTATTTTGTAAAATTTTAAAAATTCTTTAATTAAAGGTCACAAAGATTTTCTTATATATTTTATTTATAAATTTTGTAATTTTCTCTAACATATAGATCTATTATCTTTTTCGATTTAATGTTTGTATGACTCGTGAGGTAATGTTTGAAATTTATTTTTTTCTTAAATGTGGACTTCCTATTTCAGTGCCATTGTTGAAAATACTATCCTTCTTCCTTGGTATCTTTATCAAGAAAATTGACCTTGTATTGGTGAGTATATTTCTGGACTCTCTTCTGTTACAGTGTTCTATATGTCTATCCTTATGCCAATACTATGCTTCTTGATTACTGGAGCTTTATGATAAGTCTTGGAATTGGGTACTTCAAGTCTTCCAACTTGCTTCTTTGCTTAATTTGTTGTTTTTTAACTCCAGATCCTTTGAATTTATATAAATTTTAGGATCAGCTTTTTAATTATTGCAAAAAAAATCCTACTGAGAATTTGATTGGAATTTTGTTGAATGGATAGATCATCTTAGAATTAAAATGGTAACATGGCTCCCCATTGATAAATGTCCATTTATTTAGGTCTGTCTTAAATTCTATAATCATTGCTTTGTCATTTTCAGTGTGCAAGTTTTACATGTATTTTGTTATAGTGATTCCTATTTTATTTTAAAATATTATAAACATTTTATCAGTTTTCATTTCTAAATGTTCATATTTAATGTTTATAAATACAATTGAATTTTCTATATTGACCTTATATTCTCTGTAAAATTTATCTGTTGGTTATCTAGTAGCTTATTATAAAATCCTTAGAGTTTTCTAGTCAAACATTCATGCTTTTTTTGTGTTAACATTTTTACTTCTTCTTTCCCAAATTTGTGTCTTTTTTCCCCTTTCCTTGCCTTATTGAACTAGCTGAAACCTCTATCCTACTGAAAAGAAGTGATGAGAGCAGATAGCCTTGTGTTGTTTCTGTGCTTGGGAATGGCATTTTAGTCCTTTCCCACTAAGTAAAATTTTAGCTTATAAGTTTTTGTAGCTTCCTTTTATCAGTTGATATAATTGCCTTGTATTCCTTGTTTTTATCACACTTGAAATTGAATTTTGGTAAGTGCATTTCCTGGATTTGTTAAGATGATCATATATTTCTTCTGTTTTACCTTAATGATATGATGATTACATTGATTATCTTTTAACTATTATTTGAGAATTGCATTTCTGAGATAAAGTCTACCTGCTTATGATGTATCATCCTATTTATATGTTGCTCACTTTGATTTGCTAAAATTTTATTAAGGACTTGTTAAAAATTTTTGTTCAGGATTTTATATCTGTGCTCATGAGGGATATTGGTGTTTAGTTTTATTTTCTTGGAATGTCTTTGTCTAATATTCATACCAGAGTAATAATGGCATCACAAAATGTTAGGAAGTTTTTGTTCCTTGCCTATGACTTGGGAATTTTTGAGCAGAGCTGATATTTCTTTATGAAACATTTGGTATAATTCATCACTGAAAGCATCTGCACCCTAGAGTTTTTGTGGGATAATTTTTACCTACAAATTCAGTTTCTTTACTAGATAAGGGGCTGATTGGGTTCTTATGTCTTCTCAAGTGTTATGTGGTAGTTTTGGTCTTTTGAAGAGCACTCCACCTATATTATTGAACATATTGCCTAAAATTGTCCATAATTTTCTCTTATCTTTTTAAAATATCAGTTCTTTGGTAATAATGTCTCCTCTTCTGCTCATGATGTGGATTATTTTTATCTTTTCATATCAACCCAATTACATGTTTTTATTTTATTAATATTGTCAACAGCTCTTGGTAGGCAGATACATATTATTTGTCTTTTTGTTCATATATATAAAACTGCAAATGTGTTATTATTACATCTTTTTTCACAAAATGGCAAAATAGCTTTAAAATAGTTCAGATAGTCTTAAAAGTGTTGCTGGAAATTTCAATGCAAATATTACTATTGAGGAAAAAATTATAAAATTAAGTAGTTAAAACAGTGTCTGTGCAAATATGGAGGATGAATTTGAATGCTAACGTGAATCTGTAAGTATCATGATTTTGTAAAGATAGTTAAAATGTATTGCAACTTGTAAATATAATGACTTTTAGTTGAAAAAAATTTCGTATTCTTTAATTCATTGATACAGTATTTTTCAATAGTGGCTTAAAATCATCAGAATTTCAGCAGAGTATAAAGATCATAAAATAATTGATTTTTTCTAGTACAAATTTATACCTTTCCAGTTAGAACTGATGAATTTTGCTACTAAAGAGAGGTGAAATAAAACATATTCTAAATTTCTAAATTATTCTAAATTAAAGATAGCTATAATTCAAGTTATTGCATATTCTAAATTAAAGATAGCTATAATTCAAGTTATTGCATAGAGAATATAAAACAAGTTGTAAAGTTAATGATAGTATGTACAGAAGGAAAGAAAAGTATACTACTACTAAGTCACTTCAGTCGTGTCCGACTCTGTGCGACCCCATAGATGGCAGCCCACCAGGCTCCCCCAACCCTGGGATTCTCCAGGCAAGAATACTGGAGTGGGTTGCTATTTCCTTCTCCAATGCATGAAAGTGAAAAGTGAAAGGAAGTCGCTCAGTCGTGTCCGATTCTTAGCGACCCCATGGACTGCAGCCCACCAGGCTCCTGTGTCCATGGGATTTTCCAGGCAAGAAAAGTATATTAATTATCTATTGCTATGTCATAAAATAACCCAAAACCCAGAAACTTAAACCAACTTATATTTATTATCTCATGATTCCTATAGATCAGAAATTTAGGTGTTACTTACCTGGGTGGTTTTAGGCCAGGGTCTCTAAAGAAGTTGTAGTCAAGATGTCAACCAGGACTGTCGTCATCAGAAAGCTTGAGTAGGGACTGGGGAATCTGCTTCCAAAAGAGCTTACTTTGTCAGGAAGCCTCACTTATTTTATGATTGTTGGGTGAACTCAGGTCCTTGACATGTGGCCTCTCTATGTGGCCATTTGAGTGTTTTCACAAAACGACAGCTAGATTCCCCTGGAGCATGTGATATGAGAGAGAGCAAGGAAGAAGCCTTATTGCTCTCTAAGACCTAGTCTCAGAAGCCCTAACATATTCTATTTATTAGATTTGAGCTACTAAGACTAGTTCACACCAAGGGGAAGGGAATTAGCGTTGATCTTTGGAAGAATGTAAAAAAACTGATGGGCATATTTTAAAATCATAATACAAAAGCTATGGTAAAATTCATCTATAATCTAACACTTTGGGATTTCAGTATCATACTGTATGAAAAGTAATTAGTATCATGTGTGCTGTTAGCTGACATTTTGCTTTAAAGCTTGACCAAACCACATTTGGTATACAGATAATAATATGTAAAAAAAAAAAAAATATATATATATATATATATAAGTGCTGGGATGACTTGTTCATTCATCGGTGAAAAGTCATGTCATAGAAGAGTTTTGTTTGTGTAGTGGATGATCACTTTATGCACTGTGGTATAGACTGTCTAAGAGTAAGTACTGCACATTACACCAGTTATATGTATAGAAAGAAGGGTGTTCACTACACAAAGGAAAACGTTGCTCTTATTTGCAAACTGCTTCATTCACAGAATACAGGTGACGGTCAACTACGTTATTTGTAACATTCCTTCAATTTTGAGAGAAATAGTGACATTTTAAATACAAACAAATTGCAGCTATTGATTGTAGGTCTTTTCAGCTTTTATGGCAAAGAAAACAGCAGCCATGTAAAATGTTGCTTTTCTAATACATGACGACACTTGTTGTTGAGGTGCTGAGGAAGTGATGGTTGCATAAATTTTTATTAAATGATGAATGAGATGAAAACATGTAATGAAGTTGCTATTTCTGTCCATAGTTGTTTCTATAAGTGACTTTCTTAAATAGTACAATCCAGAATGAAAGCTTAGTAGTTAAGACCTAGGATTCTGGAGTCAGATTTCTAGGATTCAAAACCCAGCTGGACCACTCACAAGCAATGTGATTTTAGACAAGGCATTCAATCTCTCTATAACATAATGTAATTATCAGTAAATAAAGTTTGTGAAAGTACCTACCTGAAATAATTATCCTAGGGTTTACATAGGATAATCCATATAAAATATTTATGCTGCCTGCCATATAGTTACCAGGCGATAAATATTAGATGTTTTAATAATTGCTATTATATCTTGATGGAGAAGGCAATGGCAACCCACTCCAGTACTCTTGCCTGGCAAATCCCATGGACAGAGGAGCCTGGTAGGCTGCAGTCCATGGGGTTGCTAGGAGTTGGACACGACTGAAGCGACTTAGCAGCAGCATTATATCTTGAAGGTATTTCTTCAGGAATGAAATATCACAAGTTTCAATCTACATATAAAATTTCTGAGGAAGCCATATCTGTGGTGAAAACAGCTCAGTCACCAAGATGTTGACTCTTTACCAACACTTAATGATTTCCTTTACTCATCTATAAAATAGTCTATAACCTATTATTGAATGTATTTTAAACTCATATATAAACTTCCATGGAATATGAAGAATTGCTTAGCTGAGCAAAATGCAACCATACGGTGGATTAGGAATACTTCATTGCTGTCTCCCAAGATAAATCACTCAGCTTTCCAGTTTTGCAGTAGGGTGTGCTCATTAACTTAAAGCAGAAAGCAGTGCTGTAATTAGTCTTTAGTATGGAATCTATGCCTAAATTCTGATCTGTTCAAGTCTGAGGCTCATAACTCTGTGTGAAAACCATAAACTATGAACTGGAGTTTTCAAGTTTAGCAATAATAGAGAATAAAATAAGATGGCTGGATAAGGAAACTAACCTATAAATGTAGCTGTTTTATCATTTAGCTGACTGTAAATGTTTTGATGAAATATTTCAACAGTATTTTCCCTCTCTCAAGTATGAAATAACTATTTTTAATATGAAAAATATTAGGCTTTTAAATAGTGAGAAATCTATTTTTTAAATGCTAAAATCAGTGCTTGCTTTGTTCCATGAACCACCCTAATGGGCATTGGTCACAAAACTAAGATCGTGAGTAGTCTTGCTTTAGTCAGAGCCATACAAGAGCCATAAAGCAAAAAAGACAATACGAGTGATAGAAATTTGGAGGAAGGAGAGAACACTTCAAGGAGAGGAAGTTAGTCACCAAGATTTACGGAAGGAGTAGGATCTGGATGGCATGTTAAAAGAGAGGTGGAACTTCAGATATATATGTGAAGATATATAAGTGGGGGGTAATTTTCATTAAAAAAAAATGTAAATGGTAGCATGACAGTAGGAAGCCTTTGGGCATGTTAAAAAGATAGTCACTAGAACAGTCTAACTAAAACAAAGGAGTAAGGGATAAAAGAGATCTTAATTGGACCCACACTAACAACAAATGAGGTCCATCAAATGCTTGGCACCAACTCAGTCTAACTCACATGTTAAGGCACCCACTTATAGACTATATTTAGAGAGGATATAAGAAGAAAGTGGGAGAGAGAAAGTAGTCATAAAAGGCATTAAGAGGGAGCAGCCTCATTTCTTCGCCTTCTTTCACCAAGACACACATTTCTGCCCCTCTGAAAAAGAAACCACGCAGGGTGTCGTTCTCTGTCAAAAAGAGAAACCTTTCTTTGTATAATAAAAGTGGTGTGAGAGAATCGTTAGTTAAATTGTCATGGTGTTGTTTTTCGCTATGAAATGGCAGATTTAGCAGCCTTCGCTCTCTGTATTTATGACTGAGATGGGGGAGACAACTGAAGTAAACATATATCTCCGTGACTTTGAGTAGAATTCAAAAGTCATTTCAGCAGTTTGAGTTAACAAAATGCAATGCTATTCAAGAAATTAAGCAAGGGCTTTATTCAGTTAACTTCTCTATTAGAAGTTTTATCTGTTACTTAAATTTGTAGACATAGAGAATATCTGTTCCAGCAGCTGCTGTCTTCTTCCTTTGTCTTTCATTGCCCGACTACCTGACTTTATTTCTCTGTAGAGAAAAAGATGTGACCTTACTGGTTTACTGCTCCAGGGAAATTCATTCTTTCATTTTTGATGGGTTAACAACCATTAAAAAGCAGTGATTAACAGCCTTCCTCACTCCCCATCCCCCAGAACATGGAATTTGGGTGAGGCTGTAAATACTTATATACTTGGCCTCCTTTCCCTGTTTTTAGGGGAAAAAAAACATTCTTGAGAAAAATGTAGACTCAGAGAATCACTGTTCCCCAAATGACATGCCATTTTGGGTAGAGGGAAGTGACATGTCACAGGACACACGTGGCACATGTATGTAATCGTGTGGGAGAAAGAGGAGCTGGATGGTTGAGATGTGGATCCCAGGGCAGCATGGGTGAGAGAGTGAGTTCTTTATGGCTAGTTGCTTAAAGATACCTTAAAAATATCAGCGTTGTTGGACAATAGGAGACAGCAGGGATCTTAATGAGTTTCTGTGACTTCCGTATCATGATGGCTTCTCTGCTGACCTCCCCTCTCTCCTGGCAGTCCACCTAAAGTAAAATGCTGGCTTTCCTTTACAGACAAACCAATAGAGTAGAATGAAAAAGAGACCACTATCAGACAACATATGTTAACAAATTTCTCAAGTCAGAAAGCAAATGGAAAAATGGCTATAGCTGAAAGAAGTAGAGAAAGTTCCACCTAAGCGTCTTGCCTAGGGTTTCAACATAGGAGGAAATTTTTCTTCTCCGAAGAACTTCCATGAAACTGCAGATCTGGCAGTAGCAGATATGGCAAACCAGTAGGATTTAAGTGGGACTGAAAGCAATGTGCTTATGTAAGAATATGAATTTTAAAAATGCCCTCCCCCTCCCCATAGGCAGAGCCAGCAGCCAAATAAGTCTTTGGCCCTAAACAAAAAATTAACAAACCCTAGAAGTCTTCCTTCTGAAAACATGGAACAGACTGTAAAGCATCTCATGAAGAATTAGGAAAGGTAGTGTAGATGCTGGAATTCCAAATGAGGACTCGTTTAGGCTTCTGGGGGATGCTCTTTCACCCCCTCCTCAGGATAATGCCTGGCTCCCTCCTCTTCACACTGTAGCAGTGTCAGGCCACAAGCCTCAGGCATACATCCAAATAACTTGCTGGGAGCATTCTTTCATTCGTAATACAAACTGACAACCAAGAACTCCTAGGCATTTCCCTGAATTTTATCATGAATGAAAAGACCAAATTAATAAAAATAAAAATTGACTGAGAGGAAACAGAGACACTTTAGGAAAGAGCAGGAGGCTATGGAAATAAAGGAAACAACCAGAAAATAAGAAATAACTCTCAAAAATTAAAAATATATAATGAGCAATTTCACTCCTGGGAATTTATCCAAAAAACTCAAACAATAATTCAAAAAGATACGTGCACTCCAATGTTCAAGCAGCATTATGTACAATTGTCAAGAGATGGGAGCAACTTAAGTGTCTATCAACAGATGAATAGATAAAGAAGATGTGGTACATATATACATAATGGAATACTGTTCAGCCATAAAAAATAATGAAATTTTGCCATTTGCAGCAAATGGATGGACTTGGAGGGTATCATGCTAAATGAAATAAGTCATATGCATACCTATGGCTGATTCATGTTGATATTTGGCAGAAAACAACACAGTTCTGTAAAGCAATTCTCCTTTAATTAAAAAATAAATTAAAAAAGCAAACTAACAAATATAGGCAAAAAGAAGCAGACACACAGATATAGGGTACAAACTAGTGGTTGCCAGTGGGGAGAAGGTGGGTGGAGGGGCCATATAGAGGTGAGGGACTGAGGGATGCAAGTGCTATGTATAAAATAAATAAGCTACAAGAATCTACTGAACAGCACAGAGAATATAGTCACTATTTTATACTAACTACAAATGGAGCATAACCTTTAAAAATTGTAAATAACTACATTGTACACCTGCATATAATATTTTACATGAACTATATTTCAATATATGTAGTTATATATATAATTATCAAAAAGTTGATTCAAAGGAGAAAGTAGAAAATAAAGGGAAGATAATCTCCCAGAACATATTGTAAACAGAGAAAGAGAAGAATTAATGAAGAGATGCAAAATCTGATTAAAAGAATTTCCAGAAAGAAAAAGAAGGGAAGAAAATGAAAGGAAGTACATTTACATAGAATTAGTAAGATAAGAATTTTCAGACCTAAAGAGAGACACATGACTCTTTCAATTGAAATACCTACCTTACATTGATATTTCCTCTCCTCTTTCTCCCTGTCCCTCCTAATCTCTGTCTCTCTCTCGCCCCACTAAATAGGTTATATAAGTTAAATCCTCAGTTATCATAAGAGGAAGTTCATAAAATATATAAAGTGGGAAAATAGTAGAATCAAAGCTAATGAGTTTTTTTCTTGAGAAAAATTTTGATTGGGCAGAAGTTGGATGGTAGACAAGCATTTTAGGTTTTGTTTTTCTGTGATGATCTATCAACTTTATTTCATTTTTTAAAAATCAAGCTTTACTTTCTTTGATTTTTAAAGATGTAACAAATATTAAATAAAAACTAGACTATACACCTGTTAAGACAAATAGTCAATTAAAATTATAACATGATAAAAGAAAAACTCAGAAACTCCCAACCCCTTTTTCTCTAACCTTTTCCCCAAACTTTTGCTGGCCACTTATTTTCATTTCCTTCATTTTAATTCTTCCTTATTTTCATTCTTCTTTATTCAGTTCCCCAGGGTCTCCCTATCTGCAATCTGACAATGTTCAGAGTTTGCACAGTGATCTAAGCCTTAAACTCAAGTTCTTAGGTGTGGAAAGAGCAAGCTGTGTTTGCTGGAGTCTTTAACATCATCTGACTCCTATATGTTATAAGTCAGCACTATATGACTATATGCTATAAGTCAGCACTGATGACATATTTAGTTCAGAACAGAAAAATAAGTCAGGGATGGCAATTCACATTATTGAATCACTCGTTTGGTGACAAGAGGTTCTTGTTCTGCTGATCTGTTGTGCTCAGGAGGGCTGTGAATTTCCTCAAATTGAACCTAATTAATTCCTTTTTTTTTTTTTTTGGTCTATGTGGGAGATAGAGGAGGTCAGAAAGGTGACCTTCCCCAGGAAAAAGACCACAGATTTTAAAAAAAAATCTTACAGGATTCCTTGACCAGAAAATGTACAAGCACTATTGACAGGCATGCGCTCACTTAATCCTCTCTACAGCCTTCAAGGTAATGGAAGAAGACAAATAACATTTATCAAGCATGTATCGTGTTTATATATTTATCATTATTTCTCCAGTACACCCATGATGAGTTCAGTGTTATTATCCCAATTTTAACAAGGTCAAAAATATGGGATCATATTAGTATTTAAACTTATGTCTATTTGGGAGACCCATGCTTTTTGTAGTATGTGCCTCTTTGACTGTTTGTTTAGTTATTAGATAATAATTTTTTTTCCACTGGAGGAGAAAAGGGAATAAATTTAAGGGGAGGGGGAGTATAATGTTTTGCCATAATGATTTGCATAACAAGAAAGGTGACCTTCATTCTATTCTCAGTGCTCCATGGGTTTGAAGTACTCTGACATGAGTGCTCAGGAATCTCCAGCACATCAGTTTATACCCACTACTATAAAATAGGTAGCTAATAAGAACCTGCTGTATAGCATGGGGAACTCTAGTTTAGTAAATACTCTGTAATGGCTTATATGGAGAAGAATCTTTTAAAAAATAGTAGATATATGTGTAATTGGAGAAGGCAATGGCACCCGACTCCAGTACTCTTGCCTGGAAAATCCCATGGATGGAGGAGCCTGGTGGGCTGCAGTCCATGGGGTCGCGAAGAGTCGGACACGACTGAGCGACTTCACTTTCACTTTTGACTTTCATGCATTGGAGAAGGAAATGGCAACCCACTCCAGTGTTCTTGCCTGGAGAATCCCAGGGACGGGGGAGCCTGGTGGGCTGCCATCTATGGGGTCGCACAGAGTCGGACACGACTGAAGCGACTTAGCAGCAGCAGCTGCTATGTGTAATTGACTCACTTTGCTGTACACCTGAAACTAACACAACCTTGTAAATCAACTATACTCCAGCAAAAATTAAAAAAAAAAAAAACCACCTACATAAGTAAGCAGCTGGGAGATGGACAGACCAATGGTTTGCGAGCTACTGAAACTGCTTGCTTTCTGTGTATAATAACTTAAGTGTTCACACTCTGTAAAACTAAAGAAAGACACAAGGGAAAAAAGCTGTGATGCACTGAAGACACATTTCATTTTAAAAAATTCAAAATTAAAACTCAAGACTTCCATCTTCATCTTTGAACACAATTAAAATGGAGTTGCCAAAAACAGAAATGAAGTTGCCAAATGGGCCTGAAATCTCAATGGTGCCCTTTTAGCAAACACAGCAGCAACTGCCCCAAATACATTGCTGGGCACCTGTTTTGTATTCAAGATAGATAGTCCCTCAACTGCACTATCTTAGCTAGTTTTTCTTAAGCACTCTTGATCTTTAAGAAATATTAAAAGTAGGAGAATCGCTCTTAAAATCCCTGTAACATTTGGCTAAACACACACACAGGAAAAACCTTTTCAATTGATTAAATTCCTAATTTACAACTATTAACCCCAGGGGTTCTTCCTTCTCTTGACAAATTAAATGAATTTGGAGTCATGGAAGGAATATTTTAAAAATATGTGTGTGTGTGTGTGTATATATATATATTTATGTCTCAGATTCTCAGATTAGGTTTATTTCATAGGCACACAAGCTTTTTGTCACTTTGGATGAGAGTATGGAAATTAAACTGTCAGTTGGCTTGTATATCAACCTCACAGTACCTGTAAACTTAAGTTACTGATGAGTTTAAAAACGATCTTGTCTAGCTTGTCATGCCAAGGATGCATCTTTTCTACAGTTTCTTAGAGATGATTCCTCTTGCTTTTTTTAATTGGAATGTATTAAACATATAACATTTAAATTTAAGGTGTACAACTTGTTGATTTGATGTTTATATATTATGACTGCCATTGTAGCAATAATTAGCACTGCTATCATGTCACATAATTATCATTTCATTTTAGTGGTTGAAATAATTAAGAACTAGTCTTTTGGAAAGTTTAATGATTATAAGACAACATTATTATCTATATCCGCTACACTGTACATTAGATCTCTAGGACTTATATATTATTCATTGCAAGTCTGTGTTCTTCAACAACATCTGTCTTTCCTCACCTCCCCTCACTGCCCCAGTTTCCTAGTAATCCCATTTACTTTCTATTTTTATGAGTTTGGTCTTTTTACATCCACATATAAGTAATATCACAGTCTGTCTCTCTGTGTCTGGCTTATTTCACTTAGCATACTACCCTCAAGGTGTAACCATGTTGTTGCAAATGGCAGGACGTCCTTTTTTATTCTAGCCAAATAGTGTTCCATTGTGTGTGTGTATCTCACATCTTCTTCATCCATTCATCCATTGATAGGCACTTAGTTGTTTCCATATCTTGGCTATTGTGAGTAAAGCAGCAATAAACATATTTGTAGATACATCTCTTCAAAATCCTGTTTTCATTTCATTTGAGGATATGCCTAGGAGTGGAACTGTTGGATCATATGGTAGTTTTATTTTTAATATTTTTAAGGAAAGTCCATATTGTTTTCCCTAGTGACTGAACTAGTTTACATTCCCAACAATAGTGTACAAAGACCAATAATCCATATCCTTGCTAATAGTTGTCTTTTTTTTTTGATGATAGCTATTCTAACAACTGTGAGGTTATATCTCATTCTCATTTTGATTTCCCTGATAATTAAGGATATTAAACATTTGCTCATGTACCTGTTGGCCACGTACCTGTTGGATGTCTTCTTTGGAAAAATGTCTATTTAGTACCTCTGCCCTTATTTTAATCAATTGTCTTTTTGTTATGAATCGTATGAGTTCTTTATATATTTTGGATATTAACCCTTAATCAATATAGGGATTTCAAAAATTTTCTTCCATAGGTTGCCTTTTCATTTCGTTGACTGCTGTTTTGCTGTGCATTGAAAGTTAGATTTAATCCTATGCATTGATTTTTGCTTTTGTTTTTTGGCTTTTGATGTCACATCCAAAAAACATTGTCAAGGCCAATGTCAAGGAGCTTCTTGCCCATGTTTTCTTCCAGAAATTTTATAATATCAGGTCTTATGTTTAAGTATTTGATCGATGTTAAGTTAATTTTTGTGAGTGGTGTAAGATAGGAGTTCAGTTTTGTTGTTCAGTATGTGTTTATCTTGTGTTCCCAGCATCATTTGTTGAAGTAACTGGAGAAGGGATAGACTACCCACTCCAATATTCTTGGGCTTCCCTTGTGGGTCAGCTGGTAAAGAACCCACCTGCAATGCGGGAGACCTGGTTTCAATCCCTGGATTGGGACGGTCCCCTGGAGAAGGGAAATGCTACCACTCCAGTATTCTGGCCTGGAGAATTCCATGGACTGTATAGTTCATGATGTCACAGAGTCTGACACGACTGAGCGATTTTGACTTTCACATCCTTTTCCCATTGGGTGTTTTTGGCTTTCTTATCAACTCTTAGCTGACAGTACCTATAGGGTTTTTATCTGGGCTCTCCATTCTATTCCATTAATATATGTATCTATTTTTATGCAAGTACCAAGCTGTTTTGATTATTATAGCTTCATAGGATAGCTTTAAATCAGTAAGTGTGATGTCTAGCTTTGTTCTTTCTCAGGATTGCTTTGGTATTCAGTGTCTTTTGTGATTCCATACACATTTTAGGATTGTTTTTCCTTTTCCTGTAAAGAATGCCACTGGAATTTAGATAGGGATTGTGTTGAATCTGTAGATGGCTTTGGATAGAATGGGCAGTTTAACAATATTAATTCTTCTGATTCATGAACATATGATGTCTTTCCATTTGTTTGTGTCTTCTTCAGTTTCTTTCAACAAAGTCTTACGGTTTTTGTGGTATAGGTCTTTCACTTCCTTTATTAAATTTATTCCTAGGTATTTTATTGTTTTTGATTCTCTTGTGAATGAGATAGTCTTCTTTATTTGTTTTTCAGATGTTTTATATTATTAGTATATAGAAATGGAACTGATTTCTATATGTTGATTTTATATCCTTCAACTTTACTGAATTCATTGATTAGTTCCAACTAATTAATTCCAACTAATTAATTTTTCGTTGAGTCTTTGGAATTTTCTATATACAAAATCATGTCATTTGCAAATAACAACAGCTTTACTTCTGACATTCTGATTTAGATATATGTTATTTCTTTGTCTTGTTTAATTTCTTTCGCTAGGACTTTTGACAGTATAATGGTAAGGGTGGTAAGATTAGACATGCTTGTCTTATTTCTGATCTTATAGGGGAAGCTTTCAATTTTTCTCCTTTGAGTATAATGGTAACTATGGGTTTGTCGTATACAGCTTTCCTTATACTGACATATATTCCTTCTATACCCAATCTGATGAGTCACTTCATAGTGGGTTGTGCTTTGGTCGACTAAGGTACAGTGATACCTTTGGTGATTATAAGCAGTAATCAGCAGAGAAAGGAAATGACATATGTATTATGGAAGCCTAAAGAACTAAAGCTAGTTCTCAAAGACACATGTAATGGCCCCCATCCCCACTCCCCTGAGACTCCTTTAAAACATTTCAGTAAGGGAGACTTAGAGTCCTGACACATCCGTTTCAGGTGTATCCATAGAAATACTATTTTGTTACAACTCTTTGGATCTATTTTTACCCCTCATCTGGGGTAACTTGGGGTATATATACATAGACTCAATTACTAAGTACCTGTTGGCCTCCAACTTACACTATTACACTATTTTCATTCTGTATAATTCCATAGGGCAGTCATCTGAAAGCCCTTCAAATGTTTGAAGACAATTAGGAGGCCTTTCCTAAATCTTGGAGCAGGAAATGGCGACCCACTCCAGTATTCTTGCCTGGAAAATCCCATGGATAGAAGAGCCTGGTAGGCTACAGTCCATGGGGTCACAAAGAGTCAGACATGACTGAGTGACTTCACTTTCCTAAATCTGAGATTCCATAATCTGTACCTACCTTTCATCTCAGTAACTTCATCATTTTCTTGTTTGACGTGGGTACATACATTAAACATGTCCTATGCATCAGAATCACCTGAGATACTTGTTAGAGACACAAAACACATATTCTGGGTCCCTTTCTCTAGAAGATTCTGATTTAGTAGGTCTAGAATGGGAGCCATAACTCTCTATTTTTAAACAGATGACTCCTATGTCAGTGAACAAGTCCTAGCATTGTTATTGACAATTTTACCTTATTGGCCTCTCTACTTTGAAAATATGTGATTAGTGAATTATGTGATAGTCAACAAAGTTAACAGTATTCCATACATGGCCTCACTTGTTAGAGTCCAACACAACTATTTATCCTTTCTTTACCCAAAGTCTGTCAGTTCAGGTTTGAATGGTATTAGCTTTTCATCAGTCTCTGATGATTCATTATGACCTTGTAATCATCATTACTAGGTAATAAATTAAAATTCATATTTTTTTGCACAAACAACTTTTGGTTTATTCATTCTGTACTGTAAAGTTCACATTTTAAACCTAAAAGGAAAAGTTTCTATTTCTGTTTGGAACTTTATCTTGATCTGATTCACAAAGGTCTTTTAGAATATTAGAAGTTTAAGTAATATACATGCTCTCCTTCCCAGTTTTATATTACATACAAACTATAGAAGCGTGCTTTCTATAACTTCATACAAATTAATTAATAGGGCTTTTGGATAGGTTATAACCAAGAGCACAGAACTGGTTAGAGAAAGACTTGCATGAAGGCACTGTATGCATCTCCTATTGCTGCTATAACAAATTATCACAAACTTAGTGGCTTTATACAAAACAAATTTACTAACTTACAATCGTCTAAAGTCTAAAACAGGTCTCCCTGAGGCTAAAATCAAGGTATTGGCAGAGCCAAATTCTTTCTGGAGGTTCTGAGAGAATCAGTTTTCTTGCCTTTCCAGCTTCTAGAGGCTGCTGCAGTCCTTGGTTTCTAGCCCCTGCATTCCTTGGCCTTTTGCTTGAAAGCCAAGAATAATGGTCATCATCACTCTGGTTCTGACTCTTCTGTTCCCTTCTTCGCCACGTAAAGAGCCTTGTGATTGTGTCTAGTCTTGGATAATCCTACACAATCCTTGAAGTGAGCTGATTAGCAGCCTTAATTCTCCCTTGCTATGTAACATAACATACCCACAGGTTCTAGGGGGTTGAGGACATCTTTGGTACTGTGCCCACCACAGGCATCAATAGTAAGAATTCCCTGAAGGTATTACATTTTTCAGATCACAAAGCCTATTTCCACGTACTATTCTTATTTCATGCTCACTCATTCCCGTGTGCTGTAATAGGCAGCTGTTATTAGACCCATTTTTAAGATGAATTCAAAGCTCTAAGATTATGAAAGCTCCCTTAGGGTAAAAGTAACTAAGGGGTAGGGTTGGTACCAGAGCCCAGGTGTTTTATTCCTAGCCCAGTGATCTTTATAATCGTTTAACCAGCTATGAATCCACCTAATGTCTTATCATCTAACCTTTCCCCAAATTTGTCACAAGAACATCATGAAAGCTGTTGTCAGATATACATTTCTATGTGCCACTGCTCTAACCAACAGGCCAAAAAACTTATCAAAAAGGATATAAATTTTAATTTTTCAACATAGAGATCTCATGGTACCCCCTAAGGTACGAAGGTACTAAGAAAAGGTAGTAAGAAAAGTAGCAAGGTACTAAAGTACTAAAGTAGAAAAGCTATTTTTCTTTATTGATTTTTTGGAGGACTATGAAAACAACTAAAAGTCCAGTCTTAGGTAGTATTACAGGTTGATTATTTTTACTGGCCTGGTGTTGGAGAAGACTCTTGAGAGTCCCTTGGACTGCAAGGAGATCCAAACAGTCCATCCTAAAGGAGATTAGTCCTGGGTGTTCGTTGGAAGGAATGATGCTGAGGCTGAAACTCCAATACTTTGGCCACCTCATGCAAAGAGTTGACTCATTGGAAAAGACCCTGATGCTGGGAGGGATTGGGGTCAGGAGGAGAAGGGGACGACAGAGGATGAGATGGCTGGATGGCATCACCAACTTGATGAACATGAGTTTGGGTGGACTCCGGGAGTTGGTGATGGACAGGGAGGCCTGGCGTGCTGTGATTCATGGGGTCGCAGAAAGTCAGACATGACTGAGCGACTGAACTGAACTGAACTGAAGACTCCCTAATACACTGTTTATGCATTTGGGTATTCTCTTCAGAATTTCTCAAACCTGCTGAAAATTAAAGCTTCCTCCCTTTGTTTGAAGGAGCAGAGACTGCAACAGTAACCATTTCGGGAGGCTGAAAATCATCAAGGTTCTAATCTATTGTCTATCTCTGGAGAGGCTGTCTGTCCCCCCTTCTGTTTCTTCTATGTCACTGTTTTTCGCTTGCCAAACTGTTGATACCAATTTTAATTCTCTTCTGCCTCTTAAAAAATGTCCCTTTCTTGGCTTCCTTCCTATATTATTTCTTCCAACCTATCCCAGAAACCTTCAGCCTGTTTAATGAGCTCCTCCATGGAGACACATACTTAAAGCACATTTCTTTTCTCATCAAGCAAAGAAACCAGATTGCATTCACAGCGAGCAAAACTGTGTGCTCAAGAGCCCCAGATAGGAAGATACAAACAGCTGCAGCAGTCGCAGCATTATTGTTCTTGCGCTTAAGGACACAGGGCAAGGTAGTGGTATCGTCCTCCTTTGGTTTTCCTCTGTGGCCACTCCTTTCAGATTCCTTCATTTCCATCACAAATCTGGTTGAGAGTCTCCCTCTGGGAATCTGCATTTTGTTTCTTTTTAATGTTTTCTTCTTCACCCTGCTGCCCATCTCCGTGAGCATCTCCCAAGGTCCTGCCCACTTTTTTTTTTTAAATCCTGGTTCTAAACATCTGACTCCCCAAAACTTTGCAGATATTGACTGAATCTTAGCATACCTAAGATGGATTCCTTCACCAGCCCTAAATGGTTTGTTCTCATGAATTCAGCCTCTTAGAATTTTGTCACAGCTACCCATATGACATATTTGTTTCCCCGTCTATCCTCTGTACCTATAGTAATTTCTCCCCAAATACTATAGCTATCACTTTATCCCATACCTTCCTAGTGTCTGCTGCATTTGATCATTTCCCCTGCTATCATCCTAGCTCAAAAACTTATTATATGCTGCATGATTGCAATAATCTAACTCAGTGATTCTCAACCCTGGTTGCACATTAGAATCACCTAGGGGAGCTTTTAAAAAAATTCCTCAGTCTGGTTCCAACCTCAAAGATTTTGATTAAATTGAGCTGGGCTGGGGCCCCTACATGGTCTGTTTTTTCTAAACTCCCAAGGCAATTCTAATATGCAGCAAGGATTCAGAACCATCAGCTAACCTTCAATTCTTCCCATATTTAATCCATTTTGCATACTAGATTATGATTCTAAAGGGTTCTTTCTTCATATATACCCAATACTTGAAATACAGTAACACTTTTGTGATAATTTTTGAACTGTTTTTTTTTTACCTCTGCTGCCATGTAATTTGACCCCAATCCACCTGATGAGCATGAGTCCATGATCAATTAGTACTTTATCTCCTGATGCTGCCTTGTAATTTCCTGCCTTCATACATTGTCAATACTCTTTCCATGTATTCATTTCTGCCTACTGAGACTATATCCAATATTTCTGTATTTCCATCCCAAAGTCTTTATTTTGCCACCTGAACACATTTCCTCCTAAAATCCAAATCACTTCTGATTTATGCCAGCCTTTCACTATAGCCTGGGGCTTCCCTAGTGGCTCAGATGGTAAAGAATCCACCTGCAATGCAGGAGACCTAGGTTCAATTCTGGAGTTGGGAAGAAACTCTGGAGAAGGGAATGGCTACCCATTCCAGTATTCTTACCTGGAGAATTCCATGGACAGAGGAGCCTGGCAGTCTAAAGTCCATGGGGTCGCAAATAGTTGAACACGACTGAGCGACTTCACTTTACTATAGCCTAGTGGTTGAAAGATCAGTTTTTTGCTAGTGTATAGAACAGCTTCAAATCCTAGCTTGTCTGATTCCTGCAATGTGTGACTTTGGGGTGTTGTGGAATCTCCATGAGTTTTGTTTCTACATCTGTTAAATGAGATAACCCTCCTGTTAGAGTTGTCTGAGGATTCAGTTCAGTTCAGTTCAGTCGCTCAGTCGTGTCCGACTCTTTGCGACCCCATGAATCGCAGCACACCAGGCCTCCCTGTCCATCATCAACTCCCGGAGTTCACGGAGACTCACGTCCATCGAGTCAGTGATGCCATCCATCCATCTCATCCTCTATCGTCCCCTTCTCCTCTTGCCCCCAGTCCCTCCCAGCATCAGAGTCTTTTCCAGTGAGTCAACTCTTTGCATGAGGTGGCCAAAGTACTGGAGTTTCAGCTTCAGCATCATTCCTTCCAAAGAACACCCAGGGCTGATCTCCTTCAGAATGGACTGGTTGGATTTCCTTGCAGTCCAAGGGACTCTCAAGAGTCTTCCCCAACACCACAGTTCAAAAGCATCAATTCTTCAGCACTCAGCTTTCTTCACAGTCCAACTCTCACATCCATGCATGACCACTGGAAAAACCATAGCCTTGACTAGATGGACCTTTGTTGGCAAAGTAATGTCTCTGCTTTTGAATATGCTATCTAGGTTGGTCATAACTTTCCTTCCAAGGAGTAAACATCTTTTAATTTCATGGCTGCAGTCACCATCTGCAGTGATTTTGGAGCCCCCCAAAATAAAGTCTGCCACTGTTTCCACTGTTTCCCCATCTATTTCCCATGAAGTGATGGGACCAGATGCCATGATCTTCATTTTCTGAATGTTGAGCTTTAAGCCAACTTTTTCACTCTCTTCTTTCACTTTCATCAAGAGGCTTTTTAGTTCCTCTTCACTTTCTGCCATAAGGGTGGTGCCATCTGCATATCTGAGGTTATTGATATTTCTCCCGGCAATCTTGATTCCAGCTTGTGCTTCTTCCAGCCCAGCGTTTCTCATGATGTACTCTGCATAGAAGTTAAATAAACAGGGTGACAAGTATACAGCTTTGACGTACTCCTTTTCCTATTTGGAACCAGTCTGTTGTTCCATGTTCAGTTCTAACTGTTGCTTCCTGACCTGCATATAGGTTTCCCAAAGAAAGGCAATGCCAAAGAATGCTCAAACTACCTCACAATTGCACGCATCTCACACGCTAGTAAAGTAATGCTCAAAATTCTCCAAGCCAGGCTTCAGCAATACATGAACCGTGAAATTCCAGATGTTCAAGCTGGTTTTAGAAAAGGCAGAGGAACCAGAGATCAAATTGCCAACATCCGCTGGATCATCGAAAAAGCAAGAGAGTTCCAAAAAAAAACATCTATTTCTGCTTTATTGACTATGCCACAGCCTTTGACTGTGTGGATCACAATAAACTGTGGAAAGTTCTGAAAGACATGGGAATACCAGACCACCTGAACTGTCTGAGGATTAGGTTAAGTGAAATAATGTATAGGAAATATCTTGCACATAGATATGCCAGATAAATGTTACCTGTTTATTATTTTTGTTATTATCTTTGTGTACATGTACCATGACCCCAAATAGATTGTAATACACTGAACTAAAGACGGTCTTAAAAAACCTCATATGCTCACAGTGTCTAATGTTGCTCTTTGAATATAGCAAGTAATCAACATGCTTTTTTACTAAGAATTTATAAATAATTCTAAATATATCAAATGCAATTTAAGTAACCATGACCTGTAGCCTGGCTGTAGTGCCCTTTGGTGGCAGATAGACCATATATAAAATTCTGATTTTTAGCTTATCTTTTATAGCACAGCTTTATAAAGTGATACAAAACCACCTTGAAGCATTTTAAAAGGTTTACAACTCCCTGGGTGTAGTTCTAATATCACTCTTTCCAGGTCCCTAAATACCCTGAGATTCTGCCAAATATATGTAGTCCATCTTCCCAAAAATGAATGTTCACCTAATCCTATCAAAAATGGACCAGTGACATGAAGTGGAATTAATTCTTTTGAGGCCAATTTCCTGATGTGTATTTATTCCTTGTTCAGGAAAGCATTGGCAAATGAGGCATTTTCTTATTTGAATACATCTGTGATTAAACTCTGTGCAAACATATTTCCAATGGGATTCCATAAAGAATACTCAGGGCTGGCTTTGGTCACTCTAGAGAGCAGCATACTAGCTACTTACTTTACAGACTTTAAGTCATAGAGAGTCTAGTTTAAGATATTTCTCTCTTCCAGCTTATTCTTTCAGGATTCTCTCTCCTTTCCTTATGCTGTTTTCTCCTAATCCATATCAGAAGAGCCAGTTCTGAAAGGCTCATCCAGAATTAATTTGCCTTTTAACAAAATGAACATTATATCAACTGACAGGGAAATTATGTCAAATGCAAAGAGCAATCAAACCTAAAACCATACACACAAACACATACACACACACACCCTGTTATGAACTGAATTGTGTACCCACTAAATTCATATGTTAAAGGATAACCCATAGGTAACTGTGTTTGGAAATAGGATCTTTAAGGAGGTGACTAAGGTTAAATAAAGGTGGAGCCCTAATTCAATAGGACTGGTGTGCCTGTAAGACAAAGATGAGACCCCAGAGATCTCTCTCACACAGAGAGAAAAGGCATGTGAGAACACAGCAAGGAAGTGGCTGTCCAGAGACCAGGAAGACAGAACTCCACAGAAACCAGCCCTGACAGCACTTTGATCTTGAACTTCTAGCCTCTAGAACTGTGAGAAAGTTAATTTCTCACCGTTTTAAAAATTACCCAGTCTGTGGAGTTATGGCATGGCATCCCTAACAAACTAGCATATATACTCACGCTCACATTGATACAAACAAATAACAAAAGCACAATTTTTGAAACTTTATTTTCTGAAAGGAAGATGCTGGTTTTCATCGCCCCCACCCCCAGTCAACCACTACTGTTGGCCTGTCCCAGCCTCCTTGACTCTCTGCCTGTGACCGTAACACTTTGCCATCAGCTACAGTAAACTTTAACAATCCTATACGTAAGTTGTTCCTATTAAACCAGGAGTACACTAAAGATACGGCCATCCATAACCCTGGGGAAAGCTCTTCTGAATTGCTGTATTTTTCCAGACAGCTCATTGTTAACCATGTAAGCACGGGCTCCGTATCATCCTTTGAGGAATTTTTAAATTTCAAAACCTTTCTAAATATGTTGTGTGCTTCCATGCTATCTTGAACATTGGGCAGAACGTGTTTCCATTTCCCGTTTACTCAGGGTCATTTCTGCGAAATGCTGCTAATGAAACTTTAGATACATACAGACGTGGATATTGAGGTTTTTTAATCAATCAGTTGATTTATTGGCTGTGCTGGGTCTCCATTGCTGTGCGGGCTTTTTTCTCTAGTTGCGGTGAGCGGGGGCTGCTCCCTAGTTGGGGCGCACAGGCCTCTCGTAGCGGTGGCTTCTCCTGTTGCAGAACAGGCTCTAGGGTGCGCAGGCTCAGTAGTTGTGACACATGGGCTCAGTAACTGCAGCTTATAGGCTGCAGAGTGTGGACTTCAGTAGTTGCGGCTTGCAGGCCCTAGGACACAGGCTCAAGAGTGGTGGTGCATGGACTTAGTTGCTCTTTGACATGTGGGATTTTCCCAGATCAAGGATTGAACTCATGTCTCCTGCATTGGCAAGTGGATTCTTTACCACTGAGCCACTGGGGAAGCCTGATGTTGAGGTTTTAATAACAAACACTGATATGTCAATGACTGCGTTAGTCCATTTACATGTATCACATATATACCCATTTAATCCTCAAAACCACAGGTCTAAAGTAGGTATTACTATGGTCCTCATTGTACAGATGAGGAGACAAAAATCCCAGAAAGATCCTAAGGGGAATTAAGGGGGAAAAGCTGGGCTTTGAAATGAGGCTGAGCTGGCTCCAAAACCCATGCACTCAGCCATGATTACTCTTACTGCTTCTGCAGAAGATTGAGATGTGAAACCCAGTATGGGGCAAACACCAGCCATAACCCTAGCACCTACTCTCTTGACAAATTATTTGATGTCCGTTAATAGGAAATGGCAACCGACTCCAGTAATCTTGCCTGGAAAATCACATGGACAGAGGAGCCTGGTGGGCTACAGTCCCTGGGATTTCAAAGAATCAGACACAACTGAGCAAGTAAACAAAACAGCAGTGTTTAGATACCTGGCTCCTTTTCATAAACATCACACAAGCTTATGCAGGTGCAGCAGCTTCTGGGCGGTGTAGTGGAGCTGGGTTCTGCATAAGACAAGTGACTCAAAAGCTGGAGCTCCCATGTCCCCACTGGAGATTGTGGTACCAGGACTGACATCGTCCTCGGTTTTTATTGGATCCTTTGCCCTGTCAGGGCAGTTCAGATCATAAGCTGTCATTGCAGCGTCCCTAATAGGCCAGGTCACTTTTGTAGGTGTGCTGCAGAGCGGACAGCTCAGAACTTGGAGGGGGGTGGTTGGAAAGTCCTACTCCCTAGCACTCAGATCTTGGTTTCTAATATCTGTCTTTCATTTTTAAGACTGGGAAAGTAAATATACAGCATCAGCCTGAAGCGTCTTGTAGAGATAGAAAGTAAGGAAGCATTGAAAACAAATAACAAAATGATGGAGGGCTGTCAGAGAGACACAAGTAAAAGAGCTCCTAATGGCTAAAGCTGGAATCATCTGAATGACAAAATAGATAAAGTAGTATTAGATTATAACCCAAAGTATAAATAAGTATCATGTAAACACCATGTAAATAAATGATTGAGTAATTAGTGAGGGAGAAGATACAAATTTGCTGTGGAGAAGAATTCTAAATAAATTATGCAGCTAGTTTATCCTAAAGGAGATGGGGTGTAACTCCCCACTCTGTAAATGTGGGTTGTGCTTAGCGACTTCCTTCTTAAGAGTACAGTGCTGAAAGAATGACTTCACAATGGAGAAACAAGACAAACAGGACCTCTGTCGGATGATCAAGGCCAACATCAATGGCGATACATCATATTGATAGAATGTACCATGGACATGATGTGATGAAACTGGCCTCTGGTGGTCTTCCGGCCAAAAACACATTACCTCATTACCCCATTCTCATCAGGAGGAAAGCATGAGACACATCCCAATTACGGGACATTCTGCAAAAGTGCCTAACCAGTATGCCTCAAGACTATTAGTCATCCACAAAAAGTCTGAGAAACTAAGGAGACATGAAGCATGAAGATTAAGTGTAATGTGGTCTCAGGGATGGGATTCTAAGGAAGAAAATGGCTATTATATAAAAACTGAGGAAATCTGAATCGAGTATGGACTTTGTGTAGTAATAATGTGTTCATTGGTTCAATGACTAAGGTACTTCCTAATATAGAATGTTAAGTAATAGAGAAGACTAAATGTAAGGTACATGGGAATTCTTTTACTATCTTCATAATAGTCCTATCAATCTATAATTATTCTAAAGTAGTTTTTTTTAAGTCACTTTACAAGACATCTGGTGCTCAGGCAGAGTTGCCTGGAGATGCAGTCACATATCACCCATGCTCCAGCCAGCAGCTCCGTGGGTTCAGATGTAACCAACCTCTTACCCTCCTCTCCTTTGCCCTGCCCCCTGTTTGCCTGGGGTATTGCATGTAACCCGCCTCAAAGTTCCTTGAACACTTGGCTCATCCTCTGTGTTTTTCTGGTTATAGTGTCTTCAGTTTGGATGACGTGATTAGATACTTAGGTAAAAGTAGTATTATATAAGTCATAGTTCCCGTGAATATCTCCCCACATGTTGTTTATGTATGGCTCTGAAATTGCTACACCGTCACTTCCACTCAAACAGATTCAGATCAAACTATTTGCTAGAATTCTATCTAGCTGTCTACTGTGCTGATTCAGTTTGAAATGCCAGGACCAACCTTTTTTCAAAAATCAGATTAGAGTACAAAGCCATTTTTAAAGCCCTTGGGTCCTGGAAATGTAACTTTTCTTCTCTCTGAGAACCACAAGTGTAACGGACCAAGTTCTAATTAACCATTAAGAGGCACTGGCCCTCAGCTTCCCATGACGCAGAATCCACACACATACACAAAACTGGCACAGCTTCCAATTTTTGTCTTTTCTCAATGTTAATGCCACTCCAGGAAAATTGATCTATCTTTGATCCCGTCCAACTCAGTGGCATGACATACAGAAGGGTCCTCACAAGTTGTGAGCTGGATCACAGATAACATAATTACCAAAAGACAACAGCTTGTCATCTTATGATTTATTTATCAAAGAGAAAAGTAGTGTAGATTCAGGTTCATCCTAATATCATCTCGTACTATACCCATGATAGTGGAGGGGAGGCAGACTATGTTAGCAAGTGGCTTTACTATTAGTAAGTTAAGACAAAGGAATTTTATATAAATTCTCGCCTTCAACTTTGAGCCGTATCTTCTGATTTATGAGAAGTCTGTAATGCCATGGGGTTTGTCCTCACCTACTCCTTAGGCAGAGATGCTGTACTCTGGGCATTTGGGGCTTCTCCACACGGCTGCCCCTCTCACCAACACAGTAGAAAAAACCCTCACCTTTGGTATCTCTTTCTTCTCTGTTGCTCAGATAGCCATGAGGCAGTCAGACTTGTGTATTCCTCCTCTATCCTCTTCAGTCATCGTGGATCATCAGTTGTGTCCTTGTACACATTTACATTTGTACATTCAAGAGTTGTGTGCGTGAGCAAGGAGAAGGGAGTGAGAGATGGGGTCTGGGTCTGTGGCACCCTGGCTCCTTGTGTAGAGTAGATATTTTCTATGCCCAAGATGGACATTGTGTTAGGCTTAGAGAATCTGAGACTTCCTAGCCTAAAGCTGCCTTTCCAAGTGCTGCCTTATGTTGCTCCTAGCTGTGCTAACTGCTGTCCTCCAGGAGGTGGGGAACCTTCCTGCCACATGGAGATGAATACTCCTTTTCCCCACATTCTACCATGCTTTTTGAGAAGGTGAGAGGGAAAGGGCAGGGCCTCCTGCAATCTTGCTTCACGCCTGGCACACCCATCAGAGTAGGGCTTGCCTGGAAACATTGCTGTGTGTATCCCACAGAGAAAAGTTGAGGAGTCCATGTTCTGGGTCCTCATACTGAGATGCAAATATTCTTTCTTCTACACCTAGCAGATCTGACCCGTGCACTGAAAGGCTCCCATATGGTGATGGAGATCCCTCTCTCTTCCTTCTGCACCATACAAACTCCCATCTTCTCCACATCACTGGCTCTTTTCT
Organism: Bos indicus; assembly: GCF_029378745.1. Lineage (NCBI taxonomy): Eukaryota > Metazoa > Chordata > Mammalia > Artiodactyla > Bovidae > Bos > Bos indicus. The sequence goes on along the minus strand of NC_091767.1, from coordinate 42,691,309 downwards.
TCTCTACCTACAGAGAACCCCGGAGAAGGCAATGGCACCCCACTCCAGTACTCTTGCCTGGAAAATCCCATTGATGGAGGAGCCTGGTAGACTGCAGTTCATGGGGTTGCGAAGAGTCGGACCCGACTGAGCGACTTCACTTTCACTTTTCACTTTCATGCATTGGAGAAGGAAATGGCAACCCACTCCAGTGTTTGTGCCTGGAGAATCCCAGGGACAGAGGAGCCTGTTGGGCTGCTGTCTGTGGGGTCACACAGAGTCGGACACGACTGAAGCGACTTAGCAGCCTCAGCAGCAGCACAGAGAACCCGTGCTGTCTGCACTGTCCTGTCATCAAATAGGATTTCTGTGATGCACCTACCTGGACTGCAGCCGTTCCCTGTCAGGGTTCCCCTGTCTCATCCCATTTTCTGTGTTTCCTGGACTTCGCAGACACCACCCTCTGTTCAGGGCTGCTCACTCCTGCATAGTTAACTGACCCAATGCAGCACAGTTGGGTCTCTGTCTCTTCTGGCTTTGTTTGTTTTCTGCTGGCTGTTGAAATGTTGATTTTCATCCAAAACATTTCCCTTCCAGCTGCTTCTATGGCTAAAGCAATTCCAAAAGCTTTAGGGTTACATGATTGCCTTCCTTTCCAGATCTGCATGCCTATCTGAAAATTTCAAACAGACTAACATTTTAGTTCAAGTTTGGTTTTATAGTGCTGCTTGAGATGGTAACCTCTAAGTTTTTGTTGGCCACTGACATTATATCCTAGATGAGCATATGATACCAGCCTTGACAAAGAACAGAGCACAAAGGAAATAAGATTAAAGGCAAGATTTCTAGGGGAAAAGGGAGAGTTGTCAGCACTTAAAAATATTAAAATATATTTTAAAATATTATTAGTTAAATGAACAAATTGGTGTGTAGGAAGTGCTTTACAGGTCACCTGAAATGAACCAAAGCTTCTTTGCTTTATAATGACTGCAAAACCAACTCCCAGGTGGCTCAGTGGTAAAGAATCCACCTTCTAAGCAGGAGATGCAGGTTTGATCCCTGTGTCGGTAAGGTCCTCTGGAGGAGGAAACAGCAACCCACTCCAGTATTCTTGCCTGGGAAATCCCATTAACAGAGGAGCCTGGCTGGCTGCAGTCCGTGTGGTCACAAAGGGTCAGACACGACTGAGCACACGTGCACGCGTGCAAAACCACCACCAGAGAAGCACAACTGTAAGTGCCGTTGGTCTAAGAACAAATCACGACACACCTTTATGGCTAACAAAATAGTAACGATGGGCAAAGATGAGACTTTTGATTGATCAATTAATCGTCTATTTATTTAGCTGTCTGTCTTTGCATCTACCAGCTTTCATTTTTCTTACTATCATGGACTTGAGAGATGACCCCCAAGTTCCATTCAGAAACATTTTATCAAGGCTGCTAAGAAGTTGCAAAGATAACTTTTCACTCACCAACCAGAAGAATGATTTGATCTGCGTCTGAGCTCTACTGTCTGCCAAGATTAGCCCTCAGTAGACTTGCTGGAGAGTCATGAATAGACAAAAGGAAGCCATCAGGAGGACGAGAAAAGGAACTCACAGACATCCATCAAGGGAGGAATGAGCTCCAGTGAAACATTTGCAGGGCCTGGGGCCCGGCTGATCCAGGGTATTCGAAGCGGGGACGGCGTCGGCGACCTATTTATTTAAATATTTTATCAAAGATATAAAGAGTAATAGGATGAGGATAGCTCAGTAGGAAAATTCAGTGGAGAAAAGAGGCTGAGTAGCTTGGTTTACGCGGGAGACCAATAAAACTTCAAGACAAGAAGTTTGCACCACTTATGTAGGCCGCAGGCGTCCTTCCGTTCTCCCGAAGGAGAGGAGACACTGAGGCCTCCCCGGTCGGATCTTAGAAGCCCAGGCATAATTAGTAAGCATGGTGGGTTCCGCGCTCCAGATGGAGACTCAACCAGAGTGAGAGAGAGAGCGACATGGGGAGACCAGTATTTCGAGAAACTGATCCCAATTCTTTATTTTCCATGGTCTACTTTTATACACTGAGATGTTATGCAAAAGTCACGCGGGGTCAGCAGTTCTGACTTTTATCAAAGTCAGGTGCTTCATACAAATGTATACAGAGGTCTTAGGCGTGTTACATCATCTTCTGGCCAGGGGGGCCTGCTGACAATTTACGACCCTCTCCTTGTGACAGCGGTCAGTCAATCAGGACACTTATTTCTCCAGGGCTGATTATTCTCAAAACAGACGCCACCCAAATAAAGTTACATTCCTACAGGGTGAGGGTGTAGTGGGTTTTAGTTAAGGAAAGAATTTACTTAGCCTAAGGTCTAACGTGATTAATATCAAAGGTTAATTCTATATATTCATTAATGTGTGTAAGGGCAGGGGATATGGAGACTTAGCAACAAACATTGGCTCAACAAATGAAAAACCCTTCACCAACACAATTTCTAATTAGCCCATTATACTTATACTAATAGTTTTCTAACTTTTCTAAGGAACCTGTTTTTAGAAGGTTTAAAGCATCTTGTGCCTCTCACGGTTGGGAAGCTGTGAGCGATCACATGTGGCCGGACAAGCCTGTCAGGCAGGCCAGAGAACCTTCAGAGGAGTTTGTAGGTTAAAACACTCTTATCACGCCCAGGAATTATTATAAACTGGAGCTCTAAGTTAACTCCTTCTCCAAAAGAGGTGGTGGGGGACAGCCCCCCGTAAAGTCAGAGGTGTAGGTGAGCACAAAGTAGTAAAGTAGGCAGGCTCTGGTTATGGGGGTAGATGCTCGAGGAGTTCCAGGGGGACTCCTGAGGCTCTATCCCGCCTTTGCGTATGTCGAGCCTCCTTCCTCATGACCTTTGTCACAGGCGGAGTACCTCACTCTGGCCCCCAACACTGGGGAAAGTGTGGGATAAAACCCCAAAGTGCAACCCCACTTTTCTTCTTGCTGCTCCCCCTTTTGTGTGTGTGTGTGGATAGTGCTCTCCCAAGCTCTATCATCATTCCACCACTGTCCCTCTTTTGGGTTACCACTCATGCCTAGGTCTGTGTATGCTGAAAGCATTGTCTACCCTAAGGAAGGGGGTACCTGGTGGAGAAATCTTGCAGAAGACTTCAAGTACTAGAATCATCTAGAGAATTAACTGCAAAATCCTAGGTGTCACGAGTTGGGTCTGAAAGGGGAGGCTAGAGAGAAGGATTTCCTTTTTGTCCCTGACCTCCTTGCCCAAATGTGAGCAGAGCTGCCAGTGGAGGGCTGGAGAAGAGACCCCCAGAACAAGGCAGCCAATGTTCTTGCCCAAGATTTAGACTGAGTCATCTATACTCCCACTTGTAATGAGAGAACAGAAATATAGCTATTCAGATATTATCCTTACTATGTCATGTATGAAGAAATAAGACAAAACCTAAAAAACCCTAATGGCAGATAATCTAGAATTCTTTACCCCAAAGCTAAAGAATGGTGAGCTTCATTAGCCAGAGTAAATAATTATCATCAAACCATTGTAGGTTGGTTTGGGGGATAGGTGTAGATGACTATATGATGTTACATTTGACTCTAGCTCTGAGTGTAGAATCACCTTATTTGAAGTTAAATTGTGCTGCAAAACAATAAAAATCTCATATTGAAGCAACAGGGCAGCAGGCCAAGCCCCCATATTGTGCCCCTCAGCTTAAATTTCTTGTGGCTTCCAGCTCTATTTCTGAGAAAGAACAGGCTAGATTATCTCTAAATTCCTTTCTAATGTTATGATCCTCAGACTCAAATTCAAGGAACATTTATGTAGTAGTTGCTATTTGTGCCATGCCAGGTCATTTCACATACCCTCTGTCAGTTTCGCCTCTTCTGGGAAATATCAATAGTCCTGCTTAAAGGTGAAACAGTGAAGGCTCCAAGAAGTGGAGGACTTGATGCGGAGCTCAGGATTGTATATACATGGAGGCGATTCTTAAACACAGATCCTTTACCTCCACTTCTGGAGGTACAGCTACAGCAGCGGGTCACCCCAAGTCCCCTTTGATGTCACAGCCTAGGGCCAAGTAAGCCCTTGGAGAATAAGGACTTAGCTCATGAATGTGTCACCACTTTCTAAAACAGGACCTGAAACGTTCTCAGCTCTCAAAGCACATGACTACTTGGAGAAACCAACAACTGTAGAGCTGCTGGTACACACCCACCTACTAAATTAACGGAATATTTTGATGTAAACACTTTCTTTCTAATAAATGTACCCTTATTTTATGTAACAGTTTGGGCAACAGTCATCACAAATCCTGGCTTCGTTGGATGAGTTTGTCTCCTGCTTTGGGGAATCTATCTTTTCAGTTAATATTTTTTAAAAGACATTTTCTCTCAACATCCTTGCGTCGGTATCCATCTGATGCTGTTTTTGCCAATCTTTTTTCTGACAACAATATCAGGTGTTAACATGTCTATCTGGTAGAGGAAACACTGTTAATCTAAAAAATTTATAGCTTCTCTGCTGTGCCATAGATCCAAATTTTATAAAAACCATCAACCACTCTTCTGTTTGTTTTATACTTACTTTAACTTCTTTCACAGGTTCATAACTTTAGAAGAATCCTTAAACATAATCTAGGCCAGTTTTTTTTTTTCCCCCAAATTGGTACATATGCTGATATGTTAGACTTAGGTGGTATATAAGTCAAAAGTATTTTTCTAAATAATTATATTTTCTAATATTTTAATATTTGTTTTAATGTATTTTCTGATAATTAATGTTTCTTTTTCTAATAACTTATTTTCCTTTAATGAGTGAACAAAAAAATATACACACATGTATAGGTAGGTAGGTTTAGTCACTTAAGTTGTGTCCGACTCTTGCTACCCCATGGACTGTAGCCTGCCAGGTTCTTCTGTCCATGGGATTTCCCAGGCAAGAATACTGGAGTGGATTGCTATTTCCTTCTCCAGGGGATCGTCCTAACCCAGGGATCAAATCCAGGTGTCCTGCATTGCAGGCAGACTCTTTACCAACTGAGCCACCAGGGAAGCCCCACACACATGGAGAGATATCTATATATCTAGCACACCAATCCTGAAATATTATGCGTATTATTGTTTAGGGCAAGGCAAGACTCTGAACTATTGTTTAGTTCAGAGCAAGACTACTGACAAGTTTAAAACATGAATGGATTTAAAGAAATAATGAAAATAGTAATGATAAGTTAATAATAATACAGATGTTTCTTAGATATGGCTAAAATCATGAAGAGAATGACTGAAATTTGGAAAGCACCTTGTAAATCCAGTTGCTGCATCATTTTATGGCCAAGATGCAAGGAGGTAAAATGACTTGTCCAAGGCCCCAGGGTTAATTAGTGAAAAATGAGGACCAGACCCTAAGCCTCCAGGTTCCAGGTAATTTGTTCACGTCAATAATGCCCCACTTTTAGATTCTGAGCATCATTAACCTGCTCTTATGTGATTCATATTATGAATAAATTTTTATCCACCACTGACATATGCATAAGATTCTAACTTTCGTAATTGAAGTTTCAAAGACAGAAAAGCCCTCTGTTTCCCTCAGAGGAAAAAGCACTCTCAGGTATAATTACAATTTGTGTTTATAATGTGCCTTTCATTAGGGGACCTGAATGAACTCTAGAAAATTGATCTGATGACTGGTATTATCCTCATTTTATACATTGAGAAACAATGACCCAGACAGGTTAAGTGAATTGTCTAGGGTCAGCTGGAATGTCAATCACCGAGAGAGAGAGAGAATTAAATCTCCAGTCCCCACCTCACCTCTGCAGCCTTGCCTTTCCTGTTGAGCCACCAGTCAGATTCTGAATTACAGGGATTGCCATTAAGTGGGATTCTAGCCTAAGACTCTACTTTGAACCTTTTCAAAGGGTATGTGGTAGATATCCAGGCTTGGAGCTTCCTATTTTAATACATGGTTTTTATTACTTGAGTGTATAACTGGACTTAAATCTGTCCCTTTTGTTCCCTTTGGTTGTTTTAAATTTACTTTCACACACCTAAAATTCTCTGTCCTGCCTGTTTCTACACAGATAGGGAAATAGCTAACACTATGAAGTCAGACGGGACACATGCTGAGATGTTCCCACTCTTACCTGCTCCGAATTCCTAACTCAACCACTTGACTAGCTATTGGCCAAAAGAAACCATCAAATAACTTCATTGTTGAGTCATGTATTTCCTACTCCCACACAGTGGGTCATACAGAATGTTTGGCCTTTGCTTGACCATAGGAGGGCCGCTCATATTGGTCTGAAGTTCTGCAAACGCCCTCTAGTGGTTGAAGGCCCAGAGGGGCTCCACTCTCCCTCCTGTGAAACACCAACGGCTCTGAATACATAGAAGACTTACCCTTTGAAAGCTTGCCTCTGAAGGACCCTAGGTGCATACTAAAGAACTTAACCATCCCTTCCATTCCTGTGGGCAATTAAACTATCTTCTTGATAGCAAATACAGAGTATGAACTCACTGCTCTACGGCCTACAGGAAAACTACATCTGAGCAAACACACCATGCCTCATGCCATTAAGAGTCCACTGTGTATATAATCTCTGAATTCATTTTGTAGGATTGCTTAACAAAGTACCACAAACTCAGTAGGTTAAGAACAGCAAAAATTTATTCTCCATCAGTTCTGGAGGCTAGAAGTCCATGATCCATGTGTTGGCAGGGCCACGCTCTCTCAGGAGGCTCCAGGAATAACCCTCCCTTGACTCTTTCAGCTTCTGGTAGCAGCATGCCAGTTTCTGCCCCCATCTTCCCATCGCTGTCCTCTTGCTGTGTCTTCACATGCTCTTCTCCTCTGTGTGTGTCTGTGTCCAGATGTCCTTCTCCTACAAAAACAGCAGCCACAGTGGATGAAGGCCCACCCTAATGACCTCATCTTAACTTGATTCCACCTACACAGACCTTGTTCGATACTCATGGGTACTGGTGATTGGGGCTTCACCACATCGTGGGGGAAACAATCCAAGTCATAGTAGTTGTTGAGGTTGTTGTTCAGCTGCTCAGTTGTGTCCAACTCTTTGCGACCTTGTGGACTGCAGCATGCCGGGCGTCCCTGTCCTTCATTATCTCCCCAGCTTTGCTCAAACTCACGTCCATCGAGTTGATGATGCCATCCAACCATCTCATCCTCTGTTGTCCCCTTCTCCTCCTGCCTTCAACCTTTCCTAGCATCAGGGTCTTTTCCAGTGAGTCGACTTTTTGCATCAGATGGCCAAAGAATTGGAGCTTCAGCTTCAGCATCAGTCCTTCCCATGAATATTCAGGATTGATTTCTTTTAGGATTGACTGGTATGATCTCCTTGCAGATCAAGGGACTCTCAAGAGTCTTCTCCAACACCACAGTTCGAAGGCATCAATTCTTTGGCCCTCAGCCTTTTTTATTCTCCAGCTCTCACATCCATTCATGACTACTAGGAAAACCATAGTTGGACTATACAAACCTTTGTAGGCAAAGTTGTATCTCTGCTTTTTAATACGCTGTCTAGGTTTGTCATAGATTTTCTTCCAAAGAGCATATGTCTTCTAATTTCATGGCTGCATTCACTGTCCACAGTTATTTTGGAGCCCAAGAAAATAAAGTCTGTCACTGTTTCCATTGCTTTCCCATTTGCCATGAAGTGATGGGACCAGATGCCATGATCTTCGTTTTTTTTAATGTTGAGTTTTAAGCCAGCTTTTTCACTCTCCTCTTTCACCTTCATTAATAGGCTTTTTAACTCCTCTTCACTTTCTGCCATAAGGGTGGTATCATCTGCCTATCTGAGGTTATTGATATTTCTGTCTGCAATCTTGATTCCAGCTTGTGACTCATCCAGCTCAGCATTTTGCATGATGTACTCTACATATATATAAGTTAAATAAGCAGGGTAACAATATACAGCCTCAACTACTCCTTTCCCACTGAAGCAGTCTGGACTACTTGAAGCAGTCCATTGTTATGTGTCCCTTGATCTGCAAGGAGATCAACATGTCTAACTATTGCTTCTTGACCTGCATACAGATTTCTCAGGAGGCAAGAAAGGTGATCTAGTATTTCCATCTCTTTAAGAATTTTCCACAGTTTGCTGTGATCCACACAGTCAAAGGCTTTGGCATAGTCAATGAAGCATAAGTAAATATTTTTCTGGAACGCTCTTGCTTTTTCAATGATCCAACAGATGTTGGCAATTTGATCTCTGGTTCCTCTGCCTTTTCTAAATCCAACTTGTACATCTGGAAGTTCTCAGTTCATGTACTGCTGAAGCCTGGCCCAGAGGATTTTGAGCATCACTTTGCTAGCATGTGAAGTGAGTGCAATTGTACAGTCATTTGAACATTCTTTGGCATGCCCTTCTTTGGAATTAAAACTGACATTTTTGATTCCTGTGGCCGCTGCTAAGTTTTCCAAATTTACTGGGATATTGAGTGGAACACTTCAACAGCATCATCTTTTAGGATATGAAATAACTCAGCTGGAATTCCATTACCTCCACTACCTTTGTTTGTAGTGATGCTTCCTAAGGCCCACTTGACTTCACACCCCAGGATATCTGGCTCTAGGTGAGGGATCATACCATCATGGTTATCTGGGTATTAAGATCTTTTTTGTATATTTCTTCTGTGTATTCTTGCCACCTCTTCTTAATATCTTCTGCTTCTGTTAGGTCCATACCATTTCTGCCCTTTATTGTGCCTATCTTTGCATGAAATGTTCCCTTAGTATCTCTAATTTTCTTGAAAAGATCTCAAGTGTTTCCCATTCTATTGTTTTCCTCTATTTTTGTGCATTGTTCACTTAAAAAAGGTTTGCTTATCTCTCCATGTTCTTCTCTGGAACTCTGCATTCAGATGGGTATATCTTTCCTTTTTTGAGGTAGGGACTGTTATTCCCATTTCAGGTAGAGAAATCAGCATTTGGAAGGGTTAACCCTGTTACAAATGGTCAAACATCGAACAAAGGGTGGTGCAGCTCTGTTGAATCTAAAGACCAGCTCTGTTCCCTTGCCCTTTCCAGCTAAGGACACTTAACAGTGCTCAGGGGCCTGGTCTGCTAGGGGTGCTGTTTTGACACTTAGTGAGGAACCAGTAAAGGAAATCACAAGGGCTGTAAAAATCATCTACATGATGCAGAGTTACCAGTGAAATGCTAGGTGTCTGCATTCCTTGAGTTCCTACCAGGGGCCAGGCCCCACTGTCAGCACTTTTTACGTACAGGTCCTTCAGCTTCCAAGGTGGCACTGACAGAAGCGCTCTTGTACCCGTTTTATGAATGAGGAAACTGAAGCAGAGTGGTTATATAAATGACCCCAGGTCACATCTTTGAGCTGCAGAGTCAGGATTTCAACACAGAAGTCTGATAGCAGGGTCTGCTTGGATTGGAGTTCCCCAGCATTCTTTTTTTCTAGTCCTCCAAAATCATTGCTTCCTATTATTCATTTTGTGTCCTGTTTTAAAAGACAAGCTTAAAATATCACCTAGTGAAGAGCAGATATCTTATACTGCTATGTACCTTCATAACTTCGGATATATTGCTGGTCACATCTGTATCTTCTCACAGACCCTGAGCTCTGGGATACAGCCTGGGGCCATCTCAGCCGTGCTGTTAAAATGAATGAAGCTGAATCCTGGGACCTCTGCCGAGTGCCCTTCCCACCTTGCTGTCCATCAGTGAAACTTTCTACAGACCTTAGAAATGCATGTAAACCTAGGAGTGGGACAAAGTCCAAGAGCAAGGCCACTTTATGATCTGGTCAGATGACATTCTGAACCCGTCTGCCACCAGGAAGTACTTTCTCCTCGGGAAACCCTTGAGCGAGGTCTAGCAGCCCTGCTCCAAGGGGTGTGTCTGGAGGGCAGGGCCAGCCCTTATTGAATACCTCAGCTTGTGCATAGCAGGGAAGCCTACACCTCTCACTACAACTAACTCTCACCAGGGGCCTGAAACTCATTTGAAAAGAATGCCGAAAGAGGTGAGGTGCTGCAGATTTATCCCTTGCATCCTTCCTATGAAAATTCTAAATAATCTAATAAGAAATTCTGCCAGTTCCATTTTGGAGGTCTTAGAAACCATGCTGTTTGAGTCTTCCACTGGGCCGCCTCGGGCCTTGGAAAATAGCCAGCTTCTCTCTAGGCTAGAGCATGTACGCAACTTCAACCCTGGGTGCCCGCAGAAGAAGAGAATGCCCTGCTCAGTGCTATATGTGGATGTGTAAATTACAGCAGATGATGCACTTAGCAATTATGTTCCTTGCATACATAAGCAGGAACAACAGCTCCCAAACTGCCAATATCCTTCTCAATTCTCACAGAATGACTATGTGTCACACGGTCACACAGCAGGGGGTCTGGAAATGAGATGAAGGAACGGCACAGTATGAAGTTTCAATTTTGGAGAAGCACCCCTCCTGCGGCAGAGAACAAGCAAACAAGGAAAGTCCCAGAAGGCACGATGGCCTGGATGCACTGCACGCCCCGGCCCTCCTGAGTGTGGAGATGGTGCACGGAGGAGACTGGAGGAACAGAGAAGAGGGCCAGCAGTTCTGAAGCTCCAGCGCCTGGTGCAGCTGCGTGAGTATCTGGAAGAGTCGGGGAATGTTGCTAACTACTTGGGAACTGAATGGGAAGCTTTAATGAAACAGCCAAAGCTATACTGCACATTTCATATGCCTGGATGGGACAGGGAGGTAGCATAAAGGAGGAGAGTAGGTTTGATGGGGACTCCAAGGGAACTCTACAGAACATGTGTGCCCCATCTAAAGGGTAGCTCTACTCAGTCTCAAGCAATTGTTTCTAAGCGGGAAGAACTGACTCTTCTAATCCTTCAGGAAAAGCTGAAAATCTTTGAGTGGGGAGAGGTGGGTGTGTGTGTAAGAGATCCATCTCAATTTGTTACTTGGCAATCAACTTAAATTATTGAAAACATTGTCTAGATTTGTGTCAGTTATCTATGCTGAGTAACAACCCCCAAATCAGTTCTTTACAACAACTGTCTTATTCTGCTCATGACTTGTGGTTCAAGAATTTAAGAAGAACTCCAATGAGTGATTCACTTCTGACCCAGGTAGTGTCAGCTAAGGCATCTGGATCTATGGGTCCATGATCCAAATAATGGATTCTTATCCCCATATCTAGCACCTCTCTATCTGTACTCCTTGGTTTTCTCTGTCTCTCTCTCTTTCTCTGAGTGGTGTCTCACCCTTCAGGGCCTCTCCATGTGCTTGGTCTTCTCACAGCATGGCGGTCTCAAGAAGTTATACATTGCCATGGCAACCAGCTTCCAAGAGGCAGAAAACAGAAACTTTCAGGCCAGTTAAGAATCATGCTTGGACCTTCCACAGCATCACTATCATCCTTTGCTGTTTGTCAAAGCAGGCACAGTACCTGCTTAGTCTCATGAAATCAGAGGCAGAGAAATGGACTCTCTTGGAGGGAGGTGGCAAACTCATACCACACAAGAGCACTGGGATGAGAGGTGTGGTTTTGTGCAACTTTGGAGAACACATTTTGCCTCAGTATCAAAAAAACACTTGTTCAGTGAGTGTGGCCTGAAGCCCAAAAGTCTGTAGTCTTTCAGATAAAGGTTACTTACTGGTGCAGTCAGCGATCATGACTTACAGTGAGTATTCTGCAGGTGGACCGCCTGGGTTCAAATCCTATCCCTGTCCCTTACTATCCTTGGCATCTTGGGAAGTTCACTTAACTTCTCTGGATCTTAGTTTCTTGGTCTCTGGCAACAATAGTACTCTACCTATTTCAGGAATATTTTATTAGACTAAAGGAGTTAATACTTGTAAACTGATTAGAGAAGAACCTCATGCAGAATAAGAATTCCGTAAGTAGTAGACAGTGCATTTGTTTGCTTGGGCTGCCATGGTGAAGTACTACAAAAAAGGTGCTCAAACTGGAGACGTGTATTGTCTCCCAGTTCTGGAGGGGAGAAGTCCAAGATCAAGGTGTCAGCAGGGCTGGTTTCTTCTGCAGGCTGTGAGGGAAGGCTCTGCTACAATCCTGTCCCTTTGGCTTGTAGATGCCCATTTCCTCCCTTTGTTTCTTCACACACGCTCCCCTTTATATGCATCAGTCCCTGTGACCAAATTTCCCATTTTTATTAGGACATCAGTCCTATTTGATGAGGACCCACTCTAATGACTTCATCTGAACTTGATTCCCTCTGTAAAGATCCTATCTCCACACGTGGATATGGCAGGGTTAGGGACAAGGGGAGGGAAATGAATTGGAAGGTTGGGACTGACATATATACACTAATGTGTAAAACATATAGCTGGTGGGAACCTGCTGTATAGCATAGGGAGCTCAGCTTGGTGTTCTGTGATGACCTAGGTGGGTGGAATGGTGGGTGAGGTGTGGGAGGGAGGTTCAATAGGGAGGGGATATATGATTGCTGACTCATTTCACTGTACAGCAGAAACTAACACAGCGTTGTAAAGCAGCCATGTACACGTGTGCTCAGTCATGTCTGACTCTTTGTGACCCTGTGGACTATAGCCCATCAGGCTCCTCTGTCCATAGGGTTCTCCAGGAAGGAATACTGGACTGAGTTGCCATGCCCTCCTCCAGGGGATCTTCCTGACCCAGGGATTGAGCCCTTGTCTCATGCATCTCCTAGATCGCAAGCAAATTCTTTACCCACTGAACCACCTAACTATACCCCAATAAAATAAAAGACCCTCTCTCCAAGTAAGGTCACATTCTGAGGTACTGGGAATTAGGACTCCAGTCTATCTTTTATTGAAGGACACAGTTCAACCCATAGCAGACACAGTTGCTGTAGTTCATTCACGCAGTTGGTATGTTTAGTGTGACTATCAGACATACACAGCACGATCCTAATGCAACTAAAGAGATGCGATAATGTGTGTGTGTGTGTGTGTGTGTGTGTGTGTGTGTGTGTGTAGAGAGAGAGAGAGACAGAAAGAGAGATGCAATTATATATATGTGTGTGTGTGTGTGTGTGTGAGTGTGTGTGTATATATAAAACAAAAGATGATATTTTGTCCTCTCAGAGTTTGGAGAGACAGCCCATAGAAGACATTTACTATTAATAGGGCTTCCCTGGTGGCTCAGGGAGTAAGAATCTGCCTGCACTGCTGGAGACCAGGGTTTGATCCCTGGGTCAGGAAGAGCCCCTGGAGAGGGGAATAGCAACCCATTCTTACTATTATTAGGAAGGTGTAGATAGTTCAGTCACTCAGTCATGTCTGACTCTTTGAGACCCCATGGACCGCAGCATGTCAGGCTTCCTTGTCCATCACCAACTCCCAGAGCTTATTCAAACTCATGTCCATCGAGTCAGTGATCCCATCCAACCATCTCATCCTCTGTCATCCCCTTCTCCTCCTGCCTTCAATCTATCCAAGCATCAGGGCCTTTCCAGTGAGTCAGTTCTTCACATCAGGTGGCCAAAGTATTGGAGTTTCAACTTCAGCATCAGTCCTTCCAATGAATATTCAGAACTGATTTTATTTAGGATATACTGGTTGGATCTCCTTGCAGTCCAAGGGACTCTCAAAAGTCTTCTCCAACACCACAGTTCAAAAGCATCAATTCTTCAGTGCTCATCTTTATTTGTAGTCCAACTCTCACATCCATACATGACTACTGGAAAAGCTATAGCTTTGACTAGATGGACCTTTGTTGGCAAAGTTATGTCTCTGCTTTTTAATATGCTGTCTAGGTTGGTCATAGCTTTTCTTCCAAGGACCAAGCATCTGTTAATTTCATGGCTGCAGTCACCATCCGCAGTGATTTTGGAGCCCCCCAAAATAAAGTCTGTCACTGTTTCCATTGTTTCCCCATCTCTTTGCCATGAAGTGATGGGTCCAGATGCCATGATCTTAGTTTTCTGAATGTTGAGTTGAAGCCAACTTTTTCATTCTCCTCTTTCATGGTCATCAAGAGGCTCTTTACTTCTTCTTCACTTTCTGCCATAAGGGTGTTTTCATCTGCATATCTGAGGTTATTGATATTTCTCCTAGCAATCTTGATTCCAGCTTGTGCTTCACCCAGCCCAGCATTTCACATGATGTACTCTGCATATAAGTTAAACAAGTGTGGTGACAATACGCAGCCTTGACATTCTCCTTTCCCAATTTGGAACCAGTCTGTTGTTCCATGTCTAGTTCTAACCATTGCTTCTTGCCTTGCACACAGAAATGCAAAAAGGCAAAATGGTTATCTGAGAAGGCCTTACAAATAGCTGAGAAAAGAAGAGAAGCTAAAGGCAAAGGAGAAAAGGAAAGATATACCCATTTGAATGCAGTTCCAAAGAATAGCAAGAAGAGAAAGAAAGCCTTCCTCAGTGATCAATGCAAAGAAATAGAGGAAAACATAGAATGGGAAAGACTAGCGATCTCTTCAAGAAAACTAGAGATACCAAGGAAATATTTCATGCAAAGATGAGCACAATAAAGGAGAGAAATGCTATGGACCTAACAGAAGCAGAAGATATTAAGAAGAGGTGGCAAGAATACACAGTAGAACTATACAAAAAAGATCTTCATGACCCAGATAACCCTGGTGGTGTGAATACTCACCTAGGGCCATACATCCTGGAATGCAAAATCAAGTGGACTTTAGGAAACATCACTACAAACAAAGCTAGTGGAGGTGATGGAATTCCAGTTGAGCTATTTCAAATCCTAAAAGCGGATGCTGTGAAAGTGCTGCACTCAATATGCCAGCAAATTTGGAAAATTCAGCAGTGGCCACAGGAATGGAAAAGGTCAGTTTTCATTCCAATCCCAAAGAAAGGCAATGCCAAAGAATCTTCAAACTACCGCACAACTGCACTCATCTCACACGCTAGCAAAGTAACGCTCAGAATTAGAAGGGTGTGGATGATCAAATTCCACATGAATGTTACAGTAAGAGTGCAAGGGTGAAATTCGGAGGAGAGAGCGAGCCTGTAACTGATGCCCCCACTGAGATCTATCACATAGCTACAATTAGCCTCAAGCAGAATGCTCTGCTGCCTGTGCATGTCCACATGTGGCTGCTTGACCCTTGGGCTCTACTGTGGACCTTGCTCGAGTCACTGAACTCAAACTCAGCCCTAGGACAACTTGCAGAGCCTTCGCAGAGGACCTGACTTGGTCCTCAGTCTGACCTACACACTGCTTTCTGCACCATAGGTAAGTCTCTACACCTAACCACACAACCCCAGATGTAGTCCGTGACCCTATTCCCAGCAATTCATGAAGTCTTAGAAATGGGAGTGCTCAGGCAAGACTATGCAGATGAGATGGAGTTCTAAGTGTGTCCTAAAGATTGTAGAAGATCCCTTAAGAAACAGAGGATGGGAAAGAGGGCACCCGTCGGAGAGGGCAGTAAGCGAGCACTCAGAAGCAGGACTGTCCATATGCAGGAGGCATGGGAAAGTGTGTTTAGCTGACTGATAGGAAGGCTTTGTTTGGGGTCAGAGTGAGGGGTAAGTTTAGAAGGACCCACCCGACTCCTGGAGGGTGAAATCTGATCTTACCTTCCTTTGACTCTCTGCCTCAGTGTTCTCCCTCCTCTCCATGCTCCCCATATACACCCCACAATAGAAACTAGAGACAACTCTGTGTATGATCAGTCTTAGTAACAAGAGCCATCACTGACGCTCCAGCCAAACAAGGATGCCATTTGACAGTAACCACTCTGTGCCCCACTCACCACATCCCTCTGGGTGACTGGGGAGGGGCTTCCAGAAACCTGGAAAAGCATCTCCTGCTCTTCTGTTAGATATTGTGATGCCTGTGTGGCAGAATGCCAAAGTGAGACTCCCTGCCTCATTTGTACCTGACATACCTAGCTGCTATAGAACAGAATGAAAGTGAGCTGGACCTCCAGATGCTGCTTTATCTCTAGTGCCATGACTTGTCATCCACGTAGGCATCAACTGTCAGTCTCTAGGGGACACCTTGCCCCTTACTGCCTCTGAAGGCAAAACAAAAAGGGCATAGCAGCGTGGTTATGAGCTCAGACCCCACACCAGGTGGCCTAATCCCAGTCCCACTTCTTGCCAGGGGTGGGATTCTTAGTAACCTTCTATGCCTTTGTTTCTGCATCTGTAAAATGGAGACAGTGATTATATATACCTGGTGAATTAGCAGATGGAAATCTCTAACAGTGTGGAAGCACATAAGAAGCACTATTAGCTCTCATTAACATCAGTTGCAGGAGTGTGCAAACTACATACAACTTAGTGCAGGTCTAAAAATTCCTGCTCTCTGTAAAAGGAGAGAATCTAGGATTTGTCATGGGGATGGCCAAGATAAGGACCTCAACATTAAGAACTTTCAGATTCCAGGGGTAAATCAGTGAGCAGTCAGCTTCTCCAGTCATCAAATCTCCTTTTCTTCTTTCGGCCTCTGAGCTCACTCAAATCTCTTCTTAAAAAAAAATTAAACTCATCAGATTGCATAGCAGATAGGAAGGTAGCTGTTTCACTTTCAAAACCTGAGCATCACCTTCATCCTTAGATATGTGTGTGTGCTTAGTTGCTTACTCGTGTCCAACTCTTTGTGACCCCATGGACTAGCCCACCATGGGGATTCTCCAGGCAAGAATACTGGAATGGGTTGCCATGCTGTCCTCCAGGGGATCTTCCCAACCCAGGGATCGAACCCAGGTCTCCCACATTTCAGGCAGATTCTCTACCATCTGAGCCACCAGGGAAACCCCATCCTTAGATATCGCACACATCTATTGATAGAAAATATTTGCATACCTGTGCATGTATTCTGTTTATTATACAAACAGAAGTATTCAACTGCACATACGTATGCGCGCACACTATGTTGGGTGTGTTCCTTAATACCTCTGTCATTTGTCCAGACTGTGTCTCTTGCCCTCCTAAATGATGCTTTAAAAAAGGAACAACGAACTGTAATTAATTCTGTAGCGAGCTTAACATAGTCTAGAATTACTGATCACCTAGATCTTAAATCAAGCTCTAGAAAAAAAGATGTTGAGATAATGTATGCCATATTCAAAACATGTAAATAGAAGCTCACCAATAAAACTTTGTTTTAAAAATCCAGAAGATGGAATGGGGGTACTTTAGGAACTGTTTTCTTAGAAGCAAAGGAAGTCAGAGTCTGACATGGCAGCACAGTAGGCTGAGTTTGAGGGAAAGGGCATAGCTTTAACCTCCTCTCTGATGTGTTTGGCCCTTGGCATCCCATTTCTTTTCAACACCACTGCCGACCTGAGAAAAAGATCTTGGCTTAAGTTGCATGTGAAAATGAATTTGTAGGTCTCAACCCGACTCTTGTGACTGAGTGTAGCACTGCATAATTTGACAGGATTGGGCCTGATTGACAGTGAGAAGCAGCAGGCAGGATCTCACAGGTCAGGAGAGAAAAGGGGCTGGCCCAAGGGCCCCAGAGCATGCTGGATAGCAGCCTGCACTTGACCGAGTTCTTCCTACAGATGAAACAACACAAGTCCAATAAGCTTGTCTGAGAGGCTGTGGGTCATCCATAGAAATGAAGGAGAGAGAACACGCCAGCAGGTCAAAGTGAAATCTTTCAACCTGAGCAAACTCAAGCAGAGGAGGGATCCCCCAGGGAGGAAAAGCCCATGGAAAGGTGGACCTTCACTTGCTGCCTGTTCACAGGCAGGAACCCGTGAGTTTCTGACACCCCAAAGATTCTTTCAGCACCAGCCCATCTTCATTCTAATTTGAGGTACCTGTGCACCCCATCCATACTTTTCCTAGTCCTGCCATTCACCTCCAAAAGCCTAGTGATTTTTAGGGTAGATGGAATTTTGGGGCAGGCGTCCTAGACTCTGAGGTTTCCAAAGTCATTATCATTTGACAGATACCACCTGCCCAAATTGGCAGATGCCATTGGGTACCTGTCCCCTCAATGTGGTCATCCATCATCACCTCCACCATGACTGTGTGCTCTGAGAGATAAGCATACCCCTAGCTCAAGAGTAAACTTTGACCACTCTGAACCACCCTTGTTATTACCATTCTCCTGGCCAGCTGTTTGTCTGGGGGGAGGATGTGGCACCCAGTCCTGAGCAGTGGGACATGAGAGGCAGTCTTCTGGGAATAACTGACTAGAAAGGAGTTCCCAGACAGACACACAGGAGGAGAGTCTCTCAGCATTCTGTTGGGTGTTGTCATGTCTGTGTAACATGGATGTTAAGATGACCCCTGCCTCATCTGTACCTGAGACAGCAGTAGGATAAAGACCACATATACGTTAAAGGTGATCTGAAGACCCGTCATGTGGCACTTCCAAAGGACCTTATAAAAACCATGTCTATTGGGGTGAGAGTATGAAGGAAAAGGAGTGTTGTGGAAACAATATTTATCTAGAGAGAATTGTTTCCATAATGCATTCCCCCGCCCTCCAGAGGAAACAGGGAGAGGTTCAACTGCTTCACTTGTGCGGGAGTGGCTGGGCTTCCCCCACCACCCCTGCGTTTGGGAGAACTCATGGAGTCAGCTTTGCCTCTTGCCTTTAGAGGGCATGAGAAGGACTGGCTTGCACTCGCAGAGTTTGTCAGGGTGAAAGATGGACTAGCCATGGGTCATGCAGAAGAGAGGCAACACTGCATGATCACAGGGCCACACAGAGGGGCAGAGGGGCCAGAGGTGAGCCTTAGTCCACTGGAGCTGAGGAGGGGTTCATGACCGACCATCCATAAGAGAGATGCAGTCACCAAAGAAAATGATATAAGAATGGCCCCATTGATGGGAATGTCCTGTGAGCCCACAAAAGTGTCACAGGCAAGTGAGATTTAAATAGCCCTAAGAAATAAATACAAGTAATAGATAGATAAGTAGATCTGATATCCTTCCTGAGCCTCTACTACTCCCTTGGAGCCTATTCTCCTGGTTAGCAAGTAGGGAAGGAGGTAAACACACCTCTTTCCCAATAGTGAACCAAGAGGGCATGTAGGAGCAGCCTGCAGGAACAGGCAATTAAGGGGAACATTGTCTTTGAAGAATTTTAGAGCAATAACACTGACTTATCACAAAGCATCAGCAACTCTCACCAGTGCTATGGGGCAGACCATGGCCACCACATTGCCCTCCTTGCTACCCCACCTTCCTTACTCACAAGACTCCTGTTATGTGAGACAATAGTTTCCCTCATCATATAAGCCATTTGTTGTGTTTTTCCTGTTATTTAAAGGAAAAGACATTGAGCTAAACATGGGACAAAGTAAGGTAGCCATCAAGGAGTCCAGAATTTCATTAAGTGAGGTATGGGGTAGACAGAAGTGTTTTCTGGGATGAATGTCACACTTAAGTCGAGCACTGATACCAGCCAGTTGTATGGACAGGAAACATTTGGAACTGTTAATCCTACAAAGCAGAGAGTTGTTGGAGGACAAGAAAAGTCTTTTCCCATATATATGCACATTGTAGTTATTTTACCTGAATGTTTCACTGTAGAAAATAAAACATAATTTCTGAACTCAGAATGGACTTGAGGCCACATTAAATAATTCAGCAAACAAGACAAATGGGTGGCACATCTTTGTCTCTGCTGCACACACTGCTTTTACTCCTTCTCCTTGTCTCTCTCCCAACATCTCACGAATTCTGTTCACTGTCAAGTAAGTTGATGACCATTCAACAAACCCCTGTGGAGAATCTAGTGGACTCCTGGCACTGCACTAAACACTGGGCCAGATATCTAGATAAAGCAGTCTTCCAGAAGCTCCTGCAGAGGAGGAAATGGAGCTTCAAAATTGCTAAGTGGGACTCAGAGCAAGTTTGGTCCAACTTGAACGTTCACGATCTTTCCACTTGGCTACTCAGCTTCTAAGAAGCACAGAAATATCTGACTTGGTCCCTCCTTCTATGAGATCATAGCCAAAAATCTATGCAATCTGGGAAAAAGTGGAAAAGAAGAAAGACAAATATACAAGTGATAGGTATTACTTAGTCCTGCTAGAAGTTAAAGTAACTAGATACTGCAAGAGAAGATAAGCATAGTTGATAACAGAAACACTTATATTTTGTCCCTGGGCAAACACTTCTGGAGGCGTTTGCCTCTTAAGGCCTACTTTCTTATTAAAGCTTAATTTTAGTAAGTCATATCAATATATAAACGCCATTGATTCTCTTATGGGTCCCATAAACTCTGAAAACAGACATCTCCTTTAGGTTCTAATGTTTTTTTTCTTCCAATGTTGTTTTTAGTTTGATAGGAACAAATTCTTACAAAAAAATTTGTAAACAGTAGAGAAGATGAGCTTCTTTCAGGCAGGTATCTCTCCTGGTGTCTCCCAGTTTATTCCTAAGTGTACCCCATGTATTCCTTTATCATAGGACAGCAAATGCTTAAATAATTAAGTAAACCATTTTGTGTTTCTCTGGAGAGGGTAGTTGAGTGAATTGGGAGTGATATAACTGTTTACATTTATTTTATACCTAATTTTAGGCTGATTTCAGAATGTAAATCACCCAGGATTTTTAGCTGTCCTCCTTTCCTTGACTTAGAGCATTTGTATTAAGAGAAAAACATGGTTGGGTTTGAAATGGTCATTGCATTGACTAGTATAAGTTTAGAAATAAAGATTTGGTAAGAAGCTAGAAGAAGCCATTTTCTATTATCTAAGCTATTTTTATTTTTCTGTTTCCATCATATATATATATATATATATATGTTCAAGAGTCGTCTGTACTTAAAACAATCTTTACCCATTCTACTTAAAAGACAGATCTGTGTTGACCTGCACTACCCTACACAGAGGCGATGGCACCCCACTCCAGGACTCTTGCCTGGGAAATCCATGGACAGAGGAGCCTGGTGGGCTGCCGTGTATGGGGTCACAGAGTCAGACCCTACACAGAATCAAAAAATCTCAGAATTTAGAGAGATCATAAGATTTCCCAGATTCTAAATAAATGCCTAGGTATCTTTTCCAAATACCTCCAATCTTTGCTTCAAAACTTTCAATAAATAAGATAGCCTTATGGAGTTAAGAACAAAATTGCCTTAATAATGAGAACTAACAAAATTTGGGGTGTTGTTTGCTTTTGTACTATAATTGGACCCACTCTGCCCACTTTGTCTAAAAATAATGGACTCTTAGATAGGTCTTCTTATAAATCTTCTTTTTCCCAGATAAACATGTTCATTTCCCCCTCTGCCATGATTCTGTCCTGACCCACAAAATGGGAATTTTTGCTCTTCTAGATGTATTAAGAATTGTTTTGCTTGTTCCCTGTGCCCTCTATCTTCTTCCCAAAGAGCTGATTAGAGCCTTATCTAATATGGGAGATTGATACAAGTCCTGAACTTTGGAGGCTGAGCCCCTGGTTGACCATCTTTTCTGTAAACGTGCTAGACAGATGGTATTCACCCCGTTCCTCCTTCCATGCAATAAGACCTGAATCAGAGCCCATGATGCGTTACAGAGGCAAGGCTGAAGGACGTTCTCCATTCTTGTTCTCTGTCAAGTAAGATATGATATCTGTATAAAGTACAGGCACAGGAAGGTCCACAGATGCTCCTTGATGGGAGCTAGTTCAGTGTTTGCTACATCAGTTCAGTCCTTGCAAGCAGAGCTCTCAAAATCCAATGCTGCAGTTCCAACCCATCTCCATGAAGACAGTTTTGCCAGCAATAACAATGATAGTTCAAGCTCCTCTGTTTGTATTTTTCAACTGCTTCCAAATTAGAAAGGAGAGGGGATGCAATTCACTTACAGAAGGAAAAAATCCAGCATGTTACTTTATACTGCATCAATCATGGTTTTTAGTCTTTTGAACATTCTCCAGTTTGTCAGTCTTATCAGTCCTGAATATTCATTGGAAGGACTGATGTTGAAGCTGAAACTCCAATACTTTGGCCATCTGATGCAAAGAGCTGACTCCTTTGAAAAGACTCTGATGCTAGGAAAGATTGAAGGCAGGAGGAGAAGGGGATGACAGAGAATGAGATGGTTGGATGGCATCACTGACTCAGTGGGCATGAGTTTGAGTAAACTCCTGGAGTTGGTGATGGACAGGGAGGCCTGGCCTGCTGTAGTCCATGGGGTTGCAAGGAGTCGGACACGAATGAGTGACTGAACTGAACTGAACTATCAAAATAAGATTCCCAGAACTGAACAGAATATAATCAAGTGTGGATCCCCAGCATAGAAAGTTCCTTGTGTCCTAGATACTAAAGCTTGCTGAATACTTGGGCCATAGACACCTTAACTACACAGAGCCTGAGTACTTTATACAGACATCATATTTTACCTGATCAGAGTTAGAAAACTGAGAAAATTGCCCCTCCAGAAACCCAAGGAGTTACCCCAACTTCCCCTCTACCCCATATGGCACTTTCAAATAGGCCCCTTTTCAATCACGAAAGCCAGGCATCAGCAGGGACTTCGATTCCGCACTATAGAGACCTCCAGACAGGAAGGCTGTGAATAAAATCATCTGTTACTGAAAACCACACAAGGGAAGGAGCAGACCCTGACATTGTCTCACCTCCGTTCTTTCCAGTTCCAGATGATTGGAGGAAGGAGTTTCATTTAGTTTTCAAACTGCAGGGAACTGGCACTTTGGGGATATTTTCTGGGCTCACTGTACCCAGGGCAGTCATCTGTATCCAAGAAGCTGATCTTTTCAGTTACTCACTTGATGAAAACATATTTTGTGGAATAACTCCTCCACCAAGTAGATCCCTTTAATGAAACAAACAAACAAACAAAAATGTATATGAGGTCAAAGGGAAGGAATGGCTCCCTGTGATCAAGGAAAACTCCCAAGCTGTAGCTGGAGCACCCTCACAGGCGGGGTGTGGGGGGCAGTGGGGGGAGTCTCTCACCTGACTTAGAGATTCCTGCCTCCATCGTCTCTACCCCTGGAAAGTTGTTCATATCGGGCCTCCCTGCTGCTGCCACAATAAGCTCCAGAGAAGGGCCCCTTTACATAGTTGATTCCCCATAAAGCATTGAAAAAGCAAGAGAATTCCAGAAAAACATCTATTTCTGTTTTATTGACTATGCCAAAGCCTTTGACTATGTGGATCGCAATAAACTGTGGAAAATTCTTCAAGAGATGGGAATACCAGACCACCACCTGACCTGCCTCTTGAGAATCCTATATGCAGGTCAGGAAGCAACAGTTAGAACTCGACATGGAACAACAGACTGTTTCCAAATAGGAAAAGGAGTACGTCAAGGCTGTATATTGTCACCCTGCTTATTTAACTTATATGCAAAGTACATCATGAGAAACATTGGGTTGGAAGAAGCACAAGCTGGAATCAAGATTGCCGGGAGAAATATCAATGACCTCAGATATGCAGATGACACCACCCTTATGACAGAAAGTGAAGAGGAACTAAAAAGCCTCTTGATGAAAGTGAAAGAGGAGAGTGAAAAAGTTGGCTTCAACTCAACATTCATAAAACTAAGATCATGGCATCTGGTCCCATCACTTCATGGGAAATAGATGGGAAAACAGTGGAAACAGTGTCAGACTTTATTTTGGGGGGCTCCAAAATCACTGCAGATGGTGACTGCAGCCATGAAATTAAAAGACGCTTACTCCTTGAAAGGAAAGTTATGACCAACCTAGATAGCATATTCAAAAGCAGAGACATTACTTTGCCAACAAAGGTCCGTCTAGTCAAGGCTATGGTTTTTCCAGTGGTCATGTATGGATGTGAGAGTTGGACTGTGAAGAAGGCTGAATGCCGAAGAATTGATGCTTTTGAACTGTGGTGTTGGAGAAGACTCTTGAGAGTCCCTTGGACTGCAAGGAGATCCAACCAGTCCATTCTGAAGGAGATCAGCCCTGGGTGTTCTTTGGAAGGAATGATGCTACAGCTGAAACTCCAGTACTTTGGCCACCTCATGTGAAGAGTTGACTCATTGGAAAAGACTCTGATGCTGGGAGGGATTAGGGGCAGGAGGAGAAGGGGATGACAGAGGATGAGATGGCTGGATGGCATCACCAACTCGATGGACATGAGTCTGAGTGAATTCTAGGAGTTGGTGATGGACAGGGAGGCCTGGTGTGCTACGATTCATGGGGTCGCAAAGAGTCGGACATGACTGAGTGACTGAACTGAACTGAAAGTAGAGCTGGGACCGAAGACTTGGGTGCAGTTCATTCACTTGGGAGGTGATCCCAGGGAGAGTATATGAGGGCTGGGGGAGATGAGAAGAGCCATTAAAGAGAGTGTTAATGCGTGAGTTGCTTTTGAGGACACCTTGGACTTAAGCCTAGAGAATGCCCTCTAGAGAGTCAGGAAACACACCTCTGAATTCACCCACCAGTCTGAAGAGCCTGGGGCATTTCTCCACTGTTTCCTCTCCTCCATGGATATCGGGCTACCCTTCAAGGAGGTACGTCCACTGGCCATCCAGGTTGTACCTAGTTGAATGGAACAAGCTCTCTTAACTTAGAGAAAGGCCTCAGCAGCAAGGAAGGATGACACAGGAGGCTGTCAGCATTCTAGACACTGTCTGCTCCAGGATCTGGTCTAGCAGATACAGGTGGAGCATTCAAGCCATCTGCTCTAACACCTCAACAGCACAAGTGTAGGGGGAACAACCCTTTTTAGCTTTTCATTAGCCCAGATGAAAGGGACTACTATTTAAAAACCTAACCCTTCCAAATGTTCTGTGCTTTGTGCTTAGTCACTCAGTCATGTCCAATTCTTTGCAACTGTAGTCCACCAGGCTCCTCTGTCCATGAGTATTCTCTAGGAAAGAATACTGAAGTGGATTGTCATGCCCTCCTCTAAGGGATTTTCTCAACCCAGGGATCGAACCCAGGTCTCCTGCATTGCAGGCAGATTCTTTACCATCTGAGCCCCCAGGAAAGCCCATGAATACTGGAGTGGGTAGCCTATCCCCTCTCCAGGGGATCGTCCCAACCCAGGGATTGAATCAGGGTCTCCTGCAATGCAGGAGGATTCTTTACCAGTTGAGCTACCAGGGAAGATTTAATAAGAAAGAAAGGAAAGAAAAGCAGATAATATAAGGAAACACACCAGACGAGGTCTTGAAATACTTTTGCTGATCCCCAGCAACTGCACACTGTCTCCATGGATGGCACATTTGTACAGAGCCTTGCCAAACTGCCTACTGCCCTCTAAGCACCAGAGTCTGTCCCCTACTGTGGATGCACCTTCCTCCTGCTACCTGGGAATGTTCTATCAGGTTCTTGGCAGCTTTATTTTCAAGGTCAAAAGGACCATAGCAGCCTTCTTCCTTCTGTGGTTTTCTAGTCAGAGAATAAGTTGTGCATAGTTTTCCCTGCAACAGTTTATAAAAGTGTAAGTCATTAACACCATGATCTCCAGTGCTCAACCCCCTGAGCTTGAATCCTGGCTGTTGACCTGTTGTGTGACCTTGGGTGAGTTTGCTTAATTGCAAACCTCAGTTTCTTCATCTATAAAGCAGAGATAATGAGAGTCCAGTCCATAGGCTTGTGAGGATTTAATGACTTAATATAGAGACAATGACTAGCACATAAAAGCACCGTATAAATGTTGGTTATTATTGTTATTATTATTAGACTAGAGTTTACATACAGGGAATTATCATAATAAAGTGACCTTCCACAACAGAGCCACTCTGTAAAGCTACAACTATTCAGTAGCCACATCTGCAACAAAAATCAGTACACTGTGTACATAGTAATAAGATCTTTCTAAGGGCAAGGGCATTACCTAGGCTGGAGTGAGTTGCTAGGGTTCCCTCTTCCTTCTTTAACATGTATGAATTTGGCCAAGTCTAGCAGAGTCTTTTTTTTTTAACTTTTTATTTTGTATCAGGGTATAACCAATTAACAAACAATGTTGTGATGGTGTCAGGTGAACAGCAAAGGGCCTCAGCCATCCATATACATGGATCCATTCTTCCCCAATAGCAGAATCTTTTCTGGCCTTTTCTAACCTTAAGTTGGAAAGTAGATGCTTGCCAGGTACAGGACTCTACTTGCCATAGACAGAAATACCTGTCTTTGAACATAGCTGTCTCCTCTGTGGCTTCAGGTAGCCCCAACTAGAACCTTTCTTTGAAGCTTCTCAAGGAGAGTGCTGTGAGGTCATTATTAAACACTTTCCTAGTTAAACCACGTCTTTTCCCATTCTGTCCATTTTATAGAAGTTTGTGAGCGTCTGCCTTAGAAAAAAAGATAAATGCACTCAACTTCAATGTTTTGGCTACTTGCTATAGCATGTCTGAATGAAATGGTTTTTGGATGGTATAAGAGTTTCATCTTTTTCTGTGTCCCTTACATAGATAACTGAATAGTTGATTTATACTCGGCTAAGAATCCATCCCTTTTCTTCTTTTCTCTCTGGACTTTTGTTTCTGGGAAATTACCATAAAGGCCTAAGGAGTTGCTTCAAGTCGACAGTGAGGTCCCAAACCTTGGGTCATTCTGTGTAGATGCCACCAAAGGGAGCCAACTGTGAGAACAGGACACCTCAAATTTGCATCAACCTAAGTCCATCCTTCTCTGTCCTGCCTCCTTTTCATTACAAAACACAAATCACGCCACCTCCTCTGGTACAGAACAAATTGACCTCTACCACCCCCTGGTGGATCATCAGAGTATGCTAGGTGAGTCCCTCCCTTTTGAAATCGCCACATGGGCCCAAAAGACTTACAGAACAAAGACTGCCTCTCACAAGCCTTCCACACTCTCATTCAGTGTACTGATTATTTAGAGCTGAAACATAATTTGCCCCCAAATGGTGCTAGCACTTTTTGCCTTTGTATTCCAACTTATTCTATTATTCAGACGTGGCATTCTCTATTGTAATTGCCTGGTTACTTGTCTGTTTCCCCAAATAGACTGTAAACAGTAGAAACCCGATAGCGCTGAGTGGTTTTCTTGAGGTCACGTACTCAGAAGAGAATCCCAGTATTAAGATCAGGTTTCTCTATGCATGGTCCGCTGTGCTGTTCATTTGCAGCTCTGTTTTGTGTTCTGAAATAGTTCTTTCTCAGAAGGAGCATTGAGAGAGTGGTGTACCAGGGCTCTGAAGACAGAAATTCTGCTCAGGTGAGCTCAGTCACTCACCTAGCCAAGGTTCCTGAACAAGAATGGTGGTGTCTTCAGATGATGGCTGAGGTCGCTGTCCAAATCTAAATGTCCTACTTGAAAGGACTCTCATGAATTAACAGTTCAGAGAGAGAGAGAGAGATTTATCCATTCATCCCGCAAATATACATTTGTTTAACAAATATTTAATTCAGCATCTACTGCATGCCTGACTGGATGCCAGGTATGCAGGTAAACAAAAAATGCAGCTCCCTTGCCCACTGATAATTTATGTCTTGATTGTAGTGGGTTCACTGGCCAAAATTTCATACTAACGATCATGGATAAACAGAGTGATGGATCTGTCATCAGCATACTATCCTTTGAAGATTCCCTCATGTGTGGGTCTGTGTGTGTTGGGGTAGGTGGGAGAGGGAATGCTGGTGAAAACTGCCACATTCAAAATCACTGTCTGAAATTCCTAAAACAAACAAACCCAAATCAACAAAAACAAGACAGGTTGGGTTCATCCAACACAGGTGTCCCCTCCCTGACAATGTGCTGTTTCCAAAATCAAGCCAGTTGTTGCTTGCTCCTGCCTAGATGCCAATAAGAGTGCCCCATTAGTGCCAATTTGTTTTTTGTAACACAGACACCTGTCACCAAAGAGCTTGACAAAAAATAACCAACTTAGTCACTGTGGATGTAAACTGGGCTTAAGCTAATCACCTCGAGGTAAACAGGAAGCCTTCAAATCCCACTGCAAACCCTCCCAGGGACCCAGCCCCTCTGCCCGTGGACAAACCTATGGTGCATTTCTGACTGATGGCAAGGCACCAACTGGCAATTGATTTTTTTTTTCCTCTAAATGCAAGTTATCAGCCTTTCCTTCCAGTCAGCTGCAGGCTCCCCCCTGGCAGTTCAAGACTCATAGGGATAATGGATTATCTTTTCTTTTAATAGCAAACCACCTTCCGCTGAGATGGAATGAAAGTTGCTGGAGAATGAGAACAGATTTCTCCAAGAAGTCCTTTAACACTCTTTAGGAAACACCTCTAGTTCAAGTATTTATTAAAAAAAAAAAAAAAGAAAAGAAAAAGCCCTCAAAAACTCACCAGGTTTCTGCTGTGTGACTAAACCAGCCACCAGGGTTGTGCTGGTTACATCTGAATTAGCCCTGCGTGACAATCACTTTCAAACTCTTTTCCACCTCATGCCAGTGGATCTGTTCCCTGGGTGTGCAATTGCATGGGGCAGATGCCTTCCAAGGAGTTCTCAGACCCAGATTAAGAATGCGTAATGCATGGACAGAGGAGCTTGGCGGGCTACTCTGTAGGGTGGCAAAGAATTGGACACGGATGAGCACGCACACACCACACCAACAGGCAGGAGACTCAGTATGTCCTGTCCTTTGATAGAGGACCCATCTAGCCCACTGCACTATGAGGAGCAAAAAAGTCTGGAATCTGAACCTGCCACAGAAGGGGTTTCTTTTCTCCTCACAATGCTGTGCACTGAATGGCAGATTTCGTAACCTTCATTGTAAGGCGCCTCTCATTATGAGAAACCAAGCACAGAGCCTGGCTTCTAACTGGAGTATTTATAATGAAAATGGATTATATGCATCCTGTTTGCTAAGCAATTATCCCAAGGCAGGGATTGAGTCCAGATTTTTTGCCTCGCTGCCTGAGTGGCAGGCCATGAATAGACAGACAGGTATTTGCATGCAGGGTATCTGACCTGGAGAAAATGTCAGAAGATTGAGAGCCTACAGAGAGAGCTGTAGGTGCATATTCTTTTGAAACGTGGCTGGGTTTTGCAGTCTATTCTTGGAAAAGGCAAAGAAAGGGGGAAAGAGTTTGAATTTGCTGTCTCTGTTTAAAGCTATCCTCCTGAGTCAAAGTGAGACCGTTTTGCTTTGCCCACCTTAAGTTTTTCATTAACTGGGAGTGACTCTGGCTCTTACCTTCTCAAGGAGATGAAATGAGTTTTATAGAGTTGATGGCAAGTGGTGCCTTCCCTGGATGTTTTATAAAACCCAGATCTGATCCTCTTAAGATAGGCCCTTTTTTATGAGAGAAGGCATTTCTCAGATGGTCTGGATCTAAATTTCCTCTCCTCCTCTTTGACTTGCTCAGCTCCTGCCAGATGCCAACCAACGTCCTCTTTCTGATGCTGGTGTGCTGTTTCAGGGCTGTGCTTCCAGGCTGAAAGGAACCCTGCACTAGTGCATGCAATACTTTGGGATCCTTCTGAGCAAGGATCTGCCAACATCTGTCATCTCCAGTCTCCCTTCACCCACCCTCTTCCTCCTTTATGATGAACTTGCATGCTGAGATGCATGTTGAGAGATGGCAGTAAAAAAAAATATGGACAAGGACCAGAGGGTGAAGTCTTAGAAGATAGAGGAGACTGACGGAGGCATTGCATCCCTACAGTGGGGTAGGGCTGCTCAGCTCCTAACACCTGTTTCACGAGAAATTAGTTGCCTGGGGAATGTGTGCACGTCTTTGGTGTATCTATACAGTGGAACACTACTCAGTGATATAAAGGACTAAACCACTGATAGACACAGTAACATTAAAGAATCAAATTCATTATTCTAAGCCAAGGAATTTAGACGCAAAAAGCTCATACCAGAAAACTCTAGGGACCAAAATCTGGTCGAGTTTCCAGAACTAGGAATAGAGGGAGATGCTGACCTAATGGGTTGACTCACCTTCCCAGTTTGCTTGGGACTGTCCTACTTATAGCCCAGAAAGCCTTCATCCCTGGTAACCACTCAGCCCCAGGCAAATCAGAACAGTTGGTCACCCTGGATCTTGACAAAGAGATAAAAGGGAAATTGCAGGGCGGTGTTGGGGCAGCGGGGAAGTTGGGAGGAGGAACTGCAGTTTTTAAAACTCCCATAACTATGCACTTACTGGTAAGTTTTACTCTGTGTAAAGTATACCTTAATAAAAGGCTAGAAAAAAGTCTCCTACTCTTCCCCTGTCCATTCTTTAGAGAGTGAGCTCTCTACATGCAAGGGTTTTGTATCTCCCATGCTGTTTTCTGTCTCCCAGCATCTAGCGTTGCCTCTGCTGTGGTGTAATTTGCTCAAAGATTGTGTCCTGCTGTTTCTTCTCAGATGCTACCTGTCGTATTACCACCGATAGATTCCTTAAACAATCCGGAGTCTCTAAACATGGCATTTTCTCCATAGAAATACATAGAGTTAAAGTTTTCTCTATTTCCTTTGGGTTGTGATTTGATAGCCAGGCTCTTAATATGAGACAGACCTATTAAGCAGTGCTTTCTAAATACAATAAGCATAGCAAATTACTGGAGCGCTTGTTAAAAATACATATATAAGTTCCTGGAACTATATCTAGACCCACCAAATCTGAAATTCCAGAAAAACAACCTAGAAATCTGTCTAGTTCACAAGTACTTATGATCAAGCATGGAAAGCCTAAAGACAGAAAACCTGGTGTTGGGAAGCCTCAGTACCAGGCTTCAAGTCTGGTCACATCCTCTTCCCTGGATCCCATGTCTTCCACCTGCCAGAGTCTGTTGATGAATCACTCCCTCATTAATTCCATTTGACAAATATTTATTGAGCACCTACTCTGTGCTAGTGCTGCAGTGGTAAAAAATAAAGCAAACAAGTAAACACAATGCATTCAACCACTGATGGATGATGTGAAGGAAACACCACAGGGTGACATGACAGTGCCTGGACCACGTACTTCTTACACAGAACAGTCAGGAAGGGCGTGGTCTTCACTGATGCTGGCTCTGCCCTCAGGCAGATTCCTTGTGGGGAGCACAAGGAATTAGAAAGCCACTGACCTATGTTCCAGTCCCAGTCTTGCCATAAGCAGCTGCCATGGACCAGCCTCAGTATCCTCATCTGTAAAACGAGGGGTAGATCTAGATGTTGAACTCTAAAGAGGCTTCTCAGCCTGACAGTCTATGTTTCTGCAGTTTATTGTTGTAATCAAATAAGGCGAATCTGATACATATTTAATGATATACATAATTGTTATTGTGCTGCATGATAATTAGCTATCAATGGTAAGCAGTTCACAAAAATGACTGCAATTAGCATTTTCTTATACACAAGCCAACCCAAGTTTTTGGTGTTTCTCACTTCTTGCTTTGCTATTCTGTAATTAGCATCAGGGTCCTCTATTCTTCTACACTATGTGTCATTCAACAAGAACCCATGTCCTTTTCTCTCACACACCCATACGGTGATATTGACACTTTAAACTATCAGGGTGGTTTATTATGTCTGGAGTTGTTGTTGTTCAGTCACTCAGTCATGTTCAACTCTTTGCGACCCCATGGACTGCAGCACACCAGGCTTCCCTGTCCTTCACTATCTCCCAGAGTTTGTTCAAACTCATGTCCATTAGGTTGGTGATGCCATCCAACCATCTCGTCCTCTGTCACCCTCTTCTCCTCCTGCCCTCAACCTTTCCTAGCATCAGAATCTTTTCCAATGAATTGGCTCTTTGCATCAGGTGGCCAAAGGATTGGAGCTTCAGCTTCAGCATCCGTCCTTCCAGTGAATATTCAGGGTTGATTTCCTATAGGATTGATGGGTTTGATTTCCTTGCAGATCAAGGGACTCTCAAGAGTCTTCTTCAGCACCACAGTTAGAAAGTATCAATTCTTTGGTATTCAACCTTCTTTAGGGTCCAACTCTCACATCCATACATGACTACTGGAAAAGCCATAACTTTGACTAGATAGATCTTTGTCAACAAAATGATGTCTCTTCTTTTTAATATGCTTTCTAAGTTCATCATAGCTTTTCTTCCAAGGAGCAAGTGTCTCTTAATTTCATGGCTGCAGTCACCATCCACAGTGATTTCGGAGTCAAGAAATAAAGTCTGTCACTGTTTCCATTTTTTTCCCCATCTTTTTGCCATAAAGTGATGGGACTGGATGCCATGATCTTAGTTTTTTGAATGTTGAGTTTTAAGCCAGCTTTTTCACTCTCTTTCACATTCATCAAGAAGCTCTTTAGTTTCTCTTCGCTTTCTGCCATTAGGGTGATATCATCTGCATATCCAGAGAAGGCAATGGCAACCCACTCCGGTACTCTTGCCTGGAAAATCCCATGGACGGAGAAGCCTGGTAGGCTGCAGTCCATGGCGTCTCAAAGAGTTGGACATGACTGAGCAACTTCACTTTCACTTTCCTGCATTGGAGCAGGAAATGGCAACCCACTCCAGTATTCTTGCCTGGAGAATCCCAGGGATGGTGGAGCCTGGTGGGCTGCTGTCTATGGGGTAGCACAGAGTCAGGCACAACTGAAGTGACTTAGCAGCAGCAGCATCTGCATATCTGAGATTGTTGATATTTCTCCCTGCAATCTTGATTCCAGCTTGTGCTTCATCCAGCCTGGCATTTTGCATGATGCCCTCTGTGTACTCTGCATATAAGTTTGTCAGTCCTGAGACTGCTGTATTACTGCTTTCCTTTCCATCATCAAGGAGCTATTCATATAACAGCTGCTCTTGGCTCCTTCATCTGCTGTGTTGGGTGGTAGAAGGCCTAAGGACCAGAAGAAACCACAAAAGTTTAGACCATCGGAATTTTTTGGAAAGGATAGAAAAGCCGGCAGGGAAGACACTACATGACAATGAACCCAGATCCTCTGAGATTCTGGGAGTATCAGGGCAAGTGTGAGTTTGCTTGGGCTGCCAAAACAAAATATCACAGACTAGCTGGTTTAAACAACAGAAATGTATTTTCTCACGGTGCTGGAGGCTGGAAGTCAAAGGTCAAGGTGTCGGCAGGTCTGGTTCCTTCTGAGGCCCCTCTTAGCTTGCACATGGCACCCCCTTCTCTTTGTGGAAATTCCTTGTCTTGTAAGGACATCAGTCAGATTGATTGAGGGCCTATTCTAGAGACCTCATTTTAACTTAATGTTTTATTGATAAATACCTTCCCTCCCCCCCGCCCAAACACTGGTACATTCTGAGGTACCTGGGATTAGGACATCAGTATACAAATTGGGAATTAGAGGTGGGAACACAGTTCAGCAATAACTGAAGGGGAATTGTGAGGGAAAAATAACTTTCCAGATAACAAGAGTTAAAAAATGACAAGAACCAGGAATTCAGTCTTTCCTTCAGGTCTGGCAATTCCCAGAGCTTCTTTTGTAAGACTCCTCTACCACAAAAGCCATGCCCCCAGTTGGTGACTAGAGCCTAATTCACCTTTCAGAAAATCTCCCTTTCCACAAGCAAGAATGAAAGTCTTAAATGACCTCAAAAATAATACAAGTGAGTCTATATAGAAAACAAACAGACTCACAGACACAGAAAACAAATTTATAGTCACCAAAGGGGAAAGGTTAGGAGGGAGGGATAAATTAGGAGTATGGGGTTCAGTTCAGTTCAGTTGCTCAGTCATATCCGACTCTTTCTGACCCCATGAATCGCAGCACGCCAGGCCTCCCTGTCCATCACCAACTCCCAGAGTTCACCCAGACTCATGTCCATCAAGTCAGTGATGCCATCCAGCCATCTCATCCTCTGTCATCCCCTTCTCCTCCTGCCCCCAATCCCTCCCAGCATCACAGTCTTTTCCAATGAGTCAACTCTTCGCATGAGGTGGCCAAAGTACTGGAGTTTCAGTTTTAGCATCATTCCTTCCAAAGAACACCCAGGGCTGATCTCCTTTAGAATGGACTAGTTGGATCTCCTTGCAGTCCAAGGGACTCTCAAGAGTCTTCTCCAACACCACAGTTCAAAAGCATCAATTCTTCGGCGCTCAGCCTTCTTCACAGTCCAACTCTCACATTCATACATGACCACTGGAAAAACCATTGCCTTGACTAGATGGACCTTTGTTGGCAAAGTAATGTCTTTGCTTTTGAATATGCTATCTAGGTTGGTCATAACTTTCCTTCCAAGGAGTAAGGGTCTTTTAATTTCATGGCTGCAGTCACCATCTGCAGTGATTTTGGAGCCCCCCAAAATAAAGTCTGACACTGTTTCCACTGTTTCCCCATCTATTTCCCATGAAGTGATGGGACCAGATGCCATGATCTTCGTTTTCTGAATGTTAAGCTTTAAGCCAACTTTTTCACTCTCCTCTTTCACTTTCATCAAGAGGCTCTTTAGTTCCTCTTCACTTTCTGCCATAAGAGTGGTGTCATCTGCGTATCTGAGGTTATTGATATTTCTCCCAGCAATCTTGATTCCAGCTTGTGTTTCTTCCAGTCCAGCGTTTCTCATGATGTACTCTGCATATAAGTTAAATAAGCAGGGTGACAGTATACAGCCTTGACATACTCCTTTTCCTATTTGGAACCAGTCTGTTGTTCCATGTCCAGTTCTAACTGTTGCTTCCTGACCTGCATACAGATTTCTCAAGAGGCAGGTCAGGTGGTCTGGTATTCCCATCTCTTGAAGAATTTTCCACAGTTTACTGTGATCCACACAGTCAATGGTTTTGGCATAGTCAATAAAGCAGAAATAGATGTTTTTCTGGAATTCTCTTGCTTTTTCCATGATCCAGCGAATGTTGGCAATTTGATGGATATAAACTGCTATACATAAAATAGATAATTAGCATGGCTTTACTGTACAGCACTGGGAATATATTCAATATCTTATAATAATCTATAATAGAAAGTAATCTTAAAACATACACATGTATGTATGTGTGTGTGTTAGTCACTCCGTTGTGTCTGAGTCTTTGCAACCCCATGGACTGCAGCCCACCAGGCTCCTCTGTCCATGGAATTCTCCAGGCAAGAATACTTTAGTGGGTTGCCATGATCTTCTCCAACACATATATGTGTGTGTACACACACACACACACACACACACATATATATAACCGAATCATGTTGCTGTACACTTGAAACTAACACAATATTATGAATCTTCTTAAAATACTTCAATTTTTTAAATGTTTTTAAAAATCAAAATTTAAAAATTGGGAAAGTGAGCCCTCGGGGTGAGCAAGAATCCCTGGCAGCATGTGAATGTCCTTCCCATAAAGAGAAGGCAGAAAGCTAAAGGTGAACATGGATGACTCTGCCATTGGTTGCACCGCCCATCAATCTTTGGTGCCAGCCAGCTCATGGCTAGATAGACAGGATGGAAAGCAGTGGCCCCGGGAGGTCAAGGATCTCATGTTCCTCCTATACTCTCTACATTTGCATCTGGGCCCCTGCCACCTTAAGGGCAACCTATGATGCTGAGTGTGAGATCTGAAAACAGAAACTCTAGAATGAGAGCTTCTAGCAAAGCCGTTAAAACCAGGCAGCAATGGAGGAAAGCCCCAGATCTCCCAAGACATTTTTCAAAGGGTCATGAGCATCAACCTACACCCTTTACAGGTTGCATGAATCTGCTTCGCTCTCCCTGACCCTTCGCACGACCTGATAGACACGAGAGCACTTTGTCATGAACAGAAGCAGAAATATAAGCAAAGCAGTTTCAGAAACAGAATTGGGAAAGCATGAATATGTACTGCTAGGAAAGGGTCTTACTTTAATTTGGTGTCTTAATATTATAAGCTTTTTTCTCTTCTTTTCTTTAAATCCTTGCTCAAAAAAACAGGAGACCTGGGTTTCAATTTTCCTGCTCTATTGCCGTGTCAATGAACAGGTCATGTACCCTCTGTGAGCGTGGTTTCTGATCCTTAGCTTAAAGGAACTGGAAAGCTTGTGCTCTGAGATCTCACTAGGATATTTTCTTCTGCAAATATATGTTGACAAAACAGGAACTGATCCAAATAATTAACAGAGATAAGCTTAATTACTGTTGTACATTTTTGGTCAGATATCTCAGTTAACTTATATGTACTGAAGTCTCATGTTCTGAGGAAACTCGTGATTACTCATCTATGAAATGGGGATGTATTTGTCTCACTAGGTTTTCCACTGATGAAATTAAATAAAGGCTGTAAATGAGACGATGGCTGATGCACAGCAGAGGCTGAGTAAGTGTTAGTTCTTTTCTTGTTAACCCTGGTAATCCCCTTGGTGCCTCGTTTGGTTGATGTGCAGTTAATTTACAGTTTGTGAAACCAGCCTGGAGATACCACTCTGGTAAGAACCTAATGCAAATACAGACCAAAGGGACTAAGATGTGCCAACAAGGTAGTGATGAATTTGTCTACACTTTCTGCCATGACACAAGATATAGCTATGCTTAAGCACATTTACTCAGGATTTCCATAAACTCAAACTCCACCTATCATTTTAAAAATATTTTTGGCAGGACCTCGTGAGCTACAGTGATGATGCCTGGCAAGGGTCAAGCCCTGGAAAAAAAAAAAGTCCAGGTGTTTATCAGTAATATTTGAAGTCCACCTGTGTTCAAAGGGACAGATACGAGGGTATGATCAGCAGCAGCATAATCATTGAGTCCTTGAGAACTTTATTAGTTATTCATTTTATCATCACAACTCTTCCAAGTGGTATTGATATTCCCACTTTTTCTAATAAAGGACTTATTGCTATAAGAGTTTAAGTATCTTATTCAAGGTCATAGAGTTAGTGAACAAACAGTAGTTCCTGAATTTGACCATTCAACTCCTTTTCTCCAAAGTCCTTGTATGCTCTACTTCAGTGTTGAGCAGTCCAGGAGCAGGGAGCCTTTTAGAAACAGACACTGGCATTTGGGATATTGGTCAGTTGGTACTGTGCGATCAAGGCACTAATCTTGGGTCAAGACCAGACTCCAGAGTTGGATAAGGATCAGGTAAAAAACAAGTGTGTCCCTGGACAGATTACTAAGGCAGGATCTCAGACACACATCCCCTGACAAAGGCAAGGTAGAGTTCCCTCCACAACAGGGAATAGAAAGAATCTAGGGACAAGAAAGAACTTTATGGTGAGAGTTAAGATAAAAAAAATCTGAAGCAAATAAGTGGCCTGAATGAGTCAATGCTCCAACATTTGGGGCAGAATCTCCTCACACACTGACAGCAATATCTCCTAGAACCTCCATGGATCTGAATTTACCAAAGGATGAGAAAAGTAGACAGAGGTGAAAGGTTCCTTTCTAGGAAGAGAGAAACGTTCCAAAAGAATACAATTCTGGTTCGCTGGAAGTTTGGGTGATCAGACCTGGTGTGTCTTCAAAGGATTTGAGAGATGAGCTTTGATGCCATCTGTTGTACCTTAATAATCCCAAGAAATAAGATCTGTGTTCCCTTCTTTGCATTAAAGAGGGCTTTCCTAAGAGCTTCAGAGAATCCTCTGTTTCTTGGCATAACACATAACTTAAACTGAACCTTCTTAATGCCCATCTCAACATAGTATCCTACAAAAACTGGCATTCAAATAAGTATTGAAGAGTAATTTAAATATTTACTGAAATCCATCAAAAGCACCAAAGAAGTATATGAAATCTTATGGCATGAAAAGATCCTAAAGATCTTCACCTGTCTTTCTCCTCAAAGTCCTACTTTTTGCTGTTGCAGCTTACCTCCTTCCAAATATTTTTTCTCCCTTCCTCCCAAAAAAATCCCCACCCATGGTGGATGGCAGAAAGGAGAAAGCTGTAAACAATATGCAGCATTTAATATTTTGTTCTCATCGCAGAAGTTCCAGGTGAATTGTGAACAGAAAGCCAACCAGTGCTGGGAGACCCACTAGCTATTGTTTAATCACCTGGCTTTACTCTGTTCCATTTTGCCTTCAAAGTATCTCCCTCGATTTCCACCAAATAAATATACTCATTCATTTGATCAACTGAACTGATTTTGCATAGTGCACAGCGAGGTGAGAGATATATGACAGAAGTCCTGCTCTCAAAGAACCTAGAATTAAACAGGAATGACAGAACATACCCCAAATCACTACAGTAAATTATATTAAATGACTGGCCCATAAAATGTGGATTAAGATTCAGGATCTTCCGGAGGATTAACTAAAACCAATCACACAGTATACTTACTGCCTACTCCTACTTCTGTTCTTAAGATATACATGGAGTCTTCTTGTTCTTTTTCTTTTTGTATTTTCTAAACATATTTCTCCAGTGATATCATCTTAAAGGAAAATTAAATTAGATCAAAATGGACTTAAGTCCAGACCTGAGGAAAAAAATGCACTAAAAGAGAAGACTAAGAACTATGTTTGTGAAAGAATGAACCATCTGACTGATAGCCTGGGGAAGATATCTAAGAACCCTTAAGAATTTTATATTATCAGTTGATCTCTCTGATCTTGTCTCCACAATGACTAGCACCAAGATAATTTCTAGAAAATAATATGATCATATCTCATTTAAAATGTCTTAACTGCTTTTGAGATTTCCCCTTGTCCTCTGGTTATGTCCAGATGCCTTAACATGACTCAGAAGTTCATTTTTTAGTAGAAAAATGAACCTCCTACCTCTCTAGCCACATATTGTGTCACTCATCATTTCCAGCATCTTCTCTGCTTCAGTGCTTCTTAATCATTTGTAGAAGTGGGTAACTTCTATATCCTGAGCTCACCCCGTTCGTGTCTTTATTACCTTGGACTCTAATTGCCTTTTCCCAAGTTATTCGCCTCCCAGACAATAAGCACCATGCAAAAGTGAACTAGTTCTACCATATTCATCACTGATCCCTCAGAGCCTATCTCAGTGTCAGAAAATAGTAAATATTTCATGAATATTGCTTGAGTGCATAACTTAAAAACATAAGGGAATCATGACTTGTCTTGAGTTGGGTTCCTTAGAAACATATTCTGAGGCAAAGACTTTCAAGCAGGAGGTTTATTGGTAGTAGCTGTAGTAGGGCTTTCCAGTGGGAGACATCAAAATGTAATGTAATATGGATCCCATAAGAAGTTCTTAAGCTGAAACAATCCTTCAGCATTTTCCCTACTAAAAGCAGAAGGACCAAATCTTTGTACCTAATTATCAAAAGCCAGCTGCCTCCAAGGAAGAAGTGTCACCTTGGGTGATTCACCCCTTTGGATAAGGGCAATTCCTACAAAAGGATTAAGTTGTGAGTCCTCAGCATCTAGCTCTCCAAGCAGCTGGTCTTGGATAGGAATTTAAACCATGGTCTGCAGTGTCTGCTGCATTTCCCTTTCACCTGCAGCACAAGGCATGGATGCTTCAACTCCCTAAACTCTGAAAGTGTCCCTCTGCCCTGAAACCCATCTAATTACAACCTCCACTGCTCAACTGCTGGTGGAGTGAGCACCAGTACCACTACCAATCACATTCATTTATCCATTCAATGAGTGTTTGTAGAGTGTCTACTACATGCCAGGGATTATTCAAAGTATAGAGCATTCATCAGAACATAAAACAGACAAAAAGACCCTGTTTTCTTTGAGCTTTCATTCTAGAGAGAGACAATTAGAAAAGTAAAAAGTGGAGCAGAGTGTCATAAATACTATGGAAAAAGTAAAGCAGAAATAGAAAATAGGGAGTGCCAAGATTTGGGGGAGGATGAGTATTTTAATAGTAAATAGAGTAGTCAGGTAAGGTCTCACTAAGAAGGTGATGAGTGAGTGAAGTCATTTAGATATTGGAGGAAAAGCTATGCAGGTAGAGAGGGTAACAAGTGCAAAGGCCCTGGAGTAAGAGCAAGCCTGAATGTGAGAAAATAACCAGAAAGCTAATGTTCCTGGGAAAGCGTAGAGTTAGATCCCAGTGGGAAGTGAGGTCAGAGAGAAATGGGGGGAGGGGCAGGTCATAGGTCATTGTAATGACTTTGTCCTATACTGTCCATGAGTTGTGAGGCCATGAAAATTTTGAGTATAAGGGTAAGAAGATATGACTTACATTTTAAAGGATCACTGTGATTCTTGTTGGAAATAAGTATTAATATATGGGGAAAGAGAAGGTGCGGGAAGCCAGTTAAGAAGCTATTAACATGTTCCAAATGCTAAAGAGCGGGGACTTGGGCCAAGGCAATAACAATAGAGATGCTGAGAAGTGGTTAGATTCTGGAAATACATTGAAGGGAGAGCTGGATGGGACACAGGTTATGAGAGGAATCAAGGATTTGAGTCTTAACAACTAAAAGAATAGGGTCTCCATTTACTGAGATGAGCAAAAGAATCTCAGTGAGGGCAACAACTTTGGGGGAAGATGGTTAGTTCAGTGTTGGCCATTTTAAGTTTAGAGATGCCTGTTGGACATCCAAATGGAGATGTTGAATATATATGATATGCTGGGGAAAAGTCCCAGACTAGAAATAAGAATGATGAGAGCCATCAGCACACAGATAATCTTTAAAACCATGGGACTAGATGCTATCAGAAAAAAAATGAGTGTAGAGAGGAGAGAAGAGGATGATTTTAAAGACGGGGTCCTGGGGCATCACACAAATGGCATTATGATGCATAGCTTCCTGCCTCATTCTCACTGTGTACCATGAGAACCTGCATTTGGATGGAAATGCATCTTCCACCATATCCAGCATGGCTATAAGAACTTGGGCTTGAGAATGGGATATACCGATGGTGGAATACAGTCTCTGACATTCACTATGGTTATTAAGTTATTGGTTCTAATTCTTCACTTGCCTGTATTAGTATTATATATCCACCCCTTTACCATGGCCCTACGGTGTAATATATGTCCTCTACTCTCTTGGGCTTGGCCTTGTGCCCTGCTTTTTCCAGTGAGTTTTAGTGCTTGTGATATATGCAGAGGCTTGAATTGTGCTTGTGTGGTTGGAATTGCTCTGCCATTGGCATGAGAAGAAATACTTTGGGTACCATGAACCTGCTGGAGAAGGGCATGGCAACCCACTCCGTATTCTTGCTTGGAGAATCCCATGGACAGAGGAGCCTGGTGAGTTACAGTCCATGGGCTGCACAATCTGAAACGACTATAGCAACTTAGCATGCACGCACCATGACCCCAAGCCTGGGAGTCAGAATAAGATGCATGTGGCAAAGCCACCCTAGCCTCCTCATAGGCAAGTAAGAGATATGCTTATTGTTGTAAGCCACTGTGATTTTATACTTGCTTGTTATGCAGAAATAACTGACTGATACAATCCTGACCTGTTAGTTGTGTGGTTTTGTAGCCATATTTTCTTTGCCCATAGAGGATTGAATATGTCCCCTCTTACTGAGTTGTACTAAAATTGAAGTGAAATAATGTACAGTCCTTACACAGGCCCCAAGGATATTGATTAACTTATCCTTGGCCCCCTCCAGAGTTGATGGTCAACTTTTCCTTGCTAGCATCAGTTCTAAGAGTAGTAAGATTTTTGTCAAAAAAGTCACCCCTGCCAAATGAAAGGGGTGGGTATCCAAGGTGATTTGTCAGTTGCTTTCATCATTTAGAATTGTAACACAAGCCACAGCAATATAATTTCTTAGGTTCCCTGATAAACAACTAGAACCATAAACACCAGCAAATCTAGTTCCATTGTTTCTTCATGGGACCTCCTATCTTTAGAAATACCAATATAAGCCTGTTTCAGCAGTGCACTTAGCATACCCCGTGTCCCTTGAGAAATAACTGGCTTTTGTTTTTGATGAGCCAGAATGCATGCACACGTGCATACTATGCAGTACACACTGCCCTTCATCAGCTCAGGCTTTTGTTCATCAAAATAATAGAAAGTAGTGGCATAAAGCCATTCTCTGAGAAATAATTCATTACAAACAAAATCATCCAAATGCCAGTTCTTCTGCCCTCAATGACCTTCAACAAGTGAGCCCCCAAAGACTCACCTGCAGCATTCAGGGAGGCAGTAACACAACATCAACTCCAACAATGCTTATTGCCTCTCTGGCTGTCACTCGCCTTGGCTAATCCTTTTTACGCCTTTATTTTCTGAGGCTGACCTTTAATACTTGTAATCAAAATGTAAACAGTTCAACAGTTCAAGTAGCTTTCTTTGAGGCCGTGGTGATAAGCTGGGTAATACTTCACCAAACACCCTCACCTTTTCAGGTAAAGCTCGAAGAGAAAGTTGGACCAAGGCCTTTGTATATATCTGGACATCTAGTCTATGGAAAAATTAATCAACTATAGGGAAGAAAAGAGCTTCTTGCAGGTATGATTTCCAGTTTGCAGAAAGAGGACATATGATGAATATCCATTTCTTTATTTTCTTAAACCCACATAGCATGGCAAGAAATTGAGTCCAGTCATTAATGGAATTCATCTCAGGATTAGGCTGAGGTCTTAAGGACTCACAAAAGGCCAAGATATCAGAATCGGTCCATGCTGGGTACCACCTGAATGCCTCCTTTCCCAGCCTACCTCCTGCTGAAACTCTTGATCTCAGCTGCCTCACATATGTGATGCCTTAGAGTCTTTGCCAAGGGCTGGAACCCCAGTGCCTGGGTTCTAGCCTTTCATGGTACATGTGGCTGCCTCCTCAGAGGCCTTGTAGCTTGCTCTGGGATTGGCCACAAAGAGGACATGAGTCCTGGATTCCTCCCATGTAACTCTTACTGCTCCTTCTGACTCAGTCTGACCTCTGACCT
The DNA here is from genome assembly GCF_029378745.1 of Bos indicus. NCBI lineage: Eukaryota > Metazoa > Chordata > Mammalia > Artiodactyla > Bovidae > Bos > Bos indicus. Next base: position 42,648,909 of record NC_091767.1, on the reverse strand, counting down.
CAGCAAAGTTTGACCTTTCTCCTTCCAATTATCCTCAAAGACTGCCTCTCTCCTCTAGCTTCTCTAAGAGTATTTAGTATCTCCCCAACACGTTTTACTTAAATAAATAAATAAATGACAGAAAAGGACAAAGTCCTGCCAGAGTCCTTTACTCAGTAGAAAATTCCATATGCAGGTTGGGTTGAGAATAGGGGAAGAAGAATAGAAATCAACATCTCAGAATATCACCCTGCCCAGGTTGATTGTTTTATTTTATCTAGAACATTTGATTCCTTAAAGGAAAAACTAGAGTGGGTGGCTGAGCTGTGGACATATGGAAGTGGAGAAGAAAAACTGGATATAGAACCTGCCTCCTAAATGTAATGTTAGAAATTGTCTTAGCCTGGGTTTTCCAGAAAGCAGAGCCCAAGCAAAGGCTTGTGCAGATGACCGCTAAGAAGGGCACTCCAGGGAAGCTTGAGTGAGGGGCAAGGAGAGGGCGTAGGGCAGCAGGAGGACCCGTAGGAGCCACTGTTGAGCTGCCCACCTGAGTGGACTCGATCTCACCAGGTCATCCCTGAAGAGGCTAGATGAACTCCATCTCAGCATCTTCCATCTTTGAGGGGAGAGAAGAGGAAAAGCACTCACCACTTCCCATTGACCAAAACTCACCCCATGGGGTGTAAGTCCTCCACAGTTCCAGCTGTGCACACCTGGAGCCAAGCACCAGGGTCCACATCTGGACTTTTGTGGAAAAACCCTGGTGCTGGAGCCAAGAGGCTCTCAGGTGACCCCTTTGTGGAGTTAGTTGGAACCCACGGAGCTGGTCACCTCAGAGATATCTGGAACCTGAAACAGATGAGGCCAAGACCACCTGAGGGGTTGCTGAAGATGCCCAGCATAGTAATGCATGAGGGTATGCTAAAAGGAACCGAGTTTTAACATATGAAGATGGTTTTATATGTATTTTTATATATTATAAGCACATACAATATATAATATTCATAAATGATATATAAATAATATGACTATATAAAATGACGTATTTAGAATGAACCCCAAAATATAAATGTAGTACATAATGGGCTTCCCAGTCAGCTCAATGGTAAAGAATCCACCTGCAAAGGAGAAGCAGGTTCAATTCTTGGGTTGGGAAGATCCCCTGGAAAAGGAAATGGCAACCCACTCCAGTATTCTTGCCTGGAAAATACCATGGACAGAGGAGCCATATACTACTTTCTAAATCTAAACTAACATTGTCTTTATCAAAGTTGCTGTTTATTTATTCATTCACTTGGGTTTTTTTTTTTAATTTTTATTAGAGTATAGTTGATATATAATGTGTTAGTTTCAGGTTTACAAAAAAGTGATTCAGTCACATATGTAGGTGTGCAACATATATATTTTCTTTTTCAAATTATTTTCCATGATAGGTTATTACAAGATATTGACAACAGGTCCATGTGCTATACAGTAGGACTTTGTTGTTTACTTTATGTTTTGTAGTTTGTATCTGCTAATCCCAAACCCCTAATTAATCCCCCCTCTTTCCCCTTCGGTAACCATAAATTTATTTTCTATGTCTGTTAGTCTGTTTCTGTTTTGTAAATAAGTTCATTTGTATCATCTTTTTAGAAAAGACATGTAAGTGATATTGCATGATATTTGTCTTTCTGTAACTGAATGACTTCATTTTAGTATGATAATCTCTAGGTTCATCATTCATTCATTTGTATTTGTTGAAAGTCCTTGTTCAAGGATGATGCCATCAGAAAAAATATTTGTGAAACTTCCAAAATTACCTTAAAGGCAGCATTGAATTCTTTTAGTATTTTTAACCATTTAAACTCTCTTTTTGTAGTTCCATTTGACTTCTTGTGAATTGTCAGGAGCAAAAATATTCAGATCAAGAAATGGTGGAAAGTCAACAGGAATTATAAGGTATTAGTCAAAACAGAGATGCCAATACAAAAAAAAAAAAAAAAAAAGAAAGAAAAAGATGGGTTCCTTGTAGGATTTGGAAATAAGACTCGTATAGAAAATGTAAAAATTATTAAAGGAGTATGTGCATTTTCTCTATTTTATTTTGGGTTGTACTGGGTGTTCGTTGCTTTGCATGGGTTTCCTCCAGTTGCCTTGACCAGGCTCTACTCTCTGATGCAGTGTGGGCTTCTCACTGTGGACACGTCCCTGGTTGCAGAGTGTGGGCTCCAGGCACGAGGGCTTCAGCAGTTGCAGCACATAGGCTCAGCTGTTGCAGTGTGTGGGCTTAATTGCTCCTCAGCATGTGGGATCCTCCCAGACCAGGACCCAACCCATGTCCTCTGCATTGGCAGGTGGACTCTTAACCACTGAACCACCAGAGAAATCTCTCTTTTTGTGCATTTTAGAAAGTAGCATTTACTTATATTTTCTAAGACTCACCTCTTCTTAATGTGAGAAGCACTACTTCGGAGGAGAGAGCAAGATAAGTGCTAAGTTTCTTTCTTTGTTATCTTCCCTCTTATTCTAGGACATATCAGGAAGCTATGACAATCCTAAAAATGCTGACATTTTTCTCACTTAAGAATGATGATAGAAATAAAAGAAACTTCTTCTTTCTCAAAAAGTATACAAGCAACTTTATAGTCTCCTTCTAAAATGGAAAATAGCTTGAATTGGAGACTCCAGATGACAGTTTATTATCTTTGCCAAAAAATTTTTTTACAGAGATAATTCACCAAAAACCTCCAAAATGTTCTAAAATTTGAAGTGAAGTATAATAACAACTTTAAAAATTATATCCAGTATATTTTATGCTAACCAGTCATTCTGTTGGTCTTTTCCACAATATCAATATGCACTTTGAACAGTGTATTTGAGAATCTTGAAAATTATGTGCTCTTATTCTGCAAAAGAGGAAATGAGGGCCCAGCAAGAAGATAAATCTTAGCTAAAGTCCCTCCATTAATTAGTGACCATGGGTGGTCCATAGTGCAAGGGTTCAACTCCTGCTCCAGGGGTTTCCTCATGTACAATCCCTCACAGCGGGGAACATCAAAATAACTTAAATATATTTTACCTATTTACATACAAAGCCAACTCAGTTTCACGGAACAATTTCGCTCTTTCTGAAGTTTGCTTACGCCCGCTACCTCATGGCTCAGGCAAACAAAAAAACCAAAGAGTCCATTTAACCAGTCTCTTTAGATAACAACTTACTGATCATAAATTTTCACTCTGCATACCATTAGGGACCTCACCTCCAACCCTTACATTACCCACCACTCCAGTAGATTCCCAAAATAGAGTATTCAAATCAGAAATATTATACCAAATATGTTTCTCACCACCTCATTACATATATGGATATATTAATATTTTATATTAAAAACAGGACATGTTCTTTTGAACCTTTGTTCACCCACTTATTCAACAAATATCAAGACCTTACTTAATGCATCATGCTCCATTGTAATCACAATATCATAAGTATCTCTCCAAGTGAAAAAATATAGTTCTGCAATAGTTCACATTGTTGCATGATATGATATTGCATGATTTAATTTTAACAAAGTGCTATTATTGAAGCATAATGATGCTGATAATCCACCATTCCAGGTCTTCCTGAAGACGAAGGCATCTCTGAGAATTCTTGTCTTCTAGGTCAAAATGCTCTAACCCTCTTTGTTTTATATCCTTTAACTTTCTTTGAACAAGTCATGAAGAAGGGTATGAAACAGCAATGAGACCTCATCTTTTTCTAAGTGAGGAAACAGAAGCATTCATTATTTCTTCAGTTGATCATTCAACCAGAATTCATCAAGTCCCTTTGTCAGTTCAAGTCCTGTGATAGAGCGAGCAGGAGAGAGATGAATGAGGCACAAATACTTTACTACAGGGTATCACAATTGGAAGACCACCTTTGCTGAATTTAGACAATTCTCCAGCTGAACCGGAGCAAAGGTTAAGCTAACTTTACCAATGTCTAGTCCAGAATGTAACTCTAATTTGTGTGTTTACTCCTGTACAGATCTCCTGTTCAGTTTTAGGATTTGTATTAGTGATCCACTGCTGCATAACAGATTACCCTAAAACTTAGCAGCTTAAAGCATCAAACATTTAACATCTCACAGTTTCTTGAGTGTCAGGTATGTAAGAAAAACTTAGCTGACAATTCAGGCTGAGTCTCTACAGTTAGGGCTGCATCATAAAAGGATTGCTGGGGTTGGAAATCCCAGTTCCAAGAGGGCTCACTCACATGATTGTGGGCAAGGTGTCCCATTTTCTTGCCAGCTGTTGACAGGAGGCCTCCATGGCTTGCCACATGGACCTCTGCACAGGGCTATGAGCTGGCAGCCCTGCATGTTACCTGTTCTCTGCCATCCAAGGGGCAAACTCCTACTTTGGGAAAACGAATGGAAGTAAACCAGCAGTGCTGAGAACGCTGAGTGGTCCTTCAGTGATGTAACCCTGGGGAGTGAGACTGTCTCTTGAGGAGCACTATGAGGGGCTAGCCACGTGGTACCTGAGAATCGAGGCAGAGAACAGAGATCAGAGATGGCCAGGGGCTAGCTCCAACAGAATTTGAAGCTCTGGATCCAGTCATGCCTGAAGACCAGGACGTATCAGTATGAATGAGATGACTGAGTGTCTAATCAGTTTGAGTTAGTTTTCTTTCTTGTTTTTTCTTTATGTGAACTCAGGTCCACAAAATTGGATTAAGCATGGTCGTTGGTTCATGACAACTGTTAGTTCAAGCGTAATCCTCTTTCAATTATTTTAATAGTATAATTGAATACTCACAGTTCTTCACCCCAAGCGAGAATTATAATGTAATGTCGATGTTGCGCGTTGAATTGTGTCCTCCTACAACTCACATGTCGAAGACCTGACCCTTGGTTCCTCAGCCTGTGATCTTACTTGTAAATAGGATCATTCCAGATATAATTAGTTAAGATGAGGTCATTAGGGTGGGCTCTAATCCAAAATGACTAGGGTCCATTTAAAAAGGGGAAATCTGGGCTCAGAGTCAGGTATACATAGAGAGAAGACACCCATCTAGCAGAGAAGGGAAGAAGACTGGACAGTCCTTTTCTCACAGTGCTCATAAGCACTAACATTGATTTTGGATTTCCTGCCTCTAGAACTGTGAGACAATAGATTTCTGTTTCTTAAGCCACCTCATTTGTGGTACTTGATGAAGCAGCTGTGGCAAAGTGATACAGTCAATTACTTGTATTTACCGATCTGCTGCTCTCTAGTCTGCCGTCCTACCTTCCCTTTGGAATTAACATCTTCTGAAGTCTGTGTGTATATACACACATATATAACTGAGCCACTGAACTAGAGACAGCAGCTACCTGCCCCCACAACTCACATTATGCAAGAAAAATAAGCATTTATATATTTAAGTCACTCTTATGGTTTCTGTTACTGTGGTCAAAACCATTACTGATATATAGAGAGATGAGCTGGATTTTCCAGTGAAGTGCATATAAAAGGATCTGAGGATTGCATTTTGGAGCTCCACTTGTCGACGAGAAAAGATTTATATATTCGAATCATTAAATACAGAGTTCAGTGTCTCAACTACTTATACATAGGTAAAATGAGGCTCTGGGAAAGGAAATAGCAATCCACTCCAGTATTCTGGCCAGGAGAATCCCACAGACAGAGGAGTCTGGCAGGCTACAGTCCATAGGGTCACAAAGAGGGGGACACGACTGAAGCGACTTAGCACAGACTGAGGCTCAATGACGGGAAGTGATGTGTCCATGGTTCTATATCTGAGAGAGACTAGCCTTGGGTAAAGAACTAATATGCACACACATATTTTTTTTTTTTTTTTGATCGAAACTGGTAAATACAGACTTCTACCAAACTGGTAAATACAGACTTCTCCCAATTCCCAGCTCTATAACTTCGATGGTGTTATTCCCCCCTTGGCTTTCAATTCACCAGACTTAGTTTTATCTCAATCTGCCTTCCACTTAGCCAAGAGCATCTCCCACAACCGCAAGTTATATATCACTTTCATTTCTCTTTCCTGTCATGAAGCGATACTGACATTCTTGGATGAGAACCCTGTGAAACAGCTGTTTCCATTAAGTGCTTCTCAGGTATTTGGAGGAAATTCTAACTGCTGATGATGGCTAGATGCTATGTATGTGCTCAGACCCCTGTTCTTTTCTTTTCCTTTTATATTACGAATAGCCATCATCCCACAAGCAAGCTTACACTATTCTGGAGAGTGTGTTCATGGAAAATAATCTGCTGAGAAAGATGACCAAGAAATGGCACTTGGTTAAAAAAAAAAAAAAATCTAATCACTAAAAGGATATATCTGGAATGCTCAGCTTTGTTAATAAGAGAAAAAGCACCATCCCTTTCTACATAGACCATATATATATGTTTTTTCTAATTAAGATCCCATTCAGTGGCCTCAACAAAGCTGCATTCTGTTGTCTCTTAACTTGGTCCCCAAAGTGTTGGCAAAAACTTTATGCTACTTAATTGCCACAGCAAAAGTGATGGAAATCATTAATAGCTCTGATAATGCAGGCATTAAGATTTGGATTACTGCTTTGGGATATTTTTTCTAATGAAACAATGGTTACTAAGCTGCAACTATTCAGTACATCACAAAGAACAAATTTCTACATGTGGACACTTGTTGGTGCCTACACTGGGAGAGGAGTTGGCAACAAGTTATGCCTCAAAAGTCTACACTATGAATTAGGGTCAATATATGCAAATGTACCTTTAAAAGGGAATGGTTCCAAGCCAGTATGACTAAACTATTAGGGAGATAAAGATTTTATCAAATCCTTAGAAATGTCTATCAAGAGAGGGGATGAATTGAAATGGAAGCATAGACCCAAAGAATAACACTGACAAGTATAGAATTGTCTAACCAGATTTGACCAGGAGGAGGAGTCTTATCCAATGGGTCTTCGATATTAGGATTTCACTAGCAAATGTGTGAAAAGAGGTGAAGACATCAAGATAATTTACCCTGTGCCATTTATGTTCACTACCTTCTTTTTCTGATTTGATCCTCAGCAGCCAATTTCTTTTTCTTTCAATTGAAATATAGTTGGCTTACAATGTTGTGTTAATTTCTACCATATAGTGAAGTGATTGAGTTATATAAATATACACATTCTGTTTTATATCCTTTTCATTATGGTTTATCACCAGATATTGAATATAGTTCTCTGTGCTATACAGTCGTACCTTGCTGTTTATGCATTCTATATATACTAGTTTGCATCTGCTAATCCCAAACTCCCACTCCATCCCTCTCCCTCCTCCCTCCCCCTTGGCAGCCACACATTTGTTCTTTATGTCTGTGAGCCCTCAAACGCCAGCTTCGTGATAATATGACTGCCCGTGGAGATCTTCAAACATGAGGAAAATGTGCCAATGTAAATACTATAGTCCACAAGACAGGAATATTTCCAAATATAAGTTAATAAAGAAGGATTCTAATTTTATTAGTTAGTATATCAGTATCTGCTTAGCATGGTGAGGGCGAGTCTTCCTCCTGAAAATACACGTACTTTCAGTGGAAGAAAACCCAGTTGATAGACATGAGAGGCTGAAGACTGTGGCAAACTCAACACGGTGACATCGTCGTGGACGGCATCTTCAGGTGGCTGTGCCCACCCCTTGTTAGTTGTTTTTTAGGTCTGTCTTCAACAGAATTGGATGAGGGTGAACCAAGTTCATGGAGGTGAATCCTGGGGCTCCTATTTTCTCATGATCAAGTCTTGCAGGACTCACATTCATATATCAGAATGACACATTTACAGACATTAGGATCAGCCTAGAGCTTGAAATGAACATCTGTTTCATCCTCTTATTTCAGTTAAGCAATCAATATGTTTTCACCCAATACCCACCGAAAAGGAAGATGTCCATCAAGAATTCCCTGAAGAAAGATGTCATTTTTTTCCATTTCAGTTCCAAGTGGCCATATCAGAAAAGTTCTATGAAAGTACAAAAGACAGCAGCTTGAGGGGCTTCTGCTGTAGCCAACTACTCTACCTTTATCGAAAGCAGTGTAGGACTGGTCAGCATTTGAGAATGGGTTCCTCAGTGCTGTGTGCGCTGAGGGATGAGAAAAGGCCATGAAAGGCGGCACAGAGATAGGACTGTAGTGTAGGAGTTTGAGTGCCTGATCTTGAGCAGGGCGTGACTCCATTAAGGCACGACTTCCATCCTCTCTCTTCACATTGCTCTTCTCCTTTGTCAAAAACCTGAGAGGCTGAAGACAGTGGCAAACTCAACATAGTAGCAGAGCATAAAACTATGTGAGATTGAAAATCCCCTCTGGGGCTAGCAAGGGAGGAAAATACTGCCTAGAGAGAGCATTTGACTTTGGACCCTTCTGCAACATAACTCCTTAAATTCACCAGGATGTTTGCAAGTGAGTCCTGAGATGGTTGAGCATCTGATTGTACCAGACTTCTCTAATTCGTATCCCAGCCATTCCTTAATGCCAAAGTAAAATTTCCACTTATATCTGTGGGAAGGAAGGCATTGGCTAATTTGTGTCATTTGCAGATGGTACATACTGTCACCTGATATTTGCCTTAAGTTGAGAAAATCTCACCTGAAGTTGTCTTCAGTGTTGTCATTCTCAGATGTTGCTATTTATGCTCGTCACTCACTAAGGATGCAGAGACTTCAAGTGACTGCATGATCACTAAACAGTGCAGATCTATGGATGCCAGTGGCAGCTGGGCAAAGACCTGAGGCAACAGCAGAAGTGCTGTGAAAGGGAAAGCAAACTGAGACATACAGTGAACGTGGGAGGTTAGGATGGACCAAGAAGCTTCAACAGGGATCTTGAGAAGAGATACCTCAGGGCAGAACCTATGGAGTTAAGTACCTACTCCCCAAGTCATGCCTGCAGGGTTCACCAGCAAAGTTAATAGCAACATTTTCTGTTGCAATCATGTTGCAGGATACACACCAGCACCAAACAGCAGATCTGACATCTGAGAGGCTTTGTGCGCAGAGAAATACCTACCATTTACTAACTTTTCCTGCTCTACCTGAGCAAATGAAAAATTAAGGCAAGTCCAGGAATCAGTCTTTCAGCAAAGCTATACATTAGGAATTCATTTCCTTCTCAGCACATAGAAAATAAAAGAAGGCATTGAAAAGGAGGCTTTGCACAAGACACCCATGACCCTGAAGTACATTGGACTTGACTGAGACAAATGCTGCCCTGAATTTGCAGAAGAACATCACGTGTATAGATACACAAACATATGTGCATGTATATGAAGAGGATAACACGTGCTTAAAGAAAAAACTATTCCCCTGCATGGAGAGAAATAATTTCTCCACATGAAACAAATACCACGATGGTGAGAGTCCCTTGCAGACACGAAGCTGCTACACTTATTCTTATAAGGATCAGACAGTAAGTACAACTAACTACCATATTTTAAATAAAAAATGATTAAGAGGACTGGAGGTTGGAGTTTTCTGGGATGATGCAAGCACACATTCAGTGGGCCATCTGGTCAGTGGTTGCTTTCTGGTCCAAGCTGACTGCACCTAAGCCGATGGCAAGTCCTTTTACAGATTTTTCTTCTGTTTCATGTTATATTGAATAAGGGCCCATGATGATAAGAGCATAGTAATAATATGGAATGGGATATAATGACAGCCTTACAGATTGAAGTGGGGTGGCTTTCATTTTGGAAGGGGTGGTTACTACCCATCAGATTCTAAGTGGATGTGGCAGATGGAAGAAAGGGGAATAGGTTCCTTTCCTGCAGGGGTCCGATGAATGGACAGAGCTGCCTTGCCAACAAACTGAATGACCCCAGATAACTTGGCAGGCCTCTGTCAGAATAATCACTAAGAGTGAGTGAAAAAAAAATAGTACAGATTTTAATTTTGGGGGAAATTTTTATATCTAATGAATCTGAAAAAAATAATTGATTAGGCTTAAAAATATACAATGAAACATTATCAGTGCTTCCTATGCAGACATTTTAAGGGAAAAAATGTTTCCTTCTGTCATCCTGAACTTCAGGAAGGAAAGTCCCACTCTGGAAACTTCAGTTTTGGGGGGTTTTGTTTACTTTTTATTTTATTAATTGGCATATAGTTGATTTACAATATCATGTTAGTTTCAGGTGTATATCACAGTGATTCAGACATACTGCACAGGAATATGAATATGAAAAAATATGTATGTATGTATTTAAGCTCAAGTGTGCATGCTCAGTCATGTCTGACTCTTTTTCGACCCAACAGACTGTAGCCCACCAGGCTCCTCTGTCCGTGGGATTTCCCAGGCAAGAATACTGGAGTAGGTTGCCATTTCCTCCTCCAGGGGATCTTCCCGACCTAGGGATCAAACCCATGTCTCCATGTCTCCTGCATTGCAGGAAGAGGTCCTTGTTGGTTATCTGTTTTATGTATAGTAAAATAGTAGTGTGTCTGTTAATCTCAATGTTCTAGTTTATCCCTCCTCCCATATGGGCTTTCCTGGTAGCACAGTGATTAAGAATCTGCCTGCAGTGCAGGAGAAGAGGGTTAAGATCCCCTGGAGGAGGAAGTGGCAACCCACTCCAGTAATCTTGTTCAGAATATCCCATGGGGGTCACAAAAGAATCGGACATGTCTGAGCTACTAAACAACAATGATAACTATTTTAATATGGCCATATGTCAATGCATAGTCTTGCTATTTGTAAAGTACATATTTGGACTTTGCCTATCTCTAATTACATGATATGAACTATTATGATCCTTATTTAAATTTTTTCTAACTTAATAAATGACAGCTCTGGAACTTAGTACTCTCAAAGGTCTATCATAAATATCTCCTGCATTGACTATACTCTTTTTGCCTTGATGAAAACTCCATATTTTGGATGGCTGTCTCTAAGTGTGATCCTCAGCTAGGAAAAAAAGATGTGTGAATGTAAAGACACTTTCAGAAGTTTCCTTCTGGGAGCTGCTGCTGCTGCTAAGTCGCTTCAGTCGTGTCCGACTCTGTGCGACCCCATAGACGGCAGCCCACCAAGCTCCCCCCTCCCTGGGATTCTCCAGGCAAGAACACTGGAGTGGGTTGCCATTGCCTTCTCCAATGTATAAAAGTGAAAGTGAAGCTGCTCAGTCGTGTCCGACCCTTAGTGACCCCATGGACTGAAGCTTCCCAGGCTCCTCTGTCTATGGGATTTTCCAGGCAAGAGTACTGGAGTGGGGTGCCATTGCCTTCTCTGCCTTCTGGGAGGGATGCATTCTATTCTTCAAAGATACCTAGTATTTTATAGATTGAAACACTGTAAATTATCTAATCCAACTTCTTATTTCTACAAATGAAGATGAAGCCCAGTTAAGATACATATTAGTAGGAATATCATGAGGCTACCCGTTTTCTCCAATGCAGTGTTCTTTAAAATAATGTCTTGTATCAAAGTGATACCTGATCATTAAAATAGTATAGAAAAGTTACTAATAAAAAACAATATAACCCCTATTTTGTTCCAGCCCAACCCCAATTCTGCCACATAAAAAATTATTTTCCTAAATACTTAACTCTAAATAACATACTAGTAACTGGATTCCTTGATTCCTTGACTTTAGAAATTATTCATTGACTTTTCCTTAGGAAAGATATGGGATTAGCTCACTTCAGCTACCCTTTTTATACTTCAAAATTTTATAGTATTTTACTATTACTGTAGTAGTATTTTATAGCACTAAATGATAACATTGGGGCATTTCATGTCTTATTTCATCAATATTCTAGCTTTTCTTGACCCTTGACATGTAAAATGAGAATGTGCCTGCCCAAATTTCTATCCTTCCAAACCCTAATTGCTGTCCTCAGATCCTTATTCTGTTCTATAACCATAATTATAGATGTCTTTCATATTTTCAGTGAAGTTTTAGAGATGAAATATGCAAACAATGTTTATTATTTGGCTCATGTAGAGCCAAGTATGTTCTGGGATTACATTTCCTTTCTGTGTGAATCTAAGGAAATGCCCACTATACCACACAAAGAAGGATGATCCTGGAATCTAGGTCAAATAAAATCTCTTATACTGCTTCAAAGTCTGCTTTGTATTTTCACCATGGTTTTCCTATTAGACTACTGTTTTTTCTGGAGTTAGTAATCACATTTTCTTTTTCACTGAAGAAATACATGCTTTCTCTGTCATATTCCTTAGACTTTTCTTTCTAATGCTTGGAAATGACTCCATTCTTTTTCTTGAAGGTTCTCTTAGAGCTTGTTGACTTCTTATATATAACAGATCAGTTGCTTTCAAGGCTTATTGAAATGTCTTTCAGACTATGATATCATTTCATTGGACTCAATCATCCAGTTCCCAGGCCAAAAAAAAAAAAGCAACCAGAAACCACTCTAGATAATTAAATCAGAGAGAAATGAATTTCCTCTTGAGGTAATTCATTACTAAAGAGTTGGAAAGAGAGAAAGAGTAAAAGGAAAAAGGTGGTATTACCCAGAGACAGTAACTGCCATTAAGCCACCACCAGTATTGCAGGAACACCCAAGCCCACACTCTCCTCTGCCACTGAGAAGCCCATAGCCTCCAACACCTTGGTGCTCTAGGAATATATACTCTACAGATGTTGTTGAAAATTCTACCAACGTGGCTGGTGCAGTCGTGTTAAAGCTACTGAAGTCACTGCCAAAATACAAGGCCTTCTGCCTTTCCTGTCTTCTAAGGGCATTCACAGTTATCTCATTGGATGAAACAGATTAGAACACAGCTAACAGTGGAGTCTCAGAAAGGTAGTTTTCAGGGTCAGGCCCAGGAGCACAGAGGAGAGTCAGAAGGTCACAGTGTAGCTGAGAGCCAGCAAACAAAATCTGGAACAGACTTTGGATTAGTTTGTGGCTTACATCCTCCATGTTTTGGTGTAAAAGCTTCTAATTTCTCAGTAAATTCTTTAGAAAGTAAACATTCTGAGTCTCTGTGAGTTGGAAAATGCTTGTATTCTGTTTTCGTATTTGATTGGTAGTCTGGTTAGGTACAAAATTCTATGTTCGAAATTGTTTTCATTTAAAATTGGGAGACATCACTCCACTGTCTTCTAGAATCATGTACCCCTCTTAAGAAGTATATTAGTCTTCATTGCAGGGTTTTTTACCATTTTTTCACCCTGAAAAAAACAATTTCTCAAAACCAATTCTTCCTCGAATTATATTTAAAGTGTATTCTCAAGAGAGATCTGCCATCACCCTGGGACTAAATCTCTCAACTGGATTATTGCAATAGCCTCCTAACTGCAATTTCCACTCTTGAATCCACTTCCTAAGAATATATTATCCACAGAACAGCCAGAGTTATCCTTTTAAAATAGAAACCAGTTTATGTCATCCTTCTAATTAGAATAGTTCAATGGTTTCCTCTATCAATTAGTTTTTGATTAGCATAACAAATTACTCCAGAACTCAGTAGCCTGAAACAACAAATATTTGGATTTCTCTTGCAGTTTTGTGGGTCAGTGAGAAGTGCTTCTGGCCTGGTTGAGTCTGAACCTGAATGGTCAGAAATGATCTCACTCAGATGTCTACCAACTAGTTGGTAAACTAGTTGACCTAGATAGGGAGGGACAGCACCCAAGTTGAATTAGCGCATCATTGCTCCATGTGACATGGCACCTTCTAGTGGGCTTCCAGCTTGCCATCTTCCCAGGGCAGTCCTGGGATCTTGGGGTTCCCTAGGCATTGAGAGAGAGCAGGCATCAATGTACAAATGCTCTTCAGGTTTCTGCTGGCATCACACTTACTAATGTCCCATCACCTAAAGCACATCACTTGGTGAGAGTTTCACTTCATACAATCATTGTGGTCCATGTAGATCTACAGAATCATGTTGAAGTCAAATGCAGACAAGCATCATTCTATCAATATGTGGATACTTCCTTTACTAGAGACTTTTTCAGACAACTCTAATCTTCACTACTTCAATCACCCATTACTGTCTATACTAAGTGCTAAAGCTGAAGATATACATATGGCTAAGACATGGTCTCTGGTTTTAGGATGCCCCTGGAGTGAGGCAGCCACACGTAAGCAATCTGTGATTAAGATAATTAAAGGAACCTACCTGAATTGAAAAAGACAAATGAGCAGAGAGTGCTCATTGTGTCACATTTGATGAAAACTGGCAGACTCACCCTTAGACAAACTCTGGCAAAAATTCTGAATTTTAACGATAAAATGGAATTTTTCTTTTAAGTATGAGGAAAATTAACAAAAAGAATCATCAAAGGAGAAAAATACCAGATTGGCCTAAAATTTCTCTGAAGTGTTATATACAGAATTCATGGGAGTGCCATCTATAAGTTTTGGAAAGTTGCAATCTAAGAATTTTTCCCAAATTGTCTGTCTTTAAAAAGTTCTCAGATTTAAAAGGGCCTTTCTTTTTAAAAATTACTTTATTATGCATGCTACTTAATGGGAAATGAAATCATAGTAGGAAATCTAGAATGGAGAATTCAAGTTATAAAAAAACTTGAAGGTCATACCCTTCTATTTAGCCCATAAACTCAAGATCCATTTGAATGATATTGATACTTTGTCAGGTGGATACTAGAGTCTGGAGCAAGGATGTAGGCTGTATTTTGCTGTTATTTATTTCTACTTCCACTCTTTTCTAAGGAAGAAGAAATGTTTTCTTTAGCCATATTCTTCCTGCCAACATTCAGAGGGGATATCTTAACATAAAACAACTGGTACAGCCCATCCAAAGTGGTTAAGTCATTTATATGGTTTAGACACTGCCAAGATGATTAATGAACAATTTTTTCCCTGTTGTACTAAAGCAGAATTGTGCTCATTCAGTCATTCATCCATTTATTCATGTATCAGTTTACTCAACAGATAGTTATTTAGTGCCTCTATTTACCTGTGACTGTGTTACTCACCAAGAGTGAAATGGTTAAAAATAACAGACAATTCTTTGCTTTATGCTGCTGCTGCTGCTAAGTTGCTTCAGTTGTGTCTGACTCTGTATGACCCCACAGATGGCAGGCCACCAGGCTCCTCTGTCCCTGGGATTCTCCAGGCAAGAATACTAGAGTGGGTTGCCATTTCCTTCTCCATTGCATGCATGCATGCTAAGGCGCTTCAGCCGTGTCCAACTCTGTGCAACCCTGTGGACAGCAGCCCACCAGGCTTCTCTGTCCATGGGATTCTCTAGGCAAGAATACTGGAGTGGGTTGTCATTTCCTTCTCCGTCTTTGCTTTATAGCATGTATGAATATGAGTAAGATAAGAATCTTAAAGTTCATTTTTATTGCTAATGATTTAGTCAGCTATAGAGTTTACTTTTTAATATATTTATTTTTAATTGAAGGATAATTTCTTTACAATATTGTCTTGGTTTCTGCTATACATCAACATGAGTCAGCCATAGGTATACATACTTAGACCAGGAAATGGCAACCCACTCCAATATTCTTACCTAGAGAATTCCATGGACAGAGGAGCCTGGCAGGTTACAGTCCATGGGATCACAAAGAGTTGGACACAGCTGAGTGGCTGAGCACACATATATATTAGAGCTTACATTTTAAAAACATATATTGAATAACCTGAGCAATTAGAGATTTGGATTGGGAAATAGTTTCTATCACCAAAACTCTCTTCATAATATTTCTACCTAAGACCTATGCATGTTTTTATGCAAAAATAAATGCATATAAAAAATATCAGTAAGGAAACATATTAAAATATTAAAAGTGGTTAGCTCTGGGAGTGGGAAAAAACAAGGTTTTTATTCATTTTTACTTTCTGAATTCACTAAATAATCTATATTCAAGCATATATTATCTTTATAGTAGTATGTCAGTAAAGGTAAATCTAGTCCCTGGTACAGGAAAAAGTAAAATTGGTGACTGTCACAAGAAAAGTTATTTCTTGCTCTTAACATGGTCTGCTAAGGTTCCTCCTGAAGAGGTACTTTTTTTTCCAAATATAGATCATTTAGTGATTATTATTTAGTAGAATATAGATTATTTAGTGATTCAGAGGCCCAGATCCTCTCCATTTTGTGTCTCTGCTATCTTCAATGTGAGGTTTATCCTAGGAGATGTGCCCATTCTCACATTCCAGAAAGGGAAACAATGACTCCCTGGGAGGATTGTACAGGTCATGCCTTGAAGTCACACATTTCAGTTCTTCCTACATCCCCATTGGCCAGATCTCAGTCACTTAGCCATACCTAGTTGCAAAGGAAACTGGGGAGTATAGTCTAGTTGTGTACCCAGTGTGAAGGAAAAGATGTGCTAGTGAACACACCCAAGTCTTAGCCACAGTCAGCTCTTCCATTTGACTCTCACTCTCACGCGTAGAACACACTTGTTCCTATAGCAGCAACTTTGAGAGACAACTCAAAGTCCCAACCAGCCACTGTGCCCATCTCACAGCTCTGCGTCTCTGAAATAGGCACAGTCCACGCCATCTGGCTAGATGTGACTCCTGTGGTCCAGCAGTCTTTGACTTAAAAGGACAAGTCGTCTCCTCCTACATCTCATCCCAACACACCCACTCAATGGTGGGACAGGGAGCGGATTAAAACAGTCAGCACTCCCATGGACACAGTGAAGGCATGGGGACAAATGCCACTGATTTTGCTTTCTGGGAGCAACTGTCTTACCCATTGCTCCTGACTTCTGGTTCTGCCTTCTGAGAATTCCTTATTATTCATTTTTAAAGTTGCTACTGATGAAAAAAAAAAATGCTCCTTCAGGGCTATACAGTTTTCACTGCACACTTCAAACTGGTATAAATGTCAATGCCTGAAGGCTTTTTAAAGCCTCAGATAGAGGGATTTTTTCAGTCCAGGTTTGTGGTTTTGTTGGCAATCACCATGCCCTAGAAGACACAGTCAGCTTCTGATATATTTCTTCCATTCAATTTCATGTATTGGTAACCACACCCCAAATTCTCTCCTAATCATGATTTTCAGACCTGATTTATTTATTGGTTTTATCACCACCACCCCCTCTTCCTCTCTGATTCTAGTGATGACTTTCTTGAAGCTGTCTAAATTATGGTACGGGTGGGAAGTCCACACCCTCAAGCTGACCTTTGCCACAGGGCTGAGTTTTATTGGGCCTTTGTTACATAAATCCTTTTCCATGCTTATCTCTTACTACTTGGGATCTAGAAGCAGCAGCTTTTCCAACCTTTAGTATCATTAGTTTCTGGACTCTCTAATCCCTTTTATCCTGTGTGAAAAGTGCTCAGTTTCATTCTGAAGTTATCTCATATTTTTAAATTGTAGTAAGATATTCATAACAAAATTTACGATCTTGTCCATTTATAAATGTATCATTCAGTGGCATTAACTTCATTTATTGTTATAGGAACATCATCATCATCTACCCACAGAACTCTTTTAATCTTTCCCTACTGAAACCCTGCACCTATTAAAAACTAACCCCCCATTCCTCCTTTCCCCATGCATGCACACTAAGTTGCTTCAGACATGTCCAACTCTTTGTGACGCTATGGACTGTAGCCTGACAGGCTCCTCTGTCCATGGGGATACTTCAGGCAAGAATACTGGAGTGGGTTGCCATGCTCTCCTCCAAGGGATCTTTCCAACCCAGGATCAAACCTGTGTCTCTTACGTCTCTTGCACTGGCAGGCAGTTCTTTGCCAGCTGTGCCAGTCCCTGACAACCACCATTCACCTTCTGTCTCTATGAATTGGGCAACTTTAGGCTGTGTGGAATTCTTTTTTATATATGTGGTATTTTGGTAAATAGTTTCTTTCACTTAGCATAATGTCTTCAAGGTCCATCCATGTTGTAACATGTATCAGAATTTCATTCTTTTTAAGGCTGTATAATATTCCACTGTGTATATATACCACTTTGTGTCCGTTCACCCATGGTTACCTCTTTTTGCAATAATTTGCTAAAAGTAGAAAATAAAAGCCAACATACCCCATTACACAGATTGCTGCCATCCTCTTAGTAGCTCATAGTTTGTTCCTGCAAGTCATCACAGACAACAGTTTTCCCAAGTGTTCTATTGCTGCATAATATCTGTTCTTTCTCAGCCTGCAGTGTCAGTTACCTCACTGCTCCTCCATGACCGCTACATCAGTGACCATGTTTTAAATGTCATTATGATAGCATCCCACTTAATGATACTACTTATATCATTTCTTACAATAATTCTAATAGATAAACCCTGAACTATTGGCATCTGTCTTAATTCGGGTTCCTCCAAAAGCAGAAGCCATCAAGGACCTGAGTGCTGGCAGTTTATTTGGAAAGTGATCCCAGGAAGCAAAAATGAAAGAATTAAGAGATAGAGACAGGCAAGAATGAAAATACAATATGAAATGTGTTATCAAGCCACTGCCGTGGGCTCCGTTCTACAAGAATTGTATACAGAATGCCTCCTATAACTGTCTTTCTGAAAGATGGAGACCAGAGCGTTTATTGACCCTCTCCTGTCCCCATTGGTTGAGGGTTGCGATATTAATACTCTTGCTTTTCCATGATGCTTTTGCTGACATGCAAACCAAGTAGATTCCTGCAGGGGCAGAGAAATCTCCTGGACAAAATGTAGAAAGATGCTCAGTATATATTTGAAGTGGGATATAGTCAACACAAGTCTGTCTAAGTGTTTATAGAACTCTTCACCTCAGGGGCAGCAGAGATCACAGGTGGGCCTAGGAGATGCAAGAATGTGACACACGGTAGCAGAAGTATACGAGTCTAAGCTCACAAACATCTCAGCCAAATTCATGTGTCACCATTAGCTGTCCTCCAAACAGCAGGACCCAGGCATCTGCCATATTGTAGCTCTGCCATTTTCAACACATGATTGCCAAGGTCACCATGGATGCTTTTTTTATTTAACATGGACAAGAAGGAAAGCAGCCTGGAAGTTTTCCCATGGAAAGTTTTTATGGTCTAGACCTGGAAGCAGCATCTATCATGTCCATCTATAACCCATTGAACAGAAGTCAGTCACCTGGCTACATCTCCCTACAAAGAAGCCTGGGAAGCACAGTCTGTTTTCAGTTCCAGAGGGACTAGAAAATGGTTTTAGTAAACCCACAGAAGCCTCTATCATAGAAAGTAAGACTGAATTTATTTTTCATCTAAGGCAATATATATTAAACATGTTAAAACTAATTTACCTAATTTACTAATGAAGCAGGGCAAAGGCTAACAGAGTTTCCCAAGAGAATGCACTGGTCATAGCAAACACCCTCTTCCAACAACACAAGAGAAGACTCTACACATGGACATCACCAGATGGTCAATGCCAAAATCAGATTGATTATACTCTTGGCAGCCAAAGATGGAGAAGCTCTACACAGTCAGCGAAAACAAGACCGGGAGCTGACTGTGTCTCAGATCATGAACTCCGTATTGCCAAATTCAGACGTAAATTGAAGAAAGAAGGGAGAACCGCTAGACCATTCAGGTATGACCTAAATCAAATCCCTACAACTATACAGTGGAAGTGACAAATAGATTCAAGGGATTATATCTGATAGAGTGCCTGAAGAACTATGGACAGAGGTTCCTGACATTGTACAGGAGGCAGTGATCAAGACCATCCCCAAGAAAAAGAAATGCAAAAAGGCAAAATGCAAAAAAAAAATGGTTGTCTGAGGAGGCCTTACAAATAGCTGAGAAAAGAAGAGAAGAATAAAAGCAAAGGAGAAAAGGAAAGATATACTCATGTGAATGCAGAGTTCCAAAGAATAGCAAGGAGAGATAAGAAAGCCCTCCTCAGTGATTAAAGCAAAGAAATAGAGAAAAATAATAGAATGGGAAAGACTAGAGATGCCTTCAAGAAAATTAGAGATACCAAGGGAACATTTCATGCCAAGATGGGCACAATAAAGGACAGAAATGATATGGACCTAACAGAAGCAGAAGATATTAAGAAGAGGTGGCAAGAATACACAGAAGAACTATACAAAAAAGATCTTCATGGCACAGATAATCACGATGGTGTGATCACTCACACTCACCTAGAGCCAGACATCCTGGAATGTGAAGTCAAGTAGGCCTTAGGAAGCATCACTACAAAGTTAGTGGAGGTGATGGAATTCCAGTTGAGCTATTTCAAATCCTAAAAGATGATGATATGAAAGTGCTGCACTCAATACACCAGCAGATTTGGAAAACTCAGCAGTGGCCATGGGACTGGAAAAGGTCAGTTTTCATTCCAATCCCAAAAAAAGGCAATGCCAAAGAATGCTCAAACTACCACACAATTGCACTCATCTCACATGCTAGCAAAGTAATGTTCAAAACTCTTCAACCCAGGCTTCAACAGTATATGGACTGTGAACTTCTAGATGTTTAAGCTGCTTTTAGAAAAGGCAGAGGAACCAGAGATCAAATTGCCAACATCCATTGGATCATCGGAAAAGCAAGAGAGTTCCAGAAAACATCTGCTTTATTGACTATGCCAAAGTATTTGACTGTGTGGATCACAACAAACTGGAAAATTCTTCAAGAGATGAGAATACCAGACTACCTGACCTGCCTCCTGAGAAATCTGTATTCAGGTCAGGAAGCGACAGTTAGAAGTGGACATGAAATAACAGACTGGTTCCAAATCGGGAAAGGAGTACATCAGTGGTGTATATTGTCACCCTGCTTATTTAACATATATACAAAGTACATCATGAGAAATACTGGACTGGAAGAAGCACAAGCTGGAATCAAGATTGCCAGGAGAAATATCAATAACTTCAGATATGCAGATGACACCACCCTTATGGCAGAAAGTAAAGAAGAACTAAAGAGCCTCTTGATGAAAGTGAAAGAGGAGAGTGAAAAAGTTGGCTTAAAGCTCAACATTTAGAAAACAAAGATTATGGGATCTGGTTCCATCAATTCATGGCAAATAGAGAAACAATGGAAACAGTGACAGACTTGATCTGGGGAGGCTTCAAAATCACTGCAGATGGTGACTGCAGCCATGGAATTAAAAGATGCTTGCTCCTTGGAAGAAAAGTTATGACCAACCTAGACAGCATATTAAAAAGCAGAGACATTACATTGCCAACAAAGGTCCATCTAGTCAAAGCTCTGGCTTTTCCAGTAGTCATGTATGGATGTGGGAGTTGGACTATAAAGCAAGCTGAGTGCCAAAGAATTGATGCTTTTGAACTGTGGTGTTGGAGAAGACTCTTGAGAGTCCCTTGGACTGCAAGGAGATTCAACCAGTCCATCCTAAAGGAGATCATTCCTGGGTGTTCATTGGAGGGACTGATGCTAAAGCTGAAACTCCAATACTTTGGCCACCTGATGATAACTGACTCATTGGAAAAGACCCTGATGCTGAGAAAGATTGAAGGTAGAAGGAGAAGGGGACAACAGAAGATGAGATGGTTCATCTATCACCGACTCAATGGACATGAGTTTGAGTAAGCTCCAGGAGTTGGTGATGGACAGGGAGGCCAGGCGTGCTGCAGTCCATGGGGTCACAAACAGTCAGACACAACTGAGCAACTGAACTGAACTGAACGCTTTGACCTAGAAATTGCACTTCTACAGGTCCTTCTCTCATGGTTATTATCCATTAGATTTTCTGGATTTATTGTCTGCCATTCTTTTCTTCATCATGGGCTCCCTAGAATTCTGACTTCTGTTTAGATTTGGCCACTGGGAAGCTTCAGCAGGTGGTCAGAGAACAGGAGGAGAGAAAAGTGGGAGTATATAGTTCCCTGACAAGGCCACATGTTAGGAGTGGCTGAATTTCTCTAGTGCAGGCCACAGCTCATGTTGGGAAGCATCTCTCGCAGCTCCAGACACCTCCACAGCTTCAGCTCTACTTCTCTCTCTGAGTTCCATTACTGCTCCCTCTCTTGCTCCTTTGTACCTGATGCCTTGACAGCTCCCAGCTATTCACCAGCTCTTTATAGACACCCCTTTAATGCTGCTCACACTTGTCTAAACAGTCCTCAGTTACCCCATTTAAGTTTGCCTTCTTTTTCCTTTCTGAGCCCCAACTAATACACCATCCTAGAAAAATAACCCTTGCAAATAAGGAACATACAAAGATGTTCAGCACAGCCATATTTAGAATACTCAAAGCTCTGAAACTGAATGTCTAATAATTAGGAAGAGCTGAATACATTGCAATAAATATATGATAGGAATAATATACCAACATGTGAGTTTTTGGTGTCTTTTTCTGTCTTCGACTTCAAGAACCCTGCCTGAATCCCAGGAAAGTACTGCTCAAGTCTTTTCTTCCTGTTCTCCCTCCCTCATCCTCAAATATTTTTCACCAGGATGAATTACTGAATTGAGGATGGGGGTCCCACATCTACAGTTGTGGAAGAAATAGCTTGATTTACATTGAAAGAATGGAAGGAGAAAAAATATTATACGAGTGAGGGGAATATATGGGACCAAAAAAGGAGGACAGAAGATGTGAGGAGATGAATGGGCAAAGAAGAACTTTGCCATATGTGTTTCTTTTTGTAAACACTCTTCCAAAGAAGCCTGCAATAAATATCTTTGTCATTTATAATACTCCCTGAAACTCCTGAGATCCCTGTTTCTTTCCAACTTATTGATTGCTCTCTACGTGTTCCTGTGCAAAGTGAGTTCCCTGTCTTATTTCATGTGTTTGAAGCATGTCCATATTCAAGATGAGGAAACTTAAGCACTGAAAGCTTAGTTGAGTTTTTTATGCCAGCCCTATGTGTTCAGGACCTTTTGTCCCTCTGATGAAATATTACATAGTAATTGTGTTTTAAAAATTCTAAGAATCTGAAACCTGTAGTTTTATCTTTTAAAATTGTTCCATTCTCTGCTTATAAAACTAAACTATATAAAAATCTGAAAGCCTTTGTAGTGAGAGGAAAAAAAGAGAGAATAAAGAATGAAAGGGAGTATAATCAATAATCAGAGCATTCATAGATTTCATTCAGCAAATATTTCTTGGACTGAGGAAATCGCAGTGAACAAAACAAAATCCCTCCATCTGGAGAACCAGTACTCTAATGGGAGAGTGAGAGTAACACAAAAAGTTACGTGAAAAGTAACAGGAAGTAACAGGACAGAATACTGGGAGGAGTAAAGCATGGAGAGTAAGTGAAGGGGGCTGTTTTAGATGGGGTGTCTAGGGAAAGGGCGAAGTAAGATTTAAACAGAGATCTAAGGCAGCCACATGTGAGAGAGCAATGTGATGGAGGTTAGGCCACGCTACTATCTGGGGGAAGAACACTTCAGCCAAGAAAACAGCAAGCCCATGACTCTGGAGCAAGAGCACTTGAGACATGTGGCAAATGGAAGGATTTCCTTCTTTTTTAAGGTTTGATTTTTATACGTGTGTGTGTGTGTAATATTAAGAGTATCAATGCTATTATTGCAAAATGTCAGCCACTTATTGTTTACTTTTCTAAAAAACACAAATGATAATAAACATACCCAGTATATATTGCATTTCGTTTGTTCATTTAACTATTAATAGACACTTAGGTTGCTTCCATATCTTGGTTACTGTGGATAACACTGCAATAAACAAGACAGTGTAGATATCTCTTTGAGATAATGATTTATTTCCCTTGGATATGTACCTAGAAGTGGGATTGCTGGATCATATGTTAATTCTATTTTTAATTTTTTGAGGAACCTCCATACTGTTTCTCATAGAGGCGGTGCCAATTTACATTCCCACTGACAGTGCACAAGGGTTCCCTTCTCTCTACATCCTCAGCAACAATTATTATCCTTTGACTTTTTGATAATATTCATCCTGACAGGTGTGAGGTGATGTCTCATTATGGTCTTGATTTGCATTTCCCTGATAATTAGTGATGTTGAGCGTCTTTTCATCTAACAAATTCTGTTAGCCATTTGTATGTCCTCTTTGAGAAACTGTCTACACAAGTCCTTTGCCCATTTTTTAATCTGGTTATTTGGTTGTTTTGTTTTTGCTATTGATTTCTATTAATCCTTGTATATTTAGGATATTAACCCCTTATAAGATATTCACAACAGCATGGATGAACCTGGAGGTCATTATGCCAAGTGAAATAAGCCACAGAAAGACAAATGTCACATGATCTTACTTACGTGTGAAATCTAAAACAAACTCATAGGAACAGAGAGGACAATGGTAGTTTTCAGAGGCTTGGGGAATGGGTTAAAGGAGAGAGATTGACCAGAGGGTATAAACTTTTATTTACAAGATAAATAAATTCTAGAGACCTACTAGTGTATGGCTTCCCTGATGGCCAGATGGTAAAGAATCTGCCTGCAATGCAGAAGACCCAGGTTCAATCCTTGGGTGGGGAAGATCCCCTGGAGAAAGAAATGGCAACCCACTCCAGTATGCTTGCCTGGGAAATCCCATGGACAGAGGAGCCTGGCAGTTATAGTCCAAGGGGTCACAAGAGTTGGACATACCTTAGCAGCTAAACCACCACCAACAACATAGACTATGGTGACTATAATTAATAATAATGTATTGTATACTTGAAATTTGCTAAGAGAGTAGATCTCAAGTGTTCTCACCACACACACAGTAACTAAAAGAGGTGATATATACGTTAATCAGTTTGATCTGGTAAACATTTTATAGCATATATGTATATCAAAAAAATCACATCATATACCTTAAATATATTATAATTTGTAATTGTAAAAAAAAGCAAGAGTATGCAGGGCAGACTTAATAAGTATCATGAGGGCAGGCTTGCTCGAGCTCAGTGAACCAGGGAAAGAGTGACATAAAGTGATCAGAGGGACAGCAGGGGGTCATATTTATGGTGCTGGAAGCCACTGTAGGAACCTTAGACTGTATTCCACTGCAATGGGATGCCACTGGATGGTTTTGGACAGGGGATTGTCTGATATTCACATTTTTCAAATGGTTCATTCTGGCTACTCTGGAGAGTACTTTTAGTTTTGTTTCTCTACTTTAATAATCAGCAAATCTTAGTTTTACAAACAATAAGATAAAGCACAGTTTATAAAGACAAAAGGCAATTATATCAGTTATATATATAGCTGTGTAGCATACTATCACAAGACTCAGTAACTGAAAACCACAGATGTTTATTATCTTGGTTTCTATGGGTTGGGAATCCCAGAGCACCTCGGATGAATGCCTTTGGCTGGTACCTCTGGCTCAGGGTACCCACACGACAGGGTACCATAGTCATGTGGACAGCAGGTGCAGTCACATCAGGCTCACCTGGGGGAGATCTGCCTCCGAGCTGTCTCACATGGATATTGCCCAGCCTCACATCCTCCCTGGCTCTTGACCAGAGACATCAGTTCTTCACCAAAAGAGTCACTTTCTTTCCCCAGAGTGAAAATAGCCAAGAAGGAGAGAGGGTGACAGAGCGTTCCTAAGACAGAAGCCACAGTCTTGCTATAACCTCATCTCAACAGTTATATCCCATCACTTCTGCCATGATCTAGTCTTTAAGAGTCACTCAGTCCAGCCCACATGGGGAGAAGTTACCCAAGGGGATGAATACTGGGAAGCAGGAGATAAGGAGACCGTCAAGGAGATGCTGTTACAGTAGCCACTGTCTCCAAGCTCCTTATTTTATAGAAGCAGAAACCCATCTGGATGTCGGTATGGACTCTACCGCTCACCTTGAGGCCTCTGCAGGGTGGCTGTGATGATGCTTCTGAAAAGGCTTTGAAAAGTGTCTAGCACAGGACAATGGAAGGGCTTATTTTGCTTTTCTAATGGGTAGCCACTCCAGATTTGTCCTGTATTCTTCTTCATCTGCTGTATTAATGATTTGTTTTTCATTGTGGGTTATGTACTTTTTCTTTTTTTTTTCCTAGAGTGAAAATCCTCCAGTTTGAACAGAGAAGTGACAGTAGGGAGGAAGAACACCCAGTGCTAACTCGTCCAAGTTCAGGACGGGCTTTCTATTTAACTTTATACCTCCCAGTACCAGAAACTCTGACTGCCCAGTTTCAAAGATCTGGGTATCCCATACAGATGGGGCCAGCAGAAGGGGAAGATCAAAGAAGAGCAGGACGTTAGATACATTTGCCTTTGATATTTGTCTTATTTCATATTTATCCAAGTTTGATTGTAAACTTTTTGAAGGCAGAGACTTTATTAGTCTCTAAACTCTGTATTCAACTTGTTGTTGTTTAGTTGTGAAGTCATGTCCGACTCTTTTGTGACTCCTTGGACAGTAGCCCACCAGGTTCTCTGCTCATGGGATTTCCCAGGCAAGAATCCAGGAGTGGGTTGCCATGTCCTTCTCCAGAGGATCTTCCTGTCCCAGGGATCAAACCTGTGTCTCCTGATTGGCAGATGGAGTCTTTATCACTGAGCCACCTGGGAAGCCCCCTATATTCAGCCTATGTGTGTGTGAGTGCTCAATCGTGTCTGACTCTTTGCAGCCCTGTGGACTGTAGCTTGCCAGGCTCCTCTGTTGTTGGGATTGTCCAGGCAAGAATACTGACATGGGTAGCCATTTCCTACTCCGGTGGGTCTTCCCATCTCAGGGATTGAACGCCGGTCCCCTGTGTCTCCGCACTGGCAGGCAGATACTTTACCACTGTGCCACTTAGAAATCCTTATATTCAAGATTCACCATTAAATAATTTTCTAAAGAAAATCCTCCTCTACTGAAGGCAACTCCATTTTAAAAAAAGAAATTACAAAGTCAACCTTAAAATTCAACCTTGCCTAAATTGTGTCGTGCTGCTCCATGAAAAAAATTCCTCAGAGCAGAGCCTTTCTTCAGGATTCAAAGGAGGGACAATTTTCTAACACCGTCATGTTTGCCCTTTTCACCTTTGGATCCCCCTTCTCTTTCTGGGTGTTCCTCCCACCCCAGGTGACTACTTCTTTATGTTCAGCCTCTTCTTCAAATACTGCTACTTACTCTTATATCTGTTTTTTATCGTATTTCTCTAAGACAGATACTCTTTCATACTCAAGTATTAATTTACTCTAGTATTTGCACAGATCCTGTATCTCCCCTCCTCTAATTACAGTATGGAAGGCTTTTTAAATTTTTCCTAGTGAGAGGAATTCTTAGATAGCCAGCAAGTCGCCATAGGGAGTGTGGGGAAAAAAAGGAGAGCCCCAAATCAGAGGAGATCTACTTGTTTGAACCTAAAATTGAGCAAGATTTAGTCTTTTTAGGGTGAATGGATTAGGAGGGAAGTGTCAGAATGGACTGCCCATTATCTAAATCTCTTGTGAATACATTAGCATTAATTAATACATACATGAATATGTTTTACATTAATTTGTGTTGTTGAAATATATGTGAGCCGACCATCTGCCTGAGGGCATGTGGGAAGCATTCCCAGAATTCTCTCAGTAGCCCTGCACTGGAGTGCTCACCCCTGTGTTCTCTGTCCTTGTTTAGACAAGAGATGTTTCAACTCTTCAAACAATTAGGTGAAGACTTGTTTATGGGGAAGACGGCTAAGACAAGAAAATGATAGTGTCAGCGGCTGTTCTGTTTAAGTCAGAGGCGGATGCTGTACGCCAAGTGTTTGGTGCCTACTCCAGGCTTAGCATGCACAGCTATGACCTGAACTGGCAAAGCTAGAAGGAGAAGAAGCTACAGTTCTTGATTGATCCTGTAGGCTCGGATGCTTGACACACGTTATTTCATTGAGTCCTCTGCACAGGCCCTGAATTAGATCATTTCTACAGAGGAGAAAAGCGAGGCCCAGAGAGCTTAGTATGTCCAAGGTGATAGAACCAGGGCTAGAGTGCAGGTGTATCTCCTCCAGGCTCTGCTTCTGGAGAATGCCTATCAGCTCCAGCATAAAAAGACCCTGAGGTTGAAAAGGCCACATCCTCAGAAGTCATTTCTTGGAGTAAGAGATGGAGGCAAAAAACAGGCAGAGGCTGGGAAGAAGACAGACAGGAAGGGGCCAGAAGGGGAAAAGCCGAAGACCAGAAGTAAAGAATACAGGGAGAAAAGAAGCGAGCTTCAGGAAGGGAATAGGGAGAAGTGACTACAGAATAGGAGTGAAATCGACTGTTTCAAGACAGAAACAGTAAAAAACAATGTTCTTATTAGGGAACAACAGAAAATTCAGTTGTCATTTTCTGACTATCAAAAGAAGTAATGACTACAGGTGGGAAAAGAAGGAGGTGATGTTTGTTAAATGTCTTCTGTCAGGGCTTCTGCTAATCCATGGATTTGGGGAAAGTTAGAAAAAGACATCTTCTCTTGCTGGAGGTGGCTGCATGGGCACCAGCTTGCTCAGTTGGTTCTGTCTTCAGGGCCCCCTCATTCTCACATGTGGGGAACAGCCTGCAGAAATGTGCAAGCTGGCTCCACCTGCTGTGTGCTAGGGCCTTGACATGCATTATCACATTATTATATACTACAGTTATTCCCATATTGTGGGTCAGGAATCTGAGGCCCAGAGGAATAAATATCATACCATACAGACCAGACACATACCCATGCACACACACATACACGCCCGAATATCTCAAAGTCACCCAGAAAGTGAATTCACTAAAGTAATTGCAAGTAATTTGAAAACTCAATAAATAATCAGGTAATCTATTAGCTGACTTAAAAACCCTGAAATTGTGTGAGCTTTTGATTAGGATTGATGAGGGGATGGACTGATGTTCCTACAATTATCTTGCATACATCTTCCTCTGTGTGCTGGCTTCACCATCACACCTTAGCAGTGGCAAAAGGCCCAGCTGTAACCACACAGCTGAAAGCATATCTCCTAGTAGTTCCCACTGTGTAAGAAGAAAACCTGTTTTCCAGGAGCTCCTAGCAAATGTATCCTCCTCCTTTCTAATTGGTCCATATTAGATCACATTTTATTGTTAAACCTATGATCGTGGACAGGGGTAGGGTTATGGTGGTAACATAAGCCTGATCTACATACCTAATACGTAGAACCTGATGGAGCATAAGTTTCACCAAAAGGTATAACTTCTAAGAAATTATATACCAGTATGAAAATCAGAGTCATTACCAAAAGGAGGAATGGGTACTTGACAGGCACCCATGTGTAAGAAGGAATGGATACTTGGAAGGGCATCATGTGTCCACCATAGTAAGTGAAGTAGATCTTACGTTATCACTTAATAATTTCCACCCCTTCTGTCTCTCCATGGGAGAAGTCTACCTTCTGGTCTCCACTGAACCTGGGCTTAAGGATGTGACTTAACCTTCCTTGCCTTTGACTTCAAGTTCTGTCACGTGACTTGCTTTGGCCAATGGAATGTTAGCAGATATGACCTGAGCACAGTTGGACCTATCCTCTTGCACTCCACCATCACCTATGAACATAAACCTGGTAGAGGTCCAAGAAGGAAACAGACATACGGACCAGACCTGGACATAATCCATAGCTTGGAGGCCAACCCAGAGAGGAGGCCCAGCCTAAGTCAGCTGATACCTAGCTGGTCTAGGCCTATGAGCAAAAAGAACAATTGTGTCAAGCTGCTGAATCTCAGAGTATTTTTGTATGCAGCATTATGGTGACAAGGAGTGATCAATCTGGTTACTGAGTCCACTCTGGCGATGCTCTTTCCTTACGTGACAGCATAGAGCATGGCTCCATCCATTTTTTTTCCCTCTTCCTGGCTGCAGTCGAGCCTGGGTCTCAGCTGAAAATGAAGGCTGTGGCTTTATTCTCTATTTGCAGCCTCACAAAAACATCTGAGAGAGTCGGCAGCAGCTTTTGAAGGTCCTTCTAGAGAGCTAGCTAGCTATCACACCACGTTAGCTGGTCAGCTTCATAAGGCGGAACCACACAGCAGCCATCACTTCCAAACCCTGCCAAGTGAAACCTTGCAATATTGAGATGGCTGCACCTCAAACTGTCATGTGATTTCTGTATCAGAGGAATTTTAGGAACAGATGGTGAGCACAGACGACAGTGACGGTTGTACTCTGCATACGGGGCAAAGGGGAACGAGTGAGCAAGGGGGTGAGAATCCAGCAAATTCTGGAGGAAGGCTTGTGGAGGGGGGAGAGAATTGCTGGGAGCATGTCTTCTGCCCGCAAACCACAGGTTGTAAGAAGTTGGGAAAGAAAAAAACCCCAATAGGCAGTGACGGGGGGATGAGCTTTATGAAAAGAGAGGTTTTGCATCTAAAGCAAGAGGATTCGAGGTTTCAGCAGTTTTTCCAAAACACACACACACACACACACACACACACACACCAGAAAAACAGGCAGCAAAATTAATTCACCTGAACTCGACCTTTAGGCTGGTGGATTTGTTGCTTGAGGACATATGCAGCATCAGAAGAGTTGAAGATGGAGCGAATGTACAGGAACTGGACTCCAGTAAATAGCCCCATCCACCCCACATCCACCGCACCACCAGCTCCCCCCGAACCCGCCTTGAGTTTTGAAAGATGGGGCGGGGGGTGGTTTCTGTGGACGTCTCAGATGGCTGATCCCCTAATTCTATCATGAAATGTATTTCCCCTGGAGCTGGTATTTATCGCGGAATCCTGGCACGGCTCCTGAAATGTTGCATCTGCACCACTACACTGAGGTTCCTTGTAGTTCATTAATATGCAAGAGGGGCTGTGAAATCCTCCCTGTTTCTGACAGGAGTTCTTACATGCCTTTCTGGAATGCTTCATCTCTGAAGTGGTCTGGCACTGAGACTTTGCTTGTCTTCTTTTAATCAGCTCCATCTTGTCACTACATAAAGAGTTAAACAAAAAAGAAGAAGAAGCTTTCTGAGAATCTTGGGAAGATGCAGGGCATCTTTCTTTCCTTTCTCATTTTTTTTGTCATCCCCTACCCCCCTCCATGAACACATCAAAGTAAGGAGTGACATGCAGTGCCCCGGAGCTCTTAGCAACATGCTTTTAGGTTTGGAAAATTTCATTTTCTACCTTATGATGATTACATGAGGAAAGATGAAATGCTGGCTTTGAGGTTTATTTGGGAAAGAGATGTAATAAATGTTGTGGCTTCCCACTGAATGGAACAAATCCATTCTGGTCATGGAGGGGATATTAAAAATTACATGTTGTGTGTGCATGTACACAGTCTGTGTGACTTCAGTGGCATTTGTGGCCCTAGATGCTGAGCCAGGAGACCTTGTGTGGCTTCTTTCAGAAAATGCTGAATAAAGTTTTTCATTTTATCCAGCTCTGAATGCATTTGATTCCAAACGAAAATGAGTTCCCACCCTGTTTGAGGCATAGCGATTGCCTTCAAACCAGTCCCCCACCCCCACCGACACACACACACACACACACACACACACACACACAAAACCATAAGATACATACAGATTAACAGTTTACAGAGTCTCCTTAGCTGAAACCCAAAAGTGTGTCAGCCTGTGGAAGGATTGATCTAATGTCCCTTTTACAGAAAGTTGGTTTTTTCAAACACTGAAGTAGGGCTGAGGACAGTCATGTTTTTCTCTATCGTGGTTTTTTTTTTTTTTTTTTTTGGTCACTGTTTTTGCTCTTGCCTGGGAAACTTCTCTATTAGCTAGGAGCTGAATAGAAAATGATAAGCTCATCTTGCCCAGGAAACAGAGCCAGCAAGGCAGGGAAATATCCTCATGGTTTCAGCCCTGTGCTCCTTAGTAGGAAAGGAGAGTAGAAAGAAATGGAGTATTCACCAAGTAAACCATTTTCCCGCACGCAGAAACATGCAGTCTAAGGCTCTATTCAGAGCTCTCACATCACACATGCCGCTCTTTGTTCAGCTCACAGCTGGACTACACAGGTTGTAAGATGCAGGATTTGCACAAGCTTCGCCCATCAGCTCTGGCAGGCCACCCTCCATATAGAGTCAATCAGCAACCGCCCCCAGGGTCAAGTTCTTCAGCCTCTCTTGATCACGGTACTCATTTGGGTTTGGAGAAGAACTATGAAATTTTTGCTTTGGCTGAAGAAAGAGGAGAGACCCTGATCCCTCCTCATAAATAACCTAAACCCTGGCTATTCAATGACAGTTCAAATCTCTGTTTACTCTCCCTCTTAAGGAAACAAGAAGTTGCTTGGATTGAATGCTTACTATGTGTTCTCAGATGGATTCCCTGTCCTTATTCTGATCAGCTCTATATTTAAAGGGAGAAGACAACTTGTAGACATTTTAAAATATTTAATTCTTAAGTTTTTGTTACTCCCCACACTCCATCTGGAGAAGGAAATGGCAACCCACACCAGTATTCTTGCCTGGAAAATCCCATGGACAGAAGAGCCTGGGGGACTACAGTCCATGGTATGGCAAAAGTGTTGGAAATGACTTAGCAACTGAACAACAGCATTCCGCAGGTACTATGATTATTCCTACCTTACAAAGGAGAAAAGTACACTTCCTCCTCTGAGTCTGTACAGCTACCCCAAGGGCACTGATGGAGCAGGAGCTCAGGTTCAAATCCAGTGCATCTGACTCCAGAGCCCAAGCCGTCAACCACCTTGCTATACCGCCCCCTGCTGGTGGAAGGTTCTTATGGGGCACCCCCCCCCCCTCCGCCCCCGCCACGGTCTGTTCCCCTCTCCGGCGCAGGTACTGCAATTTCTGTTTATAAATTCATTTCCTTCACAAACCTTTGGTGTCTTCTTAAGCAGTTACGTTCAGATACGCTCAGTACATGTTTGCTGAATGACTTAAAAAATAAACTAGTAGGCACAGCACATCAGAGAACTTAATGAAGGGTGAATGGAGAGTAAGATTCAGGGTGAGAAACAGAATAAACACTCGTATGAAAACAAGAGATGAAAAGAGGCAGGGAGCTAGACTCTATTGAAGGAAAGGAAAAAGATTTGAGGCTGATGTGATGGCTTCCCCGTGGATTTTGCAACCAAGGTTGGTAAAGTTACTGTAAAGGCAGGGAGAGTGTGTCCACCCATTTGGAATATCTGTTGATCTTCTTGGTTTAGGATAAAAGGCCATGGAATGGGCTATCTTTCTGTGTCTACTTCTCACTAGTTAAGCAAGTAAGGAGTAAATCAGGGCAAGTTATTTGCCTTCTTTGGGCTTCCATTTCTTAGTGGGTCATTGTGAGAAAGTGGGATTAAAAACTTCCTGTAACCTTGCAGAAAAAAGCAGGGGTGTATAATTATATTACTAAGTGATTGTAAGCATTTTACAAACATGACAATATGAATAAAAGTTATTGTTATCAGTAATAAAAAGAATGCAACAGTGAGTGCTTCTTATGAACCAGACATTTAATATACATATGGCTGTCTGCTTTTATCAAGGCAGAGATGCCGGTTCAAGAAATTGCATAATGTGTTCAAGCTCACTCAGCTGATGAGTGGCTGATCTGGGATTTGAATTCAGACCAGTCTGACTCTGAAGCCCATAGGAAGGTACCTCAGGGACCCGATGTCACTAGATTCCTCCTTAGCAGATGTCACCTCAGAGGAACCTGCCATCATTTTGACTCAGAAAGCCCTACTGACTGCCCCTCCGCTGCATGCATGACTGGCCTGCCCAATGCTGACAGTCCCTGGAGAGAAGCCCCGCAGGGGACCCCTTGGACGGTCACCCACCAACCACCACTGCCTCCCCAGCAGCAGCCGTGCCTGCTGGTGTCTTCGACCAGTAGCAGACTGAGGCAGAAGGAGCAAACCGTTCCCTAGAAACCAACCCTTCCCGCTCCTTTTCCCAGAGACCTGGAAGCCAAATCCCTTAGTTAATTCAGGGAAAGCGTCATGTGACTCCACTGTCTCCAAGGCTGTCACTTGCCCATTCACTCACTACTTACTGGCAAAAAATCCTTCTGTCTGGATGCCATCGAGTCTTTTTCCTTCAGTGTCTCTATCTACTCCATTCCAGATTTAAAATTTGCTTCCGTTATTGTATCAAAACAATCAATAGAAATTCGATACAAAACATAGGAGTTTTTAAATGAACCATCCTTTGCTCTTTACAGTTAAACAAACTCTTAAAAGACTACTAATGACCATAGTCCTTTAAAAATATTTTAATCATCTACATATATGTATGTATATGAATTCATAAATATCATGTGTATATATGTGTATACCTGCATGGTAAATTAAGTGCCAATATCTACAAGCAGATATATAGCTTAATAGCACACACACACACACACACACACACAGGGTTTATCTTATTGGGTTGTTTTTTTTTTTTTTGTATTTAGCAGGTTTTTTTCTTTTTTCTTTTAAATTAATTTATCTTAATTGGATGATGATTACCGTATAATATTGTGATGGTTTTTGCCATATACTGACATGGAAAGTCCTATCTTATTGGGTTTTAAAAAATATTTATTTATTTATTTGGCTGTGCCAGGTCTTAGTCGTGGGACATGGGATCTTTATTTGTGGTCTGGTGGATCTAGTTCCCTGACCAGGGATCAAACCCAGGCCCCCTACATTGGGATGAAAAGTCTTAGCCACTGGACCACCAGGGAAATCCCTGTCTTGTTTTTTTTGAGGGATGGAACCTGGGCCGTTCACTTATTTGCTCTCAGATGAATTCCCTGCCCTTGTTCTACCTTACTATGTTTTAAAGAGGGTGATAACCTACAAGTATTTTTAAATATTTACTTTTTAAATATTAAGATGTTCATTTGTGCCTTATACCTATGTTGTTATAGATGTTGAGCCTAGAACTACAACAACAAAAACGAGGGATCTAATCTTGGGATATGAGGTTTAGAGGAGCTTAACCATATCCACAGCCAATCCTGGTAGGTTTACCTTTAAAGTAAACAGGTCTTCCCTGGTGGCTCAGATGGTAAAGCATCTGCCTGAAATGTGGAAGATCCAGGTTTGATCCCTGGGTGGGGAAGATCCCTTGGAGAAGGAAATGGCAACCCACTCTACTATTTCTTGCAAGGAGAATTCCATCGACAGAGGAGCCTGGCAGGCTACAGTCCATGGGGTCACAAAGAGTCGGACACAACTGAGCAGTTAACACTTTCACTTTTTCAAAGTAAACATTAAGTTTATACCTATTAGATAAGTTTGAATAGCATAACTAGTTTGCAGAACCAATGGGAGCCCGTATTACATAGAGTCCAATTGGGCAAGTAGAACTCCTGGGTTCATTTGTTAAAGGGGATTTAATATGACAAAAGACAAAAAATATATATCTCTTTAAAAAGACAAAGGAGCAAACAGGCAACTGGAAATTGGAAACTTTAAGAAGGCACTCTCATCCTGCAGCTAGGTAGACAAAGACAGGAACCCACAGTGGTGGCTGCTCTCAGGCAACTGGGACCCACAGGAAGGGTGGCCTGGTGACTGCTGGAGCTCCAGAGAGTGCACAGCAGTGGTCAAAGATGCTACCAGAAGCACAGAAAAAGAAAAAGAAGGAAGAAATACCCTTACTTCTCACCTCCTCATATCCTCCAGCCATGTCTCCAGCCAGGCCCTTCTACTGAACAAGCCTAAATATAATCAAGAAGCCCAAAAGATGCATTTCACAAGGATCAGCACTCTGAAGTACAGAGCAGGGCTGGCAAGTTGATGCAGTATAGGCCTGAACCAATGGAAAATGACTGACCCTGATTTCATTGTTCAAAAACAAATTAAGACCTCTCTTAATAACTGAGATCTGTATCTGGAACTCGATTCTGGCATATATATGGCATAAGGACATAGCCTGTATTTCGGTTGCTGTCCCTGTGATTGTTCAGCACCTTCCTCGGGACGCAGCACATTGAACTCAGGACTCTGCAAGCATGTGGCTGGCTTTGGCTCATTAAATATGAGCAGAAGTAATCCACGCTGCATCTGCCCCAAAGCTTCAAGAACCATCCAGCTTTCTTCCCCTCTGCCACAGACCTGTGATTCCCCAGATTAGATAATGGGCCATGTCATTTATTATCCAAGTTGGGACACTATTAATTATGCTTTTTTTTTTTTCAAATTCACAGTTGAACCCCATTGCTTTAAATGGAGAGGTGCTCCACCTAAAAAGATATCTGGAGTTTGAAGGAAAACATTATGCATAGTCCTTAATTAGACAACTAACATACTGTCTAAAAAGAAGTTTGTCTCATGCTTCCCATCGTCTTAGGCAAATAGAAGGAGAGTGTTCGATGGGGTGTTAACTGCAAAATAGTGAAGACCTCAGAATATAGACTCCCCAAATTCATACCATTAACCCTAGCTTTGAGATGAGTAAACATTAACAGAACTTGGGTATTTCCTAGAAGTGATCTTAAAAATTAAAGAGAACAGTTCTGGTCATGTTACTCCCTTGCTTATAAACCTCCCCTGTCTCCCTTCTGTATGCAAGCTTCCCAGAAGATAAAAACCAGACTCCTTGGCTTGGCATAAAATCTGACCCCAATTTATCTGCCCAGCTCTGTTTCTGCCCAACACACCACATATTCCAGAAGCTTAACTTTTCAGTAGTATTAAGTTGTCATGGTCAAACTCCAAACCTTTTACATCCTACCCCTCTATGCCTATAGTTCCTCTCCACTCCAATTTCTCCATCCCTCTTTTGGTAAGATCCTGTTCACCTTTCAAATCCAGGCTCAAATGCCCCCTTCTGTGAAGGCGTCCTAAATGGACACTCCCCACACTGCCCTCTGCAGTTCTTACCGCATCTGCTGTTGGAATTCCTTTCTCTGCTTGATCATAGCTCCCCTGGGACTGTGTCCTCGTCCTCTTTATACATTAAGCATCTATTATGAAGCCTAATGCATTCTACGTCCTTTCTAAATACCTGTTGAATAAATGAGAAAATAAATAAATGAAAAATTCCTTATTTACCTTCACTTGCTACTCAGAAATCAGGAGATTCTCTGGAATTTTTTATGAATTCCAGACACCTAGTGTTAAACTCCAGGTATTTGCATGCATGCTTAATCATGTCCAACTCTTTGAGACCCCACAAACTGTAGACTGCCAGGCTTCTCTGTCCATGGGATTCTCTAGGCAAGCATACTGGAGTGGGTTGCTATTTCCTTCTCCAGGATGTTGTCCTGACCCAGGGATCGAACCCAGGTCTCCTGCATTGGCAGGCAGATTCTTTACTGTCTGAGCTACCAGGGAAGCCTTCCAGGTAATTACCTATTGCTAATTACAGAGGAACCAGAGATCAAATTGCCAACATCCGCTGGATCATCGAAAAAGCAAGAGAGTTCCAGAAAAACATCTATTTGTGCTTTATTGACTATGCCAAAGCCTTTGACTGTGTGGATCACAATAAACTGTGGGAAATTCTGAAAGAGATGGGAATACCAGACCACCTGACCTGCCTCTTGAGAAACCTATATGCAGGTCAGGAGGCAACAGTTAGAACTGGACATGGAACAACAGACTGGTTCCAAATAGGAAAAGGAGTACGTCAAGGCTGTATGTTGTCACCCTGCTCATTTAACTTCTATGCAGAGTACATCATGAGAAACGCTGGGCTGGAAGAAGCACAAGCTGGAATCAAGATTGCCGGGAGAAATATCAATAACCTCAGATATGCAGATGACACCACCCTTATGGCAGAAAGTGAAGAGGAACTCAAAAGCCTCTTGATGAAAGTGAAAGAGGAGAGTGAAAAAGTTGGCTTAAAGCTCAACATTCAGAAAATGAAGATCATGGCATCTGGTCCCATCACTTCATGGGAAATAGAAGGGGAAACAGTGGAAACAGTGTCAGACTTTATTTTTTTGGGCTCCAAAATCACTGCAGATGGTGATTGCAGCCATGAAATTAAAAGACGCTTACTCCTTGGAAGGAAAGTTATGACCAACCTAGATAGCATATTGAAAAGCAGAGACATTACTTTGCCAACAAAGGTCCATCTAGTCAAGGCTATGGTTTTTCCAGTGGTCATGTATGGATGTGAGAGTTGGACTGTGAAGAAAGCTGAGCACCGAAGAATTGATGCTTTTGAACTGTGGTGTTGGAGAAGACTCTTGAGAGTCTCTTGGACTGCAAGGAGATCCAACCAGTCCATTCTGAAGGAGATCAGTTCTGGGTGTTCTTTGGAAGGAATGATGCTAAAACTGAAACTCCAATCTTTTGGCCACCTCATGCGAAGAGTTGACTCATTGGAAAAGGCTGTGATGCTGGGAGGGATTGGGGGCAGGAGGAGAAGGGGACGACAGAGGATGAGATGGCTGGATGGCATCACCAACTCGATGGACATGAGTTTGAGTGAACTCCGGGAGCTGGTGATGGACAGGGAGGCCTGGTGTGCTGCAATTCATGGGGTCGCAAAGAGTCGGACATGACTGAGCGATTGAACTGACTGAACTACAGGTACAGTACTTTCTGATGCTACATGGAGTTGAGGTTGATGTGTTTCATTTTGAGTGCTTAGAGTCAATTAAATTTGGAGCTGAAAAGAATCAGAGATTGGCCAACGCCCTTCAGAGAAAGATGAGATGTGTCAGGCAAAAAAAATGGAGTTAGTGGTCCCACAACTAAACCAGTATTCTTTTTATTCTGTTATACTTGAAACTGTATTTAGGGGAAGGTTGATTATATCAATATTCACAAAAGAGGACATATAAAGAGAAACTAAAATGTTTGGAAAATTAGTCATACTTGATAGTAAATAAAGCAAATCAAATTATGGTAGTATCATTTTACACCTATGAAAGTTTTTAAAAATGATACAATCCAAGACTGCAATGGAATTAGATTCTTATATACTTCTGAAGGCATTGTAAATTGGTACAATCTTTTTGGAATGTAATAAGCAAAAGCAGAACAAGTTATAATGTTTACACTCTTGATTCTACCTAAAATACCAGGAGTTTATTCTATGGAATAGTTTAGCAATACTGACAAACTTTAAGTATTAATACTTAGTGCAACACTGCCTAGTGAGAACAACCTCAGTATCCAACAGGCTGGGATGGCATGCTAAAGCTATGGAACATTTTGCTGTCATTAAACATTGTAATTATGCATCTTACACATACACATGGAAAATATATAACACAAATTGGATATAGTAGAAATCAAAAAAGTATGTGCATTAGAATAGCAACTTTATAAAAGCATTCTTATAGAAAGGCATCAGAAGGCAATTTTTATGAGTTGTGATAGGATAGGATTATGGTTTTTCTATTTTTATCCACCTTTTGCAATGTTGCTATGACATATTTTTTCTAATAAGAAGCAGGTGGAAAGTAAATATACTCACCAGTGGGAATTGGAAGAATTCAAAGGGACTTGGTGAGGCAGGTGAATCATGGGTGTTTTTGCACCTAGCATCCCTTACCTGCAGTGGTGGAAATGGAAAGTGAAGTCAGGAAGTGTGGCCTCTGTAGGAAATCTTTTCAATTTGCAGGAAATAGGAGATGAGGAGAAACTTACAGAGGAAATCTCCCTTGATTTTGCTAAGAAGAGAGAGTACGATTTGATCAATGCTGCCTTAGTATTTAAGCCAGAGCGCTGGTTTCTTGGACCTCTGTTTGCTTGTCAAGCAACCATTTCTCAAGACACCACTAAGTGCCAGGCGCTGATCCTTTGAAACGTCACATATTTAATTCAGTGACTCTCCATTATAATTCAGTGATGTGCTTCCTATCGTGTTTTCTGTATGTCATGAGACCAGATTCTGGGACACAAGGCCTGTCTGCAAAATCTTTCTGTGAGTCAAACCATCGGCCAGACTGGTACACTGAAATACTTACAAGGAGGTGTTCTCATTACCCAAAGATGCTGGAAAGGAGCTCAAATCACTTGTCTGCCTGCCACAGACCAAACCCTCGATTAGGCCCTTCACATGTATTATCTCGGTAAATCATAAGGTGAGATGGGTGGATAGCACAGCCCCTGTTCAACCCCAGAGCTCAAACAGAAGGTCAAAGGTGTTCCTCGGCAAAGCCTGAAGCTATCAGAGGCCTCAGGACGTTCCCTGCATTTGAACCTCCTTGTCTTTATTTTCAGAGGAGAAGTTAATGGCTTGCGGGGCAAAGCACTGCCTGTGTAGGA
Source organism: Bos indicus (assembly GCF_029378745.1). Lineage (NCBI taxonomy): Eukaryota > Metazoa > Chordata > Mammalia > Artiodactyla > Bovidae > Bos > Bos indicus. The sequence continues at coordinate 42,609,085 of NC_091767.1, read as the reverse complement.
CTGTTAGACAGATGGCAAGATGTGCCATATCCTTGGCCCTGGTCACTCAAGACTAGGAGTTTTGCTCCCCAGTGTTGTGACAACCAAAAATGTCCTATACTTCCAAACCCTCCCTGGGGTGGGAGGGGGCTGCCTCTACTTCAGAAACACTAAGCAATCCATATTCATTCCACCAATATATGTTTATCAAGTGCATGAGAAGTCCATGCCAGGCACTCTGCTGGCAGACAGGCGTTCATTGGGGAAGAATGACATTTAAAGCCGTGCCATAAAATGAGAGAAATGCAACAACAGACCAAGTGCTATGAGCACAGAGAGGAAAATGCGTCTAACTGCCTCGAGCATCCAGGCCAAGTTTGTGACCTGTCACCAGGAAGGGACTCCAAGGAGAGTCCAGATCTGCTGTTCCAAGACCCCCATTCCTAGACTCCATCCGAATCTTAAGTATTATTTCATTTCAGGCTCCTTATTTATTTCCTTGAAGAATTAATTTCTTCCTATGAAAAATGGAAATCATACTAAGGTCTGTCCTGCCCACCTTGCAGAGTTGAATCAGAAGGAAGCCCTGTGGTGCACTGTGCACGTTAGTCTTATAGCAGGGCTTCGAGTCTGAGCGCAATTTGTCTTCTTGGCTGGGAATCAGGCATGTCTGGAAATGTCCAGTGACTTGGTAAGGCAGGCAGCCTACTGGCATCTATTTTTAAGAAGTTGGTTACCTTGAATTTCCATCTAAGCCCTGTGAAGAGAGGAGTTGTTTGCAGAGATTGAAGAGACTGTTGTCATAAGGGGTCTGAGAGACATAGGGCTCAAGCGATGCTACCCAGGTAACCAGATAACAAAGTGAAAGGGACTTTCCTAGCAGTCTAGTGGTTAAGATTCCATCTTCCAGTACAGGAGTCACGGTTCAAAACCTGGTCGAAACCTGGAACTAATATCCCACATGCTGTGCGATCCCCTCCCCACCCCCACAAAGAGTGAGGCCTGGAGCTGGGGGTGGGAAGGTGGGGAGGAAACCCTCAGTCCATCTCTGCCCGAGACACAGCACATCCTTGCTCCATGAGGACTGCTGAGTCCCCAGTTCTGCCTTGGCCTGACTATGGATGCCAAGACCCTCACTGGCACCAGTAACAGTAAGGAGATGCCTGCTTTTGAATGGTTTCACAGACAGGAGACATCAACCAGCCGGCCTGGGGCAAAAGATGACAAGGGAACTGACTGGTAGACACAGATGAGGTCACCCCCACACACCTTCAACATATTCACTGACATTTGCACCAAATGAGGGTATTAAGGTGCACTCAACTCAAACACTAGTAAAGTAATGCTCAAAATTCTCCAAGCCAGGCTTAAGCAATATGTGAACCATGAACTTCCAGATGTTCAAGCTGGTTTTAGAAAAGCCAGAGGAACCAGAGATTAAATGGCCAACATCTGTTGGATCATTGGAAAAGCGAGAGAGTTCCAGAAAAACATCTATTTCTGCTTTATTGACTATGCCAAAGCCTTTGACTGTGTGGATCACAATAAACTGTGGAAAATTCTTCAAGAGATGGGAATACCAGACCACCTGACCTGCCTCTTGAGAAACCTATATGCAGGTCAGGAGGCAACAGTTAGAACTGGACATGGAACAACAGACTGGTTCCAAATAGGAAAAGGAGTACATCAAGGCTGTATATTGTCACCCTGCTTATTTAACTTCTATGCAGAGTACATCATGAGAAACGCTGGGCTGGAAGAAGCACAAGCTGGAATCAAGATTGCTGGGAGAAATATCAATAACCTCAGATAAGCAGATGACACCACCCTTATGACAGAAAGTGAAGAGGAACTCAAAAGCCTCTTGATGAAAGTGAAAGAGGAGAGTGAAAAAGTTGGCTTAAAGCTTAACATTCAGAAGACTAAGATCATGGCACCTGGTCCCATCACTTCATGGGAAATAGATGGGGAAACAGTGGAAACAGTGGCAGACTTTATTTTTTTGGGCTCCAAAATCACTGCAGATGGTGACTGCAGCCATGAAATTAAAGGACGCTTACTCCTTGGAAGGAAAGTTGTGACCAACCTAGATAGCATATTGAAAAGCAGAGACATTACTTTGCCAACAAAGGTCCATCTAGTCAAGGCTATGGTTTTTCCAGTGGTCATGTATGGATGTGAGAGTTGGACTGTGAAGAGAGCTGAGTGCCAAAGAATTGATGCTTTTGAACTGTGGTGTTGGAGAAGACTCTTGAGAGTCCCTTGGACTGCAAGGAGGTCCAACCAGTCCATCCTAAAGGAGATCAGTTCTGGGTGTTCTTTGGAAGGACTGATGCTAAAACTGAAACTCCAGTACTTTGGCCACCTCATGCGAGGAGTTGACTCATTGGAAAAGACTCTGATGCTGGGAGGGATTGGGGGCAGGAGGAGAAGGGGACAACAGAGGATGAGATGTCTGGATGGCATCACCAACTCGATGGACATGAGTTTGAGTGAACTCCGGGAGCTGGTGATGGACAGGGAGGCCTGGTGTGCTGCAATTCATGGGGTCGCAAAGAGTCGGACACGACTGAGTGACTGAACTGAACTGAAGGATCTTCTGGGTCATGCTATGAGATTCTAACAGTTTCATTGCCATTGTATTTGGTTTTTGCGAGGCAGTCAGGGATCCATTGTATTCTATGTACTTTTTCCCTTTATGTGTATATGTGTGTGCTAGTTGCTTCAGTCATGTTCGATTCTTTGTGACCTTATGGACTGTAACCCACCAGGCTCTTCTGTCTGTGGGCTTCTCCACGACTGAGCAACTGAAATGAACTGAACTGAGGGTATTAACCAAATCTTATTTATTGCTATTCATGTGACCTCATTGGTACCCATAGGCTGGGAAAACTCAGATTTTGGTTGTTTACCACAGTAATAACACACGTCTCCCAGACAGTAGGAGAGTAGTATCTGTCCAAAGGCAAGCTCCGGGCATGCACTGTCTGCCTCCCCAGACCTGAGGGAAGCCATGAACAGGAAGGTATTGACGTGGAAGCCTGCTGCCATGCAGCCTGAATTTGGCATTGTTCTTCCTCTCAGTAAACAGGGTACCAGAAAAAGCAATTTTCCCAAAGCCACCTCATCTTAGTAAAAGCAAAGTGACTGTGGGGTGTTTATTGAAAGTGGTGGTGCCTGGAAATCACTACTTGACTCTTGATATCATAAAGTTTTATGAACCCAGTCATTTCTGGTTAGCTCATAATGCTAATGGGCTGAAGGGTGGAATTTCACTTCCTGGGGCCTCCCCACGTATTGTAAGAACTAATACTTGGTAGATTGCTCTCAGGCTGATTGGGCGATTAAAACAGTCCCCCCTTTCCCACTGTGAACTCACATTTCCTACTGTGGCAGTCTGTATTTTCCCAAGGGGGTGAAAACAACATCTCCCATCCAGCATGCTCTTTTTACAGTACAACTAGACATTCCTCCAGGAGAAGGCAATGGCAACCCACTCCAGTACTCTTGCCTGGGAAATCTCATGGACAGAGGAGCCTGGTAGGCTGCAGTCCATGGGGTCGCTAGGAGTTGGACACAACTGAGAGACTTCACTTTCACTTTTCACTTTCCTGCATTGGAGAAGGAAATGGCAACCCACTCCAGTGTTCTTGCCTGGAGAATCCCAGGGATGGCGGAGCCTGGTGGGCTGCCGTCTATGGGGTCGCACAGAGTCGGACACGACTGAAGCGACTTAGCAGCAGCAGCAGACATTCCTCCAATGGAGTGATGGGGTCCCTGACCCCTCCCCTTGAGTCTGGGTGAACCTTTTTGTGATTGGCTTAAATAATGAAGTGGAGCTATGTGACTTCTGAGGTTAGAGCACCAAGTTACCATGCGCTTCTGCCCAGTTCTCTTGGCACCCAGCCACCCGGTTCTGAAGAAGCCCAAGCAGACTGTGGAGAGAACGAAGGCTCCCAGCTCCGAGTCCCGTGGAGCTTGCAGACAATGGCCAGCACCAATTAGCCAGCCATATGAGTGAGGAATCCTGAGTGTGTGTCCTCCAGGTTATGGCCTCACTGTTTCTTGACGAGGCAGACACACTGTGGTTTGCTCCATCCCGGTTGCTCACAATAAGCTCCACCTTCCGTCTGAGCTTTTTTGTTTTATTATAACATTGGATTCTTTGCCTTCTAAATCCTTCTGGTTTTTGCTTTAGAATTAGTCTCATCACCAAACATTCAGTTTGGTTAGTTAATCCTGGCCCTTCTTGAGAGAAAATTGCAGAACTTGAAAAACACATTACTTTAATACCTATATTGCAAACAACTTTTAAAAAATTATCAGAGACCTTCAGAGTTGTGCTTTTCTCTAAAAGTACCACACTGTAGGACTGGAAGATGACCCCTTAAGCTGACCTGATGTGTTCTATTGGGGGAGATAGAAGAGGGATGGGTTTTTTTTAATTTATCATTCACGTCCCCTTTTCTTTCCACCTTTTTTAATGTAATCCTCAGAAAGCTATGTCCTTGTCTTGCTCTTATTTAAAACAGAGACTTCTCTCATCAATTTCCCCAATTTTCACTTTGTAAAGTAGGATCAAAAAAAAAAAAAAAAAAAAACTAAGGACCGCTGTTACATTAATTTCACTTCTTTTCACCTCATTTCAAAACCAAGTTATTTTCCTGCGGCATTTCTACCAGCCATTTTCTTCTGCAACCTGTGGGTTTCCTGCAGAGAGAGGACAATGGGCAAGTTAAGTGAGGGAGATGATTTACAAGGCTTTTTTTCCTTTTGCTCTAATTTACAAGAAAATCGTCCTTGCATGGATGACAGGCTAAAGCCCACATCAGTAAGGGATTCATTGTGATGGGGGAGAAAAGAATAAACAGAATAATATTTCATGTTAGTAATGCCAAATATATTTGATGGTTATAGTTCACTTACGCCTTGCATATTAGTAAAAATGCCTTTTTTTAACTGAAAGAATTTATTTCAGACAGCACTTCCATTCTTCTGTGTTAATTTGTATCTCTTTCACCTAGGATTATGTTAGACTGCATAAAATAGAAAACCAAAATAAAAGAGGTCAGAAACCACAAAGTCCTCTTCTTTCATGTAAAAGGCAGCCAGAACTGAGCAGTCCAGGGCTGGGAGGACAGCACTGCAAAGACACCAGGACTCAAGACTTCTTCCCTCTCTGCTTTATCATTCTTAGCACATAGTTTCCATCCTCAAGCTGACTGCTGGTGTGCCTGGCATCTTATCTGGGATCCTGGAAATCAAAGAAGGAAAACAGAATGGAAAATCCATAGGGCACCCATCTGAGTCACCTCCCTTTAACAGGCATCCCTGGAAATTCCATACAATGGACTGCTTCCATCTCAATGGCCAGAATGTAATCACATGACCACCTGTAGCTTCAAAGACCACCACAGCATATAGGGAGACCCTTCCCTTCTCCGAGCTCCTCCAATGTTTCTTCTACTCTACCTGATCTAATACCCAAATATAGCTTTCTTCTATTGCTCTGCTTCCAGGAGCAAGCAGGGTTCTTCACTAGAATTGCAAGCACCTTGGGATAACTTCCACATCCCTTTTACTGCACTCTTTACAGTTCCTGAGATAAGGCTAGAACATATTGCCACACCCCCAAACTGTAGAATTTCTGTTGTTCACTAAAGAAAGAGAATGAATTTTGGATTGATAACCAGCAGTCCAGATGTAATATAAAAACTGCATACTATCTCATTCATCCTCTATGTTACATTTCAGCTTTATATAGTTGAATAAATATTTTTGGATTGCCTCCTCTGTTCCAGTTCCAAATCAAGCTCTATGAAGAGTGTCATAGAAGTATGTCACATAGTAATTGATTCCCCTCAAGGAGCTTACAACTTTATATGGAACTCTGCTTCCTCATGAAACACAGAACAGAAGAGAGCCATCATCAGGTATCACAGCATACAGTATGGATAAGAGGCTTTGGAGGAAAATGGGGAAGGGAGGAAACTCTAAAGCCTGTGATGTTAATGTTTTTCCAAAGAAGATACTAATAGAACCTGCACTGGGAACTGAAAACTAGGGTGGACACATGTGATATCACCTTGGCTGTACCCCCTGGTTAAGCTGTTCTGGGTGTGTCTGTGAGCTGGGTTCTGTTGACTCAGTGTTTGAATCAGTAGACTTAGTAAAGCAGATTGCCCTCCCCAGTGTGGGCAGGCCTCATGCAATCCTTAGAAGGCCTGAATAGAACAAAAAGACTGAGTGAGAGAATTCTCTCTGCTTAACTGTCTTCAAGCTAGGACACCAGGCCTCTCCTGCCTTTGCGTTCAAACTCTAACTGGAACTTACCCCACTGCTCTCCTGCTTCTCAGGCCCCTTGACTTGGACTGGAACTATCCTGTTACCACTTCTGAGTCTCCAGCTTGCTGACTATATAGATCTCAAAACTTCTTGGTCTTCATAAGCACATTCTCTGAAGAATCCTGACTAATACAACAAGCATGCAACAAAACTTTGAGTACACTGAGTATCATCTAAATCTTTAAACAAGGATAAGCACAAGAATACAAAGATGAAAGATGAAGCTCTGTTCTTGAGTTAACATATGGACCACTCATGGGGGAGAGGAGAGAAGACAGCCTGCGATGATACCATGTGAAAGTGCTACGATAGAAGGATGCGCAAAGTCCTGGGGGGACTCTGGGAGAGAAGGGGAGGGAGTCTCTGGGTGACAGAGAATGTGTCTCAGAAAACTTCCTAAAGGAAGGGTTCAGCCACGTGGGGGTGTGTAGGGTATACTTGATCAAGCATGTCTCTTTTTTTGTCTGCACCGGGGCTTAGTTGCAGCATGTGGAATCTATAGCTGTAGCATGCAAACTCTTAGTTTCTGCATGTGGGATCTAGTTCCCTGACCAGGGACCAAACCTGAGCCCCCTGCATTGGGAGTACAGAGTCTTAGCCACTGGGTCACCAGGGAAGTCCCAAGGAGCATGTTTTGGATTTCATTTTGTTGGCGAGACTTGCATGTTTTTAAAGACTGAAAAGAAAGTGCTGATAGAGACTGAAAGTGTTAAAAGGAGGGACAGTGGGTGATAGAGAAGGGATTCAGAGCTTGTGGGAAGAGCTGAGCCCACATCCAGAATGAGTAATGCTGATCAGGCATAGAAAGCTCAGAGTTAAAGGCCCTCTCTAGGTTCCTCTGGTTTAGCAAGCCTAGATTCCCAGAGTGGAAAAGGAGGCATAGAATCCAAGATTTAAGGGGAAAAACTCATTTAGGGAATAAAGACTGTGGATGTGTCATCAGATCATGACCTCTGGAAGCTCTCCCAGTGGCAGGACCCAGGAGAGTTTCACAAGGGCCCATGTTGCCTCCATTTCCTCTCTATTCTTCTTCTTCTGTTTTTAATATTTATTTATTTATTTTTGGCTGTTCTGGGTCTTTGTTGCTGCCTGCAGGCTTTTCTCTAGTCCCAGAGAGTGGGGGCTTCTCATTGTCAGGGCTTCTCATTGTCAGGGCTTCTCATTGTCATTGCTTCTCTTGTTGCAGAGCACGGGCTTCAGTAGTTGCGGGACACAGGCTCCTTAGCTGTGGCTCACAGGCCCTAGAGCATGGGCTCAGTAGTTGTGGGGCATGGGATTACTTGCCCATGGCAAGTGGAATCTTCCTGGACCAGGGATCGAACCTGTGTCCCCTGCATTGGCAGGCGGATTCTTATCCACTGTAGATAAGGTAATACCAGGGAAGGTCCTCCTCTGTATTCTTGCCTATTATGTCTCCCTGTCTGCTCTCTGCTCAGTTTCTGACTGTTTCCTCTCTCCCCTCTTATACATAACTCACTCACTTTTTTGTAGACTCACAAACCCAGTGAGTTTCCACTTATCATCCAATTGTGTGATTTGTCAACCATTTGTCCACCACTGACCTGAGTGGTATAATCTGTTCTGGACCCTGGATGCTGAGGCCAACCACCTGGGGTCCCCAGCCCCCTCCCCCACTGCAAGTCTGTGGATGCTGATGCCTTTGGAAGTCCCAAAGCAGATGTGGGAGTCCCTACATGCTCTTGAACCTACCCATGCAGCTTCTCTTCCCAGTTGCTTCTGTGGGTCCAGGACAACTGGGAAGGTAAGAAGGGTCACAAAGGAATTCAGAATATTCTGTTGACACAGAGTTTCAGTCTGAACTTGTGTGATTTGAAATAAATGCAATAACAGCACCATTTATTACCAACTCTCCAGTAGGATTATTAACTTTTTCTTCCAAAGATAAACTTGATTACATTACTTATTTATACTATGTACATTGCATTAGCGGAAAAAAATGCACCAGAGTAAAAAATAATCTTATACGGTTTTTTTAAGTGCTGTTTTCTTATCCGCTGCTAATAACAGCTTAGATTATTAAAAAGGAAGAATTTTAAATTTACAATCACCTTCAGGTCTTAGTATTGCTTGTTTACTTTTACACAGTTTGCAAAACTTGACAGACAATCTAGAAATATCATCTCTTCTCACTTTCAATTCCTCAAATTCCTCATTTTTATCCCAGTGCTGTGCTTTAGTGCTCAGGTCTATGACATATCAGGAGAGGCAGGATGATATACAAGAAAAAATGGGAGCTTTTGGAGCTGTATACATTGTATTTATGAAGCTTACAAGCCCAGTGTGCCTTTTACGAGTTGAGGACTGGAATTATATCATTAAAGAGAAATTCACATTTCAATGGTTTTATTTTGTAAATACAGTGACAAATTTATTGGATGTTCACTGTGAACCAGGCACTGTGCTCTGTGACCACATTTAATCTGGACGACAATCTGATGAGATAGGTGTTACTATTTTCTGCATTTTACAGAGGATCAAGGTGAGACTTACATGAGCTAAATTAAGGATATTCACCAAATAAGCTAGAGGTCAAAATGATGTGTCTGACTCGAAGACAACGCTCCTAGCCATGGTCCCAACACTACCTGTCATGCAGATCAGCTCTAGGACTAGAAATAGCACCTACATAGTAGATGTCATCTCTAAAGGAAGAAGAAGAGATCGAGGTTAGAGAAAATCCCACATCCCCAGCAGGCAAGATCATTCAGTGTTACAGTCCTTTAGCCTTTAACCTGTTTCCTTTCTTGCTGGAGAGTGTGAAGCATGGGCCCCACTAGTCCTGAGGGATGCAGTCCTCTTCTTGGGCTGATAAGAGAACCCCAGGTGCTCAATTTCATTCATGTGGACTTGGCAATTAATTGGGGCTTCCCAGGCACAGGAACCAGAGATCAAATTGTCAGCATCCACTGGATCATTGAAAGAGCAAGAGAGTTCCAGAAAAACATCTACTTCTGCGTTATTGACTAGGCCAAAGCCTTTGACTGTGTGAATCACAACAAACTGTGGAAAATTCTTCAAGAGATGAAAATTCTTCAAGCAGACCACCTGACTTGCCTCCTGAGAAATCTGTATGCAGGTCAAAAAGCAACAGTTAGAACTGGACATGGAACAACAGACAGGTTCCAAATCAAGAAAGGAGTATGTCAAGGATGTATAATGTCACCCTGCATATTTAACTTATATGCAGAGTACATTGTGAGAAATATTGGACTGGATGAAGCACAAGCTGGAATCAAGATTGCCGGGAGAAATATCAATAACATCAGATATGCAGATGATACCATACTTATGGCAGAAAGCAAAGAACTAAAGAACCTCCTAATGAAAGTGAAAGAGAAGAGTGAAAAAGTTGGCTTAAAACTCAACATTCGGAAAACTAAGATCATGGCATCTGGTCCCATCACTTCCTGGCAAATAGATGGGGAAACAATGGCAACAGTGGCAGACTGTATTTTTGGGGGGCTCCAAAATCACTGCAGATGGTGACTGCAGCCATGAAATTAGAAGATGCTTGCTCCTTGGAAGAAAAGTTATGACTAACCTAGACAGCATATTAAAAAGCAGAGATATTACTTTGCCAACAAAGGTCTGTCTAGTCAAAGCTATGGCTTTTCCAGTGGTCATATATGGATGTGAGAGTTGGACTATAAAGAAAGTTGAGTGCTAAAGAACTGATGCTTTTGAACTGTGATGTTGGAGAAGACTCTTGAGAGTCCCTTGGACTGCAAGGAGATCCAACCAGTCCATCCTAAAGGAAATCAATCCTGAATATTCATTGGAAGGACTGATGCTGAAGCTGAAACTCCAATACTTTGGCCACTTGATGCGAAGAACTGACTCGTTTGAAAAGACCCTGATGCTGGGAAAGATTAAAGGCAGGAGGAGAAGGGGATGACAGAGGATGAGATGGTTGGATGGCATCACCAACTCAATGGACATGAGTTTCAGTAAGCTCTGGGAGTTGGTGATGGATGGGGAAGCCTGGCGTGCTGCAGTCCACAGGGATGCAAAGAGTCGGACATGACTGAGCAACTTAACTGAACTGAAGGTGGTGCTAGTGGTAAGATGCAGGTTCATTCCTGGGTCGGGAAGATCCCCTCGAGTAGGAAATGGCAACCCTCTCCAGTATCCTTGCCTGTGAAATCCCATGGACAGAGGACCCTGGTGGGCTACAGTTCTCAGGGTCTCAAAGAGATGGATACGACTGGGCACATGCGCAGACACACACACACACACACACACACGCACGCACGCACACACACACACACATTTCCCTGTTCCTTTTCCTTTCACAAAGTGCTAGTGTGTATGATCTCATTCAAATCTCCCAACAATCCTGATGAAAATGAGATGAATCAGAGATTCAAGCAGTAGGCTCAAGTCAACAGAGTAGTTATTTGTGACACAAGGGGAATTTGACAACAAACCCACCTTATCTGTGTTAGTTACAATTCTTAGCCATGATGGTTCCTCCCTGAGTGTTTGGTTTTTTGGCCACACTACACAGCATGTGGGATCTTAGTTCCCTGACCAGAGATCAAACCCAGCCCCCCAGTGGGTTCTAACCACTGAAAGCGCAGAATCCTAACCACTAGACCTCCAGGGAATTCCCTTTTTTAATTTATTTTTCACCCTGAGTGTTTAAATGAAACATGAATAGAATAAGAAATGAGTGCTTCATTATGTGATCATGACATCCCCTAGCTTGGAAGTTTCTTAGGGATGCCCATCACTGATGATGTCTACAATGACAGGTGCAGGCATCCTTCACCACTGCCTTAGTCACACTGTTACTGAACCAAACCCGAGCACAGTAAAGCCAGTCTACTGACATTTGGGCTGTGGTGAAGGAAAGCGCAGCGTTTATTAGACATGAAACAAGGAGTCCAGGTAGCTGAAAGGGTGTGTGATCAGCCCATGGACATTCTTCTGATTGGTTGGTGGTGAGATAACTGGGAGTCAGCATCATCAACCTTGTTCTGACCAGTCTGGGGTCCGCATACTTGTGGGCAGCATACAGTTAGCTTCTTCCATTTGGTGTGGGTTTCAGTATTTGCAAAACAGCTCAGAGGACGTGGCTCAGAGTATTATTTACAGACCTTGAAGAGGAACTAAAAGTCTTTGACCTTGTTCATGGTTAAACCTCAAAGGTGGCAGATTGGGGAACCTCCCTGGTAAGAGCCTGATTTCCCAGTTTCACCAAAATTGAAAACTGAGATCGTTCTCTTCCTCTACCCAAAGAGCATGGCTACACCACCCCATCTCTGCAGTCTCTTTACAAGGGTCTTCAAAAGAACGCAATCAGCTTGGATCATGTCTTCACCATAGCTTGTGATGGCAATTGTGTTTCTTTACCCATCCCTTCAAAGGCCATGTATAAATCTTATAAAACCTAAGATTAGACATAGAATGCCTAGCTGCCTTTTTTTTTTTTTTTTTCTTATTCCTGGTTTTAAAGAAGCTAGTATTTCAGGTGGAAAGGAAAGAATTAGAAAACACATCCCCTCCCATATCCTTAGGGAAGTGGGTAAGTAGAGAATCTCAGGAAATTTCCTTGAGGTGCCTCCTGATGTGAGCAGAATGATGGGGACCATTTTCTCTTCTTAAAGGTGTACAATGAAATATATCTTTGGATCGAACCATATACCACTGAACAGTGTCCCACTGCTAAGTAGAATTGAAGGGTGAATTAGGATGAATTTCCTTTCTTCTCCCAAGTCCATGAAAGCATTCTCTATCCAAGTTAATAAATATTTCAAGTATGGTAGTGGTATTATCTATGGGACAGAAACCAAAGCTGAGCCTCCCTCAAGGAGCTTCAGGTCTTTTAGAGAGAGTCATCCAGTCCCCAGACTCTACCACAGTATTTACTTAAATTAGGGCTCAAAGAGGGATAGAAGCAAAGTGTTGAAATTGGTCATAGAAGTTTTTGAGGACAAATGGAAAATGCTTCATGGATGAGGAATCTTTTCACCATTCCATGTCGTTTTTGTTCAGTCACTCAGTTGTGTCCAACTCTTTGTGACCCCATGGACTACAGCACACCAGGCTTCCCTCTCCTTTACTATCTTCCTGAGTTTGCTCAAATTCATGTCCATTGAGTCAGTGATGCCATCCAACTATCTCATCCTCTGTTTCCCGCTTCTTTTCCTGTCCTCAATCTTTCCCAGTATCAAGGTCTTTTCTGATGAGTTGGCTCTTCACATCAGGTGACCAAAGTATTGGAGCTTCAGTATCAGTCCTTCCAATGAATATTCAGGGTTGGTATCCTTTAAGATTGACTGGTTTGATCTCCTTGCAGTCTAAGGGACTCTCAAGAGTCTTCTCCAGCACCACATTGTGAAAGCATCAATTTTTTGGTGTTCAGCCTTCTTTAGAGTCCAACTCTCACATCTGTACATGACTATTGGAAAAGCCATAGCTTTGACTATATGGACCTTTTTCAGCAAAGTGATATCTCTGTTTTTTAACATGTTGTCAAGGTTTGTCATAGCTTTTCTTCCAAGGAGCAAGAATCTTTTAATTTCTATGACTGACAAGGAAATGAGCTCACCAATCTCATTAATCCTCATAGTTTAAGTGAAAGTCTGAAAGTGTTAGTTACTCAGTCATGTCCTACTCTTTGTGACCCCATGGACTGTAGCCCACCAGGTTCCTCTGTCCATAGGATTCTCCAGGCAAGAATACTGGCGTGGGTTGCCATGCTCTTTTGCAGGAGCTCTTCCTGACCCCAGGATCAAATCCAGGTCTCCTGCATTGCAGACAGATTCTTTACCATCTCAGCCACCTGAGCAGAAGCATTAATCCTCATAACTTCTTATCAAGTAGTTTAGAGCCTGTACCATTTCACAGAGGTATGTAATAGTGAAGGAAATAGAAAGATAACAGGAAGGAATCAAGTGTACAATAACAATGTACAGCATTAAGTAAATGCCTATGAAATGTAAGAAGCTCCCCATATATCACTTAATTTAATCCATAAGAACCCTTCCTGGCCCCACTGCACCCTTGAAGAAACTGAGGCTCAATAATGTTAAGTCATCTGCTCAAAGTCACAGAGTTCCTAATTATCAGAGCCAGGATTTGAAGCTAGGTCTGTCTTTTCTGGCTTTGGTTTTTTCCTATTTCACTATACTGCCTTTTAAAAACTCATATAAAAGGCAAATAAATGATTGATGTCATTCTTCCTCAAGGACATGAAAGGAATGTACAAACAGCAGTCACTTTCTGTAGTAAAATCTTTTAATTATGACCCAAATCACAGCACTGCCGTGCTAAGCTGATTGTGAGCTCACCTGAAGTCAAAGCACTTCACAGCAAGTTCAGTGGCAACAATTCAGCTCTTTTTCTATTAGCAAATAGAGAACCCTGGGAAAGTAGTTTTATCCAACTTAGACCAAGATGTTGTAGAGTGAGACATTTACAAGGATGCCAGCAGGAGGGGAAAAGAAAAGGGAAAGGCAGAGTTTGCGATTTATTGTCTTAAAACTTCATTTGGGAAGATGTTGTCATTAGCTTTTCAGAATAAAGGACACCTCTTTTGAGGACTGTTTTAGGGAAGAGGTGCAGGGAGTATAAAGGCCTGAATGAACAGGCTACAGTATGTGTGGCTAGAAGCATCTATCCATCTTGATGGGTTCAGAACCTATTCTACAGCCCAAAAGAAGAGTTCATGTTTCAGACAATACTCATGAGTCAACAATATAAGTAATGCAATAACTCATCTCGCTTGTTCCCAATATAGGCGATGGATTCTATCATTACTTTCAATGATGTATTTACCCTCCATCATTTTTAATCTTTGAGTATCATCAATATCTACAAAATACTTTAGAATCATCTGACCCAAAATATCCTCAGCTTTTCTTCTTTTAAAGGCTCTGAATCAGGAAACAGCATCACAAAACTTCAGTTTATTACCTTGTTATTCTTTTGTATTACCTTGTCCATTCTTTTATGAGACATGTGTGTGTGAAGCATAAATGATAAATTCTAAAAATTACCATTGGAACTAAGCAACAGCTTCCTCAGTTCTACCTGTGTTCCTCAGTAGATGACAGAGGAGACTATGCCTAAAGATTCCAAGTGAAAGAATTTTCCAGCTCTTAGAAGAGGGGGACACAAGGATGATGAAAGAGGGATGCCCTGGAAGATCTCCCAGGAGATCCAATAAAGCACCACGTGTAAATTCAGTTCGGTATTCCACTAAGTCTCTCTTAACAGCAGTATCCCATTTTGAAATAATTTCTCTGTAACAACATGACAGCCAACTTCATCACATGTAGAAGCAAGAAAAATTCACTAGGACTATCAAATTCATTGATTTATTTCTTCAGCATGTCCTGAGAACCAACTCTTGTTACCCTTTGCTCATTACTATCCTCCCCGTTCTGAGGATGGCTCAGCAGTAATGAATCCGCCTGCAACGCAGGAGAGGCAGGAGACAAGGGTTTGATCCCTGGGTCGGGGAGATCCCCTGGAGGAGGAAATGGCAACCCACTCCAGTATTCTTGCCTGGAAAATTCTGTGGAGAGAGGAGCCTGGTGGGCTACAGTCCATGGGGTCACAATGAGTCAGATATGGTTGAGCAATGGAGCACACAGTATACATCCTCCCAGTTCTGAGCAATGAAAATGGAGTGTTGAGCAAAGGATAATTTAGTCCCCAAGGTTCATAGTTGATTTGTTAATCATGCATATTTGTCACCAATATGAGTTTAGCTTCCACCTCTCTCTGTTATAGATCATTTCTTCGCTCAAAAGAATGTTGTCAGTGTGCCTTTGGGCCCAAAACAATAAGTATATCCCATAAGTCTAGCAAGAAATACCAGGCATGCTAGGTCATTTTCACTGAAATCTCAATATATAACTGAAAGAAATTTGACTTCTGGTGTTGTCTCTTTAAGGAGAATGGAAAAATATGGTTACCATAGTAGGGTAAATATCAAAAGATAGAGGCTAAAATTTTAATGAAAATTGTTAGAGTTTGTGCTATAGGCAGTTTAGTGAATATATTCTGAGTATCAGGCTCATGTTTTAGAAGCACGTTGTTTTCAGTAACCAAGTAGTGTCCGACTCGTTGCAGCCCCATGGACTGCAGCATTCCAGGCTTCCCTGTCCTTCAGTGCCTCCTGGAGTTTCCTCCAGTTCATGTCCATTGAGTTGGTGATGTTGATGGCTAATTAATTTTTCTCATTTCAAAAACGAGGAGGCTAGAGAACAGGGTCCCAGTGACTGACAGGGTTCTTCAAAGTCGGAAAGACATGAGAAAAATGCAAAGATAACCCTCTGGTTTTCAGGGAACACTGCCACATTTTGTTACTATAACTTCATCTCAGCAAAGGGCACGCTCAGCATCCAGTGAGTGTGAGATTTAATCCCTTAGGGAAAATGGGAGCCAAACGGCTCCTCTGAGGAGGACTCAGGAGCAGAAGCTCTGACCGTGTGGACTGCACAACTGTGCCTTGAAATCTGGGACAAGATAAATACCGGAGGGGTTGAGGTCAGCTCTCAGAGGCAGAGACAGATATGTAGTAGGAGTGTTCAAAATAGTCTTTGAAGCAAGATGGTCTGTCTGTTTATCTATTCCCTCCAGGTTTTTTAATCTGCAGTTCCATGTCCCTCCTGCCCAGGGCTGGAGGACAGTAGGCAAAGGGCAGAAGCCAGACAGAGTCCTCCCAAAGGAGACGACTGAGTTCAGAACATGGCGTTCTGAGTTTGGGAGTCAGGTGGGCCATGATCTTTTGGAAAGGTGACTTTTAATGTGCAATCATAACCATGATGTTTGCTCAGAAGCAGCTGGCCTGTACTGGCACCCTGGAGCAGCCACAGGTTCAGAGAGTAATACGGGTATTTCCATGAAGCCGGGTGCTGACACTCATCATTTTCACAATGACTGTATTTCTCATCTCCTTCATTTCCATGGGCCAGGCATAAAGTGTGCAGGGAACCAACTACCTGTGTGTGCTTCTATTTACTCGAGTTTACAGCTCTCGTACAATACTGATTAATCCTCCCTTCTCCATGACACTGAGGCAGTAGCATTCTAATGCCATCTTTATTATTGTTTGGCAGATCCCATACTACTGCATACAGAAATAGTGTAAATCATGGAACTAGTGTTTGAGGTCCATAAAATGCAAGCTTATGAATATTTCATTACTATACATTTTATTTCCCTGTCTATTCTGCATCTCCCAAAATGTTGTTTGTTTATTTATTGGCTCGCTGTTCACCAGGAATACTTAATTCTTAATATAAGCTAGGACCAGATCACCAACCCCAGCCGTGTGGTCTGAGCTACCTTTGAAAGTAATGATAGATAGGTTTTGTGTTTGCTTTCCTTTTCACATCTTTTTTCCAGCACAACAGCACACTTGACTGGCAGGTGACCTCTCTAACAGGAGTTTAAGCCCCTGTGTCATAATTGCACTGATTTGCAAGCCCCACAGATTGACTCACAAACATACCTCCTGTGAACCCTGGCCACGTATTTAAATTTTTCTCAATGCCCCATTGTATCCCTCATTGGCTGAAGTAAGCAGTTAGATCTTGGCAGTGAAAGACACATTGTCCAAGTGCGGTTAGCTTCACTCCCCGTGCTGGGCCACGTGGTTTTTATGAATCAGCTGGTCCTGCAAGAGATGCAGCCATTATCACCTGCTTCTGAATTCTCCTTTGACCACAAAATTCATATTAGTAAATAGCCAGAGGGATTCAGTCTTAGCAAAAATCAGAGCCTGAGTGCTGGGCATTCAGGTGCTAACTTCTCTCCCACCATAGGGCATAGTAGATATTAATACAACTCTTTGGTACAGGCTGCAAAATATATAAAATATCATAATTATATCTGCAATTCAGCAATGAAACAATTTTCCCCCTTTCTTCACTGTCATCAGCATAATAGCAGACTATGGGATTTGTATTTTCTGGCTGTGAGCTCTTTTATGGGCTGTCGGACAAAAAAAAACTAGCTGGTTAGTTTCACAGCTCTGAGAAGGCCTCATGACAGAAATACTGCTTTTAATGTTATTGTCTCTTTCTAGCTTGTAATCCACTCTCTTTGGGTGGAGAGGCTTCCGGTGCTGATGCCGCATCACTTATGTTTTTATGATAAACCTCTGTGCTCCCTCCTTGCTTGCCCCTCCCATCTGGATGAGGACATAATTAACCGGTTTTCAGGATCATGCTATGTTATCTGTCAGGAGGGGGTTAGTCAGAGGGGAATGAAGTCAGAAGGAGGCATGTCTCCAAGGTTTCTTTTGGAGACATAAAAGAACATAAGAAAGATTGCATTCTGAGTGAATCTTCACATCCCGTTTATTTTGCTAGCCAAGACAAATATCACAGCTCATATCTAACATTTGAAAAGCAGGGCCAAATAAAATGATGGATTAATAAGTCCAAGGACAGAATAATAGAAGGAAAATATATTATAGAGAATGATGCCCGTGTCAATCTGAAAGGGACAAGAAAAAAGCTGAAATGGAAATGGGGGAGTGGTGTAGGAAGTGTACCATAGCAACCTTAAAAAAAAAAAAAAAACCTCCTGGAGTTATGCTAAATATTAATTAATGTTACCCAAGACCCCTATGGCACTATTACTTCAAAAGCAGGTATCTTTAGACCATTTGAGATTCATTTTGTTATAACCTAGACTGTGAGCATCATGGATTGAACACTGGCCTAAATATTCCCTATATAATTATTGGTAATAATATTCTGTGCACATTTATATCCCCCATCATCATCTCTGATGAGGCTAATCCAGTACTTTCTGCATGAACTGTTATAATACCCAAAGCAGCAGGATGGCATATTATCAAGCTTGGGTTTACCGATGGAAAACCTAATATAACGGAGTTCATTTCTAGAAAACATTGTTGGGATGGCATTTGTTAGAATCAGCCGTACAGACAGACACCTGGACCACTCTCTGAGGCGACTCGCTGAAGTGACCATCTTTCAGAACAGTATCCTGTCCATCCCAGAAAGCCACTCTCAATACAGTTCTACAGAACTCAGAAAATATTCTGTAATCACGACGCGCTCTTTAATGAGAGGTGAGGTGATCTGAATTCTCTTGTCATCTCAGCCACAGACACCTGTGTAGTCGTGTTCTGCTGGCCTTTCTGTGGCTCAATTTCATAAATGGTAAAAGGTAGAAAAGAGCCTTTCTATATTAAAGGAAACCCGTTAGGAATGAATAGGATTTTTAAATCTGCAAGTTGCCTAGAAATCCCTGGAGACAAATAGTTTCTCTATTGTATTTTTTAAAAAGTGAACAGACCAATAGTTTCACAAGCAACAAATCATTACTTAAACAGAATTGTCCAAGATGTCCTATAAAAGGAATTAATTGAAGAGAAAGCCCGGAAGTCACAAAAAAAGACTCAATTGTAAAATAGAAAAGCTGTCATACATGTTAGACCCTTCTTGAACTCTAAGATTATAATGAGGACACCATCATTGTGCCCACATTTAAGGGGGGGAAAAAAAGCATAGCGTCTGAAAATTCAAATTTACAAACCAGATCAATTAATGGGTGATTATTCACACTATAAAAGGATTTATCACTTTACAAATGGATTCCCTGCAGGGTTCCATTTTAATAACTAAGCTTTCTCCACATTAGGACTCACTGCCAATTAAAAGTCAATCAGAAGCAAAGATAAAGCGTCTCTGAAATTAAAATGTATGTCAATGGGAAATCATCAGAGTTATAAAAATTGACATTATGTATAATTTGGCCAGGATGCAGAAATTTTTTTAGAAGCCTTTATTGAGCATCTACTGCAAACTCAGCTGGTCCCTAAGAGTCATTGCCAAGAGATCTCAAAAGGTGGAATGAATGGTCCCCATCTTGGTGTGAAGAGGTTCTATCAGCATTTCTGAGGGGAAGAGACAATGCTTTCTTGTGGAAGCAGATCCTGCTGTCACTTCCCTGTCGGTAACTGTCAAGGGGGCATCTCTGCCATTGTGTAACCACAAAAACTCCTTGTATATTCCCAGCATCTTTTGTTGGGAAAACAAAACTGACACCACTATAGAGGACCTTTGTGATGATCAGAAAGTCTGCTTGACTCCTAGGACATTAGTGCTAGAGGACATCAGAGAGGCCAGGTAACC
Organism: Bos indicus; assembly: GCF_029378745.1. NCBI lineage: Eukaryota > Metazoa > Chordata > Mammalia > Artiodactyla > Bovidae > Bos > Bos indicus. The sequence continues at coordinate 42,589,613 of NC_091767.1, read as the reverse complement.
CAGCTCTCTCCTTTGGATGACGGAGATATTGAGGCAAAATGCAATAAAGGAGCAAGTCTTCCAGTGGCCACTCCAAGAATCTTTCTATCAAATCCCCTTGCAGGAAGTGAGGACACTGAAGGTCTACTGTCTAAACTCAGCATTTTTCTATGTCAAATTATCTCCGTATTTTGCCATGTTTTCCCTCTTTATCTCTGTCCTTTTCTCTCATTTTCAGAAAAGGAGACCTTTTACTCTCCATCAGTTTCAGCTTCCATTTCTTCCCTGAAACCTCTCTTCCCAAAGGCTTTGCTTCTTCCAACAGTAGGATTTTAGAGCAGGAAGGGTGATAAGCAGAAATCTGGTCCAATGATTCCAATGGCTTTGTGGACCAAGTTCTCTAACAAAACAAGGAAAGTCTTCTGCTGGGGACTTAGAGGGGAGAAGGTTTGGAGCTGCTGTAATGGGTTTGATAGGGTGTAAACAACAAGATGAATTAAACAGATTCTTTTTTATTGTGCTTGGTTCTGTTAAGGTCCAGCTGATGAGGTTACACAAAACCTTCACTGACCTAACCAGCATACTTTCATTATTTTCTGCAGCAACTTGCACCGGTCTAAGGATATGAGGCGAGAAAGCCCCCTTAGAAGTCATTCATAACCAGTCAGTGATACAATATAAGAAGAATGGGGGATCTGGATTTGATAGCAAACATATTTTTGGAATGGCTGACTGCAAGGTCTATCCCAGAGAGGCAACATGATTCGACAGGCAACCTGGATCCCCCAACCCGGAAAACTTCAAGGAGCCAGAAGGCATTTGACAGTCTGGCTCTGGTGGTGAGAGAATGAAAGAAATGGAAGTGGCGTTTCCAAGGGAAAGGTCAGAATCAGTTCTCAAATATGTTAATAGTTTTTGCATAACAGTTTGTTGTCTCTGGTATGGGCAGCTGGTATGGTTAAGGGCGAGTGGAAACCAAGTTATTAGCAGAAATGTTAAAGCCTCTAAAAATGGTATGGAAAGAAAGAATGAGACAGGTGCTGAAGTCATTTTTATAGAGTAAATGGAAGTGAATTTGAAAAGAATGACTCAAATTTCCATTAAAATGCCTCTGGGACAAAAGATTACAAGAAGATATGCAACAATTCTCAACTGCCTTCATGTTAGTAGAATGCATTTGGGAAACCTAAAATAAGGCTTCATTTACTCACTGAATTCATACTGATATCATTATTATTCAATCGATAGATATTTTGGATACAGTGTGCATAGTATGAACAAGGGGAATATCAACCTTGTGTCAGACACTGTGCTAAGCACTGCTTTCCAGTTGGGAATAAACAAGTACCTGTCTTAAGGTATTTACAGCCCAGTGCAGGAGCTTTAACAACATGCAATCTCAGTGGACCATAGTAGGTACTAACGTAGGTGTCTGCTCATAGAAGGATTACGTAAACCCAGTCAATAGAATCAAGGAAGTCTTCCTAGATGAGGCAACATCTAAGCTGAGACTTGAAGGATAATATGAGTCAAAAAAGTGGCAGATGATACTGATAGGTGTTCACAAAGGAAACAGCAGGAGTAAAGGCTCAGGAGCAAAAAGGAACAGGAGGAGATGAAGGGATGTAGCTGACAGGAAGTTAGGTTGGGAGCAGAACAGTTGTTTAGTCACTAAGTCGTGTCTGACTCTTTTGCAACCCCATGGACTGAAGCCTTCCAGGCTCCTCTGTCCATGGGCTTTCCCGAACAAGAATACTGGAGTGGGTTGTCATTTCCTTCTCCAGGGGATCTTGCTGACCCAGAGATCTTCTGCAGTGACAGGCAGATTCTTGAAGCAGTAGAAGGCACTAAATGCTCAAGGATCTCTTATCACTCTGTTAGCTAGTTAGAATAGGGAAACAGGGTCCAAAAGGGCCGAAGAGGAAGGTCCAAAGAGGAAGCTGCTAGGAAAAAAAAACCCTGCAAGAAGGGGAAGTCATGGACCTAAGTGGGAACCTCTGGCAGGTAAGCACACCCTCCTCCCTAATTGGTCTTGGGTGTAACCAATCAAGCATACATTGATACAATCTCCTATTTGCAGAGGGCATAACCAATCAGGCCCCAGGAATCTGCTCAAGGGAGGGAATAAGAGATATAAAAAAGGGAAGCCAAAATAGGATAGGGCCACTCCTGCAGGGGGTGATCTGCTCTCATGCCTCGGGAGTGTATTGCTTGCTGCATGCCCAGTAAATCTTGCCTACTTGAGCTATAACTGGTCTTTCATTTCAGTTCTTTGCTACCATGAGACAACAACCAAGGGAGAAGAACCAACCCGACAACTCTAAGGAGTTGTCATTTTATCCTGAGAGCATAGGAAGTATATGAAGAACTTTTTACACAGGAGGAAGAATGATCAGATCAGCATTTTAGAAAGCTCCTTCTTGTTGCCATTTGGAGAGTGCATTAGTCTGAAGAGATGGGCTTGGATATAAGAAGTCCTGTTACACTGAGTCATTATACCATTGAGGGAAAGGTAAGATGGGAAGATAACACCCAAGACTTTCTGACTTAATGAACGAGAAAGGCAGTGGCCCAAATCTCTCACCTTTGAGCAGTCGGTTTAGGTGAAGGGAATAGGAAGATAATAGTCCCATTTTTGGCATTTTAAGTTTGAGATGTGAGTGGAATATGCAAGTGATCCTGGTCAGTTGGCAGTTGCAAAATCAGATTCCACGAGAGACCTGGGCTGCAGATGGAGATGTTGTTCCTTCCTATAACCGAAGTCCTGAGGCAGGAGGGAATCCACCAGAGATGATGAGAAGAGGGGGTGACTGGAAGCTTGAGAAACTCCACATCTCACCATCATTGCTATAATTCAGATACAAGATTATGCTGTTCCAGCAATCTAAAAGATCATAGCCATGGGAGTGAAAGGATATGAGTAGGTTTTTGGAAATGTTATAGAGGTGATTCCAAACTTAACATTTGTGAAGCCCCAGGATGTCTTTCATTGCAGCAAATGCTTGGTTGACCCAAATGCTTTAGAAAGTCATTTTGTTGTGGTTGGCAGGCTACAGTCCATAGGGCCACAAAGAGTCAGACATGACCGAAATGACTTAACATACACACACACACGAAGCCAGTTCAGGTACCCCAAAACAGAAGACACTGCTAGTAACTGGCAGCCTTCCCTGCCACTGCACAAGGGAATTTTCAGCCACGCATAGTCATTTAGGGCCTGAAATTAAATTCTTGAAGTGTAAACTAGTCTTGAAGGCACAAGCTGTAATCAGATGGATAATTTATAGCAAAGACAAGATATTCGTTGACACCCCAATATCTCCATCTAATTCAGTAATTGGCTGTTCCTACTTGTCCTCTATTTGGCTGAAAATCTGGTTCACTCAGTCTTTTCAACAGCCCTAGAGGAGGGCCTTGGAGAAGGCGATGGCACCCCACTCCAGTACTCTTGCCTGGAAAATCCCATGGATGGAGGAGCCTGGTGGACTGCAGTCCATGGGGTTGCACAGAGTCGGACACGACTGAAGCAACTTCACTTCCACTTTTCACTTTCATGCATTGGAGCAGAAAATGGCAACCCACTCCATTGTTCTTGCCTGGAGAATCCCAGGGACGGTGGAGCCTGGTGGGCTGCCATCTATAGGGTCGCACAGAGTCAGACACGACTGAAGCAACTTAGCAGCAGCAGAGGAGGGCCTATGCATTTTGGAAAACCAGAAGATATTCTTTCAATGTGGTGATAAAGACACCATACACATAACTTTCTAAAATCCAGTTTACTGAATCCCTCTTCCCTGGGTTCCACTCAGTACCTCATTAGCAACTCTCCTTTTTCTGAAGTATTTTCTCAGTCTGGAGAAATGGCAGTTTCCCATTCTCAACTCATTCCTAAGCGGCGTGACTCAGTAGGTAATGTAACTCTATTATTCCCTGTCCCTACCTGAACTAACTCACTTTCATGATCTGCCTGCAGGCCCTATACAACTAGCTTTCTTTCTTTCAATATTTATTGAGAAATTATTCCTTAGCAGGTATTGTTATAGGTACCATAAGTATATTAATGAATATCATACTTACAAAAATATTTTGAAATAAATGCTTTTATAACATGCATTTGATAAATTTGGAAACAGATTAGAATGGATAAGTTAAACAAGGTCACACAACCAGGAAGGGGCGACAAATATTCATATATGGCCCTAAAGATCACACTCTTCACTACTATACAAATAGATGTTCCTTTCCTTTTGGGTCTTCTGTTTTTGTTTTTTGACTCTGTGGCCTCTGATGCTCTTTTCTCAAAAATCTACAAGCAATAAATGCCTGAGAGGGTGTGGAAAAAAGGGAACCCTCTTGCACTGTTGGTGGGAATGTTAACTGATACAACCACTATGGAGAACAGTATAGAGGCTCCTTTAAAAACTAAAAATAGAACTACCGTAGGACCCAGAAATCCCACTATTGGGCATATATCCTGAGAAAGCCGTAATTCAAAAACACACATGTGCCCCAAAGTTCATCACAGTACTATTTACAATAGCCAAAACATGGAAGCAACCTAGATATCCATCAACAGATGAATGGAAAAAGAAGAAATGGTACATATATACAATGGAATGTTTATTACTCAGCCATAAAAAAGGAACGAAATTGGGTCATTTGTAGTGATAACTAGCTTTCTTTACTCTCTAACCCTGACTCCACTTTCAACTACTAACTCACTCCAAGCTCCCAAAACATGTATACATTTTAAGATCAGCGTTTTTAAAGCTTTGCCTCTTCATTTGATAGCAACTCGGGCTAAGAGAGTTCTCAGTTTTCTCATCCATAAAATGGGAATGATATATGGTTACAACAGTACCTGACACATGATTATGGCTCAGTACATCTTAACTATCATTCTTACCATGACTGGAGTTGAAGTCCCAGCTCCAAAACTCTGTAATAAAAAAAGAAAGTTACCTTCTCTCTGAGCCTCGGTGTTCTCATTTGGAAAAAATGGAGATTACCATGCCTGCCTATCTCCTAAAGTTAAGAAAATCCAATGGAAGACAGTAAGTAAAATTACCTTGCATGTTACAAGAATCTATGGAAGTATTACCCTTTTTACATTTTCTTTTAAAGTAGTACCTTACTTAGGTGTCATCACCGGAAAAACAACAATAATTGTGTAGAAGCCTAGCTGAGGCTATAGAAAATGTAAGAAATAGAAAATCTGACTTACAATTTTGTCACATAGCTGCCTTTGATAACATATTTGAGGGAGACTCAAAGATTCTCTAACTTTTATTTGAGGTTAAATTCTTCCCAAAGCTGCATGCCTGAACCATGAATACTTAGTTCTCAGTAAAAATATCTTCTCTGAATTATTTATTAATACAAGGCTATTACACTTAAGAATTAATCTAGGAAATGGCCATGTGAAGCAAGTTCTGCTCATTTATAAAGTTCCCATTGAAAACATTTGTCCATTCTTCTGCTCAGAATTTCTAAGGATCTACACAATAAATACCAGCAAAAACTTAATACGGGGACTCATTTCAGTGCCTTTTTATGTACATTTACAATTCTGCCTATGATACAACGAGCACAATGCATCCTAGTTCATACCCTGGTTTATTAAGGGGATTGCGCATGGCCTGGAACTGGCCAGCTGACAAGGATTTAGGTCAAATGGGGACAAGCTGCTCACTTCCCCCTCTTACAGACTATCTCTTCCTTGACTTGGCACATCACTCTTGTCCTTTGCTTACTCATGCTTTCTTCTTGTGACTAACCTGGCCCAGGTACTGCCTCATGATCTCTTTCTGGCCTCACCTCACTAACTGGACACATTCTTTCTTTCCTGCAGTTCAAACCCCTGAGGGAAGGGATGTGATTGCCTCAGCCGAGCACTGGCACATCTGTTTAGGAAGAGCCTTTCGTGCAGGCCCTTCTCATCTGCTGGCAAGCTGGAGATGGGCCACCTGGAACGGGCGGACCGTTCTTAGTTCAGCCAGGACAGGACGGAGCTGCTGATCCACAACGTGCTGTCCAGGCAACTTCCCTGACTGAGGTTTGCTCTTTTATCTTTCTTTGTACTTTTGTTTATTTTTTTCTCAGTGCACAGGAAATTTATGGTGTTGACATCTAAGCCTTCTCTGGAATAAGTTTTTTTTTTTTTTAAATAAATTGATATAATACATTGTCTTAGAAACCTTTCAGAGCAGGCACTAAACCAACCTTACAACTTGTTTCTCTTTCTAAAAAATAAAAGGAAAACCTAGTTATCTGAGGGTTTGTTTTTTACGGATTCTAATTAGTTGAGATTTTATTAATGAAAGGCCCCTCTGGCATATTCTCTGAAGGATGTGGCCAGTGTTAGTGGTACAAAGTTGGACAATACCTTGTCTGTGCACTTCCTGTTTCCAAAGTCAGATCCTACAGGACCTGACCGATTGGGTATGTGTGGTGGTATGCCGTAAGCTTGGGCCAGTTCTCAAGAGTTGGCTGTTACACTTTCAAGAATTTTGTGAGTTGCTTGTTAAACATGACCATTGTTCAAATTCAGTTCAATCAACTCATAATTATATAACTTTTATTAAAAGCATAGGTAGTAAATATTCAAAACCCATCACTTTCTTGTAATTTACTACATTATCTCTCTTTTTAAAAACATCTTGTGGTACTTATTTTATTTTTAAAATTTACTTATTTTCGGTCATGCCGGGTCTTCACTGCTGCACGCAGGCTTTCTGTGGCTGTGGCCGGCAGGGGCTACCCTCTAGCTGCAGAGAACAGGCGTCTCATCGTGGTGGCGTCTCTCACTGTGGAACGTGGGCTCAGGTGCTCTGCAGAATGAGGAATCCTCCCAGACTAGGGACTGGACCTGTGTCCCCTGCATCAGCAGGTGGATTCTTTAGCCACTGGAGCACCAGGGAAGTCTCTACTGCCTTATCTCTGCTTTTGAGGTTAGTGTCACCTCTTGTACCTGTGTGGTTGAAATACTGTATAATGGTGTTTTCCTGAAACTCTCTTTCAAATCCATGTGCAGAGACATCACTCTGGCAAGTTGAAATCCCAGATAGTAGGAGTGTTTACACCATAGAAATGGACACATGCTACAAATCCACCCTTTTCTGCCACCTCACCCTCTTCCTGGAGATCCCGTTAATAGAAGTTTGCCACCACATCACTGCATGTCTGTTTTACCAGTTGAAAGCAAAACTTTTAAATATGCTCAAGCTTGCAACAATCTTGAGGTTGGATAAAGAATACTTTTTTAAAAAGTTAGAAACCCATTGCTGTAAACCTGAGTCACCTATCAATCCATTGTATTTGTTCTCCAATAACACAAGTAGTGAAGCCTTTTCGATCACCTCTTTCATTTAACATCTTTTCTCTAACCTAGAAAATGTCAGAATGCTTTATTTTTTTTTTTTTTTTGGAGAGGCTGGTTTAAGTTCTCTGAAGCTTATACACATAAGCCCATACGTTATGCGCCAGTACAAAATGCCCAGCTGAGAATAGTGGTGCCTTCACTGAATGATGGAGCTTAAGCTTCTTGAAACAACTGCAACTTAATGTTTAAATGCAGATATTTTACTGTCTTATTCACTACACATATTCTTGAATCCAAATGAAGAAGTAATACTTTTTACTCTACATTTTTGATTCATGGTGACCTCATTAATCGGCAAGCAAGTTCATCCTAATTATAAACTTTTGAGACATTACTGCATTAATAGGATGTGGAAGAGGCTTACTGATGGAATATCTCGTTCCTATATTTTGCGGCTTAAGAAACTGCCAGAATAGTTGAATGTTTCAAATTCTTTTATGAAACAAATGGACAGAGTGACGGCAAAAGAAAAAAAAAAATGTATGACCTAATCACTACTAGAAAATATATGTCCTTGGGGCTGAGGGAGGGGGAAAGTTCATGAGTCTGGCAAACAGGCAAGATGGGCCTGCCGTTGGTCAATTTGTATGATGAGCTGAGGAGTTTCCCAGTTGTCCGAATGGAACAGAGACACAAACACGAGCTCAGTCAGGAATAGAGCCAGAGACGGGTGATCATGAATACATCGGAGCATCTGTCACTTGGATGAGCTCCTGGCGTAGTCCTTCACCCTGTGTCTGAGTCCAGAGATGAGCTGGGATAATATGCATGAAAATGGTAGGGCTGCTCCGGAGAGCCATCCTAAGGTGTTAAAGCACATGCATTACTGCTTTGGGAACCCTCTAGTGTAACAGAAATCTAAAGAGAAGAAGCACCAATGCCCCCAACTCACAGCAGGATTCTGAACAGTTGAAGCATCTCACAAGTACTTACTTGGGCCTTGGTGGAGGAAGACCCCTGGGGGTAGTAAGCAGCCAAAGCAGCAATAGCTCGGCCCATCCGGGGCCACAGTCCCTTGGTCAGGCGTGTGGGATGGGCAAAGATGTGTGGACATCTAGTGGAGGAGGCAGAGATAGGACATGTTCCACACACCAAGCACAGGGAACAGAGAGTCTTATCAGAAGAACAGAAATGAAGGTGATACACAGTAACTAATTTGACTTATTTCTCTTTAAAAGCCTTTTATTTTAGATTGGAGCATAGCCAATTAACAGTGTGATAGTTTCAGGTGCACAGCAGAGGGGCTCAACCGTGCATATACATGTATCCATTCTCCCCCAAGGGCTTTCCTGATGGCTCACTGGGCAAAGAATCCACCTGCAGTGCAGGAGACATAGGGACGCAGATTCGATTCCTGGGTGAGGATGATCCCCTGGAGGAGGGCATGGCAACCCTGTCCAGTATTCTTGCCTGGAGAATCCCATAGAAAAAGGAGCCATGGAGCTACAGTCCAAAGGGGTCACAGTCAGACATGACTGAGCGAGTAGACATGCATGCAATCTCCCCCAAACTCCCTCCCATATAGGCTTCCACATAACACTGAGTAGAGTTCCCTGTGCTATACAGTAGATCCTTGTTGTTATCCATTTGAAGTACAGCAGTGTGTACGTGTCCATCCCAAGCTCCCTAATTATCTCTTACCCCTTATTTCCTCCCTGGTAACCATAAATTCATTCTGTAAGTCTGTTTCTATTTTGTAAATTAGTTCATTTGTATCATTTCTTTTTAGATTGTGCATATAAGGGTATCATATGATGTTTCTCCTTCTCTGGCTGACACTCAGCATGACTAATCTGACTTATGTCTGAATTCACCTAATGTACTACCTAAGATTCTGAGAAACTTAGCGGGAGGGGAAGAACTTGCAGAGGCCTAGAGTTTTACATTAGTGAGTGCTGACAACAGCTTATAAGAAAGAGTTGCATCTTTTCCTGTCTTTGGAAGGAGATTCCTGATGCAGATTTAACTAACACAAGGCCAAGAACATATTCTCATCAAGCTGCTAGAAAGTCGATGCCGTGATATGCCATGGAGGTACATGTCAAAATGTTCATGGGCCGTGCTGGTCATTGAGTTACTTCCTCAAAGAAAAGTCATTTGATAATTTCAATGGAGTTTCTGAAGAAATCTAACTATGTTCCCCATTCTAGCTGTGGGGGCCACAAGAGCACCCACTTTCTGAGTTGAGCTGCCCCTTGAAGATCTCTTTCACTGGAGAATTTGGGTGCCACCTCGGCTCCTTAAATGATAAACTCTTTTAAGAGACATGTGCATGGTCTGTATTCTCCCTAGGAATTAGTGAGCCTGTTGGGAGAACAAAGGCAATGGAAACTCTCGGCTGGCTCCCAGAGGATACAATTAGGATGCAGAAATAAACCACTCCTCCCAGCACCTGTCAGAGCAGCACAGACAGTGTCATTGTGCAAATTACAAAAAGCAGCCTCTCTTGAGTAGCTGAGTTGCAAGGAGACACACCTTCTTCAGGCTGGCAGGCCCTCACCGGGGCACAGCTTGCCAGGCAGGCACCAGGCCCCATCCTGGCCTGCCTTTGTTCATTGCACAAAATGCACGATCCTATGATCCAGCCCACCAGGACATGACATGCAGTGAGAGGGGAGTTCATGGAATACACCTCGTATTGAGAACAAGGAGTGAATCTAGAAGGATGTGCTTTTGGAGATCTGAGCCAAAGGCTTCGCTTGAACTGAAACATACAGAAGGTGTGGCTGGAGCCATTGCCTGGGGAATTAGCCCTTCCATCTGGCCAGACAGTATACGGATAGCATTGTTTTGCAGCCCCAAAGAGCTGCCAGTCGTAAAGGACAGAGAAGACCCAGAAAAGAACTTTTTAGAGCCAAAAAATGTCATCTCCGTGACTAAAAAAAATTATTGAAGGCTTGGAATAGATCCTGGAATTGATGGAGGTCATCTCCTCACAAGACAGGCTCAAAGATCTTCAGGTATCCTGGCTGCCATAAACTGCTCCAGGGACCTAAACGAGGGGAAAGCTCATGCATTGCTGGGCTTGTCCATGACAGTGACCCTGGCAGTTGAACCAGGAAGAGATGGAGACTTTGACAGAGGTGACATAGATGCACCAGGGTGGGGACAGGAGGAAGCAAATTGAGACAGTTATGTCCTCCACTGGGGATCTGCCATGTCTGGCATATGGGAAAATTGGAAAGAACGGGCTTATCAAACATATTTGAGTAACTCCAAAGATGGGGTGAATCTAGGGGAATAGAGAGCTGGACACCAAGCATCTGCAGTTGGAGGAGAGGGATAGTTCTGAGAGCAGAGGGCTGACCCCCGTTGCATTTGGTCTCCTGGCTAGAACCCCATGCACAGGTGATGTGGGAGTTTAAAGATGGCACTGGAGGAAATGGAAGTTGGTGGCATTGTCAATAGGACTTGAAAAGGCCATCACTGAACTGGAAGACAAAGTAACCGTGTTTGTGAGCCCCTAAACAGGGCAGTGTCACAAAAGGCAGCATTCTCTCCTACTTTGTAGAAATCCCTGGCGGTTGGGGCACCTTGGGGGTGTTGTGGAGGTGCAGCCCACTGGTGCCTTTTGAAGATGCCAGTGCTATCCCAAGGCAATGAAGGGGCCATACCCCGCAGAGGTGACCCCAAACCTGGAGATGTGGTGGGGCCAGCAAAGGGGGCTGTACCCATAGAGGCAGCCACGACTGTAGGAAGAAGAGGATCACAGAGCCACATGGTGGTGGGGGGTTATTTGTGAGCATATGTGACCATGGACTTCCAGAGTTGACCACACAGGAAGGTGGGGACTTTGCAGGGACCTGGAATGCAGCATTCACAAGCTACGGTGAGAGCCAGCAAACCCAAGTGAGCATAGACCTTACTTCTGAGAAAACACATTTGTTCTCTGACAGTTGGGAGAATAGGCAAAAGCTATTATATCCGTCATCAGAAATGGTTTCCAATATCTAAAAAGCGCGTGTTATCTTTTTGAGCTCAAACTCTAAAATCTAAAAATACACAGCTTGCTTAAATAAAAGTGCATCACTCCCCTCACCAACAGCCCTCAGTCCTCACTGGCCTTGTTTGTCCCCGAAGCTGCCAAGCTTGCTCTTACCTGAGGGATTCTGCATTTGCTGCTTCCTGTCTCTGGAATGTTCTCCCTCAAGGCTTTGCAAAGTTGGCTCCTTCTTGTCATTCAGATCTCAGCTTAAATTCCTCTTCTTCAGAGAGGCTTTCCCTGACTATACAGGTTTTCAGCCCATCTCTCCACCCACAGACACTCTTTCACACTATGTAGTTTTATGTTTTAATGACATTTATCATTAGCTAAAATTACCTTGTTTGATTTTTTTTAAGTTACTTGTCTATTGCCTGTCTCTTCTCCAACAAAAATGTAAGTATCCAAAAAATCCAAGCTATTTGTCTGTCATTCCTAGCTGCATTCCCTAGCATATAGTAAGTACTCCTTAAGAATTTGTTGAATCAATTAATTTTAAACATTCATTGGCAATTTCTCTGCGTTGGGGGAAATTGCTCAGTATACGTCAACATAAAAAAAAAAAAAAAAAAAAAAAACAGTATCTCTAGACTCTTTATCTTGCTCATTTTCCCAGTAAATGAGAACCAGGAAAACTTCTGCTTTGAACTTAGAATATAATCTTGATTTGTTTGTGTTGACAGATCACTTTCAAATTCATGTCTCTAACATCTTTGTACACTAACACTTTCCGCATATCAATACTCGAACGTTCATTTTGCTAGAGCATCATGTGTCTCTACTGTTCAGAATTTGCCTCTTCTAACCCAGTGCTGCTGAAACAACACATCACTAAAGAGAATTCGTGATCTATCAGCAATGCATAGGATAACCTTTGACTCCATTAGGAACACTAAAACCATCTGTGTATTTTGAGGAAACTCTGATCTTCAAACCTGTACTTGCTTTAAGAAATATTTGTAACGGGAGATTCAGTTTCAGACAGAATTCAAGTTCCTCTCTTGTATTTTAGCAACTTTGCATGCCCACTGGGATCACGTCTCATATTTTCCAAGTCGTTTTAGGTGGTTAGTTTGACACCAAATGAGCTTCTAAGACACACTGCTGAATCATCTCCATTGGAAAGTTTTAAGAATAGAATAGGTAACTGCCTACATTAGACTCGTTGTCACAGCACTTAGAAGCTAGGGAAAGAAGCCAGGGCACCCCTGAGATTTGCTCTAGCAAGGTGATTTTTCTACCTTTGGAAAATAATTAGTCCTCCAAACTGTCAAGTTTTGCTCTTAACAAGTAAAATAATCTTGAGGGGGAAAAGACTATGAATCAATATTGGGGGTTGTCCATACATATTTTTTTTCCATTAAGCATATAGTGGAGGGATATTTTGAAAGGATGTTTAAGATCAAAAAAAGACCACTGACTTTTGGGGATATTTCCTCTTGCATTTGGCACTTTAAAATTTTTTGCTCTTTTTCCTTTTTTATGTTAATCATCCCCTAGTAACTAGCATGGGGTATTTGTGAAATTCATTTACTCCCATTTTGTTGTATTGTCCAACAGATTGTTTCTAGTACCTTCTGATGTGTGGCAGCTGTGTTTTAACAATTCCAAGTGTACCATATGAAAGTAATCAAAGACATTAACACACTCGTGTCTGCAGCTATGGAGGTATTTCCTGAATGTGGTACTGCTGGGCCGTACAAAGTTGTACGTGAATTACTTTTTTTTTTTTTTTAGCATGTTTAAGTGTTCTCTAAATATATGTAGAATCATCACATGTTTGTGTTTGTACCCCTGTCTTTATGGCATAGCTATCGACAAGGAACAAGCATACTAAAATCTGTACTGGAGAACCATTTTTACAGAGCATAGAGTATATAACACGTTAATCTGTGCAAAGTGATCTCTCAGATTCCCAGAGGAGGAAAAAGTTAAAGTTTAGTGTTTCCTCTGATACAGTGCACCCTGGGTAGAGTGGTAATGGCTAAGTACATAGCATCCTACTATAAGCAGTTACTGGGAAATGTTGTGCATACAGTATTTTATTACAGTAAGACTGCACTGTGCTTAAAGTAAATATCCCTGGATCCCCTCCAAAGCTGGGAGAGTGGGGTTGGGTTACAGAATCTGCTCATTTAGCAATTGTACATCATAATAAATGAAGGATTTGAAAAAAAGGGTTGCTTTGTTTATCATAAAAGGTGAAGAGAGGTAGCCTGAAGAAAGTATACTCTCAAAGTAGTGTTTGTCAAGAAAAGAATACAGTTGCACAGTCTTGAAAGACGATACAGTGCTGTGCCTTGTATTGCCTCCCTGGCTGCCATTTGGCGTATCTTCTGTAAGCGAGGGATTCAAGGATGAAGCTTAAAAATTAAGGCTCCAAATGTGGCAGCAGCTGTCATAAGTCATATTTTAAGATTTGAGTCTAGCTTTTTGCAGATCCAATGTCGCAACACTTTTGCAATCTTTATCAAAAAACATAAACTCATTCATTATTTGACCGTGTATTGCAGCATTTCAGTGGACGTGAATGTTATAGATAGAGGTAAGGATACAGATACAGATTTCGAGAGAATGAGCCACCTTTCATTTTAGTGGATCAAGTTCACCGTCCTGGCTAGATGAAGTAATCTTCTGAAGCAGGCTTTAAGGAAGGGGTTCTAGGACTCTGTAGCCAAGAGTCTGCACTTACTTGACATTCCATTTCTCCCCAGTGACCACTAGTAACAGAGCCTCACTGTGTCTGGCGCATGCAGGACTTTCGCTCTTAATTAAAATAGTGACACCAAAAGCTTTTAATGACTCCCCAAATGCTATTATAAGGCCCAGGGTAAATGTTAGAGCAGGGGCCCATCTTGGGGGAATAAGTAAGATTTGGAAAGAACATTTTCCGCACCGCTTCATCCACTGCCTTCCTTTAGCCTCCCACTGGATCTCACTGGGCACTAGGCCACATCCGACCTTAACTCCTTGCTGGAGGGATCTCTTTGGAACATCAAACACCAGAAGAGCATATTTTCCTAACCAGAAAAAGAAAACAGTTCAAACTTTCAAGCTCTCTCTCTCCAATTTCTGGATTTCTCCTGAATCTAATTGTCTTCCTTCTTTACCCAGATAAATATGGGAAAACCATGAAAGACAGTATCCCCTCCCCAACAGTACCTTGAAAAGCTTTCATATTATCAATCTTAAATGGAGTCTGCATTTAATGAGCGTTTCCCTGGTGGCTCAGATGGTAAAGAATCTGCCTGCAATGCAGGAAACCCAGGTTCAATCCCTGGGTCTGGAGGATCAGGGAATGGCAACCCACTCCAGTATCCTTACCTGGAGAATTCCATGGACAGACCACAGGGCAGACATGACTGAGCAGATACCACCAGCAGCAGCAAATGACAATACTGATTTCTTTCTTTAAAAAAAAAAAAAAAATCTGTCTAAGTAAATATCTGTTTGACCACACCAGGTCTTAGTTGCAGCACATGAGGTCTTTAGTTGTGGCGTATGATGAACTCTTGGTTGTGGCATGTGGGATCTAATTCCCTGACCAGGGATTGAACCTGGGCCCCCTGCATTCAGAGCTGGCTTAGAGTCTTAGCCACTGGACCACCAGGGAAGTCCCTCAAGATTTATCTTTCACCTAAACTGAATCCTTGTCCTTAGAGGTGTGCATGAATGTGATCCACTAGAGACATGGAGATGAATCTCTGGGTAGACAGATAGATGTTGCTTTGAGAGGGAAGAGTTAAGGCTTGCCCTGCAATACAGAACCCTTACCTCTTACCTCAGAACCCTTACCTCAGAACCCTTACCTCAGAACACTTACCTTTCTCATTTCTGAGCCTTCACTTTGTCTGTTCTTCTCAAAGAAAATTAAAAACAGTTCCTGAAAAGCTGCCATTTGGATCCACACACTCTTTTGAGGAGGCTTAGAACGTGCAAGGTACAGTGCTATGTGGGAAAGAGGCACAAGATGAAAAACTCAAGCACCTTTTCCTCCAACAGCTCACTAGCCAGTGGGAAGGCTGGGAGTGTAAGGGGAGGGAACTTGAGCTGGCAGGAACGCTCAGGAAAGGCCTGGAGCTGGCCCATATACAAGGCAGAAACTTGTAGCGTGTTTGAAAACAATAGAATTGCTTGATGTGGCTGAAGATTAATCTACATGGAAGAATAGTGGGAGGAGAGATAGAAGAGGGACTAGGAATGGGAATAAGGCTCACTTGACAGCCTTGATCCAGACAGTGGGGGTTTCAATGCCAGGCTAAGGTCTGACATCGCATCCTAAGCAGTAGAGGGCCACTGGAGAACAGAGAAACAGCAACCAATGTGATCAAGTCTCTCACTGTGCTGTTAACTGCTGAAGAGGTCTTCAAGTTAGAAACTCAGACATTATTCAGGGTAGCTTCAACAGCACCACCAACATCACTCAAATCATGTGAGAAAATGATGGTTTTAAAACTAACAAAATTACATCAGAAGAATAGATGTATCTATCTCTATCTTTCTAGCTCTCTATCTACAGAGAGGTAGAATCCCTTGGCTGTACACCTGAACTAACACAACACTATAAATTAACTATACTTAAAATTTTTAAATGGTTAAAAATTTATGACAGAGAAGGCAGAAATTATACTGAAAACCTATATTTTCCACCTCTAGATGCTGTGCGTTATAGTCCTGGTTGATCCTAGAACAATTACAAAACAGAAAAGGCTTGTCTTGGTGTGTTTGCTACCCAACCCACCTCCATCCCACCTCCACCCCCTGAATCTCCGTGTACTCTCTTCCGTCCCAAGCATGGCAGAAGGAAGAGTGAGCGCTCCACCCTTACCTAGCTTAACGCTTTAATTAAAGTATGGGGCAGAGAACTATATAAAATTAATGTTAGATTAAGTGGATGACTTCTTTTGGGTGTGATTCCTGAGGGACAGGTTTAAATTTTCTTGCTTTTTCTTCTTTCACCAATGCAAGCTGCATCTGATCATTTACCCTTGAAATTCCTAGGGACCAAAGTCCTTGTGGTGCCAGGGTGGGACTTCAAATCACAAACAGCCCATGTAGAGAAAAACCTTGAGCAAACTGATATTAAAATGTAAATAATCAATAGAACAGAGTGTCCATCAGGTTCTCAGCAGGAAATAGATGGCATGCTCAAATTAGGATCATTTCATGATAATTTAATAAAGTGTTTGTTGAGAGAGTTGAGAGGAAGCCACAAGGGTTAGTGCAGCACCCTGGGATAATGTAAACACAGGCGACACCAGCCCTGGGCCTGAGAAAGGAGGGTTAGCAACCCTCCCTGAGACTCATGGTGAGAGTGTCACACAGAGAGGGCTGTCATGACACAAGCTCGACCTTTAGATAGGGACACCACTGGCCCAGGGTGACTGCAGAGAGACAGTCAGGGGTATGTATACCCTGATCTCACTTTGTTCCATCCCTTCTGTCTGTCTCCAGGGCCCCCAAGTGGCTGACCTCAACCAGTGCAAGGGAGTCCGTAGATGCAAGTCCTTACAAGTCAGCTTTTCTATGCAGAGTAGGTTAGAAAGTGCAGAGTACGTTAGGATGGGTGAATGGCGCACCCAGCACTAGGAGGGAGGGAAAAAGTGAAAGCAACAAGCTTGGGGTGAGGGTGGGAGATGTTGAAGAAGGAAAGACTGAAGCTTATTTTTCCAGAGCATTGCCCTTGTTCTTACATGCACATACACACACCCTTTTCAAAATTCAATAAACAGTATTGGGACATCCTTATTTCTTCTAAACTCAAAGGAAGACATTTTCAGGCACCCCTCATTCCACAAGATGGACATCCTTCTTTCTGTGAGAAAAACGAATTCATTCAAATCTAGACACTAATGAGATTGTAAAGCGTGGACACAATTCATTCACTGTGGGGTGCATAGACAATCTTATTTTTATTAGCCGGTTGGGAGTACATGTGAAGAACAGAAGCTAGAACAAAATATTTCTTCCCCCTTCCTGTAATACTGCCTTTCAGGGCATCCACAGTGAGCTCAGATGGAAATCTGCCAGTACCTGGAATCTGTCCAACATTCCTCTTCTCCCTTGTCCCCCTAGTCCTTCCCCCAAACAAGAGTCTCCTTCTCTAAGTCAAACTTTTGCAGATCCTCATTCTTGGCTCGGTCCTAGGGAGGTGTTTAGAAATTTCTGTTCAGTACTTCTTTAATTTTCCCCAGGAGTAGGATAAGATTCTTGTGTTGAAGTCTCTGCAAGAGAAAACCATCTCTTGCTAATGATGAACATGACCTTGAAGCATTATTGTTCTAAAAGGAGCTCTTCCCTCCTGCACACAACTCACTCCTCACCTGTACTCGCATCCCCACCTCTCCCCCAAAAGGATTAAGAGAGGCAGAAGGAACCTGAAACCTTGTTTTGTCACAGTACCTTTAGGGGATTCTTTTTTTCTTTTTTATCTTCCTGGCTGTCATTCCCAGAAAGCTCTTCTGCCATACACTCTTTTTTTTTTAATTTATTTTTAATTGAATGATAACTGCTTTACAATACTGTATTGATTTCTGCCATAGATCAACATGAATCGACCATAGGTATACAAATGTCCCCTCCCTCTTGAACCTCTCTCCCACCTCCCACCCCTTCCTACTCCTTTAGGTTGTTCCAGAACCCTGGTTTGAGTTCCCTCTGAGTCATATAGCAAATTTCCATTGAGGGGATTCTTTTTTCTCATGGTAATCAGACAATGGATTCCTTGGTTGATTTGACTGGTTTCATAAAATATGTGCATTTTTCTTGTGTTACTAAATTATCTTTTTATTCCTAAGCCTTTTTCTTCCCAGGTGGTGCAGTGGTAAAGAATCTGCCTGGCAATGCAGGAGATGCAGGAGATGTGGGTTTGATCCCTGAGTCAGGAAGATCCCCTGGAGTAGGAAATGGCAACCCACACCAGTATTCTTCCCTGGGAAATTCCATGGACAGAGGATCCCGGCAGGCTACAGTCCTGGGGTACTCACAGAGTCAGATGTGACTGAGCACATGCAGAATAGCTGCATATGGCTATGCAAAAAATGTGGTGGCTTGAAACAACAATACGTTAACTACCGCAATTTTATGGGTTGTCTGGGTGCTTCCCACTCAAGATGTCTCATACTGTCATTCAGAGACTCCACTGGACGGGCCATCCAAGGTGGCACTCTCACATGGCTGGACGCTGATGCTGGCTGTTGGCGAGAGATGAGCTGGGGCCTTTGCCTAGAACACCTGTCTGCAGCCTTTCAAGAAATGTGGCTTTGATTTCTCACAGCATGACAGCTAGTTTCTGAGAGGGAATGTCTCAGGGTGAGCTTTCTAAGAGACCCAAGCAGAGGGCTTTTTATATCCTGAGACATGTCAGAAGTTCCAGCATGGCTCTTCCACCTCAAACCTGTCCCACAGATCACTCATATTCAAGTGAAAAGGAATTAGACTCTGCCACCCACTTGATGGGAGGAGCATCATGCATCTACAGAGAGGGAAGGAATTGAAGATGGTCACATTTGGGAACCAGTACACAATTTCATCTCTTCTTTGCATTTTCCTAATGAAACCATTATAAATCATTTGTGCCGTCACCGTCTTCCCTGGTGGCTCAGATGGTAAAGGATCCATCTGTAATGAGGGAGATCTGGGTTCGATCCCTGGGTTGGTAAGATCCCCTGGAGAAGGAAATGGCAACCCACTCCAATATTCTTGCCTGGGAAAAGTCCCATGGACTGAGGAGCCTGGTGGGCTACAGCCCAAGGGGTCGCAAAGAGTCAGACATGACTGAGCGACTAACACTTTACTTTGTGCCATCAGTGTCCGGCCGTGTGCTTATTATTATAGTGGAAAGAGCACTGAACTCAGAGTGAGATGGCCAAGCCAGCAGTTCCAAACCCAAAGCAGGAGCTGGGCTCTGAGACACCTTTGCATCCTTCTCTAACTCTTGGACTCTCGGGCATTTCCATGCCTTTTACTCCTACTCCAGATGAGTGCAGAGTTAAAAAGAACTAATGTGCAGTTGTCTCATCTCCATTTTAGATTCTCCTACCCACTAGTAGATTAGGGGAGGGGGAGTGAGCTGGCAGATTTACCTCAAGAATTCAGGAGTGAGCAGAATACGGCCAAACAAAAATGACCCGTCTTCTACCATCACAAGAGCTGGAAGACAAGTGGGCCTCTCCTCTTTCAGTGGCAGATCAGTTCCCCTGCTCTCCAAAGGGCATCCTCTGGAAGATGTGAACCGATCAACCTATACTAATCCCAGATCTGTCACATACTACCTGTGTAATCTTGGGCTAGTTACTTTCCAGTTTTCTTACTATAAAATGAGAATAGGTATTTCAGAAGTTCTAGATGATCAAGATATATAAGGTGTATGAAAATGCCATGAATAGTAAAGCCTTGCTGCTGCTGCTAAGTTGCTTCAATCGTGTCCAACTCTGTGTGGCCCCAAAGATGGCAGCCCATCAGGCTCCTCTGTCTCTGGGATTCTCCAGGCAAGAATACTGGAGTGGGTTGCCATTTCCTTCTCCAATAGTAAAGCCTTCAGTTCAGTTCAGTCGCTCAGTCATGTCCAACTCTTTGCGACCCCATGAACCGCAGCACACCAGGCCTCCCTGTCCATCACAAACTCCCAGAGTTCACTCAGACTCACGTCCATCGAGTCAGTGATGCCATCCAGCCATCTCATCCTCTGTCGGCCCCTTCTCCTCCTGCCCCAAGTCCCTCCCAGCATCACAGTCTTTTCCAATGAGTCAACTCTTCGCATGAGGTGGCCAAAGTACTACAGTTTCAGCTTCAGCATCATTCCCTTCAAAGAAATTCCAGGGCTGATCTCCTTCAGAATTGACTGATTGGATCTCCTTGCAGTCCACGGGTCTCTCAAGAGTCTTCTCCAACACCACAGTTCAAAAGCATCAATTCTTCGGCGCTTAGCTTGCTTTATAGTCCAACTCTCACATCCATACATGACCACAGGGAAAACCATAGCCTTGACTAGACGGACCTTTGTTGGCAAAGTAATGTCTCTGCTTTTGAATATGCTATCTAGGTTGGTCATAACTTTCCTTCCAAGGAGTAAGCATCTTTTAATTTCATGGCTGCAGTCACCATCTGCAGTGATTGTGGAGCCAAAAAAAAAAAAATTCTGACACTGTTTCCAGGTACCTCTAACAGAGTTGTCTATATCAAGGCAGACTTCCTCTGTGAAGGGCCAGATTGCAAATATTTTTGGCTTAATGGGCTTGGTGGTCTCTGTTGCAACTGTTCAACTCAGCAATTGTAATGAGTGTGAAACCAGCCTTTGATGCACATAGAGATGATCATACTAAGTAAAGTAGGGGAGACAGACAAATATCATGTTATCTCTTATATGTGGAATCTAGAAAATGTACATACTTACAAAACAGAAATAGACTCACAGACTTAGAAGACAAACATATGGTTACCAAAGGGAAAATGTGGTGGGGGGAGTGGGCAGATGAATTAGAAGGTTGGGATTAACATAAATATACACACTAATATATATAAAATAAATAATCAAGCAGGGCCTACATGTATAACTGAGTCACTTTGCTGTACATTTGAAGCTAACACAACATTGTAAATCACCTATAAACTCCAGTATAAAATAAAAAATTTAAAAAAGGATTCCAAAAAATGGTAATAAATGAGTATGGCCAGATATGGCCCTTAAGCCATAGTTTGCCAACCTTTGTTCTAATTTATGGTTTCACCTCAGAAAAGAATGGGGGAAAAAGTTGGGCCAAGTAAGCTTTTCATATGTTTATACTTTAAGTTCAGACACTGAACAAGGTGAGTTACAAATGTAAAAAAACGGAAAGACATGATTGATGCTAGCCATTGACACCTGATTTCCTCCTAGAAAAAGAAGAGTAAGAGAAAGTACCCTGACAGGCGCCTGAAAATAAAACATGAGAATGTGAGACCTTGGGGATGAGGCGATCGGGTGTGTCTGAGAGAGGAGGAGTAATGTTCCATTTATTCCAGACAGGATGCGACAGTGGGAGTCTACGTGATTCTCAGTGTAGCCTGACCCTGTGGATCCCCAAATCCTCAGGAGGGTTATTTAACTCATGAAATGTAATTTGGGTTTTATTTTTCCTTTTGTTGTTTTAGAAACCGGTGAAGAGATTGAGGCCTCATATCTGGTTCATTTGGAGCAGACCCTTCATATTGTGGGATCTTAGAGCATAAAGGCAAAGAAAATCATAAAAAAGTAAGTTCTAGAAATATTTAGAAATCACAAGGAGGCCTACTGGGCTGTCACAAACCATGGAAATGGGGTGTAGAATCATTTAGCCAGATGTCCAGAGGGCAGGGGCCCCAGCTGGGGTCTCTGGCAGAGACATTGAGCATATCATGATGTAAATAACAATGATTACAGCAGTCTTACAAAACATGCCAAACACTTTCTAATAAAATAGTAATTAAAGTTCTTTAAAGGTCACTAACCACCCCATTCCACTGATTATGAAAAAAAATTTTTTAAGAAAAATTGTAAGTTATGGGCAGTTTTACCTAGCTTTAAATGCAGGTTTATCCAAATTTTACTTTTTCTGGGATGAAACTGTTTTTCTTAGGTGATCAGTCCTTTTTGTGAAAAGCTTTCTCATAGATCATATTCCCTGGGGTCAGAGTGCCAAACAGCCAGTGCCAATTTTGGTTTAAAAAAAAAATTAGAAGTTAACAATTAATACTGAGCACTTGAAGAAAGAATGGTCATAATAATACAAGACTCCAGATAACCCTCCATAGAACTGTGACACGTAAACGTGTGTGTTGACGTCTCTGAGAATAAATGGCGCTCAGAGTGTCATGGTCGGCTCTCCGCTCACATAGTCTGGCACATACTTGGCCCATTGTGTTTCATCTTTGGCTGTAAGACTGAAGTGAGCCACTGCTAATGTCTTTATTATATAAGAAAGGCACTGTGAGAGAGGAGAAAGACTTCTTACTAGGAAATGGGTGATCTGAATTTAAGTATTAATCCTGCTACTTCTTACCTCTATATCCAGAGTTCCCACCAGGTTTTGAAGAACCTCAATTTCATCATCCACAAGATGGTAATCATACCAATCCTATCCTTCATCACCTGACTGCTGTGAGAATTGAATGGGAAAAGGTCAGTAAATAAAGCTTTGAAAACTGATATAAAAATACAAGTTCTTTTAAACTGCTACTTGGAATGATATTGAAACTAATTGTTAGGTATTTTGAATGTATTTTCAGGTTTTACTTAGTAGGATTCAAGCATGAATTTACTTAGAATGTGTGTATTTCAATGTATCACTAGTATATATTAACCATAATATTGTCTTTGCTTACAATTCCTTCTCCCAATATTACCAAAGTCTGCAAATGAATGGAATGACAGCAAGTGGCAAATTATGCCTTGCATGGTCAACACTATTGGTTGTCTCTCCAAGAGCCATCCATCCTTTCTCCTATTTTGGTTAATAGAGCCCAAGTTTTATTCATATATCTGTATGTAGACACACATTGTTAGCCCCCCATTTCAGGGATAAATATTAAGTTTTCAAAGCCAATCAGAATAACCCCATTTCTTTTGCCAGTAACTGATTAAGTGAAGGGCATGTAGCTCAATTAGGATTGTTGAATGCATAATAATAAAAACATACTGAGCACTTATTGTATGCCAGGCACTTTTTAAAAGTACTTTATTAATGCTAATTCCAACAACAAACCCTATGAGGGTAAGTTGAGGTAAGTTGTATGACTATATAAGTTTTGAAGCTCAGAAAACTGAGAGCTAGAGAGGCTTAAGAAAGTATAAAATTAGAACTAGAATACAAACCCAGACTGTATGGCTCATTATCCATGCTCTTTGCTATTATGTGATACTGAGGTGGGAGTCTCCTGATAGTTTTCTTCTGATAGTTTCCAGAATGCATGGAAAAGGTAACCTCAATAACAACAAAAAGATACTAAACAGGGTATGTCCCTCTTCCTTCTGCTAGACATCTAATGATTGCATGTGATGCCCAGAGTACTGGCAGCCATATTGTGACAATGAGGAAGCTAAGCAGAGACACTAAGAATGGCAGAGTAAAAAGATGGAAAAAATCCTGGGTCTTTGATATTGTGTTGAAGCACTGATTTTACAAACTCTGAAACTTGCCTACTTGAGCAATTCTTACTTGATAAAATATTTTCATCTCTGTTGAAACAGTTTTGACTTGGAGTCATCTATTACTTGCAGCTTAACACATGCCTTCTGAATTAACACAGACATGCTGTTAGGTATGGTAGGTCCAACCAGTGATTGACTTGCCTTGACTTGGTTTACTGTCACTGGAAATGTGTTAAGGATGCTGAAAGGAAATTACAACTTTGGAAGAATAGGTTAGACAAATTGATCCAAGATGTCTTCCAATTCTAGGTTGCTGATTTCAATGAAATTCTGTGTTTTCTCTAACAAGCAGAGTTAGTAAGATGAAAAGTGTTAAAATACAATTGAACAACTCTTTGGAAAAAATGTAAATATTTAGAGGATAAAAGAGGAAAAAGTAAATTACTAGAAATGCAGACAGATCCTATGGTTCAGTCAAAGAAATAAAAAATAACTTGGAGATTCAGGATAAGCCAATCTGGGGACTTGCTTCCTCAGTTACATTCTTAAAAATTAAGCAAACAAAATTCCTAGTTCTACATCAGCTACCTACACACTTCTCTTTTCCTTTTGCCTCTGGCTTCTAGAAGAAGCACATGAGGCCTCTTTCCTAATTTCTCTGAAAATCCTTGTTACTTGCCTTCTACTCCCCACTGAACTGGAACTCCTCAAGCAGTGGTCACTAATAATTGCTTCACTTGCAAACCCCAGGTGGGTTTCCAGCTCTTGACTCATCCAACTTCTTTGTTGTGTCTGGCCTCAACTTTCACTTCTTGCTTCACCTTTCATCATCCCTCTCTGAATAACCTCACTGTCTCCCATTTACACAGACCCATTCTATTTCACCAGCCCAGAGTTTTCTCTTAACTGGAAACTTCCTATTTACAACTGTCTCTTTAGACAGCTTCTGTATACGCCCAGGAAACAGGAGTCATCTTGGTTCCTCTGTCTCTCTCTGCCTTCACATTTCTTACATATCTTGTCAATTCAAACACCAAAACGTGTGCTTCATTTGTCTCTGATCCATTTCTACTGCCCAGCTCCAGATCTTTGTCTCTCATCTAGGCTTCCAAATGGCCTGCCCTCAAAATTCCATGCAGACTGCCAGCAAAATAAATCAGAAGTGCAGGCCTGATGGCACTTTTCCACTTTGGATGATTCCTCATTGGTTTAGGTGATTATTACCTTCAGAATAACACCCATTTTCCTTAAGATACTGCTGCAACTGGCCCCATCCCACTGGCTTGGCCTCAGCTCCAGCTATTCCCTCCATGGACCCTGTGATTACTTTTGTGAGATGGCCTGCTTTTCCATCTCTGTGCTATGCATTCATGCTGTTTCTTTGAGTGAACTGTTTCCATCTACCATTCCTTGACCTGGCAAACATATTATATCTCAAGGTATACCTCAGATTACACTTCTTCCTTCTTTATCTTACCCACCACCAGGAAGTCTTTAAGCTTTCTATCTGTTTCTATAAACATGCCACCACCCAAGCATGCTTGGAAAAAGCAGGAGCTACCTGGATAATGCAATGTATCATCACCCCGAGCTTTTGGAAGTGCCCAAAGCCTGAGGACCTAATTGCAGCTTAGCTAATGTGTCCTTTTCTGCACATCTTTTGATCGGAGACCAGAGAGCTGACATTCAATCTCTCTGCCACTCAAGGTAGGGGGAAAATGATTATTCTACAAGGAAACAAATTTATCTCAGTCTCATATTCCTGTCAATGGCATAATCAATGGAACAACTATGTAAAGATTTTTTTTTATAAGAAAAAGATGTGGCCCAACAATTTTCTACCTAACACATTTTTGAATGTGTGTATAAGAATCTCAGAAATCTGAGGGCTAAAATTAAAATGTCCGTCCTGAAAAGTTCAAGAGAAGAAATGAAACTAGAAGAACTCAGGACTTGAAAAGTTTAGTCATCAAGGAACAATGGTAATCCAGAATTATAATTTTTTAATCAAAATTGAACACAAATATTAAATTATCTTGATAGAGAAGATGAATTAAAATATTGACTTAATAACATTGATCTGACTATAAAGCCACAGAAGACAAAACAAAACAGAAGACTGAGTTATTCACATTAACTTTATGATGAAGCATTTTATGAAGTTCTGACCAATGCATTTAGAAATGCATAAGAAAAACAAATGGAGCACAAATGAGAAAATTATTATGGCACTCTTAAATGTTATTATTTATGTGAAAAACCCCAAAGAATCATTTCAATAAAGCTTAGTAAGCTTTATGTGAAATAAATGTACATGTTAAGTATACAAACTCCAGGAGTTTTGCCTGTGTATCAGCAATAACTGATTAGAAAATATAATAGAGAAATAAACTATAGTAGCTATACCACTTGGAGGTAAAAATGGAAGAAAAGATAGTTCCTTACTAAGAGGGTATAATTCCCAAAAGCAAAGGTAATACTAGGCATGCAAAAGTCAGTCACACACACAAAAATCCTTAATAACAGTAAATAAAGAATTACATACAGCAGCTAACAACAACAACAAAAATCTACCCAAAAGGAAACTATTTCCAGAAGACTGTCAACTTCTACGGAAGAGGATAATGACTATAATAAATGGAGAAACAGAAAAACTTAGCCTTAGAAAAATGTCAATACCTCCTCAAGTAATCCTTAAACTTAATGAAATACGATCATTCTCAATACATTTTTTTTCTGAAACTTCATGATGATGTAAGGCTCACATAAAACCAAAACAAAACAACAAACAAAAAAGTTTGAGAGATTGGAATAATGATAGGTGGCTTGGCACTAAGCTATCAAAATGTGTTACAAATCTACAGTAATCAAAATAATATGGCACTGATCTTATCTTCTAACTCTGATTTTTTTTTCTTTCCTTCTTTCCCTACTGTAATCCTGACCTGCTCAAAAACATCCTTTTCTATGAAACTTTCTTGGACTATCCAACCTGGAAGTCATTTCCCATAACACATCTGCCCTTCTGTTTGGTCATTGATATCATATTCTTGGCTATATAGCAAAATTTTACATGCCTTTTCTCCCACAAAGTTTACATTCCTTTGTTTTTATCATCTTTGTCCTAATATGTTTTTACCTACAAGATGCAAAAAGTAGTTTTCAATAACAGCAGTGGTAGAGAGCAATGTGAGATTTAATAATACAATGATGCCATAGCTTCAAGGTTAGATCTGAGGACCACCGATAGCAGCAGTAACTAGGAACTTAGAAATGCAGGATTGCAGGCCCCACCCAGATACATGGAATCCGAAGCTGCACTTTAACATGATCCTAAGGTGATTCATGTGCACATTAAATTTTGAGGTGCACTGCCCTAAAGAATTTCATGGAATAAAAAATTTCATAACTCTTCTGAAGCAATCAAACATAGTTGGCTATCTTCCTGTGCTACAAGCAAATAGAATTATTTAAATCTTACACTTCCTTGATAGGCAAAAATTTAGTGACACCATAAAGTGCATGAGAGAGACTAGGATGAAACTAAAGATAAAAGCAGACTCAAGGGGCATGTACAGGGACATTATGAAAAGAATGCCTTTTCACTTCTCCTGTGTGTGTGTCCGACTCTTTGCAACCCCATGGACCACAGCCCGCCAAGCTCCTCAGTCCATGGAATTCTCCAGGAAAGAATACTAAAGTAGGTTGCCATTTCCTTCTCCATTCACTTCTCCTATAGGGCTTTCTAATTTCTCTAAGTCTGATCTCCCTACTAAAATATTTCTTTATTATCACCTGCTTCATCTACATTTTAACCTGGGCAACCTAAATCTCACCTCCGACTAATTATCTTCTTAAACAAAACTAATTCTCCCCTATGAGGTCCCCCGACTGTATCAACCTAAGCCACAGCCCCCAGATCATCTACTAGAAGGTGAGTCCCCAGCAGCAAAGAGTATAGCTGCCTGGTTCACTTGCTATATCTGTAGATGACAGAACAGGACCAAGTATACAGCAAGCTTTCAGCAATTGAGCAGTCAACAGATGTGACCACATCTCCTTGGAACAGGGCTCATTTTCCCTTGTAAGTTCCTTTTCATTTAATTTCATTGTATCATCACCACCACCTGGACTGCCGTAGTAAAATCTGAGAAACCCTCCCTGCCTCCTTTCTCTGGTTCTCTAATCTATCTCCAAGCAACCTTTTTTTTTTTTTTTTTACAGTCTTCTCTTACCCCAAGTATTAAATTCAAACATTTTACACTGGCATTGAATTTTTTGAGTCCAAACCCAAGTGTCTTTGGACTTTGTTTTATGACTTCCCAAAGGAAACCTTCCTTTTTAGCCAAGATGTTCTACTCATGCTTCTTTAGGGTGCATTTCCTGCTGGGATCTATTTTCCTCAAATAAAATGTCTTTCTGTATCATATTTACCTATCAAAGTCTACCCATTCCTCAGGACATCGCTCATTCCATTGTCTCAATGAAACCTAGTACCTGACCACTCTAATCCAGGATTCATAATGGACTCATTCTGGGATCTCTCCTCCGTACTCTCATAATGGGTATCACCTATAATGCCCATCGCTTACTATGCGTATTCCTTTGAATGTAAATCTTTCTGCATATATGTGGCACATATGGGTAAATAAAGAGAACAGGTTAAGGTGGCCTGAAATTAAAGCCTGTGTTTACCACATAGTAGCATTGGGAATGTCCTTCCCCTCTCTGGGTCTCAGTGTCTCCATCTATAAGAGCGCCTACTTTGTAGGACTGAGATATGAACATAAATCACATACTTTAAAATCCTCTTAGCAGGGTGTCTGGAACACAAAGAGTATTCAACAATGTTGGTATCTCTTCCCAGAACCCCTTCCTTACAGTTGAAGCTAACTTATATTTTTTATGGAAGATGCCCTGGAGAAGGAAATGGCAAACCACTTCAGTATTCTTGCCTGGAAAATTCCATGGACAGAGGAGCCTGGAGGGGTACAGTCCATGGGGCACCAAAGAGTCGAAAATGACTGAGTGACTAACACTTTGCTATTGAGTTGGCCAAAACGTTCATTCAAGTTTTTTTTGTAAAATGGTGTGTGCATGTGTGCTAATTCATTTCAGTCAGGTCTGACTCCTTGCAACCCTATGGACCATATAGCCCACCAGCCTTTTCTGTCCATGGCATTCTCTGAGCATGAATGGAGTAGGTTGCCTTGCCCTCCTCCAGGGGATCTTTCTGACCCAGGCATCAAAACCATGTCTCTTACATCTCCTGCATTGGCAGGCAGGTTGTTTTTTGATTTTTTTTTTTTTTTTTTTTTTTTACCACTAGTGCCACCTGGGAAGGCCCCATAAGATGTTATGGAAAGCCCCAAAATTTTGGCCAACCCAATGTTTCAGTACATCAAAATACTTATTTATTCATTGGTGAGTTGACAAAGGTTATTCATAGATATCAATACAGATTTTCCACTTGAGGATTTCAGGAGCAAAATTTTCTATTCCTTTGGACCAGACACTAAATACTCCTCTATAAAAGAAAAGTATTAGGGAATACGTGAAAGAGAAAGAGAATATGATTGGCATCCTGTCTTAGATTACTTACTCTGTCTTTGATAACATATCTTGTAAGGGAGTTTGGTTTTGCCATTACAACTATCCTGAGAAAGGGAGTATGTTTCTGTGTAGCCTTGGATGAGGCTTAACCTCTCTAAGTCTCTATCCTCATTTAATGCTGAGAATTGACCTGATGACCTTTGTTGTCTCTTGGATAGAGTTGCTTTGCTGTAGAATACTGAGATTACATTATCTCCTTTATCTTTCATCTGTGAAGCAATACTAAGAAACAGCCGTCATTTAAATAACAAATCTTTATCAGATTTATTTCACTTTATAGAAGAACAATGCTACCGACAATTCTACCAACCTAAGATAATAGGTTGTAATTCAATTATTATTAAACTCCTAAATTTTCCATAGTCATTCTGCAAAAGTATGATGCCTCATATTTACCAGTAAGTGATGACAATGCTTAGTCTGACTTACTTAGGGAAAAGGCAAATTATTATGTACTGTTTGAGCAACTTACTCAAAATTAACTATTAGCATAGTGGTCAAAATAAAGACAGCCCATGGATTTCCTAATTCCTATTTCTTCATTTTACTAAACACTGCACATAATCTTTGAGTCTAAATTAGAATTGTTTTAATATGACAGCTATCCAATATGGCAGGGTTCAAGTGGAATACTATCACTTTTTACCCAGCAGTAAAAAAAAAATATTTTCTATTGGTCTTATGCATGCCCTGACATGACAAATTATACCATGCTTAAAATTCACACACACACACACATTTCCAGCAAATTAACATCTATGCTTTAGATGACACAAGATATGAGGGCATGTTATACTTGCCTTTGTGTAGATCAGTTGGTATTTAGGGGTGGAGAGAAATCCATTGATATTTATTTCCCATCAACCTAATTTCTTTATTTAAGAGTCTGTGAAAGGCCAGCTTAAGGTCAACCTGCGGCCATAGGTTTCCATTCGGCAACCCGTGGGTGGGAGCTGCAGTCACCTGTTGAAGCCTGAGTCCCCAGGCTTCAGCTGGGACCTGCTGAACAAGCTGCAGGGTATGTGTGAGCCTTCACAAAGTCTGCAGCCCCCAAGTTCACTAGCACTGTTTCAGGAGCTGGGCATCCCATTGACCTGGAAACCTTGGTCACTGTCTTCTCAGGAAAGGCTGGATCTTCTTTTCTCATCTCCTCTGTCTCTAGAATTCAGGTATGACTTCATAGCGGAGATCGGGGCCGTATGCTCTGCCTACACTGGACTACCGGGGCCGCCTCTGCCCACTGGTGGCTGCCTTAGTATTGCACAAGGTGACAGTGTCCATGTGACACAGGAACACTGCAGGGCAGCTGTGTCACAGAGCCAGGGGGCATGTCAGATGCCCCTACGAGAGTCTGGGGGTCTGCCCTGGGATTGCTCTCTCCCACATCAGAAGTTCTCAGCAAGCTGCTTGGAGCTGGTCATACAGGGTTCTAGGTGTGAATAGTTATCAGTGAATGAGCCTCTTCTGGCAACAGCCAACCTCAGGGCAGCACGGGGGCTGGTAATGTTAGGGGATGAGGCATGACATCAGCTGTGTCTATCTGCAAATCAAGGCTGGTACTGCCCAAATGGGTTTACAGGAATTTGAGGGTACTTTTCTCCTTTATCTGAAAGACACATTGGAAAGGGTTTCCTTTTTAAGGGCAGCATGGAAAGGCTTCTGTTTGTTTTCACTCACTTTACTTGGACCAGACTCCTAGCAGGTATGAATGAAACCTGAGGTCAAGGACCAGACACGTCTGTTAGACTTGGACCATGTGCCCAGCCTTATGACAAAAGCTGGTTATAGAGGCTAGAAGCACTCCCACATTCATGAGACACTTGCCCATCAGGGTGTACATTTATCTTAGAACCAACCAGGATACTTTTTGAACAGATAAAAATACTGTCTCTGTTGCTAGAGATGCCTGGATCAGAATGCAGGAAAGAGGAGTGCAGGACATTTTATATCATTCCCCTCTGCAGTGAAGGATCAGATCATCAGTGTGCTTAAGAAAACAGTGACTCTCCTATCCTGTGCTGTGGATGGTGACTGCAGCCATGAAATTAAAAGACATTTGCTCCTTGGAAGGAAAGCAATGACAAACCCAGACAGCATATTAAAAAGCAGAGACACCATTGTGCTGATGAAGGTCCATGTAGTCAAAGCTATGGTTTTTCCAGTAGTCATGCATGGATGTGAGAGTTGGACCATAAAGAAGGCTGAGTGCTCAAGAATTGATGCTTTCAAATTGTGGTGCTGAAGAAGACTCTTGAGAGTCCTTGGACTGCAGGGATATCAAACCAATCAATCCTAAAGGAAAAAAAAAAACCCTGAATATTCATTGGAAGGACTGATGCTGAAGCTGAAGCTCCAAGACTTTGGCCACCTGATGCAAAGAGCTGACTCACTGGAAAAGACCCTGTTGCTGGGAAAGATTGAAGGCAGGAGGAAAAGGGATCAACAGAGGACGAGATGCTTGGATGATATCACCAACTCGACAGACGTGAATTTGAGCAAACTCTAGGAGATAGTGAAGGACAAAAGAGCCTGGAGTGCTGAAGTCCATGGGGTCACAAAGAATTGGACACAGCTCAGTGACAGAACAAGAACATCCTGTGCTGGGCACAGGGGCGATGATGAAAGAGAGACAGGGAAGACTTCAGCCTCATCACAGGTGCTAGCCCTCCTCTGGTCAGCATTCTCTCTCCCTCATCACCCTCTTTGTTCTGCCGAATTTATCACACTGGATCAGTAGGTCCCAAAGTTATGTGTGACCCTTCCTTGGGCTGGACACTCGTCTGGCCAGAGAAACTGACAGTCTAGGAAATCCAGCTGTGCCTGGTTGTATTTTGCCTGCGTCTGTTACAGCATATGGTGCATTCACTTGAAGTGAGTGACAGAGCTATTTAATGTTACAGTTTGTTTGTCTGATGCCCCCACCCAAATACCACACATAGTGTCATGTGCTAACACAAAAAGACATTGGCAAACAGTCTCAACTTGGTTAACAATTTATGACTTATAAGAGGAACACTTTCAAATTGGATTTGAATGCCACAGTTCCCAGGATGACAGAAAAGGCTGGAAGCATTTGGAAACATACATGGGCTTCCTTGGTGGCTCAGGTGGTAAAGAATCCACCTGCAATGCAGAAGACCTGGGTTTGATCCCTGGGTTGGGAAGATCCCCTGGAGGAAGGAATGGCAACCCACTCCAGTATTCTTGCCTGGAGAATTCCATGGACAGAGGAGCCTGCTGGGCTACAGTCCGTGGAGTTGCAAAGAGTTTGACATGACTGAGTGGCTTTGACTTTCATACACCTTAATAAGCTTCATCATCTTATTCAGGAAGAAATGGAGGCAGAAAGATGAAGTGACCCCCCTCCCACAAGGACTCACACAGCCACTTAGGACAAGGACTACAGCTAGAACCTTTAGCCCCTGCCTGCCTTCCAACCCTGGGCTCTTCCAGCCCAAGCTGTTGCCATATATTCCGTTTTACTGCAGCTTCAAAAATCTGGCCCCTCAAAACCTTTCCTGGAATTGGACTTCTGAGCCTAAAAAGGCTTAATGTACGCTTTTGGGAAGGGAGAGCCACAAGCTGTCTAAGTGGTTTGATCCAGTTCGCCAATATTTACACCGTAGGATAATCTGCATTAACTTCATAAATAATGTAAATTCCTCCAAAGTGAGTTAACCATGAACTACGTGGTCTTTGGGAAAAAAAAAAAATCCATGTTATGCCACCACCCTGGCAGAGTTAACACCACCACGGAGGACCGAAGGTAACCCTGGGTTGTAGTCACCACTATTGACCATCCTAAGTGTGACTATTTTTAAACTACTGTACGCCTCGTTAAGCTGTGCTCTGAAAATGAGAAATTTGCTTTAACTGCATTGTTTTGAATTGCTGAGAGAAGAATCTATCAACCACAAGGTGCCCTGCTGCTGAACTCAGCCAAAAAGCTGTTAATAACTCCAGCAGATGTTTCAGCTTTTGAGGCCAATAGACTGCCTCCCTCCCTCCCCGCCCTCCCCTTTCCAGAATGAGATGCCAATAGGACTGAACTCCGCTGTCTGTGGTTGCTGCCACTGCGGCTGCCGCCGAGGCCAGTGGTCCCGCTGCTGCTGAGGAATGATTCTTTCAACAACCAGTGGCGACAGAACCTCACAGCCCTTTCAGGTCAGAACATTGTTGCTTTTTACCATCAGAAGTCTAAATCTTTGGAGGTGGAAATGAAGTAAGGGCGCAGAATTGGTATTCCTGGTTGGTTTTGTTGCCTTCATGGCCAGTCATCTCGTTTGGCTTGTTGTGGTTTCTCCCAGCCCTAAATGTCCGCCTCTCAGACTCATCAGCGTGTTGGCTTGCTGGGTGGAGGGTCATTCGTACATGAGGGTCCCTCTGGTCCTGGAGAGAGGACGTTGGGTTGGCAGCTTTGTGAAGGAGGCCTCAATGTGTTGCTCAGTTTTGTGGGCTTGTCTGTCTGATACGTGAGGCTCATGAAGCCCTGACCTGAGCAGTCCTGCAATATTAGGAGTGCATATTATAAATACAGCTGCATCCCTGTGAAATAGGTAGACTATGAGGGCATACAGGGCCCCTGCAGGCCCAGGGGGGGATGTGTCAACATCTCTGGACCGAGATAAACCTGACATCTTAACCTGAAACTAGATGTATGTTCCGAGGCATTCCAAATGAGAAGAAATTGGAAAATAAGAGGAAAGGGAAGATCATACTCCCTCCCCTCCCCCTGACTCTCCCCCCACCACTGCCACCTCCCACTCACTTATTTGAAAGAAAGTGCTTTAAGGCACCCCAGTGGCAGCAGGGTGACCAAGAAAACACAGGTGCACCACATTTACAGAATATCACATTGGCGAGGAACTCATCTGAACTGCACGTCTACACATATCATCACACAGAGAATTGCCGTTTCCAAGAGGGGAAGAATTGAGAGGCAGAATTAAGTTCATAAATATTTTGTTTCCTTATTTTGGTGTAACACAAAGGCAGACTATCCAAGACTCTGTGGACCTCTGCTGTCAGCTTCAACATTTGCCAACCACAGTAATTCAACCCCCAAAATCTCTGCTCTATGCCATGCTGGCTATAAAAAGTAAGCACTTTTTCCCTGGTGCCAGTGTCACCGTACGGTTTACATCTTCTCAGCACTGTGTATCTCTCTTTCTCAGGAAAAGCTCAGGAATACGATATAAGGCTTTAAAAAAAAAAACAACAACAACAACTGGATAAAGTAATAGACTCCACTGTGACTTGGTCTACATCCTTTGCAGTACACTTGCAGAGTGCTCATTAATGTGAATGGAATTTGCACATATGTATTGAAGGGAAAGCATTGTTGCCCATGCCTACATATTCTTTATTTTCTTATCAGACCAAGCTCAACACTGTACAACTGGAAGTCCAATGGCATCTTTTTTTTTTTTTAATTCTGAAGCATAAGTAACTCAGGTTAAAAATTATTCACTCTGAAATGTGGTGTTCCCACCAGCAAATGAGATGAGCATGCCTGCTTAGACAACTATGATTCCAAGAAGCCAATACCAGAGAAGGACTCTAGTAAAATAAGCAACCAATGCGGTAATAATAAAATAGGCTAAAAGAAAAACACAAGAAACTCCCTACTGAATCAGTAGAAAATACATTCTCATTATTTTTTTTAAATTCCATATTAATCTACCCATATGCATCTCCAGAGGGGTGAAAACACAAGATGAGGAAAAGAGAATCGAAAATAATCATGGTTGATTTGAGATTCAGACCTGCCAGCAGTGAATATTGGTAAAAGGCATTACTAAACTATATGGAGACGTCTGAGGCCCATTTAAATCCAGGCCATATACTTCACTAGGTCTTGAACTTTACCTGGAATCTTCCACTGCAAGAGATGATTTCCAAGCTATTTTGTTCTTGATTATTTCCAGTCCAAGTAAAATGGACAATAAAAAAAAAAAGATGTTTCGATACGATTTCCATGATGGATGTTCATGACCAAAATAACTCTACCATCTGATGTATTTCACAGTTTTAAGTTAAAACAGACCTGGTATAATATGCTTGTACATCTGGCTCAGGTGCTTCGGTTGCCATATGTTTGTGAAGTAATCCAAGGAGATGTTACAATTGCATGTTCCCCTTGGGACCTGAATAAAATGTGCCCACAAAGAGTTACCTAATTATTCATTCCTGCCAGCAACATCCTTGCCTAATAATAAGGAGGTGCTTAAAATGAGACAATAGTGCTTTCAATCTTGAGAGATGTCAGTGCCACTTATTGTTTCAAAAACAGAAAGTCTTTCGCATTTTTTAAAAAAAGAAAAAATATCCTTGGCCTTTAAAGCAAATAAAATACTCTGCAAGTGGGATATTTGATATTCTCATGGGAGCAAATTCTGTCATGCTGATCAAGGCAAGCATTCCCCCAAAATCACTGGCTGAAAGCCATGTAGACCCAGTGGAAATTGGTGACCCCAAGATTGATGGTCCCTAAGAAATGACTGCTCAGGTAACACTACATGTTTATAGAAAGTTGATAATTGTCAAATTGTTTTCGTATATGTTGCCATATTTAATTCTTACAACAACCTTCTAAAACATACAAGGCATACCATATTTGGCCTTGCCAGTTGATGTACCCATTCTTCATAGCACTAATTAGCCAGAAAGGTGAGCATCTTTTTAAAACTTAAAAAAAAAATGTTTTAGTCTCAACCAATGAGCACCAGTGCCATAATGCTTAGTTCTCACTTTAGGCCACTGACGATCTGCCTTCTTTCCTCTTTTCCTGCTACTTACAATCCTTTTATTCCATGACTCTCTTTCTTTTTTTTTTTTTTTTAATGATTCTCTTTTGATTCAAAATGAAAATTTTCCATTTTTTTCAAGGGTTAAAAAAAAAGGAGAGGATACAGGCTGCTCATGAAGATATAAATTTTAATGTAGGCTAGGACAAAGTTCAAATAAATAAGTCATGCTCTAGACCTAGCTTAGTCCACCATTAAACCAATTTAAAAGAATGTGGCAAAGATGAGAATATCAACCAGTAATCCTCTATCAGTGTCTTAATTGTGTATTGACTGAAGTCACAGATTATGTGGAGACTTGTATTTCCACAGGATTAGGCTAAAAGGCCCTACACAGCCAGATTAGGTTAGAGGTTCTTTTTCCCTAGAGTGTAGACCTCAGAGTCAAGCAGGATACAAGGATGAGAGACAGGGAGGAGATTGGCCTCAGGTTACCCAGTTTGTAAATGGATATCAATGCCCAGACATCTGCCTTCAACACGCTGGTTCAAAACAACAGTTTGTATGTTTATTGAAGTAGTTGACATACAATGTTATGTTACTTTCAAGTACACAACATGATGTTTTTATGGATTATGCTTCATTTGAGATTGTCATAAAATATCAGTTGTATTCCCTGTCCTGTATATTACACCCTTGCATCTTATTTTATAAATAGTTAACTGTACCTCTTAATCCTCCACCCCTATCTGGTCCTTCCCCTTGCCTCTCTCCCTGCTGGTTACTTGCTTGTTCTCTATAACCATGAGTCTGTTTCTGTTTTGTTATAGTGAAGGTATGGAAGCAACCTAAAGATCCATTAACAGATGAATGGATGAAGAAGATATTTTAAATGGATGCAATGAAACATACTCAGTCAGAAAAAAAAGAATAAAAGTTACCAATTGCAACAATCTGGATGAACCTGGAGGGTATGCTTGTACTTATTTTACTTATTCTTATAATAAGCCATATAGAGAAAAACAAATACTGTTTGCTTTCGGTTATATGTGGAATTGAAAAAAGAAAACAAAAGAATATAACAAAATCTTAACAAATTTTGATTGCTCAATATGTGATTTTTTTCCTGTATATATATTCCCCATGAGAAGAGACAATTACTGTAAGGAAGTGACTGACCTGGCTGTTAGTCTCTTACTGGGGTGAGGGAAATTTAAAACAAAGTTTGTAGACGAAGTGTTCGTTTTGCTGAAAAACGAAGCTCCACAAAATCGTCCTTGTTCTTATAGCCTGAGACCAGAAGGAGAAGGCTGCAATAGTTTAAAAAGGTCTGTGCGTTCTTGGCCTCAGTGTACGATGAATCTTAGACGAGTGTCTGCAGAGTCCATGAGACTTGAGGGCTCTATTATCAGAAGCTGAAACCCATCGTCTTTTTTTGTTCAAATTGAAGTGTAGTTAATGTACCATACTGTGCCAATGTCTGCTGTACAGTGAAATGACTCAGTTTTACATATATATACATTCTTTTTTTTAAAATACTCTTTTCCATTATGGTTTGTCCTGGGAGATTGGATATAGTTCCCTGTGCTATAGAGGGAAACCTATTATTTATTCACTCTAAATATTAAAGTGAATAGTTTGCATCTACCAACCCCCAATTCCCAGTCCATCTCTCACCCTCCTCCCCGTCCCTTGGCAACCACAAGTTTGTGAGTTTGTTTCTGTTTTATAGATAGGTTCATTTATCCCATATTTTAGATACCATATATAAATGGTATCATATGGTATTGTCTTTCTCTTTCTGACTTACTTCACTTAGTATGATAATCTCTAGTTGCATTCATGGTGCTACAAATGGCATTATTTCATTGTTCTGCATGGCTAAGTAGTATTCCATTGCATATATGTACCACATCTTCTTTATCAGTTCATCTGCTAATGAACATTTAGGTTGTTTGCATTGAAACCCATCTTCTTGAAGGATAGTGTCTCAGCAGAGCATATGCACAGACCTCATCCAATCCCTTTTCCAACACCTACTTCAGCTAATTCATTGAAGTAGTTAGACGTGGTCAAGGATATTCACAGCCATGATCTAACGTTCTTAAAAATAAATACATGTCCTAGTGGTGGTTTGGAGAAGGCAATGGCAACCCACTCCAGTACTCTTGCCTGGAGAATCCCATGGACGCAGGAGCCTGGTGGGCTGCCGTCTACGGGGTCGCACAGAGTTGGACACGACTGAAGCGACTTAGCTGCAGTGGTTATATAATAAGAATATAACATTCTTATTATAGCATAAGTTGTGGTCAGGATACATCCCAGTCTGTCTCAAGTTGTGTTAACCAAATGGGTGCATGCATGGATGTTCAGTCGATTCAGTCCTATCTGACTCTTTGTGACCCTGTGAACTGTAGCCCACCAGGCTCCTCTGTCCATGGGATTCTCCAGGCAAGAATACTGGAGCAGGTTGCCATGCCCTCCTCCAGGGAATCTTCCCAACCCAGGGACTAAACCCGCATCTCCTGCATTGAAGGCAGATTCTTTACCCCCTGAGTCACCTGGGAAGCCCAACCAAGTGCATATTCCTAATTTTAATTTTGGAAGGGCATGCTTTGAGACTCCCTAGGCAAATTTTTTCTCACTCATTGAAATGATGTAGTTTTCAAAAATGTATACATTTTCTTCTTTAACTAAATATTTGTTGAGTACCTAGTGGAGTACTAGTATACTACATGTATGAGTACTAGTTATGTAGTACATGTAGTACTAATATACTACATGTAGTACATATAGTACTAGTATACTACATGTATGAGTACTAGTATACTACATGCTATGCATACAAAGTTGAGAAAGCAAGTTCTCAAGATATTTGAACAAGTGAAGAATCAGACTTACAAACAGGCAAATACAATGAGATTTACTAAACTGGGTGATCCACAAAGATGAATGGCAGATTAGGATAACACATTTAAATCTGTCCTGGAAAACTTCCCAGAGGAAGAAGAAACATGAATACGTGTTTTCCAGACAGACCAAAGATTTTAAAGTGTATGCTGTGAGTCATGAGAGGCCAATGATCAATAGTAAGCGAAGGAGTAACATAATCAAATTTTTGTGTTTGAGCTCTGAGGCTACTACAAAGAGGAATTGGAAATGGGAATTTCTGGAAACTGAGCAAATGTCATGAGATGTATTGCAGTAGTTAAGGGACTTGATGGACCTATTCAAATAGACTGTGGTCCCACTAGAGATGAGAGCTACAATAGGAGAAAAATAAATTAAAAAATGCATTATTTTGGAATGTGAGAAAGGAGTCAAAGGCTTCCAGACTATTGGCTTGGGTAGTAGAGAAAGGGTCTAGAATTCATTAATATACAAAATAAAGGAGAGAACGCAGGTTTTGTGGAGTAACAGGGATGAGCATGAAAAGAGGAGCATGTTCAGTTCTGGATGTACTGTGGAATGTCCAGGTGGATTGATTTAGAAAACAGTTTGGAGGAGAACAAGATGGCAGAGGAGTAGGTGGATATGGAGTACATCTCTCTCCATGGATACATCAGGAATACATCTTCAGACACAAATGTATACAGAACACCAGCTGAGAGGGGACAGGAGTACCTGACCAGTGGAAAAGAATATATAGACCCATGCAAAACTTGGTACAACGAAGCAACTAGGGCGAAAAATAGGAGTGTTAGTAGCACTGGACTTGCCCTCAGTGGGTGGGAGAACTGAAGCAGGGGTCTGATCCCCACATCGGGGCAACTGACTGAGTCAGAGGAGAAACATTTAAGGCTGAGAGTTAAACAGCTGATCTGTGGCACCCTAAATGGAATGAGAATCAGACAGTCCTTACCGCAGCCATACGTACCCTGGACAGGGACACATATCCCCTGGAAGGCACAGTAGCTGGGAGCTGGAGTTAAGGATTATGGAGCAATCCCAGGGCAAGCGCTGCTGTTGTCTGTGAAGAGAGGAATCGAGGGGATGTGAGGGAGGAGATTATTGTGTGAAATGCCTGTGGAGGAAAACCAGGCAGCCATGGAAGCAAGGGGATTGTGCTGAGTCATGCATAGGGGATGGAGCCATCACCATAGCCTCTCTCCTGCCATACACCAGCGTTGGCAGCTGAACAATAGATAGGTTGGCCCATCAAACACCTGATGCACTGAACTACAGAGTAGGACCCCATCCAGGATGCCCCTTTAAGTGCCTGGCGTGCCAATCTACAGAGTAGGACCCCAGCCAGGGGGGCCCTCTATGTGCCTGACACACCGAATAACAGAGAAGGGCCCCAGGCAAGGGAGCCCACTAAGTGCCTGAACGGGCAGAGCTATACCAAAGAGGCCTTTTGATCTCCAGCTATAAGAGGCTCAAAAAAAAAAAAAAAAAAAAACCCTCTGATAGGGCCATAACTCCTGTGGCGAAGGCAGTCCGTGTCCCTGCACACTTGGCACTGCCAGGGTCCCTGCAAGCCAAGCAGCTGCACCACCTTCATGCTCAACTCTCACTGGGGCAATGCTGACACAAGCAAAAAAAAAAAATCTTGAGCCTATGCATGTAGGGTCACTTTGGCAGTGTCCAGCTCTTTATGACCCTGTGGACTGTGGCCTGCCAGGCTTCCCTGTCAGGGAGGGGGCTGTTCTCCAGGCAAGATACTGGAGCATATTGGCCAATACTGGCTGCCATATCCTTCTGGAGCACTATATTTCCTGCTGCCCTAGCCGCCAACTCCCCTGAGTACCTGCTGCTGCCAGAACCCCTGTGACCCAAGCAGCTGCACCACCTCCACACCTGGCCCTCACAGGGGCAAACCCAAGTTCTCCAGGGCAGCCTCAAGAGGAAACCCCAGTGGACGACCCACATGCAGAGGTGGAAACAAAACCACAACTGAAACCCAGGGGCAGTGTGACTAAGGAAGAAGACCCAAAACCTTTGTACTAGCTGTACAAAGCTGCGGATTAAATCCACACAATCAACTAGGCAGACTCTGTCTATGGAATGTATAAGAGGTCATTGAGAGCTCCCACAAAAGAAAATGCACTAGCTCTGATAACTGTGGACACTGGACGCAAGAACACAGAGGAGTAGGACCAGATTAGAATCTGAGCTGCCCCACAGCAGGTCCAGAGATCAGCACAGTATTGGAGGGCATCCTAGGGAGGTGAGATGGACTGTGACTTCCAGCGAGGGAAAGAACTCTGACAGCAGTGACTCAAGAAAAGCATTTATTATTCTTATGTTTTGACTGCTTCTGTAGATTCTTTTGGATTTTTTTCTTTTTTTTCCTTTTATCCCCCCTCTGTTGCAGTTGTTGATTTTATTGGCACTATGAAATCAAATTAAGGTTTTGAGCTTTTTTTCTCTTTTTTTCTCAGTCACATTTTTTTATTGTTGTTATAAACCTCTTCCTCTACATTGGGCTTTTGCAGTTCTTGGGAGTTTTCCTTTTCTCCTATATTCTTTCTTCTGCCTTTTTTTCTTTTCTCTTTTTTATAATTTTAACTTACAATTTTTGTAAACCTATTATATTTTTCTATATTTATTCCTTTATTTGCCTTTCCTACTGTTCTTTTCCCCTTGCAGTTAATCTTTAATGCATATAAATCTTCTTCATCTATCTCTGTTTAACTTTGCATATGTATTCTTTCTTTCTTTTCTTTCTTTCCTTTCCTCTCAATGTATTTCTTAATTTTGTTTTCATTTCTTTATTCCCCACTTGGCACCTTGCTTTAGTTTTGTTTTCCAATTTGTGCTTTAGTTAGTTTTGTTCTTAACTGGTAAATATAATTTTTATTTCCTTTGTTCACTGGGTCAGTCTATTTTACTTTATTTTTGTTGTACCATTTTGACTTTGCTCATGGGTGTTTATGTATATTTGTATATTCCATTATCTTAATTATTATTTGCCTGATTTTGTAACTGCCATTTGTCTGGGGTTCATCTTTGCTTTCTCGTTTTGGGATATTTGTTTTAATCTCACTTAATGCCATAACAAACCACTTGTGGCATCTATGTTCCTGACCAGAGATCAAGCCCTGAGCCTTTGGAGTGGGAGCACTGACTCCAAGACCATAGAATAACAGAGAACTGACCCTGCTGCTGCTGCTGCTGCTAAGTTGCTTCAGTCGTGTCCGACTCTGGGCGACCCCATAGACGGTAGCCCACCAGGCTCCCCTGTCCCTGGGATTCTCCAGGCAAGAACACTGGAGTGGGTTGCCATTTCCTTCTCCAGGGCATGAAAGTGAAAAGTGAAAGGGAAGTCGCTCAGTCGTGTCCTACGCTCAGCGACCCCATGGACTGCAGCCCACCAGACTCCTCCGTCCATGGGATTTTCCAGGCAAGAGTACTGGAGTGGGGTGCCATTGCCTTCTCCAGAACTGACCCTAGGGAGTATCAAATAGTGAGAACTCACATAAAGGAAATCACTTGAATAGAAGACCCAGCATCACACAACCACCAGTAGCACCCTGTGCAGGACGCCTCATCTAAACAACAAACAAAACAAAACTACAAACCCAATCATCAGCAGACAGGAGTACCACCTCATTCAGCCTTCCCCATCAGAGGAAAAGCAAACAAACAAACAAAAACTCAGCACAAATCTCACCCTATATGAAACTTGTACAAACCACTGGACCAACCTTAGGAGGGCAGAAACCAAAAGGAAGACAGAACTCAACCTTAAAGCCTGGAAAAAGGAGACCTCAAACACAAGTTAAAAAAAAAAATAGTAAAAAGGCAGAGAAATACTATACAAATGAAGGAACAAACTGGAAACACAGAAGTCCAAATAAATGAAGAGGAAATAGGCAAAGGACCTGAAAAAGAATTCAGATTAATGATGGTAAAGATGGTCAAAAACCTTGAAAACAAAATGGAGAAAATACAAGAATCAATTAAAAAAGACCTAGAAGAATTAGACTAAACCTTCAGAGACAACACAATTACTGAAATTAAAAATACTCTAGAAGGAATCAGTAGCAGAATATCTGAAGCAGAAGAACGAATCAGTGAGCTGGAAGATAAAATGATGGAAATAACTTCTGAAGAGCAGACTAAAGTAAAAAGAATGAAAAGAACTGGGGATAGAATCAGAAACCTCTGGGACAATATCAGATGCACCAACATTCAAATTATAGGGGTCCGAGAAGAAGAAGAGAAAAAGAAAGGGTATGAGAACATTTTTTAAGAGATTATAGGTGAAAATTTCCCCAACATGGAAAAGGAAATAATCCATCAAATCCAAGAGACATAAAGAGTCACATTCAGGATAAACCCAAGGAGAAACACTCCAAGACACTAATGAAACTAACAAAGACTGAACACAAAGAATATTAAAAGCAGGAAGGGAGAAGGAACCAGTAACATACAAGGGAAACCCCATAGGCTTAACAGCTGATCTTTCAGCGGAAACTCTGCAGGCCAGAAGGGAATGACAGGATATATTTAAAGTATTGAAAGGGAAAAATCTACAACCAAGATTATTGTACCCAGCAAGGATCTCACTCAAAATTGATGGAGAAATAAAAAGCTTTTCAGACAAGCAAAAGTTAAGAGAATTCAGAACCACCAAACCAGCCTTACAACAAATGTTAAACAGACTTATATAGTCAAGAAATACAAGAGAAGAAAACATATCTACAAAATCAACCCCAAACAATTAAGAAAATGGCAATAGGAACACATATATCAATAATTACTTTAAATGGAAATGAATTAACTGCTCCAACCAAAAGACACAGACTGCCTGAATGGATACAAAAACAAAGCCCATATATTTACTGTCTACAAGAAACCCATTTCAGACCTAAAGACACATACAGATTGAAAGTGAGAGGATGGTAAAATTAGCAATCCTCATATCAGACAAAATAGACCTTAAAATAAAGATTACAAGAGATAGGAAGGACACGACATAATGATCAAGGGATCAATCCAAGAGGAAGACATAACAATTGTAAATATCTATGCACCCAGCATAAGAGCACCTCAATACATAAGACAAACACTAACAGACATAAAAGGAGAAATGGACAGTAACACAATAATAGTAGGAGACTTTACACCCACTCACACCAATGGACAGATCATCAAAACATAAAATTAATAAGGAAACACAAGTCTTAAATGATATATTTGATGACATGGATCTCATTGATATCTTCAGGATATTCCCTCCAAATCCAGAAGAATATGTCTCCTTCTCAAGCACACATGGAACATTCTCCAGGATAGACCACATCTTGGGTCACAAATCAAGCCTCAGTAAATTTAAGAAAATTGAAATCATATCAAGCATCTTCTCAGACCACAATGCTATGAGACTAGATATCAATTACGAGGGAAAAAAATGAAACACAAACACATGGAAACTAAACAACACGTTTCTAAATAACCAACAGGTTCCTGAAGAAATCAAAAGGGAAATCAAAAAAATCTCTAGAAACAAATGACAATGAAAACACGACAACTCAAATCCTATGGGAAGCAGCAAAAGCAGTTCTCAGAGGGAAGTTTATAGCAATACAATCCTACCTCAAGAAATACATGGACTAGAGAACCTAACTTTACACCTAAAACAACTGGAAAAAGAAGAAGAACAACAACAACAACAAAAAAAAAACAAAATTAGTAGAAGGAAAGAAATCCTAAAGTTTCAAGCAGAAATAAATGGGAAAAAAATGG
Source organism: Bos indicus (assembly GCF_029378745.1). NCBI lineage: Eukaryota > Metazoa > Chordata > Mammalia > Artiodactyla > Bovidae > Bos > Bos indicus. Next base: position 42,545,112 of record NC_091767.1, on the reverse strand, counting down.
AAGAAACAATAGTAAAGATTAATAAAACTAAAAGCTTTGTTCTTTGAGAAGATTAACAAAATCGACAAGTCTGTAGCCAGACTCATCAAGAAAAAACGAGACAAAAGTCAAATCAACAAAATTAGAAATGAAAAAGGAGAGGTTATAACAGACAATGCAGAAATACAAAGGATTATAAGAGACTATTTTGAACAACTATATGGCAATAAAATGCTTAACCTGGAAGAAATGGACAGATTCTTACAAAAGTTCAATCTTCCAAGACTGAACCAGGAAGAAATAGAATTCATGAACAACCCAATTACAAGCACTGAAATTGAAGCTGTGATCACAAATCTCCCAAAAGACAAAAGCCCAGGACCAGATGGCTTCACAGGAGAATTCTATCAAACATTTAGAGAAGAGCTAATGCCTATCCTTCTAAAACTCTTTCAAAAAATTGCAGAGGGAGGACCACTTCCAAACTCATTCATGAGACCACCATCACCCTGATACCAAAACCAGAAAAAGACAACACACACAAAAACTACAGGCCAATATCACTGATAAACATAGGTGCAAAAATCCTCAACAATGCTGGTAAAATTTTAGCAAACAGAATTCAGCAACACATCAAAAACCTCATACACCATGATGAAGTTGGGTTTATTCCAGGAATGCAAAGATTCTTCAATATACACAAATCAATAATGTGATACGCCATATTAACAAATTGAAAGATCAAAACCATATAATCTCAATAAATGCAGAAAAAGTCTTTGACAAAATTCAGCACTCATTTATGATTAAAACTCTTAAAAATTTTAATCTACTTTTGAAACTGCCTCAGCATCAGTTCAGTTCAGTCACTCAGTTGTGTCCGACTCTTTGCAAGCCCATGAATCACAGCACGCCAGGCCTCCCTGTCCATTACCAACTCCTGGAGTTCACCCAGACTTACGTCCATTGAGTCAGTGATGCCATCCAGCCATCTCATCCTCTGTCATCCCCTTCTCCTCCTGCCCCCAATCCCTCCCAGCATCACAGTCTTTTGCAATGAGTCAACTCTTCTCATGAAGTGGCCAAAGTACTGGAGTTTCAGCTTTAGCATCATTCCTTCCAAAAAAATCCCAGGGCTGATCTCCTTCAGAATGGACTGGTTGGATCTCCTTGCAGTCCAGGGGACTCTCAAGAGTCTTCTCCAACACCACAGTTCAAAAGCATCAATTCTTCGGCGCTCAGCCTTCTTCACAGTCCAACTCTCACATCCATACATAACCACAGGAAAAACCATAGCCTCGACTAGACAAACCTTTGTTGGCAAAGTAATGTCTCTGCTTTTGAATATGCTATCTAGGTTGGTCATAACGTTCCTTCCGAGGAGTAAGTGTCTTTTAATTTCATGGCTGCAGTCACCATCTACAGTGATTTTGGAGCCCCCAAAAATAAAGTCTGACACTGTTTCCACTGTTTCCCCATCTATTTTCCATGAAGTGATGGGACCGGATGCCATGATCTTAGTCTTCTGAATGTTGAGCTTTAAGCCAACTTTTTCACTCTCCACTTGCACTTTCATCAAGAGGCTTTTTAGTTCCTCTTCACTTTCTGTCATAAGGGTGGTGTCATCTGCATATCTGAGGTTATTGATATTTCTCCTGGTAATCTTGATTCCAGCTTGTGTTTCTTCCAGTCCAGCATTTCTCATGATATACTCTGCATATAAGTTAAATAAACAGGATGACAATATACAGCCTTGACGTACTCCTTTTCCTATTTGGAACCAGTCTGTTGTTCCATGTCCAGTTCAAACTGTTGCTTCCTGACCTGCATTCAGATTTCTCAAGAGGCAGGTCAGGTGGTCTGGTATGCCCATCTCTTGAAGAATTTTCCACAGTTTATTGTGATCCGCACAGGCAAAGGCTTTGGCATAGTCAATAGAGCAGAAATAGATGTTTTTCTGGAACTCTCTTGCTTTTTCCATGATTCAGCGGATGTTGGCAATTTGATCTCTGGTTCCTCTGCCTTTTCTAAAACCAGCTTGAACATCAGGAAGTTCACGGTTCACGTATTGCTGAAGCCTGGCTTGGAGAATTTTGAGCATTACTTTACTAGCTTGTGAGATGAGTGCAATTGTGCAGTAGTTTGAAGATTCTTTGGCATTGCCTTTCCTTGGGATTGGAATGAAAACGGACCTTTTCCAGTCCTGTGGCCACTGCTGGGTTTTCCAAATTTGCTGGCATATTGAGTGCAGCACTTTCGCAGCATCATCTTTCAGGATTTGAAATAGCTCAACTGGAATTCCATCACCTCCACTAGCTTTGTTCGTAGTGATGCTTTCTAAGGCCCACTTGACTTCACATTCCAGGATGTCTGGCTCTAGGTCAGTGATCACACCATCGTGATTATCTGGGTCGTGAAGATCTTTTTTGTACAGTTCTTCTGTGTATTCTTGCCATCTCTTCTTAATATCTTCTGCTTCTCTTAGGTCAATACCATTTCTGTCCTTTATCGAGCCCATCTTTGCATGAAATGTTCCTTTGGTATCTCTGATTTTCTTGAAGAGATCCCTAGTCTTTCCCATTCTGTTGTTTTCCTCTATTTCTTTGCATTGATCACTGAAGAAGGCTTTCTTATCTCTTCTTGCTATTCTTTGGAACTCTGCATTCAGATGCTTATATCTTTCCTTTTCTCCTTTGCTTTTCGCTTCTCTTCTTTTCACAGCTATTTGTAAGGCCTCCCCAGGCAGTCATTTTGCTTTTTTGCATTTCTTTTCCATGGGGATGGTCTTGATCCCTGTCTCCTGTACAATGTCACGAACCTCTGCACATAGTTCATCAGGCACTCTATCTATCAGATCTAGTCCCTTAAATCTATTTCTCACTTCCACTGTGTAATCATAAGGGATTTGATTTAGGTCATACCTGAATGGTCTAGTGGTTTTCCCTACTTTCTTCAATTTAAGTCTGAATTTGGCAATAAGGAGTTCATGGTCTGAGCCACAGTCAGCTCCTGGTCTTGTTTTTCCTGACTGTATAGAGCTTTCCATCTTTGGCTGCAAAGAGACAAAAAACTGTACACAGAAAATTATAAGACACTGATGTAAGAAATCAAAGATGACATAAACAGATGGAGAGATATTCCATGTTCCTGGGTAGGAAGAATCAATATTGTGAGAATGACTATACTTTCACGTGCAATCTACAGATTCAGTGCAATCCCTATCAAATTACCAATGGCATTTTTCACAGAACTAGAACAAAAAATTTCACAATTCATGTGGAAATAAAAAAGACACCGAATAGCCAAAGCAGTCTTGAAAAAGAAGAATGGAGCTGGAGAAATCAACTTTCCTGACTTCAGGTTATACTACAAAGCTACAGTCATCAAGACAGTATGGTACTGGCACAGAAAGAGAAATATAGGCCAATGGAACAAGATAGAAGCCGAGAAATAAACCCATGCACCTATGGGTACCTTATTTTTTACAAAGAAGGCAAGAATATGTAATGAGGCAAAGACAGTCTATTCATAAATGGTGCTGGGAAAACTGGACAACTACATGTAAAACAATGAAATTAGAACACTTTCTAACACCATACACAAAGATAAACTCAAAATGGATTAAAGACCTAAATATAAGACCAGAAAGTATAAAACTCTTAGAGAAAAACATAGGCAGAAGACTCGACATAAATCCAAGCAAGATCCTCTATGACCCACCTCCTAGAGTAATGGAAATAAAAACAAAAGTAAACAAGTGGGACCTGATTAAACTTAAAAGCTTTTGCACAGCAACGGAAACTATAAGCAAGGTGAAAAGACAACCCTCAGGATGGGAGAAGATAATAACAAATGAAACAACTGACAAAGGATTAATACAACTCAACACCAGAAAAACAAACAACCCAATCAAAAAGTGGGGAAAAGACCTAAACAGACATTTCTCCAAAGAAGACATACAGGTGGCTAACAAACACATGAAAAGATGTTCAACATTGCTCATTCTTAGAGAAATGCAAATCAAAACCACAATGAGATATCACCTCACACAAGTCAGAATGACCATCATCAAAAAGTCTACAGAAAATAAATGCTGGAGAGAGTGTGGAGAAAAGGGAACACTCTTGCACTGTTGTTGGGAATATAAATTGATATAGCCACTATGGAAGACAGTATGGAGATTCCTTAAAAAACTAGGAATAAAACCACCATATGACCCAGCAATCCCACTCCTAGGCATATACCCTGAGGAAACCAGGTTTGAAAAAGACACATGTATCCCATTGTTCATTGCAGCACTATTTACAATAGCTAGAACATGGAAGCAACCTAGATGTCCATCGACAGATGAATAGATAAAGAAGTTGTGGTACATATACACAATGGAATATTACTCAGCCACAAAAAGGAATGCATTTGAGTCAGTTCTGATGAGGTGGATGAACCTAGAACCTATTATACAGAGTGAAGTGAGTCAGAAAGAGAAAGATAACTATCTTATTCTAACGCACATATACAGAAACCTGAAAAATGGTACTGAAGAACTTATTTACAGGGCACCAGTGAAGAAACAGACATAGAGAACAGACTTATGGACATGGGGAGAGGGGAGAAAAGGGTAGGATGAATGGAAAGAACAACATGGAAACTTACATTACCATATGTAAAATGGAGAGTCAATGGGGATTTGCTGTATGGCTCAGGAAACTCAAACAGGGGCATTGTATCAATCTAGAGAGGTGGGATAGGGAGAGAGATGAGAGGGAGGGGCTATATGTATCCCTATGGCTGATTCATGTTGACGTTTGACAGAAAACAACAAAAATCTGTAAAGAAATTATCCTTCAATTAAAAAGTAAATTAAAAAGAAAAAGAAAAGAAAACAATTTGGAGACATAGAACTGGGGCTTAGAATCGAGACTTAGATGAAAAACATTGTTAGGGACAAGATCTCCCCCAAAAGTGACTAAAGTGAGGAAACAAAATACTGATATTTAAGAAGTGGCAGAGAGAGAGAAACCAATCAAGACACCAGAAAAGAGCCACCAATGCAGAGGTAAATCAGGAGAGAGAGAAATGCCATGGGAGACAAAACCAGAACTTTTAAGAACATGAAATTTCATCAGAACAAGCCACATAAATTGAGAACTAACTGTGCTTAGTCTGTTGGGTGAGTAAGTACACAGGACTATCTCAGTGCAGGAATAGGGGAGAGCCAGGTTAGAGTGGAGAAAAGATCACTAGACCATTCAGGTATGACCTAAATCAAATCCCTTATGATTATACAGTGGAAGTGAGAAAGAGATTTAAGGGACTAGATCTGATGGATAGAGTGCCTGATGAACTATGGACGGAGGTTCGTGACATTGTACAGGAGACAGGGATCAAGATCATCCCTGTGGAAAAGAAATGCAGAAAAGCAAAATGGCTGTCTGAGGAGGCCTTACAAATAGCTGTGAAAAGCAAAGGAGAAAAGGAAAGATATAAGCATCTGAATGCAGAGTTCCAAAGAATAGCAAGGAGAGATAAGAAAGCCTTCTTCAGTGATCAATGCAAAGAAATAGAGGAAAACAACAGAATGGGAAAGACTAGGGATCTCTTCAAGAAAATCAGAGATACCAAAGGAACATTTCATGCAAAGATGGGCTCGATAAAGGACAGAAATGGTATTGACCTAACAGAAGCAGAAGATATTAAGAAGAGATGGCAAGAATACACAGAAGAACTGTACAAAAAAGATCTTCACGACCCAGATAATCACGATGGTGTGATCACTGACCTAGAGCCAGACATCCTGGAATGTGAAGTCAAGTGGGCCTTAGAAAGCATCACTACGAACAAAGCTAGTGGAGGTGATGGAATTCCAGTTGAGCTATTTCAAATCCTGAAAGATGATGCTGCAAAAGTGCTGCACTCAATATGCCAGCAAATTTGGAAAACCCAGCAGTGGCCACAGGACTGGAAAAGGTCCGTTTTCATTCCAATCCCAAGGAAAGGCAATGCCAAAGAATCTTCAAACTACTGCACAATTGCACTCATCTCACAAGCTAGTAAAGTAATGCTCAAAATTCTCCAAGCCAGGCTTCAGCAATACGTGAACCGTGAACTTCCTGATGTTCAAGCTGGTTTTAGAAAAGGCAGAGGAACCAGAGATCAAATTGCCAATATCCGCTGAATCATGGAAAAAGCAAGAGAGTTCCAGAAAAACATCTATTTCTGCTTTATTGACAATTCCAAAGCCTTTGCCTGTGCGGATCACAATAAACTGTGGGAAATTCTTCAAGAGATGGGCATACCAGACCACCTGACCTGCCTCTTGAGAAATCTGAATGCAGGTCAGGAAGCAACAGTTTGAACTGGACATGGAACAACAGACTGGTTCCAAATAGGAAAAGGAGTAAGTCAAGGCTGTATATTGTCACCCTGCTTATTTAACTTATATGCAGAGTACATCATGAGAAACACTGGACTGGAAGAAACACAAGCTGGAATCAAGATTGCCGGGAGAAATATCAATGACCTCAGATACGCAGATGACACCACCCTTATGGCAGAAAGTGAAGAGGAACTAAAAAGTCTCTTGATGAAGGTGAAAGAGGAGAGTGAAAAAGTTGGCTTAAAGCTCAACATTCAGAAGACTAAGATCATGGCATCCGGTCCCATCACTTCATGGGAAATAGATGGGGAAACAGTGGAAACAGTGTCAGACTTTATTTTGGGGGGCTCCAAAATCACTGCAGATAGTGATTTCAGCCATGAAATTAAAAGACGCTTACTCCTTGGAAGGAAAGTTATGACCAACCTAGATAGCATATTCAAAAGCAGAGACATTACTTTGCCAACAAAGGTCCATCTAGTCAAGGCTATTGTTTTTCCAGTGGTCATGTATGGATGTGAGAGTTGGACTGTGAATAAAGCTGAGCGCCGAAGAATTGATGCTTTTGAACTGTGGTGTTGGGGAAGACGCTTGAGAGTCCCTTGGACTGCAAGGAAATCCAACCAGTCCATTCTGAAGGAGATCAACCCTGGGTGTTCTTTGGAAGGAATGATGTTAAAGCTGAAACTCCAGTAATTTTGGTCACCTCATGGGAAGAGTTGATTCATTGGAAAAGACTCTGATGCTGGGAGGGATTAGGGGCAGGAGGAGAAAGGGACGGCAGAGAATGAAATGGCTGGATGGCATCACCGATTCGATGGACATGAGGTTGGATGAACTCCGGGAGTTGGTGATGGACAGGGAGGCCTGGTGTGCTGCGATTCATGGGGTTGCAAAGAGTCAGACGTGACTGAGTGACTGAACTGACTAACTGATGTGGAGTCAGAGAGAGTAAGTGTAGGTTGTACTTTGTAAAAGAATAACTGTTAAAGAAAGAAGCATGGGGATGCTTTTTGAAAAGTGGCCATTAAATAGCTTTTTTTGTTTGTTTGTTTTCTGAATGAGAGGAATGACCATATCTTTATGCTGAAGTGAACAACCAATACTACACTGAAGGGAAGAAAAGAATGTGACTGATAAAGCAGATTTCCTAGAGAGGCAGTGTGGAATAATATCCACTGCACCAGTAGATGGAATTGCCTTTGATAAGAAAACTGTTTTTTACTAGAGATGAAGACAAAGACAGAAAAGGGATGAATGCAGATGTGGGTGGGCTTATGGGGAAATGGGAGAAAAAAGCCACTCTTGGTAGCTGCTCATCCCTACCTTAGAAACAAGGTCATCCCAAAGAGAGAAGATTGAAAGCTTTGAAGAGTGGTGAAGGTTTGGAATTGCAGCTCGGGGAAATGGGAGAAGCACGTGTAATAGGACTGCTGAGTAACATTGCGGGAACAACTGAGATTAGTTTTAGTCCAGATTTATGGCCTCCGTTCTATATGGTTGTGATTTTTCTTTTTCCTGCAGCGGAGCAATGCTCAAGAAATGTTTACAGCTGAGCAGGCACTGAGGGGATTGCCTGAAGGACACGAAGTCCATCCATCTCTCCAGATACTTTGGATTATTTCTCAAGATCAAGGTAAACCATCCAAATTAAATGGTTGAGCTTTATTATTCTGGTCCCCCTTCTTCACTTTTACTAAGTTGCATTTTGGTCTCAGGCCTCAGTTTCCTTGGAGGGACCCAGTGACAGACAGGCATAGGCCAGTCCTTATTGTGAGCACCACAGGGGCTGTGGAGAAAGGGCAACCTCTGACCCACTCATGTTCCACTCATGAGGGCACAAAGAGTCATTTCCTTTAAGCCCAAATGCCAGGGAACAACTGGGTTTTATACCAGGTTAACCTGGTATGAAGCTAGGCACAGTCCAGAGCGTGGTCTTCACTTTGGAATACTCGGGTTCACATGTAGAATTCATCATCTGTTAGCTGGTTGACCTTGAGCCTCTTAACTTCTCTGTGCCTCAGTTTCCTTGTCTGTAACATAACAAAATATTTATTCCTACTTCATAAGGCTACAGTGAGAATTAAGTGAGACAGTCAACATAAAAGTGCTTAGCACTGTGGCGAATCGTTAAAATCCTTAATGCTTATTAGCCAGCTTTGTTGCTGTTATTATCTTCCAACTGTTCTTTTCAGGCTTTGTGTTTTGTCTGTATCCTCAGTGTGACATGTATTTGTATGCATTTGTTTACCTCTGGTCTCCACTTAATTTTCCCCCCTTTTTTCCATCACCCATACTTGACTTATTTATTATCTGATACCTACCTATCACAGTTTTGGAATGAGGTGGAACCTAAGAAAGTGAATTCAAGGAGGTCTTAACCCACCCAATCAACAACTGTAAAGACTCTTCTGTCCATTTTTACCCCTGTTGTAGTATATATTTCAGAGATGAGAAAAAGGATTTGGAACTTTCTTATCCCACATTTGCATCCAGAAATGCAAGTTTCCTTGAAGTCCATTTCGCCTGATATTTACTTTTTTTTTCAATCATTTTTGTTCAGTGCCTAAAGGGACTTCACCCTAATTCAATATCAGCTCAAATATTTCTCATTATAAATAAACAACATATTATTGTATTTGCAGAGGAGAGTGGATTACCGTAGTGATGGAAGTGGTTACAGTTTGGGGAAGGATGAGGGCTGGACCTAATGCATCTCTGCTTCTTACTAGCTCTTTTTGCCATTGGAACTCTGGCCTTGGTTCTTTCATCTGCTAAGTAAAGTTTACTGTTTTGATCTCATAGTGTGGTTGTGAGAAATAAAAAAAAGCACACAGCAAAAGTTAGTTAAGTCTGCATCTAGTATAAGAAGTGACAACATTCAAATACCCATTCAAACTTGTACCTGAAAAATTGGACCAAGAATTCAATAATTCTTAAATATGTTTGAAAGGCAACCTGAGCGTATTTTCCTTATCAACCTTTAGCATTTGAAATACATATACTAACCCTTTAGGACTATTCAGTCAAAAGTCAAAAACTTTACTTAGTTTTAAAAATATTCAAGAAGTTTCATCTTGGTGTCAGTTTATCAACTTAGTCTATAATGTCATCAGGGAAACATGGAAAATATCCCAGATCCAATTCTTGCTTTCAGGTAAATAACTTATCTGTGAAACCCCTGATATACAAATGTATCTCTTGGCTGTTAATAGCTTTTTGTTTTTGTTTCATTTTTCTTATTGCTCCTGTTGCTGTTTTTGTTGTCGCACAGGCCAGTTAAGCACCACACATGAGAAGCAGCTTTTGTCTTGTTTTCACTCAGGTTATGTGAGCATGGGATGGTTTATCCCAGGTGTTGATACCAAAAGGATAGCAAAAGGGTTTAAGGCCAGTTCTTTAAAGAAATATGAGGACCCACCTCCCTGTCCCTCTTCCCTCTCTCAGGGCCAGAGTTGAAAACCAGAGGGCGTGTGTTGGCGGGCTACTCCCACCATCACCGACCATCCCCGAGAAAGCAGTGTCGGAAGCACAAAAAGAGCCCACGTACAATGGTTAGTCTTCAAAGGGGCTCATTTGTTATATTGCTCAGAGCCCCACCGAGTTGCTGCAAGCTTATAACCGCCGCTAATTTCAAAGGGAGCTCTGAACTTGCATACGCTCCGCGAGGCACGGCGCGGGATGAGAAACAGCCTGAGTGGCTTGAAGCCATGCTCAGACATTTTTTAATGTTCGTCAATGTCTTTGGCACCATCACTTTCACAGAGAAACCCACTTACCTCCTGCTGCAAAGTGTGAAATAAAGCCATTTTCAAGCCTGGGTATGGGATAGTCTGGAAATTGGGCTAAATCTTAAAACCACATGAAGACTGAAAACAGGATTCACAAGCTGGAGCTCAGCTCCCACTAACCCACTTCCAAGGTCAGGTCACCGTGACACCCTGCTCGGTTAGATACTGTCAGTGCCACCTTTGAAGGGTTAAGGCAGTAAACTGTGGTTGTCTCAGGAGCTACCAAACTAAAGGCCCATCTCCAAGGCATCCCAGGATCACTGGTCCCCAGAATAGGAGAGAAGCATTATTTCAGTTAGTGCTTTGTCAGGACCCAATTGGCACATCCCTGGGGAAATTCAAGTTAGGAACTGGCATTTCTTGCCACAGTGCTCAGCCTCAGGAGGTGCTGTAAGTGTCCCGTTGGTCCAGAATGTTTGTAGGAGACAGATTCAGATCCATCAGAGGTCTTCCCCTGATCACCTGCATAGTGACCAGCTCTTCTCCAGTTGTGTTTCTGGGGCTCCCTAGTCACCAAGGCAAGGAGAAAGAGATCCCTTAGGGACTCAGAAATGACCCTGTACACTCCAGGAAACTCTGCGACATGCAATTCTCCAAGGAGCCTCTGGATGAGTCTCCATGAGCAACTTGTTTTTAGAAAGATAAAGGGAAAAAGGTGTCCTTTTTGTTCACTGTTCAATGAATATTCATTAAGTCTTGGACAGTGGATTGGATGCTGTCTTTTAGTAAGAAAGAGAAAGTTATTTATTTGGAAGAAAAGGAGTTAAATAATGAGACATGAGATGTGGTTTTTAGAAATCGGAAGATGCCCTCAATAAGTTTAAAACTGCAACCTCTTCTCTAAAGTTCATAAGAAAGTATTGCTGGGCGTTTATATACTCACATGCTCACTCTTTCATCGCTCCTTTAACCAGTGCTTACTGAGTACCTGCTCCATGTAGGTGCAATTCCACTTGTTAGGATCAGCAGTGGACAAAGCAGATGAAAGTCCCCTCGGCTTGTGTCCAAGCGGCAAACACATGCTGTTTGTTCAGTCACTAAGTCGTGTCTGGCTCTGCCACCCTATAGACTGCAGCCAACCAGGCTTCCCTAGGATAACAAAATAAGTAAGAAAACTTTTAAGTTCCTGTTCTTCACACAGTGAAAGCTGTTCACTTACACGTAAGATCTGTGGCCTTAAATGAAACCTAAAAGTAATGTTTTTTGACAAAAAAAAAAAAAAATTCTCTGTGTTTCTGTCTCACCTCAAGAGGCTTGTGAGTAGATGTAGCCATATATAGACAGATGAGGCACCACGAGTAGTTTCTAGAAATGTATCAAGTCATATCTATCCACAGTGGCATCCCTAAATGTTCCCATCATCAGTGTAAACACCTTTGAGTAATCTGTCTTCACTTACTGCTCTCCTTAAATACTCATGCAATATGCCAGCAGGCTGTCTCCCTTCTTTCTGTTGCATCTTCTTATCACTAAAAGGAGACAGCCACCTCTACCCCTAAAACACAATATACTTGTATATTTTTCCCTCTCATCCTCTTTCCCTTTATCTCTTCTTTTCTTCCTATAGGATCTATGTTGTACCAGACATGGTACATTCCCATAGGCCTCATCTTAACCACACTAAAAAAAAAACCACCTAAATTTTAATATGGTTGCTTTTAGAAACACTGAAAAGAACTACATAGAATGGAAAGACGTGAAAGTCAGATTTCTCGTAGAATATATGACTAATGCCACTGCCAGTGGCAACACCTTCCACTTACTGTACCTAAGAGTTTACAAGTCCTTTTTAAAGATATACCATTGTTGTTGTTCAGTCTCTTAAGTCGTGTCCAGCTCCAACTCTGCAGCCCCATGGACTGTAGCCCACTAGACTCCTCTGTCCATGGGATTTTCCAATCAAGAATACTGGAGTGGGTTTGCTTTTTCTTCTCCAGGGTATCTCCCCAACCCAGGGATTGAACCCACATCTTCCACTTGACAAGCAGATTCTTTACCACTGAGCCACCTGGGAAGCCCATAACATCATACAGCCCTCTAAACCTTGGCTTCTCAGAGTGTGGTCCCCAGAGCGGGAGCATCAGGATCTCCCAGAAGTGCTAGAAATGTAAAATCCCATGCTCTGCCCCCAATCTACTGGACCAGACTCTGCATTTTACCTAGACCCTCAGGAGCATTTTATACACATGAAAGTTTGAGGATCTCTACTCTAAATAGTCCCTGTGAGGAAATAGAAAATCTCATTGCCTGTTTTACAGGTAAGAAAACAAAACAACGAAAACTAGGGGTTAGAGATGTTTGACTAGTGATTAGGTAACCAAATGTTGCAAGCAAGAGAGTTCCAGAAAAACATCTATTTCTGCTTTATTGACTATGCCAAAGCCTTTGACTGGATCACAATAAACTGTGGAAAATTCTGAAAGAGATGGGAATATCAGACCAACTAACCTTCCTCTTGAGAAACCTGTATGCAATGGAAGCAACAGTTAGAACTGGAAATGGAATAACAGACTGGTTCCATATAGGAAAAGGAGTACATCAAGGCTGTATATTATCACCCTGATTCTTTAACTTATATGCAGAGTACATCATGAGAAATGCTGGGCTGGATGAAGCACAGGCTGGAATCAAGACTTCTGGGAGAAATATCAATAACCTCAGATATGCAGATGACACCACCCTTATGGCAGAAAGTGAAAAGGAACTAAAAAGCCTCTTGATGAAAGTGAAAGAGAAGAGTGAAAAAGTTGGCTTAAAGCTCAACATTCAGAAAACGAAGATCATGGCATCCAGTCCCATCACTTCATGGGAAATAGATGGGGAAACAGTGGAAACAGTGTCAGACTTTATTTTTTGGGGCTCCAAAATCACCACAGATGGTGATTGCAGCCATGAAATTAAAAGACGCTTACTCCTTGGAAGGAAAGTTATGACCAACCTAGACAGCGTATTCAAAAGCAGAGACATTACTTTGCCAACAAAGGTCCGTCTAGTCAAGGCTATGGTTTTTCCAGTGGTCATGTATGGATGTGAGAGTTGGACTGTGAAGAAAGCTGAGTGCTGAAGAATTGATGCTTTTGAACTGTGGTGTTGGAGAAGACTCTTGGAGTCCCTTGGACTGCAAGGAGATCCAACCAGTCCATCCTAAAGGAGATCAGTCCTGGGTGTTCATTGGAAGGCCTGATGCTGAAGCTGAAACTGCAATACTTTGGCCACCTGATGAGAAGAACTGACTCATTTGAAAAGACCTTGATGCTGGGAAAGATTGAGGGCAGCAGGAGAAGGGAATGACAGAGGATGAAATGGTTGGATGACATCACCAACTCAGTGGACATGAGTTTGGGTGGACTCTGGGAGTTGATGATGGACAGGGAAGCCTGGCATGCTGCTGTTCATGGGGTCGCAAAGAGTCAGACATGACTGAGCTACTGAACTGAACCAAATGTGGAGTCAAGGACCACTATTCTTTCCATTACACTGCACCCCCTATTCGAAGGATCTGTTGCATACCTCTTTTTGGATCTGCCATCACCCAGCTCAGCATTTCATAGAAGGATCTGCACAATAATTATAGCCTAATATTGTCCCCTGGTGGCAAGTAGGCCAATGCTAATCTGCTTCTTGATGATATATTCCTCATGTAGGATGGTCTTGCTGCTTTTCATCTGAGAGTTCTAAGGTTAATGACAAGAAAAAAGTTTCATATTTAGAAATTTCTCCAGTTTTCTCCAGTTCTTCACCAAAAAAGAACATGTTCACTGGATAACAATTTTTGAGGTTTCTGCTGTGAATTTCCTTTCCCCAGCTGGCTCTTGAGTATTTTATCTGATCATCTTGGAAGAAAGGGGAAAGACAGCCATCACATAGCAAGCACTTCCTGGGTACACAGCTCAGTGCTCTTTATGTGTTATTTCAGAATTATCAGAGAGACCCATGGATTGACTCTGTTGCCCTATTTTACAGAGGCAGAAGGTGAGACTCAAAGGTGACACCCGTGGCAATGCTGGGCATCAAGCCAAATTCTGTCCTACCATGCTGGCCTCTTCCTAGAAGGAAGTCTTGTGTGAATGAGTATGAAAGGTGACCCAAGGTAGGGTCAAGCTCTCATTGTGTGATCAGTCACTCAGTTGTGTCTGACTCTTTGTGACCCCATGCACTGTAGCCCGCCAGGCTCCTCTATCCATGGGTTTCTCCAGGCAAGAATACTGGAGTGGGTTGCCATTTCCTTCTCCACAGGCTCTCATTACCTTCTGTCTTTGGTCACCATGGATGAAACGGCAGGTACCCATTTCCTAAATGAGAAAAGTAGTTTCCAAGTTCCCCCTGCTTTTAAGGGTGAAGTTAAGTAACTGGAATGAAATCAAAACAGAGAAGAACCCACTAGAGGGATGCAAGCTAAATATGCAAAACTTCCCCAAAATAACTCAAAAGCCAACACAATAGTGTTGCTGGGGTTGTATACTTGAAAACATCCTTATCATTGGCTAAAATCCAGACATATGATCTAAGCAAGTCCCTCTATATGAGTCAGTTTTAAATTCCTCATGCTTAACAGGGAAGTGGGAAAATGTCACCATATTCTTTAAGAAAAGAATGAATAGATTTCTCAAACTGGTGGGGCTGAAAGGCATCTTCCTGGCTCTCAAACAGACAAATCCCCCCAACAGGAGTCCTCTCTACTCTGTCCCAGCTCAGATACACTAGACTGAAATGTCCTCATCTATTACTCTCTGAGGATCTGCAGACAATCTGCATGGAGGTATCTACTGCTTGGAGGTCTTAAAAAATTCAATCGGATATTATAACTCCTCGAATTTTAATGTACGCTACAAATGTTTAACTGGCTTGGCATTTAAAGATGTAAACTTTCCAATCTTTTCCTAGAACCATGACACTACAAAAGGGACTGTCATAATTAGGAATAAGACTGTGCAGTCTTCATTAACCAGAAAAGCACTCTATAAACCCAGTGAGGCTCTACTTGTATT
Source organism: Bos indicus (assembly GCF_029378745.1). Lineage (NCBI taxonomy): Eukaryota > Metazoa > Chordata > Mammalia > Artiodactyla > Bovidae > Bos > Bos indicus. The sequence continues at coordinate 42,529,978 of NC_091767.1, read as the reverse complement.
CCAAGAAAAGTCAGGAAAATGGTGCCACAAGAGCCCAATAAAGATATGGGGTCAGCTTGTGCTTGCTGGAATTGTCTAGGGTTATGTGAAATGACTTTAAAAAGCAAGGAAGAGCAAATGCTTCTAGCAGAAGAGATCTGAGTAGAGGAAAAATGCTGAAGAATCATGTTAAGCTCAATCTTGTTTAAAGTTTCATCAGATGATTTCAGTCTCGATTGCCTAGATTCATTCAGCATCGCTGCCTTGTGATGGAGCCGCCCTTATTAGCCAAGGATAGTATGGTAACTGGTTGGAGGCTGCTTCTTTCTTGGTTGTAGCATGTGACCAAAAGAAAGCTTTCTGAATTGCAGCTGGGAGTGATACATCCCAGGTGATGCAAAATAGCTAAGGAGTGTGTATAAAACCAGGCACAGGCTAGTCTCAAAGATGATTGCAGGCTTTCCTTTAGTTCTTTAATCTCCACATCCATTTCTGTGCTGTCAGAACCGTCTACTCTGGGGCCTCACTACAGCATCAGTCACAGGAAGAGCCAAGTGTGTTACAAGCCTGTGCGTTTTGATGCCTAAAGAAATGTGGTCACTCGCGTCACCAACCAAGCATGTTTTAAGGGTTTCAGCTGTGAGGCAGTCCCATACATGGGAGGAAGACAAGCACATTCTCAAGGAATTTGATTTATTTATGTTTTCTTCATAGATGCTTGTGATGTGTTTTCTTCCTGGAAAATCACCATGGATCGATTGCAGGTTGCAGGCTATCTAGCTGTTATTCTGTCTTTGAGCTGAAATTCTGATCACCCATGTTTCAAAAGCTAATTAAGCTGTGGTGCAGTTGTAACAAAAGAACCCTGGACAGGGTCTGGGCTCCAGTCCGTGCATCTAACCAGCTCTGCGGCTCTAGGCAAATGAGCTCTCCACTGGGATGCTGCTGTTTCGTCCTGCAATGGTAATCACTGTATTTATTAAACACTTTCTCTGAAGTGTTCCCTGGTGGCTCAGACGGTAAAGCATCTGCCTACAATGTGGGAGGCCTGGGTTCAATCCCTGGGTTAGGAAGATCTCCTGGAGAAGGAAATGGCAATCCACTTCAGTATTCTTGCTTGGAATATCCCATGGATGGAGGAGCCTGGTAGGCTACAGTTCAGGGGGTTACAAAGAGTTGGACACAGCTGAGCAACTTCACTTTTCACTTTCTCTGAAGTAGGGGTTATGCCAAGTACTTTAACTGGGTGATCTCATTTAAACCTTGCAACCCCCCCAGGAGTAGGCTCTATGGTTTTTGCAGATGAGGAAACTGAAGCATGGAAAGCTGGATAGCTGGTCCAACGTGACACAAGTGACATATGCAGGTAGCAGGATTTGATCCAGTTTCCTGGGTCTGTGCTCTTAACCCCTCAGCTGCCTAATTTTCTCACGCCTCACTGCCCCAGGCCAGGGAGGTGTTCTAGAAATTCCTGACTCTATTTAGAGATGATTGGCTTAACATATATAGCTCCTGCGTGTTGTTTACTTTTTTACATTTTAAACTGTTTCTTGATTTTTTAATCGAAATCCCCAACCTGAAATGTCTGAATGAGTCGCAGAAAGATCACTTCCTCTAGGATTATGAGTGATTTTCTGCCCTTTATAAATTCCTCTTTTTATAAGTGAAGATAATAATGTCTGGCTTATTAGGTTGTTGTGAGGCTCCAAGCAAAATGGCTAGAGGTGGAAAGCAATGTATGAATAGAATTTGTTCACTAGTATATTTAAATACCAGCTCTTTGGGGAAAGACTTTCCTATATAATATATCTGCTGTGATATGAAACACTGTGCCCTCACAGTTGTGAGATGCTAAAGTGAGGGTCTTGATCATTACTTTGATTGTGGTTTTCAACTAAAAACAGAATTCTTTTTTTTAATTAAAATTTTTTCAACTTTATTTGCATGCTTACTTTTATTTATTTTTTTAATAAATTTATTTATTTTAGTTGGATGTTAATTACTTTACAATATTGTATTGGTTTTGCCATACATCAACATGAATCCACCACAGGTATACATGTGTTCCCCATCCTGAACCTCCCTCCCTCCTCCCTCCCCGTACCATCCCTCTGGGTCGTCCCAGTGCACCAGCCCCAAGCATGCAGTATCATGCATCGAACCTGGACTGGCGATTTGTTTCATATATGATATTATACATGTTTCAATGGCATTCTCCCAAATCGTCCCACGCATGCTTACTTTTAAAACTTTTTTATTCTAATATAGCTGATATACAGTGGTGTCTTAGTTTCGGGTGTAAAGCAAACTGATTCAGTGTTATACATACAGCCTATAAATTTTTTTCAGATTCCTTTCTATTATAAGTTATTATAACATTGAATAAAGTTCCCTGTACTACACAATAGGACCTTCTTGTTTATCTGGTTTTGGTATGGTAGTTTATCTCCGCTGATCTCAAGTTCCTATTTTATCCCTCCGCTGCCTTTCCTCTTTTGGTCACCATAAGTTTTTATGACTGTGTGTCTGATCCTGTTTCTTAATAAGTCCATTTGTTTCAGTTTCTTTAGAGTTCACATGTAAGTGATGTAATATTCATCTTTCTGAACCTGACTTCCTTCACTTTGTGTGGTAATATCTTGGTCCCTCCATGTTGTGCAAATGGCATTATTTTATTCCTTGAAAAAGAAATCTTAAATGCATTCTTATTTACCTTAGCACCATAAATTGATGTAACAGGAAGAACAGTTTAATGGTGATAGTGAAGCAAAGAGAACTAACATCTATTGAGTACCTAAATTTGTTGTAGGCGTTATCTCAGTGAATTTCCATCATTACTCTATTGAGAAAGATGTGAGAAAACTGAAATACAAAGATGTTAAGTAGCTTCCATAGGACACATGCCTTTTCGTTAAGAACGAGGATTGAAATAGAAATTTAATATGTCTCCAGATACCAGGATTTTCACCGTGTCATGCTGAAGGTGAATTCTCTGTAAGCTTTTTGATGCTAAGTCACTCCAGTTGTATCGGACTCTTTGTGGCCCCATAGACTGTAGCCCACCAGGCTCCTTTGTCCATGGGATTTGCCAGGCGAGAATACTGGAATGGGTTGCCATGCACTCCTCCAGGGGATCTTCGTGACACAGGGATCGTACCCATGTATCTTACGTCTCCTGCATTGGTAGGTGGGTTCTTTACCACTAGTGCCAATAGATTTTTTTTAATTTATGTATATACCGTTCACTTATCAGTATATTAAAGTACCCATCTTCAGTTCAGTTCAGTTCAGTCGCTCAGTCGTGTCCAACTCTTTGCGACCCCATGAATCGCAGCACACCAGGCCTCCCTGTCCATCACCAACTCCCGGAGTTCACTCAGACTCACGTCCATCGAGTCAGTGATGCCATCCAGCCATCTCATCCTCTGTCGTCCCTTTCTCCTCTTGCCCCCAATCCCTCCTAGCATCACAGTCTTTTCCAATGAGTCAACCCTTCGCATGAGGTGGCCAAAGTACTGGAGTTTCAGCTTTAGCACCATTACTTCCAAAGAAATCCCAGGGCTGATCTCCTTCAGAATGGACTGGTTGGATCTCCTTGCAGTCCAAGGGACTTCAAGAGTCTTCTCCAACACCACAGTTCAAAAGCCTCAATTCTTCGGCGCTCAGCTTTCTTCACAGTCCAACTTTCACATCCATACATGACCACTGGAAAAACCATAGCCTTGACTAGATGGACCTTTGTTGGCAAAGTAATGTCTCTGCTTTTGAATATGCTATCTAGGTTGGTCATAACTTTTCTTCCAAGGAGTAAGCATCTTTTAATTTCATGGCTTCAATCACCATCTGCAGTGATTTTGGAGCCCAAAAAAATAAAGTCTGCCACTCTTTCCCCATCTATTTCCCATGAAGTGATGGGACCAGATGCCATGATCTTCTTTTTCTGAATGTTGAGCTTTAAGCCAACTTTTTCACTCTCCTCTTTCACCTTCATCAAGAGGCTTTTGAGTTCCTCTTCACTTTCTGCCATAAGGGTGGTGTCATCTGCATATCTGAGGTTATTGATATTTCTCCCTGCAATCTTGATTCCAGTTTGTGCTTCTTCCAGCCCAGCATTTCTCATGATGTACTCTGCATATAAATTAAATACCCATCTTAGTAATCAACATTTTCATAATAAATTTCTGCTGATAAACCATTATATCTTAAATCCAAGAATCATAAAAGTACACATTGGAAAAGGCCTTAAAATTATGAAGTTCAACTTCTAATCCATTGCTTTTCCAGTGTCTACTTGAATACTTCCTACCACGTGGAACTCACTGTTTCCAACGGCAAACACTTTGGTTTTTGAAAGCTTAGGAAGTATTGCCACTAGGCCATCCCCTCAGGCATCTCAAACTGAAGATGTTCACAACTTAATTCATAAAGTAGTTTCATAGTTTTATTTATAGTTATTGGGGATCTGAGGTTACCATAGGAGAGTGGGCCCTAAGGGAGCTTTATCCCATCAATAATTAACTAGAGATTACATTTTAAACATCCATTTACTTTTTCATTACTAAAGCCAAAGAAAAAGGTCAGTAAAAATTGTTACCCTGTCTCCTTGGGATTTTCCAGGATCATCTTGTCAGAGTTTAGTACCTCATTTGGGTAGAAGACAGTTGTATCAGTCAAGGTTTCCAGCAAGAAGCTAGTTGATGATACCTTCAGATGGAACCTGGGACGTGTTAATGAAGGGACCCTTACAAAGGGATGGGCAGGGCTCAGGGGAATCAACAGAGTCTGATGAAGCATCCTGGTCAGCAGTAGTAGAGGACCATTAGTACATGTAGACATGAAAGAGTGAGAGGAAGGAGCAGGCACTTGAACCCAGGCAAGTAGCCATAAAAGATGACCCCTCCCATTACTCACCCCCAAACCAAAACAAAGTGACCTGAGGTGGAGGCAGGCAGGCAATCGGAAACTCAACAGGGAAATAGACACCCTGACCTCACTATCCCTCACCCCCAGAGTTCCTGCTGGTATCAGTTGGAAGGCAGAAGACAAATGAGCTTACTAATACAGTCTTTGGGGGCACAGAGCAAGACACAGAAGAGTAGAGAGTGGATCTGGAAGCAGATGGAGAAGTCCAGCACAACAATATTCCATGCAACACCGTGTGTTCCCTGAACCTTGCTTCTCCTTCTTACCTTCATCTTGCCAGCATAGCTTCCCTGATGGCTCAGATGGTAAAGAATCTGCCTGAAACATGAGAGACCTTGGTTCGATCCCTGGGTCGGGAAGATCCCCCGCAGAAGGAAATGGCAACCCACTCCAGTATTCTTGCCTGGAGAATTCCATGGAGAGAAGAGCCTGGCGGTCACAGGGGGGGTCTGCCAGTCTGTGGGGTCACAAAAAGGCAGACACAACTGAGCGACTAACACTTTTTCCTCTTGCCACTTATTGCCACCACGTTCTCTCATTTCCATCTACTAAATCAGCAACAGGATGGACAACTAGTTTCAAAGTAGTCTAAGATCATGGAGGGAAAAAATAATGCTATAACTCTACTAGATTTTACCATGAGAAAAGATTAGAGTTTCTCTCTTAGATGGCACCAATTAATTCTAAAAGAAATTGTGTGACCTTTCTTCTATATTTTTGTGTCATAATTAGAAGACCAAACCTGCTAAAAATACATATAAATACATACACATACACACATACTCAGAGGCTATTTAATCTTCACATATCAAATGAACTTTTTTCCCTCTGATTTCCTTCTAAGATTTTAATTGTTCTTTGTTAAAGCCTTTATTAAGCTTTAAACACTGGTAACGCAAGGCCTAAGCTCTGAATTACTAGTCTAATTGCTTTCTCCCTAACTCCAATATGTTCAAAGCTCTGCCTTTTGGGACTTACATCTTAACTAAAGTTTTCTGAGACTAAAGTTTTCTGAGCAAAAAGGTCTCAGAACCAGATCTTCCAATGGGATCTGCTTATGTCCTTGAAGATAAGAGGTCTGGTGAATTGAATTCATTTCAGATAAGCCAAAACCACTGGGGAAACAAATGGAAATCCTTTCCTTTGTTGCAAAACTCTCATGATGGAGTTGACACACTTTGAACAACAAATTCAAGGAAATTTTTGCACCCCTATCACTTGGATGATGGTGTGATAATCTCTTTTCAGGTGTGTTGGGCCTGAGGTGGGTTTTTTTGCAGACTTATATAAATCACATAGTAAGTAGTCTACCTCGCCATGCACATACAACACCTTTGGCAATGGAGCACCGATCGAGACCAGTACACCTCGGTGACAAAGATGACAGCTTATTATGCAGCATGAGCAGAATAAGGACAACATTTTGTCTTAAAAGGCAGCTATCAGGTCCCATAATTCCTTAATGTGTGTATATTTTTCCTCTTAATGTTAGTTGTGTGGCTGGTGTGCTAAGAAATACACCTTTTTAATTTATGTATTCAAGTATTTATTCAGTCTCCTCTTTGCAGCAAGTATAGCAATAAGGACATGAGACAGCAAATAAGACATGATCCCTCTTCTTAAAGAACCTATGGTTTAGTTGGGTGACAATGTCACATCAAAATGAGGGTAGGTTTTGAAAGCAAAATGTTGCCAGAGACTTGGTTCTAATGACATCTTTTCATTTGTTTCATTCTACAGCTCTTACATTGGCAAGGATCCAGGGGACCGTGTGGGAGAAGATATTGGGGTTGTATATGGGCCACAGGTCATGACTATTGTAATTATCAACTGATCCAGTCTCAGAAATAGACTCATAGCCCTGTCATCCCCCAGTCTCATGACACCATGTCTTAAGATTTTGTGTCTGTGTGTGTGTCTGTGTGTGTGTGTGTGTTAGCCACTCAGTCATGTCTGACTCTTTGCAACCCCATAGTCTGTCCAGAGATTAGCTCTCATTAACTCTTATGTTGAACTGTGACAGTCTCCTAATTCATTGCCTTGTTTATACTCAAAAGTATCTTTCATTCTCCCTAGATCCATTCTCTAGCTTCCCTGTAATGCTCTTTATAAAACATGAATCTGGTAGTCCCATTCCCCCTCTTAAATGCCTCAGTTTCCTGTGTCCACCATGATAAGGCTTGTCAGGAGTGCCATGTGATCTGATTCCTTCAGACTCCAGCAGCTTCCCATGACTCCTGCACCTATACCTTTCCATGGATTCCACCAGAGTGACTCCTCTGGGATGCTGCATCCATCTTCTGCTTCACACTTCAGTGCCTCATCCCTTTGCACATGGTATCACTGGGCCTAGGCCTTCCCCTTCCTAACTCCACCCCTGTTCTGTAGATCTAGCTCCACTTTTCTCCATCTCTGTCTCCACCTCGCAAGCACCATCATCTGCTCCCTGGACAAGTATTGTCCTTTAGTTGCTAAGTGGTACCTGACTCTTTGTGACCCCATAGACTGTAGCCCTCCAGGCTCTGTCCATGGGATTCTCCAGGCAAGCTTACTGGAGTGGCTTGCCATTTCCTTTTCCAGAGGATCTTCCCAACCCAGGGATCGAACCCGTGCCTTCTACCTTACAGACAGGTTCTTTACCACTGAGCCACTGGGGACGCCCCCTGGACAAGTATAGTAGCTTCCTAAGTAGTCTCCACTCCATGTCTATTCTTGCCTTCCCCCAGTCCATTCTTGACCTCCAGGATGGAGGTGGCCATCCCTCATCCCCTGTCTGCCCCCTTCCTGTCACCCTTAGGATAAAGAGCAGAATCTTTATCAGAGCCTGTATTTGTTCTTCAGTTTCTCAGTCTTGTCTGACTCTTTGCAACCCCATGGACTGCAGCACACCAGGCCTCCCTGTCCTTCACCATCTCCTGGAGCTTGCTCAAACTCATGTCCATTGACTCTTGGATGCCATCCAACCATCATCCTCTGTCATCCCCTTCTCCTCTTGCCTTCAATCTTTCCCAGCATCAGGGGCTTTTCCAGTGAGTCAGCTCTTCTCATCAGGTATTGGAGCTTCAGCATTAGTCCTTCCAATGAATATTCAGGACTGATTTCCTTTAGGATTGACTGGTTTGATCTCCTTGCAGTCCAAGAGACTCTCAAGAGTCTTCTCCAACACTGCAGTTCAAAAATATCAGTCCTTCGGCACTCAGCCTTCTTTATGGTCCAGCTGTCACATCCATACATGACTACTGGAAAAGCCATAGCTTTGACTAGATGGACCTTTGTTGGCAAAGTAATGTCTCTGCTTTTTAATATGCTGTCTAGGTTGGTCATAACTTTTCTTCCAAGGAGTAAGCGTCTTTTAATTTCATGGCTGCAATCACCATCTGCAATGATTTTGGAGCCCAAGAAAATAAAGTCTGTCACTGTTTCCACTGTTTCCCCATCTATTTGCCATGAAGTGATGTGACCAGATGCCATGATCTTTGTTGTTTGAATATTGAGTTTTAAGCCAACATAAATCTGTATAGGGGGCTCTACCAGGCCCCACTTGTCTTTCCAGCTTCGTGACCCACTTAGCAGCTTGCTCCAACTGCAGCGCCCTTCTTTCATGCCCTTGAAAGTCCTGTTTCCTTCTGCTATAGGTTTTGCTGATGCTAGGCTCTCTCGGTCTCTTTTTTTGGCTGCACTCCATGGCTCATGGGATCTTAATTCCCCAACCAGGGATTGAACCCGGGCCATAGCAGTAAAGCACTGAGTCCTAACCCAACTCTCCATGCTAGTCTCTCTTGCCTCCTATTTGTTCCACAGATCTCAGCTTAAGGATTACTCTCAGAAGGAGGTCTTCCCTCATTCTGGTCTAGGTCAAGTCTCTTTATTCTGAGCTTTCATAGACTGTTCCTTTTCTACCTCAGTTTGCAGGGGGTTGTAAGGAATATCTGCCTGTGCCCCAAGTGGAAGTTCCAGGAAGGATGGATGGTCTCTGCTGTTGCTCATTATTGAACACCCAGCTCAGTACAGTAGCAGCACAAAGAGGCACTCACAGACTTGTAACCAATTAGTCCAAGACTCTGGCTTCATTTGGAAAGTCCTTGTATCACTATCGTCTCTCGGTCCCCTAGCAGCCTTTGTATGTGTTTAGAGCCCACATCTTTGCTCTGTATTATTTTACTTGTCAGTCCCCGGAGGACCTCAGAGTCTAGAAAGAAAAGCAATAGCTTAATTAGCCCTACATCTACTACACTGACACGTGGATAGTGAACAATACATTCATCAATAAGTTCTTCTTAATTGAGGTAATATTCATATAACATGGGCTTCCCTGGTGGCTTAGATGATAAAGAATCTGCCTGCAATGCAGGAGACCTGGGTCCAATCCCTGGGTAGGGAAGATCCCCTGGAGAAGGAAATGGCAACCCACTCCAGTATTCTTGCCTGGAGAACTCCATGAACAGAGGAGCCTGGTGGGCTACAGTCCATGGCATTGCAAAGAGCTGGATGTGACTGATCAACTAACACTTTCACTTTTCTTTCACACAACACAGAATGCACCATTTTAACCATTTTTAACTGTATAATGCAGGGATATTTATTACATTCACAGCACTGTGCGGGCATCATCACTCCCCCAGAACATTTTTATCACCTCCAAAAGAAACCTTATACTCATTTAGTAGTCACTTCCTACTCTCCCCTGTCCCCCAGCCCTGGAAACCAAGAATCTGCTTTCTGTAGAGTCTCCTATCTTGGAAAGTTCAAATAAATAGAATGACACAGTATATGGCCTCTTGTGTTTGGCCTCTTTAACTTAGCATATGTTTTCAAGGTTTATCCATGTGATAACATGTATCAGCACTTCATCATTATGGTTAAATAATATCCCATTGTGTGGATATATTGCATTTTCTTTATCCATTCATCTGTTGATAGACATTTGAATTGCTTCTACCTTTTGACTGTTCTGAATAGTGTTACTACAAACTTTCATGTACTAGTTTCTGTTTGAATACCTGCTTTCAGTTCTTTTGGCTATTTGCTTAGGGATGTAATTGCTGGATGAAGTATCTATGATATGATATGATAACTGTATGTTCAGCTGATTGAAGAGCAACCAAAGTGTTTTCCACAGAGGTTGTACCATTTTACATTCCCACTAGCAATGTATGAGGGCTCCAATTATTTTTCCACACCCTCATTTTCTGTTTTGGTTGTTGCATTTTTATTATTTTCTGTTATTTACAATTTTTTAACTATTATCATAGCCATCCTGGTTGGTGTGAAGTGGTATCTTCTTGTGACTTTGATTTTCATTTCCCTAATGGCTAATGATAACATCTTTTCCTGTTCTTCTCGGTCAGTTATATATCTTCTTTGGAGAAACATGTATTCAATTCCTTTGCCTACTTTTTGATTGGGTTGTTTGTCTTTTTGTTGTTGAGTTGTAAGAGTTCTTTATTTATTCAGGATACTAGACCCTTATCAGATATATGATTTGCAAGTATTTTCTCTTGTTCTTCAACTGTCTTTTTACTTTCTTTAGGTGCCTTTGAAGTACAAAGTTTTAAGGTTTGACAAGTTTTAGTTTGTCTCTTTCTTGGTTTTGTTTCTTGTGCTTTTCATATCATTTCTAAAAACCACTGCCAAGTTCAAAGTCATAAGAAATTTAGCCCTATATTATTTTTCCATACAGTTCTTTTGCATTCTGAAATTCTATAATTCCAAATATTATTGACCACCTACTAGATGCAAAGAACCCTTGGAATTTCAGGGGAAACTAGATATTACAGGCCCAAATATCAGAATGGACTTTACTTAAAGACATTATTTCAGTGTTAGGATTGGGTCCTAAAATTTAAGCTTTGGAAGTGCCAAGATGGAATTCAGTTGTAAGCAGACTAACTTATTTAGAATAAAAGTCTTTAAATACATATTCAAAAGAAACTTAAATGACCTCTAATTAAAATACTTAAAGTGAAATTGCAAATGCATAAAGGCTGTTAATATGCTTTTAGAAAAGCTGTGGGGAAAATATGACGAATGCCAAGCAGTACCTGGATTAAAGAACATGCCATTGTTTGTGCAGGGGAAACTGTTAACAAGTGCTACCTACAGTTGTGAATGGAGCACAGGGAAAGCCATGCTAGATAAGAGGAAAGGGAAAACTTAATTTTAGTTGAATCCAAAGGAATATAAGCTGAAGACTTGCCCTATACATAGTAAATGCTCAGTAAAGAATTTGTTGGATGTGAAATGAAGCTTCTAGAACAAATGAATACCCTGCCCAGAGTAAGTACCCAATAATATGTTTGTGGAATACAAAATCAAACTCCAGGGGGGGTGGGGGTGGGGGAAGTGAATTTGATGTGACCTATATGATTGTTACTTCATTAAGAAATGGAATTTCAACATAGATTATTGATAAGGAAGAAGTAACGACATTTCAGAGAGGAGCATTTCTGAAAAGAAACAAAAAGAAGAGGGAAGGAAACTTACAAGCCTACAGGCGCAGTATAGGGGCAAAAAGTATTCAGTAAAAAATGGTTTTTCACATCACAGAGATATAGCAATGTACTATAGGTAAAGGAAAACCCAGCAATTATGTGCCAATAGTATAGTATTAAGGGCTTCCATGGTGGTTCAGACAGTAAAGAATCTGCCTACAATGCAGGAGACACAGGTTCGATCCCTGGGTCGGGAAGAAGATCCCCAGGAGAAGGGAATGGCTACCCACTCCAGTATTCTTGCCTAGAGAATTCCACGGACAAAGGAGACTGGCAGGCTGAAGTCCATGGGACACAATTGAATGACACCCACACAAACTTATTTAAATAAGTCAGCTTAGAGTAAACATACCTTTTCTCTCTTGTCCTCTTCTTCCCTCCTCTCTGTAAAGCTTTTCTATCTCCCTTTTGTATTCTAAAGAATCTTTTAACAATAGTAAGAAAGTCAAGAAGACAAAGATTGTAAGCAAGGATACCGATGGACTTTGGAGTGGTATTGTTCATTACTAATAGAGCTGACGGTAGTTCTTACACACTTCGTTTTTCTATTTGTTTAATTAAGGCAGAGAGGTCAAACAGAAGCCCTTAAAAATGTTCTCTATCATGATTGTCACGGTGGGTTCAATACTATAGAGGTTTGTCAAAACTCACTGAGTTTTACACTTAAGTGTAAGTTACATCTTCATAAAGCTGACAAGAAGGAAATGTAAATGTCAGCCATAAGTAGGTTAATTGTAGTTCAGGGATAAGTGGGCTACTGACTTCAAGCTGGAGAGAGAGATTTACCAAGCTTGGAGGTCCTGCAAGATAGCTTTCACTGTGAAAAACGAGGGGAGAGAGAGATCTATTAACAAGGATGTTGTGGAATGTAAGTAGATTGTGCAGTCTCATCCTGGAAACAAAGTCCTATGTTTTAGAGCAAAAATGAGCTTAATAGCAACAACCAGAATGCAAGGGATTTTGAAAATTATGAACGTGGGATCAAGGTGGTTTATGACAGAAATTATTCTTAGCTTTTAATGACAATAGGATGGCTGCTATCAAAACATTAAAACCCCAGAAACTAACAAGTGCTGGTAAAGATGTGGAGAAGTTGGAAAACTTGTGTACTGCTGGTGGGAATGTAAAATGGTGTCCAAAGAAAAGCAAACTCTTATGGAAAACGGTATTGTGGTTCCTAAAAAAATATTTGTCAATAGAATCACCATATGATCCAGCAATTTCACTGCTAGGTATATATCCACAAGAATTGAAAGCAGGAACTAAAACAGATATTTGCAGACTCATGTTCATAGAATTGTTTGGAAGCCTAAGAGCAGAAGCAACCTGAGTATCCATCTGTGGATGAACAAATAAACAGCATGTGGTATGCACATATGATGGACTATTATCCAGCTTTGAAAGAGAAGGTAATCCTGTTGAATACTTCAACGTGGATGATTCTTGAGATAAGCCATGATAAGTGAAATATGCTCTTCACAAAAAGACAGATACTGTGTGTGTGATTCCACCTAAGAAGAGTAGTCCAGTTCTTAAGGACCAAAAGCAGAAGGGTGGTGGCCGGGCCCAGGGGTCAGGGGTGCGGTGGGGTGGCAGTGGGCAAGGGGAGAACCGAAGCTGTAGGCAAAAAGTTGGGAGAGACTTCCATGTTCTCAAAGTAGGGAGGATTCAAGCAGATGCTCGCATGGAATTGTAGCCTCGATGTTTCACTGTCTCCTGTGTTCCTCCAACAGCAAAACGAGGGTCTGCATAATCTGAAGCCCCCCTGACAGTTGGAGATGATGTTCAGTGTGGCATTTAGGAGAGAAGGAACAAAATAATGGCAACAGGAGGAAAGAGACGACAGAGAAAATGACTGAGAAGGGAATCAAATTTGCAAAAGTAAAATTAGAAACCATTTCCTGAGTGGGAGAAGGAAATGAGAATTCAGAATTTGTAAAAAGAGAAGGGTGACAAAACAGCTGAGCAAGAAAGGAAGACATTCTAGAGAAAAGTGCTGGGGCCTAGGGGCTCCAGCTAAGCAACTGAGCTGTTGGCTGGTTGATTTTTGGTTCAAAGATCAAAAAACACCCTTTTTTCTATAGGTTGCAAATATTTATTGCCTGAGTGGTAGTTGTGATGAAACACCTTGAAAATTACAATATTTGTATGCAGATATTTTGTAAGTAGAAGTCTTCTGATAGAAATAAAAAAGCAGAAAGTCACTATTCGGTCATGTATTCAGGGATACTTTTTAATAAAAAATTCTTACTTATTTTGTGTCAAGAAGAACACCAGGGAATTACATTATTTTGAAAAGAAGCTACAATTCATACCCATCCCCGCCAAGTGGGCAATAACTAATTGTATATGAATAAACTTTCATATCTTGTTGTTTGAGTAAGTACTTAAGCCTTTCTTAAAATGATTATTCAGGGGAAATTATTCAGTTGGGATTATCCTTACTTTTTGTAACATTTTTCTTTCCTGGTATGTGGCTTTTAGCCAGTCCTCTGATTCTTAGAATGCTCCAAAAAAAGATGAATTAAGGAAAAGGAAAGAAATTCAAATAAGTCAATGGGGCTGCTTGGCAGTAGTGAACATGAAACATGTGATTATAAAGAGGATGAAATGAACTAAAATCACGGCGACTGCTTTTTCCCAATAGTACTTGCTATTTCTATACTCCATTTCCATGGAAGAAGGAAAACTGAAATAGTACAATAAAAATAGCTAATATTCATCAAACTAAGCATATGATGTCCCAGGGCCAGTTCTAAGTGCTTTTATATATTAACTCATAATCTTCACAACAACCCTGTAAGGAAGGTACCCTGTAAGAGTCCACTGTTCAATTTTCAGGAATCTTGTGAGCCTGTTAACAGCTCAAAATCAGCTGAATTATTTCTACCTTAGAAGTTGACATGTATTACAAATCAGAGCTTTAGAGGGGAGGGTGAGTATTTAAACATTTTCTAGAATGCCATTACCATTGTCTCTCTTTCACAGCTAGGAAACCTGGGTCCAAAAAAGTTAGGTAAATTTTCTGGTGATGCAACTAGTAGTTGGTAGAGTTAAAAATGCATGCCAGGTAGCACCGCTTGGGAGCCCAGGCTTTTAACCATCATACCAAAGTGCTTATGATGGGACTAAAATGTACCAGCTAGATTTACAAAACCTAGGACTCGAATTAGGAATCTTCTATGATCCTCTGTTTAACCATCTGAGTCTCAAGACATTTTCTAATAGAGATGTTACAATCTAAGAATGTTTCACATTTATCTTGGCTATATCCTAAAGGAAGTAGATTATGTGAAAATGCAAAATGTCCGTTGATTAGCCCTTTCCTTTCTTCCTTCCTCCTTCCTTCCCTTCTTTCCTCCTTCCAAAGTTTGTGTCTTTGCAGTTGGGGTGGATTGTTTGCTGACCTCTCAGGACTTCTGGCAGCACTTGAGGAAGAGCACAGCGAATTTTCCCACTACTGGTTCTGCATTGCTTTCCTCATTATCATAGAAAGCAGAGCAGCTGTGCTGACAGTGGGTATCATCAGCAGCATTAATAAATATTTATTGAGCATGCCCTTTGTGCTGAGCTCTGAGGATACAGAGAGGTAGAAGATATGGTCCTTGAGCTTGTCCAACAAGTGGCTCAAGTCACAGGTAGAAATTATTAAAAATAAAGAAGAGAGTAGCCACAATAGGTGGGTCACGTGGAGAAGCCTTTTGGCTAGAGGGTGGGGGGAAGGCAGGTGAGAGGGAGGCGGTGGGGGGCGGGTACTGAATGGGCTAGCACGTGGTCTAAAGGAGGCATTAAAGGGAACGTGGGTATTACAAGCAGGGAGAGTGGTTTGAAGGAAGGCACTGGGAAAATTACATGTGTGTGTGGAAGAATAAGTGGTAGCTTTTGGCCTAAGGGACAGTTCTATAATAGAAGATGAGGCTGGAAAGGATGGATTTCTGTTTAAGGAAGGGCCTTTGAGGTTGACAGAGGAGCCCAGCCTTCACTTTTTGAACCAAGGTTCTTGAGATGGCTAAAGTGTTGCCATGAATAAGATTAAAGTTAGCCAGGTGTGAAGGAGGGACTGGTGGAGAGAATTACTAGAAACAGATAATAGTAAAACAAAAATCTGTTACGAAAGGTTTTCCAACAAGGAAGATTTTTATGGAATAATTAGAATTGTAAGCAAGATACAATTAGAATTACAGATGATGATTTGTTGCTGTTCAGTCACTAAGTCATGTCCGATTCTTTGTGACCCCATGGACTACAGCATGCCGGACTCCTCTGTCCTCTGCTATCTCCAGGAGTTTACTCAAATTCATGTCCATTGAATCAATGATGCTATCTAACCATCTCATCCTCTGCCAACCTCCTTCTTTTGCCCTCAATCTTTCCCAGCATCAGGGTCTTTTCCAATGAGTCAGCTCTTCACATCAGGTGGCCAAAGTATTGGAGCTTCAGCATCAGTCCTTCCAATGAATATTCAGGGTTGATATCCTTTAGGATTGATTATTTTGATCGCCTTGCAGTTCAAGGGACTCTCAAGAGTCTTCTCCAGCACCACAATTTGAAAACATCAATTCTTCGGTGCTCAGCCTTCTTTATAATCCAATTCTCATATCCCTAGATGACTACAATCATAGCTTTGACTATATGGACCTTTGCCAGAAAAGTGATGTCTCTGCTTTTTAATACGCTGTCTAGGTTTGTCATAGCTTTCCTTCAATAAGAAAGACTAGGAAGAATGATAACTAAATTCTAAGAAATTGGATCTAGCCAGTGGAATTAAGGCTGTTTTCTTTAATCAAATTTTTTTAATGTGGACATAGTTTAACATTACAGAAAAAATGCACTAAATTTTAAAAAATTGAAAGAAAAAGAGGTGCTGAGGTGGGTATTAATTTTAGATAAAATGAAGACTTATACTTTACACTTCTAGTAAGAGAAAGGAAAACAGAGCCTGTGGTTTCGGGGCAGCTGGGGATATGGGATTGAGGTTTGGGGAGCAGTCAGCACTTGACACTCTATTTTGTGAGCCATAGATGCTTCTGGCTGCTTGTGTAGCAGCAGCTGCATTTCCACCGTGACTCCAGCTGAGAACCATGGTTTCAGGTTTTACAAGAACACCCTGGTTTCTGAGCTCTGTTTATTCTGCCTCATCCCTTGGCTCACCCAGTTTACGGGAAAGGGTGACTTCTTACCATTGCTACTCTCAGTCCCTCATTTGACTTCTCAGCTCTTCTGTTACCTGTGTACCAATTTTCCTGAATTAAATTCCTCTGCTTTCCTAGTTGGACCCTGACTGATACAATTCACTTGTGTACCTAAGCATGTGTATGTTGGGTCATGATATATAATACATTTCATACTGAGAGTAGTTGTTAAAACAGTTGGAAAGCCACAGTCTAGGAAAATAAATTTGAAAGCATGCCGTGGATAGTGCTGGGCTTATTTCTTCTGTTGGGTTTT
Organism: Bos indicus; assembly: GCF_029378745.1. NCBI lineage: Eukaryota > Metazoa > Chordata > Mammalia > Artiodactyla > Bovidae > Bos > Bos indicus. The sequence goes on along the minus strand of NC_091767.1, from coordinate 42,513,137 downwards.
GATGGCTATTACTGACCTGAAGAACATGAACTTGGGGACTTTTTTTTCTTTTAAAAAGAGAAACAGTCTTGTATAGTAGAAGGCATCCTGACTGGGAGTGAGGCGACCAAGAGTCTAATCTCTGTAGGTGTCCATGAGCAGGCCATTCAATCATTGGGTCTAGTATATTGTGCTGACTTTGTGCATGGAACCAGAGGTTCTGAGATTGGCGTGTATTTTTTAAACCAGGGACTACTGTAAGAGGTTTCAGTGTTAGCATGTCGACACCAAACGGTGGTATATAGTTTGTGACAGTTCATGTGACTAGTGATGTTAGCATGTGAAGGCTGTCTGAAGTCGCTTAGTCATATCTGACTCTTTGCAACCCCTGTGGACTATACAGTCCATGGAATGCTCCAGGCCAGAATACTGGAGTGGGTAGCCTTTCCCTTCTTCAGAGGATCTTCCCAACCCAGGGATTGAACCCAGGTCTCCCACATTGCAGATGGATTCATTACCAGCTGAGCCAGAAGGGAAGCCCAAGAATTCTGGAGTGGGTAGCCTATCCCTTTTCCAGTGAATCTTCCTGACCCAGGAATTGAACTGGGGTCTCCTGTATTGCAGGTGGATTCTTTGCCAACTGAGCTATCAGGGAAGCCCACTTTCAATATACTAACATTAAAAGAAATGAGAAACAGAAAGAGCAGAGAATACATCACCAAATTGGGTGTTTGACGAACATTCAGACTTATACAGCGCTGGGAAGTCCCATGTCACAGCACATCTGGAGTCCCCATTGGGAAAAGGTCCCAAGCAGCATGTCTGCTCTGTGGTTGAGACTTCGTTTGAAAGAATAGTCATTATTTATTAAATGATTAATGTTAATATTTAATTAATTAGTTAATATTAAATGATAATTACTAATGATTATCTAGACTATTAAATTATGTTTTCACTATCTACTTTCCTCAATTGATGAGTAATTATTATGTTAGCATTAGAAATAATAGCTCAGCATTCTTAAGCTGAGGAAAACAATCAACATTGATAGGGGCCATAGACCTGCAGAATATCAGGTAATGGTGGTTACAGTTATTAATGTCGGTAAATAAATCACAGCATAAAATGAAGTATCACTTAAAGACAAAAGTCCCCAATAGGTGGATATATTTTTCAAGCAGTTTGACAAAATATAGGTAGAGTGTGAAATGTCACTGTCTTTAAGAGTCAGACACATCCCCAAACCCTAAGTATTAAACAAACAAAAAAATGTTATATATTATGATGTTCCTTTTATCAGCAAATCCCTTATTTTCTCCCCTATTTATTTAAGGAAATAAAGAAGTGTATTTAAGGATAGTCTATTATCAAAAGGCCACTAATAGTCAGCAAAATAGTAAAATGCCAGCAGACATCACAATGTCCCTGATAAGATAAACAATTGAATATGCACAATCCCAGACCAAATGTGAGCATTGCCTTTATACCCAGCACTCACTGAAGTCATTGACTGTTCAGTTGACTTTATCTGAAGGGAAGATAAAAGCTTCCTGCCCAGCATTAAACCTTGCCCCATGTAGAATCCAGATGTTCACAACCCCTTCCCCAAACTTTTTATACTTGTTTTATATATTCATCACTTTCAAGCTGATAAAACCATTGAAAACTAAAATAAAACCATATTGTTATGGGATCTATTTTATCCCTACATGTGGAGAGACCAACTTTTTTTCTTTCTCCCCCAAAGCAGATTATTTATCTCAAGTTCTTTAAAGAGTCATCTAAGGTAATTTTAGTGGTGATTTCTGTTTTTATATGTTCCTGGCTTATTTTCTACTCTTCTCTTGAATTTATATAGAACTTCAAGTATAGAAAAGTGACTGAAATAAGACAACAGCAGATTGTGCTTTTGTGTACTGAACTTGAAGTAAGAATCTGGTGGGTGACGTAATTCAAGTCAAGCAGGAAAACGGTTGCACACAAATAAAAAGGCAGTCAATGGTAACTGAAAGGATAAGTCCTGTAGCAGCTGAAGGTGGTCTAAGAGTAAAAGACCGTAATGAACTCTAATAAAACAGTATATGAGGTGGATACAGCATATTCTCCTACCACAGCTCTTGGTGGCGGGGCTAGGAGATGAGATACAGTGTCACCTTGGTACAGAAGCACATTATCACTCAGAGAAACACAGTACCCATCAAAGGGCACTGAGGGCAGAGGCCTGCCAAGTGAAAGTTAAAATCTTTGAACAATTTGTGACAATGACAAAATTTCAGATCCTGAATCTATGTTCTGATTCTTAATGTACAACTGTGCAATGTGTCAGATGTGTCAGAGCCTCAAAAACATGTTGAGGATGACATTTGTAAAATCCTGTCTTGTCTAGTCAATATTATAAGATGGAGTATTATTGAGATGATCCTTCAGGATGAAATTATCCTGCCTTTGAACTTTCTAGAGAAATTTTTTGAGTTCTATTAAGTTTTTTGTTTTTTTTTTAAGGGTAGACATGTTTGGACATATGAAACGTGCACACCTATTTTATAAAAGTTATGAAAAAAGATTAATTTATCCAATAAGTATTCTAGATCATTGATACTGCTGGTACCTGTGTATCAGTAATCCTTACCCACTTTGGGAAAGATCCCTTTGAGGAGCTGATGAAATGTATGGACTCCTTCCACAGAAAATACACATTAACATGAACATGGAATTTTGAACACAGCTTCAAGGGATTCTCAAATGTTCTGAAGATCATTTAGATTCCACCTTTCCCCTACCCCATAATGGGTTAGAGACCTGTATTGATGACAAATTACTGGGCAATTTTTACATGAACAGTGCAGATCAGTCTGGGTCTGGAGTTTTACCAAGCTGGCTTAAAAATTCTGACTTCATTCTTTAGTCATCTCCAAGTTGTCTGATCACATTCCTCTTGCTGTTAAAAAAAGGGGTGGGGGGAAGAATAGATAGAGCATGATTTATGTATATGTATTCATAATACATGTATTCAGTATTAATGTCTCAAGTGCATTATAAAACACTAAACAGAAGCTATAACAGCATGAGATTGAGATAATAAAAAAAAATTTTTTAAGTGAAAGTCGCTCAGTCGTGTCCGACTCTTTGCGACCCCATGGACTTCACAGTCCATGGAATTCTCCAGGCCAGAATACTGGAGTGGGTAGCCTTTCCCTTCTCCAGGGGATCTTCCTAGCCCAGGGATCAAATCCAGGTCTCCCACTTTGCAGGTGGGTTCTTTACCAGCTGAACCATAAGGGAAGCCCAGCTTGCTAATCATGAGTCTACCATTGAATTGGTTGTAATATCTCAAGGCAAAATATATGCTTGGGTCAGAATTCATCATTATTGATGGTTTAAAAAAAAAGTGATGGCTAACCTATATTTAAATTTCAAGTAGTCTTGGATAACTGTGAACGCTTTAACCTATTTCTTACCAGATCTAACTGGATTGCGTTGTTCTCACTTCCCAGTGTGGCTGGCGAAGAACCCTCAGAGGTTAAAGTGGCAGATTTGATCCTAACTTTCACCTGTCTTTGCATTATCAGATTTATCTCACTCTTCAATTTCTTTGAAGGGATCTTTTCTTTTAAAAAAATATTTATTTTTAGCTGTACTGTGTCTCTGTTGCTGCACAAGCTTTTCTCTAGTTACCACGGGTGGGGGTACTCTTCGTGGTGGTGCGCAGGCTTCTCACTGCGGTGGCTTCTCTCCTTACAAAGGAAGGGTTCTAGGGCTTGCTGGCGTCAGCAGTTGCAGCTCACGGACCCTGGAGTGCAAGCTCAGTAGTTGTGGCATGTGGACTTAGTTGTTCCGAGGTACGTGGAATCTTCCTGGACCAGGGATACAGGCATTGACAGGTGACTCCCAACCACTGGACCACCAGGGAAGACCTGAAGGAATCTTTTAAAGCCACTTGTTTTTCAAACTGATTGGTTAAAACCAGATAACATAATCTGTGCCTGCGTGCGTGCTAAGTTGCTTCAGTTGTGTCTGACTCTGTGACCCTATGGACTACAGCCTGCCAGGCTCCTTTGTACATGGGGATCCTCCAGGCAAGAAAACTGGAGTGCGTTGCCATGCCTTCCTCCAGGGGATCTTCCTAACCCAGGGATTGAACCCGGATCTCTTATGTATCCTGTATTGGCAGCTGAGTGCTTTGCCACTAGCGCCAGCCACCAACATAATCTGTGGAAACTATTAACTTCAGGCAATGTCAAGTTCTCAAAAGTGAAAGGACCAGAGGGAGCACCACTCTTACCCTCTGCCTTGTGGGCCCTGCTCTTCTGTTAAGTAGTCTTCAGATACATTATTTGACTGGTATGTGACTGGTTTACTTGGAACCGTGTTAAGTTGCCATGGTAAATGAGTATAATCTTTACAAAGCTCTTTTTTCTTTTTCTCTTTTGGTCTTTACATTTTTTTAATCATTAGAGGAAAAAGGAATAAAATTTCTAATGTTCTTCCCAGATTGCTCACTCCACTTTGGAGAAGACTATCTTAGGCAAATTACTTATTGCCTCTCAGTTTCTTTATCTGTAAAATGGGGATAATATCACATATCTCATAGGGTTAAATGGATTAAACGGCATACATAAAGGTCTCTGCACAGACACCAGCAAATGTTTTAAAGGAGAAATAAAAGGGAGCTGCTATTACGATGATTACTACTCTATTACACAACTGCCATGTATGTACTCATGTTATTCCTAGCCTAATTTTAAAACGAAACAAAACCTCCTCTCAATGCTGTTTATATGATAGCAAAAGCCATAGCTTCTCCTCACCTCCCACCTACTCCCACCACCCAAAGCAAAATAAACTCTAAAACACATCAGCCTTTTCAGCTTGGAAAAATAACATATTCTGAACACTTAATAATCTTGTTCACTAACTGAGACCTGCTAAATTCTCTATGTCAGATAATTTTAATATATATCTCTCATCCTTTCATTCAACAGAAAATGTTTAAACAACCTACGATGTCCTAGGCATCCGGCTAATTGTAGCAGTTTCAAAGATGAATGGAACTTGCTCTACACCCTCCAGGCACTAACCATCTACTGGAGGATACCAAACAAATAATTGCATCAAAGTGATAAGTGCTATCATGGTACAGACCGGTTGCTATGGGAGCAGAAGAGGACAAGCGGTTTCTTTTGCCTGGGGAGGGCAGAGAGGGCAAGGAGGGCCCTTGGAAGGTATCTGGGCTGTAGCTGAGCTTTGGAGGATGTGCTTGGGGAACCTGCATTTCATTGAGAGTGAACTAATATATCCAGTCTGGCCCCTTAGTTGCCAGGAGGTCAACCAGGCTTCCTGAGCTCACATATTTTCAGGAGGTCAAGAAAGCTAGTAGAGATCTGTCCTTGCACAGCTGTGGCTGACATGCTAAGAGGTCTGAAATTCATCACAGAATGGATTGGGAATAGACAGAGGCTTTTAAACTAGAGGATGGTATGATCACAAAGAGAAGTGGGGTGGTATTTTGGAGGACTGGCTGTGGAGAATCTAAATTTATTGACTGTTGATTAGAAAAAAGGAGAGAAGTGTTTATTTCCATAGTAAATCCACTTGCTAATTCTGAACTCTTCACTAAATTAAATGTCGTCTGATTCACTTTGTCAAAGTTTAGTTTCCATTACTGTAGATGAAGTCCTCATTCCCTAAATGGTCTTACTTGCTCCTGTTTGAAGCTAGACTACATTTCACCCAGCATGAATAGTTTGCTGGATGAAACTTGAAGCTTCCTGACTTTGTGCATATATATATAGAGAGAGAGGATGTTGTAGCTAGATGTCAATTTTCAAACCCAGTGTCTACTCTATGCAGGATGTCAACCATGGCCGACTTATATAACAAGTGAAAGTAGCCATACAGACATGAAAAAAATGACATCTCTTCCTTGATGTCAAACTAGAAAGAGAAAAGCAAGTTCAGAGAAGACATTATGACTCATCAAAGTCCAAAAGGAAAAGCTTTGTGTGAACCTAGCATCCTGTACAGCCTCCTGGAGTCCTTCTAGCCACCAACCCTATTTGCTTTTATGTGATTTTCTGCAAAACAAAATAATCCCATCATTTTCCTCCTTAATATCAGTTGTTAAATTTTGCCTTCCTTTGGAGATGAAATTCACGCTATATGTTCTACAATCTTCTTTTCATGCTGAGTGAAAGGTGCTGCCTTTTCATTTCTCCTGAGTGTAGGCCTTATTTTATAAAATTCCTACTTGCTGCAGTGCAAGCTACAAACAAGACAATTCTTCAGAGTAAAGACTTGAAGGGAGAAGGTGGGGCTTTCTTAACAATGTGAAGGGAAAGGGAGATGCAATATCTATATTTAATCTCTGCTCCCAGTGACAGATTATATTTTTCCATCCCCATCATTGTGCATATAATGCATAGATACCAATCCCTCCAAGTACAGCATCAAAATTTTACATGAACTGAAGAATATACACATGTAACAAAAGGAGTGTTGTTTTCTTCTTTACTTTCCATCTGATAAAACACCAGAAGGAATGAATGACCAGTCTCTTCCGCTAGTATCTCACTAAGATGATTGTTCTCTCTTTGAAATTTGGGAGAGCAGGTGAAAATTCTTAAAAGGGATAAAGGGCACTTACTCACAAGGGAATTAAGATGAGGTCATCAATTTCTAAAAATTGGCATATAAGGTTGGCATGCCAGGGAAATGGATCACCGCCCTTGCTTCCAGCCCAAATTAAAACCTTATATTACCTAATGTATTAAGCATCACCATTGGGTTAAAGCCCTTTTATAGACAACTAGGTTATCTGGCTATATTATTAGCTGAAATTTATTAGGCAATTGGAAGTTCTACTTTTACTACATTGCTAGTTTTGTTTAAGATTTCTCACCTAGTTAATAGTTATACTGGCATAACCTCAGGCAGAAAAACAAGTTCTTACAATAGATTCTTCAGGGCATAATATATTCTACTTCTTTTATATGTGTTATCTTTTGTTGTCTTGAGTTTCACTTTGGGATAGATAGAAAATTATGAAGCTCAGGTTAACAAGCAAGTAGCAAAGCCTTAGAAAACTACAGGGTATGTGATCCTTGACACTCCCAGCCACCTGAAAATGGTGCCCTTGAGGATTCTTCCTCCACCAGCAATGGATCAGCAGCATAAACAATTCTTGCCATTTAATGATCCCATGCAGCAGGCTGCAGCAGTGTCTGTTCCACAGCTTCATGCCTTCAACTTATCCACTGCACAATTTTAAGCGCCCTAGAACTGTATTTCAGACCCAGTTGCCCAAATAGAGCCAATTTTGCAACAGTAAAATGGTGTTAAAATAGGATTTTACTCTAGGGGGGAGAAATCTTGAACCAAATAGTCACAGTGCACTTTGCATGACTAAACCGTTACATTACAAAATAAGGGCTATGTCATACTTTTAATAACACTACCATATAGGAACAGTTTTAATGTTGAGTCAAGCACCTACATTCATCCAAGTCTAAAATAATAGGCCCCTGATTTAAAATCTCCTAACATTCTTTCACACTTCATAAAACAAAATAAAATTCTCTCAGCAAACGCTGACCTATTCATCCAGCCAAAGTACTGTATTTCAAGGAAAATGGGAAGGAGAGGTCTCAAACCCACCAAGCGCCAGCAGTTTGCTGTCTGCAACCGTAACTGGTCTTAAATGTGGGCTGGGGGCGAAGAGACTACGGACGGGAGAGAATAAGATTTATTATCTACCTTAAATCAAAAGCAGATCCCATGCTTTAACTACCCCCTATCTCCCGCCCGCCCCCACGAGGTTGTTTTCTCTTTTTTTTTAGGTATATATCTTACGGGAAGACGATAGGTGAGGGAAGGTTAAAGTGCTGTGTCTGGTCCACAGAGTCAACACAGGGGTTAGGGCAGGTTTGTTTATTTATAAAGCGTTCAGCCTCTCAGCTGTTTTTCCCTCATTGGCATTTGGAAGCTTGCAGTCCTTTAGAAGAGAGACAGATTTGGCAGGAATGTTCTTTGTGCCCTCCTTCCTTTTTACGGGGGAGAAAAGAAACAGATTTATAATTACAGCCTTGGGTGGGGGGCGGGGTGGGGGAGAAAAAGTTTCGGGCAGCACGTCGATGCCTGTTTTTTTTTTTTTTCATGGTCAACACTGTGCTACAAACAGCTTGGGTGCCACTTGGAGCCTTCCCCCCGTCCCCTCCCTTTACCTCTGCAGGCTCGCTCTGGCAGGCAGAGGCACAGTGAAATTCCAGCACCTTCTTCCCATACCCCTAAACTACTACGCGCTATTACTACGGCTGCCCTCCCTTTCACTTAGCCTCCTCCGCTTCCCAGCCTCCCGTGAGGAGGCCGGCAGGGGCCCCGGAAGACTGCCGGGGAAGGATAACGGGCGCCCAACTCCCTCCATCAGGGCTTGGGGCTTTCAGCGTCCTGCGTAGTTTTTCTGCTCCAGGCACAAACACGGCCAGGGAGCCGGCGCCTTGCAGACACACACAGATCCACGCATACTGTAGAGCTGTCTCGATCCACATTCTTGCACACCGCCCCCTCCTCCCTCCCAGAGCTCCGGGAGTCGCCGAGCGGGGCGAGTGACAGGCGCTTCCCGCCAACCCGCGCCCGGGCGGGCAGGGAGGAGCGGCTCGCTGGACCAACTGCGGCGCGTCTTCCGGCGCCCGCGGAGGCGGTGAGGGTGGGACGCGGGGCGGAGCCGGAGTTTAGGAAGAGGAGGGGATGGCTGTCATCAATGAAGTCATATTCATAATCTAGTCCTCTCTCCCTCTGTTTCTGTACTCTGGGTGACTCAGAGAGGGAAGAGATTCAGCCAGCACACTCCTCGCGAGCAAGGTAAATATAACTTACAACTCCTTTCTCCTCTTTCCCCTCCCTCCGGCCTCCGGGCTGCAGCCGCCGCACAAACCCCTCCGGCACCGCGCCGCCTTCGCCGGGGATTATTCATTATTAACCTAATTATTATTTATTGTGCATGCACGGAGACCAAAACAAACAGGCGGGCCAACCGCAGCAGCAACAACAACAAAAAAAGCCCGCCTCCTACCCCGCGGGCCTCAGGTGGAATGCTCTTAACGACAGCTCCTGGGCGGCAGTGGAAGAAACGCGAAAGTTTCATCCGAAGCTTGCTGTTCTAATAATAATAGTAATAATTACTACTTCGAGGAGGCAAGGGGAGGAAAATCCCAACAAACCACAGCCTTGACCCTAGGTAGGCAATCAGTGATGCGCTGCCAACGAAGGTTGCAACACACACACACACACACACACACACACACACACACACACACACACACGCACTCGGCAAGGTTGCAATCCCCTCATTCCCTTAAAAACGGGTTGGGGGGAGGAGGTGGCAGGAGGACCGGGAAGAGTATGGAAACGCTACGGTTCTATTAGAGCAGTCCTCCCGGGAAGAGTTGGAAGGGGAGCGGGAGGAGAGGGCGAGGAGCCCGGGCTGACGGCTGGGCGCCAACGAAAGCGGCTGCCACCAGCTTCCCCAGGACTTGTTTAAAGGGCTCCGGGTGCGGAGACAAGAGCTGGTCGCGGTGGGAGAAGCCGGAGCTGGCTCGCCGAGGCGGTGGCAGCCACCGCCGCGGGGCCGCTGCGTGCGGGATCGGAGGCATCCCCTCCACTTTGCGAGCAGGGATGGGTAAGCTGACCCCGTAGGCAGGCCTTTAGGCAAAGGGGCTGCCGGGGGTCTGCACCCGGGGCACTGCGGACGACCCTGCCCCTGGTACCTGGTGGCCGCGCGGGCTCGGGTGTTGAAGTTCGGGGTGTCCAGCCCCGGCCACACTGCTGGGAGGGAGGAAAGGAGGGAGGAGGTCCTGAAGAAGGAGGTCGGAGGTGCTCATTGGGCTGTTATCCTGCCCTCCGCCTTCTCGGGTTTGTTTTCTTTTGCTCTGCATCTTTCCCTAGCTTGGGCTGCCGGAACCTCGGGCGTGGGTCGCCGGCGATCATCCGGATGCTAGGGGAGCACCCGGGCCCGGGAGAGTCACGGTGGCTGCGGGCCGGGGAGGCCATGATCCGGATAATCCTCTCTGCCTGACTGTCACAAACAGGACCCGCGCACACACTGTGCTGTGGCGTTCGCTGTAGAAGGGAAGGGCTGGCGCGGGGTAGGGGGTGGGGGGCGAATGGGGAGGCTGGTGAGGGCAGGAGGCGGGGAGACCGGGAGGGAGCCTGCCCCCAGAGATGACACGCACCGCTTCCTTCTTGTTCCCTGCTTTCGAGTTTGCTTTATTCCCATCCCAACCTGGCTTAGTCCCTCCTCTGCTTCCCCCTCCATCTCGCCGTGTTCCCTCCTCCCGGTTGCGTTGCAAAACACGGCCATGCCATCTGCAAAGGTGTCGCGATGCACTTCCCCAAATAACCAGTCCGGCGCGCCAGCCCGTAGTCACCCTCTGTCTGCGGGCGCACACCAAGTGGGGCGCCCTGGGTGCCCTACACCAGGCCTCGCAGCCTGGGCGCAGTTGCACCGCGCGGGGCGGGGCGCAGCAGTGCGGGCTCCAGGGGGACAACCGCTCCTGGGTCCCGACACTTGGACCGGTTTCCGGCACACGCGGGGAAATTGCCTCCCGCCAGTGTCTGCGCACTCGCCTCCGCCTCCACCGCCTGGATTGCATTATTATTTTTATCCTGGTTGCAGTTTGCAGCCGATCCTGGTGAGCCCGGGGCTGGCCGGACTGCTGGTAGGGGGGGTGGTGGGGGTGGCGGGTGGAGGGAAGTTGGACGTGGATCAGGCAGGAAAAAAAAAGTTTGGCAGGGAGACTAAGGAAGGAGGGAGGGTGGGAGGGGGCGGCGAGCTCCCGCAGCTCGCGTCTCGGCGCCCTCGGGGCCGGAGCGAGTGTGTCTGCGCGTGAGTGTGAGTGTGTGTTGTGCGCGCTGGGGCCGGTGCGTCGCGAGCAGCGGCGCGGGCAGCTGCTCCTGCTCGTGCCCTGCCCGGGAGCCGCGGGAGGACAAGGCGAGGTTTGGTGGTGGAGGAGTGGTGGGGGTGGCGTGTGCGTGTGGCTGTGAGTGTGCGCGCGCGAGCAGCGGAGAATCAGGAAGTCACAGCAGCGAAGCGCACACAGACATGTTTGATCGCCGTGACATGACGCGCGCGAGGGAGGAAGCGGCAGCGGCTGCGGGGGCCGGGCCGCGGGCTCCAGCGCCGGCCTAGGGCTTGGGCGGGGAGACCCGCTCCGGCCGCCGGCAGGGCCGCCACAGCAGGCTAGGCGAGCCCCGCGCCTCTTTTTGTTCCGTGTCCCCCAGGTAAGGAGCCTGAGCCGCCGCCGCCCGCCGGGTGCGGAGCTTTCCAGTTCTTTCCCTCCCGGCCCCCTCCGGTCTCCCGGTCAGGCTTTCTTGCAAAGTCAGGCGGGCGGGAGAAGCCGGCTCCCGGCCCTCCGATCGATCGCGTGGAAAACTTTCCAGCGGGAGGCACCGCGAGGGGAAGAAGGCCTTGCTGGCTGCTGTCCCTTGTCAGTTCTTTCTCCTTCGGGTCCGGAGAGTGGAGTCGCTCTGCCCTGGGGCTGTTGCACATTCAAACTTCAGGCCTAAACGTGCCTCCAGCTTTCGCCGGATTTACTCCAGAAATTAAATATTCAAAGTCGTCCGCTTGGTCCTGCCAGGCGTTTGGGTTTTTGAAGAGCAGAAGGCAGGCATGGGAGTCGAGGGGGATGGGGGTGTTGTGCAGAATCCATTCCTTCTTTAATGTCTGCAGCGGGTGTTATGTAATTTTAGTAGCACACGGGTGCAAAGCCCATACTGGGCTTCTCCCCTCCTTTGTTTATATAACTTTTGGGAGAGTTTTGCAAGGTCCACCCCCCCCCCCCCCTTCCTTTTTCTTCTTTCCGTTCTCAACCTAATGGAGCTTGGTGCATTTGAAAAAGTAAAGCGACCTGGGTCAGTATATTATTGAGAGGTGCTATCCTTAATCTCCTGGTTATTATGCAGACTGTGTTCCTAACTGTGTGTGATGTTAGAGCATAAGGAAGACATCAAGGATACACATTTGTCTACTGCACTGAGTGGTTATTTTTAACGTCTCTGTAGCATCAGTAGCAGAGTTAAAATTTCAACTTCCATTTCAAAGGACTTTTTAATTTACACCTGGATGTGCCATGCTTGTTGGAAGAGACTGCTTATAGGCACAGAAAGATTGTTGTTTTCATTACTGAATGGAAGAAAAATTCTGTCTAAGCGTGTTAAGTAAGACTCAGAAACCTCTGAGAACTGTACTGAAACAAAAGCCATGCCCAGCGTTGGTTGTGTGTATATACTTGGCACATTCAAATGTTTCAGTATTATTTTATTTGCAAGACCACTGCTTCGGGCTTGTTTGCCTATGATAGATGTGCTAGGCTTCTAGCTTACCTCTAGCTTCCTGGTGAATTGTTAAGAGGTGTGGCAGGTTTGAATCCAAGTTGGTGAATTGTTATGCAAATAAAACACACTTTTCTCTTTTAGGAATCTAATTGTCCTTTTATTCTTCTAGACATTTTTTTTTATTATTATTAAAGCTCCCTAACAACTTGAATGTTTGCTGGTGGGAAGAGATTTGGAGATACCATTAGGTACATAAGATATTTATGGATGTGACTTGAAGTAGAAAAGCAAACCTGTATACAGCCTCTCCTCTACCTTGTTAGGGGCATTAAAGAGAAAAGTCAGGTGAATAACATTGTAAAATAAATCAGAGGAGTTTGGGGTATCTGAACCCTTAAAAATTGGCAGAGGTGAGAGGGTGCCTCCTTCCATGAAGCTTTTTTCTCCTGAGTGACATCAGTTACATCCCAATTCAGGGACTAGCTGCTCTGTGGGGTTTCACAGAAAATATTCACCACCAGAGTGTGTTCAAAGCAGCCTTAGATCTTTTCTTCTGTTCGTTTTTTTTAAGTGGTTTTTGAGCATTTCTCGTCAAGTTTCTTAAAAAGTGCTTTGACCAACACCTGAGGCTTGGAACTGACCAAAAAAACCCCCCAAAAACAAAAATGCCTTTGCCTCTGTTATACTGTTAATGTTTGGATTCTGTTTAAAATATTTCTGGCGCTATAACTAGAAAGGAACACTTTGGCAAAGAAATAATTATTTAAAACTTTTTTCTTTGATGAAGTTTAAGATAACATAAAAGCACATCTCATGCTTTTCTCAGAGATCATTGTGGTACCCTTTATATTCCTGTACTATTTTGACATTTCATTTTAAGGGCTTATTATGTGTTGAAACAAGACCATGAAAGGAAAGACTTTCATATATTATAAAAGTGGTGCCATCCTCCAGTGTTTTCATGTTGAGTTTTGTTTTTTTTTTTTCCTTTAGAAGTCTTCCTTTGTAAACAAGGCCTTTGTCAAACTCTCCTAGGTCAGCAGCTTTTTGATACTCCAGAGAAATAATAAATCACTGTTTATGACATCTTGACATGGTGCCATGAGAAATGAATTGTCACAAATATAATGCTAAGGAGTGTTTCCCTACACTAGCATACTGAGATTGGTCAGACCTGATTTAGTCACCAAAAGTTTTGATTTTCACTGTTTCTGGTCAGGATGATTTTAGAGAAGTCAGGGACAATTTGTTGCTTAACACAAGTGGCCTTAGAAACTTTATACAAATGAGTCACTTTTCTCTTCTGAGTATTTCTGGTGAACAGATGAAAAAATTTCCCTAATGTGAAAAGCCAGCTTTCGGGAGCTGGTTCTGATTTTTTTCCTGTCCATTTTTTTCTATAAAAGAATGATTGCTCCTTTTTCTTAAACATATTCTGTAGGTGGTTTTGAACAATAGAGGATGCTGAATTTTCTGTCATCTTTGGAAGTGTTTGTTTATGGAATTTTAATCTCTAGCCAGTTAATAAAGTCATGGATCATTCTATGAGTAGTGAAAATAGAAAATACAGGTGGTGGTTAAGTTATTTGGTAGAGTATTTAGGAAGGCCTGGGGTATTTACTTTTTCTACATAGGAAGTCAGGACTATACCAGCGAATATAGAAGTCTTGAAACTTAGTTCTTCCAGAGCCATTATGAAGCATAGCATATTTATTTGCCTAAAAGATATTTATCACCAAGTTAAGTGGGATCTTGCAACCAGGGTTTGGAAAATTTTACAACTTTATTACTGTTTATTTTTACTTTTCCCCTTCATATTAATATAGCCCTTTTCTTTGAAAATGTTTAGATATATTAGAAATTTTAAAGATACAGTCAAAGATACTTGAATACTTATACTTAGCAAAACATATAGCACAGCTGATGAAATTCAGGAGCTACATAGCTGAATTTTTTGACTGTTGGTTATGAACATTATTTAATTTTAATTATGAGAGAAAAAGTCATTAATTCATTCATTTAGAGTGATGCTTTAGATATGAAATACAGGATTTTTGACTGAAATATTAACATAAGTGGTGGCCTTCTGGACTTCATTATACATTATTATGTAACTGAAGCCTACTGTGAATTGTGATGTTTTATTAGATATGAGACTTTCAGAACATTCAGTTATCATCAGGAAATATGCCTGTAGAATTTTATACCTTTAAAAATAACACAGTATTCTATGTAGTGTTAGGTGTGTAAGCATCAGTCTTCCACCTATATATCATTTACCTCTCTGTAAGCACTAATATTTTAAAAATGTTTTAGAAACTGACCTAATTTAAATATGGGGTGACCCTTTTGTAGATCAATTAATGAAGTTGATAGAAGTTGAAATAAATTTGAGGTTTCAAAACTATTTAATAAGTCCCCTCTCCTTTTGTCATTTTGTTTAAACTGAATTCAGAATTGGGGGATTAAAATTACTTAAAAATAGAAAAAAAAAGCTCTGACCAGAAAGCACTGGGGTATGTTATTTTACAGGTGAACAGAAGTCCAAGGAAATTCTATATCAGTTTATGTTAGAATTGTGTTTTCTTCTTTAGGATAACTGTATATTTCTTTATCTACTTGAGATTGTATTGTCCAGTGTTTATCATACTACCAGGAGTTAAGTCATTAAACTTGAAACTTGAATGTCCATGAGGAAAGCTGGGCAAGTAATAACATTGCAAATATTTGCAGTTGTTTGGCAGTTTTCTGTTGCGCTGTATTCCTACATGTACTAAAATGCTATTAAGCGAAGTCTATAATTCCATAAAAAATGAATGATCTGCAATTGAGAATTTATGTCTTTTAAAGAACGTGCCTGAACACGTATGCATAGTGAATTGTAAACCACACTGATCGCGTGATACAGGGAGAGATCTGGGTGAGCTCTCTTGAGTCCACAGGGCAGATATTCTTCGCGATGGGGTAAGATTGTGGCCAGAGCAGGCCAGGGGTGAGGGCCCTGGGAGCTGATCATCTGAGATCGGAAGAAAGTCCTGAGATCACAGGCACCGAGCCTAAAAAAAACTGTGAGAAGACCAGTGTACCAGTTTTGACCTGCTTGCCCAGAGCAAGAGGTTCCAGTTAGAAGAATTTTCAAAAGATAAAGTTGGAAAAGGTAGAAAGACTTGCTTTCCAGGGGAAAGCATGAATTTTTTATCCAGCATGGGTTGGAGTCTTCTCTCAGAAGTTTGGAGCATTGGAATTCATGAACAAAAAGTAGAGCTATCTAGCAGATTGTGAATGCAAGTCGAGGTTGGAAATTGAAGCCTTTAGAAGGATCTGCGTGATGATGTACATTTTTCTATGATAGCTCACAAAGTGTCTTCATATGGAATATTTTATTTGCTTCATATCAAAATTGAGGTTGTAGCTGGCTGCTGTTACACCAGTTTTGTAAAAAAGAATTTGAAATTCAGGGGTCAAATAAACTACTCTGTGATTTATTTTTTAATAGCATTAATTATTAACACTGTAAATGACCATTATTCATTTTAACTGCAATGAACTTGAAGGGTTTGTGCTTGAATTTTTGTTGCTGCTATGAAGTCGGGCATATCAAAGCTAGTCTATCACATAACCGTTTCATTCAGCATATAATGGTCAAGTTTTACTGCTCAGTCAGCATACACCATGTCAACCAGAAGAAGTTTTTAAAATATATACGTGTTTAGTGTATAAATAAAATTATCTTAGCTAACAGAGAAGGAAGTGGCTATCATTGATTCTTATCGGCATCCCAGATTAGGTTGCCTTGCAAAGAGGCCTAACAGAACCTAGGGAGGATGGGTGTGTGTATACACAAATTAGATTTCAGGAGTGTCACGCTTTGCTACTAGCTCATTGGTTTGTCTGTTTGGTTTCTGACCAGCTGCCTAGCAGTTTGGGTTGAACTAAATTTGAGAAGTGATAGTTATCTGTGATTACCTGTGGACACAAGTTAGGGGGTTAGACAGGTGCTGTCTACCGGAGGGCTTTGTTGTTGAGGGGCTTCTAGTACTTTGAGTTTCCTCGTAAACACCCTGCTTAAAATAATCTTTCCTTTGTGAAAACATTGGCTGCCCTCACCGAAGAGATCATCGAATTGCATCACAGGTAGATGCTTCTGAGAAGGCAGCTCATGGTATGTCCAGGGTGGTAGAGTCAAGAGCCCAGCTCTTGTTGAAGCAGCGCCTGGGGCTCATGGGGCTGTAATTAGCCCTTGAAGTTGGTTGTTCTCTCTTGTCCTGCACGGATCTGCCTCGGGGCCCTTGCCAGGTCTGACTCTGGGCAAGGATGGTCCCAGGGCTTTTTATTCCAAGTAAGGGTGGCAGCTCACATCCTAATTTGTCCCCTTGACTCAACGATGAGGAGTTCACAGAAGCCCAGAAAACACAGCACACTTTTCACCCAACCACTTTTTAAAACCTCCTCAACTTTGAATGGTAAACTGACATTGAATGCAGAAAGCTGTTTTCCGAGCTTCTTTAGAGTTTCGGGCCAGCCACGTAGAATACTCACTCTAAGCCCAGTGTGGTTTTTATCTGTGGCACAAATCATATCATGCACTGTTTAAAGTTGCACGTCTCAGGCCAAGAAGCACGAGGGCTTTGGGGATATTTCACCACCTATCCAGACAGCCTTGGCCTCTAAAAACGAAACTTCAGGTCGGTTTATTTCTTTTATCTTCCTCGCTATTTTTACCGACTCTCTGCTCACCCATCAAGAACAGCAGCCCTTGTGTTCCAGCTCCAGGGAAGTTGTTACTTCTTGTGGGGGGATTATCAATTCATTTGTAGAGAAAGCTACAGAGGAAACAAGAAATCCTTCAGGGTCGGGGGAGATGGTCTGAATCAGCAAACAGACATAAAAAGAACTCTTATCTTAACTCTCTCCTGAGCCTTATCATTCTCCGTAACAGCCAAAAAACTTTTAAAAGAGTGATTTTTAAGGTAGTGAACTGGGCCTAACTTTTATTTCTAATATTCCACCTTTGGCCCTTGCCCCTATGTCTTTCTGTAAACACAGCAGTGATAAAGGTCTGCTGGAGAGCCCACGTTCCCCCACGCTTCCTTATTGTGTTTGGCGAACAGTTATTTAAGAAGCATTGTCTAGTCAAGGTGGCTCTGTTTCCCCAAACTTTTTCTGTGACTAGAAAACCACAGTTTCTCGTAAACTCATGTTTATTATCTACTTCAAGCCCTCACTGAAACACCACCTTATCCATGAAGCCTCCCTTAATTCCCTTCTCTTGCCTCTGCCCTCTGAGATGTAAGTCTTCTATTCTGCCCGTGACTGCAATGGACACTCCAGCTCAACCCCTTCTGGTCTTGCAGAAGCTTGCATATTTGTTTGTTTGTTTTTTTCTCAATGCTATATATGGATAAGTCTTGTTTCCCCATCAGAATTGCTGAGCCTTGGGGTAAGCCCTCTGGTCATTCTTTTACATCCTTCATGCCTTGTGCCCAGGGAAAGAGTCAGGACATTTGAGAATAGATCAGTAAAACAGATCTTCTGGTTCTTTGATTAAATATCACCATCCTCTGAAGTTCATAACGTTGTCTCTGCCTCATATTCTCTCAGGGGCTTTTCTTCACTTCTCTGTCCCTTCGTACATTAACATACGATCACAGCCACACCCTAATCCCGTTGCGACACCTCCCATTGTTTCCATCTTTGTTTCTGCACCCTGCGCATTTTGCCCAACCTGAGTGACAGCTCTGCATGCTGGTGGACGGCCTGGCTTGCCTGATGTTGCCCTGACTTGGTAATGGGCCCGGAGTCAAGAGATAAAGTCACCCACAGATGTGACTTTGGGCAAGCTCTGTGGTCCCTTTGTGCTTTCCTCTTTTAAACGGGGACATAACAAGATGTATCCTCAAGTCAAGTCACTAAAATGATTCAGCCCATAGGGCTGTGTTGTTAAGTATTACTGCAGGCATAGGGGTCTTTCAGCTGACTGGAGTAAACCACAAAGGTAGAAGTTTTGTCTCTGGTTGTCTTGGTTGGACTGGTGACCCTTAAAATTCCATGAAGTTGAACTCCTTTTAATATGCAGATGAGTGTGCCCAGGGGCTTTCGGGCTTTCTGCAAAGGGGAGAGGAAGGAGGTTCGGGCAGAGGGAAGATGTCTGCGGTGGTTGGAGTTGTGGGAAGCACCAACGACTTTTATTTTTAAAAGCACACACTCCACGGTTGTAAAGGCAGGGTCAGGACGAAAAAAGACAGGGTGTACTGCTGAAAAATTCTTGGCTAAGAACACAGCGGCCTGGCCCTCAGGGAGTGCTGGTGTGAGGTAGAGGGAAGCGTTGCAGGGAGGATGGAGGCGGGGGTGGGGCTGGCAATGCCAGTGTTCAGTGTTCGGCCCTGTCTGTTTTACCTCCTCACACACACACATCTTCATTATGTTGGCCACGTAATTGTGGAACAGGTCGTTCTTTTTGGTGACTGTGTAAAACTCACCCCCTGCCCCTCCAACACCAGATAAAAATAGATTTTGAGTGTTAACTTTGTGGAGAGACCAAGAGCTCCTGCCCCATCAAGGTGACCAGAGCTGTAGCCTCTCCCCCATCCATCTGCCCCCAACCCCACCATCACCACCCCATCTACCTCACTTCATCAGTGCTTGGAAGAAAGAAGAAAAGGCTTTGGATTGCTGGGCAGAGGGGGCAGGAGGACGGGTGAGGGAGAAGATGGCTTGACCAGTCCTGGACTTTCAACCTTAACCACGGGGACTTAGTCATGACCTGCACCTCTGCTCAAGACTCGCCCCTCTTTGTAATCTACACCCCCAAGTTGTTTTACTCTATGAGAAAGTCTGATTAGGTCTTGGAGCTGTACAATGAAGTTGCCATCAGAAACGACGAGGAAGGAAAAGTAGGCCAGGACGGCACCCTCATCTCTGAAAGGTGCTCTTCTTTGGATGCATCTTTGGGGGATGGTGAGACAGCACGCATCCCAGGTCCTGCTGGGAGGGTCACTGATGAGTGCCCCCACACACAAGATTGGAGGAATCAGGAGATGCTG
This sequence comes from Bos indicus, assembly GCF_029378745.1. Lineage (NCBI taxonomy): Eukaryota > Metazoa > Chordata > Mammalia > Artiodactyla > Bovidae > Bos > Bos indicus. The sequence continues at coordinate 42,493,788 of NC_091767.1, read as the reverse complement.
CAAGTCATGGATTGGCAGATGCAGGGAGCCTTAAGATGCTCCAATTCCAAGCTCCGAGGAAACTGAGAAGCCCCAGAAGAAAGGCGCTTTGCCCGGGACCCTGAGGGTTGGTAGTGGCCCTGAGATTGGCAGACAGGAACCCAAAGTCTCTGGGGTCCCAGTCAGAAGCCAGAGAGTCACAGTCAAGTTGCGCAGTAGTCCAGATCCCTTAGCTGGGCGGCATGAGGCACGTTGCTCATTCGTTAGACTATGCTGTTCCTCTGAGCTAACTTCTTGTGTGTGTGCTCATCTATGCTATTTCATGGACACATGCATTAAGGGCATGCTTCTAAAGATTCTCGACTTAAGAAAAAGTTTCCCATGCAACATGTTAACATTCCTCTATATGCCCATACTTTCCTACTTCCCGTCTCCTGTGTTTTCCCCTAAGAAGTTTTTGGTAGTTTCCTATAACAAAAAATGAGGAGCGTTTTTATGGGACTGTATACCATTCATTACAACCTTCTATGAGATTCCCAGGTGAAAATCATTATATATGCATAAAATCATTAGATATTAAAATATAAAACATGAAAAATGGAACTACCAGGCTGACAGCATTTGTATCTTCATTGTTCAAACTTGTGGTATCTTACCATCATAGCCACTGAAGCCAGTTTCAAGGTAAACCATAACAGGAAGTAAGCAATTTCCTTTTATTCACTAAAAAATAAAGGGGTTTATTAGTTTGCTGATATACATGAAAGAACATTTAAACTTGGAGTACCCCTGAATTGACGTCAGCTTCCTAAATTTAAAATGCTGACTGAACGTGTGTGTGTGTGTACGTGTGTGTGTGTATGTGAGGGGGTGGAATGCCAAAAAAAAAAAGGTTACTTCTGCCTGCTTTGTTAATCACAAAGAAAAAATAATAACATTTGGCTCTCTAGTGAATTCAAGGCTATAATTCACCATCCAGGCTTCCCTGTTGTTTTAGAAACCACTTGAACTGGGTTCTCTTAGTCCCCTCTTGTATCAGCAAAACAGTTTGAGTGATCCCTTGCTCGAAATCATTCCAAAGCAGCCTTTCATCGCTTCCTGTTTTAGCCCTAATTCATTTATCAGATTGGCCCAGATCCTTGCCTCCGCTGTTAAGATTTCTTTGTTTGAGCATACCTTGAGCACTGATTGCTCTCCTAATTTTTTATTTTTTAATAATTGACTCTATTAATAGTTTGTCCATGCAATTTTGTCTACAGTTCATTCAGTTTTGTTTTTTTTACTCCACACTGGTTGAATGTGCTGGGGAAACAGGAGCAAGGAAGAGCAAGTCCTTGCCCTCATGGCCCTCACATTCTAGAGATTCCTCGAGAGGTGACGGTAGTTAGCTAAGAATGAAAGTAATGTGTGTGTGTGTGTGTTAGTTTTCCCTCTAACCTGTCATTTCTCTATGGACAGAGCCCTGCTGTGGGTGACCAAGCCCCTATGGTCTAATTTCAACCCTGCTACTTGTCAGTGGACACACAAATCCATTTAGGATTTTGTGAGTTCGGCATCAGAATTTTGTGCATACAGGTGTGTGCCCCAGGTGACATAATAAGTCATCATGACTGTCCTGGGGTCATTCTGGATCATGGAGACATCAGAATTCAGAAAACAGCTTATTTAGTCATTTTGGCTTATATCCAAGAGTCAGTCATACCCACCCCATGAGGCAGTTCCCCACTGGGGATGCCAGGAAATCTTGGCGCATAGGAGATGGTATAGTGCTTTGCTGGAGAACCGAAATTTCCACACCCCATCAACATGTGGAAATCGAGGAGTCGTAGATGACTTCTCTTGTGACTCTTGGACCCCACAGAGGGCTGGGATGAATCTCTGGCCTCAACTGTACATGTGATCTCGTATCCATTAACTGGTGGGAGGAGCACATCTTAGCCTGTCCCTCCTGTTCATTTCTGCTGCAGTGGAGGTGGCTGGGGTGGGGAGTAATGCTCAGGAAGAGTAACTGCTTGTTGTGCCAGACGCAGAGCTGTGGTTTTACGTGTACTATTGCATTTTAGTCTCCCTGCGTAATTGTATACGTGGATATTTGAAGCCATATTTGTCCAACTCCCATAACCTCTGCTTTTCCCATGATTGGCAATTCCCTTTCATTCTCAATTTATGGAATTGTACTTTCCCCGCCTTTTGACTATCTAGAATTCTCTGAGAAGTTTGAATGCCCATTGACTTATGCAAGTGGTTCTTGGTTGGGTACGTCTTTAGGAATTTTATATTTTAACGGCTTTGCGGGGGGAGGGGGTGGTGGTTAATGACTTGTAAGGTGCCCAAGTAATGGAGAGCATCTGTTGACTTCAGTAATAAATTTCAAGCTTGTTTATAATTCTGCTTATGTGTTAAATTTTAGTTTCTCCAGTGAGTCTTTTTTTTTTTTTTTTTTTTTTGCATCTTAGATGATTTGTATCTTTCTGGAGAATCATTTAGAGTTGTTTTTTTCTTTTAAACAAGTGGTCTTCATAAAGAGGAGGGCAGATGGATATGGATATGGATATCATGCCCTCTGAAGCATCTGGACCAGACAGGGGAGTTCTGTTTGATGTTTGTTACAGAAATGGCACCACCAAATACTAACAACGGTTTTATTCTGATCTTAATATCATGTTTAAAATATCCCTTTCTCTTTTCTTCTTTCCAACTCAGTATCACTGTACCGACTGGCAGAGACAGGAGAAGTAGATGTCCACACCCACAGACCCTGGCGCGATGCCCCACCCGGGGCCTTCGCCAGGGCCGGGACCCTCTCCTGGACCCATTCTTGGGCCCAGTCCGGGACCCGGACCATCCCCCGGTTCCGTCCACAGTATGATGGGGCCAAGTCCGGGGCCTCCTAGTGTCTCACACCCTATGCCGTCGATGGGGTCTGCTGACTTCCCTCAGGAGGGCATGCATCAGATGCACAAGGTGAGTTCGTTCCCCTTCCCAGTCTTGTCTTCTGAGTCATGGATGGCTAATAATCCCTGATAACCAACACCCCCCCGCCCGCTTTTTTTCTACTGTGGTTAACAAGAGAATCAGCTAGGTTTTTTTCTTATCTTGTTCCTTATTAAAAACATACATTCTTAGGCTCTTTTATGGTTATAGATGTTACACCAGTCAGGAAGATTTGATCTTGGCTTTTAAAAAAGTGTTAGCTATAATATGCAGCTTTGACAGATTCTGTGGATTGGGGGTTGCAAGTGTTTTGATTTGGTGAAGAAGTAGGAGTTAAGTCTTACTTTTTCCCCCCAACTACGTCTGTTAAGTAACTTATACCATCTATGAGTAACATACTGAAAATTATTCTTCCCTGAAAAGATCCCATAGGTCCCAAGGAGGAAAAGGGAAAGTGAGTCTTTTCCTAAAGAATGTTTTCAAAAAAGCCTTGACAGAAATAAAACAGTTTCTAGGGAATCCTTGAAAATGCACTTTGCTGTCTGCCTGTGAAGTAGCTTTCTTCTGGTTTTGGAAGAGGGCTCTGATTTTGTGGAGTCCAGGCCCAGTTGTTATTAAGGTTGTAATAATCTGCCATTTGTGAGATTCAGATTGTTGCTGTGGGGATGATCATAACGGTATGACTTTGGTATTATGGTTTTGTAGGAGAAGTGAAAAGGAGAGAATGGCCTTTTGAGAAAGCGAACAAAATCTTCTGTTGCGATTTGTGTTGAAGGGTAGGAGTAGCCATTGTGTGTTACCTGAAGGTTAGGCCTGATGAGATGCGGCCCTTTTACATCTTTTTTGGATGATATCACAAGTAGATAAGGTAGTGAGGATGCTTCTTGATGTTAAATAGGTGAATCGTGGAAGACACTGGTTTGAAACAGAAAGGTTACTGCAAAAAAGTACAAGTCTTTTCTTTAATTGGTAGAACTGGAGGTCAGTTTTAAAGTAAGGTGTTGCAGCCCGGGAAGGGAAGATCCATTTTTCACAAATGTTTGTTATTTGATGGTTTTCAAATAAAAAAATTAATACATGCTTATTTTGAAAAGTAAAACCATACTGATCTAAATAAGTGGTTCACCCCAGGTAATAGCTTATTGTACATACTTTTTTTCCTTAAATTTTAACTAAGACTGTATGATGTATTTTTAAATTAATTAATTTTAATTGGAAAATAATTACAATATTGTGATGGTTTTTGCCATACATCAACATGAGTCAGCTACGGGTATACGTGTGTATCCCCCCTCTGGAACCCGCCTTCTGCCTCCCTCCCCACCCTAGCCCTCTGGGTTGTCCCAGAGCACTGGTTTTAGGTGTCCTGCTTCATGCACCAAACTTGCACTGGTCATCTATTTTATATATGGTAATGTACACATTTTAATGGTATCCCCTCAAATCATCCCACCCTTGCCTTCTCTCGCTGAGTCCAGATGTCTGTTTTTTACATCTGTGTCTCCGCTCTGCACATAGGATTGTCAGTCCCATCTTTCTAGATTCCATGTGTGTGTGTTAATATACAGTATTTGTCTTTTTCTTTCTGACTTAACTTCACTCTGTATAATAGGCTCCAGGTTCATCCACCTTGTTAGAACTGACTCAAATGCGTTTCTTTTTGTAAAAAATATGGAACACTTTATGAATTTGTGTGCCATGCTAATCTTTGTATCATTCCAATTCTAGTATATGTGCTGCTGAAGTGAGCACTGTATATACGCTTTTTGCGCCTTACTTTTCTCCAGCTTCAATAAAAATACCATCTAAGCATAGATTTGCATATTCAGGTGATATATTTAATTTTTTTTTCTTTTACCATAATCGAATCATATCATCATTGTTAATTACTTTGAGACTTCTTTTTCATTTAACTATATCATGGATAGCCCTATAATATCTCCAATATCTCTCCCTGCTTTTTTGATTTCTTTTAAATACAGGTTTTTAGCTTGTCAGGTATGTAAATAAATGCTTATTTTCCATATCATATTTATTAGAAGACATATTGAATATATAGACATATCAAAGTCATTACATTGTCTTGTGTTCATATTGTATTAATTGGGGGATTATACTATAGACTGGATCTGTCAATTGCAATCCTTAGTACAGGTAGGTGAAATAATTTTGGGAGGGTTTAGGATGCTTTCACCTTTGAAATGAAAGATAAGATTTGAAGGAAATATTTAGCTCACCTTTATTATTATTTAAGCATTGAAAAGTTAAACATATTCATAAGTGTTAGGTCATTGTTATGTTCTTAATTGTTTTTATTTGTAATTATATCTTCTGATCCCTTCTGTTTTGTTCTCTAGCATCTTTGTCACGTTTTCTCCTCTTTTCTACCCCCATCGATGCTCTTTTTTTGTTTTGTTCTCGTTCTGCAAGTTTTGCATTTTCTCATCCTGCTTTTCTTTGGCCCGCAGACCCTCAGATAATTCCCTGGGTGAGGACATGGTGACGTGCCTGAAGTTCACACCTGCTGACCAGATGCTTCACTTTCTGAAAATCTTTTTATAGGCAGCTTTATTCCTTGTCTTTTCTCCTCCGTCTCCCTCTGAGCTTCAGCTTTTTGCTTTTCAACATTGCTGGAAATAAATAAACAAGTGGCCTAAATACATCTGCTGCTTTGCTTTGATTTCCTCTCTATTATTACTATTTAACAGACTGAGAGACACTCTTTATACCAAATTCTTCCCATTTTTCTTCTGAACATCCTCTTTATGGTAAATTTCTCCTCTTTTCAAGTGTGTGCTTTTGACTGTGCAGAAATTAACTTTCCTTTCTCCAAAACTGCAAACACTCATACTTTCTTGCTCAAAGTCATTTGGTTTCTATAAACTCCTGGAAATATTCCTTTCAGGCTGTTTTGAAAATTGCTGTTCCAGTTTGAGGAGGAATAGACTTTTCCTTTCCCCAGCACGTGCTCCGTTGCCCAATTCTGGATTGGATTAGTGTCCATTCAGTGGCTGTTTCTTGTGGGTCTGTTGTGTACAAGGCCTCAAGCCCCCTTTCTAGCCCCTGTGTTCTTCTTTTCCAAACTCTGCCTTTCGCCCTTTTCCTTTCTTCCTCCGTCTGTAGTCCAGCTTCATCTACTTCATCCTGTTTCCCTTTCGGTACTTACCCCATTCACTGCTCTACCCTGTCTGTTTTTCTTTTCCCAACTGCCATGGAACTTTCTGGTTTCAACTTTTAAACTTTCCATAGGTTCCTTCCCCTCTGATGAAAAAAAAAAATTACCCAAAAAATAGATCATCACAGACATTTCAAAGAGTTTTTCTTCCTCCATTCTGACTTTGGACTCACTTCAACATACAGCAGGTTTCAGGACTTACTTAAAAGGGTGTAGAAGAATAGCTTATATTTGTCTGCCTTGTCAACAGGACTTCATCTTTATTTGCAGGTTTTGACATAACCAAAAACCTTTCCACTGTTTAAAGCCTTAACTTTTGACTTAACAGGTAGTTTTGCTGATCCTATTGGTGTAGTCTTTTTTATTTATTTTTTTGTCCCCCATCTATGAAATCTATGTAGTATATAGTAATATATGTAATATAAATGTAAAATTATATGGCTATCATGTGGTTAATAGATGATTGGGCCACAATTTTGAAGACTTTATAGGATGGGCTCTTAAAGCACTGGATAGAAATATTGTGCCTTAAAGAGGTGCCTAACTGATGTCCTATTAATGTTTCAGCCCATGGATGGTATGCACGACAAGGGGGTTGAAGATATCCATTGTGGATCCATGAAAGGCACTGCTATGCGACCACCTCACCCAGGAATGGGCCCTCCTCAGAGTCCGATGGATCAGCACAGCCAAGGTTTGTGTCTGCTACATACCTGCTCTGGGCTCCATATCATAGTCTTTCATCTTTCCTATTGTTATTTTAATTATGACTTGCAAAGAACAGAACTTGTCTAAGGATGGGGTCTGGCAGGTTTCTGTTCCCTGTAGAACTCTCCCCTTACCCACCACCAACACAACTTTATGTTTGATATGGGCAATTTTCTTTACAAGATCCTAGTAGTTTGACTGGCCACCATGTGTTCAAGCACTCTGCAAAGTACACTGTGTACTTTATGCAGAATCTTTGCCTTGATCTTGTAAGATACATTATATCACTCCAGTTTTATAGGTGGAGAAGCTAAAGCTCAGAAAATTTACTTTGCTTCTATAAGTTTGCATATCCAGTAAGTGACAAGTCCAAAAGGAGGACCCAGGTCTGCCTCCCCACAGCAGCACGGATGGGTGATAGCAGGATGAGCCACCCGTGTCCCTTGAATTGTACACTCCTCCTTCATAAGGTGACTTTTTCTGGCAGTGGAATAACCTGTCATCACTGGTGAATGGCTATCTTAGTCTCTTAGGGCTACGTAACAAATTGCCACAAGCCAATTGGCTTAAAACAATAGAAACGTATTCTCTCAACGTTCTAGAGGCCAGAAGTCCGAAATCAGGATATGAGCAGGGCTGTGGTCGCTCTGAAGTCTTTAGGGAAGAATCCTTCTTTGCCTCTTCCTAGCTTGTGGTGGTCACCAGCACTATTTTGACATTCCTTGGCTTGTAGATCTGTCATTCCAGGCTCTGTCTTGGTTTCCACATGACATTTAACCTCCATGTTTGTTTGTGTGTCCAGACTTCGCTCTTTCTATATGGACACCAGTCACTGGATCAGAATCTACCCTGATCCAGTATGACCTCATCTTAACTCAATTACATCTGCAAAGATCCTATTTCCAAATAGGGTCACAGTCACAGGCACTAGAGGGTATGTCTTCAATATAGCTTCATAGAGGACAGGGTTCCACCCACAGTTCCACCCACAGTAATGGCCAAATCAATATATGGCAGCTTTCTCTTCTCCTGGGTGCTTTTCCCTCTCATTGTTGAGGGCATATTGAAGATAGTGGAAAGTATATCCAAAGATACAATGTAACCTCTTTTCAGAATCACTATATGGGCATTTTAGCATGTCAGAGGCGTGATTAATCCAACACTAATTAACCTAATGTGTTGATATTCTAATTCAAAGGGTATGCTTTATGTGTTGTTGTATATACATTTTTGTAATTTAATGTATATGAGTTTTTTCCTCCATCCTTGATCAGATGTCCATCCACCTGAGGGAAGATTTTTGACTGTCGAGGTGGAGAGACACGTTCACTTTTTTTTTTTTTTCACGTGGACCATTTTTAAAGTCTTTATTGAAGATGTTACAGTATTCTTCTGTTTTATGTTTTTGGTGTTTCGGCCATGAGGCGTATGGGATCTTAGCTCCCTGACGAAAAATCAAAACCCTACAATCAAGGTGAAGTCTTAACCACTGGACTGCCAGAGATCTCCCTGTATTTGCTCTTAAATATATACATATACATATACATATATATATATATATATATAAGCAACTCATGGAGGCATAGGAGTACATCTTCACTAATATTCCAGCAGGTTTTTGAAGATCCTAGACTCTGATCTGAAATTTGATGGTAGGCAGATGTAAGTGTGACAAATGACTCGTAAAATCTTGACCATGTTAGAAAAGCAGACTGAATAATTGGGACTTTTTCAGGTACAGAAGAAAAAAATTGAGCCATTCAGGGGTTAGAATGAATTAAGACAATACTTTCAGGTTTATCATTTAAATTCTGAAGAGCCAAGTGCCTTCACAGAGCTAATGTAGATCTCATTTTTAATACCTGGGAGGTATAGATGAGTTATATTCAGTGATTCTCAAAGCCAGATGCTGGCTCTGTCTGCTCCTGGCTTTGCAGTACTTCTAATAGTGGGGCCCTGGGACAACGCCAAAGGAAAACACTTGAAATGCATGAATCATAAGTGAGGCTCTTTATTTTTATGTATCTTAAAATTTCTTTCATTGCTTGGTTCCTTTCTTGGACTTCTAGAATGATGATATTTCTTGGAATTTCCAACACTTGGCACAATGTCTAGCACATAACTGGATATTTAGTAAATTTTTTTCAGTTAGAGAAGTGAACTTTATGTATTCAAAAAACACTTTTAAATAGATCTTAATTTTTATATAATTTCAATAAGTTATAATTACTTTGAAATGCAGAAGTCTGCATTAAATTAAATGGAATTGGAATTAGAATGTAATATTTTTCTCTAGAAGAGTAAAGTGCCTTATAAGCTGGGGAATTCGTTATTTAAAATATGCTTTTGAATAAGGTAGTATTGGTATAATGCAGTCTTATTCTATATAATGAGCTAAAAAGAATTTAGACTCCATAATAGCATATATCTTTTAAAACTCCATTGTAGGAAGCCGTTTATAAACACACAGGTCCAGAGAGGTGTGGTATTGATCAGAAAACTGCCAGCTTTAACTACCTAGCAACCTATTAGGTTATTTTAAGGTATTGGTTGAGAAGCAAAACCATTTCCTTCAATAAATACTAAATTGTGTACCTTATGGTCCCGATGATAACATTGTTTATTTTTAGTCCACTGGATAGAGAAAGCCTTCAAAGAAAAGTATAATGTTTTGTGTGTGTGTGTATAAAGAGAAAACTTGTGTAAAATTGGCATTTGAAAACTCAAGTTTATTAAAAGGAGAGTGGCTGATTGCCTCTCTCTCTGCAAAAAGATGAAACTGGGGAGATAATGCCCTTGAAGCTGAGGGAAGGAAAACTGCCATTTTTTGACGACTTTTAAATGAGCAAATTAAACCAGATTTCAAAAAGAGCAGATTCTGCATCAACACTGTCATCCTACAGACAAAGGTATATTTACTCTCAGGCAATTTCTTCACCATTTTCTCAACCAGAGATAATTATGCAAATATGTTATTTTGTTTTATCATTTAGATTTTTTTCTGATTTTTCCTGAAGTTTTATGGAATGCTAGTCATGTCAAAAAATAAAAAGAAATCTCTCTCTCTTTAACTGAAACACGGTCACATTTTTAATGTCATACTGTGATAGAATGATTTTATTAGCATGTCCTGTAAATTCTAGGAAACAATTTTTCCCACCCCCCAGTTTTTTTCTTGCCACATTTGAGGGAAGATTTTGTTGTATTGATTAATTCTGGAAGATGATTTTTATTTCACTCTTAGTTTCTTTCTTAACAAATTTGAGGTAAAATGAATTATTGTACTTAGTGCAACTAAGTGTCTCATCTTTATAATTTTGCCATGCCAGGAGTCAGAGTTGAAAAGAGCGATCTGATGAGCAGTGTTATGCAATGACACTTAGATTAGACTGTCTAATGTTTTGGTCAGTTGTATTAGGCATCGTGTGATTTATCACGGGTAAGCTATACTTGGTGCCGACCTTAGGAAAGAGGACAGTCCAGAAGGCAGGAGGCGTGACCCATTTTAACACCTGGTTGTATCCCTTCTCCCATGAAATGTCAGTAGCTATAGTAGGAAGTTTTCCCTCCAGTGATGGATGCAGGGTTGGCAGAAGGGTGGTAGGGAGGTGCTTTCATAATGAACAAACTACCATTTTGCACCAGCATTACAATTTGGAGTTGAATTTTAACCTCATTAAGAAGGAAAAACGTTAATGATGAAGTTAAGTGTATGTTATTGATACTGTTTAAAAACGTTTATTGTTATAAATAACATCCTGGGATTTGAATTTCGGCTCGTCTTGCAGGCTGATTGCAGGGGCATTTTCTTAGGCGAACTTCTATGATCAACCCTAATGCCTGCATGATTTTTGTGCTCGATTATAGAGTAGGGATTTCGGGAATGAGAGTTAGCAGTTTTTCCATTTCTCTTCAGGGCAGGATTACTCTGAATGGAGTTCTACATCTCACCAATTGATAGAACAAAACCTACTCTTGTCTTAGGGGATCAGGCTAAATTTGTTTCCCTCTCCAAATGGCAATTTGAGATAAAAGGAACTGTATCCTTTATTTTCTCTAGTCTTTCAAATGATGATGTTGAGTCCCCAGGCAGCATGGGTCAGATATTCGTGAGCCTCTGTAATTCCACATAGATACAGAGAGCAGCTTCAGCTCAAACTTGATTAAGTGTTGAAACACATGGCAGATGCCTAATAAACACCTATGTGATGACCTTTAAAATAATTGTGATGCAGGTGGATTTATTAATGGCAAAGACCTTTAATTTAATATTACATTGTGTCTTAGAATGCCTTTGAGTTGATGAGTTAGCCCTCAGTTGGACGGAAGACAATGTTTTGGGGTACAGCAAACCACTCTGTCCTCTCCTTCCTCTTGGATCTCCCTTCAGCAATGTGCAGTCCTATATTTTTCTAGGGATTCTTTGGCCAGACTCTACAGTTCATCTCTTGAAATAAGTTTCTTGAAAATTTTGTTGCATTTTGACTTTTCTTTCTTACGTATTTTTAAGTTTTCCATTTAAGTCTCTTTATCACCCAAACAGATTACTCTCATTTTTATATTACATTGTAAATGGTTCTGGGCTTCCCAGGTGGCACTAGTGGTAAAGAACCCATCTGCCAGTGCAGGAGATGTAAGAGACATAGGTTTGATCCCTGGGTTGGGAAGATCCCCTGGAGGAGGACATGGCAACCCACTCCAGTATTCTTGCTGGGAAAATCCCATGGACAGAGGAACCTGGCGGGCCCCAGTCCATGGAGTTACAAAGAGTTGGACACACCTGAAGTGACTTAGCTTGAGCACATAAATGGTTCTAGAAGATTTTGGAAGCTTTCAAGCCTTTAACTTATTTTTATATTAATACAACAAAATTAATATTAGACCATTGAAAGAACATATGCCTTGGAATCAGGTGAATCTTGGTTACCAAGATCTAATTGTGACATGGTGTAACGTGCTTACTCTCCTCATTTTAAAAAATGAGGTGACAGCACATATCTTCTGGGAGTGTTGTGAGGATTGTAGAAAAAATGTATGCTCCATTCTGCTCACATCCCTCTAACTCTTCGTACCATTTCTGTGCTCCCATCATCCTTATATCTACTGGCCAGACCACCATCTTGCTTTTGGTTTATTGGCATCCACCTTACACACACACACACACACACACACACACACACACACACTCGGCAAAGTCCCTGGGAACTAATGATCCCTAGAGTCATAACCAGCGACCAGTGATGGAATATAAATACCCCAGCTCCTTCCCTGGTATAATAGGGAGGCAAGTTACGTACTTTATCCCAGAGCTTTTGTGCATGAGATTAATCTTCAGGCATGCACTACAGCAACTGCCTTAACCATACACTCCTTGTTGGCTTCCATCCCTTCCTCATTTTACCTTTCCACACTCCCGTCAGTGTCCCTGCACCTTTCAGATAAATCAGCTGCACTCAGTCTTTCCATCAGGCTTTGTTTCCAGGGAAAACTCGGCTAAAATAGCATGTACAGTGCCTTGCTTAGTGCCTGCAACCATGGAGGCCCTCAATAGCAAATTATTCATAAAGTACATAATAATAAACCAAATAATATCCCTATAAGAGAGTCCTCATTCTGCACTGCAATACAGCAGACAGCTTCAGGTTCTGGTCTCTAGGTTGGAGCTCCTTTTAATGTCTAATACTGTCCCCTGTGCCCTTCCTCTAGGTGTACAACAGCCCCTACTAGTTCACCATCTAGGACACGTGAAAGTGAAAGTGAAAGTCACTCAGTCGTGTCTGACTCTTTGCAACCCCATGGCCTATACAGTCCATGGAATTCTCCAGGCCAGAATACTGGATTGGGTAGCCTTTCTGTTCTCCAGGGGATCTTCCCAATCCAGGTCTCCCGCATTGCAGGCGGATTCTTTACCAGCTGAGCCACAAGGAAGCCCAAGAATACTGGAATGGGTAGCCTATCCCTTCTTCAGCAGATCTTCCTGACCCAGCAATTGAACCGGGGCCTCCTACATTGCAGGCAGATTCAGGGAAGCCTCCCAGACACATCGGGCTATCCACTACTTGAAATGTGACCAGTCCCATTGGAGATGTACAGTAACTTAATACGGAAACAAAAATGTAAAATCTCTAATATTTTTTATTCTTTGAAATGATAATATTAGGGGTATGTTGGTTTAAATTATATATTATTACTATTTTGTCTGTTTCTTTAAATTATATATATATATTTGATATACATAAATTTTAAATTATATATAATCCCATACTTATTAAGTTACATATGCTTTAAATTTCTATCAGTCAATGCTGTTGTGGAAAATCGTCAGGATCTCCAGGAATGTTTCTCTTTCAGGGTCGTGGGGGGCAGCCTGTGACCTCTCCCCTTGTGTTTTATTCCAGGTTACATGTCACCGCACCCGTCTCCGCTGGGAGCCCCAGAGCACGTGTCCAGCCCTATATCAGGAGGCGGCCCGACCCCACCACAGATGCCACCGAGCCAGCCAGGACCCCTCATCCCAGGCGACCCTCAGGCGATGAACCAACCCAACAGGGGTCCCTCTCCTTTCAGTCCCGTCCAGCTGCATCAGCTCCGAGCCCAGATTTTAGCTTACAAGATGCTGGCCCGGGGCCAGCCCCTCCCCGAAACACTGCAGCTTGCAGTCCAGGGGAAAAGGACGTTGCCTGGCATGCAGCAACAGCCGCCGCCACAGCCCCAACCCCAGCCTCAGCCGCAGCAGCCACAGCCGCAGCAGCAGGCCCTTGTTAACTACAACAGACCATCTGGTAGGTTAATATGCAACCCAGTGAATAATGCGAGGGTCCAGCTCAGAGAAGGATGGCTAAGCACACAGAAGCGCTGGGCTGCTGTCAGCCCAGGGCCACCTTCTGCCGCACCTCGCTGGCTCCCTTGTCTGCTTTGCTTAGTTGGCTACGATTCTTGGTCTCCTCGGCCGTGGGTCCTAGAGGGGTGCTTCTTAAACCTTTGGAGACTCTGGTGAGAGCTGTGGCTCTAAGCAAAAAGCACAGTCCCCTGTGACTTTGCATTCCCTTTCAAGGGCTTCAAGGTTTGTGGGAAGCCCATCCACCCCACCCCCTGCCAGGTTAGCAACCCCTGCACCTGGTGTGTTCCATTGCCAGCAGGCACGTCTTGAATCTCCTCTCCTTTAGCTATTTTGTGTATGTTGATTTATTTATTTCTATCCTTTTGGTTGTGAAAATACCTTTGAGGAGGCTTGCAAGAAAGCATACCCATGGTAAAGAAATTATCAAGTAGAAAATTCAGAAACAGAGGGAAGTAGAAATCAAAGTTGGGAGATCAGCCATGGGGGTGGGGGCCCAGGAGCTCTTGTGAAGGCTGCATCTGTGCTTCCAAGGTGACTGGAGCTGCATGGTGGTCAGGAAAGGGGATAGCATCAGGTGCCTGGTCCTCACCACTCAGAAGGAAGTTGCTGACCAGTTTCTCAGAGGACACAGAATCTTTTCTAGCATGAGAGTATAAAGTAACTTTCTCAGGCGGGATTATTTTTTAAATTATTATTATTGTAAGGAATACTGCATGATAGAGGCATCAGTAACATTTATTCATAATAGAGTAACAGAATCTACATGGCCTATTTCCTCTAGACACCAGCATCAGAGCTGAGGCTGACGTTCTGAAAGGAGCTGAGATGTGATAGTCTTTGGTAATGGACTGGTGGTCTGCTTGATCCCACTGAGAGAATTCAGAGCTCCAAGAAGCTATAGGATGATCTTCCATAAATGTTATTTTCTCTGGGAAGATTTTTGTTAGCCACCGGATAAGCACAAGGTTTATGGTTCTGTTCTACTAGAGCTTTGAATTCCAGGGAATTTGAATCAGGAAATTTGAATTCCAGAGTGCCTCCTTGTCACTCATGCCCTTTCCTGTGAGTGGATCCCTCTCATTTGGGTCAACCCTGACATCTGATCTTTGCTACTGGTTTGGGATTATTGGTCTTCTTCTTAGGTTTTGGGACTTAGACATTGGGAAAGAGTTCAGATGAATTTTTTTTTTTTATTACTAGTGTTCTTCCATCTGAGTTTGTAGATGTTTCTTACCTGGTAGAGGAAACCCTGAGTTGCCTACTAAAAGGGTAAACTCATCTTGTTAATTGTAGATGGAGCCTTAGGAATGGTTTTCTAAAGAGCACACAAGTACCGTGTCATTTCCAGACTTCTGTGTGTGGGCTGCAATGCTCTGGTAGGTGGAGGATCCCATGGGACCAAACATTAGTGATTGTAAAGGTTGTACAGGGAACCTGTGCATTAGGTGGTAGTTTGAACACTCATTGTGTCTAGAGGCTTTAAAATTGCAAAAACTCTTGCTCTTAGGAACGCCGCCAGAGAGAATCAAAAGTGTCTGTCTGTGTATATGTGTGGTTTGTACCTCCGGAGGGCCTGCTAGCAAACCTTGTGCTCCACGCCCAGTAATAAGCACGGTGCGCGTGGGACACATCTGGAGCATGGAGACTCAGGATTCAATGCCAGGGGCCTCATGTTCTGCCCCGCCCTGGCACCCTCATGACCAGAAGGCTCACAACAAGGGAAAGGCTCTGTCCCAAGGTCTGTGCACCAAGTGCAGGCATTGCACGCCTGTGGGTAGGAAGGAAAAGCATCTCAGCTCCTTACTGAGAGCCTTTCATTCATATTCTAGACACAATGTCAACAACATTGGTGACCCTGATATCCCGCGTCTCAGTATACAAGGAGCGTTATTACCTAAAGGAGTTCCCAGTAGAGGCTTAGTGGTCACAGTCGGATAGTTGGTAGCTCAAGAGGAGGGAGCAAAGTCTATGCCTCCTAAAAGGCCACTGTGGGACCTTGTCACACAGGCACACTTCCTCGAGTACTGCAACTTGTCCTAGGGTAGTCCCTCATCAGGGACCTCAGTGAGGTTTGTTATTTTTAACAATGACCTAGGCACAGCAGGAAAAGATTCCAGGGTATTGTTTAAGAAGGCAGAAAGCTAAATGATTCATTTCATCTAAAGTCACAAGAATGAGACCAGATGATGAAGTAAAGTTTCGAGGATAGAGTTTCAGTTACCTGGATACTTGTACATAGCAAATCCTCCATGTCCTAACCAACACAATCCTGGGTGCATTTTCTGGATCATTTCCGGAAGAGAAGGCTCCATTTTATTATTATTGTTTTCCTTTACCTGATGCCTACATCTTCCCTCGCCAGGCTCCTGGCATTAGGGGGGAAACTTGTTTTATTACTCACTGTCTGTGTCTTTTGTATTTCCAGCCGTTGGGCTTCATTAGAAATGATACTACTTGGGCCGATATGCCAGAGTAGGCAAAGAGACTGTGGACAAAGGAGAAAAGAAGACACTTTCCTCAAATAGAGCAGACCCCTTCCTGCCACCAGGAGGGAGGTTACATTTCTAATCTTGTCCCCCAAATCTCAGATTTCATAGGGAAATGATTACCTTCCTTGAAAATGGCTTTTTGGAGTTTTTTTTTTTTTTTTTTTTGGCAATGACATTTTGGACAAGTTCAAGTAAGGCCAAAAGAAGTTTTTCTTTATTTAAGAGAATATTACTTTTATTAATTGTTTATCCCTCTCCTTTTTTAAAAAAAAATAATAAAGCAGCATAATTGCTTATAAATACCCCTGTCAATATTCCAGGGGAAAAAAAATCAATTTAAGTATGTCTACTTTCCTGGTGGTAGCTATGATTTTTCTTTCGTCCCATTTGCTAGTGTCATTCATGTGCGAAGAGAGCTTTTTTGGCTGGGGTGGTCTGCCTCAAACCCATTCCAAAGTTAGAATTCACCAAAGGCAATACCGCCAGGGCCACCACCCGAAAACTGCAGTTTGACCAGAGGAAGTGTGCACTGAACAGATGAGTGACTCTAGTCCTTGCCTGCTGTGGGCTCCTCTCAAATCGAATCCATCATTTTTCTTTTAATTCTGATTCATTTTTCTTTTTGGAGACCAAAGCAGATTTCAAAACAGGAACTGAAAAGGTTTTGGGTTTTTTTTTTTTTTTTTTGCAGTGGGCAGGGAAGCCTTCATGGTAGAAAGCAAGAGTTTTATTGATGATTTTTTTTAGGGCTTGTTGCTCTCCTGCTTGCCCCTCTCATTTTTTTTTTTTTCTTTTGTCATCTAAAATTTCTTAGTATGCTTTGTTTAAGCCTCATTATTACATTTATCTTTTCAACCTCTGGAATCCACTTAAATCCTTGTCTAATGCACAGATAGTCATTTGCCTAAACATCCTTCTGTACCGGAAGGTAAAGTGGGAATTCTGTACAGAAATTCTGTACATGTGAGACTTCGGTAATTTAAGAAGTTTATTTACCTGTTTCTTAGATTCAGACATCTAATAAAGACTCCTTCCCTCCCTTAGCTGCAATGGGACGACACCCCTCAAGAGTGTCAGGGCGAATATCTACCTTGACTACTAACGTGAGGACTGACAGGAAGACACATATTTTGTACCGCAGACAGTTCAGCCTAAATTGTTTATATTGGTGAGAGAGTAGGAGATAAGCTAAAGAACGTAATTTGTTTTCCATCTAAAGATACCAAGATGTGAGTTTTTATCATTCTGCAGACCATGAGTGTGCTGGTTGTTAAGAGATGCTTTCTGTTGATACAGAACAAACCCATTCAGGCAGCTCAACGTGCCTAAAAGACAAGCAGAACCCCTCATGGTTAGGTAGGTGTGTTCTGGGCATGTCTAATGGCAGGCAGCTGCCTTCAGTCCCCTCGCCTCTGTGAGGAGAATTTTTTGTATAACGTGTTGGCTGGAGGACAGTAAATGAACTTGCAGTGTTTAGTTAGAAAGGAGTTTGCAGTAAATGAACTTGCAGTGTTTAATTAGAAAGGAGTTTGCCTGTAAGTGACTCTGATGAGGAATTAGCAGGAAGCACAGAGCAGGTTGACTTATCTGAGTACCTGTGCTGAATTGTATTAAACGGTGGAAACATTTTCAAGTTTGCTCTTGAAAAGCGTAAAGCGTACTTTCAAAGCTTCTAGCTAATACAGTACCAAATTTCCTTGAAAACCTTTCTTTTGCTGTAGAGTTTTTCTGAAAAGCTGAATGATTATATTAGGCTTCTTTACTTTGGTGTCCTTGGTGGCAATAAAAATGACCAGAGCTGAGGGGTGAGCATGCAGCAGCCAGGCTGTCTCACTGAATCCTCACTTCCCCCTTGCAGGGCGGAGGTGCTGTTATTATCTCCATTCTACCCATGAGGAGACTGAGGCACCAGGGGTTAAGTAACTTGCTTAGGCTCCCACGACTGATTGGTATGACTTACCGGTTCTTTTAGAAAGACACAGGGTGCTTTAGACGTACCTGTTTCAGTTCACAGCAAGCTGGAATACTTTTTAGATTGGAGATCTGAATATTTAAGTCTACATTTGGGTCTCTCTCTACCTATGTTTTAACTTTAAGAGTCCTTCAACCAGATAAGAATGTCTCTGTATTTATGGATTAAAGAAGCCTAGCTGTGTGTGGAGAAGGAAATGGCAACCCACTCCAGTGTTCTTCCCTGGAGAATCCCAGGGACGGGGGAGCCTGGTGGGCTGCCGTCTATGGGGTCGCACAGAGTCGGACACGACTGAAGTGACTTAGCAGCAGCAGCAGCAGCAGCTGTGTATATATCAGATCTACTTTCAAGTCACAGGCTGAAAATGACTAGATTTGGAACCAGAGATATCAGACATGCTCTGGATACCTCCCTTTGATTGTGTGTTTTTAAAAATAGTGACTTGAATATACCTCGAGGAGTTGGCATGACTCTACACAGGTATTTACAAGCCATCATGCTAAAGAAGAAAGCATCCAGAGTAAGTGAAATATGTACACTCTTGCACTATTATGGCTTTCATTGATAACTTATTCAAATTTTGAAAGGAGGAAAAGCACTCTGAAAACTGAATTTAGGGTAATTAGTATGATGTTATCAATAGGACACAGATTTTCTTTTTATTAAAGGTGGTGGTTTTTTAGAGGGCTTCAATGTATTACATTTTTTATTTCGTGTGCTTATTATACCAAGTCTTCAAATATATTTAACTCTACTAGTTTCTTGAGCTTATTAGGGAAATTCGTAGAATCACACTATTAAAGTAACTGTTAGAAATCTCTATCTCCTCTCTTTTGGCTCAAGGCAACTCAGATTTTTAAAAAAATCTCCCCTGTTTTAAAGACCCTAAGGGAAAAAAATAATCAAAAGTGTCCCTCCATAACTTATTCCAACGGTTAACAACCCTGAGAGTTAATGTTTATAAACCAGTTTCTTCCATATGAATGGAAGGAACTCTAAATCTGAAATATTGTGAAAAGGTTTGCATTATGTAAAAGCCCTCCCATTCAGAAAAAGAATCAGAATGTACTTAGCTGAGAAGGATCTCTTTACTATGATAGTACATCTACAGTGCCTAAAACAAACAAACAAAAAAACAGACAAGAAGTGCATTTTTCCCTCCAGAACTTGTCATCAATCCTAGAACAGGGCTATAGATTACCTCAGGAAGTCTCATCCAGCCCTAAGTCTCTGGGAAAGTTTTACCTAATTTCAGAAGGAGGGGATCGAAAGAACACCACCACTACACACACTCATGCTCACAGGCACACACATACTCACACACACTGTAGTTTCCCAGCAGTTTGTTCTAATTCTTCCCATTCCTCTTGTCAGAATGTTTGCTGTCCTTGGGTTGTCATTTAAGCCCACTTCTCCCTGGTGTTTGCTGAAAATTGAAATGTGTCTAAGTTTTCATAATGTATATCTTTGTATGGTACATTAATAAGTCACTCTGAAGTATGGAGATGATTATTTTTTGTACCATTTAATAATTTTAATATGTCTCTGAACAGATACAGAAAATACTTGGAAGAATGCCTATTGGAGGTTTTAACATCTGCTTGCAGAGATTTTTTTTTTTTTTTAATTTACTAAACTCCTCTGGTAGCATCACTAATTTTATTTATAACTTTGAAATAAGTAAAGATTCACCTGGAGGAGAGATGGAAAACTTTTAGTTTAAACTCCTAAAGTTAAATGTGGGAAATTGCTTTAAATTAACTAATCAAGTACATTTTAATAAACTTAATGATTACATAGCCCTTTATTCTGATAAGATGAGAAAAATGCTCTCTTGAATCTTAATCTTTGCTAGGTTTTCTTAGGTGGAATGAGCAGATTCTTTATTTCCCCTGCACTGAATGTTTTTAGAAATATTTTCTAACATGCAGTAAGAAATTTAAGTTCCCTAGATGTATCGATAAAGCCTGAAATATACTTTATAGGTCATTAGGGGAAAATGCATGCTTATTTCAGAAAATGCATGCTTATTTCAGTTCACATCAGAGTACTGGCGGGCTGCTGCCTGTATAATGTAGAGCATAGGTTCTACAGCTGGACCATTCCAGATTGGGCAGGAGGGGGCTTGTGGTGTAGTCCGCAGAATGTGATTTTGGGACCACACCCAGATTGCATCTGACCGCTGAATGACTCCCTTGCTTTTTCAGAACCCCAAATACACCTGTAATTATTTTTAAAAACCCACTGCAGACCTCCATTAAAAACTGGCTCTCTATTCCTTAATCATTTTATTACCTAAGAGTCATTTTAGGGCCATTTCCCTTTGGGATAGATGCCAAATTCTTTTTTTCTTTTTCCTTTCCTCCTTTCTCTTCTGGCTTTCCTCATCTTCCTCCCTTCCCTCCTGTTTTCTTCTCTTGAGACCTTCCTTTGTCCCCATCCTCAGACCCTCCCCCGCCCCGGGGAGGGGGGGCGGTGGTTGTCGACAGGCAGGCGGGGTGTGGGCACAGGGCACCTTCCCTCCCCAGCTGCGCATGTCGCTCTTGTTTCGCAGGCCCGGGGCCTGAGCTGAGCGGCCCGAGCCCCCCGCAGAAGCTGCCGGTGCCTGCGCCCAGCGGCCGGCCTTCACCCGCGCCTCCCGCCGCAGCGCCACCGCCCGCGGCTGCCGTGCCCGGACCCTCCGTACCGCAGCCGGCCCCGGGGCAGCCCTCGCCCATCCTGCAGCTGCAGCAGAAGCAGAGCCGGATCAGCCCTGTCCAGAAACCGCAAGGCCTGGACCCCGTGGAGATTATGCAGGAGCGGGAGTACAGGTAATGCGCCTGCCCCGCGGGTAAGATGATGTGTGCTTGCAACTACCACCCAGCCTAGAGGGCCTGGTGTCTCCTAGTGTGATGGTCATTCTTTGTGGGACCAGGGAAAGGCCTAAGGGAAACTGCAGAGGCCAAGACTCAGGCTTGAGAGTGATTTTCCAACAAAGTCTCAGAGAGAGTTTCTTTGCCACTGGAGCCTGGGGCAGGGACCCTCCGGGGCTTCTGGGCCTGATTTTCACTCTTGTAGTCAGAAAACTTTTATCTACTCCGATGACACGCCAAGATCAAAAGCTCAGCCCAGAGTTCTTAAAGATACAAGAAAGTGGTCAGCCCACACTCAGACTGTGCAGTATTTTGTTCTAGTCTGGCAGTGTGTCCTTGAATGTTGACTGTGAGTGGCTCATATGTTGAGTGTGTCTGCTGGCTTGACATCTCCTGATACTAAAGGCCATCCTTCAGAAGTTGTATATAAGGAAATAATGCATTCTTTGATTCAGTTCATGCACTTGTTGGTCAATGGCTTGGTCTCACTTTTGGGGTAGGCCACATTTAAATGTCTTCATGTGTGGTCCTTATTTTAACTCTTACTCCAGAAGCTTCATTTGGCACATTTATCTGAATCAGGGATTGACAAACCTTTTCTCTAAAGGGCCTTAGAGCTTCTGTCAGAACTATTCAACTCTACCATTACGGCGTGAATGCAGCCAGGCAATAATGGGCTGGCTGTGTTCCTGTGAAACTTTATTTATGAGAACAAGCTACAGACAGGGTTTGGCCCGCAGACTGTAGTTCAGTTCACTTCAGTTCAGTCGCTCACTCGTGTCCGACTCTTTGCAACCCCATGAATCACAGCACGCCGGGCCTCCCTGTACATCACCATCTCCTGGAGTTCACTCAAACTCATGTCCATCAAGTCAGTGATGCCATCCAGCCATCTCATCCTCTGCCGTCTCCTTCTCCTCCTGCCCTCAATCTTTGCCAGCATCAGAGTCTTTTCCCAATAAGTCAACTCTTTGCATGAGGTGGCCAAAGTATTGGAGTTTCAGCTTCAGCATCAGTCCTTCCAATGAACACCCAGGACTGATCTCCTTTAGAATGGACTGGTTGGATCTCCTTGCAGTCCAAGGGACTCTCAAGAGTCTTCTCCAACACCACACAGTTCAAAAGCATCAATTCTTGGGTGCTCAGCTTTCTTCACAGTCCAACTCTCACATACATACATGACCACAGGATAAACCATAGCCTTGACTAGACGGACCTTTGTTGGCAAAATAATGTCTCTATTTTTGAATATGCTATCTAGGTTGGTCATAACTTTCCTTCCAAGGAGTAAGTGTCTTTTAATTTCATGGCTGCACTCACCATCTGCAGTGATTTTGGAGCCCCCAAAAATAAAGTCTGACACTGTTTCCACTGTTTCCCCATCTATTTCCCATGAAGTGATGGGACCAGATGCCATGATCCTCGTTTTCTGAATGTTGCGCTTTAAGCCAACTTTTTCACTCTCCTCTTTCACTTTCATCAAGAGGCTTTTTAGTTCCTCTTCACTTTCTGCCATAAGGGTGGTGTCATCTGCATATCTGAGGTTATTGATATTTCTCCCGGCAATCTTGATTCCAGCTTGTGCTTCTTCTAGCCCAGCGTTTCTCATGATGTACTCTGCATATAAGTTAAATAAGCAGGGTGACAATATACAGCCTTGACTTACTCCTTTTCCTATTTGGAACCAGTCTGTTGTTCCATGTCCAGTTCTAACTGTTGCTTCCTGACCTGCATATAGGTTTCTCAAGAGGCAGGTCAGGTGGTCTGGTATTCCCATCTCTTGAAGAATTTTCCACAGTTTATTGTAATCCACACAGTCAAAGGCTTTGGCATAGTCAATAAAGCAGAACTAGATATTTTTCTGGCATTCTCTTGCTTTTTCCATGATCCAGTAGTTAGTAGATCCTAAATGGTTAATTTCAAAAAAAAAAAAAAAAAAAAGAGTCCAGGAAGAACTGAGTCAAGATAAAATGAAGCTAAGATCATGGATTCGGGTGTATGTGTGTGTGAAAGTCACTCAGTCGTGTCTGGCTCTTTGCGACCCCATGGACTATATAGTTCATGGAGTTCTCCAGGCCAGAATCCTAGAGTAGGTAAGCCTTTCCCTTCTCCAGGGGATCTTCCCAACCCAAGGATCAAACCCAGGTCTTCTGCACTGCAGGCGGATTCTGTACCAGCTGAGCCACCAGGGAAGCCCTGGTTTCGAGAGTTAGCCAAAAAGTGTGCCCTGCCACTAAGTGTCTGTGTTGCCTTCCTCAAGGTACATCTGTTTTCTGTGACTCAGTTTCCCCTTATGTTAAAAGAAGGTATTATGCAATATTATCTTTTATAGGGAGAAGATAAAATTATACCAAGACTTTCAATACATATTAGCTATTATTATTATTTCCCAAGTGTGATTTAACTTAAGACAATTAGGGGTTAAACATTATAGAGAACGTTAGGAAATAATGTCTGTGCTTTCGTGCTATGTTGCTTTAGTTATGTCTGACTCTTTGCAACCCTATGGACTGTAGTCCGCCAGGGTCTTCTGTCCATGGGAATTCTCCAGGCAAGAATACTGGAGTGGGTTGCCATGCCCGCCCCCAGGGGATCTTCCTGACCCTGACATCTAACAAGAGTCTCTTATGTCTCCAGCATTGGCAGGCAGATTCTTTACCACTGGTGCCACCTGGAAGCCCAAAATAATGTCTTTTGTTGTTCAGTCACTCAGTTGTGTCCTATTCTTTGAGACCCCATGGACTGCAGCACACCAGGCTTCCCTGTCCTTTAGCATCTCCTGGAGCTGGCTCAAACTCATGTCCATTGAGTCAGTGATGCCATCCAACGATCTTGTGCTCTCCCATCCCCTTCTCCTGCCTTCAGTCTTTCCTAGCATCAGGGTCTTTTCTAATGAGTTGGCTCTTCGAATCAAGTGGCCAAAGTATTGGGAGCTTCAACTTCAGCATCAGTCCTCCTAATGAATATTCAAGATTGACTGGTTTGATCTCCTTGCAGTCCAGGGGACTCTCAAGAGTCTTCTCCAACACCACAGTTCAAAAGCATCAATTCTTTGGCGTTCAGCCTTCTTTATGGTCCAGCTCTCACATCCATACATGACTATTGGCAAAACCATGACTTTGACTAGATGGACCTTTGTTGGCAAAGTAATGTCTCTGCTTTTTAATATGCTGTCTAGATTTGTCATAGCTTTTATTCCAAGGAGCAAGCGTCTTTTAATTTTGTGGCTGCAGTCACCATCTGCAGTGATTTTGGAGCCCAGGAAAAAAATAATGTCTAGAATCCCTTTAAAAACATTACCTTACTCTTTATTGTAAAATACATGACTACTTATCTATTATTATATTAAAATACTAATTTATCAGCTTTGAGAGTTACTCTGAAAGAAATCACAATAACTTGCCATTAAATGTGTATAGCTTTTTGGATGAAGAGTATAACTTTATTCTCACTGCCATTATTAATCCTCAATTAAGAGCTTTTATATTGCTGTTTCCAGCTTTTCATGTATCCCTAGAGAGCTAGATACTCATCATCAATTGATATTTCAGTACTGATAGGCAGATTCTGTTGGGTGAATAATTTCTGTGTGGTATAAAAGTCAAATATCAGCACTGTATACTCATTTGGGGCAGAAAAAATATTCATATTCAGTCCTTTCTTTATGTTGCTATTGAATAAAAAAGCCAAAAGCCATTTTAAAAGACAATAAATGGGATAGTGCGGTATTGTTTAAAATTCTGACTTCCTAAGTGCTAACATTTTTTCCCTACCTTGACCGTACAGAGCTACCAGTCCCTTTGTTGAATCACATAAACCCCTTATAACACAGACACTGTATCTAGAAATGCATCTGGGATTTTTTCCTTCAGTTTAGTTAAGTTGCTCAGTCGTGTCCAACTTTTTGCGACCCCACGGACTGCAGCATGCCAGGCTTCCCTGTCCATTACCAACTCCTGGAGCTTGCTGAAACTCATGTCCATTGAGTCAGGGATGCCGTCCAACCATCTCATCCTCTGTTGTCCCCTTCTCCTCCTGCCTTCAGTTTTTCCCAGTATCAGGGTCTTTTCCAATGAGTCAGTTCTTCACATCAGGTGGCCAAAGTATTGGAGCTTCAGCTTCAGCATCAGTCCTTCCAATGAATATTCAGGACTGATTTCCTTCAGGATTGACTAATTTGATCTTGCTGTCCAAGGGACTCTCAAGAGTCTTCTCCAACACCACAGTTCAAAAGCATTAATTCTTAATATTTTTTTCCTTCTTCAGCCTATATTAGGGGGGGTGTGTGTGTGCGTGCACTTATTGAGTCCTAAATTTTCTTTGTCATTTTTACCAGAACTGTATTTGCAGGGTTTTCTTGTAACGAGCTCATTTTAACACTTTTTTGGGAAATTATCTTAAAGGATGGTCTCCCAAAGTACATGGTATTAATAATTACTGTTTAGCCTCTTCTAGTATGTGGAAAGGTTTTTGTCCTCCATACCTGTGTCAAGTTAAAAACATGTGTCCATCAGTATCTTCTGAATTACAAGCATTGCAGAAGGTGGTGGAATGGCTAATTGTCATGTTATTATTATTACTTGATAACATGTCTCCTCTTCTGTTAAGCTGCCTGGCTTTTGAAGTGACCAATCTGGCAACCCTAGGTTCAAAAAGCTGGTGGGTGTTTTGGCCTGAAATCTCCCATGGCTGTCTTGAGAAGCTTAGGTTTATACTGGCAGGGTTTTGCAGGGGAATCTTTTATCTTCTTTAGTTACAGAGCAAGAGCTGACTTCTGCCTATATGAAGATAAATTATCCAGTTGCAGAAAATTAGTTAAATATATTCCTTAAAAAGGGTTAGATTAAGTCCCTTAGGCCCTTGTAAAAGACAGCTAAAACCCCCCTTTCTCCCTCTTTGAGAGAATGGCTTACTTACTACCCTTTAGCACTGATAGGAAGAGTCCGGTGTAACTCTCTCTTCTGATTGAGGATTTGAGAAAGGTCTTTTTTTTTTTTTTTTTGTCTCTTTTATAATTTTATAAACTTGGTTTGAGCAGAAATCATTTGTCAGAAATTCTTTAACCAGATGTTCATTCCTTTGTTGTAATATCACTTACCTTGTCTATGAAAAATGAAAGAAAATTGTCAGAATCTTAACTTTTTTTTTTTACTTTTAAGTCACTTGGCTGCTTTTCCTGTTCATCATGAAATCAGAATTTTGACAAAATTAACTTTGCTTTTTCAGTAATAGCACATGTAAGTTTCTGCATGTGAACACTCTGCCTCAGATCTATATAAGCTCTTCAGTTAAAAACGTTTTGTTCTCATTTAAATTGGATCCTTTCTTTTAGACCATCTTTTCTTTGTGATGGAACTTTATTGCTTTTCTCTGTAGTGTCAGTACCTTTCTTTTTTTTTTGGTGTTTTGGCATGCTTTCTTTGCCCCTGTCAATATATTTCACTTCAGTTCTTCCACCTAGAGTTAGAGGGTTGATCAGAAGTGCTCTAGGAATTATAATGTTAGCATGTAAATTCTACAAATGTCACATGAGAAAGAAATATATTTCACACTGAAAGGGATTTATTTGAGAAAAGTATCTTTGAATGATGTGAGCGCTCTTTGGTATCAAGTCAGAACTTAGTATGAAAACAGCATACTAGTCCCCCAGCTTCGGGAAGCCAGCCTAGTGTTTTTTGTACTGCCCTGGCCTCCATTACAACCCTGAAAATTCCTTCTCAAAAATTACCAAGAACCACTTCATCAGCAGAGTTACCAAAAGTCAGTCTCCCTCTCTCTTTCTTTTAAAAAGTGTCACTCAGCTCCTGGAAGGAACAAAATGTACCAGTGTCATTTTCTGTTCAAATAACTCTCCTACAGGAATCATAAACTTCTCCTCTGGACCTGAACAAATATCTGTCGCCTTTAATGGAACTCTTTTTCTTGCAAGAACAGTAACCCCTCTTGATTTACTGTTCAATCTGTATGAAAAACCTGAGTGACCTAATTCTGCTTCAATTTTCTGTACCCGTGAGGACACTAAATGAGTCTCCTGCAGTTATGCAGTATTACATCTGTTGTTGTTTCGGGAAGTTTAGAATCCTGAATCTCTTTATCAGACTACCTGCTGAATCCCATTGATGGGAAGATGAAATTGTCTGGAGAGGAGCATTATTTAAAATGAAGATTTCTATTAACAGCCACCACCACCACACAAAGATAAAATTCTCTATGTAAAAGAAGCCCCTCCTATCCCTTTACTACTCCCTCTCCCCATGTGCTGAATTGGATGCATATCATTTTACATCGGAATCTACCTTTCCTCTTTTCCTGTAGTTTGCACTCTGTACTTCTTGCCTCCCTTCCATAAAAGAAAGAGTCTTTTGTCCTGGAGAATCTGAGATTCACTGACAAATTACTAGGTCCTTTGGAGAAGCCACCATTTCCGGGGCTTCCCTTCCCAGCTTCCCACCGACTCCCACGTCCAGGTGACCCCATGTTCCACCTACCCCACTCCCCACCTTCTCACCTCCCTGCTTCTGCTCTCCACTCTCCAACATCCGCCCTCCTGGTCCAGTGTGATTTAATCTCTACACAGTCAGGCCAGTTGTCCTAAGATCATTTATTTAGCCCCAGTTCCAGTCGTTTAGACGATTAAGGAAAAAGCACCCATTCCTCTAATGCAGCTCCTGACCCACTTTGTCCAAGAGAATAAGACACAATGCCAAGGGACAGTTTGAATTCTGGGTTATTCTGATGAAAAAGGACTGCAGTAAATACAGAACCAAAGAAGTAGAATAACCATATTGTTGGCCTTTATCTCACGCCGCTACAGTATTTAAATTTCCCTTAGTATGGCCTTAACTCTACACAAGTAGAATTGTTTCAGTTTCTTTTTTTCCCCTTTAAATTATATGTTTGAAAAACCTGTAATAGATTTTTCTCTTAATATCTTAATTGTTAAGATGCATCACCTGTTGCTGTATTTGGGAATTTTTGGCCATGTGCATGTTTAAGAAATTGAATTGGATAAAGGAAGTATATGTTTGTTTCATACAGATAAAAGTTAAAAACCATGATTAGAATCCCATGAGTATCAATAGTAAAAGGAATGTGGAAGAAGGTTGGGAGAGTTTGAACAATCTGATCGAGAGTAAATTGATGAATGTTTATTGTTATTGTTTGAACCTAATACACTTTTAGTCTGTTGCATGGTAAAACCATTTATAAGTACTATTGTTTATGTTGGTATGCATTGTTGAAATAACACGATAACAATGATGATACTAGTAGTAACATGTGATGATAATAGATCATTCAGTAAATCATAATAACACATATATACCAAATAAAAGAGGAATCTATCATAATATTATTTTCATGAAAGTGTTCATTGTTCAGTCATATCAGACTCTTTGTAACCCTGTGGACTGAAGCCCACAAGGCTCCTCTGTCCATGCAGTTCTCCAGGAAGAAATACTGGAGTGAGTAGCCAGTCCCTTCTCCACGGGATCTTCTAGACCCAAGGATAGAACCTGGGTTTGCTGCATTGCAGGCAGATCTTTACTATATGAGCAACCAAATGAGGTCAGGAAAAAAATGACACATTTCCCTTATTATTATTTTTAAAGTTTTGAGAAATGTATTTTATTTCTCTGTCAAAGCAAACAGCTCTAATTTTTGTTTAAAAAAAAAGCCCTCATTTTGATACTTGGGCTTCCCTGGTGGCACTAGGGGTAAAGAAGCTATCTTCCAATGCAGGAGATGCAGGTTCCCTCCCAGGGTTGGGAAGATCCCCTGGAGGAGGGCATGACAGCCCACTCCAATATTGTTGCCTGGAGAATCCCCATGGGCAGAGGAGCCTGGTGGGCTACAGTCCATACGGTTGCAAAGAGTTGAATATGACTGAAGCGACTTAGCACACACACACACATGCATGCATTCTGATATTTGGGCTATATGAACTATTAAGATATTTTGCAGTGTGCAAGTCACAGAAGGTTTTCTTTTTCATATCAATATATGGCATCATAAAGGTTAATAAAACCATGAAACTAATTTTAAACAGAATGTTTAGTTATCAACTTTTATAGCTGAGTTCCATGAGAGTTTGCAGTTAGAAAGTGTACTTTGATTATCTGTGGTGGTGTTACAGTGGTGCTGGTTTAAAGCCAGTGAGGAGTCTCATCTTGGCTCTCTCCTTTACTGGCTCTGTGAAGTCCACATGTTTCTTAGTATCTCTGAACTTCAGTTTTCTCAATAACATAGTGCTGTTATAGACTTACCTTGTAGATGTATATGTGTGTGTGTGGGAGAGAGAGAGAGAAAATTAAATTGTGCTTTAACTACACCTGCAATGCAGGAGACTCCGGTTTGATTCCTGGGTCAGGAAGATCTGCTGGAGAAGGGATAGGCTACCCAGTCCAGTATTCTTGTGTTTCCCTTGTGGCTCAGCTGGTAAAGAATCTGCCTGCAATGCGGGAGACCTGGGTTGGGAAAATCTCCTGGAGAACAGAAAGGCTACCCAATCCAGTATTCTGGCCTGGAGAATTCCAAGGACTGTGTAGTCCATGGGGTCACAAAGAGTCAGACACGACTGAGCGACTTTCATTTTCACTTTAAATGCACCTTAGTGCAGTTAGTTTAGTTTAACTTACTACCATTTACTGTTCTTTCTTTGTCAACATCTATTCCAAGCCAGTTTTGCCCCCAAATATGAGGGAAGGTGATTCAAGGAGATCCAACCAGTCCATCCTAAAGGAGATCAGTCCTGGGTATTCATTGGAAGGACTGATGCTAAAGCTGAAACTCCAATACTTTGACCACCTCCTGCGAAGAGTTGACTCATTGGAAAAGACCCTGATGCTGGGAGGAATTGGGGGCAGGAGGAGAAGGGGACGACAGAGGATGAGATGGCTGGATGGCATCACCGACTCGATGGACATGAGTTTGAGTGAACTCCGGGAGTTGGTGATGGACAGGGAGGCTTGGCGTGCTGTGATTCATGGGGTCGCAAAGAGTTGGACACGACTGAGCGACTGAACTGAACTGAACTGATTATAAAACTTGATTTAAATGGCAGATCATTATTTGTAAGCATAGGACCCAGGTGAACTCTAAAACCAGTTTCTGTGACTTACAGTAACAGTATCGCAAGTAAATTAAGTGGGATGTCTTTTATTTTCTGTTCTGCCTCTATTATGAGGAAGTACCCACAGTTCTGTTTTGTTTTTGTTTTTTTTTAATGATGGCCAGACTGAGATTGCCTGGCAGTCCTTTTCTAGAAACTCTTAGTTTTCACATGCTGTTTGCTATTTACTGCCGCCCCAAACCAGATTTTTTTTTTTTTTTTTTTTTTGATATCTGATTTGCCTTTTCTTTTCTCAAGCAAGTATTGCTCACAGAGGAAATGGTTGTGGTTGGCAGGGCTCTTTCTCTCTCTCTGAAAGTTTTGGGTTGGCTGATTTCTGTGGCCTCAGCACCTAAAACTGTTCTCGTTTACTCAGCATTAATGCCTGTCATCATCAGCATCTTGGAAGGAAGGGCCAGTGGCCCCACTGCCTTAGGACAGAACTAGAAGTTAGAAAGAGAACTCTGTTGTCTCAGCTCTGCGCTCTGGCTGGGAGCAAGTCAGATTTTTCCTGGCTGTCACTTTCTCTCTCTCTTCAGAGGGAGCCATGGGACTTTGACTTTGGTCCTCCGTGTACCCCAAGCCTTCCTTCCTGGCTGTTAGAGACAGGTTGTGAAGAAGGCCAAAAGTGTTAAGTAATATAGCACCTGTGGGCATTAGTGCAAAGGGAGCTTTTCTCTGCTTAACATCAGATAATCTGTTTGGGTGTCAGAAATTTGCCATCAGTATCTGCAAGGTGTTCTGCCATGAATGTAAACCTGAGACTATTGTCTCTCAGTTAAGACCAGGCTGTAACATCTATTTTCCCCTCCCCCTCCCCCATTTTATCATCTCCTTTAGACTTCAGGCTCGCATAGCCCATAGGATACAGGAGCTGGAAAATCTGCCTGGCTCTTTGCCACCAGACTTACGAACCAAAGCAACCGTGGAACTGAAAGCACTTCGGTTACTCAATTTCCAACGTCAGGTAATAACTTTTCCCCAGCACATCTGAGGTACAGGAAATGAAATGAATGTAATTGTTCCAGAGTGTGATCTGTGCGTTTCCTTAAGTCTGTTCAATATTATTAAAAAGATATAAATTTAGTGTATCTTTTCGACCAGCAGCACAGAACTGAAAAGTAATGAAGATGAACCGCTTATTATTCTGTTTTTCTCTTCTGTACATCAGAGACATTTTTTTCTCTCCCATATTATGGTTTCCAAAGTCTGACTTATGGCATTTTGTTACTGTAGATGAAACCTTGAGAACAGATGGAGTAGCTCATGTTTGTCTTTATGATTTCAAAGGAAAACAGGAAGGTGATAGATCAGAGCTTCTTTGTAAAGAGAAATCTAAAACCCTTAGCTCTGACTATGCAAATTATTTTAACAAATATGAAAGGCCCTTAACTAGTAGCTCATTGTTTATACAAATACATAAAACTATGTTTTGTAACTGCAGATTATTCATCAACACCTACTTTTGCAGCATCTGATCACGTCAGAGCCCAACACTGACTCATCAGTGATTTTGTAGCTACTGTTCTTGCTATGGTCTTAGTAGTCACTGATTAATAAAGGCAAGCATAGCGATCTATTTTACAATTGCTAAATCTGTAGGAGACTAGGGGGATGAAGTAGAGCTAACATTCACTTTGGCGAGTTTTGCCTTGCTGATCCCAAGCTACAGGTCCCCTAATTGTCACACAGCCTCATTTAGCCAAAGGGGAAAAGGAATGCTTCCTGGCCAGTCAGATGGGCTTGTTTGGGGAAGGACTCAGGCATGCAAAATGAATTATTAACAAGCAAAAGTAGTTTGGAAGGATTGAATTGCATGACTTGGTCTATTGGAGGATGTGAATAAAATTCCACGGCCAACCCGCTTGCTGTTATCATGTGAACTTGGAAATACGTTTGCCTTGTTGGTTATAATATCACAAGAGGGCATCATGGTGGCTGGCAGCTACTTGGCTATAGGTATGTGAGTAGATTAGAGCTTAATTAAAAAAACAAAAAACTGTGCATTCCGTTTGTTTGTTTCTTGTGGGTAACTTTATAAGCCATTTAATACAATTTTATTAAATGACTATCAATCAACTATAGTTTCAGGAATAAGATTACATTCAAATTAGCTTAGCCATGCTAGATTCTGATTGGTTTCTGATTTTTGCTTCATTTTATTGAAAAACCTATTATCTATGAAGTTTTCCAATGATATTAACTATAATGGATGCTGATTTCAGATTCAATCAAATAATTATTTCAATGCATGTTTCCAGCCCTTACTCTCTACCACCATATAACATATGATATGAATGAGGTGTTATATTTATGATAATCTGAAAGAAGTCCATGATATAGTAAAAACAAATAAATAAATACCTTTCAAAGATCATTGTTAGGAGTGAGAGGAAGCCAAAACTAGTATTTCCCATTTTTATATGAGACAGTGAATTAGCATTGTTTGGTATCTACAGCTACTTCATATGAACAGGAAGTAGTTCTATTCTTTTTGCCCAGCGTCATCAACGTTAATCTTTAAACACAAAGAGAATATTAGCATGGCACTTAAAATGAAGTAAAAAAAAAATGTTTAAAGCTTATTAACTAATTAATATCATTTAATTAGAATGAATCGATTTGTTTAAAAACCAAGACATTCTCTACTTATTTACTGGAGACAGTGCTATACTTGGCTTCTTATCTGAATTTTTTGGAAAGGAAACTTTGAGCATCTCTGAACATACCCGATACCCTTGGCATGATGTAGTTCCTTTGTTTATAGAAGGCCAGCTGTGATGGAGAAACTCGGGGAGTCCCTTTTCGGCTCCACCAAACGGAGGGCAGGGGGACAGGGGTGTGACCTCCATCAGGGGAGATGTTCTAACCACTCCCCTCTCGACAGCTGCGACAGGAGGTGGTGGCCTGCATGCGACGGGACACGACCCTGGAGACGGCCCTCAACTCCAAAGCGTACAAGCGGAGCAAGCGCCAGACCCTGAGGGAAGCCCGCATGACGGAGAAGCTGGAGAAGCAGCAGAAGATTGAGCAGGAGCGGAAGCGAAGGCAGAAGCACCAGGTACTCGGGCCCCGCCATGTGACTGGGCCGAATCAGAGCCCCTGAGAGATGGGCCCCTGTGGGTGGTGGGGACATCACAGAGAGGATCCTGGCAGCTTAGGAGGTCCGACCACACCGTCTCATAGATGAGAAAGCTTAGGCCCAGCAGAGAGGTGACCTCCCCAAGGACACAGAACAGTCAGTGCAGGATGAGGGCGGAGGGCACTGCTCTCTGAATTCCAATCAAGTGTCATAGTCATAACCCCATGGGAGGCTGCTGAGGAGGTGGGTGCAGGAAGGTTTCCTAGGACAAAATCCTAGGGGAGAGGGAGCTTGGAAAGAAGAGGGCAAGCAGTTATTTTTATAACAAATATAAATATAGTATCCTGGGCTTTTCAAGGGCCCAGTTGGAGGTTTCACAAGGGCAGATATTTTAAAACATTCCTTTCCAGAGATTTGGAAATATTTTGATGTAGGATTTGATTCTCGTGTCATAATCCTATAAATTTTGTTTTTCAGAGCTTAATTTGGTTTTGTTGCAAAGTGCCTTGATTGGTTTTGTTTTGCAAAGTGTTGGACTTTAGTGTAAATAAGGTTATGCGTTTCCCCTTCTTTATTTAAGAACTGGATACAAATGGTGTGTGGCCATTTTAGCTTCCTATAAAACTCATTTTGGGTGACAATTCTAAGGTATTTAAGTGAGAGCACTACTTTCATAACATGATTCAACTGTTTGTCCTCTCAGTATAATACCTGTTTCCCTGGGCTTTATTCGAGAGTGATTTGCTTTAAATTTCATCATCACCATCTTGAAGGTACCTCTCAATCTCGGATCTTTCCGTTTTCATGTGGCCACACCCTCAGGACCTGGGAGGCTTCTTTTCTACAGGCTGGCACTGAAACAGACTTGGAGAGGTCACCTCTCCCACCACCCCGTAGCCCACACCTCAGCTGTGGAGACCCACCAGGGCACCCATCCCAAATAGGTTCTAGTTCCCCCTTGCTGTTCAGTACACACTGCGAGTTTTCTTGGACTGGGTTGAAACTTTAACTGGGAACTGGATGTTCAGCCTTCTCTTCTCCCTGCTGTGGATCCTTTAGGAATACCTGAACAGTATTTTGCAACATGCAAAAGACTTTAAGGAGTATCATCGGTCTGTGGCTGGCAAGATCCAGAAGCTTTCCAAAGCAGTGGCCACCTGGCATGCCAACACCGAAAGGGAGCAGAAGAAAGAGACGGAGCGGATTGAGAAGGAGAGAATGCGGAGGCTGATGGTAAGGACCCTGCCTACGGAAATTCAGGAAAATGCTTTGCTCATAGCCATCTGCACTGAGAAACATGCCATGGTACAAGGAGAAAGTAAAAGGTGTTTATCAAGTATACTAATCCATTCCTTTAAACTTCACAGGGATAAGGTAAAAATACCTTCTTTTCCCTAGACAACGCAATGCCAGTAGTCAAGGGCTACCACTGATGAGTACAGTGTTTCCATGTCCTAGGGTGGCACTGGCACTGCCAGTTTGATGATAGCTTCTCACGTGAAGATAGGTTCTCTAGTTTTTAGGAGTTTTGATGACCAGACCTGGAAGGATGGAAGTGGCAGTTCTTTTTAAAGTAGTGCCTCTTTTCTCTTATTCTCTCCTTTTCTTCCATTGCCAAAAGCAGAAAGTCCAGGATATTTCATTGTGATTTCTGCCAAATCTTTAAGATGATCACCCTACCATACAATCATTCCTTGGCATCCACAGATTGGTCCCAGGACCCCACCAGATACCAAAATCCGTGATGCTCAAGTCTCTTATATGAAATGGTGTAGGACAGTGAGCCTTCCGCATCTATAGATGCGGATGCAGAAACCACAGATATGGAGGGCCTAAATTAAATTGTTTCATGGAATAGAAAAAGAAGAAAACTCCTAAAGTCATCTTTTAAAGCAAGTATAATATCAATACTAAAGCACTGTGAAAAATTCCAGTGAGAAAAAAAGACTAACATTAATGAAAAAATTTTGAATGATATATTAGCAAAGAAAATACAGTGTGGTATTTAAAAAGTGGTTTAAAAAATAGTGCTTCTTTGAGACTAATGACAGAAGTTGTTTTGAATGAATATCTCATTAAACTGTGTCTTGGAATCTAGGAAGTTTTTTTTTTTTTTTGAAGTCTCTGATACTTATGCTTATCTTTTTTTTTTTTAAATGGTAGAAATGTTTCTTTTACAGTTTAAAAAGTGATTTTTCAGTTAATTTTGAAATACTTCTTTTTTGTTATAGCTGTGTTATTGTGGAATGCTATTCATGGGTCATTCCATTTCTACCGTTACTTTTTAATGGATATATAAACACAGGAGGAATTGGTTTATGTCATAGACCTACATATTTGCTTTTATTGGCCACTTATTTTTGGAATCAAATCTCAGAGCACACCATGGATTTTAGAAAAGTGTGTGTGATGTATATTGATAGGAGACCTGCATATTCTTTGTGGGATGTAATGCCTGAGTATTGGATGAAGATAAAATCATTAGGGTCAACCTGTAATTATGTCCCTGAAAAATTTCAAGTGACACAGTCCTGGCTGGTATTACAGTTTGCATTTTTTGGTCTTTAATTTTTCTTTGGATTTCAGAGAGTAAACAACATATTTTAAAATGCTCTGTGTCCAGGTGCTACTAAATCTTGTCATCTTCTGCCTCCTGCTCCGTTTTTGGATGGGAGGGGACTGTCTCAGAGACTGCTAACTAGCTGGGGAGACCATTTTATAGTCATCTGAGCAGTAAGCAATCAAATTTGTCTGATTCAACTGAAGTGAGACTATATTAGAACTTCAGTAACAGATTGGTTTGACACTAATGATTAGGCATTTGCAAATCATTCATTTTTGCAATTAAATGATGGAATATACAGATAACGGAGAAACTGAAGTTTTTTTTTTATCACTCTTTCTTCAAGTGAGATCAACCATAACCAAAAGCAATTAGAGTTATAATAGCATTCGAGGCTCATGTTCATCCACGGGGCCGACAGCAGCCAGGAAGAGCGATGAAGCCGCTGTCGCTCCGGCAAGTGCTGGAGGGACACCCTTGGACTGAAAAACCCAAGCTCCTCTATAATGCAGCTGCCTCCTAAAGATTTTGCTGTGTGTTCCTTTTATCCTGCATCATGTGAAGAAAATATTTTGGAAATGTCCTTTTATTGGGATGTATAAAGATTTCTCTTGAAACAATCCAGAGTCCATCAGAGTTTTTATTCCATTTAACCTCATAACGTTGCTTAATGGGAAGTACTGTGACTGTTTTATGGCTCAGCACTCTCAGGCTTCAGGTGCTAAATGACTTGTCTCCAGTCGCCTGGGTGCACCATGCAGTGCTGATCTGGGACCAGAATCCCCACAACTTGACCTTTGCTGTCAACCGCAGTGTCTGTCATGCTTTGAAGTATCAGAAATTATTTGTTCAAAACCTATTCAGTTCTTCGCCTCTGGAAGTACTTATGGAAATACTTACGAATGAAAAGCTATTACGGAATTTGCTTCAGGACCATTCAGTTCAGAATTACAGGGCAGAGGTGGGGGAAGGGCAGCAGTGAAACGAGTCATCACGTCATCACGAGTTAATTGTGTTGGTTGCTGTTGGTTATATGAGTGAGTTTACTACTTTCTCTGCTTTTGATTATGTTTGACAATTTCCAATACAAAGTTAAGGGTAAGCTTCAGATGGTAAATCATCAAATTGTAACACTTTTTGTGCAGTTTAAACAAAGAAGAATGGAAAGTTGGCTCGAAGTGCTTGATCACACCACAGAAATTGTGTAGTTACATGTGTTGATCTGGCCCTGAACCCCCGTTCTTGGGAGGTAGGCATCACACCGCCCTGTGTTCCCCAGTCCCCGCCAGGGTTCAAGGACTTGGGCAGCTGGAATCATTCAGTTTGCTGCACACACCGCTAAAGTTCAGACCATCAGGAGAAGGATGTGTGGGAAAAGGTGTTGCCCACAAACTTTTATTATGTTCTCGCCACACTCTTCTTTCCTTAATAGGCTGAAGATGAAGAGGGCTATAGAAAACTGATTGATCAAAAGAAAGACAGGCGTTTAGCATACCTCTTGCAGCAGACTGATGAGTATGTGGCCAACCTGACTAACCTGGTTTGGGAGCACAAGCAAGCCCAGGCGGCCAAAGAGAAGAAGAAGAGGAGGAGGAAGAAGAAGGTGAGTACTCTGATGCCTGTGGCTGAGCTGGGGATGTGTTTGGGGACCGGTTTTAGGCCTGTCTTGCCCTGTAATGAGTACTCCTTAACTACCCTCAGGGAAGACTTAGATGATTTTACCGTAAACACTGCTGACATAGATGAGTTGATGAAGCATATTAGACAACATATTGGAGATGGACAGAATGTATATTCAATTCCTATTTCCACTGTTTGACACAATATTAAAAAACTAAGTACACATAGTCGATAGGAAAGGGGAAAACATGGCCCAAAGAAGGGTTTGCTCAAGTGCAATGCGTAGGCAGGGGACTGCTGAGTTAAGAAACTGGAATGAAAAATGAAAACCAAAATGCCTTGTTCAGATTGAAAGGAGCCAGAGGAAGATGAAAGAGAGAGCTTTGAGATACTTTTAGTAACATATTTCAGCCTGTTTGGACAGACAGCTATTGCCAAGATTGTTCATTCAGTTCAGCTGTCCTAGTGTTACAGTGAGGAAAATGTGCAGGTCAGAGTTTTAGGTCATTACAGAAAACAATAGTATTATGTAAAATAATCTGAATTATCATGAGAAGTGAGGGTAAGATTTACAATCTCTGTTCTGCAGATCGTATATCTCACTTCAAGGGTAACCTGCTTCCCTGTGTGGACCTGTGGATATATTAGATCCTCTTGGAAGCTTAGGTAGTCTGGTAATATAGTTCTTGGTGGCTATTCCATTTTCATGGTCAGTCCTGATTGGTCTGGGTACAGACATCAGCAGGAAGGCTTTAAATTGTGAAGATTGAGGACTGGTAGCATTTAATCATTTTTTTCTGTGCACGGAATAATGGAACAAAATGTTTTTCAAAAAATAATTAATTTCATGGCTCCTGACTTCTCATACCTGTTTCATAATTAAGGAGGAGGAATAAATGATTGAGAAGGTGCCTTCTGCACCTGATTTCTTTAGTATAAGATAGCTCCCCTTATTGTGAAGGTGAACGAGGGATGAGTCAGGGTTTGCATTTCGACATTTCCTTGGTGAGAAATACCAAATTTTCTTGTCAAGGTCGCATTATAGACTTTGCAAAATTCCAGCTCTCAATTTCTAACTTAAAGTTGACACATGGCAACCAGATACAATTCTGTAATATTCCGTAGGTGCATGCTAAGTCACTTCAGTCGTGTTCAACTCCTTGAAACCCTATGGACTGGGACCCACTAGCCTCCTCTGTCCTTGGGATTCTCCAGGCAAAAATACTGGAGTGGGTTGCCCTGCCCTCCTCCAGGGGATCTTCCCAACCCAGGGATGGAAGCAGTGTCTCTTATGTCTCCTGCAATTGGCAGACAGGTTCTTTACCACTAGCATTACCTGGGAAGCCTGTGTTCCATAGGTGGACCCATGAAATAGCAGTTTTAGTTTTTCCTAATCCTGAAGTTTATTCTGTGAGGCTGTAACAAAAAGGTCACTGTTAGTGTTTTTAACATTGCAGTTCATATTCTATGTTTGTTTGTGATTGAAAGCTAATGACTCAAATTTGAGCTTCTGGCTTTTAATGAATGGATTGTTGCCATAGTATTGAGGGCTTCCCAGGTGGCTCAGTTGTAAAGAATCTACCTGCCAATGCAGAAGATGTGGATTCAATTCCTGGGTCGGGAAGATCCCCTGGAGAAGGAAATGGCAACCCACTCAAATATTCTTGCCTGGGAAATCCCATGGACAGAGGAGCCTGGTGGGCTACAGTCCATGGGGTTGCAAAAGAGTTGGACACGACTTAGCGACTAAATAGCAAACAGTCACAGTATTAAATTGCTATATCATCATAGGCAAAGAAAGATACGTAATTGAGTAGTAATGATTATGCTTTTGTTTCTGTGTTAATCTTTACAGAGCAGGAACCTGTTGGTATTTTTCATGGTGCTTGCAACTCTGCATCATCTATAGGTTGACTCTCTACTTCCAAACTCTTGCTTTCAGATTTGCTAATAGCACTTATTTTTCCTATTCCATGCAGTTGCTCAGCAAATATTAACCGAACTCTTACTGTGATCTAGGCAGCGTGCTAGATTCTGAGGGAGAGAGTATAGAGGTGAGGAAGATTTCTCCTGCCCTCCTAATTAAACCAAAGAAGGAGACAGGCAGACATTAATCAAACTATGCACCTGAATATATAAGTATAAACTGTAACAAATGCTGTGAAGGAAGGCAGGGAGCCAGACTACGACCTGATTGCTTGGCAAACGAGTCATAGGCACCCCAGTGACTCCGGTCTACCTGGCGTCTCTTTCCAGGCATCTCCCATTGATGAGCTCACGTGATGAAATATGCAGAATTGTTACTTTATTATCAGCCCTTCCCCTCTTGCCTGGCATGCTGTCAGGATGTCTTGCATCTGAGCACGCCCTGCCCTTAGCAGGACCAAGGAGATCAGGCTCAATTTCCTTCCCAGCCATCTTGTTGGGAGACACTGGATAAAGGACAAGAAGACACTGGGATCCTTTCTAGTCTTTCCTGAAAACTGTGTCACTTAAGACTTAGTTCAAAGTGAGTCACCCAATTTCAGATGTACCTTCATTCAAGTGCAAAGAAAATGGATGCTTTCAAAAGCTGATTATTTGACAGTTTGGATTATCTGGAGTTCCTCTCCCCTCCATTAGAGTGAATGATTGAGAGTTGTTTGTTCCAGCTTCTCTGTCAGGGAGGGAGGCTGCGTGGGGACGTTTAATTCTATGCTATCCCTTTCAGCATTTCCCGTAGAAGTAATATCACGCTGCACCTATCTACAGGGTTATTTTCTCCCCCTTATTAAGTAAGGCATCCCTAAATCTTTCTTTTGAAAACAGCTTCTTTACCCAGTGAGCTCATAGCACTGAACTAGTGGCAACACTTGAAGGATAAGATCCAGGTCACTCCAAGACCTCTGCCATCAAAGATGAGTATGACAGACCTTGTGATTTAATTGGAAAGGGGCAACTTTGTTACTTTTTGTCATTTTTTAAGAATTACCCCAGTGTAACAGAGAAGGCCTCTTTCTTTCTTGGGGAGTTGATCCTGGTTACTTGGTATTAATGAATAATAAAGCGGGTTTCCTTTAACCTCACATGACCTTGCTTAATTTTTCTCTTCTCATCAATACAGCCACTTCTATGAAGTATACATTTATAAGTCATTCTGAAACTTCTCTCTCTCAACCTGACTTCCATTAATGCTCTTGAAGTGGAAGAAAAAGAAGTAAAGTCTGTGTATCTACTCGAGTGTTAGAGGAGGAATCGTTTTTCAAGTATTGAAATAACTATGTGACACCGGCTCCTGTGGTGTCATGCTCATGACAGCCGGCTCACGTGGGACAGCATGAACACAGTGTTAGTGTGTGCTTACCGTGCCCTTGGAGGTCTACTTCCTCTGCCCTGAGAGTTCTGGCCTATCTACTGGAGGGACCCAAGGTTGAAATGGGGGTGTGTACACATAGGAGTGAACATGCTCACTTATGACTTGGATCACTATCTAAATCACATTAATACACTGTCTTTTAAATTCATAACTGCATCAGAAAGCATAGAATACTAATTGTTCTTGTTCCCTGGTAGGATATTTCATTAAGAGATCTGTAACTCAGCTCTTTAGTCTCTTAATCTGTTAGAAGGTGATAGGAAAAGGACCTACAGCCTGCATTTGTTGTAAGGATTGCAGAGGTTATATGCATGCGTGAGCACTCAATTGTGTCTGACTCTGCGACTCCATAGCCTGCTAGGCTCCTCTGTCCAAGGAATTATCCAGGCAGGAATATTGGAGTGGGTTGCTATTTCCTACTCCAAGGCATCTTCCCGACCCAGGGATGAGACCTGAGTCTCCTGCGTCTTTGCACTGGCTTGCGGATTCTCTACTACTGAGCACCTGGGAAGCCCAAGATTATCTAAAGGACTTTGAATGCTCCCAGGGACATAGTAAGTGCTCGGTAAATATTGGTTATCTTATCAGGAAGTTCTGTGGTATAAATGCAGGATAGTGAGTGTCCAAATATGGTTATAGGTTTCTCTGAAAAGGAAATCTTCTTTTTCCACTTATTGCATATTCTCTGTGATGTTGAGAAAATAAATGGCCATTTTTTTCTAGGTGAAGCTCAGTTAGCTATTACTAAGTCAGGTATCTTTTGGGACGATGACAGGCCCCTTGGCGGTTGTGGCCTGCAGTGGGAAATGAGGATGTCTTATTTTGGGCAGACTCTGCTTCCCTTACCTCCCCAGCTCCTACAAAGAGAATTTTCTAATTATTTGGCCTCTGCTCTCTGATGGTTCCTGGTAATAATGAGGCATTTCTTACATAGATTTAGGCTATGTTTTTCCTTGGGCTGTGGTCAGGAGCCCCATGCCAGCCCCCCGCCCCTGAATCTACTGCTGAGAAGTCTGGTCATTTCAGAGGTTCAGCTTCCCCAGCTATTGACTTCAGGCCCAAATTAAAGTATTTAATTCCCTCTTCCCAGATCTTTCACTGGGATGTACACCAGCACAACGACACCCTTGGTGTTTATTGTGACATTTCTTGGAAACTCACGATACTAATGGGAACGTACCCAGAGAATGCATGGGGGAGCACTGTGCCAAGTCTCTTCTTCATTGTGGCCTTTGCTTCTCTTTCTTTCCCTCTCATCAAACAGTATTATATACACTGTTATATGTGAATCTCAGATCTGTGATGTTTTGGAGGGGGAACCTTTCTGACACTAGTGTATTGATCAATATAGAGATGAAAAATGTGTTTTTCTTTTAGGTATCAAATAATTAAAAAAAAACATCTTGGTATAATGATGAAAACAGCATCAGATGAAAAGCTATAATCTTATTGAGACATTTTATATTCAATTTATTCTCCAGTCCTTCTCAGTTCTTTTATCTCTTTTCCCCAGAGACTATTAGTTTATTGCAGTTTTCCTTCACAAGGAGATTTTTGTAGGTGAAAGAAATATTCTAAGGCAATTTTGGGCATTTGAGTATAGTGACTATTGTAAAGGTAGGTGAATGCAATGACACAATTAATTAGATTTATTTGATAAGTTTAGTGTCAAAATGGGTGAAACCAGAAGTTTGGATCAAAGTCTTGCTTAACTGGATTGACCAGTTACTTGAGTCAAAATGTTGGAGCTGGTTTTCCCTGCAAGGCACGACCTAAGTCATGTGCAAT
This sequence comes from Bos indicus, assembly GCF_029378745.1. NCBI lineage: Eukaryota > Metazoa > Chordata > Mammalia > Artiodactyla > Bovidae > Bos > Bos indicus. Next base: position 42,451,321 of record NC_091767.1, on the reverse strand, counting down.
TGCTTGTTAACTTGATATTCTTGGGTATTTTTTATTACCTGTTCACCTATCTTAATGCTCACAGTTCCTCTTAAGTGACAGTAAAAATAACCAAGTGATTCCTGACAATCTTAGGTTTCCCTCAGAGCAGAATGAGTCTTTAAGATGCCAGCACATTTAAATGATATTTCGGTATATTGTAACAACACCTGCTGGGGGATAAACTGTGTTCATTGTATAATATAGTTTGTAAGATATTTGATATAAAACTGTTTCTTTACAAAGTGAGGCTGTTTGTGGCGTGTGTTTTGGTAATCTGCATAAAATACCCATTGAAGCCCATTTTCTTTTCTTTGAATATTTATTCACTTATTTAGCCAGGCTGGGGTCTTAGTTGCGGCATGTGGAATCCTTAGTTGCGGCATATGGGATCTAGTTCCCTGACCAGGGATCAAGCCCATGCCCCCTGCATTGAGCACACCAAGTCTTAGCCACTGGACCATCAGGGAAGCCCAAAGCCCATTTTCTTGGGTTCAGCTTCCTCGGGGTTTTCACGTTTGGGGTTTCCTTTCTGTCCTTGCCTTGTCACTGATTGTGTTACACAGCCTAGGAGGATGGGTACCTGAGTACAAAGCTTTGTTCACAAACATTCCTGAAGAGAGTGTTTGAATTCACATTGGCCTTGGAAATCGGGAAGCCCAATTCTTTCATATTGTGTCACATCCGCCTCCGTAATTACATTCCACCCTCCACCCATGAGGGTAGTTAGTTATCAACTTTTTGCAGGTCGGAAGAAGCCAGTACAAAGTTCCTTTAGCCCTGATTAGTGGCTGAACTGAAGTGGATTTTGTTTTTGTTTTAATCAGTGGAGATAAGCTGAGCAGACTCACTGATACAGAACTTCCTCAGGCAGCCACTGCCACAGGAGCATCAGGTTGTTTCACCAGGGGCTCGGAGTCTGTCCAGAGTTAGCTCCAGTGGTAGCACCAGTCACAGTCTGTTTGGAGTTGACCATAAACAAAAGAAAAAAAGAATTTTTTTTTTTTTTGGAGGGAGGGGAGTAGAGGGTTCAGCACTAGTTTGATGTGAGAATGTGGATTTATGAAAGTATACCCACCAGACATTGTCCCCAAACTGAAGAAATTCAAAGCATGATGGGAGAACTTGACATCTCCTGCCATAGAGCAGACTGCCATCTGGCTTCCGCCTTGTATAATAGCACAGCCGAACTGGGTGTAGATACAGGGCACACACAGGAAGTATCATAGAGCACCAGTTCAGTGAGAGAACTGTGTGTACATTCTTAGCTTTTTTATGATTTGCAAATATATTGGCACCTAATTACAATGGTGATAATTCATTGAGTGTATGCTAAGTGGAAAGCTTTGTTCTTGCTATTTTCATTCATTCCTTCATTCACTATATTTATTTAGTGTCTTTTGAGTGCCAGGACCCCTTGTAAGGTATGGAAATACATGTGTGAACAAAACAGACAGAAATCCCTGACTTTGTAATGTTAGGAAGCAATTTTCAGACAGTGCTGTGTGTTGTATAGACATAAAAAACCCTCAGACTGTCATTGATTCTTTTACATTGTGAAAAATGACACTCGCAATGTATATTACATGTAACCTTGATTATCCGTATTAACGTGGTGATCCGGTCCTGCAGCAGCCCAGTGAGGTGGGAACTGCTACTTTCCCAGAGGAGGGAACCAAGATTCAAGAGATTTGCTCAAGATCAAGTGGCTAAGTATTTGTGCACTTAGTGACAAAGCTGGGATTCAAATGCAGTTCACCTAATTCCAGGACCAAGATTCCTAAGTCAAATGTTACATTGCCTCTCGGATTTGATACTAGATGGAAATTTAAAAATTAGTTTAGAGGATTTTAAGTAATAGAAAGTCCTGCTGATGAGGCAGTTTTAGATAACACCCTATCTGGTTGATAGCATATTCATAGAAGAGTGTTCTTCATAATAGTTTTGACTCTGTTATTTGTGGTCCTGCAGACTTTTTAAATGTGCTATTCATTGAAACAGTGATCCATTTCCACTAGCTAGATACTGGAAATTGGCTTATTCATTGTCTCATTTGATATTCTTTGTTTGCCAAATTTGTAGCTAATTTCTGATTTGTATGGAGAGAATGGTGGGATTAATTGACTTTCTGCAATTAATTGAAAAAGTCGCCTGAATATAGTGCCTGAGAAATCCAAAAATGGACTTTTCAGGGGAGCTGGTAGCAGGGACGGTTCCTTTTCTGGACTTTCTGCCATTGTTCTCCGAATCCATAGCCCAGATATAGGGCCCAGTGCTTTTCCATGATGGTCATTCCTTTTGAGCTTGGAAATATTTTCACTTTGGGGTTGCAGAAATAGAAAATCAAATTCTTGGGAAATCATAACCAAAGGGAGCATTTCATTTGGTAGAAGTGCTACATTTTTTACGCGTTGTGCTTTGGCATACATGTATACGCATACGTTTTATAAGAAAATTAGCAAAGAACTTCAGAAAGTTCAGACATTTATGGGAAATGCCCTTCTTCAGTACAGACAAAGACTGGATTTTCAACCCTAGACATTTTCTATAAAAGCTATTTTGTCAAGAGACAATTGAGTTATTTTCACAGGAAGCAAAAAATGTATTACACAATCAATGCCTTAAGTAAACAAAGTGGAGTTAATATTGATTCTGTATCATTATGTATATTTTTAATTAACTAAAGGGCCCAGGGGAGGAAAGCTCATTTTCTTAAATGTCTTGATAAAGGAAATGACTGAAGTTGGGTTTTTTTCTCCTCATCGCACTACACAGAATAACTTTAAAATAAGGATTCCGTGAAGGTGGTGTTAAAGATTTCACTTGTTAAAGAGGTTGTTATAAATGTAAGAAATTTCAGACTATGTTGTGTTTATTGCAGATGAGGCTCTATCAGGTATGTACAAAATGTGACATAATCCTAGCTTTTCATTTAAGCGGTCTTTGAGGCACATAGAGGTTAATGGGCTAAGATACTGGAATGCTTAAGAAATGGAGGATGACAGAATTTTCTATGAGACCACAGAATCTGCATCAAATTTCCCCATATACCCACTGAGGAAATGCTATTATGAAAGCCAATTAGGTAGAATGAAAAGCATTCAGAGAATACACAGGATTTTGAATGATTTCATATTTTTATAACCCAAGAGTGATTCAGAGTTCATTCTTGAGGGGACATTTTTTAGAAAACTTGCTAAGGGAATGAGCAAGTTGAACTGATTCAGGATGTGTCTTCCTAGTGCCAAATACAACCACATTTCAGATTGTGACCTCGGTCTTAATGCTGCCACATCTTAAGCTCTTTGCATCCTAGAAGACACAGTCCACCCCTCTCTAATGGGCCAACCCTGAGTCACATCTAGCTTCAGTCACTCCCTGCAAGTTGCCAATAAAATATACACTCTGTCTCAGAGAGTGAAGAGAAACACACATAAAAGGCATTAATTCTTAAGCTCTGTTGGATGATGACAAGTAGTAATGAAATGCTGTTATGTGCCTGCCACTGAGTTGCCATGAGGTCCTTCCTGTACCCACCTTCTGGGTTCATACCTAACATTTGACATTGTTTTGCAGAAGGCTGAAGAGAACGCAGAAGGAGGAGAGTCTGCCCTGGGACCAGATGGAGAGGTAAGGGATTTTGCATCCATTTTTACTGTACTCTGCTGAATGAAGCCCTGCTATTCTCTGTGTATACTAATTGTATTTTTCACTCCGCTATTCATTTTTTAAGTAAAAAGAGTAGTCCATTAGCATAGTAGACAATTAAAATAGCATAAAAGGAATACACTAAACAGTAATCTTCCATCTCAGACTGCCAATCAACTGATATTAAGTTTCTTGTATACCATTCCAGAAATTTTCTGTGCACATATAAGCATGTGTTTATGAATATACAGAATGTGGAAAAATCTTAAGTGATTCTATATTTACATTTTCCCTGTCAATGATGCAGAAGCATAAAATATGACCCAGTTTCTTTCATTTACTTTGAAATTTCATAACTCCATAAGCCAAACAATTTATGTATTTGGTAGCCTATTTTTTTTTTTTTAATTTTCTGTAAGCTTACCCTATAGCTTCTATTCGTAGATTCATCAGTATATTTCTAAATTTTATTTCTGTTATTTCTGATATTCTCCTGCATCACCAGAATACAGTGATTGATTTATTGGATTTTTTTTTTTTTTCTCTGAAAACTCAGAGTTCTGTGCCAGTGATTCACACGAGCATGTGTCCTTCAGAGTGGGATGGGAAGGGCATTTGTTTCAAACTGCCTTCTCCTCTCACAGATTCTGAAAAATCTGCCTGGAAGATTGGGGTGGGTGGAGGGTTGCCTCTTTCCTTTCCAGAATCACCGTTCACATGAGTCATATTATGAATGTGAACGGCCCAATGGCAGGTAAAAGGTTGAAACCACTATTTTATGCAGAAACCTCTTGAACAATAAATGTTACTTAACCGCTATAATTCATCACAAGGAAAGAAAAGATTGGGATAAATGTCTAATGTGTGAGAAACACTCAGTGGGCTATTATAGGGGAAGAATATTGTATGTTAGGGCACTTAGGAATCGCTCTAATTTGTGAAAGCCCAGCCTTACCAAAGCATGCCTCACGTGGGTCTGTAATTAACAAGCACATAGGGAGAGATTTTAAGGTGTTAGTGTGGTAGCTCTCTTATATTATCCCCTGGGAAAATTAGCTCATACGCTTTTTTCTTTTTTTTAAATCATAGCACATGATATGTTCTGTTTGCTATAGTGGGCAGTCTTCATCTTACCTGGTTTGTCTTGAAATAATGTTCTGATTACACTCTGCTGTGTTCACTCAGTGTTTCTGCCAAAGTTCTAATTTCAGCTGTAGCGATTCTCAGTTTTCTCTGAGGTATGACACAAACAGTAAAACAAGCTGTAGTACAACAGGTCAAGATAATGGAATATGATTCTTCCAAGGGAAATGGTAGCAGTTCCTACGTAAGTAGGAAATGTAGGAAACGCTACTTACGGTAGGTGTCCTACTTATCACATGAACATATAGATGACCTTCTACATTAATGAGGAAGAAGCATTGTCTTGAAATGCAAAGTAACAGTGTTCACAACCATTGCTTTAGCACACATAAAAGGACAGAAACTCTGGAGTAAGCCTTCTCTTTTTATTTTTTCAGGTTATTTTTGTGGATAATTGCTAATATGATGTTTCTTTTTCTGACAGTGCTGTGTTGAGGGAGAAGGGGGAGAGAACCAGTTTTGAGGTGGAGGGGGAACATGGTCATTTCCTATTAGATATAGAAGATAACCTACAGCACGCTGTTTTTCCATTTTAACTCCAAATAACAATTTAGAAACAACTTTTCGGAATTAGTGAATTGCCTAAATGTGTGAATTTTATCACTTTAAAGGAAATGGATAACTTGAATTCCTCACAGATCAAGCGTTTCCAAACAGACATCTCGCCTGGGGGCCTGCTCCTAGATGCACAGTCACCCTGTAATCATAGCATTCATTTGCATAGGATTACTCCAGTTTTAGACCTTTTTAAACAGTTTGTTCTCTGAAGTAGGTTAAACACAGCCTCTGCAATTTCACTTATTCTCTTAATTTTCTGAGCAAACTACTTTTCATTGAGAGTCCAGTGACGAATTTCAGCTCAAACCTGGTCGATTTGCCAGATTTCCGATGAGCAGAGCCTTTTGCTTTATTGCAGGTCCCCATGGTTGGGCTAGGTACCTGATGGTTTGGTTTTGGATGAAATGACATTGTTTCTGCAGAAGCCACACTGGCCATTAAGAGATGACACAAGTGACAATCCCTCTTTCTTTTTTCCATCATTCTCTCTGAAACCATGAGTTTGTAGTAGTCTTTATCTGGGGGAAGTATCCTGAATATTCGTTGGAAGGACTGAGGCTGAACTGAAGCTCCAATACTTTGGCCACCTGATGCGAAGAGCCACTCACTGGAAGAAACCCTGATGCTGGGATAGACTGAGGGCATGAGGAGAAAGGGGAAACAGAGGATGAGACGGTTCGATGACATCATCAACATAATAGACATGAGTTTGAACATACTCTGGGAGACAGTGAAGGACAGGGAAGCCTGGCGTGCTGCAGTCCATGGGGTCCCTAAGAGTCGGACATGACTTAGTGACTGAACAACAGCAAATTAATATGTGGGGGTTTAAGGGTTCTTAGTTGAAAATGGCAAGAATCAGCTCTGCTTGATTTAAGTAAGAAGGCAACATGTCACTAGGATATTGCACGGGTCATCAGATCTCCTGAAGGCAATAATCTGACTGGGACTACGCTGTTATTTCAGTGATGTGTTACTGTGGTGTACTCTACACCTGGTTAGTGAAGACACAGCTGGCCTTGGGAGTAGGCATGGCCAATACCACTGCACTGGCAATGCTGCCACTGTTGTCTGCTCTCGTGCCAGTGTGCCCATTGGCCCTCGCTTTCTTCTAGGTCCTGATTCAGAGCCTTGGTGAATGTGCCCAGTTGCAGAGCTTAGGTCTTGTGCCAACACCTTAGCTGCAAGGAAGGCCAATGTTTTCCATTTCTTTAGTGAAAAGTGACCTCCCACATCCCACCTGGGAGGCATCTCACCAGGAGACAAAATTTCTAATCACAGGAAAGGGTTTCAAATGCTGGATAGCCACAAACTGTAGCACAGAGTTGGGAGAATATCATAACACTAAGCAGTGCCGTGTCTTTTCTTCTGTCTAGCCCATAGACGAGAGCAGCCAGATGAGTGACCTCCCCGTCAAAGTGACTCACACAGAAACTGGCAAGGTCCTGTTTGGCCCAGAAGCACCCAAAGCAAGTCAGCTGGACGCCTGGTTGGAAATGAATCCTGGGTATGGCATGAAAGCAGAATTATTGGTGTTCTTTGGCTTTTTAGATTTTTGTGGTCCTTGTAAAATCTGGGAACTGAAACAACCTGACCATTGCTGAACTGAGGTTATTACTTGCATTTGTCATTTGTACATAGAATGGGCCGTATGTATTTGTGTATACACATACACACACATAATAATTTAAAAAGCTAAACTTGCTCTTCCTCCCTGCTCTTTTTCTTGTAGTTACGAAGTTGCCCCTAGATCGGACAGTGAAGAGAGTGATTCTGATTATGAGGAGGAGGTATGTTTGTGTCTCTGTTTGGAGTTCATTGGCTGGAAAGTTCTCAGAAAATACCTGGGTCCTTCTGCCTCTTCGTCCGCCACTGTTAGCCAGCGGGTGACTACTGGCCTGGAGGGTTTGCCGGAGCTTCGCTGGTTCATGCCTAGTTTCACAGTGACTTCTCAGGGGCTCGTTCTGGCCAGTGGGGAAACTTGGTGAATTCTCAATTTATTTGAAACCAAGAAAAGAGAAGCTGGCATTAAATTGGAGGTGGTAGAAAGGTCTCTGGAGGAAAATTGGAGATGGATTACTTTGGGAAAAGCAATTCCATGCTTCTAAGTGGTTTACACTGAGGGTTAAGAGCCTAAAAATGCCTGAAGTCCTTTAGTGCTTAGGCCTGTTTGAAGCTGTAAGTATTGAAATTTGGACAAAAAGGGCAACATGTACTTGGTTTAATGAGTTTATTGAGCCTCTTGGTTTGTTGTTGTTTTTTTTTTTTTTTTTAATGGGATTCTTGTTTTAATTCTTTGGATATAATTGGTATCCACCTTTCTCAGTCTCTTGGAAGGAATACTTACTGTATCTAGAACCTAAAATGGTATACTTTTAATAGAAATGAAAGAATAATCAAGGTATTTCTAGATCAACTTTAAATTGCTTAACAATTACAAATAGAAGAAATAAATGAAGATTTTTATCTCCTTTATTAGAGCATTGCTAGTGTGTAGTCATAAATCTGATGTTTACCAGTTTAGAGGAATCTTGGTTCAAAGAACACCATGGCCAGAGCAGAGCAGCCTTACCAGTGACAGCTCACCAGAATTTTAAGACTGTTGTTATTTTCTTCTGTTTTGTGGACCTGTGTTTCATAAATTAATCTACCATGGATTAAAGATGAAAGATAATAAAAGTTATTATTATTTTTTAAAGCGTACTATTAACAAGCAAATACTTTTGGAGGAATGCTATTTTTTTTTATAGGCCACTCTTTCTCTGAGATATTTGAAACTTACAAAATCAATTTTTTAAATATCTCTTGTTTACTCGGATGAATGGGTCCATAAATGATCCGTTGGAAGAATTTTCTCATTGAGTCTGAGAGCCAGGGAGGGACAGAGACAAGGTAAAGAAGGCTGCTCAACCCAAGGGTGCCCTCCTAAGAGTGACAACTGCAGACAGCTCCAGACAACTGGGACCAGAGTGAACTCTGAGCTGGGGGTCCAGAGACTGGGTCCTCATCTGTGGCCAGTCATGTCCCCTCTTGGGGTTCACCTGGTCATGAAGGAGCTGTACCCACTCCTCATTTTACCCCTTACAGTTCAATGATCTGTGATCATAGATTTAACATTCAGCATTACGATCATTGTCAGTCCTCATTGTTTCATTCAAAAGTGATGGAAAAGCATCATTCTCTTTAAGCCTACTTTTAAAGGGGATTCTTCTAGGTTATCTGAAAAGATATAGCCTTCAACACCAAGTGGGTAGTAGTGGATATGATGGATATTTAGTAAAGCTTTCCAACGGGCCAGCAGAACCAAGTAGGTGGGGAGGTGATGAATCCTTTGCCATGTTATTGACAGTGTTTATCTACATATCCAGAAATATGAAGTGGCCCCAGAACACACACCCAGAAGACCACATGCCTACAAGCTCCAGTCCCTCCGCCGTGAAGGCGTGTGAGAACATCCAGGGTCCACTGGCATCATCAGAAAGACAATACTAAGATCTCTTCAACTGGCTTTGGAAGAGAAGGGTTTTAGAAGGTGGCTCAGTTATCAAGAGCAGATGTCTACAGCAGCAGTCCCCAACCTTTTTGGCACCAGGGACCAGTTTCGTGGAAGAGTTTTTCCACAGACCATGGGGATACAGGCAATAGGGAGCAGCTGTAAATAGAGATGAAGCTTCACTCAATTGCCCGCTGCTCACCTCCTGCTGTGCAGCCCTGTTCCTAACAGGCCATGAACTGGTACCCATCCGTGACCCGAGGGTTAGGGACCCCTGATCTGCAAGACTCTCTGATGACCAAACATTGATACAGATCCATCTTTCTGGCATGGTTTTTACGTATTTACTCCCGGGGAGCAAGGGTTCCAGGATCCCTAGAGGGCTCCTTCTGTTCTTTCATTCAGTGGTTTAAACAGCGATAGAGTGGTGGGAATTGCCTAGAGTAGGTTAGGGTTAAATTTATGTCCCCCCTCGGTTGCGTTCACTTCACTTGACAAGTTGAATACTATTCCCTTTCTTTCCACAAAATGCCAATCCTAGGGATTCCCTCTTTATTTTAAAGTGGAGTCTTTGTTCCTTTTCCAGGATGAGGAGGAAGAGTCCAGCAGGCAGGAAACTGAAGAGAAAATACTTCTGGATCCAAACAGCGAGGAGGTTTCGGAGAAGGACGCCAAGCAGATCATCGAGTATGTATCGCTCAGAGTTTCATCTCTTGTACATGCGTTTCATGAGGGTTATCCCCTATGAATTTACTTTTAGAGAATTTTGTCTTTAAGGATGGAAGCTGACTTTATGCCCAGACTCCCCTTGAAATGCCACCATCAGAGGTCACCAGCGTGTCCCACCGCTCAGCCCCTTCTTTAGTCCTCTTCTCCTTCCTGACTCCCTCACTCCTGGGTTTCTCATGTCATAAGCACTTCCATCCTAGTTGAAATTTGCCCCTCCAACCTGCAGCCTTTCCCACCTCCCATAATGGCATCAACACTCCTCCAGAAACCCACAAGGGATGTGCCCTTCCCTTCTCTGTCCTCGCTGCTGCAGGTGGTCAGCCCCCGACTCCCCCAGCCCAGTCTCTGAAACACCCCAGAGTCCTTCCCCTCACCTGAGCACCGAGCTCTTTGCCTCACCGCACCCATCCTCTACACCGGTGGGCTATACAGCTCTTTGCCTGTATCGCTCTAGTGTTAAAAGAAAAATTGTGGTGAAACAATCTGCAAAAGAGAACATTTTAAAGTGATGAGATTTAAAAAAAAAAAAAACCAGAAATAGACATTCTGATATTTTCTCCTTTTATTCCAGGGCTCTGTGCCCACTTCAATAATCTTTCCTTTATCCATCTGCCCCCTTCTTCACTGAATGTTTTAGGAGCCCACCCCCACCCCACCTCCATAGGAGGCTTCCATGGTGGCTAAGTGGTAAAGAATCTGCCTGCAATGCAGGAACCACAGGAGATGTAGGTTCGATCCCTAGGTCAGGAAGATCCCTTGGAGGCGGGGAGCATGGCAACATACTCCAGTATTCTTGCCTGGAGAATCCCATGGACGGTCCATAGGGTTGCAAGGAGTCCAACAGGAATGAAGCAACTTAGCATGCACACTCGCACGCCCCCTCTGTGGAGTGACACAGTAGTCGGTTAACCTGGTGCAAAAACAGAACGCTACCTCTTCTCTTTCCCGTGTCTTTAATGCCACCTTCTTCCCCCTCTAATCTGTCCAAGCTTTGGGCAGTGTTCTGTGGGTAGGATTTATCTTTGATTTTCAAGGGCCTAGGACACTTCACTGGCAAAGTGTGAACTTGCAGGCATACAGTTCATGCTCACAGCAGTCATCTGAAGTCAGGAAGGCCTGTGTGCAAATCCTGATGCCAGCGTCCTTCATGCGACCTGGGAAAATTCATGAAGTCATGAACTTAGTCTGAAGTTCTCCACAGGTGTAAAGTAGGGAAGGTAATAGTAACGTCTGCCTTGCTTGCTTTTTGCGAGGATTACAGATATGTTTTACCTGCTGGGCATGAAGTAGGTGTGGGGGCTTCCCAGGTGGCGCTAGTGGTTAAGAATCTACCTGCCAGTGCAGGAGATGCAAGAGACTCAGGTTTTATCCCTATGTCGGGAAGATCCCCTGGAGGAGGGCATGGCAACTCACTCCAGCATTCTTGCCTGGAGAATCCCATGGACAGAGGAGCCGGGTAGGCTGCAGTCTATAGCGTCCCAAAGAGTTGGATATGACTGAGCATGCACACGTGAAGGAGGTGATAAATGAAGCTCTACTTACTGCAGCTGTTTTTGGCTCTCCATTCATGCACAACTTCCCTGTGCGTGACTCTCCACTTTCTCTGCCCCAGGACAGCTAAGCAAGATGTGGACGATGAGTACAGCATGCAGTACAGTGCCAGAGGCTCCCAGTCCTACTATACCGTGGCCCACGCCATCTCCGAGAGGGTGGAGAAGCAGTCGGCCCTCCTCATTAATGGAACCCTGAAGCATTATCAGGTAACTGATGTGGTAACTGTGTATTCTTGGTAACACAGGGAACTGTATTCTTGGCAAGTTGCAATCTGTTACCTAATTTTGATTGGATATGTTGTGTGCATGCTAATTGCTCAAGAGAGTTGATGATGGCAGGCGTCTGGGGTTAGATTCTTTCTTTTTTCATTTTTGGCCATACTTCATGGCATGTGGGATCCTAGTTCCCCAGGCCAGGGATCAAACCCATGCCCCTCTGCAGTGAAATTGTGGAGTCTTAACCACTGGCCCACCAGGGAAGTCCTCATATCGCTTCTAGAGTAGCAGTTCTCTCTGCTGTGCCTGTAACTCTTGTTTAGAGCGTTCCATTTTACCTTCTTCACTAAGGCGTTTACCCATTTTCCCTTTTATGGTTTTGGGATGAATTGTTTTCAGAAATCCTGACTTAACCTTTGCAACTGTTTTACCCATGGATCTCTTCAGAAGGGAAAACCCAGCCACTTTCTATGAGTACAGGGAACATCTGTGTCCCTTTTTGAAGTAAATGAAGTATATTTCTTCAAAACTTTCGGTGGTAGCTATAGTTTAACATTATGAATTCAGCCACCTAAGAATTGCTGTCTACAACATTTACATGCTTTTTTTTGGGGGGGGGACACAGTAAAGGGGTGAGCATCCATGCTTTGATGAAAACTAGGCTGTAAACATGGAGAAGACAATGGCACCCCACTCCAGCACTCTTGCCTGGAATATCCCATGGACGGAGAAGCCTGGTAGGCTGTAGTCTATGGGGTCGCAAAGAGTCGGACACGACTGAGCGACTTCCCTTTCACTTTTCACTTTCCTGCATTGGAGAAGGAAATAGCAACCCACTCCAGTGTTCTTGCCTGGAGAATCCCAGGGACGGGGGAGCCTGGTGGGCTGCTGTCTATGGGGTCACACAGAGTCGGACACGACTGAAGTGACTTAGCAGCAGCAGCAGGCTGTAAACATAACGGATGTTTCTTTTGACCTGTCTGTAATGAGGTCAGCACCTGTCTTTTACCTCCTTCCGCTTCATAGTATTTTCCAAAGTGTGTTCCTTGCAACATTTGTCCTGTGAGATAGACCCCAAAAAGAATGGGAAAAATGGGTTCTGTGGTTAAATATTAATAAATATGGGAAATACTATCAGCTGTAACTTGGATTACTGTATAATTTACTATTCCAAAGTTGGAGATGTATAAGAATGAACAGAGGCCCTTATAATTGATCAGAGGTGTCATCCAGGACTTTCAGAGCCAGTCAGACGTCTGAGCACCCTGGCAGTGACCCCTCTTGGTAGCCCATGCTGTGCATCAGCAACTCATGACTCTGCAAAAATAAATGTGTCACGCATCCGTATCAGCATCCTACAGTGAAATGAGTTTAGCTTCGTATTGCCCAAATTTCTCTGGCCACCAAACTGTCTTTTCGTATATCATATTCCTCTTCATATCCTATAAAATTAGGGTCCTTTGGAATACACTTTGGGAAGTACTAATGTGGTCAAAACTTCATTCAGGTTTTTCCATAACATCTTATGGATATTATGGAAAACTTAAACAAGCTCTTTGACCAACCCAATATACACCTTTGGCCAATAGCTCTCAAACTTTTGGAACTTGAGTCCAGGCTCCACTGAACTCTGAGAATGCAGCACTGTGTTGGTTGCCATTGTGTGGAGGTGAAGAATACAGCTGCTGCTGCCTCAGTACTGCCGTGATTTGTGTTAAAGCACCAGCAGTTTATACCCACTACTGCTTTTGCGTCATCAATGCAAATGTCAATGCAATATAAAAGACAGATGATGCCTTAGTGTTAATAAGAAAATAATTTTGATCTTGTGATCTCCTCAGAAGAGTCTGGAGACCCTCAAGAGTCCCTGGAGCACAATTTGAGAACCAGTGCTCTGGCTGCAGTGAGGTCAATGTTCTCTCCAAAGACCATGCTAGTTTCATGAAGTTCAAAGTTGTTGTCATCTGATTTGGCCTACCTGATGTAGATAGGGACTTGGAGTTGGTTCTGATGACCTCCTGTATGTCTGTGTATGGAAAGTGCATTCTTTAGATTATTCATAAATAACTTTTAAAGCCGCATTGATTTCCTTCTGCCATCTGAGAACTTTTTAAGTATTCTTCATCACTGTCTTTTCAAACCTATCTCCTCCTCTATGGCCTTCCTCCTCTGCTGGCTGCTGTAAGATTTCCTGAACATGCCTCACTCTGCCCCTCCTCTGGTTTTTTTTTTTTGCTTCATAAAGTTTCTTATTCCTGGACTCTGACTACCCATGTCCACCTGATGAAATCAATTTCTGCTTCTGTTTTACCTGGGATTAAAACAGATGCAAAATTCAGCCCCTTTGCCAATTTTCATTAACAAATAGAGAAAGAAATCCACTCCCATGGAGTGTCTAAATGTGTCTGGCATTTAGCTGACTCCTAAAGGTCGGGTGGTCTCGGGGTCACATTGCAGGCGTGCAGCTCCTCCCACTGAGCACTCTGGGTTCCCACCATTCCTCCTCTGCCCCTCTCTCTTTTGCGCATCCCCTGAGGGCCTCTTTCTGTTCTTCTCATCTCTCGGTATTACTGCTGTTCTGCAAAAACCTTTAGGATGATTCAGAATCTTGCATGGTACAAGGCACCCCAAGAAGCTTATCCAAGTACTTCTTCAAACCATTGTAGTTGCTCATCCCAAGAAAAATTCTGGTCTATACAGTTTTATAAATATGACATTCGCACTGCCAACTGCTTCTTGGTGCATGAATGGCCTATTGGCTTCTCTTTGTAAACTTCAGAAGGGAGGCATGCATCTTACATATGTAGATATCCATGTGCTGTATCTCCTTGCCTGGTCCTTTCACAGAATCACCACTTAATAAATATTGAAAATGGAAGAATCACTTTTCTTGTTTTTACATGAAAGAAATGAAAATTAACGTTTCCCTAAGCGTAACTTCATTAGCAAGCTAAATTGACTGTAGCAATTACACACACACACAGACACACACAGGTGGTGCAGTGGTAAAGAATTTCATGCCAATGTAAGAGACACAAGAAACGCAGGTTTGATCTCTGTGTCAGGTAGATGCCCTGGAGGAGGAAATGGCACCCCACTCCAGTGTTCTTGCCTGGAGAATCCCAGGGACCGGGGAGCCTGGTGGGCTGCCATCTATGGGGTCGCACAGAGTCGGACACGACTGAAGCGACTTAGCAGCAGCAGCAGCAGCAGGCTGTAAACATAACGGATGTTTCTTTTGACCTGTCTGTAATCAGGTCAGTTTCATGGACAATTCATAGACAGAGGAGCCTGGAGACTATAGTGACATGGGGTTGCAAAAAGCTGGACATGACTGAGCACACATGCATATGTATATATATAGAGAGAGACAGAGTTAATCCTCTCATTTAAACTAACATCTGTGATAACGGTGGTGGAAGGGAGTTGGTGGTTGGAGAGGAAAGTTGGACAATTTTGTATTTTCACCCACTCTTTCTTGTGTGTAACGTGGGAATCCAAAGCTGTGTCTCTGGTGCTGTGCTTTTGTACTTAACTGTGCTGAAGGTGGTTCCTGGGGTCAGCTGCCTTTGGGGAGCACCTGCATTGCAGAGTTCCCCTGTGAGGCCTGGGAGCTTTCTCCGCCAGCAGATGCCCCTGGCTCCGTGATCACTCTGCTACCTCACTTGAGGGGACCCCACCCCCGAGGGGCTGACAGGCTCTTATTACCAGGAAGGCTGTTTCTAATGACCTGTGATCTCCATGCCCAACCTGCCTTCTGGCTTGTTTTTCTTTAATTCTCACATTGGCTTTTTGTTCTTGGAGTGGTTAGAATGGATTTTCATTTGGGTTTTCTTCATCTCTAATAATTCTAGAATGCCATATACTGTGAAATGCTAAGTAGGGATGAACGGTAAAGCTGCTTAAAATCCCCCCGGAGCGCTCCAGCCCATCACTTCTAAATCTGATTAGCACTCAGCACCTGCCAAGCAGTGGGGCGATTACAGGCTCACAGTTGAATTTCGTTTTGTGCTGGTGCTTCCCCCACGTTCCTACTGCGGGAAATCCGACGTACAGCACGGAGGAGTTAAGAAGTCGCAGCCCCACTTGAGTTGTATTAGTATTAATTACCTGTGCAGATCTTGGATAATTGAAGCAATTACTCTTCATTTCAGCTCCAGGGCCTGGAATGGATGGTTTCTCTGTATAATAACAATTTGAACGGAATCTTAGCTGATGAAATGGGGCTGGGAAAGACCATACAGACCATTGCACTCATCACTTATCTGATGGAGCACAAACGACTCAATGGCCCCTATCTCATCATTGTTCCCCTTTCGTAAGTAAAGCCATTTATTCTGCAGTTATCTTTCTTTATGTTAGAGCTTGCCCTATTTGTCATCTGTCATTTAAGGCAGAGTTGTAGCCTGTAGTGGGATTATCAAGAGCATATAATCTGGATTTAGATGTTTCATTTCCCACCCTGTCTCCCACCCTGGCTCTTTGATTGGCTACATAAGCACAAAATGAAGTGATTTTTTCCTAGCCCGTCGTGTTGTTGCAGTCTACACAGCCTGCACACCGCATAGTGGGTCTCATTCTTTATCACACCTGAAGTGGCTCATGAAGCTGAAAGTTTTGATTTTTTTAAGATTTCCTATTTTTTTCTTATGTTTCTAAAAGGCTACATATATTCAAAAAAATGTATATTCTTAGATCTTCCTTTACTGTCCCCTTTAAAGCAGAGTCTAAATCAAAATCCAGACTCTGAACTTTGTATTGAACTGCCCTCAGTACTGTGGTTTATCTGCAGTGGTGATGCCGCTTTGTCAGGACAGGTCTTCACTGTTTTCCATCACATTTCCAGTGCCTTGTCCACTGCGTGGACCTTGCGGGTTTTGAGTGGACATACCTGCAGGAAGGAATTCCTGTTCAAAACTACCCTCCTTGGATGGGAGTGCATCTGACTGTGGTGTGAGGTTGCACACAAGTGCAGCCTGTTCACTGAGGTCCTCTTCTAGATCTCACTGCTCATTATGGACTTGGACCTTGAGAAAAAGTAAAACTTCTGTTTTAGTGTTTCCTTCAAATTTTGCCTAAATGAGAATTCTTCACAGACCTCTTAAATCCATTTTATTTGAACTCATAGTACTTAGACATCCTTTCCATGTTATCTACATCTTGAACATGTATTTTGCTTTTTATCTATATTTTGCATGTTCTGACTCATAGATTACATTGATGGCTTGGGGGATTTTTTTTTTTTTAAGACATTTACTATTTTCCCCCTGCTCCCTCCTGGCAGATTTATTTAGTATTTTCATGTGCTTTTATCATTTTTTTTTCCTGACTCAAATTTCTCTGAATTTATATGGCTGTTTTTAGAGTCCCCAAATCACTCTGGTAATTGCTGTCTTTCAGTATTAAAAATAAGATGCTTTTTTGTCCTCTGTGTTTATGCATTCTTTAATTTTTTTTCCCTCTCATGAGATTTCTTATGAATCCTCAAACTTGTCACACTTTGTGGCACTTGTTTCTAACTTATCTCATATTTCCACACCTTTAAAATGAATGTGTAGTTGAGATATTTTATATTCTCTGTCCTCTTTCAAGGTGAGGCCTGAAAGTGAATGAGAACATCTTTTTAACCACAGACTTTTATACAAACATCTCTCTGTATTTTGTTTTGTTCTACAGGACTCTATCTAACTGGACGTATGAATTTGACAAATGGGCTCCTTCTGTGGTGAAAATTTCTTACAAGGTTTGGAATGCTGTATTTATATATAAATGTGGAAAAGCAAAAAATAGACCCTATTTTCTTCGTTCCTTGTGCACATCTGTGAACTGTATTTGGTTGTAAAGTTTTGTCATGTACATCATGTACTAAACAGTGAGAGTTAATCATCCCAAGAAGATTACTGTAATAAACCATAATTACTTTCAGATAGTGAAATGCAGAAGAAAATTGTTAATTATCATATTGCGAGGTTTCTGATGAGAGTAATACAAATGACAAATATCGCATATCCCGCATGCCAGCACCATGCCCACTGTTCCTGCAAAGTTAGGCAATTACCCAGACAGCCGAGCGCCGGCTGGACGCCCCTGTAGAAATGGAGCCTTTCAGCAGAGCAGCGGGTTCTCTGCTACCTTGGGGTCACCATAATTTCCTTTTCTCTCCCTGCCCTCCCTTGGTCTGCAGTGGGAAAGCCTCTCCACAAGAGTCTGAAAAGTACCCAGACGTGGGCAATTTTCCCAAGTACATTCCTCCTGGATAATGGATCTATATATGATAATTGCGTGTACGTGCAGTCCTTGGTCATGTGTCTGGGCTCCATTAAGCCACGAGTGGTGAGAGACAATGCACATCTCCTTCCCTGGGGTAATATAGATCTGTATTTTCTTCCCATTCAGGGCACCCCTGCCATGCGTCGCTCTCTTGTCCCCCAGCTACGGAGTGGCAAATTCAACGTCCTCCTGACTACTTATGAGTACATCATAAAAGACAAGCACATTCTTGCAAAGGTATGTTTAAAAAAATTCTTTTGTCTCGAATTATGGACCATCGCAACTGGAATGTTAAAATATTCCCCAAATTATACTCACTACTATAATTTGCTCATTAGATGACTGCCCTCTCCCTCTCTCTTTCAGAGTCAGATATATTTTGGTCATGGGTTTTTAATTTTATGTATGCTGTTTTCTGTTGCATGTCAGTGATCCTGGGACTCTTACCTATCCTGTTGTAGTTAATGAGTTTACATCTCTTAAAAGAATTTACCTGGGTTCCTTCTGCAACTCTTTTTCTCTCCAACAGCTCTGAACATCGTGCTTGTGGAAGAAATAATTGTTTTTGTTGCCCTGGGATATTGTCAGCAGCGGAACTTCATGCCTCTTGTGTCTTTGTCTCTCCAGAGATGAGCAGGCATCTCTCCATATGGTCTTCTCCATAGGAACGTTTATCCAAGCTGTAGCTTTTGTGCTCTCCCTGTTTTATGTTGATTTCCAGTGAAATAATGGGCTATTCTTGTTTGGATGACTCTGGGTTGTTTCCATGACTATATATTTGGAGTCGGGAAAGAGTTGTTTTCTACCTGCGACCTACATATCTGCTAATTTATAGGTCTTAAACTGTCCGTTAGCCAAAAAATAGAATCTTTTTTTCCATTTATGTCATCTTGCCTCCAAATATATTCATGTAGAACGATGGGAGTAGTTTCTATCATGGAGCAAGTAGGAGAACTTCATTTTTTTTCCTTTAGTAATTTCTTTTATGCTCTGGTGTTTTGAAAGCATTATAATCTGACACTAAGTTATGGCCAGAACTGAACAGAATCACTATTTCTGGGATCTGTTCAATCTCTGCATTAAACCTTTGCCCTGGGAACAGAGAGTTCCCTTCATGGCGTCCTAGGAAATACATGAAGGAAACGTGCTCCCAGGGGAGGTTTAATAATCGAGACGGCACCAGCAACAACGCTGTGAGTTCGTCGTCTTCACACTCTGAGATGGATTTGGCAGTGTCAAAAATGACATGTTTTCAGTATAACTGTGGGAATGTGTGTGTACATTTGAGATCCTTTTAAGAAAATTTGTATCGTGTGTTCTGCATATGCATTTCAAAATTCATCGGAGACGCCTGGTAACGAGATGTATTGCCTTTGTTTCTAGAGAAATGAAAATCTGGAAAGAGGTAGTAGTTTTTTTTGAGTGGAAGACCTAATTAGCAGTAGATCCGATAGCAAAATTATAGACCTTCGATTCCTTATTATTTTATAGGCTAAATTAGGCAGGAAGGTGGATTTATAATATTGATCAGTACATTTTTATCTTCTGGCCTCTTTTATTGGTAAGTTTGGGACAATTGATTGTACAACTTTAATTATTCTTAAGGAATTTTCTTAGTGGAGGTGGGGGAAGGGTGGGGGGGAACCCCAAAACACCTCTGGTAGTTTCTTTTACCTGGACATCCCTTTCTGAGTGATGTTTTATTCCTTTTCCCCTGATTTTCCTGGTGCTTCTACTGAGGAAGGCGAGACTTCATAGAATTCTTTGCTTTTCCTTCCTAAGAGCTTTGCAGTGGGATCCAGGGACATCTGAATGCCAGATGCTCTTCTTGGCCATTGCCACTGTTTTGTGGGGATTGGATAGGCTTTGTGGGTTATTCCTCATTGTTCTCACTTTGAGAAACGTGACCTTGGAGGGGGCTGAAGGATCAGATGTGAGAGGGGAAGGGGACTGTGTGTAGACTTAGAAAGGGAGATCGTGTCATATGGTCATTCTTTATTTTTGAAGTGACAGTCATGCTGGAGGAATATATTGTGTTTAATTCTGAAGTTTTGGCATAAACAGAACAATGCTATTTTAGTACCGCCCTCTCTGCCAGTGAGTCTGTCCTTTCATCTTAGACGTCTTGAAACCGGGGTCCTGGACCTGGCAGGTATGGACCTGGCAGGTCAGGAATCCGTGTGAAGTAAGAGAGTCCAGGTTGCTAGATCTTCTAATGTTTTAAAAGACGCTGCATGTCCAGATTTTTAGGTGAAATATTCCAACTTTGAAATCTTAGCAACTAAGTTCAAATTAGAAAAAAAAGAATAGGAGCCAAGCCCTGAAGGTAGTAGTCAGCCGAGGTAATAGAAAAAGGGCATGAAGCCAGAGATCTTCTGCTATAGGTACTGGCTGACGTCGTCTTGGAGGAATCAGTCATTAACCTCTGCTTCAAGTGGGGAACTATATTCTGTACTCAATGAGCAGTGGTTATGTAGCCTTTAAATCTGGCAGGCTGTCATGACAGAGCACTGATAGAAGAGGTACCGGATGGGAAGACACAGGAGCTAGTCCTGGCCCGATCGTTTCTTTCTGAGCCCTAGTTGCCTTCTTTGTGAAAAGGTACTTAGGGATCGCATTTTGTTATTTCATCCCATCATTGCATGGTGCGTGACATGACCTGTCAGGTATAGGACATAGACTGCTGAGAGTCGTTTATGCTGAGGAGTATCATGCCACAGCCTGGACCAAGCATGAGCTCTTTGGTTTTCCACATCACCACTTGCCTCTCGGGGATACTTGTGTTTCCCTCGCTCACCACGTTGGTCCTTCCTCTTGCATTACAGATCCGGTGGAAATACATGATAGTGGACGAAGGCCACCGCATGAAGAATCACCACTGCAAGCTGACGCAGGTCCTCAACACGCACTACGTGGCCCCCAGAAGGATCCTCCTGACCGGGACCCCACTGCAGAATAAGCTCCCGGAACTCTGGGCCCTCCTCAACTTCCTCCTCCCCACCATTTTTAAGAGCTGCAGCACATTCGAGCAGTGGTTTAATGCACCGTTTGCCATGACTGGAGAGAGGGTACTGGCCTAACATTTATTTTCCCCGCTGCATGACAAAGAAATGAAATGACAGGACCTAAGGCTGAGACCACAAGGTGGCTTACGGTGTTGTAAAATATCAGGAAGCCAGTCAGTGGGTGGGTGTGCGTTCACTCCAGGGATATTTTTCCATCCTGAGAGAATGGATCCAGTAATGGGTAAGTGATCCTAGGATCTAGGGTGTCCTAATCCCATTGTCTTTCGCCATTGTGGTAGCTAGGCCAGCAGAGGGTGTTCCTGACCAGTGGAATGCTTAAATGCTGTGGACCACAGGAAGGATAGATACAGAGATACTTGTTCAGTCTGTAACCACAGCTCAACCAACCACATGTAAACCTTGAAAAAAAATATTTTCTTGTTATAAACTTGGGCTTCCCCTTAAACCATTTCCACATTAAGAGTTTGTGTGTAAAGCCAAACTAGTGTATAGTTATTTTCTGTATGCATCGTTTTCAGATTTTAGTGTGAATCTCAGTTTTGTGCATATATAAATATTCTGCAAACCTTGGAGTAGCTGTTTTCAAATTTCTTATTATTATTCCTTTCTCTGCCTTCTCTTAAAAACTCATTTATTAGAAACAGGAACCTGTCCTTTTGATTAGTGATTTCTTAAGTATAGGAATGAAAAAGCACTTAAAATGCTTTATGGATATTTGTGTTGGAACCATTTGCCCTTTAATTTTGAGGTATATTAGAGGTACCCTTGCTGTTTGTCAGGAATTCATTGGCTTGCCCATTTGAAGAAGGTAACATCAATCAGCTCTGCCCCCTAGAGGTTAGTGGAGGAAGGTGAAAGAGAACGCAGAGCATTTACAAATAGGACTGAACTTGACACAGTCACAGCAGAGCAGAGCAATCAGGTAGAGGGGCTTAGCAACCCACCAGCATAAACTGTATTTATTCTTGTTCTTTGCATGTTCAAGCTCTGTACCGTTCATATGTTTCTGCATCTGAGACAAAGTTAAGAGCCCAACTTACTGCTTCAATTTTAAGTGCTGTGCTTAATCGCTTAGTCGTGTCCGACTCTTTGAGACCCCATGGACTGTAGCCCGCCAGGCTCCTGTGTCCATGAGGATTCTTCAGGCAAGAATACTGGAGTGGACTGCCATGCCCTCCTCCAGGGGATCTTCCCAATCCAGGAGCCGCACCCAAGTTTCCTGCATTGCAGGCAGATTCTTTACTAGCTGAGCTACCAGGGAAGCCCTCGATTTTAAGTAAGAACACATTAACTGTTACCCTTTCACTCATGTTCAACCTCAGTCTTCAATCAGCCTTTGTCACAATCATATCCCATCCAATTCTGAGCTGTTAACACTCCCAGTCTGAAACTGGTGGCTCTGAACTCTTTTCCATAGAAGTCAGCATTCAGACAAAGACATCTGTTTATAGGCTGTTCTGTTACAGCCTGGTAGGCAGGTGGGAACAGAATTCTGAGGTGTACATGACGGGTATAAACCTGGCCTTAATGCACATAAAATTTCAGACATATATTGAAACCAATAATAAATATAAAGAGTTATTACATGAAATAACCGTAAAAAAAAAGGATCAAATTCATCTAAGGTTCTCTTGCAGGTGGACTTAAATGAAGAAGAAACTATATTGATCATCAGACGTCTGCATAAGGTGTTGAGACCCTTCTTACTGAGGAGACTGAAGAAAGAAGTTGAATCTCAGCTTCCGGAAAAGGTATGTTACAAATTCAAAAGTTGTAATTTATTCCCCCTGCCGTTATATTCAAATTACCTGCCCCTGAAATGGTGTTTCTGAAATAGCAGGCTTGTGTTTTAGTTCCAGGTAACTGGAAAATATCTTAAAGGACTTTTTTGTTGTAGTTGTTAGAGAGAAGCTGGAGGGTTTAGTGTAGAGAGAGAATGGAAATTTGAACATTTCATCTTGGTTTCCAAAAGTTTGGGGACAGATATTTGAAAATTACCAAATCCCTGTCATTACATTTAGGCTTTAACTTACATTAACTTAACAGTACGTGAATAGACATTCTATTTTAACTTTAGAATTTTTTTTTTTTTAATTTTACTAACCTTGTTGAGTTCACTCTTACAGGCGCCATAAAAGTGTTCTGCTTTAAGCCACATAAGGCTATGAGTTCGGGGCTTGTATCCTTATCAGAAGGCCTAGTAAATGCTTGCCACATTTCCCAGAAATGTGTTCAATGTTGGATGCTTGGGATGTCACTGTTCTGATAGTAAGTGAAAAATAGGGTTCTTATTATAGATACATCATCTAATTAAGATTCTATGAACATCTTAAGCAAATATTTTTCAGATTCGTTTTTGGACACTGATTTTTCAGGGCTTTAGGATGTCTTTTTGAGCCCTTAGCGCCACATTTTTGGACTGGATTTGGGTATTAGTTTAATATGTTTCTCATCATATTTTGGAACCGCTAGAGTTCTAAACACTGGAATTCTGCGTTTCATTTTCTTACAGATAGATTATTTGGCATTGCGCACTGTTTGCCGCATGAGTTAGTTTGATGTAACTTTTCTCTTTAGAGGAGCCAATTCTGAAATGTGTGTTTTGCATCATTGTGTTTTTCTGTGTAATGACTCTCTTTTTTGGACGGATTGGTTCATCCTATTCATTTTTAAGTGGGAGCTGGCAAGATATTGTACAAAGTTGATTACTTTACTAAGAGAGAATTTTGTCCCCTAATCCCCTATCTTTAGTAGTCAGAGAAAAATTAAATATTAACACTGTTCTTATACCACGCTTATCATAGTGAAAACCCAAATATTTAAGTATTTTATTTTGCTAGTGAATGCATCTTGGGGATTGAATGCTGTCAATATTTCTTTGACTTCTTATGGTCTTCACATCTTTGGATAACCCTCTTTCTGTTCAAGGTGGACCTTATTACTGAATAAGCTGGGGAATGGGTACAATGGTCATGTAGCTTCCTTTACTGCTGCTGAGATCCCGAACTTACAGAAATGAAATGTTAAAGATTTTAATTTTCCCCATTCTTCCTTTTGTTTCTTTAGAAGCAACAAATACAATAAAAGATAATTATCCGAACTTACTCATTTATTCATCCCATAAAACTTCTAAATCTTGTTTACTGATTTCCAGGACTGGCTAATATAGATAGATTTAAAAAATATTACAAGTTGAAAGTATGTCCTGTTTTTAAGAAGTCCATTTGATTAAAATATAGACTTTTGCAGCATAAGGATCATGGGATGATTGGTTATATCACAAAGGAATTCCTTACTTTACTAAAACATTTATTTCATGGCTCTTTTCACAAGAAAACTTCCTGAATATTGATAAATTTTTTTTTAAAAATTAGATTTTGAAGAGCATGTTTCCTGCATGAAGTACACTTGTACTCTTTAATACCCAAATTTTTATATTTGAGGTATATTAAATACCCATATATATATATACCTTGTTTGCATTTTGAAAAATTGCATTTTTTTTACAAAATGAAGGTTTGTGGCAACCCTGCCTCAAGCAAATCTATTGGCACCATTTTTTCAACAGTATTTGCTAACTTCATGTCCCTGTGTCACAAATTTTGGTAATTTTTGAAATATTTCAAGCTTTTTCATTATTGTTAAATTTGTTATGGGAATCTGTGGTCCATGATCTTTGATGTTACTATTGCAAAAAGGTTGTGACTCACTGAAGGCTCAGAGGATAGCATTTTCCACAATATGAAGTATTTTGGATTAGGGTATGTACAATGTTTTTTTAGACACAGTGCTATTGCACACTTGATAGACTGTAGTGTGTAAACATAACTTATGTGCACTAGGAAACAAAAACGTTTATATGACTCACTTTATTGCACCCTGTGTGTGTTGGCCTGGAACTGAACCTGTGCTATGCCCGAGGTGTGTCTGTTTAATCTATGGATAAGCTACCTTTTCTGGAGGTAACCTGGTGGAGTGGAAATCATGGGCTCTGCCTGTCAGAGTGGACCTGGGTCCCCACTGCATTCTCTGTCTCTTGCTAACTGTGTGCTCTTGGCATGTTACTTAAACCAGTGGGTCTCAGTGTTCCCAGCAGTGAGCTAGGAAATAGATAATACATGCTTTATAGAAGAGGATTAAATGGATGCAGTACTCATAATGCAATGCCTGGCACGTGTTAAGGCTCAGCTGATGACAGCTGCTGCTCCCAGAGTCCTTACTTTCTCTATTGCACCGCTGTTTCTATTACTGACTTTGGTTCTGCTTTCCTGTTCTCATCAAGTTTCTCGGTGTCCTCTGGTCCTGGCATTTTACCATCACCCTTTTAAGGTGATGAACTAATCCCTTAGCATGTGTATGTAGCTATTGTTAATGTGGTTTGGCCAGTGTCCACTCTTTGATCTTTCTACCTTGCTAGGACTTTGATCTGGGGAAAATCTGCCATCTAAGTGTTATCCTTGGGGGTAAGGAGCTTTCTTCTGCCACCATCTGCTTGTAGCCACAAACATGTATGTCTTTCTCAGGCTGTATAAAGAATCTAGAAAGGCGTTGTGGCGGATGGCCGCAAAAGGCTAAATCTTTTATGGAAGCAACGCTCAAATGTTTCCATGAAAAAGAATCAATTATGGAAGTAGATTTCCATTTTACTTTTTAATTTAAATATAATAAAATACACTGTTCTTTGGTATATAGATCTGAGTTTTGACAAATGCAGTTACGTTAGAGTGAAGTCACTCAGTCGTGTCTGACTCTTTGCGACCACATGGACTGTAGCCCACCAGGCTCCTCCATCCATGGGATTTTCCAAGCAAGAGTACTGGAGTGGGTTGCCATTTCCTTCTCCAGGGATTGAACCCAGGTCTCCTAGTTACATTAACTGCATCACAATCAAAATACAGTACAATTCTGTGTCCCCGTACCCCCCACCCACCCAGAATTCCCTGGTGCTGTCACTTTTTAGGCATGCTCTCGCTTTGCCCTCAGCCTCTTACCACCGATGGTTCATCCTCCATCCTCATAGCTTTTTGTTTTCTAGAATGTTTTAGGAATAGAATCAGACCATATGTCCCATCAGACCTTCTGCCTGTGGTTTTTCATTCAGCATAATGAATTTGAGAAACATCCAAGGTGTTGGATGTATCGGTAGTTGGTTCATTTTTATTAGTGGATAGTATTCTATTGCATGGATGCACCAGAGTTTGCTTATCAATTTAATTGTAGGACATTTGGGTGGTTTATAGTTTTTGACAGTTATGCTTGTCTGCTGTGAACATTTGTGTATAGGCTTTTGTGTGAGCATAGGTTTTCATTTCACTTTAGGAAGTATGTAGGAGTGGCTTGGTCATATGGTAGATGTGTACATAACTTTGTAAGAAACTTCCGTATGGTTTCATGCCATAGATTTCAGAACCCGGGACTTTAATAAATTTAATATTATTGTTTGGAAATCTCAATACACAAAGTGATAATGTATCACACACAGTCATCTGGGTTTCCTATTCTAATAATACATCCTTTTGGAAGGGAAATTATACATGAGGACTTGTGTTTAGGGAGAAACTATGAATAAAGGTTGAAAGCTTTTCCCGGGTTATATAGGAGGAGGGTCTGGGCCACTGTAACCACCTGATTTGGCTCCTTGAAGGGACCAGTTTGATCATTTACCAACATAATGAGTCTTAGGAGGTAATCTGTCATGTCCATGAGGTTGGCACCCCAGTTTTACATATCCTTTGAAAATAATAGTCCCAGTGGCCGTCATAAGCCTAACCTGGTGGGACAATCATCCTTATTACAGAGTCATATATAGATTTTATTTCCTTCAGCATCAGCCCACTTTGAGGAACTTTCAGATTCATGCTCTAGTCAGGGGCCATCAAGGTTTTTGGAGATGACTCAGACCCAACAGCGTTTGAGATGGTGTGATTCTTACAAAGGCTTCCCTCGCCTCATCACTGTCAGTCTGCCTTTTTCTTGATGCATGGTTCTGACGGCTTGCTCTGTGCGCTGCACAGCACTTGGGTGGGGGTGGGAGGTGCAGGAACTTTACCAGAAATTGGAGGCATGGCGTGCAATGTCGCCGAACGATGGCATGACAGTGAAAGGCAGCGTCACCCACCCCATCAGGTTGAGGGATCCAGGCATTCAAGCGCTTTAGGACAGGGGTCTCCAGAGCACACATGGGTATATGGATGTGTATGTATGTGTGGGGTGCTTACTACTAGTCCACTGGGGTGTGGAAGGAAGATTTTAGAGCTCCTATTTATATTAATTTTTCTCCTAAAAATTAAAAAAATACGGTTTTTTGATTTAACATGCAGACAGACACTGGTACCCATGTGGTATATATGCCTTTGTCACAGAGTCCATCAGGTAACTGGCCTAGACTGTGTCAGTTATCCCGGGGATGGGGAGCATGAGGGGGAGCACCCCCACCTGGGACATCGGTCATCCATCCACCCTCACAGTTGGGTTCTTTTGCTTTCTGCCTGTTGTGAGCATTGTGGGTTTCCCATATCCAGATAAAAGAATTTTAGGATGATCTCATTTTAACTAAACTGTAACACCCCTGACCTTCAGGATGGATGACAGACTTTTAAAAGATTCTGCCCAGGATCACAGGTTGAAAACAAGAGAAATAATGTACGGGTAGGTGGACAATGGGAAAAGTGCAGACCTGCCACCTCTCCTGTTCCCAGTGTGAATTTTCACCAGCCCCATTATAGAGTGAACAGGGTACATGCGTGTTAAATCACTTCAGTTGTGTCTGACTCTTTGCTACCCTATGGATTGTGGTCTGCCAGGCTCCTCTGTCCATGGGATTGTTCAGGCAAGACCCCTGGAGTGGGTTGCCATTTCCTCCTCAAGGGCATCTTCCCCACCTAGGGATCGAACCCTCATCTCTTGTGTTTCTTGCATTGGCAGGCGAGTTCTTTTACCACTAACGCCACCTGAGAAGCCCATAAGGAAGAAAGGTCCTTGCCATAGGAGAGTCAGTCAGTGAGAAATCCCAGTGGATCAGGGTATAACTGGCTAAAAAATCAGATGTCATCACCTTGGCCCCTTGAAATGTAGATGTAAAACAAGTGCCTAATATTGACCCATGTCCTAAAACTAACTTGTGTTTTGAGGCATTAATATTAGTTCATGCATATGACTCATAAATAAATATATGGGCATGTATTCAGAAGAGGTACATTAACATGTATTCTTGGTAAGGGATTGCCATTAAAAAAGCTTAATAAACACTTGTTTGTGAGAAATAAAAAGGAAGATTGACTGATAGGTGTAGTGATCAGGGGAGACCTTACTAAGAGCCCTCAGGAAGAGTTAAGGTTTAGAAAGGCAGCCCTAAGACTATAGGAAGATACAAAGACAAAACAGCTTGGACTTGTTGGGGGAGTTACGAGGAGCAAACGTAAAACACAGTTGTGAAACTTGGGATGGTGATTTTGATGATGCGTATCACACCAGCGTCTGTGACCCCCTAGTGGTGTGAGGAAGGAGGGTTGAGTGGAGGTCCCCTTTCTACAGGAGCCGTCAGGTCCTAGGGACGAGCTCACTTCTCTGCTGACTTGGCCCCTGTGGGGTTGTCTGGCCTCCCTGTCTGCATGGCATCATCGTGCATGCCTCGTTCCCACGCTTCCTCCCATCCAGCTCTTGGCAGCAGCTAACTGATGAGAAGGAGGTTGAGGGTCCCAGCCTCTCATTTTGGATCTGCCATCTCCTAGTGCACTTAAAGCTTGCCTCAGCCGTGCTTCCCACTTTCAGGAAGGTGTGCACAGGCTGGTTGGCAGTGAGGCCCAAGTGAAGATGAACATCAGGGCAGAACTAGGGAGCCTGAAAGTCCTCTTGGTTATGTTTAGTGTAGAGCTTAAGAAAGTGCAGGCTGGTTTGATCCTAACTGGATCATTGAATAGCTGCATCATTTCAACCCAGGCACCTAACATTTCTGATGCTCAGGTTCCTTATCTGTAAAATGCAAACACTACTGAATTTAACTCTGCCCTACAGCTCTTATATGGTAAAATGGGAGAAGGCACACCAAGCACCTTTGCATAGGGCCTGGTCCATAGAAAGAGCTCAATAATATTAGCCCTCGGTGTCATTTTTATCATTATGGTTGCAAAGTCTGAAGTTGTTTAATATTTTCTTCACCATGATCAAGTTACATGGAGAGTTAACAGCACTTGAGAAAGTCAAAGTACTTTAAAACATGCCACGATCAAGTCTGTAAAACACAAAAGCCATATTAAGTGCATGCTTATTTATTAAAACTTGGAGATGTTCTTCTTCTCTGGCCAAGAAGGTCATTAAAAACTTTATGGCGGGTCACTTGTTTTTCTTTACTTTTCTGCAAAAGAGCTCATCTTTCTCTAATCTGATTTGCTGCATCAAAACAAGTGGCAAAATGCTATTAATTGCGGTTCCAGCTGGCCTGACAGACCCCTTCTAAAGCAACAGTCAGATGAATATTCAACTTCTCTTCATCTGTGACCTCCTCACTCTGGTCCTCAGAGCTGAAAATAACCTGATCACTTTTAATCAGTTTGTTAAACATTAGGCAGCTTGCTGATTTACTTTTAATCACATTCTGCAGATTTCTAGGCATTAATCTGATGTTTATTATGAAAATTACACATTTGTATTCTGGAGATTTTTTTTCATAAAGAAAAATAATAATAGGAAATAATCAAGGCAGACTGCGTGCATTAGGAGTGTGTGAGAAGTATTGCAGGTGGGTGCGAAAACACCCACACGTGAATTCTCTTTCACAGTTTAAAACCGGATTTTTCCGTTGTTTCAAGTGGAAGCACACAAGGCCTTGCCTCTAAAAAAGATGGTCATAAAGCTGCGTTTAACTGTGGGCTCACTCCTCTGCTTTGCCTACTGTTCCCACAAGTAGTATCCTCTCACCCTTCAAAAGCAGAGGGTAGTTACCTACAGTCAACCTAGGCGCTTAGGAATCTCTGTTCAGGATCAGAATTGAGGGAAGCCAGCCACACAGGACCATTTAAAAAGATATTTTCCAAAAAAAAAAAAAAAAAAATCGGAGGATATTGGCTGGGTACTGTTTTTCCTCAAACTGTTCTGTTTGTATGAAATAGGGTATAGTTGGGAAGCAGAGGAAATGCATATATATGTAAAAGTGAAAGTTAGTCCCTCAGTCGTGTCTGACTCTTTGCAACCCCGTGGACTGCGGCCGGCCAGGCTTGTCTACAGAATTCTCCAGGCAAGAATACAGGAGTGGGTTGCCATTTCCTTCTCCAGGGGATCTTCCCAACCCAGGGATCAAACCCAGGTCTCCCACATTGCAGGCAGTCGGACTCTACCGTCTGAGCCAGCAGGGAAGCCGTGTATATATATATACACACACTCTGTATTGAATATCGGAGAAGGCAATGGCACCCCACTCCAGTACTCTTGCCTGGAAAATCCCATGGATGGAGGAGCCTGGTAGGCTGCAGTCCATGGGGTCGCTGAGGGTCGGACACGACTGAGCGACTTCACTTTCACTTTTTACTTTCATGCATTGGAGAAGGAAATGACAACCCACTCCAGTGTTCTTGCCTAGAGAATCCCAGGGACGGGGGAGCCTGGTGGGCTGCCGTCCATGGGGTCGCACAGAGTCGGACACGACTGAAGCGACTTAGCAGCAGTATTAAATATATATGAACTTGAACAGTCTGCCAGCCTCTCTCTCTCTCAAATGTGGAACAAGTCAAGAAATTTCAGGAAACATGACCCTGGCCTGAGTGACATATCACCTTTTGCAAGTCCCTCCCCTATAATGGTACCTTGAGCAGTGATAACTGTGGGCTCCTCCATCATGCCCCCCCGCCCCCCCCCCCCAACCTCCATGAATCCAAGAAGCAGAAAGAGATACCTTCATGATTCCAGGAGAGCCACCAGCAGCCATGTCTCAACAGTCTCCTTAGGACAGGCTCCTTCTCTCTCCTGCTCTTAGCCTATGTACTGTTCTTCTTTCCCCAGGTTGAGTATGTGATCAAGTGTGACATGTCAGCTCTGCAGAAGATTCTGTATCGCCACATGCAAGCCAAAGGGATCCTCCTCACAGATGGTTCAGAGAAAGATAAGAAGGTACGTGGTGGAAGGTGACACAACTCAAGGTGCCGTCATAGTTCTTCTTAGGGCTGTGCCACTGGACACTCCCAGCAAATATCCCCACGGCTGCTGATTTGTCAAAGCAAATTACAGGGCCTTTTTGGGAGCTATTATTGTTGCTGCCAAAGGAAATCCCTTGGCCTTTTACCTGTATTGGAGCAGTTAGAAATGAACACCGTCTTGGTGTTCATATCACCAAAACAGTTAGCTCTGTTCGTGTCGGTCTGCACACAATATATCTGCCTAAGGGTAGGCTAGCATTTTAGAAGGTTTTAAAAGCCAGTTTCATCCCTGGGCATCTGTGCCATGTTTCTGTTTTCCGAGAATCCTACCGGATGGACAGTCATTTCTCAAAGCCATCCACTGGATATAATTCCCTCCTCTCAGATAACTCACATGGAAGATGGTCTATCTAATTCAGAAATGGCTGTGTAATAGTAACAGGAGGTTTGGACAGTAGGAAGTGTAGGTTACAGAGACGACCTATGGCTCTTTGCTCTTTCTATAGAAACCTACTTGAGGAAAATGGGAAAAAAAGAAATGGGAAATAGCTGATCAATTAATAACGTATATTTTGACTCTCCTCTGCTTGTCCTTAGGGGAAAGGAGGTGCTAAGACACTAATGAACACCATCATGCAGTTGAGAAAGATCTGCAATCACCCGTATATGTTTCAGCACATTGAGGTAAGCCTGCGTTCTCCGTTGTGACCCTGATCCTAATCGGTCAGTTTCTACTAATACTACATTGAAAAACAAAATTATAATAAAAAAATAAAGCAAAGGTAAAACATGTGGAAGTTGAAACTACATGGTCTGGTAGCTTGATAAGCAGAATTAACAGACATGAGGTTTCTGGTTATGGATTCTCATTGGCATCAGACACTTGGGCATCTGGAATTTTATAGGCAGGAGTTTGAAGTGGTGAGAAAATGCTGTACACCAGGGCTCATTATGTGAGTTCGGGTAAGTACTGTGAATTGCCTCATTATAGTAGGTGCTCTGACATGGAGGATAATGACAGATACATCCAGCTTCCTCAGAAGGATGATGTGGAAAAATACTAAAAGAATGGGTTTATATTCGTTGAAGGGAAAGATGTTCCTGAGATACTCGCCCTGTGAAAATCACTGACTTTAGACTGTTTCTTAGATTTGTATTTTTCCTTTCTGGCTTCTTCCATGATGGTGTAAATCCAGGTTTTTTTATCCTGATGCTCTGGTCTCTAGGAAGCTATTTTCAGGGGAGAAGACATTTTCTGCCCTGTTTGCTACATGTGAATGAGTTTCCTAAGTTGACAATTTCACCCCAGTAGGAGCCATTGACTTGAGCAGGAAGGGAAAGGAGTCAGAATTGTAGCCTCCACTTTCCAGGGTTCCCTTGGATGTGTGCGGTCCTGGCAGCAGTCACTGCCAGTCTGCTGCTTACTGTCCACTTCAGAGGAGCAGGAGGCGTGGGGCAGCACCCTGCAGGCTCCGGATTTTCACTGGTTTATTAACAAGTAAATAAATAGAAGGCTCTAGGGATTTAACTTTCAGAAGCATATTCCTGGGAATGAAACTGAAATGTTCTTGACGTTGAAGATTCTTTTTCTTTTTTTGTCCTTGTTTTTGGTAATCACGCTTGTTAGGTAAGAGCATGTATTGCACCTCTGTCCATATCCTGGAGTCCTGTCCCAACTGTAGGATAAAATTAGAATTAACTCCTGACACTGCTGTTGCTTTAGGGACAGACCTTTTATAGAGTAAAGAGGCCTTAGTTTAAGTAAAATGACAATGCAATGGCAACAACTGTAGTAAAGAAGGAGGGCAAGGTCCCACCAACAAGCCTGCTTAGACACATAGCAGGAGAGTCCTTGGTGCGGTAATGAGTCCACACCCCAGACCACTTTCACCCCTGTAAAACCCGGTGTAAGTCACTTAGCATCTCCAGGCTATAGTGTATTTGACTTGTCATCAGATGGTGATAGATGATAGGGCTGGCAAAAGGATAAATGTTTAAACTAAAGAACATACGAAGTGTCTGGTAAACCAGTAATGTGATAAACAGGCCATAAGGTATCAATGTATTAGTGGGGGTGGCTTGTTGGGTTGCATGCATGTGTGCTCAGTTGCTTCAGTCGTGTCTGCCTCTTTGTGACCCTATGGACGGTAGCCCACCAGGCTCCTCTGTCCATGGGGATTCTCCAGGCAAGAATACTAGAGTGGGTTGCCGTGCCCTCCTCCAGGGGATCTTCCCAACCCAGGGACTGAACCCACATCTCCTGTGACTCCTGCATTATAGGTGGATTCTTTACCACTGAGCCACCAGGGAAACCCACGTTGGGTTGGGGGAGCTGAAAAAAGGTCTAATGGTGAAAATGATTGGGATCATATCAGGTTTACCTGTCACCCACCATCTTATATTTTCTTAAAAACAATTTTTAGATATTCAGCAAAAATATACAGGATTTGTTATTGTTCAGTTGCTCAGTCGTGTCTGACTCTTTGAGATCCCATGGACTGCAAACCACCAGGCTTCCCTGTCCTTCCCCATCTCCCAGAGCTTGCTCAAACTCGTCCATTGAGTCTGTGATGCCATCGAACTATCTCATCCTCTGTCGTCCCCTTCTCCTCCTGCCCTCAATTTTTCCCAGCATCAGGGTCTTTCCCAATGAGTCAGTTCTTTGTATCAGGTGGCCAAAGTATTGGAGCTTCAGCTTCACATCAGTCCTTACAATGAATATTCAGGATTGGATAAGGATTTGAGGACTTGAGACTTATGAAAATTGAATGTCAGTCTTACTTCATTTGTCATACCAAAATGCACCTTTGAAACACTCTGGGTCATGTCAGGAAGGGTTGGGGGGCATGCCTTCTACCCTCAAGCTTCTGTTTGGAACACCTGGGAAGTGGGGAAGGGGATCAGAGAAGCTAAGCTTAAGGAACACACCCTCCTTTCCCTGCTTGTTTGCATTTTAAGTAGCAGTCCATAGAAAGACAGACTTAGATTTGCAATTTTTTTAGCATGAAAAACTTTCAGGAGGATATTCCTGGAAACAAGACCCACAGTGACTGGCAAGGGTATCACACTTGTGAGTCGTGTGCGTTTTGCTTTTGTCTTTGTTTGCTTACACATCCTTTGTTCGTACTACCTGATAGTAGAAACCCAGTCTCCCGACTGGGCTCACTGCCTCCCTGGGGATCTTTAAACCAGAGCTCTGAAAACAGAGTTTTTAAAATGCTGCTGATACCTGACCATATCACCACCCACTGATACATACAGATGGAAACAGATGGAACCTCAAAAATCGAGTCAAGACTGGCCACCTGTAGGGAGGAAAGGCACGATTCCTGGAGCCAGGGTAGGGTTTTGGGCTGTGATCCATCAGCGTTCATTTTGCCAGCGGGGCAGCATCCGGAGGGGCCGGGGCCCACCGTAAATGATGAGCGTGTTTGGGAGTGGAGCCCAGCGGGAAAGATCTGGTCCCCTTGGAGGAAAGCTTTGGTGATCCAGGAGGGAAGGGAGGCAGAGAAGGGAGACAGCTGGTGGTTAAGTGAAGGTGTGACGTGCTCTCCTCCCCACAGATGGCCTCCCCTTCCATCAAGTAGGGATACGAAAATCACATGGGGAACAGCTATTTATTTCTTCCACAGAATCAGTGAGGAGGGAAATATGTAGTTAAGTTTTGTATTTTAAAAGTGGATGCCAGTTACCTGAGGGGTGGTGTACATTTAGGGCCTTATTTATAATGCAGAAAAGCACAGCGTGGAAGGGATGTTATGACTGCACTAAACTAAGATCTAGATACTTAATACATATGTAATCATCATGACTTTTACTGCTGAACATTTCCACAGTATACTGATGTGTGGATATTAATCCTGGTTTGCTTATATTAAGCTCTTCCTCTTACCAAGACTCTAAGCTCCTTGGGGTGTAGGTACTCCCTTTACTTCCTTTTTTTCTGGATCCCCAGTACCTGCCTACCACAGCCCTGGGCCAGTGAACATTTAATCACTGTTTGATGAGTGAACTAACCCTGTCATCTCAGTATGAGAGTCTGGAGCCTTGCCAAAACTTACAGGATATATTTCTGGCAAAGCTATAGTCTGAGTTCAAAGGCTTTGAGTTCCTGGTTCTTTCCATAATGAGTATTTTTTTACTTATTATTTTGTTTAATTGCATTCTAGAAATAGGATGACCTCACTAATAGAATAATTATTATGTCAATAATTACAGATCTGTTTTTAAAAATCCTTTTTCTTCTCTCTCTTTTAAAGGAATCCTTTGCTGAACACCTGGGCTATTCAAATGGGGTCATCAATGGGTAAATCCTAATTTTTTTTTTTTTCTTCCAAAAAATGGTTTGTTGGTCCTACCTAAACTTTTCTCTCTAGTGTTTCCTGTCACACAGATACAGTACTGCCAGCCTCCTCAGCACCCCCTCTCTTCAGCAGAGGGTGCAGAAGTTGTTAACCAGAATGATATCAGCATTCTCTTTTACTTTACTGGCATAAATACTACATGCCTTGAGCAAGTGGCTATTCAGAGGACATAGATCTCCTTTAATAGACTTAACAATGTCCTAGTGTTCTAAAAACATTGTCAGAGCTTCAGAAGGTTGATACTTATAACCAATAGTGCAGCTTGAGCTCAAAGAGAATTTAACATATGAGATCTCAAGTCAGTATTTAACATTAATGTGCATGAGAGGAAGATGTCTCATCTGCTATAAACATGTACAACTTTACAGTCATTTGCTGGAGCATGGTCTGTATAAGAAATATTTTTCATTTGGACCTTGAAGAGACACATGCCTGCGACAAGAACGAAAAAGTACCTTGCATCAATAGAAAGCCTCTGTTTTGCTTGTTTCGGCACCAGGGAGATTTTCTTATTAAGATAAAGGGGTCATTCTTTGATCCCAAGGGCAGGCTGTGTCAGTGGACCAAGAACCAGGAATTGGAAGCCATGCAGGACCATTGCCACCAGGCTGTCCTTCTCTCTGGATGCTGAGTACACTGCTGCTGCTGTCAGGGTGGCCAGACTGTGTACTGAAAACATGGCCTCTGCGGGTGTTTGAAGGACAGTTCTCAGAGCAGGGAATGGATGTTGAGAAGACCTGCCCTTGAAAAATCTACCTGTTCTCTGTGTCATAAAATCACTGCCAGTGTTACATTTCAATGTTATAGGCTAGAATGCATATACACTGGTGAGTTTTCCCAACAGTATCCCCCTACAACTAAGTTTTAATAATGTAATATACCCCTGTTGATAAAACAGGAGAATGGTTTCTTGGGGAGGGAAAAATCTCTACTTTAGCTCACTAATGTTCTCTATCTGATAGCACTCTGCCATCGTATTTTTTTAATGTGAATTTCTATTTTTTATGTGAATCTCCAGGAGTCTATCTCTTCCCCAATCCATTCTTCACAGTGTACATCTTTTAAAAAGATGTCAGCTCTCGTGGCCCCCCTGTATAAAACCCATCAATGGCTTTCCATTTCACTTAAAACTAAAACTAATAGAGCCCTACAGGATCTGTCTAAACCTGCCCCCCACCCTCTTCATCTCTGCTCTCATCTCCCAGTATCCCCCCTCCACTCCTCGACTTATGCACAAGCCACACACACCATTTTTTTTTTCCATTTTTTAGACTCTCCAGATTCCTTTACTCCTCAGGGCCTTTGCACATACTCTTTCCATTTCCTGGAATCTCTTCCTCTCCACTCCTGAGTCTCCCTTCTTCACCTGGCTGCCTTTTGCTCTTTATGTCAGGTTTTAGGCTACACTGTTATTTCTTCATTGGGGTCACCCTTGATGCTCTAAACCAGGAGCTGGCAAATTATTTTCTGCCAAGGGCCAGATCTCAAAATTTTCACTTTTGCTGTCCCAAAAGTCTCAGTTGCACCAGCTCAACTTTGTCGTTGTAGCTTGAAAGCAGCCATAGGCAAATATAAATGAGCAAGCCTGGCCGTGTTCCAATAAAACTTTATTTACAAAAACAGGCAGCAGTCCAGGGCTGACATTTGCCACACACTGTTCTTATGCAAAGAAGGTATCTGTTTGTCTTTTTAGTACGTATCCTAAGTTGCTAATTGCCCATTTGGAAAGCAGAGATTCCATTTTGCTTATGCACATGCTCAGTAGTGTGCTTAGCACACTGTAGGTGCTCAGTAAGTATTTCAGGGAATTGCAATGCCCTAAATTAGTTGTTTTATGAATTTAATAAGTAGAGGTTTAAGGAAATGACATAATATACGTGTATGTATGTATAGGAGGGACAGAGAGAAAGAAAGAGAGTTGAGACAGAGAGTGAAACTATAAAGAACATGAGAAGGTTTCCTTTTCTTTCTAGAATCTGTCATCATACCTACAGTATATAATGTACTCTTTATGGGTTTTCTACAAATTTATTCTATTTTTCCATGAAATACTCTCCACTGCTTTGGAGTGGCTATGTACTCATCCATTCATTCATTCTGTAGTTATTCACTGAATGTTTACTATGCACAAGGCACTGAATGTATGAAAAGCAAAGCTCTACTGGATCCTTCAAGAAGACAGCAGTAATACTGTCTTCTTGTTTTGCATTTTTGGGTTCAGGGCTGAGCTGTATCGGGCCTCGGGAAAGTTTGAGCTACTTGATCGTATTCTGCCAAAATTGAGAGCGACTAACCACCGCGTGCTGCTTTTCTGCCAGATGACGTCCCTCATGACCATCATGGAGGATTACTTTGCTTTTCGGAACTTCCTTTACCTGCGCCTTGATGGTGAGTGTGTAAGGAATTAGGCTTCACAGCCATGCTATTCAGAGTACAGGGATACTGGCAACTCAGATCCAACCTCAGTCAAAAGCAGGGGTAAAATTGTTTGAAGAATTAGCAGAGTGAGGTCCAGGTTCTCTAGATAGCAGTTTTTATATCCTCCAGCCTAAAATAAGCTGAAATCTTTGAGCAGATGTTTTTCCTACATTCAAGCCAATGCACGTGACTTAAAATCATTTATAAGTACCACAATTAAACTAAACTAAAATTAAAAAACTCTTCTTGCCTTTGGGCTTGTCTATTCTCTATGCACCCCCCCCCCCCATATAGAATATTTTGATAAACCTTTAGGTTTTAATGTGAAGGCATATTTTAAAGGGATAAAAGTTATAATTCCCTTCTTCAGTAACAGTGTAATAGTCCACATAAGATTATATCTATCATTAAAACTTCTCTCATTTTCTAAATAGAAGTATATACATGCTACCTTAAAAGACATGGCTTCATTGTTTGCTGGATTTTGTGAACTATGCAGAATATTTGCCTGATTTTTAGAGTGACACTATGTCTTTAAAAAATTAGTCAAAAAATATGAACGGAAGAAAATATGAATTTAGAGATACTTCCTAAATTGCTGTATGATTTGGATGGCAGCCCTAGCATTTCAGAGATTGGGGATACCAAAATGTTCTTACTATGGCAGGGGGTAACATTTTCCAAGAGTGGTGAATAGGAGCTGGTTTAGAGCCAGGATAGCATTGAATTCCTGCATGGTGTTTCTAGTACCAATTTTTATCTAATGTAACATTCAAGTTATTGTCAAGTGGAAAATTTAAAGTTTATGTTCCATTAAAAGATGCTTTATTTTCAATCCAACATTTTCTCACCCTCTTGCTATGAACTGGATACAACTGGATATATACCAACTTCGGACCTGCCATATTTTCTCTTACTTGAATTTTTAAGTGAATTCTCTATATGGTATACATATTAGGGCATTGTTAACTCTTAAATTAATTATACCCTCTGACAAACTTGATTTTTTAAAGAACTTCCCTGGTGGTTCAGATGGTAAAGAATGTACCTGTAAAGCAGCATACCAGGTTTGATCCCTGGGTCAGGAAGATCCCCTAAAGAAGGGAATGGCAATCCACTTCAGTACTCTTGCCTGGAGAATTCAATGGACGGAGGAGTCTGGTGGGGTACAGTCCATGCGGTCACAAACAGCTGGACACGACTGAGCTACTAACACAGTTCCCTCTCCTTGAAGTCACTGAAAACAGATTAATGGTTAAGTAAGCATTGATTCTGAATTCATAACACAGGTCTATCAGCCAGTCTGTCTTTAGGCACATCTGCCTTGAGTCTTGTCCTCAGGCTCAACCTGTTCCTTCCTCCCTCTCTTTGAGGGCTAAGTGCAGGCAGCGTTCTTCCTTTGAAAGGCAAGCCCGCCTTCACTGCTGCTCAGGTGAGAGGCCACCAGCTCTGTTTTCCCTCACGGATGTCCTGCAGAACTATTGTTTACTGCTTTGTATCATTTTGACTGGAATCTCAGCTCCCTGAGGACTGTGGCCTTGGAATATTTGAGTCTGGAAAACTGGCAAGAAGTGACTTCCTTGAAACAAATCTTTCTCATGTGTCCTTGCCAGCTTGAGAGAGTATCTTTGTCTGTTGGTTGCTGCCCTTATTTTTATCAATCATAATAGTCAGAAAAGCTCATGCTTATAGAATGCCTACTATCAGTACATGTGGGATACCAGGCAAAGCACTTCCTGTGCATTATTTATTTAATTTTTCTTAGCAAACAAGGTATAAACACAATCCCCATTTAACAGATGAGAAAACAGAGATTTAGAGAGATAAGTTAACTTGCCGAAGTTTACACATGAGGCAGATGGTGAAACCAAATTTTAACTTTGATATCTCTGATTGCACATTAGTTTAGAATCAGTTTTGGTAATCCAGCAAGATGAATTCTCATCTCTGTAAATGCAGGTTTT
This sequence comes from Bos indicus, assembly GCF_029378745.1. Taxonomy (NCBI): domain Eukaryota; kingdom Metazoa; phylum Chordata; class Mammalia; order Artiodactyla; family Bovidae; genus Bos; species Bos indicus. Next base: position 42,411,794 of record NC_091767.1, on the reverse strand, counting down.
CCTAGAGACAATATTTTTAAGAATGATTTTTAACTTATTCAGCAACTTTTAATTAATTGAAAATGACCAGACCATTTCAAGAGAACGAGTCACTCACTGATCCTGCTAGCAAAGAGTAGGTTGGAGGAAAGAAGCAAGCAAGTGTTACAGATGGCATTCAGAAGCCTTCATGGACCTCTAGCTGAAAGAAGCAACAGCCATTTGTTTCAGAGTTAGAATTCATGGGCAAACAATCAACATACACATGGATAAATTAGTACACCCACTTCCAACTGTACCACCCTCCAACCACATCCCCTTAACCCAATTGTTAAAATGACTTTGGATTTTCATTGCTCAATTTGATGTCCCAGATTTTTGGCCTCAGGGAAAAAAATTTGATGACAGATAAGTAGATTTTTTTTCCTGGCAAAGATTATGGTTGCATGGATAGATTTAACTATGATTCCATCATAGTCTTTGTTTTCACTAGAAACGATTTTTGAATGAGAGTAAGCAGTAAAGTTAAGTCCCAGAAGACAACATTTTCCAAAAGCATCTGAAACTAAGTCAAAATGAGTAATCATAAAAGCCTGACAGTGTGTTCCTTCTGGAAAATTTGCAATTTTCAACACAATTGCCTTTATTATTAATTGTATTCTTGGTTCTGCATCAAAGTCTAAAAGAACTTGGACTTGATACACTTTAAATCCTGTGCCCATATACAAGCAGCATTTCTTAGGCTGGAAATAAACCCTGACATGGTAGTTTGAATCTCCTTGAGCAGTATGCCAAAGATTGCTGATGATCAGCAAATATCTTGGCTCGGGGAACCTTTGACTAATGGAAATAGTAATCCAGAAAATTCTGAACCTTGTCATAAGAAATGCCATAGCTTTGCATGAGAAGTAACTCAATCACATCTTTTCCTGGCCTTATAATTTGTCAGGTTCCATGCTGTGTATACAGTTGGTCCCTCATTCCTCAGTATCAAGTCAGGGACTGGTTCCAGGACCCCCACAAATACTAGAATCCGCAGATGCTCAAGTCCCTGATATAAACTGGTACAATATTTACATATAACCTATGCACATCCTCCCATATACTTTATGTATTTTTATAACATTAAAAAAATTTTTTTACTTATTAATTTTATTTATTCTTTGCTGTGCTGGGTCTTCGTTGCTCTGCATAGGCTTTCTCTAGTTGCATTGAGTGGGGGCTTCTCTTGTTGCAGAGCACAGGCTCTGGGGCACACAGGCTGAGAAGTTGCAGCATGCAGATTCAGTAGCTGTGGCTCACGGGCTTAGTTAACCCAAGACACGTGGAATCCTCCCAGACCATGGATCAAACCTGTGTCTCCTGCATTGGCAGGTGGATTCTTAACCCCTGGACCACCAGGGAAGTCCTTTCATATAATTTAAATCATCTCTAGATTACTTATTATACCTAATACAATATGAATGCTGTGTAAATCATTGCTGGTGCTCAGCTAATTCAAATTATGCTTTGGGGAACTTTATAGTATTTTTTAAAAATTCCAAATACTTTTGATCCACTCTTAGTTGAATCCCTGAATGTGCAACCCAAGACTACAAAGAGCTGACTGTACTGTTATCTCTGGGAATGTCTTATTTCCCCATATTGGAAAGATTTTTATTTGCTTGTTTCTGTGGCTATTTGTGACAGAGGGTGAAATGTGAACCAATAATTTTTTTTAAAAAATCACTGTATCTGGACAGATGATGTAGCAAAAAGGTTTCATGATAGAACGGAACTTGCCTTCCATTGTCATTGTGAGCACACAGTTCACTGTGATCTCAGAATGCTGGTTCTGAACATAAAAGAAAGAACACCATATAAAAGAAAGAAGGACACCACATTTTTGAAACATTGTTCAACAGAACACATTTTGTGTCCTTCCCTGCAAATCTAAATTTTTGCAGTTCATCACTGAAAGGTTTGACCAGGTTTCTCAACTGGAAATCTGATTTAGAAAGTAAAATGAGCTCTAAAGAACATTTCTCCATTGAATGGGGACACCCAAAGGACCTGGTTTCCAATCCCCATTTGCTATATTCAGAAACTACATCCCCTCCCCCACCACAGGAGAGTACTATTTTTATTAATGTGAAAGACAGATTCCCCTCATATTTGGGAACTTGAACCTCCACAGTAACTCAGTTCCATCAGCTGCAGTCACTTAAATGTTTTAATCCTCTGAAATAAATTGCGGGTATATTTTCATCCTTAAAAAAAGAACTAATAGAAATAATGTAGAAATAATATTTGTATAGCAGGCAGTTAGTGACTATCAAGTAATATGCATACATATTTCCCAACAGCCTAAAGCCTTTTTCAAGACTCTGCAGCTACATTTTTCTGGTAAAATATATTCAGGTGGAATATCATAGGATTTTTTTTTTTCCTTTTCCCCAATGCGGTTCATGAAATGGCCAGGTGAATACATACAAACACTTTGTGAGTAAGGGACAGATTTGGAATGCAAATCTGGGGACCTTCGTGATGTTATTGTTCAGTAACTAAGTTGTGTCCGACTCTTTGAAACCCCGTGGACTGTAGCCCACCAGCCTCCTCTATCCCCACCTGTCTCCTGGAGTTTGCTCAAATTCATGTCCGTTAAGTCAGTGATGCCACCCAACCATCTCATCCTCTGTCGCCCCCTTCCCCTGCCCTTGATCTTTCCCAGCATCATGGTCTTTTCCAAGAGTCGGCTCTGCGCATCAGGTGGCCAAAGTATTGAAGTTTCAGCATTAGTGCTTCAAATGAATATTCAGGGTTGATTTCTTTTAGGATTGACTGGTTTGATCTCCTTGCTATACAGGGACTCTCAAGAGTTTTCTCCAACACCACAATTTGAAAGCATCAATTCTTTGGTGCTTAGCCTTCGTTACGGACCAATTCTCACATCCGTGTGTGACTACTGGAAAAACCGTAGCTTTGACTATATGCACCTTTGTTGGCAAAGTGATGTCTCTGCTTTTTAAGACTCTGTCTACATTTGTCATAGCTTTCCTTCCAGGGAGCAAGCGTCTTTTGTTTTTATGGCTACAGTTACCATCCACAGTGATTTTGGAGCCCAAGAAAATAAAATCTGTCACTGTGTCTACTTTTTCTCCTTTGCCTTGAAGTGATGGAACTGGATGCCATGATCAAGTTTTTTGACTATTGAGTGTCAAGCCAGCTTTTTCACTCTCCTTATTCACCCTCATCAAGAGGGCTTTTTAGTTCCTCTTCACTTTCTGTCATAAGAGGTAGTATCATCTGCATATCTGAGGTTATTGATATTTCTACCAGAAATCTTAATTCCAGCTTGTGATTCATCTAGCCCAGCATTTCACATGATGTACTCTGCATAGAAGTTAAATAAGCAGGGTGACAATATACAGCCTTGTACTCCTTTTCCAATTCTGAACCATTCCATTGTTCAATGTATTGTTCTAACTGTTGTTTCTTGGCCCACATACAAGTTGCTCAGGAAACAGGTAAGGAGGTCTGGTATTCTCAGCTCTTGAAGAATTCTCCATAGTTTGTTGCGATCCACACCAAGGCTTTAGCATAGTCAAAGAAGCAGGAGTAGATGTTTTTCTGAAACTCCCTTACTTTCTCCATGATCCAACGAAGGTTGGCAATTTGATCTCTGGTTCCTCTGCCTTTTATAAACCCAGCTGGTACATATGGAAGTTCCTGGCTCACATACTGCTGATGCCTAGCTTGAAGGATTTTGAGCATAACCTTGCTAGCATGTGAAATGAGTGCAGTTGTATCATAGTTGAAACAGTCTTTGGCATTGCTTTTCTTTGGGATTGGAATGAAAACTGACCTTTTCCAGTCCTGTGGCCACTGCTGACTTCCAAATTTGCTGACACGTTGAGTGCAGCACTTTGAGAGTGTCATCTCGTAGCATTTGAAATACCTCAACTGGAATTCCATCACCTCCACTAGCTTTGCTGGTAGTGATGCTTCCTAAGGCCCACTTGACTTCACACTCCAGGATGTCTGGCTCTAGGTGAGTGACCACACCGTCGTGGTTATCCCAGTCGTTAAGACTTTTTTTGTATAGTTCTTCTGTGTATTCTTGTCACCTCTTCTTAATCCCTTCTGCTTCTGTTAAGTTCCTTACCATTTCTGTCCTTTATTGTGCTCATCCTTGCATGAAATGTTGCCTTGGTATCTCTGATTTTATTGAAGAGATCTCTGGTCTTTTCTAGTCTATTGTTTTTCTCTATTTCTTTTCATTGTTCACTTAAGAAGGCCTTCCTATCTCTCCTTGCTATTCTCTGGAACTCTGCATTCAGTTGGGTGACTACTCTCCCTTTCTTCCTTGCCTTTCATATCTTTTGTTTCCTTAGCTATTTGTAAAGCTTCCTCAATCACTTTGCCTTCTTACATTTGTTTTTCTTGGGTATGGTTTTGGCCACCACCTCCTATACAATGCTATGAACCTCCATCCATAGTTCTTCAGGCACTCTGTCTATCAGATCTAATCCTTTTGAATCTATTTGTCACTTACACTGTATAATCATAAGGGATTTGATTTAGGTCATACCTGGATGGCCTAGTGGTTTTCCCTACTTTCTTCAATTTAAGTCTGAATTTTGTAATAAGGCGCTTATGATCTGAGCCACAGTCAGCTCCAGGTCTTGTTTTTGCTGACTGTATAGAACTTCTCCATCTTCAGCTGCAAAGAACATAATCTGATTTTGGTATTGACCATCTGGTTATGTTCATGTGTAGAGCCATCTCTTATATTGTTGGGAAAAAGTGTTTGCTATGACCAGTGTTCTCTTGCTAAAACTCTTGTTAGCTTTTGCCTGCTTCATTTTGTACTCCAAAGCCAAAGTTGGCTGTTATCCTGGGTATCTCTTGACTTCCTACTTTTGCATTCCATTTCCCTATGATGAAAAGGACACCTTTTTTTTTTTTTTTTGTATTAGTTCTAGAAGGTCTTGTAGGTCTTCACAGAACCAGTCAACTTCAGCTTCTTTGGCATCAGTGGTTGGGGTGTAGACATGGATTACTGTGATGTTGAATAGTTTGCCTTGGAAATGAACTGAGATCATTCTATTGATTTTTTTAGATTGCCCCCAAGTACTGCATTTTGGTCTAAATCCAAACAAAGCAGCAGGTAATACACCTGGCCATGGCTCACCCCATGATGTTTGATGAGACTCCAAAATACTAAATAAGCAGAGAGTATGAAACCCCAGAATATGTTCTTCATGCCCAAAAGTGGACTCTGTATTCTGGGGTTGCATACTCCCTGCTTATTCACTATTTTGGAGTCTCATCAGACACCATGGGGTGATCCATTGCCAAGTGTATTACCTGCAGCTTTATTTGTCTTTAGTTTATATCCTTTGAACTGAACAGTTCAGAATGTCAGCATGAGAACTGACCCAGAGATTGCTTTTTTTAAAAAATTATTTTGGTTTCAAGTCTTGCTAAAGAGTATAAAAATATTCCATTCACATTTTATGTTTTTACTAGCCAGATCATGCTCAGTAGCCATCCGAATGGCAAAATATAGTAGAAATCAATTTCCTTTTGTTTCCATTCTCTTGGGCATAAACAAGTCCCCACTCTAAAGTCGACTGGCAAAGTAGCTTTAAGCCATTATAATAATCCTTTTAAACGTGTGTGTGTGTGTATATTTTTTAAGTTATTTGGTGTTTTCAAGCATGAAAATAAATCCGGAAAATGTTTTCACCGAGTTTTAGGTTAACGTAAGAATGTTAAAAGATTTGTAAGTTTCACAGATTCCCTATTAGAATATTTAAACTCTTTTCAATATTTTGGAACAATGAGGAGTAGATAGAGCATTCCTTCTTGATTAGAGAAAAGTCTCTTACTATCTCTTTCTTTTTTCTAATTGCAAGATGTTCAGTTTTCCTTTCAAAAGTGCAAAAACCTTAGGGGTTTCCTCACCAATACTAAGAGGAGTCTGAGTCTGTTTCTCAAGGAAGCAGGCCCTTTTGTCTAGCTCTATGCCATTTTCAGACAGGAGTTAATTGGCAAATTTATTTTTCTCATCCCTTCAGGTACCACCAAGTCTGAAGATCGTGCTGCTTTGCTAAAGAAATTCAATGAACCTGGGTCCCAGTATTTCATTTTCTTGCTGAGCACAAGAGCTGGAGGCCTGGGCTTGAATCTCCAGGCCGCTGATACTGTGGTCATCTTTGACAGCGACTGGAATCCTCATCAGGTGTGCATCTCTCTGCCTTTGGTGCCCTAGCCTCCCTTCTGGAGAAGACTGGGGAGGCTAGCGGTTCCCTCATATGCATTTATGGGGCAGAGCGCATTCCTAAACAAGTGGACCATGTCTCCAAAGGGAAAACAGTCCAACACATTCTTATGTCTACTTTCTTATATCCCTTGAAACATAGATATTGAGACGTCTTACACATGCCTTTGGTGTGCCTTTGAAGAGTTCAAGTTTGCAGGACAAAAACTCAAGGTTCCCCTTCATTTTAAGCCCTTCCATCCCCCATCTCCTGGGATTGCCACTGAGCAAAGTGTATTTGAAAGTGTTAGTTGCTCAGTTGTGTCCAACTCTTTGCGGACACGTGGACTGTAACCCACCAGGCTCCTCTGTCCTTGGAATTCTCCATGCAAGAATACTCAAGTGGGTAGCCATTCCCTTCTCCAGGGAGTCTTCCTGACCCAGGGCTTGAACCTGGGTCTGCAGTGGCAGGCGGATTTTTTACCATCTGAGTCACCTGGTAAAAATGAGTCCTAGAAAGCTGGAAATAATGTCCCCCAAGGTCAAACAATTTGTATATTAGGTTTTTATTCTGTGTGTTTTATTTAAAATCGTCGTCAAAAAATATTCTATTCTGTACACCTAAAACATTTTAAATCAACTATACTTCAATTTTTTAAAATGGGAGAGGGAGAGGGTGGGAAGATTTGGGGAGAATGGCAATGAAACATGTAAAATATCATGTAGGAAATGAGTTGCCAGTCCAGGTTCAATGCACGATGCTGGATGCTTGGGGCTGGTGCACTAGGACGGCCCAGAGGGATGGTATGGGGAGGGAGGAGGGAGGAGGGTTCGGGATGGGGAACACATGTATACCTGTGGCGGATTCATTTTGATATTTGGCAAAACTAATACAATTATGTAAAGTTTAAAAATAAAAAAAAAATAAAAAAAAATAAAAAAAAAGAAGAAGAAAAATAAATAAATAAATAAAATGCATAGAATATTCTATGAGCAGCTACTAAAAAAACAAATAGAATAGGTCCCTTGTGGCAGTTTCGTCTGGGAGGTAGGTAGTATACCTGCCTATAAGATACTCAGTAGAGCAATATTCAGGCTCCCCGGGTGGTGCTAGTGGTAAAGAACCTGCCTGTCAGTGCGGGACACGTAAGAAATGCAGGTTTGATCCCTGGGTCGGGAAAATTCCCTGAAGGAGGGCATGGACACCTACTCAAGTATTCTTGCCTGGAAAATCCCATAGACAGAGGAGCCTGGTGGGCTACAGTTCATAGAGTTGCAAAGAGTTGAAAATGAATGAAGCGACTTAGCACACATGCAGGGTGATATTTTTGAGGATTAGATTCATATTGGAACAAATATGGATTCACAGTAGTAAAGAGAACTGCAGCTCTCACATAGGAAGGTGAATTCTACATCAGCTTAACCTGGACTCCTTCCTGTACAGGTCTCATGGACTATAAATATGCAGAATCATACCATCTCATAGGTTCTTGTGAAGATTGGGTGGAAAAGGCTTACAGAAGTTGTTTTTGTCAGGAAGTGGAGTTCAGATGCATTAGAATTACGAGGGAGCTTTTTAAAAACAGCCATGCCTGCTTGTCATTCCCTGCACCTCACCCTTAATTTTGTAGCGTCTTCCCACTTGTCTAGACTTCCCTATACACAAGCTTCCGGGAGATTCAGACACAGACTTCCTCACACATCTGGGGATCCCTGACTTCAAGAATAAAGCAGTGATTCCAAACCTTTGGGTGGCCACCAGCCTTGACCACTGCATGTGCCCACCAGCCATTCTTTCTCGGTGATGACATTAAAGTCGAGTTCCTTTTGAAATTTTCTCACCCTGAAAAGGGTTACAGGTGACCAGCATATAGTGTATTAGTCTTCGGGAGATAGTCTTATATGCCTTGTATATTTTTATATCCCATATTTCTTTCCAAATCACAGGGAGACCCAGGAGAAACCCACAGTTTTCCTCTTGTCGTGGTAAATGTTCCACAAACATTTTTTGAAGGGCTGTTATGCCATGGGAACTGAGCTAGGCTAAGTATCTAGGGAAGGATGTGTGATTCCCCTCCTCCCAGGACGCTTAGTCTGCCTGGCTGTTTACATCACCCTCGTTGCTGCTGCCTAAATATTCAATGAGATACAGTAACCTGGGTGTAGGTGAATGGAGAGTTCACTAGATTTTATCTTCCAGGATAAACACTTCTGTGGCATCTCAGCTGTTCACCCTCATTGGCACAGTGTTTATGCTAAGAATCCAAGGAAATCTAGTTTCCAGAAATGCTAGTATACCATGAGAAAGGATGCTGGGACATCCATGCGTTTCTGTCTCTACCTCTCTGTCACACACACACACACACACACACACGTTTATGAACAGTAGCTAAAATGGAACCCCAGAATCAAAGTAAGTTACATGCATATCTAACAGTTCACAATGCATGTGAATTGAAACTTGGGCAACAAAACACAGACCCCCACATTTCCTCTGGTCTAATTTATCCCAAATTCCTCACACTGGGCCATATATTTCTGCAGATATTTATATATCTGCCATAGGTAGATGCATTTCCACCTGATTTGGTTAACTAGAATGACTAGATTTTTTTTCTTTCATGCCTGTCATTTAAACATGGCCATTAGTTTGGGCAGACTTTTATTTTTTTAATTTTCAGAAATCAGTGATCTTAGAGTGATACAGATGAACACTAATTTTTCATTTAAAAGGTAGGAGAACTAACTTTTACTAAACAACAACTCTCCCAGATACTATGAGGCACTTTGCATACCTCATTTCAGGTAATCCTCGGAGTATTTTATATGTAAAGAAACCCAGGAAGCACAGCCAGGATTCACACCCATGTCTAAGTTAGGGTTTAAATCCTGGCTTTGGGTTCTTTCAACCCTGTACACTTGCATAAATGTTACCTCCCCCTCCAAATAAAAGTTGTAGAGTTCTTTTTCCATCTTGGCTTCAGCATGTATTGAAGAAACACTTTTTTCCTGTAATTATTCTTTATTGCATTGAATCAAAATTAAGGCACATTGGTGAAAGGGGGTTTATTTGACATAGGTTGACAGGTTGAAGATTCTGGCCTTAAAATTGCTAATTGGAGGCCATTGCTAAAGTCAAAGATAGAACATATGAATGTGGAATTATCACTAAAACCTTTTGGAGTCACCAGGACTCTCATTTCCAAACTTCTCAGAGAAACACGGGTATTTACTTTATTTTATTTACTTTAACCCGTGGAGCAGGAGCTGTGTTGTTATTACAGAGAGGTCAACAGCACAGTTACTTTGGAGGTCCTTTTCTCAGGCTGTGTTCTTATCTTCAGATATCATCACACCTAAATCAGTGTGATGGGGTTCCAGATCTCTAAGACCGCAGAAATGGTAAATAATCCATTCAGTGATTGTAATACTTAACCTCTTTGTCATAATATTGGTATTTCCCCCTATTTTTGGCATGGAAGCCCACAGGCTTACCTTGCATAAACTTCAGCCTAGAAATAGTCATTTTTGCTATTTTCCAAACAGATCATGTTAAACATGCCAAAAAACACCACCACCACCTCCACCACCAGCAAAAACGTAATGGCAACAAGCTCCCAAGGGTTCAAGAGCTTGTTCCCGTGTTTGTAGATGGTCCGTGCTCTCCACTTCCTCACCTGTCATAATCTGCTGCAAGCTGGACCTTAGTATTTTATGTTTTATCAGCATCTTCTAGGACAGGCTCAAACTATAACCCAGGGGTAAGTCTGGCCAACCACCTGAGTCTGGACAATACAAGCAAAGAATGATTCTCACATTTTTACATAGAAAATGTGCAATTGAAAAAGAAAGAAAAATGAGTATCAGCCTTCAGTAGGAACAGTTGCTCAATGTTTGCTCTTGACCCAGGGAGCCTGGAATATTTGCCACTGGGCCCATTCTGGAATCGGTATTCGACCCCTCTTCTGGGAAATAATCGGGGCGGATGGCACAGAACTTCCCAACTTGGCTGCTGCTCAGCCCTTCTGGTGAAGATGTGTGGAGAGAGGACCAAACTCAGGGCTTGGAAAGGAAGTGTAGGGTTTCCTCCCTAGTGACTCTATACCTTCGGCTTTTAATGATCTTCCTCACTTTCTCCTCTTTGGAAACTAATCTAATTTGGATGAGTCCCAGCTGTCTTCATAGTTTAGCTCTCCCATTCAGATATCTTCTGAGAAAAAACTTTTGCCCAATTAGTCATTTAATTGTAAAGGGCCAGCAAAGTCAGGTCTCCTGGGCAGGCTTCAGCTTGTTGTGTCTTACAGCTGCACGAGTGACCAGGAAACTCATCTTGTCAGGATGATGGCCTTATAGCTATGGAGTATCAGCTCTGTGCAAAAAAATTTTTCAAGATGCCAGGGATGCAGGATACGGGACAGACCTTTGCCCTAAAAATGTACATGGGTTTAATGGAGGACACATGGAAACAACTAATTAACATTGGCCCAGAAGCCATTACCTGGACCGAAATAAAAGTAACATGCCAACAAGTTTTTATGTGGCCTTAAAATTAGGTAACTCTGCCTCATAGCTTTATGAAGGTTTTTATTTAAAGATTTCATTAAAACCTTATTTTTTTATTACAAGAGTAATATATAGTCAAAGCAGAAAAAAAATTGCCAAACCACATGAAAATAAAATGAAGAAAATGTAACAACACCTATAATCTTGCTGCTGCTGCTGCTGCTGCTGCTAAGTCGCTTCAGTTGTGTCGGACTCTGTGTGACCCCAGAGATGGCAGCCCACCAGGCTCCCCCGTCCCTGGGATTCTCCAGGCAAGAACACTGGAGTGGGTTGCCATTTCCTTCTCCAATGCATGTAAATATTATTGGCTTCTTAGTATTTGTCCTTTCTCCCTTTTCTTGGTATAGATAAATATATGCACATAGAGCATAACGTACATACTCATATGTAACTTGCAGTTTTCACATATTATAGCTTTGTGTCATTAAGTTTTCTGCAGTATAATTTTAATGTACTATCTTGGCACATATGGTAGAAGACTAATTTATTTCACCAATCTGTTACTGTTGAATGTTTACTTAATTCTGCTTTTTAAAAAAAATATATAAATAATATATAATGCTGAAAGGTGCATCCTTATTGTAAATCTTTGTGCATATGCATGATTATTCCCTTAGGATGCATTTTCAGAAGTGGAATTTCTAAGTTAAGGACCACAATCAATTTTAACACTTTTGATACACAGTGCCAAATTTCTATCCCCCAAATGTTGACTTGTTTACCACTCGACTAGCTTTCCCTTTCATTCCCCCAAACTAAAGGTTGAGTGTTTGATTATTTGAATTAGATCCCAGAAAATTTGCTACATGGACAATCATTTTATGAACAATGTGTGATATATGTATAATGTATGAGTGTATAATTCAGCAGTATCTTAATAATCATCTTTAACACCTTCCTTTAACCCTGCAACCAGCTTCCCTGGTGGCTCAGATGGTAAAGAATCTGCCTGCAATGAGGGAAACCTGGGTTTGATTCCTGGGTCAGGAAGATCCCCCAGAGAAGAGAATGGCAACCCATACCAGTGTTCTTGCTAGAACTCCAAGGACAGAGGAGCCTAGCAGGCCACACAGTCCATGGGGTTGCAAAGAGTCAGACAGGGCTGAGCCACAAACACTTTCACTTTCACTTTCACTTTAACCCTGCAATTTAGGGTTGAAAGTGAAAGTGAAGTCGCTCAGTCGTGTCTGACTCTGCGACCCCATGTAGCCTATGAGGGTCCTCTGTCCATGGGATTCTCCAGGCAAGAATACTGGAGTGGGTTGCCATTTCCTTCTCCAGGGGATCTTCCCAACCCGGGGATCGAACCCAGGTCTCCCGCATTGTGGGCGGACGCTTTACCATCTGAGCCACCAGGGAAGATCTCCGAAATTTAGGATTAGTTGTAGTTAATATCGAAGTCATACTTGTGACATCAAATTTATTTATTTATTTTTTAGTTAGGGACAAATTTGGTGAACCTAGGGACACATTAAAAACAAACAACAAGAACAACAACAAAAAACCATCTTGAGACCTGGATTTCAAAACCTGATGTATTTCAGTTAGCTTGGTTAATTTGAACTCAGGTTCCCTCAGCTAGCAATGACCTTGAATTTTTCGATGGAAGGTAGCTTGTATATTTTATAAATGTAAGCAGAATCTTGCATTAGTAAAGGTGGATTAAGTAACGCCTCCCTGGTTTCCTCTCAGGTGGGCGACGCGGCCACTAACCCAAATGCATTGGCCCTCAAGCATGTGGTTCTCTCCAACAGGACTTGCAGGCGCAGGACCGCGCTCACCGCATTGGCCAGCAAAACGAGGTCCGCGTGCTGAGACTCTGCACGGTCAACAGTGTGGAGGAGAAGATCCTCGCCGCCGCCAAGTACAAGCTGAATGTGGATCAGAAGGTGATCCAGGCGGGCATGTTTGATCAGAAGTCTTCCAGCCATGAGCGGAGGGCCTTCCTGCAGGCCATACTGGAGCATGAAGAGGAAAATGAGGTACGGCAGAAAGGCGAGTCTAGAAGTCAGTGACCTTGAGTCTTGCGAGGGTTAAGAAGGACCTCTTTGTTCTTTAAAGCATTTCCTGGGCTGGTGTTAATTAAATGAATAAATTAGCCGCTATCTCGCCCCTATAAAAATTTCACAGAAAGCCTGTGAAACTTATCCAGACAAGTGTCTTAAAAGCACCTGCTAGAGGGACCTGAAGGCTTGGCTAGCGGGTGCTTCCCTGGTTTCCGCCAGAGAGATGCTACCTGCACGCTCGATTGTACTGTGAGTGCTGCCCTCTGTAGGGAGGATGCAGAATTGCAGAAAGGCCTCTTGAAAGAAGCTGCTAGATGAGACTAGACAAAACCGAAGGGCTCCTCCTTGCCTTTTCTGTCTCCATCCTTCAGAGCCCTTTTTCTCTCTTGCTTTTTGATCAGGGATCACAGAACTTCAATATGTTTGTAGGAGAAGCCCTTGCAGCTATCTTTAGCTCTTTGAGTCATACTTCTACTGGAAAAAGAATGATCTTAACCTCCACTCCAAATTCTCCTATTAAGAGCTGACCAAAGACTGAGAAAATTACTGACAAAAAGAAATCTCTTTTTATTTGCCAACACTGTTCCAAGAATGCATCGATTTTGTTTCTCTCGGGGAATCTTTGGGTAGCTGTGTTTTTTTAGATTGCTAGTCTTAGTCATTCGTTACTACATTTTCATTCCCAAATGGGTTTGAAAGAGTTAAGAGATAGTACGTAATCTATAAGACAATACCAAATACCAGCATCAGTCCTTATCACAAGATTAACTTGGGATGGACAGATTTGGTTTGGTGTGCCCATGTTTATAAATGGAAAAATGGGTTGGTCTTACATATTCATGTGGAATACTATTTTCATTGCATATATTAGATATACAGTTAACCTTTAAACAACACAGTTTGAACTGTGTGGGTCCACTTACATGCAGATGTTTTCCATACTAAATAATACAGCACTACATGCATCTGTAGTTGGTTGAATCTGGGGATGCAGAGGAATCATGGGTCCAAAGGGTCCCCTATAATATATGCATGGACTAGTCGCAGTTGTTCAAGGTCAACTATAGTTTGATTTTGCCTTGAGTAGAATGTTTTTTAAATCTTCTATAAATTATAAGCCAGATTCTTTCAAAAACCTCATTTACTTTTTTTTCTGAAATAAGTTGAAATGTGAAGTAGTTCTTGATATTTAAAAGAATCCTGAAATGAATCTTTTTGCAAATTGAAGAGCACTTTTCTGTTATGCCTCTTCACTTGTCAGTCTTATATATTTGATTAGTTATATGTTAGATTTCACTAAAATGATGAAAATGCATATGTACATATATTCACTCATATTTTTAAAATTTTGATCTTAAGTAATTTGCTACATTTGATTCTAGGAATTGAATGTTTGATACAGATTTGATTCTCAAAATTGAATATTTGATACAGATTTAGAATCAGGTTGTCAGGTGATTTATTTTTTATTTTTTACACAGTTGGAAATTTAAAAAAATAAAATAATACGCAGAGTTGATATTCAGCTAGGCGTCTCCATGACATTTTTGCTTGTTTTGTTTTATGTAGGCCTTGTGGAAATAACCCCGACCTGTGTTAGCTGGAATCTAGTGTTGCCTGTAACTTTGCAACCTTCTGAGACCTCAGGGAGATGTTGACCTCTCCTAGTCCTCAGGGCCCTTGCAGGACATTTGGTCCTATCCAAAACATCCGTTAAGACATTTAATCTATAAGACATTTGGTCCACACCAAAAGCTCTTTGATATTTGTCCAGAACCACTTGGCAGGGACCAAATATGCTCATGGATGTTGTGGACAGGACCAAAGGTCTGAGGGCCACCAGGTGGAGTCTTCAGTGGAATCTGATTCCAGCTGCTTCTAACTGAGCAGACTTGCTGGGGCTCCACACCCCTTCCAGGCTGTCTGTGTGTCGGACAAATGTTACCATTTTCTGGATAGCACGTGTCCTGATGTGAAGATGTTTGTGGACCCTGATCGTCTGCAGTCAGGGTCTCTGATCCTGAGTATCTGCAGCAGCTATCACCGTGGTTGATGGATCATGGAGCACTCACTAGGCCATAAGGAAACCAAGCAGATGTATTGCCCACTTGCCAGCCAGTGTGTGCTCTGTGAAAGCCAGGCTTCTTGCCAGTTTACAAGAGCATCTTTTCATCTTGGGCTTGGGAGAAGTCCAACCTGACACTATATAGGCTATGAGGGGATAACATGATCCTAGGAATAGGGTGGACAAAGCCGGACATCTTTTCACCAGAGGATATACTAACCAAATTCTTTGTATCTTGCAGTCACAGCCCACTCTAACTAGTCTATTTCTTTGTCAGATGAAATATAATAATGTATTTAGACAAATTGCCTTCCATCAAGAGATGAACTAGCATAAGTTTTTCACAAGTAATTTTATCTTGAGTCATCAGTTTTTACGTTACTGACCTGCATTCATTTCTGACACAGTGCACCAGGCATTGTCTTGGGACAGAGGCATCTCCTTTAAGCTGCTAGGACACTCATACTCTTTCTGGAACAAGTTGCCTCATTTTGAATGTATCAATATGACTTGGGAAACTGGATGTTTGAAGTTCTGGGCTTCCCTTTCTTCCCTCTGCTAATACACTGAAATTCCCCATTTGATTTTTAACAAGCTCACTCAGCATATAATAAAAAGCATTTTGGATTGTAAGCTTTGTAGTATCTACCCAACCTCTGGAATCTTTTAAGTGTGAAATTTATAGAATAACATTTCTAAAAACTTTTAGAACTGTTGGTTTCTGAGGAATTTTCAGATATGTAATGTGCCTTGGTCTAACATATTATAAAATGAAAATGTGAGGCCTTGGTTAATTGCTTTCTCTACCTCATTTAAATTATTTTCATTAAGAAGAGTTTTGTGGGGGGCTTGTTATTGATACCTTTTGAGTTGTCACAACCACAGCTGAAACAGTTGCATAATAGTGCCCACTGAAATACATTGATTAAACATATTTTAAAGGCTATGTATTTGACACATATATCCATGTGATTTTTGTGGTCTTGCTTTGTGTCTTATCACTAAGTTTCACATACTCGTGTTCTTCATAAAGCTTTGAAGATAAGCATTTATATCACGCATAAGGTTAATGGAATTAAAAGAATTAATGCTAGACCCATTCTCATGGGGATTTCCTTATTTAAATCCTACATCTACTCTGTGGAGTAAATGTCATGCCCATTTTACAGATGAGGTCGTTGAGGCAGGGAGACAGTAAGTAACCTGTTTTAAAAGTAAGGAAATCAAGGGACTTCCCTGGTGGGCCAGTGGTTAAAACTCCATACTCCAAATGCAGGGAGCATGGGTTTGATCCCTGGTCAGGGAACTAAGATCCCGCATCCTGTGCTGTATGGCCAAAAAAATAAAATTAAATTAAGGGAATCAAGGTACACCCCCTCCCACCGTCAAAAGAACTGGTATTTCTTAGAGTGTACTGTTTCCTGCCTAAACAGTTTTTGCTCTGGAAAGATGCTTTGAATTGCTTGCAAAATACTTATGGCAAGTGACCCTTCTGTTTTCTTTCTGGCTTGAAATGGGGTCCCATTGGTCTGGAGAATCACCTCTGGAGATTCACCTTAGTCATTGGTACCTCACCCCAGTTGTCCAACCTCTCTCCTGGAAGCCTGCTAACTCATTCTCTTCTGTTCTGTTCTTAATCCCAGGAAGAAGATGAAGTGCCCGACGACGAGACTCTGAACCAAATGATTGCTCGACGAGAGGAGGAATTTGATCTTTTTATGGTAATGTTACAGAAAAGCATGGAAACAAATGCCTCATTCCCTCCCCACTGCCTTCTGTTAAATGCACGATGTCTGGGGCCTGTGTGCCCTGGCCAAATTTCATTTGTAAAGCCTGAGCCTTTTCCTTCAGTTCAGAGGCTGCAAACTAGCTGGATTTAGCCTGCAGACATATTTTGTTTGGCCCATGCTGTGTTTTTTAAAAATTTGAAGTCTGTTGCCAACACAAAAAAGAATCCTGATTTCTGGCTTCCCTTGAAAATGAGCATGGGCCGTAATACCAGGCCCACCTCTGATGGAAGCATTTGGCTAGGGCTGAGTAGCAGCTGAACCCTCAGGACAGGCAGTGTGGTCCCCAGCTTACCACAGACACACCCCCGCTTCCAGCTCATTTCTAATGCTGGGAGGCATCCTTCAGGGAACCTGCCCTGCTCCTCCAGGCAGAGTTCACAGCTATTCCCTAGCTGTCTCCTTAGGGCTCCAAACAAATATGTTCCCTGGAGGGGGCAGGGGGACAGTAGGAGGACAGGAACTGAGATGACCTCCTTCCTTTTCTTCCTGTTGAAGAGAGCCTCCCTAAGCAACCTTCTAGGTAAGATTCAAGGTGTGCATGCTAAATTGGTTCAGTCATATCCGACTCTTTGCGACCCTGTGGACCTTAGCCCACCAGGCTCCTCTGTCCATGGATTCTCCAGGCAAGAATACTGGAGTGGAAAAAAAAAAAAAAAAAAGAATACTGGAGTGGGTTGCCGTGCCCTCCTCCAGGGGATCTGCCTGACCCCAGGATCAAACCCATGTCTCTCATCTCCTGTATTGGCAGGCAGGTTCTGGGAAGCAACCTTCTAGGTCTGCATCAAGGTATAGCTTTCCCTTAAAGATCTAAATTGGTTTCCTTTCACTGGTATAACGCAGATGCAAAGAACCTTGACATTTGAAAATTTAATGTCCATGATGTTTCAACATTGACTTTCCAGGATACATAATCATCTGTAATCTTGCCAAAACCTGAATTTGATGTATGTCTGCCACAAGGTCAGTAGGGAAGGAAGCAAGGCTCTTGGCTAGTGAGTGAGGCCCTCAGACATCATATTTGATTGTATTCTTAAGGCATTAACTATAGCTATCTTATTTACCTCTGTATCCCCAGTGCTCAGACCAGTTACTGGCACATAATAGATGCTTAATAAATATTTGCAAAATTTCAGGCCTCATGAGGATGTCAGCATAGGTCAGGACCTAAAAAGGCTCCGCTCAATGTGTTTAATCTTTTGATCTTCCTAACATTTAGCCTGTCTGTGGAGTGAGCGAATAAATGCTGGGGAACCCCCAATCAAAGCCCCCAGATTTGAAGCCCCCAGGTCTCAGACAGAGGGGCATGAGGGAAGCATGTGGACAGGGGTGAGTGGATGGTGGTGAAGGGTGAACAAAGGGAGTTGTTTTGTCTCAGGGAGACAGAGCTGAACGTCCCATGTAGTCAGAAATTCCAGCTTTTCAAGAGAAACTAAAAAGTGAGGTTTTTGTATTCACTCTCTGGATTGCAAGATGTTTGCAACTAAATTAGATTTTTTTTATTATACTTTAACACTTCAAGCCAAGTAAAATATGACCCTGGGCCAAATATGACCCACAGAGTTTGCAATTTCCACCTCTTCAGCCTAGACAGTCTGAGAAGGGAGTCCCAGCTGTGTGAAAGCTTACGTTATTTTTGTGACTTTTGTCTTGGGAACAATGATTGTGCTCACACACCATGATTCAAGATAAAGGACAGTTAATTCTTTCTCAGGAAATTTTTAGGTAGCCACAGGACTAGCTCCTACCCTGGGATGCTCACTCTCCCCCTGCCCTATAAAATGAACGATCCTACCCATAATAAGGCCACTTTGAAGAAAAATGACAGAAAGAAAACTTTACCAGCATGGTCAACACAGGGTGTTCATAAAACCTAAATTTCTTAACTCAGACTGCCGATCACCACCTTTGTAGATTATTCTCTGTTTGGGGAGATTAGAGATACACTTAGGAAATAGACTAATCCTTTCTCTCCTTGAGGAGCTTATTAAAATGTAGATGACTGGGGAACACCGAGGCAAGAGGCCTTCAGCTTCCTTGGCTGATCACTGATTGGCAATAATTCAGTACCGCTATAGCCTCAGACACTCTTGAGGCCCTTGGAAAGGATAAGCTATCTGCCATTATTCAAATCAGATTAGGCCCAGAGATGGAGGTTTCCATCAGCAGCCGGGAGATAAGGGAAAAGGAGTACTTCTCTTTTCTGCCTTTCTGGCTGGGTATTTGTAAAAATTGAAAGCCTCGGAAAAAAGAAAAAAGATTGGATGTCTGGCCAAGGCTCAGCCTTCTTTTAACTGGGAACAGGTGAAGCTGGCTATGGAAGGCTTTTCTGTGGGCATTTTCATTTTGTCAACATGTGCTGGTTTCTTAAAGGTTGACTTCTCATTTTTGGATAATACAGATTTTTGGTTTGCTTTGGTTTGGTTTGGTTTGCCTTGTGTTGGTTTTTTAAAGTCTTTTAATCAGCCTGCTGCCTTTGGCCAATTCACTATTCATTAGCACCTCCACCAGGGGGCAGGAAATCAAATTGAATCCTTGCCAGTTCAGATTAAAAACTGCAGTGAGAAACAAGAATGGAATGTGAGCTAGATTTGGAATTCAAAATTTTAAACTCTTAATCCACTATTTTTTTTTTTAAGTTAGCTCTGCCAGGCTCCTCTGTCCATGGGGATTCTCCAGGCAAGAATACTGGAGTGTGTTGCTATGCCCTCCTCCAGGGGATCTTCCCAATTCAGGGATCAAATCCAGGTCTCCCTCATTGCAGGCGGATTCTTTACTGTCTGAGCCACCAGGGAAGACCATATAGTAAAACAGACATATTACTTGATTTTTGTATCCTAGGCACTGTAGTTAAATAATATACTTTATGCAGATAATCTCTTTAAAATAAAACCTTTATTTTGAATATTTTTTCTTGTTGTCTCGTTCCAAAACTGACTTCAGAAAGTTATCTCTTATACTGATTACCTATGAATTTTAACTAAAAGAGATTTTTGACAGGCCAAGATTCATGTCTGAAACGTTGTGCCTACATACTAACATTTTAAAAGCTTTAGAAAGCTTTTAAGCTGCTCTGTTCCCTACAGAGGCATTATTATTTCCCCTTAAAAATAATCATACACATTAGCATAAGGTTATTCGGTGTTAAGACAAAACATATTCATGTAATAGCTAAATGATAAATTAATCTTACTTGCATATGAACTTCATATTTTGTACTTGTCTTCTGTAAGTAGAAATCTTTGGGAAGAGTTACAGTCATAAGAACTTTAATCTTATTAAAAATTTCATCAAAAAATTTTTTTGCATTCTTTCTACAAGAAAAAAAAAGCAGTGCAATTTATTTTCTTTTATATTAGAAGAGAATTATTTTCTCATTTGTGGACTAATGCATGGCATAACGGAGAAGGCAATGGCACCCCACTCCAGTACTCTTGCCTGGAAAATCCCATGGATGGAGGAGCCTGGTAGGCTGCAGTCCATGGGGTCGCTGAGGGTCGGACACGACTGAGCGACTTAACTTTCACTTTTCACTTTCATGCACTGGAGAAGGAAATGGCAACCCACTCCAGTGTTCTTGCCTGGAGAATCCCAGGGACAGGGGAACCTGGTGGGCTGCCGTCTATGGGATCGCACAGAGTCGGACACGACTGAAGTGATTCAGCAGCAGCAGCATGGCATAAGTCATTGGTATGGGAAATGCTAATCATATAACCAAAAACTGAAGTGGTGATGTTTTGCTGTCTCCGTACAGTGCCTTAACAAAAAATGATTTTTCTTGAATACTATCTAATAACTATTAGGAAATGACCTCAGGCCCCTGTTTAGATTGCACTGTTAACTAAGCATCCTCTGTGTGCTGATTCCAAAGGTTTGTTGGATCCCGTTTCTGATACCAGAGCATTAGGAGGCAGGATTAAGAGCAACCTCTCCAGCTAACTATAGCAGATGACAGAACAGGACGGCCACATTTATCTACCGATGGGACTCCGCCATGCTCCAAGCCCAGCCCATCTTGGGAAGTTAATGATTTCCAAAAATGCTGAAGCCTAGTTTAAGGAACTCTGAACTTTAAATAGATTCTAGAGATCCCGTTTGGACTTGAACAGAAATTTCTTTTATATCCTGTTACCAGTTTTAGCACTTAAGAAAAAATTAATATTGAATTCTCATTTCAGTACAGTAGAGCTGAAGGAAGAGGGAAAAGGTAAATCATTTAATGGTTAATGGTCTGTTTGTTGTAGAAATGGTCTCGCCAGTGATAGACACATATAACGAATGTATACAGCAATTCAGTGGAGGTTTTGCTTTTTTTAACCATCACATTCTTTAGTTACAGGTTAAAGGCAAATACATGGCACTTTATTTACTAGTGCACTGGATTTTTAAAAAGGAAAATAGGACCTGGGGATATAGGCATTTTGAAGACTGTTGAAAGGAAGCCACTTCACTTACATCAGTTGAGATGAGATTTCCTTTGACATCTGTCACTCTGTGGCATAATATTTTCATAAGAGCTAAGCTTTTTGAAACTTGAAGAACTGAGGGACATTCCTCTGCCAGAGCCCAGGGTACACTGAAAATTGAAGACATTCACGACTGACTGACTAATAAACCAGTTATGTGCTCACATGTCCAAGTCCAACTGAGGGTGGCTATTTTATAGTGACACTTGATAACTAACTCTTCCTGGTTGTCTGATTAAAAGCATGAGCCCTGTTGAGGTACAGGAAATTTTCTTAATGAACTTTCTATTTTATATTCCTGAAGAATACTTTTACACCAGTGCAGCAATGAGTTGTATCACCAGGGCTCATATTTTTAACTCATTTTTTAAAAAATTGAAATAGTTGATTTATAATAATATTATATCAATTTCTGCTGTTATATTTTTAAAATACACCCCCAATTTGAATTTTCTCAGTGTTACTTAAGGGGGAGCTTTTGCACCCACATAAACTAAGAAAAGGAATTTTTTAAGGAGTATTTTTTTAAGTACTTAAGTAAATTTCAAAGATGGGTACAGGGGAAGGGAAGAGATTTTGGCCTTAGGGATGAGCTAGAACAAGTCAGAGCACAGAAGCTCCGTGGGGGATGCCGAAGGGGCCCTGCAGCCATAGGAGGTGACTTGCAAAGAGACTTACCTGTTGCTAAGTCTACACTGTACAGAATCCCCTTGCCTTTTGGTGAGACTTCTGTTCATCCTTCCAGCGCATGGACATGGACCGGCGGAGAGAGGATGCCCGGAACCCGAAACGCAAGCCCCGCCTGATGGAGGAAGACGAGCTGCCCTCGTGGATTATTAAAGATGACGCCGAGGTGGAACGGCTGACGTGTGAAGAGGAGGAGGAGAAGATCTTTGGGAGGGGGTCTCGCCAGCGGCGGGACGTGGACTACAGCGATGCCCTCACGGAGAAGCAGTGGCTGAGGGTAGGTGTGACTTTCTCGACTTCCTGCTCTGTGGGGCGTTGTTGGCTCGGTGAAATCAGAGGCCTGTGGCTGGACCCGTTTGAGGTGGACTGGTTGCCCCTATGAAGAGAAGGGGCTCTTGAACACAGAAAAGTCATTTTGCTCTTGCAGCGGAGTCATTCTGCAATTCATTGGAAGATAATGAGTTGTTTTGCGAGAGCAGACTTGGTCACTGGAAACATAGGATTATGAGAGCTATGAGACCCGCTAATGTTTTATGACTTGTGATTGCCTGGTCATGCCTCACTTGGAGTTAGAATCAAAATGTGGAAGTGGGCTTTTGAAGTCTTTTTCGTTGTTCCCCCTCATTTTATGTTCTTTGATCGGAGTTTCACCTTTGCAGGTCTTGCTGAGAGAACTCAGGACAGCAGCCTCTTCTGACTACATGGCGGCTTCCTAGACGCACATAACATTAGCGCTGGAAGGTGCCTTTGTACTCTTGGTTTTGCTGAGGTCCAGAGAGGTTAGGTGACTCTGCAAGGTCGCACAGCTGGCTAGAAACAACAGAATCAGTGAATGCTGATGCATTTGGGAGCTTGGTGTTGGCTTGATCTGATCCGTCCCTTGCAGATGCAGCCTGGGCCTGGGACTTGGGTCACTGACACTTGGAAATGGTATTCTATAGTTTGGATTGTTTTTTGTTTCCCTGCTTTGGAAAATGTCGATTCCTCGTTTTGACTGAGGTCTGTGATCTCAGACTGTTTGAGCACAGAAATATCAAACTGCTCCTAGGAGCCACGTGTGTGAATGCCCAGGTGAGCATGACTGTTCCCTTTGAAGGTTTAGCCGCACTTTCGTTTTTGGGCACAGACTTAGAACCAAGGCAGACAGAACAGGCTGGGATGTGCATTCCAGGCAGGGCCGGTAAATGCGTGCTGGAAATAGTAAGCATGGTTGGGTGAAAACCAAACAAAATAGAAGCTGTTTTTGTGAGTTGTTCATTTTATCAGAAGGGAATGCGGTTCCCAAGCTTTGTAAAACGTGGATTTTAGGACCCAGGCTGTAAGTAGGTAGGTGGGTGGGAGGGCCACGGAGGAAGAGTTTTGAGATTGGATAACACAGGCAGACAGGTCTCGGCCCCACTTGAGAGGTGATTTACTCAGGCTGTCGTATGATGAGAGAGAATGATCTGAATTTTGAAAAGATTGACGTCTGTGGTATCCTGAGAAGAAAGGGACAAGGAAAGCATGGCTTATCTCTATGGGTGAACTGTGACATGTGAAATGTAACTTTTGTGTGGTGATTTTACTGTCACATCCAGGCATTCCAGTGGCCTCAGAGTATGGTTTTGTGAGTTTCTTCTGTTTCACTGTTGTGAGGTTGTAGTTGCATAATTAAGATCCATTCGCTAATGGGAAGAGTTTTTGCTTAATACTCATTTCTGAGCTAGGGGAAATTCTTTTCCCATTCTCTTTTATGTGAGCAATAAATTAACTACCTGGATATTATTATAGGAAATGAGACAAGAACCTAGGCCAGCATTTTAAAGTCTGTCTTATAAATGTATAATTTCCAGACACTACAAGCAAAATAATCTTGTTTATTGGGCAAGAAGGTAGCTGAATGTATCCTTTTTTGAATAATCAATGGAAAATGCTCTTCAAGTAAATAGTGTTATGAATCCTAGAAAGTTTTCAAGGTTAGAATACCTCATTTTTTCTCTTCTTCAGTTTATACCACTCGCGATGAGCGCTGTGCTGCCACACGGTAGAAACTCCATGAACGCTTCTGAAGATGAAGTGATAAACTTATAAGAAGAAAGTGGAAAGTTACTAATTTACCAGTCATGTTAGGGTAGTATTGTGTATCTTGTAGACTTCCTTTTTTTTTTTGGTCTAGTGTTTCTTCACTCGGTTCACATTCTTTTGCCAACCGGTCCATTCTGAAGGAGATCAGCCCTGGGATTTCTTTGGAAGGAATGATGCTAAAGCTGAAACTCCAATACTTTGGCCACCTCATGCGAAGAGTTGACTCATTGGAAAAGACTGTGATGCTGGGAGGGATTGGGGGCAGGAGGAGAAGGGGACAACAGAGGATGAGATGGCTGGATGGCATCACTGACTCGATGGATGTGAGTCTGGGTGAACTCTGGGAGTTGGTGATGGACAGGGAGGCCTGGCGTGCTGCGATTCACAGGGTCGCAAAGAGTCGGACACGACTGAGTGACTGAACTGAACTGAATGAAAGGAACATGTATGTCTAAAAATGGAAAACTAGTTTGTTTTACAAAACTATGCTATGAAATTGATGTTCATAATTTTCACCTTAAGGTGCCTCGCAAGATACCAAGTCACCCAAGAAGGATAAAACTGTTCTCAGGGCAGCTTTATTGTAATATGCCTTTTTGTAATCCCATCTCTTGGAAACTGTGTCTCCATATTCAGCGTGAGTTGATAACTTGCCATTGACCAGGCCGTGGGATTAACGCGGGATGCTGCATGGCCTCGGCGTTCAAACAAATGCTTATCGTCCATCGTTTGTTTACTTGTTCACCAGCGGCCATCCTGTTTAATATCAGCTTATTAAGCTCTTTCTTGATAATAAAATTTTATGCAAGGGGCTCTCGTGGGCCTAATGTGCAGAGATGTTCTCCACTGGCTGATGATTGAACACACTGGGTGAACCTAAGCAACGCAGCCTTGAAAGGGAACTTGGCAAAGACTGTTCTATAAGAAATGCTGTAACAGGGCTAAAATAATTCTCCCTCCTGGAAATGTTGTGCAAAGCCGGCTTGGCAGAGGCATCGGAGATACATAGAGTCCCTGAGTTGGAAGACAGCTCAGTGGAACAGCTCCCTGTCCTACACTTAAATCACATCCTCCACGGCACCTGTGCCAAGAGGCTGACCATCCATAGAGGAGACACTCTGCCTTTTGTCTGCACAGCCCTTCCAGTGGTCAGCCCCAACTGTTAGTTCTTCTTCCCTTTGAACAGAATCCTCTTTCCTTATAGCTGCTGCTCGCTGGTCCTGATCCTATTCCCTGGGGGTGAACAGAACAATATTTTTTCTGTTTTTAGCATCAGCTCCCACTGGATGAAACGTTTGAGGACTCAAATGCCGTTAGAATGAACTTCCCTACATTCCTCTTTCTTTGGCACTTCCCTCATCCTCCAGGGCCCAGCTTAATTGCCACCACACCTTTGATCCCTTCAAGAGTAAACACTAATCACATTTCTCCTCATACTCTCACTTTTCTTGGCCTATTCTTCTGTAACAGATCGAACACAACTTGCTAGTTTTCTTGGTCATTGTTGACATACCTGCCTTCCCGATTGATTAACATGCTGCATCTTGGTTGGACTTCCGTGTGCAAATAGTAAGGCCCATTGATTTCATTGGTTGCCACATGAAATAGCCCAGGATTGATGTGTGAGAACATTGCCCCAGGTAGTGTTCACCTCGGCAGTAGATGGACCTAAACCTGCCCTATTCAGGGGCCTGTCCAAAAGAGTAAGTAGAATTGTATTTCTCAGGTAAAAATTGAAGGTGGGTGTTTCTGGTTGGTAGAAGCAACCGTTCCACCCTGGGCTGTTCAGGGATCGAGGCTGGAGGGACTCTGTCAAGCCTCAGCATCTCCATCCCCTTGAGCCAGAATCGGGGAACACCACAGAGAGTAGTATGTGCTGAGTTCTAAGGACTCTAAGTGAATAGGCCTCCGTGACTTCCGCTCACATCCCATTAGGTAGAACGCCATCCTGGGACCACGTTAGCTATAAGGGCGGCTGAGAACTGTGGTCTGGCTGTGAGCCCAGGAAGGTAGGATTTTGGTGACAAGATTGCAGTGTCTGCCTCAGAACACTTAGGTTGAATTGAAGTGCTACGGCCATTTTCTTTGAAAATTTTATTATGGTTTCATCACAAACAAATTTTATTTTATAATCATAGTATGCTAAAAATTCCCACAGTGTCCTTTAGACAATCTGTTGAGTTGGAAGATTTAAAAAATTTTTCTGTGTTCATGTTATTTTAAGTGAAGAGGATCACAATTTCAAACAAAGCTCAATTTGACTTTTTTTTTTTTTTTTAAGGTTTTTAAAGTTGTTTTGAAATTCCTGTCTCCATTGAGGAAACCTTAATTTCTTTGGTGGTAGGCAGTCTCAAGTGAACTTCGTCTTTTGGGGATAGTCAGGTCAACATCCATGCCTCCCGTGGGATGTTTTTCTCCCCTTGTAGGGGTTCCTGGCCATCTTCCTTCCCAAGATGGCATCTGGATAAAGGTAGATGCTGGGGTTTTATCATGACTCTGGGGCAGGTGCCCTGTCCTGTGCGTCTCTGCTGGGCTCAGCACAGGACTCCCAGTCTGTCCTGTCGCTGGAGGTCGTGACATGCAGCCAGTCCCATCTTCTGGTGTCTGTGATGACATGTGCTGTTAAAGTCTGGGGTCCTACCCAGTCTCCATTGGTCAGCTTTCCTGAAATCTCATGAAGACGCTCCGCTTCTCTGGTCTCTTAGTGCTCTCAGCTCTTTTGCGCTCTAGTTGGGAATCTGAAAGCTCTTAGTTGCTTTCTTCCCAGTGTGCTGGAGCATCCAGGAGAGTCCAGCCCCATTTTGTAAAAAAAAAAAAAAAAATCACAGTCTCACCACCAGGGAGTTGTCAAGCCTGAAGCTTCTAGAATTTGATAGTTGGGTGAGTCAGGAAGCTCTTTAAAACAAGTGATACAAAAATGCCTTACTTTTGCAATATCTGTCAAAGTATCTGACTATATGAATGCACTGTGAGGGACCTTCCTGGAGCCTTGGGAGGTGCTGGTAAAGTGAGAATCCTAAAGTCCACACTCCATGGTCTTCATAGTAAATCTACCTCTGGGCATCTTTGCTGCCTCATTCCTCTTGTTCCCTGCACTGCCCCCGCAAAATATACCAGGTTTGGGGCCTGAAGAGTGAATATTCCATTCAGCCCTAGCTAGGTGTATTGCCCTAGCTAGGTGTATTGAACTACCTGGACTTAGACCCCACAAGTTAAAGGGCTTAGTCCCCAGTAAGACCGGGCTTACTTTGGTGGCCAGCCACACTGCGGGGATCCCTGGGCCACCTGCACTACTGACCGACTGACTCTAAATTCAGGGGGTTCTCATGACTCTCTCGGGTTCAGTAATTTGCTATAGTGGATCCAGAAAGTACCTCTGGTGGTTACAGCTTTGTTATGAAGGATACAAATTGGGAGGGCCAACCAAATGAAGTAGCACACAGGATGGTCTCAGGGAGGGTACCCAGCTTCCCTGCCCTCACCCCATGGAACCAGACGGCACCCCTCCTGGCACAGCAGTGTACACACCAACCAGCAAGCTCCACAGAGCTTCCGTGTGCAGAGTCATCATTGGAATCTCCTCCCTATGGAGGGAGCTGGCGCAGCGGCTTATACTACAGGTAACAAAGTCCTCAGGGCTCATGTCTTACCTCTCTTCCTCTTAACCCCCTTTTCCTCCTGGGCAAAAGGCTCCCTATCCTGCCTTCCTGTCACATTGCAACTTCCCATACACACATGGCCTGGCCGTGGTGCTCTTCACTGTGGCTTCTAGAGCGGTTCTGGGGATCCCTGTTCAGCAGTCTCCCCTCCTAATTGCAAAGAGCCTTCAGAATTGAGGAAACTCCTCTCCAACAGCCTGGTTTAGACTGCTGTCTGCTGGTAGGACCACAAGTCCTGTTGTGGAAGTCAGTGGTGGTGTTTTGTCTTTTTTTGTCTTTGCATATTAACTTTGCCCTAATCCTACTCAAGGCAATAGGTGGCTCCCCTGAACAAGGAATGATCCCTTGAGAAAGTATGGAAGAGAATATTAATGTGGTTTTAAAAGTATTATGTCAATTACCATTTTATAGCTTTCCCATGGAGTACCCACAGTGGTAACAGTGCTCAACTGTATTGTGTGTGTGTGTTTCCACATAACCAGTAATTGGCTCATGTTGATAATTTCTTGGAAAAACATCTTTGAGGGCAGGCATTCATAGACCTAAATTGGCAGACGTCGGATGAGCCCGTTGGGCCAGGTGTTTCTAACATGCACGGGCTGTGCTGTTCCTAGTATCATAATCATGACTGAGGCGGGAGCCCCATAAAACTGGGGTGTCTGTAAAGCTTAACAGTGGGCGGAGGGTGAATGATGGAATGCCTGGCTTTCCTATTCTTCCTGTTCCTTTGGTCCTTCTGCCAACTTCAGAATCCTTCCCTTCCTAAACATTTAGTGACATCCCAGAATTTATTTAATTGCCGAGTGAGTGATTTGTGCCCTGCAGCACTTGAGGATAATTGGAATGCAGTCTAAATGATGTGCTCTGTATAATATTTCATTGCCAGCCTGACAGAGGGAAGGAACTTTGGAGTCTGCTTTTGTTTCACAGTGGATCTGATGCCTCGAAACTGTCATTTGAAAAGGTTCCTTACTTGGTGGGGTCTCTTCTTATGGTGCGGTCCTTACATATGAGTGTAAGGATGTTTCTTTTGGTTTTGTAAGCTCCTGGTGATGATATGAGCTCTGTTCCTACAGTGCCCTGCACTGTCGGGCCCCAGACCATGTTATCTAAATAATGGGGCTAAGACTCACATTCTCGGATCTTTCAGTCTCCCAAGAGAGACAGCTAGTTTTAGAAGCCCTAGGATTTCCAGACCTTAAGGAAAGGCAGCACAGAACATCTTTTTCCCCTCAACCAGTCTGTCACCAGAGAAGAGCTTGAGTTTCCCACAATTTTGGTGCCAGAGTGACATCTCGATAGTTAGGTCTGTATGTGTGTTTAGGTGCTAAGTCCTGTCCGACTGTTTTGCAAACCCACGAGCTGTAGCTCTCCAGGCTCCTTCTGTCCATGGGATTTCCCAGACAAAAATACTAGAGAGGGTTGCCATTTCCTACTTCAGGGGATCTTCCTAACCCAGGGGTTGAACCTGTGTCTCCAGCATTGGCAGGTGGATTCTTTACCGCTGAGCCACCAGGGACTGACCACCAAAGGAATTTTTGGTGGGGTCTCCCCTTCCCACAGTGCGCAGTGGAGATAACAGAGTAAGAGACTCCTGAACCATAAAATAGTAGAGGAGATCAGTGAAGTAAAATGTGACACCTCCTAGTGGAGTTTCCCTGTCTGCCTTGAAAGGCTGTGCTATACCAGGGTGCAAGTAAGGAGGAGGTCTGTTAGTCAGCTTTCCGTTATAAGCAGCCTCTGCCAAACCCTCCGTGGGAAAAAGGCAGAGAAATCCACCGAGAGTTAGCCACGAAGATCTGGAAAAAGTACTGAGAAAGTTTAAAGAAGTTGGGATTTTAAATAAGATATTTGAAACTTTGTTGAAAGATATAATGAGAAATAATAAAAAATATTTCCTGGTTTATATGAAGAGAATTTTTCCTCTCTCTCAGGAAATCTTTGAAACAGAATAATGTCTCCTCTGTTTGGGCTGGATTAAGTATGATGTGATACAGCCTGAAATTAGGAGCTGGGGTCTCCTAGGTATAATCACAGCTGAGAACATCAGAGATTCTGTAAGACGTCCTTTTCTCCCCAAAGACTTTATTCTATACTGGCAAGGTTTGGGAGGGTCCTTCATCTAAGGTATTGCTGTTGTTGCTCAGTTGCCAAGTTGTGTCTGACTCTTTGCGACTCCATGGACTGCAGTACGACAGGCTTCCCTGTCCTTCACTGTCTCCTAGAGTTTGCTCAAACTCATGTCCATTGAATCGGTGATGCCATCCAACCACCGTATCCTCTGTCGTCCCCTTCTCCTCCTGCCTTCAGTCTTTCCTAGCACCTGGGTCTTTTCCAGTCGACTTCACATCAGGTGGCCAAAGTATTGGAGCTTCAGCCTCAGCAGCGTCTACAGTATGATGTGCGTAATACCTTTAGTATTTTTCCCCCCTCTCTTGTTTTGTAACTTTGTATCACCTTCCCTTGCTTTTTGTTTAAAAGACATAAAATTGTATTTTCTTTTTCTTTTCCCAAGTGGCATTTTTTAGCTTTTCAAATTGGATCGTCAGTTTACTGGGGCAAAATGGCTAGCAAGCTGCATTTCCGTTTTTATACACAAGGGAGAGCTAAGACCCTAGCAAATGGATTTGGGTTTTGCCAAATTCAAGGTCCTTCAGCACTTGAGGAGGAAGTACTGAACTAACTAATGGTGATCAGAGTTGTGAATTGTCTGGGGGAAACATGTGATCGTAGTAAATGAATTTTGATAAATTTATGTACTTTTTATTTTATTCTTAAATCAATGGGCTAGATTGTTTTCACAGCGATTGGATCTGATATGTACCCTTTGGTCAAAACTCAATAGGGTTGGTTTAATGGAAGAAAGTGTCCTCAGAGGATCATCTAAAATACTAAATACTAAAGGCTGAGAAGTGACAGAGACTTGTTTCAATTGGTTCTTAAAACTGTGATGCCTGGAAATTCTAGTCTCAAGTTTTAACCTTTTGATATACAGGTTTAGCTCTGAAATCTAACGCAGACATTGAAAGTAACCATGGGAATTGGACCTGGCATACCGATACTAAGGAGCCCACATCAGTTCACATTATCTTAGAGATAATGCTTAGAGATAGATGTTTTAGAAATATGGCTGCTCTTCTGAATCAAGATTTGGTTCTTGTCCCATTCTTTTTTGTTTTTG
Source organism: Bos indicus (assembly GCF_029378745.1). NCBI lineage: Eukaryota > Metazoa > Chordata > Mammalia > Artiodactyla > Bovidae > Bos > Bos indicus. The sequence goes on along the minus strand of NC_091767.1, from coordinate 42,381,093 downwards.
TTTTTTAAATCCATAAAGCTACGACAATAAATCTTTTTTAAAAATATGTTTATTTTTGACAAAAGATGTATATCCTTAAGGTGTACCATGTAATGTTTTGGGACAGGTATACACTGTGAAATGACTTCATTCTCCCAGTGAGAGCTGGGGAGGGCACAGCTGTTTTAGGAAGTTAGAGATAGAGCAGGGAACTTTACTGACGCAACTGTATCTTTGATCGCTGCCTCTCAAGGGCATATAGGATCATGGTTAAGAGACTAAACCTTGGAATCTGATGAACCAGGCTTTTTTAAATCCCAGCTCCACCTATTTTGCTCTGTGACCTGGGGTGCCTAGTGTAACCTTCCTGTAGCTTTGTTATAGAAATGGGAAAATCATAGCTCCTTCATATAATTTTCTGAAGTTTGCATATGTGTACCATAGAACCTGGCATTTAATGATTACCAAAAAAAAAAAAAAATTAGCTATTAAGGAAAAAGTATTAAATTATTTCAGAGAATACCTAGATGGTAGGAAAAGAAGAAATAAAATAGTTCTGTTGTGTGTCTTGAATCCTACAGAAGAAAGGTAAAAGGAGTGAAGAGGCCCCCGTCCTTACCATTAATGGAATTAAGGAGGGCAACACGATTCCTTACTGAGTATGTTATGGAGCATGTGCACAGGCTTACTCACCTCAAGCCAGCCAACCTGTACTCATGCAGCTATAAACTCTCTGGACTCTGGTTTTCTACTTAACCCTCCGTGGCTGCAGGAAGGGCCGGGGGCTGGCAGTCAGGAAGCTGGTCTGTGCATTCCAGCCCTGCTGCCAGCTCAGTGTGTCACCTTGGTTTCTTGATCTGGGTGGAGCTGGATTCTCTTTGCTGTGCTGGGTCCCCCTCCACCTACCTAAAGACAACCTCGGAAATCACATGAAGCCGCTTTCCTTTTCCTTTTTACTGTGCTTTTAGTAATGAGCATCCCCTGCTTTCTGATCAGTGGGTCCATTGGGGGAGGCTGTTAAAAAGCACATTCCATTCAACGCCCATTTATTGAACGGTGAGCAGGTTGAGCTCCACACGGTGCAAGCATGGGGAAAGTAGTGTTAATTGTTGAGCTAGTGTTCCTCACCGTGCTGGCCCGCCTTATTAGAGCAATTAAGAGCCAGACTTGAGAGATGCTATTAGAGATAATATTGCACACTTAGCCACCTTAAAGAGCTTGTCAAGAGCAGGTCTCCAAGTGTACACAGATGGGAATTAATAGAGATTAGAACAGATTGTGAGATGTTCTGACTTGTAGGGCTTTTAACTGTTGAGGAAATCAGTAGAGTTTAAGAAATATCCATCCTCCTTCACCCTAGACTTTCAGTGTCACATCTCTGGGGGCATTATTTATGATTTCTCCCCTTCCCCCCATCCTCAGACTCTGGAGGATGGAAGGGCAGCTGCTCTTTGGCACATGGTGTGACCTCCAAACATGGTTGGCAACAGCGTTCATCTCTTGGATGCTTCTGGGAGACCCAAGCCTCCCCAACAGCCACCCCTGTGCTCCTCAAGGGTCTCCCCACCCTGCTTGGCCTCCAGTGGAGGAAAAATACAACACAGTGCATCCCCCATCCACTTTGACAAAAGGAAGAAGGATTGGATCTTGTAGCGTTAGAGGCCAACATCATGAGCTGAAGGAAGCATGTGACACTTGCAGATTGCCGGTGTTTTAGAGAATAGCTTTCCTCTTTGTTCAGGACAGTTCAGGTGGCTCCTCAGAGAAGTCGGAGGGCACTTCCCAAAGCAGATTGCAGCTGTGACCACCCCCTACCCCCAGCCCCGCTCCCCACATCACCCCTCCAGCAGCCTCCCACTGCGTATATAATTGAATCCAGGCACTTTAACATGGTTTCCAAGGCCATGGCCATCCGGCCTCTGCCTGGCCCTAGAATGTCATCTTCTTCTCTTGTTCTCTGGGTGGCCGCCACACTGGCTTGTCTTCCTGGACACTTCCAGCAAGGCTCCTTCCCTAACTACCATGTGGCCAGCTCCTTGCCCTCGTGCTCTCTTTCCAGACAGACCCTCCCCGACTGCCCCAGCTTAAAGAGCCAGGCCCTGCCAGCAGCTGTCGCATAACCTGCGTTAATCTTCTTTGCAGCCCTTGCCACCGTCTAAAGGTTATGTCATTGGCTTCTTCCACTGGTACAAGCTCCAGGAAAGCCAGGGTCCTCGCCTGTCTAGTCCACAGCCGTATCCCAGCAGTAGGGCAATGCCTTGTGCACAGTAAGCACTCCATGCTATGCTATGCTAAGTCGCTTCAGTCATGTCCGACTCTGTGTGACCCCATAGATGGCAGCCCACTAGGCTCCCCGTCCCTGGGATTCTCCAGGCAAGAACACTGGAGTGGGTTGCCATTTCCTTCTCCTTTGCATGAAAGTGAAAACTGAAAGTGAAGTCGCTCAGTCGTGTCCGACTCCTAGCGACCTCATGGATTGCAGCCTACCAGGCTCCTCCGTCCATGGGATTTTTCCAGGCAAGAGTACTGGAGTGGGGTGCCATTGCCTTCTCCATAGATATTGGTAAATAAGTGAATGTACCAGCCAGAGATGAGGGCTCAGAGAGGGTATTTGCTTACACTTCATGTTTTTTTGGTTAAGGCAGTAGAATCCTGTGTTATTTACAAATATGGATCAATGTAGAAATAACTGACATTCTTTCCCATTAAGTGCATGGTCTGTGTCTTCATGTAAAGATTTCTTAAAAAATTCTAAAGATACGTGCTTTTGACATAAGTGCTCTTGAGCTTTTCAAGATTTTAAAGGCTCTGTTCTAATTTCAGAACACATTGATGAAGAGTATTTAAATATGCATAAAAGTACAACCATCGCTTCAATCCAGCTATTCCTTGGAAATTCTTATAGATTTTACAACAGCTGTCTTCTAGCGTAAGCCCTTATTTCTTTTTAAGCAAAAACCAGATTGACATATGTAATCTAACCTGCGTTAGATTAGACAAACCTTTCTAACCTGCGTTAGATTAGACAAAACTTTCTATTTTGTCTTTTGAAAAGACAAAATAGAAAGTACTAAATTAATTGGATTTTCATTTCTATTTTTGTACAAGAGAGTGTCCAATGGAAAATGGTGATCTTAAGCATAAGGCCATGTACCTTTTAGATGGATGCCTTTCTTACTTTCTGTTAAAGAGTGTTGAATTGTCACAATCATGAGAAATTGTTGACGGGACCGTGAAACTTTCCTGCAGACAAAGCTTGATTCTTGTTTTGCCGCTCCTACTGAAATCTAATATTTAAGGTCACTGTGCTCATAGTCCATCGTAAAAAGTATATTCCTAATGCACAATGCTGTTTTTTAAAAATATTTTTCCCTTGGACCTTGAATATAGAACATTTTCCAAAGATTATTTTAAATGATGGGCTTCCCAGGTGGTGCAGTGGTGAAGAATCCACCTGCCACTTGCAGGAGGTGCAAGAGAAATGGATTTGATCCCTAGATTGGGAAGATGCCCTGGAAAAGGAAATGGCAACCCACTCCAGTATTCTTGCCTGAAAAGTCCCATGGACAGAGGAGCCTAGCAGGCAGTTCATAGGGTTGCAAAGAGTCGGACACAACTGAGAAACTGAGCGTGTACACACACACACACACACACACACACACACACACACACATTTAAAATGATATCCTCAAAACTTCAGCTTTATCACGGCTTCCAGTGGTTCTGTTCTTCTTGCCCAGCTTGCCTCTCCTACTTTAGTGGGATGACAAGCCTGAGGCATCGGGATGTTGGGGCTCCGGTTCCAGATGTGTTGTTGTTTTGTTGTGTGACATCTTAGATAAGTCACCTCACCTCCCTGGCCTGTTTCCTTATCTGCACATTGGAGTCACGAAGTGAGGGATGGGGGTGAGGATAAGAGCCTGGCCCATCTCACCTGCTTGCCTCCTTCCTCAATTTTTGTCTTTGGCAGCCCTAGAATGGACTGTGTGGGTCTGGCTCCAACTGAGACTTAACCCTCAGGAACTAAAACTCAGAGGGGTCAAGGGTGAGGGATTCTTCTCCTTGTTCTTAGCCAGGCTTTCTCTCAGAAGTGCAGGCTGACGAGGCGTGTTAGTGGACTCAGTGCGTGATCGGTGTCCAGGACTGCCTGGGTGTTAGTAACTGTTGGAGAGCTGAGCTGAGTCCTGGGTGCTGATATAATATATATATGATGGCCAGGACACTAGCATGGTGGAGCCAGAAGGGAACACTTACCTGCCAAAGGGAGCTACTTTCTCTACTCAGGGAGTTGGGGGCTTCAGCACCTCCATATAGACCAAGACCAAAGACTTTTCTAGCACACTGTCATCAAAAAGAAATAGCCCACCTCATCATTTTTTAAATCCCTTCTACTAAGCGGAGTACGTAACAGCTGCTGCATGGATTTATTTTGTTCATTGAAACATATCAAGTCTCCTTGCCAAATTATCAAGACCAAATCTGTTTGCATTTACTTTAATTTAAAAAAATGCACTAATGTCATGGGATATTATTGGAAGGTCTGGGAAGGATATCGTGGCGTCTAACAGACTACAGTGTCAACATTCCAGGGGAATCCCTGGCATGAACATTTGTTTTGCAAAAGAATTAAGAAACCCAGTGTAGGGGTTTTATTTTATTATGTTACACAAATCTAATGAATGACTATTTATTAGTAGTTTTATAAATTGTGTCTTTTGCATTTCTGTAGTCAGCACCCAGAGCTAGATATTTTTTTAAGAAAAGTAACAGTTAAAATAGGGCTTCACAAGTGGTGCTGGTGGTAAAGAATGCTCCTGCTAATGCAAGAGATGTAAGAGACGTGGGTTCAATCCCTGGGTCATGAAGATCCCCCAGAGAAGGAAAAAGCAGCCACTCCAGTATTCTTCGCTGGAGAATCCCATGGACAGGGGAGCCTGATGGGCCATAGTCCATAGGGTCGCACAAAGTCAGATGTGACATAGCATGCATGCACGCAATGTTTAAAATAAAATTTATTTGGAGGGATTCTCTCCATCATAAAAGCATAAGGAGAAATATGGAAGGGGGTAAGAAAATAGAGTCACCTGTAATCTTGTTGACCTTCACATACCCAGGTTGGAAAAGGAGCCAAGTAAAATCACAGACAGGGATTACTGTGGTGCCGTTGCGTTCAGATGTATTTTTAACCTGTTATGAGGGTTGGCTCTCCACAGTTTCAGTAAATCCCAACCCATGATGCCCATCAGGCCCCAGCCTGTTGTCAGCTGTATTTGCATGTCCTTCCAATCAGTCTGAAGAACACCCTGTTTTCCTGGGCACCCACTGCTAAAGGACTTTTTGTTTTTAGAGCCATTAAGACACATGTGGGGGCATGCCTCCCCACACTGGAGTAGCAATTTTTGCTTCTTCTCATAAACAGGGCTTTTATTTCTCCATTTCAGGTTTCACAACCTGTTTCCCCTCACTTTCAACTGTGGCTTTTCAGTTTCACAAAGAAAACTGTTAGAACTCAGTAATGAATGAATTCAGTAAGGTGACAGGTTTATTCAGTCAAATCAATAGCATACAAAAATTAAGTGCATTTCTATGCACTGACAACAAATTATCAGAAAGAGGACTATCCCCTTTACAATTGTATCAAAAATAATAAAATACCTAGGAATAAATTTAACCAAAGAGGTGAAAGACCTATATTCTGAAAACTATGTCACTGATGAAATACACTGAAGAAGACACAAGAAATGGAAATCTATTTGGATTGGAAGAATTAATAATGCCAAATGTCCATATTACTCAAAGCAGTAGACAGATTCAGTGCAATCCTTATCAATTCCAAAGACATTTTTCAGAAATAATACTGAAATTTTTATAGAACCACAAAAGTCCTGAATAGCTAAAGTTATCCTGAGAAAGAAGAGCAAATCTGGAGGCATCACGCTCCCCAATTTTGAACTATATCACAAAGCTATAGTAATAAAAATGTTATTTTTGTTGGTGTAAAATCAGTACAATAGATCAGTGAAACAGAATAAAGAACCCAGAAATAAGCCCATGTCCTGTGCTGTGCTTAGTTGCTCAGTCGTGTCTGACTCTGCGACATGGACTGTAGCCCACCAGGCTCCTCTGTCCGTGGGGATTCTCCAGGCAAGAGTACAGGCGTGGGTTGCCATGCCCTCCTCCGGGGGATCTTCCCAACCCAGAGATCGAACCCAGGTCTCCCACATTGCAGGCGGATGCTTTACTATCTGAGCCGCGTGTAGATAGCCAATCAATTTATGACAGCAGTACAAGAATATACAAGGGGGGAAGAAAGTTCTCTTCAGTAAATGGTATTGGGATGACTGGACAGCAAAAGAATAAGATGAGACCATTATTTTTCACTATACACAAAAATTAACTCCAAATGGATCAAGGACTTAAATGTAAGATCTGAAGCATTAAAACTCCTAGAAAAAAAAAAAAAGCATAGGCAGTAAGCTATTTGTCACATTGGTGACAAATTTTGTATCTGACTCCAAAAGAAAAGGCAACAAAAACAAAAATAAACAAAGTAAGAAGTTTCTGCACAGCAAAGGAAACCGTCAAGAGAATGAAAAGACAGCCTACTGAATCGGAGAGAATATTTGCAAATTATATATCCATCAAGGGTCAGCATCCAATTGAGCCATCTAAATAGGCATTTGTACAAAAAAGGATATGCAGGTGTCCAACAGACAACAGCATGACTCCACATAAAGCAACTGCAAATCAAGACCACAAGGTCAGTTCTACTTCTTAGAATGGCAGTTCTCAAAAAGACAGGAACTAACGAGTGTTGGTGAGAATTTGGAAAAGAGGAGATCTTCCTGCTGGTGGGAATCTTAACTGGTACAACCACTATGGAAAACAGTATGGAGGTTCCTCAAGAAATTTAAGATAAAACTATGATATGATCCAGCAATTCCACTCCTGGGTATTTATCCAAAGGAAACAGAATCACTATCTTGAAAAGATATATGCACCCCCATGTTTACTGCAGTGTTACTTACAATAGACAAGATACAGGAACAACCTAAGTGTCCATCAATGGGTGAATGGATAAAGGAAATGTGGTATATATATGCAGTGGAATTATATTCACCTCAAAGAAAACAGAAGTGTTGCCATTTTAAGTAACATGGATAGACCTTGAGGGGCTTACACTGAGTGAAATAAGTCAGAGAAAGACATACTATATGATTTCATGTTTATGTGGAATTTAGAAACAAAGCAAATGAACAAACAAAACCAAAATCATAGAGAATACAGTGATGATTGTCAGAGAAGAGGACGGTTAGGGAGTGGGCAGAAATGGGTGAAGGGATCAAGAGATACAAACTTCCAGTTATAAAATAACTAAGTTGTGGCGATAGAATATACAGCATGGTATATTCAGACTATAGTTAGTAATATCACAGAGCACACTTGAAAGTTACCAAAAGAGTAAATCCTAAAAATTCACTTCGAGCGTGATAGATGGTCATGGGGAGGCTTCCCTGGTGACTCAGTGGTAAAGAATCCGCCTGCCAATGTAAGAGACACAGGTTGGATCCCTGAGTCAGGAAGGTCTCCTAGAGAAGGAAATGGCAACTCAATCCAGTATTCTTGCCTGGGAAATTCCATGGACAGAGGAGCCTAGGGGGCTACAGTCTATTGGGTCACAAAAAGTCGGACACAACTGAGCAACTTTTATTAAGATATGAATTTTTACCCGCACTGGGTCTTCATCGCTTCATCCTCTAGTTGCGGAGAGCAGGGGCTACTCTCTAGTTGGGGTGTGAGGGCTTCTCATTGCAGCGGCTTCTCTTGTTGCAGAGCACAGGCTCTGGGCTCTCAGGCTTCAGTTGTTGTAGCTTGCAGGTTCAGTAGTTGTGGCACACGGGCTTAGCTGCCCCAAGGCATGTGGGGTCTTTCCCAATACCAGGGATAGAACCAGTGTCCCTTGCATTGCAAGGCAGATTCTTAGTCACTGGACCATCAGGGAAGCCCAGCATTTCGTATATATGTATTTTAATATGGAATGTTGAATGTATTGCCTTAAAGATTTTGAAAATGCACATCAGTGCAAGTCTATGGGAGTGTGGGTAAAAGAAAGATATTAAATAAATCACCTCCCAGTTCACAGCCCCTTTGCTCAGTCAGTGTGCGTCCTCCTGGCCTGTTATTTTGGCTGCTTCTTGAAAAGGTTCAGGAGCTCAGGTCAGATCAGCAACAGATGAATCTCTTAATGACCCTGGGAGAACTCACTGCTTGCAAATATCAAGAAAGCTTCTGGATGGGATGTAAGACACACTTCATGAACGCCGTTAACCCCACCGCTCCTCCAGAAAGGCCTCCTTTGTGGACTTCCTTCTACCCAGTTTCCCTGGTGGCTCAGATGGTTAAGAAGCTGCCTGCAATGCAGGAGGCCCCGGTTCAGTCCCTGGGTCAGGAAGATCCCCTAGAGAAGGGAATGGCTACCTACTCCAGTATTCTTGCCTGGAGAATGCCATGGACAGAGGTACAGTCCATGGGGTCTCAAAAGAATCGGACATGACTGAGTTCAGAGTAACGCTTCACTTCCTCCCCAGCAGCAGGCTCTGGGTCCTTCCTTTACCCTCCTTGTTGCCTGGTTTCTAGTGGGCCAGGCCCCTCCCTTTTCCTTCTTACCTGTTCACTTGAGTCATGCACATGGTTCTGCCTCTGAGCTAAGTAGGGGTGATTCATCACTAGTCCGGCTTAGAAGGTCCTTTCTGCCAATGGGGTTGAATATCTTATTTAAACCATTTGACTCCCAAAGCTGGATTGAGACAAAAGATTTTATAATTACCAATTAAAATAGAGGCAGTTTAAAGAGGAGGGCTCGAGCAGGGCAAACAAAAACCAAAAATCTTCATTTTGCCCCATTTATCTGGCTTAGTATAATTCACTGTATAATCCTGCAGCCTTTCCTTAAACAGTAATCTTTTAAGCCAGACCTTAGAATGCACTTCCTCGGTAAACCCTGTCATTTTGAGAAAGCAGAAGAGTAAACAATAAAGACTTAATTTTATTTCAGTAAGATTTGGGGGTCCCACTGGTTGAGCAAGGCCTCAATCTAAATGCTTTGGAAGGCTATTTTTATTAAAATGACTTTTTTAAAACTTCCAAAAGCAATTTCAGACTGATAGGAGGTTTAGACTTTTTGTTATTTTTTATTAGAATATAGTTGCTTTACAAGGTTGTGTTTCTTGCTGTAACAGCAAAGTGAAGCAGTCATATGTATACATATATCCCTCTTTTCTAAATTTCCTTCTAAATGGCGCTTCCCTGATAGCTCAGTTGGTAGAGAATCTGCCTGCAATGCAGGAGACTCTGGTTCAATTCCTGGGTTGGGAAGATCCACTGGAGAAGGGATAGGCTACCCACTCCAGTATTCTTGGGCTTCCCTTGAGGCTCAGCTGGTAAAGAATCCACCTGCAATGCGGAAAACCTGGCTTCTATCCCTGGGCTGGGAAGATCCTCTGGAGAAGGGAAAGGCTATCCACTCCAGTAATCTGACCTGGAGAATTCCATAGACTGCATAGTCCATGGGGTTGCAAAGAGTCAGACACGACTGAGCAACTTTCACTTCCCAAGTTAGGTCAGCACAGTCAGTTCTCATTATTACCTGTTTTATACATATAGTGTATATATGCCAATCCCAGTCTCCCAATCCATCCTGCCACTCCCTTCACCCCTTGGTAACTGTAAGTTTGTTCTCTACATCTGTGACTCTCTTTCAGCTTTGCAAATAAGTTCATCTCTACCATTTTCCTAGATTCCATGATGTAAGTGATATTATTCAATACTTGTTTTTCTCTTTCTAACTAAACTTCACTCTGTGTGATACCCTCTGGGTCCATCCACATCTCTGCAAATGATACTGTTTTTTTTTTCCTTTTTTCTGGCCGAGTAATATTCCATTGCGTGTATGTACCACGGCTTCTTTATCCACCTCTGTATCAATGGGCATTTAGGTTGCTTCCATGTCAGACATATTTTAAGACAAAGCCAAAGCTCATACCAAGAAGATTTAAATAAATGGTGACTAAAAGTACCTGTAATATAATATACTATGAAAGAACAGGGGAAAGAGTGGTCAAGCATAGTACTATGAATGAAATGGCAGCTTGGCCATTTCTTAAAAGGCAAGCGTGGTTTGGTAGGAAAGAGGGACCAGGAGAAGCAGGTGCCCATCGAAGGGATGCATGAGGAGTCATGGGCATGTGACACGTGCTACTCTAACCCTGTGTGTTGGGAGCAGAGTTTTTATAGGAATGGGAGTGGAGAAGAAAAACTAAGATGAGGCTCTGCGGGACCAAAGAATTTGGGCTATATTCTTTATCCTCTCCATAGAAAGAATGGGGAGTCTGAACCTTTCTGAAATCTGAGAATGAGTGATCTGTCCCTCCTTTTAGATCAAGAAAAGATAACCGTTTTCATTATAAAGGATGAATATAAAGGGCCCCAGAGAGAGGATGAGGGACACCCCTAAGGGAGGCCATTATACTTGACCCTGTGAAGAGAAGACCAGACCAAAGGGAAGGAAACAAATATCGATGAACTATTTTAGAGGTAAACCGTGGTGGCTGACAGGACATAGATTATAATAAGGACAATCGACAATTTTAAAGGTTTCTCTTCCAGATAATTGGGGATGGGAGTAGGGGATGCTGCTGCCCTTCAATGAAATGGAAGGATTCAGAAGAGAAATATTCACTCTGTCGGAAGAAAATGATTTAATTTGGAACTTTTTGGTAGGATATTGGAAATCTTGATTGGTAAGGCCAGGCTGGAGGGAGAATTTTTGAAACTGAGAGCATTGAGGTCATACTTGAAGCCAGGGCCAATTTGGATCTCCATAGAATATTCTACATTCAAAATAGGGGACTGGACACGTCACAGGTACCGGCCATCAGTAGTTAGGGGCTGCTCAGAAAGCATTCGACACACGGAGGCTTGTGAGTCTGTCCAGGCTGCTCAGCAGAAGGCACCCCACGTAGGAGCCTTCGAGGGTGTGTCTCACAGCCCCTCCAGGAAAGCACTTTGGAAGCGCCCCAGAGGCAAGTCCTCCTAGACTCGCTAAGAGACATCTCGCCTGTGGCTGATGAGGACATCAGACGTATTAGTGATGCCTGCTGTGTACTCAGAAGGGGCCACTGACCACACAGTTACACTGACTGCATAGTTACAGCCAGAACAAAAGAGAAGCAGGCCTAAGAAAAACTGGGAGAATCTGTAGTCACAGGAAGGAAAATGTGGAGAAAAAAGGTAGGAAGTTCCAAAACTGGAGCGTTGAAGGATGGAAAGATTTTAAGTAAGGAGCAATGGAAGAGAAAGGAAACAAAACAGGTTTAGAGGTGATGAATAGAAACGGGATATAGGAGGCTTTGGGCAGGTTTGGAAAAATGTCAGTGTTTTGGTTGCTAAAGGAATTTATATGGTCAGGAAGGAGATTCATCAGTATTGATGACTCTAGAAGTTGATGCTAACAGGGAGGTGAGAAGTGGCATGAAGACTAGAGGGCGATGCAGGGAAGATACGAGTTTGACGCTAGAGTTGGAAACTTTGTACTTGATTAATACAGAAATATCTAAAACAAATGCACTTGAATTCAGTCGCAGTGTTTGGTAAGCTGGTAGATGACCTAAGAGCAGTTTTCACAGGGAACTCTGTCTAGAAGTTGAGTTTGTGTTCAGTTGTCATTCTGTTCCCTGACTTTTCCCTCCCAATGCTAAGCTAGATTCTGTAGGGAAACAGAAAAATAAGGCAAGGTCTCTGTTAGGAAAAAAAAAGAAAGTCTCACAGCTGGAGGAAAGCAGGACAATCATGGATGTAAGGATTTGTGAAAGACACTCCAGAGGGGACCGTGAGAAATCACCAAGTGGGGAAGAAGCGTAGCATGCTCTGGGGAGCTCCCAGGCTTCATCCTGTTATTCTCGCTGGGTTCGCATGCCAGGAGATCAGGCAGGTCAGAAGGGGGATGACCAGGTCAGGGGCATCCCAACGCTCAAGGCAAGAGACTTGAATTGATTCACTGAGGAAAACTTAAGAATGCAAATAGGGCAATCCCGTGATGAAAGGGGTATGTAAAATCTGACTAATGGGGTGTGGCCCATAATAACATCCGAAATACTCAGAATGGAGCTATTCCATCTTATTGCAGGGGAGAAGAGGACTGGATGACAAAAAAGAACAGGCAAGCTAATAGGCCTTTCTTTGTGACCCCTGTTCCAAAAAGAAAAATACAGCAGAAGCCACCTTAACTGAAATAATCAGACCCAGTAGCCAGTCTGTCAATGAAAATATTAGTTAAGGGTAGAAAATGATACACATCTCACTTGTATGTAGATGAAAGCTTCAAGGAAAAAAATATGTCTGTTTGTCACAGTTTTGAGGGAAGGCTTGGGTTTCCTCTGAGTCTGCTTGATAGAATACAGTAGTCTATCTTGCATAAGTAACACCCATTATGTATCACATAGGATTTCCAGTATTGCTGTTTTTAGAGTGAGAATCTTTGGGTGGGGGGAGAAAAAAAGCTTTAGCTTTATTCCAGTATAATTAACAAAACTATAAGATATAAAGTATACATTGTGATTATTTGATAGATATATACATCATGAAAGGATTCCTCGGTCTAATTAACTAACCCACACATTAGGGGGAATCCTGACACTAACAAAGCACAGTGAAGGCAAGAAAGAAAGTTAAGTCGCTCAGTCGTGTCTGACTCTTTGCGATCCCGTCTACTGTAGCCCACCAGGCTCCTCTGTCCATGGGATTCTCCAGGCAAGAATACTGGAGTGGGTTGCCATTTCCTTCTCCAGGAGATCTTCCCAACCCAGGGATCGAACCCAGGTCTCCTGCATTGCAGGCAGACGCTTTATCCTCTGAGCCACCAGGGAGTGAAGGCAGGTCCTTTCCAAATTATAGGAGTCTAGCCTTTGCCAACTTCAACAGTACTTTGTTTTTAAGCAACTCATCTTTTATGGAGTCTTTGGTTACGCTCACTGTTTTGTAGAAGTAAGAATCCTATTTCTTTTCATAGCTGTGTGTTTGTGCTGTCACTTCAGCTGTTTTAGACTGTTTGCGACTCTATGGACTCTAGCCCGCCAGGCTCCTCTGTCCATGGGATTCTCCAGGCAAGACTGCTGGAGTAGGTTGCCATGCTGTCCTCCAGGGGATCTTCCTCAACCCAGGGTTCAAAACACGGGTCTCTTAAGTCTCCTGCATTGGCAGGCAGGTTCTTTACCGCCAGTGCCACCTGGGAAGCCCACATTTATGTAGTTCCAGTAACAAGCATAACTAGCATCAAAATGTTGGGTGACACAGCTGAGTGTTGGTACAGAGTGAGGTGGAGAGAGCAGAAGGCCGGTACCGTGAGCAGATTCTTAGGTGGAGGTCCATTAAGAGACTATGCTGGCTGCCTTCAAGTTTACTCAGAGGTGCATCTCATAAGATTTTCCCTAGATGCTCTGTTTCTAGGATGCATTTTAGGGATTGTCATCTATAATAGAATGCCACTGCCCATTAAAGCCTGTCCCAATGTTTGTCTGCCCCATGCCAATTGCTGACACTGTCTTGGTTGACGGGATCTCCGATTCTGTGTTAATTTCAGCTGGGGATTCCCAGCAAAACTGCTAGTCCTGGCTTAGGGTGCCACAGAGCTATGGAAACCAAGCAAGACCAGAAAAGTGCTAAGTGTGTTTACTAGTAAAACCTGGTCATAGTTCCCTCGGTCTTGTTTGTTTGTGCTTTAAAAGTAGAGATTCATTGTAAAATTTATTGCATTGCAAATTGCACTTGCAACATATGTATATTGCTTAGCTAATAGGAGCTCAAAATTCTGTTTAGAATTTTTTGCTTTATTGACTTGGTATTAAATAAAGCAGGATAGTCAAATTTGGCAAATAATCTTATATATACTTAGGAGTACCATATAGATACAACTTGAGTAAATCTAAATCTAAAATTATTGTACATTTCCCAATTGGCTTCTCAACTTTAACTGGAACCAGATATTCCTCTCCTGACACTCTTAATGTGTGTGTGTGTGTATGCATGTATATATGTATGTGTGTTCATACACGTCCATCTATGTAGCCTAACCAGATGCTTGTGTGCATGGTGTTTATGGAATTTCAGTCTCCTTGGGACCAGCTATTGTTTCTCCTTTGCACAGTAAACTCTTTGCATCTTATGTTTCCTGTTTGTTCATTGTTAATAGTAATAACATCCCAAGTGCATGTGCTACCTCATGACCTCATTCAGCTTCAACTCTCACACCAGTGTGGGTATGCTCTTTCACATTTGTAGTTCAAATTCCGAAGAGAAGAGAACTACCCCAGCCAGTCAGTCTCACTTGGGCTTATGCAGAGACCCTCAGGCCAGGCCCTGCACAAGCCTGAAGACAGGCAATCCCGAGTACAGGGGCCCATTCTCAGACCCACGGGGTGAGACCAGGGCAGGGAGAAGTTGCCTGATCTGGAATGTAGATCCAGGCAGGATGAACTGAGAGCAGGACAGCTCCCCTTACACTCCAGGCATGAAAGATAAAGACTGCCATCACTTATTCAAAGGAATGTTTTATATACATACAAGCAGGTTTTGCTCTGCCCCATTGCAAAAGTTGGCTTAAAGCTCAACATTCAGAAAACGAAGATCATGGCATCCGGTCCCATCACTTCATGGGAAATAGGTGGATGGGGAAACAGTGGCTGACTTTATTTTTGGGGGCTCAAAAATCACTGCAGATGGTGATTGCAGCCATAAAATTAAAAGATGCTTGCTTCTTGGAAGGAAAGTTATGACCAACCTAGATAGCATATTAAAAGGAGAGACATTACTTTGCCAACAAAGGTCTGTCTAGTCAAGGCTATGGTTTTTCCAGTGGTCATGTATGGATGTGAGAATTAGACTGTGAAGACAGTTGAGCACCAAAGAATTGATGCTTTTGAACTGTGGTGTTGGAGAAGACTCTTGAGAGTCCCTTGGACTGCAAGGAGATCCAACCAGTCCATCCTAAAGGAGATCAGTCTTGGGTGTTCATTGGAAGGCCTGATGCTAAAGCTGAAACTCCAATACTTTGGCCACCTCATGCAAAGAGTTGACTCATTGGAAAAGACCCTGATGTTGGGAGGGATTGGGGGCAGGAGGAGGAGGGGCCGACAGGATGAGATGGTTGGATGGCATCACTGACTCGATGGACATGAGTTTGAGTAAACTCCGGGAGTTGGTGATGGATAGGGAGGCCTGGCGTGCTGCGATTCACGGGGTCACAAAGAGTCAGACACGACTGAGCGACTGAACTTAACTGATTGCATTACTTACAAATGTTCATTATCATGATACAGTTAAAAAAATCAGTCCCTCAAATAAGAGATTCCAGTTATCATCTATATTAGTTTGCCAGGGCTACCAAACGAAATAGCACATACCGAGCGGCTTAAACAACAAAAACTGACTTGTCATTGTTCTGGAGGCAAGACGTCTGAGATCAAGGTATTGGCAGTGTCCTGTGTCTGTGTCCTAATCCTCTCCTCTTAGGAGGACACCACTCATATTGGATTAGCACCCACCCTAATGACCTCAGGATGGTGTGATCACTGACCTAGAGCCAGACATCCTGGAATGTGAAGTCAAGTGGCCTTAGAAAGCATCATTACAAAAAAAGCTAGTGGAGGTGATGGAATTCCAGTTGAGCTATTTCAAATCCTGAAAGATGATGCTGTGAAAGTGCTACATTCAATATGCCAGCAAATTTGGAAAACTCAGCAGTGGCCACAGGACTGGAAAAGGTCAGTTTTCATTCCAAACCCAAAGAAAGGCAATGCCAAAGAATGCTCAAACTACTGTGCAATTGCACTCATCTCACACGCTAGTAAAGTAATGCTCAAAATTCTCCAAGCCAGGCTTCAGCAATACGTGAACCATGAACTTCCAGATGTTCAAGCTGGTTTTAGAAAAGGCAGAGGAACCAGAGATCAAATGGCCAACATCCGCTGGATCATGGAAAAAAGCAAGAGAGTTCCAGAAAAACATCTATTTCTGCCTTATTGACCATGCCAAAGCCTTTGCCTGTGCGGATCACAATAAACTGTGGAAAATTCTTCAAGAGATGGGAATACCAAACCACCTGACCTGCCTCTTGAGAAATCTGTATGCAGGTCAGGAAGCAACAGTTAGAACTGGACATGAAACAACAGACTGGTTCCAAATAGGAAAAGGAGTACGTCAAGGCTGTATATTGTCACCCTGCTTCTTTAACTTCTATGCAGAGTACATCATGAGAAACGCTGGACTGGAAGAAACACAAGGTGGAATCAAGATTGCCAGGAGAAATATGAATAACCTCAGATATGCAGATGACACCACTCTTATGGCAGAAAGTGAAGAGGAACTAAAGAGCCTCTTGATGAAAGTGAAAGAGGAGAGTGAAAAAGTTGGCTTAAAGCTCAACTTTCAGAAAACGAAGATCATGGCATCCGGTCCCATCACTTCATGGGAAATAGATGGGGAAACAGTGGAAACAGTTTCAGACTTTATTTTTTTGGGCTCCAAAATCACTGCAGATGGTGACTGCAGCCATGAAATTAAAAGACGCTTACTCCTTGAAAGGAAAGTTATAACCAACCTAGATAGCATATTCAAAAGCAGAGACATTACTTTGCCAACAAAGGTCCGTCTAGTCAAGGCTATGGTTTTTCCTGTGGTCATGTATGGATGTGAGAGTTGGACTGTGAAGAAGGCTGAGGGCTGAAGAATTGACGCTTTTGAACTGTGGTGTTGGAGAAGACTCTTGAGAGTCCCTTGGACTGCAAGGAGATCCAACCAGTCCATTCTGAAGGAGATCAGCCCTGGGATTTCTTTGGAAGGACTGATGCTAAAGCTGAAACTCCAATACTTTGGCCACCTCACGCGAAGAGTTGACTCATTGGAAAAGACTGTGATGCTGGGAGGGATTGGGGGCAGGAGGAGAAGGGGACGACAGAGGATGAGATGGCTGGATGGCATCACTGACTCGATAGACGTGAGTCTGAGTGAACTCCGGGAGTTGGTGAAGGACAGGGAGGCCTGGCGTGCTGTGATTCATGGGGTCCCAAAGAGTCGGACACGACTTAGCGACTAAACTGAACTGAATGACCTCAGGGAGAAGGCAGTGGCAACCCACTCCAGTACTCTTGCCTGGAAAATCCCATGGATGGAGGAGCCTTGTAGGCTGCAGTCCATGGGGTCGCTAGGAGTCGGACATGACTGAACGACTTCACTTTCACTTTTGACTTTCATGCATTGGAGAAGGAAATGGCAACCCACTCCAGTGTTCTTGCCTGAAGAATCCCAGGGACGGCGCAGCCTGGTGGGCTGCTGTCTCTGGGGTTGCACAGAGTCGGACATGACTGAAGTGACTTAGCAGCAGCAGCAGCAGCAATGACCTCAGTTCAGTTCAGTTCAGTTTCAGTTGCTCAGTCGTATCTGACTCTTTGCAACCCCTAGACAGATCTTTCTTGGAGGACCACCTTATCAGGAGGTCCACCTTCACCTTAAATGAAGAAAGACATAGGCTCACACAGGGGCCTTTGGAGTGGACTCTAGATATTCAGCCAGAGAAACTTAGTAAGGCAAACTTAATGACGTAATGAAGAAAACAGTCGTGATGGAAAGGACGAAGATGTCCCAGAGGAAGTGACAGTACCAAACAGACCAAAAAAACACATTAAAGGAACATGAGGGGGATTCACAACATTGAAAGGGCAAAGCATAAAATGTTGAAAGCTGATTCTTGGCAATTTGCCAAGGCTTAGAAAAGGGTCTTGGTCTGTATCCTAAGCTATTTGATGAAAATAAGAAGGCAAGTGCTATCCAAATGTTCTGGGTAGATTTTTTTTACCATTTTAATGCCATATTTCTCATGTTGTAAATTAGGGTACTAAATACTCATTTACTATGTTTTTAATTCCCCTGTACATGCATAACCTACAATGAGTTAATGCTTTGACATGAATTTGTCAATGTCATAAAATGACCATAATTTTCCCGTTGATCATCAGAATGACTTTGTTCAGTCTCAGCTTGTATAGTCATTTTTATGTCCCTCACTTCCATGCAAAGCAAGGACTGTGTACATGTGTGTGTGTCCATCTGTGTGCCATGTATGTAAGCACACATGTGCGTGCGTGTTTCTGTCTTTGCCGAAGTCTTCCCAAGATGTACCATGCAATGTTCTTGACTGTATTATTCACCTAAGCCTGAGCATAATTTAGCCTCTTCTTGGTGGCTTATATTTCCCAGATAGCTCAGTTGGTAAAGAATCTGCCTGCAATGCAGGAGACCCGGATTTGATCCCTGGGTTGGGAAGATCCCCCGGAGAAAGGAACAGCTTACCCACTCCAGTATTCTGGCCTGGAGAATTCCATGGTCCGTATAGTCCATGGGGTTGCAAAGAGTCGGACATGACTGAGCAACTTTCACTTTCACTTTGGTGGCTCAGAGACATCCTTTGTTCTGTGAAGTAGAGTAACCTCCCAATGTGCGTAGGGCTTATGCAGTCAGACTTCTAGAGTTTACACCGCTCAATTTTTTAATTGAAGTATAGTTGATTTACAATCTTCCATTAATTTGGGGTGCACAGCACAGTGATTTAGTATGTTTACAGACTGTAGTCCATTAAAAGTTATTACAAGATAACGGCTGCGGTTCCCTGTGCTCTGCAGTGTGTCCTTGTCGTTCACCTACTTGATACAGAGTAGTTTGTATCTCTTGATCCAGTACGGTATGCTTCATCTCTGCATGCCTGAGTTTCCTCACCTATAACATGAGGAAGATAACAGGACCTAAGGGGGTTGTTGTGAGGATGAAATGAGCAAATGTGTATAAAGCATGAAGCACCCAGCAGCACGGTGAGCAGCCTGTGAACCACGGCCCCCGCTGTCCATGGCGATGGCAGCAGTAGCTGAGAAGGATTCACGATGCCATGCGTCTTCAGGTTTATTGAAATTGATGCTCTTTCCTTCCTCTAAGAGATGGCCTCCAATCACCGTGCTCCTGATTTCTCATGTTGCTTTACCTTTGTGGTCTCCTCGCTTGGAACTTGGCTCTTGGTGGCCTTCTTTGCATCTGCCCTAAGCAGAACAAGTGTCCTGTTCTTACCCTTGCCCCCATTTGAATTCCTTTGAATTTGATGCTTTAATCGTGGTGGGTTTACAGACAGAGAACTGGTCTTGTGCTGGTGGCCTGTAAGCTTCACGGACAGCCTGTCACAGGAAAACCCAGAAAAGTATTGATTATTTGACCCCAGGACCTGCACTTCACCATTTGTCGTCATCTCTCAATGAGGTTACACCCCTAATCATTCAGTCTCAGATGCATTAAATTATTCTTTGTAAGCTTTGAAATTATGCCACAATTCTTTCTGCATGTCTTCTTCTTCTTCCTTTTTAATATCCTGAGAACCTCCAAGTACACAGGTGGTCTAGGCCCCCGGAGAAGCTCTGCTATGGAAAGAAGCAGGTGAAGTTTTGTCTGTTAGGAGTTGATAGTGACTGATGAATGGTCTTGGGGTAAGAGAGCCGACGTGGATTTCTTTAATTCTCCACTGTTGCTCTAAGCTGCTTTCACAGGCTCCCAAGTTCTCTCTTGGGCTCTGTGGTTGATTCCACCAAGGGAGCTGAAGTGTAACACGTGCCTAACAAAGGTGTTAATGCACTGTGTTTATAATGTGGCAGGAGTGATGGGGCCAGAAGTTTGGGGGACCACCCTCCCCTGCATCCAAGTCATTCTCTGAATAGAGCATTATGTTTACTACTGCCACAAAGGTACATAGTTGATCTTGAAGCTTAAATAACCTTTATGGGGTTTCCCTGGTGGCTCAGATGGTTAAGAATCTGCCTGCAATGAGGGAGATGTGGGTTTGATCCCTGGGTTGGGAAGATCCCCTGGAGAAGGGAATGGTTACCCACGCCAGTATTCTTGCCTGGAGAATCCCATGCTTATAATTTTAATAATCCATGTATTTTTTTCCCTCTTCTAACCTCAAATTTCTTTTACCTGAAATAGGTACTAATTTACTCTGTCTCACTGTATAAAGAGTGGCCCCCTTTCCCCACTCCTCTCCAGGTCTCCTTCTGTGGCTTCCTTATGCTATCAGAGGGAAAGAAAGAGCCTTGGATCATTGTTGCGAATGTGATCTAAAGTGATCAAACAAGAAACTGAAAAGCTCTCAGTATCAGAAATTGAGTTAAACTGAGGCTCCATCTGCTTTCCCTGAGTGGCCAACATTGTCCATCTCAGTCCCCAACTTAGGGAGAGCAGGGAACTCAGCTGGCCTCTGATTTGCCTCACAGATGAGTGAATTAAGAAATGGGGGTCTATAAAATTGTCATCAGTTAATTGAACCCCAGAGGAAAAAATTTTGTTTTAAAACTGTGCTAAAATTCTTAGCCTTCAGATTAATTTGTTTCATTTCTTGAGTGTTTGAGGCATTTGGTAACAATGGTACAAAGTTTGTGAACAGGTATGTCTTGTGTACGGGAATTTCCTTACATCATGGATGTTTCCTTAATAACACTGAATGAGTGAGTAATTGAAGATTTCTGAAAAGGCTTCTAGTCATTGGCCAGGACAAGACCAAACGTGCTTCTTGTTGAAATATTGTAAAGTTTGAGTTTGGAAGGAAAACTCGCAAGATTTCACAGCATTATGTGCTGAGGTGCAAGGAACATGTATGAACCTGCAGTTGTTGGGGATTTTTCCTTAATGTTGAATTTGTTTTCTTTTACAGGGACTTTTTTTGTTGGGATAAAAAACACATAGCGTAAAATGTATAATTTTAACCACTCTTAAGTGTATACTTCAGTACATTATTGTGTACCTACCACTGTTCTCTGCTCCAGAAATTTTTCATCATCTCAAACTGAAATTCTGTACTCATTAATCAGTCAGTTCTCACACCCCTATCTGTTTGACCCCTGAGGACCACTGCTATCCTTTTTGATGTACATGGAATTGTACAATATTTGTCTTTTTGTGTGTTGCTTATTTTACCTCTGGAAATTTGATTTTATGCATATTGACCTAACAGATGGCTTGGGGCAGGGGTGGTAATTGTTGACCTCAAAAATAAAAGTTATTTTATCAGCAAAAATGAGTTTGTTCAGGAATAGCATAGAATTGTGTTTCAGGACAACCATGCTGTAACAAAAATCATAGACAAGTCCAACAAACAAAGGAGAGGAGTGTTCTTTAATGGATAAAAAGGAAGAAGTTGGGGAGGGTTGTTTGGAGAAAAGGAAGGGTTTGGAGTGATAATGGTTTCTCACCGGCTGGGTTGCTGGGGTAGTGGTTGTCTTATAGGAGATGCAGTGTACAGTTGAGCCTGGGCAGTGCGGGGGTTAGGAGTGCCAGCCCTCTCTGCGGTCAGAAATCTGTGTGTAACTTAGAGTGGGCCCCCACACCTGCAGGTCCTCTGCATCCAACTTGGGATTAAACCAACTGCAGATCATGTAGTGCTGTAGTAGTTCCTACTGGTAAAAATCGGTGTGCAAGTGGACTCACACAGTTCAAACCTGTGTTGTTCAAAGGTCAACCAAATATCTGTTCCAGTCAGGTCCTGTAACTGGTGAATCTGTCCTGTTGATGATTCTTCTCAGGGTCTGAATCTGACAGTTCTTCCTGTGATTGACATGCAGTGGTGCTTTGTGAGAGCTCCCCCTTTTGGCCTCCTGACTCCATTTTCATGAGGCTTCCCTTTATTAATTTTCATATGATAATCAAAAACAATTGTCCAGTTTCTGCCATGGATCTGAAATTCTGTATCCAAAATTGCTATAGTTGTTATGAAACCGAGTGACTGAAATGATTGTGGTATTTTGAGCAAGAGCTCCATGTTCAATTTTTGTTGTTGTTAAATATTTCTATTATAAAAATGTTTCTTATCCATGAAATCTTGAATTTTCTTTAAAATGCCACTTTTTGGTTGTAGTCGCTGCTCCTATTCCCCTGGTTGTCTGGGGGATCATTACCTGTATTATTTGCTTCTAGGTCTTAGCAGGGCTTGAGGGAGGTCTAGTCTCCCTGAATATTGGAATGAAGTTTAGTGGTCCGCAGGAAGCAGTGGAATTGACATGTAATTGGCACCAATCCTCTGTCTTTACTGCTTAGCCCTCAGTTCTGTAACCCTCACCCCTACCTCCAGCAGCATCTGAGGGCCTTCTGGAATCCAATTAGAGTCCTAAGGGAGAAGGACCCCCAGAGAAACAGGGGGTAAAGAGAAGAAACACACAGAGAGAAACCTTGTCAGGGGGCAGATATTTAAATACCAGATATTTGAATTTAGATTACGGAATTTCCTATTTCATCTCCAAAAAGATCATCCATGCATTGTCTAGAATTGCTTTCGAATTCCTCCATTTAGTTTTTCTGAAGATGGTCTGTTCCACTGTGAGGGCTGTGCCATACAGCTCGGTGTGTTTGGAGATGCTGAGTGGAAAAGACAGCCACAGGGAAACGGTGCGCCCAGAGCTGGCTTGTGGCTTTTGTTTGCTCGTCCTGTTCACCTATTCATAGTCATGGATCCCTTCTGCTGCTGCCTGGCATCGTGGAGTAACATATAACAGCACCTCGCTGTACCCTGGGGTTGAGAAGAGTCAGGATAATGCGCACTTTCTGGACTGTTCATCTTTCACTAAGACATAGTGTGTGTCGGGATGACAGAGGGGGGCATGGCTGGACCCACGTGTGGCTTATTCCCGGGTCTGCCATGTGCTCTGTAAGCTGCAAACTGTTTGCTTTAAAACAGCTAATCCTGTACTACTGACCGTCTCCACGGACTGTCTCCTCCTGCTTTTTATGTTCAGAACCTACACACACACACACACATACACACACACACCCCCCCCAACCTTCTCCTGCATTTTACGATCAGAACCTACTACACACACACATGGATGCACACACACACACACACACACACACACACACATACCGACTGTCTCCTGCATTTTATGATCAGAACCTGCATACATACAAACACACACACACACACCAACCTTATCCTGCATTTTATGATCAGAACCTACACACACACACACACACACACTGCTTTCTTAACTGATTGAGGAAAAAGCCACTCTGTATCTTATCCTTGAATATCCTGTGTCATCATCATGTATTCTTTAAAAAAAATTTTTTTAAATTGAAAGAGAAAGAGAAAAAAGGGGGTGGGGGGAAGAAGGTTGCCATCCAGTGGAAGAAGGAGTAATTCCCAGCTTCATTCAGGAAAAAAAAACGCAGGCTGAAATAAGCTTAACTATTTTAACTTGGCTGGGGATTTTTTATCACCAGAAGGGTTTTTTTCTTTCTTAGCGACTTCGGGAGCCAAATGGGTGCCGTGTGCCTTTAAGGGAAGAAGCGCCTCAGCAAACTTCGCTATAGTTGTGTCTCACCGTTTGGGTAGGGAAGGAAAGCGTTAATTTCTTATTTGTACACTTTTTTTCCCCGACTTCCTTCCTATTCACTTCATTAAATCTAGAGGCAGTTCAGCATGGGAGCCGTCTGTATGTTGAATTAGGGCTCGCACTCTTGCGCAACACGTCACCAGTCGGAAACTGGGGGTTTGCTTCTGTGATTTATTTCAATATTGTGCTGGTAAAAGGTTTGGAAGGGAATTCTTTGTGGGGTAGTACTTGAGCATTGTGTAGCAAGTTTTGTGTGTGTGTCACTAGCCCCTAGCCCTGAGTAGTGTCAGTGAAGCCAGTTGAATAAATTTTTTTTTTTTTAAAAGAGGAGAACAATTTTAAATTTTCCATGAATAATTTTACTTTCAGGCTGGAGTAATCTTACTCCACTCTCTTAAGTGCGAGAAGCACTGGGAAATATTTAGTGAATTGATTTCCATTAGAAAAAGACCCTTAGAAATCCCTGAACATAAAGCACTGCATATGGATGTGTTTGGGGTCTTTGGGGAGGAGGGAAAATGTTTTGTAGTTCTCTGCATTCCTGCATAAAACCTTAATTTAAGGGGAATAATGGTCAGTACTTTGTGTGTTTCCTTGTAATTCCAAACCCTAAATTTAATAAGAATCTGCACGTATTAGCAATTGTAATAAAAATGGTCTCCCTGGTTCTTTTTGCAGTTTAATTTGTTTTCGCTTCTTAGCTACTCCCAGATTTAGAGATTGAGAAGTCCAAATATCACAAGCTTATGGTTTGTTCCATTCTTGCAAAATTAAGGGAGGGGTAAGAGGAGAAATATCCTTTCACAACTTCCCCCCTCTCCATTTATCCCCCAGAAAAGAAAAACAATGAAAAATTTTACAGCATGAAACTGAAAGTGAAGTGTCACAGTTGTTTGGGATTTTCTTTAAAGAGAATAATATATTGTATTAAAATACTTAAACTTGAGAACATGCACATTGCTTTAACTTACATGCATTTAATGAAATAATTCTTTTATCAAAAAAAAAATCATCTTAGACTGCTCCAAAACCACGCAGCCTATTTTCTTAAAGCACTAAAATAAGCTTTAAAATACAAAAAAAAGCATACCTGTTTTTTTTTTTTTTATAAATTTGAATATTAATTTGTTTTCTTATTGGCTTAATTGTTCAAATGTGAGTAAGAATGAGAAACCACCTGAGCTAAAAATCTCTAATTCTGCTGCCTGGAATAATCAGGGGGAAAAAAAATATGATAAGTAGTTGTCAATATTAAAACAGGCTGAAGGAGGAAGGCTTCGGGCCTTGTAGTAGGTAGAATGAAACAGCAGATTTGAGTCTCCACAATCCTTTCAGTATTAAATTTTCAGTAAAATAAAATTACTTGTATATGAAAACATAGCCTTTCCCCAGCTCTCTTTTTTTTCCTGATCAGCTGATGAAGAGACTAGCAGCTCGCTGCTTTGCTGGCTTGTTAATTTTATCCCCACTAACTGTGATTTCCGATAGCCGGCCTGCTGATAGTGGTAAGGTAAATATCCTTTTTCGTTGCCGTCTTGAAGATTCAGTAGAACTACATCCCAGGCATGTGTAGGTGTGTAACACATCAAAAGCCGGTGTTCTCCGTATTTCTGTGTGTAACTGGGTGCTTGAGGAGAGCAATACCATTAACTGTTGACAGCCTTGCATGCTGTATTTATTATTAGCATGTTCAGCCTCCAAGATTTGCGGGACAAATTTCCTTTTCTTAATCTTCGCTTTAGCTGCAGTGTGTTTAGCTGTATAGTGGGTGTCCTGCTTTTAGTCAAATGAATATTAATGAAATAACGTGGAGCTTTTTTTTTTTTCTTCCTTCTTTTTTCTTTTTCCTCATAACTCATCAGACCTTGCCTCCTTCATAGTGGTTATCTGCACACTGTAGGATCGTGATGGAAATTGTCTTTTGATTATTAAGGCCTGGGCTCAGGCTGTCCCTTTAGGATTCTGTCTGTGTGCATGTTGCTTCTCTGGGTTTGCACATTGGAAGATGCATAGAAAGCCTATTTTTTTCTTTCTGAAATCCCACTGGCATTTTTAACATGCCAGGTTGTTTTGTGTTCTGCACCAGGTTTTCTTCACAAAACCTTTCTTTTTCAGAAGGCATTGTACATAAGTGAAAGAAATTATGTCTGAGCTGTAATCACTCTTTATATTGATTGTTATACTCACATGATCATAAATATTAGCCATGTTTGGTGCTGTGGAGAAATGAAGGTAATTGCCTTATGATTAGAGCTCTTTTCAGCTACGAGAAAGGATTGATTAGCATTTGCATACTGGAGGCAATATTGAGAGGCAGGAGGAACAAATAACAACATCAGTTATTTTGTGTGAGAAACCAATCTTCATATGCAATTTAAAGGTCTTTTTAAAAATTTTCTTTTCCATGGTCAAATTTTCTCTTATCTATTGCTGTTTTTTTCTTTGCAGTTTTTCCTTTCCCTTTATTTTCCTTAAGTTTTGAGATTAACCAGGAGGGGGAAAAAAAGTTTAAACTTCTGGGTCTGTCACATGGATCTCTTAGCCCATTATGAACAGGCTTCTTCTTATACCTGGTTGTTTTTATAGCTATTTTATTATCTCTCTGCACTAGTGCTGCTGGCTCTGGTTTAAAGCAAGCGTTTGCAGGTAATTGGAAAAAAGTGTTTTTTGTTTGTGAGTGTGTGTGTTCTTTATCGGATGATTTAAGTGCGTTTACCCAGGAATGTGGCTTTGTACTTCCCGTTTCCTTGTTTACTAATTGCTATGTTAGAAGAAAATCTGGATGGAATTTTGACTTACGTTGTGAATCATGAATAAATTGATGTAAAACCTCAAAGAAGAGAAGGTCAAAGCTTATATGAATGTAAGGATGCAATCTTAGGGAAATTTTTTCCTCATTCACCCCTTGTTTCAGTTTACCTTTGACTCTACAGAAATAAGACAGTAAAGGTCTTTTTCCTACATCGAGCTGAAATGTCATTTGGTTTTAGTTATCTTCAAACACTTAAATGTATAAATCTCTTCGTATTTGTCACATTCTTTGCTATTAGTGTTTCGGGCCTTCACATATTTTGATCAGGAAATAAGACTTGGGTTAAAGATACATTTATCCAATATGGTGGTTTTCTATTTTTCTTCTTATTTCACTGATTACTGTTAATTTCTACTTTGTTTGTTTCATTTTGTTCTAATTATCTAATTTTTTTTTTTCTTTTTAGTATTCTCTTGTCTTGAATTTTTCTCCTTCATTTCCAATTAACAGGCCATTGAAGACGGCAATTTGGAAGAAATGGAAGAGGAAGTCCGGCTTAAGAAGCGAAAAAGACGAAGAAACGTGGATAAAGATCCTGCAAAAGAAGATGTGGAGAAGGCCAAGAAGAGGAGAGGTCGCCCTCCAGCTGAGAAGCTGTCACCAAATCCCCCTAAACTGACGAAGCAGATGAATGCGATCATTGACACGGTGATAAACTACAAAGACAGGTGAGCACTCAGTCCCTCACCTCCGTCGTCTTCACCGAGACCACACGTGCTGCTGCCTGCAGAGCGTGATCCATCGCGGTGCACCCTGGGTTCCAGGGCCCTTTCTTCCTCCTGGTTTATGGGTTTTGCTCCAGAGGTATCAGCAAACTTGGATGCAATTTAGAGAGGCTACGCTTGATATTTTGTATGATGTTTTACCAGGTATTATGTAAGATATTTGGAAATAGGAGTTTAGATGACAAAATTAAAAAACAAAACAAAACCCTAAGGGATTTCCGAAATACCATCATTTATATGGAAGGATTGGAAAGAGAGTGAAATTATTCCTTTGGCTTGAATTGTTAGAGGGGAAAAAAAAGTCTGAGCACATTTAAGGTGAATATTCACGTTAAGACTTTGTTTTAAACCAAACCGATGCTTCCATCAAAATACCGGTTCTTCTTTCCTTCCAAGGTATTTTGATGGAAGCATCGGTTTGGTTTAAAACAAAGTCTTAACGTGAATATTCACCTTAACTATGCTAAGACTTTTTTTCCCCTTCTAACAACTCAAGCCAAAGGTATAATTTCACTCTTTTCAATCCTTCCATATAAATTTCTGAGCATTTGTTCAAGCCATCTCCTTCTTCCTAATAACCCTACCTAAAGAGGATGGTTTTCCAGCAACTTTATCTCTTTTTCATGGAGCTTTTGAATGTGAACTTTGAGAAATCTGTACCAGACACTATCTCCAGGCCATTTTTAAACAGTAAACAATTATTTGAAAACCAAAGTAAAGATGTTTTGAGATGTCAAGCAGCTGTATGTAGTTGATAAATTAGGCTACATTTTGGTTAGTTGATTTGGTTTCTATTCAGTAATCATGTGATGCAGTTTTAATTGGAAGGTCACATCTCATTTCAGTTGAAAAAACTGATGAGAAAAAACACATTTTATGTCTTGGTTTCCTAGTGGCATGAATCAATTTTTAGTTACCAGAAACCTTTGATATTAACTCTGCTGCTCTGTATACCTGGAATTGTTTGCCACAAATAACTTAAGTTGTGCTTTTAGTCCTTCACTGTAACTTTAGCACATGTTTTTGTAGGAGGAAGAAAACCTCATCATAAAGATTAAGTAGAACAAGCAAGAAATTTTCAACCATAGGGTTTTATTAATAGCTCCTTACAGAAAATATAAAGACTTCTCAGAAAACAGTGAAAGGGGAATAGGCGCAACTGTGTGTGAACAGAGTCTGAAGTTCTCGGGCCTCTTTCCCTCCCGGGTGTCTCGGGTTCCCTCCTGCTTACTGTTCTCACTGTTTTCTTTTCTTTTCTTTTTTTTTTAAGTCATTTCCTTTGAGAATTCTAAAGTGGCTACAAAGGGCGGCCCCATTACATCACGTCTGGATAAGATGTTCATTGACATGGGGGAGTGACAGTAATCTAGGAAAGGAAGTTTGGCCACGAGATCATTCTTTGCCCAGGTGAACACGCAGACTTGTCACCCAAGCATAAGTCGTGCTCTCTGTCAAGTCTCTGTCCCTTCTTGGCTATACCGGTAGGTTGGCTGGAGGCAGAAATCGTTTCCAGGAAGTCAGTTTGGACACTTAGACCTTATTTATTAGCTCCTGGCATAGAGAGAAATAAGTAGAGGGTGTCATTCTGCATATACCTCTAACTTTTTGCCTTTGTCTCTGGAGAGAGACACGTCTGTGGCTTTGACCAGGTGTGCCTTGATGTTTAACAGGCATTGTGTTCATGACCTGCTGAGTGAGCCTAGGTCTGCCGGAACACTGAGAAGAGCCAAGGAAGTCCTTGGAGGTTTAGAAAGTCCTTTTATTCCAGGTGATGTCTATCTCTTCCTTTAATGGTATAAAAGAGGTCACCACCCGGTAAACCACATACTGCCAACAGATTGTTTTGTTTTATATTTCTTTTTTTTTCTTTCTTTTTTAAAGCAAGCACATAAATCTAGCGAGAATTCCTATAAAGCGTCAGGGTTCCCCCACCCCACCAGCATCACCACCTTTTTTGAAACACCTAAAAGTCTGGCAGCAGCACTGTCCCTAGGCTCCTCTAAGGTACCCGTCGGAGCAGAGAATTGGCCGTTGCCCCCCCTCCCCCGTGGGCTGTCCCTCTCTGGATGGCCACCGTCCCCACCGGCCGCTATCATCCCTCCAGTGTGGAGTGTCGGTTGTCATTTATCATTGTATTTTTCATTCCTGGCTCATTTCACTCCTTTAGATCACCTGCAAGCTCCGTAACCTTTTGGGTTTGTGATTTGCTGATGCACAGGGCCATAGGCTGACAACTTTTCCAAAAACCACCCCCAAATACAGAGTCATATGAAGGTCTCTCCCTTAAACCTCAGCTAAGCATAGCACAGTAGTTTAAGCTCTGGTCTTGGCTTAACTACCTGCATTCCAATCCGAACTCTACCATTTACTGCCTGTGGGGCAGCTGGGCAACTGACTTAACCTCCCTGACCCTCAGTTTCCTCGTCCACAAAATGGAGTGATTACAGTACCTGCCTCTAGAGGTGTTAGGAGGATTTGATGAGTTAATATAGCTCTTTGAACAGTTTAATTATTAATAATCAGCCTTTCAGACTATTTATAGCAAATCAGGTGGGTGAGCGGAGCTCTGAGCACCATAAAGAAAATGTCCTTGCTCATACAGTTTTCATACTGTAATTTCTAAAACCAGGAACGTGCAGTTTCCCTGGGACTGATGATGGAGCATGCCTTTGGTTGTACTACAGAGCGAGGATATTTAAATATTTCAACATGCAGGCATTGAATCATTTGTTTTTTTCCTCTTTCATTGGTTTTATTTATTTTACTTTTCCTTAAAGTACTTATTCTATTAGCACCCACATTTAGGTATGTTCTGGGAAGTACATTCTGCATGTTTCATATGCATTTCGTGTTAGTCATCCTCTAGAAAAAAAGCTTACTCTATGTTTTTTATGTCTCTTACCAAATTTGGCGCTCAAGTAGGAGTCACTCAAATTAGGAGCGCCTTTAATTAGATACATCATATTTTTGGTTTTAGAAAATGCTGCCGAGAAATGTACTTCTCCATGTGTTGAGATTTTTGCACCAGTAAAGTCAGCGACTAATATAGTAATTCAACCTACCTGTGAAAGAAATACCACCTGGACCAACCTCCTTCCCATCACCTCAGTCAAATGTTAGGGCTCTGACAGTCCTGGAGATTAATAGAATATTAAATAAGAACGGGCATCTATATTTAACTAATATATAAGAATTAATTAGCTCTTAGGAGACAGTCTTCTTTTTTTTCCCCCCAAAGTTCTTACATGATTTTGGGACAGATGTAGCTTTATATTTTTAAAAAGAACAAGGATAATTTAAGTATCTACTTATTGCTTTTGTTTTCAGTGCCAGACCTAATTTTTTTAGAGAGGTGCTTTTCAAAAATGTGACACCCTGCCCCCCCAGAAAAAAGCCAATAATCCTATGTGACACAAATATGAACTCTCTCTACAGCCGTCTCTACTAGAGGTAGCACTGGTCTATTATTGCCATTCTCATCATCTTATATCTCCAGTAGAAAACTTGATGTGAGGTAGTGTTGGAAGGCTTTGTTTTGATTTATTAAGCGTGCTTACATAGAAAGCTTTTAAAATTGTACTGTCAGTTAATATGATATGTAACCTAAGGGTCTTTACTTCTTGGAAAAGGGACTTATCCCAGTCTACATCTGTACCCTCTAAAATCGCCCCTGTGAAGAGATGGAGAATAAGATGGTGAAGAATGGGGTCTGGGGGAGCTATTCCCAGTCTAGAGGCATGGCTTATAGTTCCTGAGATAAGGAGGGAGTTTCCCAGAGGGGATTCTTAGTATTGAAGGGGTTTCGGCTCTGTCTGGTCCAGTTTCCCAGCTGTGTCTCCCTGTGTCACCCCCAGCAGACTATCACCTAACCTCGTGTGGACACGCCCAGCCTCAGCTCACTGTGTCAGGAAGCCATTCACGACACCAAAGGACAGCCCTAAACACGACAGGCATTTCCTATATTAAGACAGACTCAGCCCTCTGACTTCTAGCTATTTGTTCTGCTTGGAACTTCAGAGAGTCAGTCTTCTCATTCTGAGAAATAGCCTTTAAAATATGCATAAACATATCAGCCTCAAGCCATTCTCCTTCAAGTTGAAACGCCTCACTTTGCCGTCTGAGTGAAGCCTGGACTTGGGCCACCCTCGTCCCCCTCCTTAGACACAGTTTGCTTCCTTAGTGCCCCATTAAAAACATGGCACCCGGAACTCCAGAAGGACTCCCTTGGCGGCTAGTTGCAGGATGCTCGGTAGCCTTCTTTTTCTGGACACCAAAATTCTGTTACCATCACTCAGGAATGTGTTAACTTTCTCCACCAACCTTGACTCAGAGTTAACTCCCATTGAAAACATGGCTTGCTGAAAAACTCACTCCCCTGCAGCACATACACACATTTCTTTTCTCACATGAATGCTGCCAAGGTTAGCCTTCAGCTAAACCTTTGACTTTTGTCTTTATCCTGTATCTGCTTATTCTTATTCCTGTCTAGTTTCATCTTACTGATTGTTGTCCCATCGTTCTGGTCCATTGATGTAACACTGAGTTTTATGCCCTCTTTTAAAAAAAGACACGTTGGCTTGTTTTCCCAAGTTGTTGCTGTCATCCAGAGGTTTGCTATAAGCTATTGCCGAGAAACTTCTAGAGGGCAAAGGACACGTCCTCTATAACATGCCCCTGAAAAGTCACTTAAGGTTGACGTGCATTTATTAATCAGTAATCTTTAAAGTTGATGGACCATCTGTGAACTTTACATGGCCATGCTGTCATTGTCACCTACACTCATCTCTCCTTTCTCAAGGTTATCAAAAAAAGTTAAACCCAAGATATACTGTGTTTCTGGCCTCCCCAATCCATCAACCTAGAAACCCTGCTGAAAGAATGAAATGAGGTTAGCTTGCCATGGCTTTCTCTCAGAGACCCCCTACCAGTACTTAATGATGTTATTTATCTTCTCTAAATAGCCCTGTGGCATCTGAATAATTTCTCCGAAATTTTGACCCGAGGTCCACATCAAGCACAGCCCTCTCGAGTTTCCCTTCTCCTTTTGAAAGCGGGACATTTGCTTATCTCTAGTCTCCTGATTCTATTCTCTGTGATTTCTTAAACATCATTAGCAGAAGCAATCTACTTACTCTTTCAGGATGTAATTAGTTTGTAACTGGACACTTGAACTCATTTGAAATGGCTTGATAGGCTCTATCGACTCTCCTATGAGTAGCTTTTGTCCGACATTTCTTATGCCTTGCTTTTCAAATCTGAGCATTGTTCACATTCCTGAAGAATCTGGAAACAGGGCATGAGGAGGTTCTCGGCACCTCCTCCCCCTCTAGCAGCTGTTTGAAGACTGGCAGGAGCGTTCCTTGAGGAGGGGCCCTGCTGTCTCCAGAGGGTCTGGACTTCAGGTGCAGCCCTGCAAATGGACTTGGGAGCAGTGGGGAGCTGGGAGACACCTGCCTAACCCTGGCACCCAGCGGGGCATCCGGGGGGTGGCCGAAGGGCTCTTTCCTCCTTGATGCCCTTCAGGCTCTTCTCTCTTCCCCAAGGCTAGTCTGTCTTCTTCTTGACCCTCATTTTAATAAACCCTGATGATATCTTTAGGATTGGTGGAAAGCTTCAGCATGTTCTGAATCTTAGCTCTCCCCACATTGTAGAAAATCATTTATTGATCCTGGAAATATTAATTGCATCCCCCCCCCCCCCCCACCTCCTTTCCAGCCTTGAGTGCCAGAGGGTTAAAAAACTCACAGGACTTGCTTCCACTAGCTTGCCCTGTGGTGGGGGAGACGGTTCTGAACAGGCAAGCGGCCAGGGGATTTCTGGGAAGTAGGGGTCATGTGAGCCCTTTACATAAGACTATGATAACATTATCTGGTGTTTATGGTCCCTTTGGGGGCTTCCCAGGTGGTTCAGTGGTAAAGAATCTGCCTGCAGTGCGGGAGACATGGGTTCATTTGCTAGGTCGGGAAGATCCCCTGGAGGAGGAAATGGCAACCCACTCCAATATCCTTGCCTGGAAAATTCCATGGAGGAAGGAGTCTGGAGGGCTACAATCCATGGGTAGCAAAGAGTTGGACATCACTGAGTGAACATGCACACACATGATTCCTTTTAGGGGAAAAAATACACATCATTATCGCTACATTTACCTGGGACAAGAGAGTCAGCATTT
This sequence comes from Bos indicus, assembly GCF_029378745.1. Lineage (NCBI taxonomy): Eukaryota > Metazoa > Chordata > Mammalia > Artiodactyla > Bovidae > Bos > Bos indicus. The sequence goes on along the minus strand of NC_091767.1, from coordinate 42,347,940 downwards.
TTACCCTGGTACATTATAGTACCTTTGCAAGGACTTGGGAAACCGCAAACCCAAGGACCAAGAGTACTTGTTTAATTCCTGTACACAGACTCCTTTTTGCAAATGGAGAGTCTCTTGTAGCATTTCCCTAATTTTGAGTGAGGCTGGGCTACTGTTTTAAAGGGCCACATATAGTCAAACCACACTCCAGAAGGGATAGACTCTTCCTTTAAAAAGTTGCCTTTTCTTTAAATATTTTCTTTTCAGAGTGCTCTACCTGGAGTACATTTAGGTATTTACGATGTCAAAGGCTTTCCCTCAGGTATCATCCTGAGGCTTCCATCCAAGATGGACTATTCACACCAGTAAGATACATTTGTAGGAACATACATTTTTCCCCTGGAGGAGGAAATGGCAATCTACTCCAGTATTCTTGCCTGGGAAATGCCATGGACAAAGGAGCCTGGCGGGCTACAGTCCATGGGGTTGCAAAGAGTTGGACACAGACTGAGCACAGTGTACATTTTTAAAGCCAAATTCATACCATTATTTAATAAGCTTTTTTGTTTTGCTTGTACTTTTTTCCAGTCAGGTTGCTGACCCACATAGGTCTGTCCTTCCACACTCTAACAGAATCATTTGAAATTATTCTGTTGGAATCTCCTCTGTTCAGAGCTTCCCTTCCCCAATGAGCTGTCATCTCGGTCAGTCCCAGGTCCAGGAACCATGCCCACCCTTCTCCAGGGTATCTGCAGCATGTCTTGTGATGTGTCTACCGTGCTATATGTCATTCCCAGGATGTTCTTCACTCTTACATATTCTGACACCACACAGTCTGTTTCAGCTTCTGTATCCCCTTGGTTAAGACCATCACCAACCCAAGATCCCAAATGTGTCATGAAAAGAGCACTCCCAATGCTGTGCCTTATTCCCAACATCCCCTTACATACAGAGTTTCCTCAGCATTTCTCCCAGGCCCTTCACTGCTTCTGTGTCTTCACCCTCTGTCTGCATCAGGCCCTCACCCTCATCACTGGCCGTGTGTGGATGGCCTGCCTTCTCTCAGAGACATGGAATCCCTCTTGTCAGATTAAGAACTCGCAGTAGCTCCTCATCGCCTCACCGATGGTCACCAAACTTCCTACCGTGGGAAAGACAGTCTTCCGTGATCTGGCCCTAGGACCTTCTTGACTTCATTTTCCACCATGCAGCTTTCCCTTGTATGTCACACATTCCAGCTGACTGACTCTGCTTTTCCAGCATGGTCTTGTACTTTGGCTCCTCTCTCTCGGGTTTATCTCTGCCTTGCCTCCCGCTCTCCTGGGGCAGAGTGGGCAGTGTCCCTGAGGACGGACGTGTACGTGGCTGTACATGGGCTCTGTATGCCAAAGGCACCGTCTATGCCTGGAGAAAGACCTAGAGGGGATGGGGGCGGTTTTCCCAGCTGTGTCACACCTCTCAGCTACTTCTCTGAAAAAAGTTAAAGTGTTAGTCACTCAGTCATGTCTGACTCTGCAATCCCATGGACTGTAGCCCACCAGGCTCCTCTGTCCAGGGAATTCTCCAGGCAAGAATACTGGAGTGGGTAGCCATTCCCTTTCTCCAGAGAATCTTCCTGACCCAGGGATCGAACCTGGGTCTCCTGCATTGCAGGCAGATTCTTTACCATCTGAGCTACCAGGGAAGCCTACTTCTCTGCCACCACACAAAGGGACACCAGAAGGGCAGTTTCAAAATCCTCAACTGAAGAGGCTTTCCCTAGAGGCCAGCGCCCTCTCTTGTGTGGTGGTTGTCATTTCCAGTTGAAGATGAGCTGGAGATTAACTCTGTGATCCGACTACCGAGATGGTGCTCAGAAACCGAGTTAGGGTTCAGGGCCCCCTCTGGGTGCTGACCGCTGTAGCAAAGTACAGCATCCTGTCTCATGGGCACAACAGCTGTCTGAGGTAAGTACTCACCCCATTTTACAAATGAGGAGCTAGACTCGGGTAGGCTAAAGCTGCCTTCCTAAGACCACCCCCACACCCACCAAGCAGACGCTACCTGTCTCCCACTGCTTCTAGCACAACTGATGGGAATGTGTAGAGGGAGATGGGACCAGAGTAGCAGGCATTGACTTGTTTGGAAGAGGCAGGAAAAGTCCCCAGTCATCTTGCCAGCGAACCCCTGAGGTGGGCAAGGTAGGTAGGTGATTATACTGAGGCGTGAAGTGTGACATGAACCGCCAGAGGTCACCAGCCTAGGAGGAAGCAGCCGGGCTGGGATGAGGACCCAGGTCTTCTGACTCAAGTGTTCTTTTTACTCTACCACAGGTGTAACGTGGAGAAGGTGCCCAGTAATTCTCAGTTGGAAATAGAAGGAAACAGGTCAGGATCTGTCTTGTATTCCTGTGTCTCTATATACAGGTATCCCTTGGCCCACCACCCGGCCTTCGAAGCAGATCCCTCCAGTGGCCTCCTGATCATCCCTGCTTGTAGTGGGCGATGGAGGCACAGATGTTGCGGCTTCTGTTCGTGCTGTGTTTTCATTTGGGCGTGTCCATCCTGTAAATGCGCTTCTTACAAAGGCATCAGGAGCCGCGCCACCAGCGGGACCCTCCCACCGGACATGGGTTTCTGTCGCTTCCCCTCCTCTTTAAGCGCGGCTTCCGCCTTCCATCCCGCGGGCCTCTTAGCTCTGCGCTGTCTCGGTTCGAAGCTTAATGGAAAGCGCCGGGTGCTGTGCGCGCGTGCTCCCCGCGCTGTCCGACCCCGTGCGGTCACCTGTGCGGACAGTCTGTCACTAGCTTGGGTTCAGGGCGCGACTTCCAGGCTTACCCGTCGCCTATGGTCTAAGCAGCCTCAGGCAGCCTGTTTAACCTTCGTGTGCTCTGCTTCTGTCGGGTGGAGGAAATGCTTTTCTCTTGGAGACTTTGTGAGAATGACATGATGTCGGTTGGGAGAGAGGGGTGTGCAGCCATGACAAAGGGTGAGGAGTTGCTATTAGTATAGTGAAATAACTTCTTTCCCCCTTTTGGTCAGCCTGTACTTAAAAAATATATATACATCGATACAGTATTTTGCCATCATGTTCCACTTTGTCAGTTGCCTCAAAAATGTCCCTTATGGCATTTTTCCCCCCAGTTTGGGGCTAGAAGGAAAAAGAATCCAAGCGGCATTGCAGAACAGATACCGTCACCGGCTGTGGCATTCCGTTTGTATAGGGAGGTTAAATATCAGGGTGATTCATACCCCCTATATCTGTGTGGAGATGAAGCTGTTGGACGAGATTATCTTTTTTTTTTTTTATGTTTCTTAGTTAACAGTGATCAATCCTGGAAGCCAGACACACAAACCATACTGGGTACTAAGAGGTGTCAAGAATGGTGTTCTGGTTTTGCCACTATGAGAAAGAACTCGTTCTGGGTTCAAATTTCAGAAGTGAAACAAGAAACCCTTGACTTCTGGGGGCTTGATATGAACCAACACGGCAAATGTTTCCACCATCAGGATGTAGAAAGGAAGCTTTAGGGTCTAAAAGGCATAATGCAGGCTCCATGCCTGGTGCAGTGCACAGGAACAGGCAGAAGCTCCTTCACCCCACTGCCCGGCTTCCATCAGTATAGTCATGTGACCATGAAAAGTGGATTAATAACTTTAAAGGGTATTAAGGGCCCGCAGGGTCATGCCTAGGCTTTCTGAGGAGACGACATGACTGTATATAGTTAGGACCCAGATAAATCTTTTGAAAATACATTTAAACTGCAGCTTCCAGAGGCATAGAAGGGGGTGACGTTTGCTTCCTCGGGACTCTTCCAAGTCTGTCTGGCCCCTTACTGTCACGTATGCTGCTTCTCCCCAAAAGCCCGAGTTTAAGACATGTTGTTCAGAGCTTGCATTATGATTAATTTTAAAAAATTCTTTAAAAAAAATCCCTCCGTGTGTTCAAAAGCACTAAGCATTTTCTACATGTCAGTCTCTGTGTAAGTATTGAGAATGGGGCGGGGGAGGGATGAGTAAAATGAAATGCCTTAAAGCATAGTTGGAAAGACTTATATAAGGGAATAACACCGATCTATCATCTGAATCAAGTGTATATGCCAGGTGAGAGGGTAGGCGCGGCGGAAGCCAAGTCAGTCGGTGGCTTGTGGGGGGAGTGTAAATCCCCCCAAAGTAGCTAGGGGTGCGGTGGGGGAACCAAGGTGGGGGGAGTGAGGTGAAGAGGCCCATGTATGTGTAGGCAGCCAGGGAGGAGGTAGAGAAAAGCGGGACCCCTTCTAGAGACCATACACCTCTCAGTGTGAGTGGGTGCAAGGGAAGAGGGACATAGCACTGGACAGGGCGGCGGGTGTGGGAGCAAGAGAACGAGTACTCAGAGGTGTGATCACAGGACTTTGGGGCAGCCCAGATGTGAGGTGGAGGAGAACTTTATAAACTCCTGGTTCTCTGTCCTGAGTGGTAAGTGGATCTGATGAAATGTATATTTACAGAAATAGGGCTGAAAAAGAAGGTGGCCTGTGGTACCCAGCCCCACATACGCCATCCTAGGAAATCTAAACTCTCTCCATGGCTATTAACAGCCCTTAATGTTGTGATTATGTTGTTAGTATTGACTAGCCCTTAAGGACCAGCCAAGAAGCTCTTTTAGACAATATTTATTTTTAGCAACATTGGCACCAGACATTCAGTATTTCTTTAAATGAGGGAGGGAAGCTGTGACCAGACCTCAGGCTCAAGCAGGACCCTTTTCATTTAATTAGATTACAGAGAAATTGCCATGAAATACAAGCATAACCAAGTGGAGATGCTCAGAGAATTTTAGTTCTGGGTGAAGAAGCTTTCTTCCCTTACTCAGTTTGGGTACTGTGGGCTCACAGACAGGGCTGGCAGTCTGTCTTGTATTTTCCTCTGGAAGAGGGCATGGCAACGCACGCCACTATTCTTGCCTGGAGAATCCCATAGACAGAGGAGCCTGGCAGGCTACAGTCCATGGGTCCATGGGGTCACAAAGAATTGGACACACACAACTGAGCGACTGTGCACTCGTGTACTAGCAGCGCGAGTGAGGAAATCAGAGCCTCAGGTGATGTTCCCGGCAGTGTTTTTTCTCAAGAGTATGGTCCTCACTAGAGGTTCTAGTCCTGAGGCTTCTTGGAGAATTCCCAGTGTGGTTAAAGCCCCTGAGGTGTTTTGCTACAAAGTAGCCAGTTGAACTTCCTTTAACTCAGCATTTCCCGCCCCCTGTCCAGGGAACACTGTTAATGATCCATTAAGCTCATCTTCCATAGGGTACACTTATTGGGAAATGAGGGCTCAGAA